>NC_047529.1:62185591-63435591 GCF_012275295.1 Melopsittacus undulatus
CTAAATATGCAGAAGAGAAACCAGCAGTATGTACAATGGTGCACAAGCAAGCTGTGTTAAAATTTAAAAAAAGAGCTGACTGTCCAGCCCTTACTGAAGTTACAAATTGAATAGTGTCTGTGAAACAGAAAAAGCCCTTTGCTAAAGTGAGACTGAAGTTCCAAACGAATAGTGCAGCTAAGTCTCTTCAAGATTTTTACATGATGTCCAGAAGTTATCAAGCTATAAGGCACGGTGTAATTTAAAACAAAGTTTACTCTGCAGTAATTTCCTTGATTACCTATGTCCTGAGTTTCTCCATCTGTAAAGCAAGTATTGCAAAATTTAACTCCCTCCTTTGCAAGCTTAAGGATTACTTAACTGTGAAGACATTAAATGCTGAATCAGTTCAAGTGGTAAATTCTCCCCTTAACATTTGTTAAGAGCTGCAAAATTAGCTGTACTTCCACCCTTCACATATATAACTCATACATATCTGTGTTGGAAAGCTACACTGAGACTAAGGGGAAAGATTCTTCTTCATGTAGCTATAGGGACACAACAGGCTCAATCTATAATCCCCCACTCAGCTCCAGGGAATGAAGTAGAAAATCTGTAGCTGATTAGAAGTCTTTTTTTATACATATTTTGGCTAGAGACAGTATCTTATCCAGCTTTTCCCCTAAGCATACTTCTATCCTAAACAAAGGGAAGAAAACTCTGATGAGGATCAGACTCTATTGTAAAAATTCTTCTATTTTGTTCCAATGAATATCACATTGATTTTATTGTCTTATGTCTCTGCGCTTAGAGAAACAGAAATTTCCCCCAGGTATCATTGTTATCATCCTCTCTTATGAAGTCTTTGTCAATAATTGCCCCATATTTTTCCTAATGTAACATGACACTATTAACTTTTTAGGATGAAATGAAGAGAATGCCCGAAGAGATACTGTGTATTTCTAGAAGATATTAAAAATGCTGCTGAATTACAGATATAACTATTCGGTTAATTATCTTAGTGAAAAAAAAAATAGCTCTAAATATTCTGTCTTTGGAGAAGAGAAAACCAGAAGTTGCTTTGTGAAATCAAGGAAATTGCACATTTGTAAAACCACTGTGAAATAAGTGCCACTTAGAAAAGACATAAAAGACTATTGCTTTTGTTTTTTTGTTAGGGAGCTTGGGTTGGGTTTGGGGTTTGGTAAACTGGGTGGTTTCAAGAATAGGCAGATAAGGGAAGATATAACAAATGTTCTGAAACTGTAAAGAGTTCTGAAACTGTAAATGAGTCCCATGACACAAAACATGGCAGGAGCATATTCAAATAAGTGCTGTCAAGCATAGATATTAAAAAGATGAGGTAGGGGCAAACGATCCTTACATCAGACATGGGTGTTAAAGGAGTGGTAAGCAGCAGAGTGCACGAAGCAACCAGGCTTCCATGGTTTCCTCAACAACAGCTACTATTGCTGCTGCTGAATATATGGTGCTGTGCTAGAAAAGGAGGACCACCTCCGGTGGAGATTTCTTAAGTTCTTCTGTTCTTCTAAATATTTCACTTCATCCTCTAATAAACAAGATTCTGTGAAAAAGGTGGAAAAACAAAGCTGTGTTTAGATATTATGACATGTGACAAACAAGATAAATTGAGTATGTGAAAATATCACACGCATTCTGATTTAGCTTTATTGTGGTATAGATGTCTGTGACATTTGACCACAAAATTACCACACAACCCTCTGACATAGTAAGAGTCAGTGTTCCTTGTCAGATTTTACCTGTTAATATGCAGGTGTTAGCTACAGCATACTCCTTTATATGAGAGGGAAGGAGAGAGGCCAGACAGCAGAAACAGCTGCAAAAGCAGCCAAAACTCAGTGTGTTGGGTGGTGTCTATAACATAGCAGTTTCATTTCCTTCCCATCAACCTCAAGACACACAACCCTCCCCCACTGACTCCGGAAGCACTTAAAACTCCCAAGTACACCGTATCATTCATGTCATGTTGACTTTGGATGACTAACCAGTAAAAGAAGATTCAACAAGCACCTTTGTCCAAATCTAGCACCGTTTGCATTGTTGTTTTGTTTCTCTCTATCTTAGATCAGGATCCTAGTCCTTTGATAATCTACTCACTTCCAGGGCCAAAGCAGTACTGTGTGGATCCTGGGGCAAGTGTTATGCCATAGGAATGAGAATGAATTTTACCTTCCTTCCCCTTCGCTTCCCTTCTCTTTCCATCTCTCTTCTGACAGTTAAAACAGGAAATTCAGCCTGCAAGGTCTCTCACCTCCATACATGCCAGAATATTTTCACGTGTTGAGTTTGAGCTCTACAAGACTGCCAAATTCAGTTTTGTCAGTGTTAACAGACAAAAATGTTATACTTGCCAGAACTTAGACCTTTACTCCAGAGTGAAATTTCAGCATTTCCATCAACAAGCACCGACCTAGCCATAAAAATGATGAAATTAACAATTTACATTTTGTTTGTTTGGGGGTTTTGTGTTGGCTTTTTTTTTTTTAGTGGATTTGTCCCAGGCTGGACATTTTCAAGAAAATAAAAGGTTTTTGGAAGGGAAGATCATAGGATGTTAATGAAGCATAAAAAGATAAGAAAAGGGGACTTAAGTAAAATAGATGCCTTCCATGCTTATAATCTCATGAATGTATTTGAAGATTCAAATATTTTACTGCCTTGTTTCAGACTTGATTAGCTGTTGGCTTGGCAAGAATATGCATTCTCAGAGAGAAATTAATAGATGGAACAGGGATTCAACTTGTTCTCCAGTGGTTTACAATAGCATAGCAAAACCTGCTCTGCCTCCCTGCAGCTTTTTCTGATTTATGTTCTGCCATCTATCCTGGCATTTCATTCTTATTGTGACCATGTGGAAGGAAGGGTTAAGAAATCAACATGCCACCAAGGAAGTGTCTTGAATATTTCTTGTAATGGGGGAAAAACTCTGCTCTTTCATTTGTGTTGGAAAGAGGAATAAAAAATGGCCTGAGAAAAACTGCTGGAATATGTGACATCCTGTACAGAAGTGAAATGTGCAATAACATATTTGTTGACTCTCCAGAAAGTGTGCCTTGCTAGCATCAGAACAGAAGAAATTCACAACCAAAATAAAATGGCAGAGTACTTGGTAGTGCTTCAGTGCTTAGGGCTGTTGTAAATTTTTTATTAGAGATGTTGTGTATACCAAAGGTCAAAGCCATTTCCAGTGACTTAGCTGTCGTGAGTATATGGTGGCTCTCAGGTTTGCCCAGGAGCAGTGGAAACTCCAGTCACTAACTGTACTGTGTGTTGTTACTACCACTTCCAAAGCTTATGTTAAAGGATATCTTACTTTAATATTTTTCCTATATAGTGGTCATATATGAAGAGCTGGCATGCCCCTCAGTGACAGTCAGTTGTCATCTCACCTTGCTATCATGATAGAATCATAGAATAGTTAGGATTGGAAAGGACCTTAAGATCATCTAGTTCCAACCTCCCTGCCATGGGCAGGGACACCTCACACTAAACCACATCACCCAAGGCTTCATCCAACCTGGTCTTGAACACTGCCAGGGATGGAGCATTCACTACCTCCCTGGGCAACCCATTCCAGTACCTCACCACCCTAACAGGAAAGAATTTCTTCCTTATATCCAGTCTAAACCTCTGTTGTTTAAGTTTCAACCCATTACCCCTTGTCCTGTCACTACAGTCCCTAATGAATAATCCCTGCCCAGCATCCCTGTAGGCCCCCCTCAGATACTGGAAGGCTGCTATGAGGTCTCCACGCAGCCTTCTCTTCTCCAGGCTGAACAGCCCCAACTTTCTCAGCCTGTCTTCATATGGATCATGCTGTTTTGATTTGTGGCAGCTGTCATTTTATTCAAGAAGCATTTGAACCCAAGTTCCCATCTTGGCAAGAGCTCTCCAAGAAGACTGTTGGATTGAAGGTTTCAATATCTACTGATGAAAACCATACCTCTACAAAACAAGCAAAAGCAATTTCTTATCTCATTTGAAGTTTTTAATAGTGGACTGAAGAGGATGACAGTTCAAAGAAGAAAGGTAGCATGAATGCTGTTATGCTTTTACTAGATAACTGAGGGACCACACACATATATGACAGAAGGATAACAGAGTGAACCAAGCCAAAGTTAACTTAAACTTCTAAATGAAACTCAGCATATAAAAACCCACTCTACCATCTTGTCTTCAGTACAGCCACATTTTTCTAATTCCTTGGATTTCAACATTTCAAACTGCAAACTACTTCCTGAAAGTCAACTACTCTCAGCTTCTACAGAGTGTTCCTTGACTTCGTGTCCCTTGAAAATCCCAGCACCTCAAGGGGTCAGAACCTTTATCCCAAAAATAAGATTAGTCCAGAAGTTCAGCTCTTGGCAATGGAGTCGGAAATACCAGTTTTACATTGGTGGGCCATATTTCATTAAAGAAGAAATTCCAGGATTTGTTGCTGCTGTTGTCTACTTGGTTTATCTTTCTTTTAAAAATTCCAAAGCCATGTTATGAAGTTTGCAAGATCCTGTGAAAAGAAGTTGTACATGATGAGAAGCAGAAAGTTAAAAGACTATCTGATAAACCCCAAGGTAAATTGAGTTATATTGGCTTTAAGGTTTTTTATCCGCAGAGATTCCACTACTGAACAACAGTTTCTCAGAAAATTGTAAATATAAAAGCCAGACATTTGTGATGATTTTAAGAACACATGTGCACTGTCATGAAAGAGAATCATTCCCTCTTCATGGAGTCCGAGACTTTAAAGGCCAGAATATACTTCCTGAAAAACACAAGCCAGAAGACTTCACCCAATATATTTTGTACGTGGTATTTCCTTTCTTTAAATGAATTGCCAGTAGTATTAACTTGATAGGGTGATTAAAATAGTTTCCGTAGACAGTTTTAGGGAATGCCATTCTTTGAATGAATACATACACAATTGGTCAAGCTCTTCTCTGGTGGACTTGCACTGAACTGGAATTACAGATGCCACTCAGCTGCCCCAATGGTATGTGCTGAGAAAAAGGACACCAATACAGCATGATTTGTTAGTACCTATACCCAGGGAAACACAGGGCTTGTTTTGAAGCAGCATCAGCTCATACTAGCATGCATGTATCTTTTGCATTAACATTATTTTCCCTGGAAGTGTCGAATCAAGGACTTTTGAAGCAAACAAGGTGACAAACACAAACAAACCAAGACCATATATTTGTGAGTCAGTGATCAGCCAACTGGCAGACAGGTGAGGAAAAGTGCATGTCATCCAACAGACTGAACCAGTTCAGATAGCAAGAAGCAGTGCTGTTTGTCTTAAAATCCTATCTTTTCTGTCTTAGAAAAGATTCTCTGGGTCATATCTATAAAAACAGGTTTTTTTTCCCCAGATTATATATACTGTGTCAGTTTTCAAGGTTTTCTTTTGTTCACGGCCAGTTTGTATACTTCAAATTGTAACATCTCCAGTACAATGGCACTTGGGATACATCCCTCCTTTTCTCACTTGCTGCTTTAATTGACAGTGTCTTTGTAAAATGGAAGGGTCCTTTCCTCAGATGTCAACAGACTGAATTGGTACAGTCCGATTTTCCTTGCTTTTCAACAAGATATAGCCTGTGATAGAGCTGAGCATTTGCATGCATATGGCTACAACTCTCTATCTTCTCCAAAACCTGATGTAAATCTCAGCTGGAAAGGATCCAGGAAGAACAAATGTCACCTTACAAACATGTAAAGGCTGCACACTACACATGCTATCTAATGCATCCAATATCTGCGAGCCTAATATTATACTCACAAAATTCAGTGGTGGTATTCAATGACTTTCACAGTTTCACAAACAGAGCCCTAGCTTATCTCATGATCTGGATTCATTACTGCCTTGCCAGAGCCTCATGCAGTATCACAATGTGCACCCTGGATGCAGGCAGAGCCAAGTGATAAGGATGGCAGTTAGGAAATCAGCTTTCTTCCTACCAGTGCTTTTGCACACACTCAGAGCAGAGAAGCCAACTATCTTCCACAGAGATTTCCGTGCTCCCCCCTGTAAAAGGTAATAAACTATCCCCTGGCCCAAGAAGAAGAAGAAAAAGGGGGGTAAAAAAGGCCTTAGTTAGCTAGATATTTGGGTTAACTACTCCATGAGCTGGGATGGAAGGTTTCTCACTTTCATGGCTGGCTTTCTATCTAGGGAAAAGGGAGTCAAAACATACTCTAAGAAGTCATTGTGATCTCCTCCAGGGGAAGGCAGAAGAAGGATCATCATGTGTCTTAATTTCCATGTTTTCTCAGAGAAAGGTCAAATGTTGTTATTTGTTTTGAGACAAAAATCATATGGAGAGGTGAATAAACTATTATCTTACTTTCTTTCTCCTTGCTCTCATTTCCTGCCCTGGATTGGAGGTGGATCAGCTGAGCCATAGCACACCCAGCACAGACACTACAACATTCATCCTGATGGGGATGAGATGTTTATGTTAATGCAGAAAATGTGCTGTTCATTTAACTCAGACACAGCCATATGACCTTCAGATGGCAATATCATGATCAGTTTTGACACAGGAACAGAAATGATTAGGCAGATGTGAAAATCCAGCAAAGTTCTTGTAAAGGAGAACATTCCTTCTGTACACAGTTTGCAGCTGCAAAATAGTTCAGTTTCAAAATATTTCTGATAGCTGTAGGTGGGATGCCTTCCAGCCAATATCTCATTAAATAGCTTGGTGCATTTTAAGACAACTAAAATCAGCTGTAATACAGAAAGTATAAAAGCTTTGTTCTTTATTAAAAAAAAGTAAATAATTAAATGGCTGTATTCTTTTCTATCTGAAGAGTGTTAAGGACTCTCCTTACGAATCATAACATTTTCTGAAATGAGGAAACATCTGAGCCATCTAAGGGAACTAGGAACTGATAGCAATTATAATCATTTTATAGCGCAGTGTTTTAGTGCTTTTCCACTATGTATTAATATGATACTCTGAAGTACAACTCATCATTCTGAAATTAAAAACTAAAATGCAGCAACAGAGAACCTAAGCAAAAATTTGTATTTTGTTTAAGTGAGCACTCATTTAATCATGCATATATATATTTATGTATATGCATATATTTATGCATTTATACTATCACTATATAAAGAAAGGATACATACAAGTATACAATGGTACAAAATGGGAAATTATGGGTGAAAGTTCAGCACCAAAATGTACCTCATTTTCTTTGCTTACGTGGATTGTGTGAACAGAAATAGGCATACTTGACATTGTAATGTTTTTGGTAAGTATAAATCCTAAGAACAGGGAGTTTTATAGAAGGTCTTGGAAGTCTTACCTTTGGTCTCTTCTGGATTCCCACTCTGTAAGGATTACATGCCAAATTCTCTGCTGTATCAGCCAGGCAACACTGTAGGCCTAGAAGATTCTATCATTTCCTCCTGGAAGGAATTGGACCTTTCCTGACAGATCTTGATCATCTTCATTTAAGGTCACAGTTGCCAACATTTTGAAATTGAAACCCCAGCTTCAAATCATGTCAGCTGCAGTGGCCTTGGCTTTAATAATTAGCATTCCAGTCTCATTTTTTGGTAGTTTGTTTTGTGGGTTTTTTTTCCCCAACTTGAATGCAATTAATACAATAAATTGTCTTCCATTCTGGCTGTACATATTCTCAGGGTACAGCATAAGAGGCATCTGCAGGAGGTAAGCAGAACTCAGTTTTGAATTCATGCTCTGTGTAAACTCAGGCAGGATGTTGCTGTCTTGGTAACAAACAGTTCATATCTGAAATAATAAACAAAGATTTCTCTATTAAGTGAAAATCAAGGAAAGCAATAGTGAGACCTAGTATATTCTTGTTTTTTTTGTATACATATCTTCAGAATCTGGACCTCAAATTTAGGGAAATTGAACATAACTGTGATTTAAAAAAAATATACACATATGTATTTAGCCTAGCAGTTGAATGTCATGAACAGAAAGTGCATCTGACTCTAGTTAGCTGAAGTCTCAGGAGACAAGGATGACAGATTTAAGTAAAACCTAAAAGTTATTGGGGCAGAAAGTTCTGCTCACAGTACTGCAATGGAGCAGCATTTCTTTAAAGACAGGCTGACTTCTTCCCACAGCAAGAACTCTTAATTGCTCCTGCCTTAAGTGACAAAAGACGTTGCTTAAGGTAGCAGCTTCTCTCATCACTGGTGTTGCACTCTCATTCAAAAACACCTGACTTCCAGGCAGGCTGGATGCCTAAAGCTTTTCTTGCCACTCGATACTAATTTTTCTTAAGTGCCAAAAAGTGGTGGCTTCCTCCTTACATGAAGTTGGGTGCACTACAGTCTCTGAAGTGTGAAATGCCCTCTTCAGCAATTTGCAGGAGGCAAACCTGGCCACAGATACTCAAGGTTCATGGCTTCTGTCGGCTGTTAAACATGGTAACAGTAATGACCTGCCTGTTTCTGAGTGCAGCCTGCCAGCTGCAAGGTGTCAAAGAGAATAGCATGTTTACTTTTCTATCTGCTCTCCTAAGACAGCCCCACTGTAGCTATGAGGAGTCTCACAGTAAGGGGAAAAAAATTACAAGATTAAGGAGTTAAAAAACAGGAAGATATTAATGCCTGAGCATTTTAAGAATTCTCTGCCTGCTTTATAGCCCACTAAATAATAGCATAATATGGAGGAAATGTAGCTGGGTTTAGGTTTCTTACAGTTTCATTAAAACTGAAAGTATGTGGCATTTCTGCCAATTAGAGAGCTGCTCTTTATTGGACATCCAGTGCTCTCAGCTGAGGTACAACAGCAGCAGCAGCACTATCATTGTCACAACTTACAGACCTGGAGTTCTTGGAATCTCATTAGACTTGACACTGGTGGCTCAGTCCCTAACTGGGGCCAGTAATGAGAACCTCTGTTCCTATCAGAAATTTATGCCTTTCCCTTGCAATAGACAAGCAAGGGAAGAGGCTTCAAGAAATTAACTGGAAACAGAACTGTAACTAATCTGTTTATCTAATTTTTACCAGATGTGGTAAGGTAATCCTGCAGAAGGAATCAAATGAAATCAGCACAAGCACCACTGTTTCACTGAACTTTGGGGATTGCTGAGCATAGAAGTAAGTGTGCAGAGGCCAGAAAAGAAAAAAAAAAAAAGGTAGTAGGTTGTAAACCTTTTTCCCTGTTATGAGCAGGGTAATGAAGTGAAACTACCTAGTTTTTCGCAAACTGTTCTTTTTTACTTACCTTACCGGGCAGCCTTACAGTAAGAGATCAGATCACATGTTGGTGCGGTGCAGGACAATTTGCTGGATGTATAATGTACAATTATACATTTCAGAATATGAAATGATGTATGAAACAAAATATCACAGTCCACTGCACTGAGAACAGAGGGAGTGCTGCTTAGTCAGTGGTACTGGCATTGATAGATTGAAGAATGCAGTTCAGCGCAACTTGTATTGAGCTCTTCAGCTCTTACAAATCATACAGAAAATCTTCTCTGACTAAAACCTCCTGTATTTTTTTAACTTTTTTTTGAAGAAGCCTAGCAGAGAGAATAGCTGATTGCCATACTTTTATTCTGAAAAAAAAGTTTCTCTCCCCAGAACCTTTGCAAAGAATGTTAAATGCCTCGCCCTAATGCTGTGTTTGAACAGCATGTTCTGATCATATATTGCCCTACAATATTAAATCAGCATGATGATTTTCACTTTCTGTGTCCTCCCCATTACCTTTTAGCTTTCCAGAAGTTTGTTGGCAAACTTATCCACTCATGTCCTGCCAGAATTAGGCTGTACCTGCTTCTGTAGAACTGGGGGAGAAGAGAAAACAGACTATGAAACGTGCTGTTGATAGGCAGGGTGGGGATGCTGGAGTCCACAGAATCAACTGCCACAAACTGGTTATGCTGGACAAAGGATTTTATTGTGTCCAAGCTATTAAAATTGAAGGGTGAATAAGTGGTCGATAATAAAATATTCTCATTTGTGCGGGGTTTCTTAGTTATTCTGGAATTGCAAAACATGTATGAGGAGTGTGTTTAGATCCATATCCAAAATCACTTTAGCTAAAAGCCGTGGCTTTTTCAAAGTTATTGCTTTTGCCTTTTTTATTCCTGTCATCACCTATCACATCCTTCTATCACTTTGCCAAAAGAAAATATTCCTGATAGAGGTGTACCAAACAAAAGTCATAAATATGTTTAGAGACATAAGAGAACTTCTTTAGAAAAGACTTAAAATGGGATTAGGCTGTAAAATTATTTTATTATTATCAATCTGGTAGATACCAGCAGACTGATAGAATACTATTAAATTTTGTCTATTTTGCCTCATGCATACAAACTAATAATGCTACTGGTATGAGAAAAATAAAACAAGGTCATTAACAGTGTTAAAATTTTTCTTAACAGGTTAACAAACATTTTTATTTTGGAAATGATGACACCTTTTTTTTCAATATGCAGTTTTAAAAATACTGTGTTTGAATTATCTTTTCTTTCCATTGAAAACCAGCCTACACCACTTAGGAGAGGCACAAGACAAAGGGCTGAAAAAAAGAAATAATGAAACCTTATTGTGGGCTGACATAATTTTTTTCAGGCTTTATTTTTCTCAGAAACTTGAATTGTTGGTTTGATTAAGAACTGCTAGTTGCCTTTACATACCTTTACTTAATGGCACAAAATAAATACAGAACACTTTGCACTGTAAGGTGTTTTCCACAGCACAATGTCTCTTCAGTAGTCCAGTGAATTTTTGAAGGAACTGAAGACACTTTGAACACATTCACATGGTTTGCTGCATGCATTATTGTGTCTGTAATATGGATATTATACACATAGCACATTGGTGCAGGAGAATTAGGAATGGCCTCTTTTCCCACAGGAAATGTAGCTAAATCAGAAAGAGTAATGCCTGATGCATCATTGTCAGATGTGCAAAGACAGATTAACATTTTTCAAAAAGAAAAACAACCCACCTTTGTCATTACAGAGTGGCAGTTGTATACTGTACTTTTTACAGCAAGAGTTTTCTTTCATGCAGGAATTATAAAGAGCAACTTTAAGAGCAATTTTGGTCTTTATTTTGGCCTTGGAACTTGTTACCTACCCCATATTTTTTCTGCTTTATAGTGCTTGTAAAAATAGATCAGCTAAAAAACTTATTTCAAAAGGCTTAATGTATGATAATTATGAATATTGCAAAAAGCTGACCCTTTTTGAACCTGCATGAGGATACAGACAAAAAGAAGTAATGTTTGATAAAATATTTCTTTTTGTCTGTGAGTCTACTACATACGTTGCTTGAGGTCACTTTTGCTACACACCCTGAGATAAAACCAAATTTTCTTTATGTGACTTTCCCTACCTGTCATTTCTTACATTACAGAAGTGTATTGCTTTTTTTTATCTCAGACAAAAAGATAGAATAAATAAAAAAGATATTGGACTGTAGGCACCATTTGCTCAGAGATAACTGCAATAACTTGTTGTTTTTGTAAGTGTAGACTAATTTTATTACCAGCAACAATATTAGTGGTTATTCATGCTAAGATAAGGGCAATAAAAATCTAATGATCCAGGATTATGATTGACAAAAAGATCACGAAGGAATTTCTCTCTTGCTTACTTATATTTCACATTACATAAATGGTCATACACACTGTAGGACTTTGGAAGCTGTTTCTGAAATGTTGAGTCTGATTTATTGCCAGAGGCAAGATGCCAGACTGGATGCATCAGGGATCTTGTCTGCTAAGAAATGCTTTGGTTTCTTTTCAAGAGACTGTCCATATGTGCATTCATACCAACAGCATATGTCTACTCCTTTGAGTCGAAGACTTCTTGATTTTAGCAGTATCCACTGAATCACTATCCCTACCTGTCCTGTCCCTACCTGACATAAATTGACTGAGGCTGCTTCTGCTTACGCAGGGCTAATTTGTGGGTAGGTTCTGCACAACCAACTTAGCAATTTAACCTTCTTTCAATCTAATTGCTCCCTTTTGTGATTTGTTTGTCCTGCATTTCTGAATGCAATTTAGTTTTTAAAGGCTGAATTTACTTTGCCTCTTTTCTCTACCCACCTGTAAGAAGGAATTTTCTTTGATTTTTTTTATTTTTACCAACTGTTGCCGCTTGCTCACAATTATGAGGAGAAGTCTTCATTGAAGCCAGTTATGGCCCTGTTTTCAATGGACGTACAATTGGGCTTCAAGTATAGGTGAGGCAGAAGGGGTATTCACCACTTCAGAGTTATTTACTCCATGACTCAGAGATTCTGCACTGCAAGTATCTAAATTTGGGTAGGAAAAGTGCCATCTCTGGTGTTTATTTGCCCTACCTGGAGCCTCAGAAAAAGTCATGCTTTCAGCATGTCTAGCATTTGCAACAGCAGTGGGCTCCTGACAACCTGGTTGGGATCCCTTAGGTAAGTATTTTCCATAGCATTTCCATAGCATTTCTTTCATGGGTCTTGGTTTTCCTAGGATAGCTGTGATTTCTCTACCCAGACAAGATGGTTCTAACTGCATGCCCCATTCTTCTTTTAAAGTGTGGAAGTCCTACACTCTGCCACATCTAGACCAAAATATCCCATAAGAAATACTTTGTGTAACATTAGGATCCCTCTTTTAAAAAAAAGACTCTGCATGTGCGTGTGTACATGTGTATGTGGATGCCTGTGTACATGAATGCCATTTCTTCAGAAGCTTCTTATTTATTTCTGGGGTTTCAAGCTTTTGTCTTTAAATTGAAAAATTACATGTAAGTATCCAAAGAGGTGGGGAGCTGATTACAAATGGAGAATGGTATCTCATTTATCCCTCAATATCTCAGAGGTGAGATATTGAAGGTGAAAGGGGAAGTGTTACTTCAGCTAATGTGGCTCCTACTTCTAAAAGCAAGGGAAAAAGGTGTCAAGTCTGTGCCTCAATATTCTATTGAATACTAATTACAAATATGCCCATTGTAATACAGCTGCCATGTTTCTATAACACAGCATATGTGTATGTGTTCAAGTCCAGGAAATATGAGTTCTAGCACGTATGTTATGTTCTGTTCATATAGAAATGAGACAATCCTACTTTTCCTCCCAGATTTTGTGTTGGAAAAAAACCAAAACAGATGTGTCAAGGGAAGCCTAGACATATGGTAACCTTAGCTCTCAGAGACACTGTATTCCAGTGAGCCCAAGAGTGGCTGTGTGTAGATTTTTCCATTCCTACTGTAAACTTAATGTATTTTTTTTTAAACAGTGATGTTAATAATCAAGTAATATTTTGTCAATCACCTACCTTTATTTCTAGTTTGTTTTTTCTTGTTTTAGTTTTTTCTTCTTTTAGTCAAATCCTTAACCAACGTATTTTAAATAATTCATAAGGTAAATTGAGCAAATTTTCGTGAGTATTTTGCTACAATCCCCAGATGCATAGACTGGTTAAGTGTTTCATTTTTTTTTAATCACAGACAATCTCAAAGGTGAAATGACCTCTTTAATTTGGAACAATTCACCATGAGTGTTAAGGAGGATGGTTTATGTGGCTTAAGTAAATTACTGAGAATTGGAAGTCTCCAGATAATCCTCATTTTCCTTTGGCCTTCCAAAATGCATTATCCAAGGATGCTTTCCAAAAATTCATTATGGTTTTAATCCAATCCAGTCCTACTAGAGCTGCACATTTCTTAGATGAATTGTTGTTTGCATTAATTGACAAAGCAGAGTCATTCTGCAGGCAGTCATTGAAACCCTTTCCAGAGTCAGAACATAGAGTCAATATATATTTAATGTGGATCTGTAGGAACAAGATGCTAAGCAAATGTTATTGTGATGGCACTTTCTTTTTAGAAAAGTGCAGAGAAAAAAAAAAAAACCACTTCACAGTTCTGCTTCATACAATTATATAGTAATATAGTGGTCTGTTCACTCTCCAATGGATTTGAAAAATCCAGGTTAAATTCTGTCCTCTGCATTTGAGAACTTGTATCTTCTATATTCCAGGTGCTTATGCAAGCTACTAGAGTATTCTGGCTCGATGCCAGAATATAAAGACATTTTCAAGTTCCTACACTGCATGGAAAATAATTCTGAAGTAATTAGGGCAGGAATAAAGAGCACAAGTTGAAACAGACATCCTAACTGAATATTAAAAGAATTTGCTTGGAAGAAAGAAAAATCTTGTCTCCTAGCTCCACTAAAGCCAAGGTGAGGTTTCTTTAGGGCTCTTTAATATGAGATATGTAAAGTGTTTTGGAATAGAAACTGGTTTATAAGATGCTCCTATAAACAGAACTTCTTCTCCTTTATAAATGCAAGTTACTATCAATACCAAGCATTTTTTTAGAGGAGCTAGATCCCTGCCATTTTTCCTAGTTCACCCATCATACACCCAGATACAACACAGGCAGCCAGCACACTACTGCATGGTTCTGTAGTCCAGAAGAGCCTAAAAAAATAACTAAAATTGATATATTGCAATATTAATTCAAGGCAACTTCCAAAACATGTGAAGGTAGTTTTCTTAGGCTCTCTCTGTGGTGAATAGCTGGACATATGTTCCTCCATAGCGTTTCAGACCAAGATATTGACTTTAGTGTTCTTCCCAGAGAAGCCTTTCTGCTCACATAGACTACAGGGTGACACTAGCTTTCTTTGGTTAGCATTTTCATTTCATACTGTTCCTCAACACTCTGGTCCTTTTGGGGACTTAGCTTCTCAGTTTTGCAAAGGCAGGAGAAAGCTATTCCAGAAGTCCATACAAATATCTTAGTCCGGTTGTAGACCAATGCAGATCATTATATCTCCACACCATGCCAGATTCTAACCTGACTTAGTGAACACACTGCAGCTGCCTGTGTAGATCAGTTATCTACAAGCTGATTAGAAAGGACTTTGGGGCTAGGCAAACCATGTCCCAGTGAAAATAGAGGTATTTTTCCTGCACCACTCACCCATTTGAAATGGGGATATAAGTTATTTTCTCATTTCATTTTCAGTTCAAAAAAAGTTAAAATACTTAATTACAAGATACTATATGTAACTAGGGAAATTAATCTAAACCAGAGAATTCTGATATGGCCAAAAAGAGTAGAAAGAGGCAAGGGAATTGTATGCAAAGAATGTACTTATTTTATATTGTTGTTTCTCAATGTGTGAGGCATGCCTTTCTCAGTGAGGTAGATGGAAATACAAATGAGGCATGTGCTGTGATGAAGCACAAAGGAGATGCTAACTAGTTGCAAGTGAAGCACAGGATAAGTTAGTTGTGGTGTACATTTTGGCAGTGTTTAAATTCAGGTGAAGCTGATTTCTTTTTCATTCCACCATGGCTGTACATGCTAGAATTATATTCAGTAACTGTGTAAGAGTATTATTTTTGATTATACAAAAAATATGATAGCTTTGGAAAGTCTTTTTGTCTAAGGGCATTCATCCAGACTTCAAGAAGTGTTCTCCTTTGGGGTTACCCAGTGATTTCCACAAAAAGAATTATTAAAGGCTGTTGTAAGTTTATCCATATTAGGTTGAGTGCACCTCATTTTCTCTAAACCTGGAAGCTATAATCACCCCTGGGTCAGTATATTATGTAGATGGGAGACTGCCTTGAAATACTATGTGTTGTAGGAACAGGGTAAAGAGCTCTAATTTATCCCTCACTTGCAGAAATCAAGTTAGTTTGTCCTTGCTGATAAATAGGGGAAGAAAAGAGGCAAAAGTTTATACCAACTATAAACCGCCTAAAAAACTTACATCTAAGCACAGGTTTAAGGGTTAGGTTCATGCTGACTTGTTACAAATATTTTTAAATAAGATGGCTTTAAACTAAGTAATCAAGCTTTAAAACTGGACTGCAGATCCAAACTGAATTGTTGAGTTTGGAAGCACACAGAGGTTTGGTTTTAATCTTGTAGTAAAGTTCATAACTGGATCAAAGCACATAGTTTGGGGCAAGATGATTTCCTGGACTAAATGTTTTGTATGATCTATAGTATCAGAAATAAATCTTAAAATTTGTATATCCTACACTTCTCTGTTAGATTCCTGCTCCAACATAAACAGATGCATTGTCTCCTTCCAGACTTCATTTAAAGGTAGTTTGCCTTATTGCTACATGATATTTCCAGATGTCTGTTGTGGTCCTGGGAACAGCACTGTATGAGAGTGAAGGCTTTCTACATTGATATACATTAGTGGTGGCCTGCATTTTCACCCATGCTAAGCAAACTTCCTTCTAATCAACTAAATCCTGCACATCTCCTAACTATCAACAGTTCACAAAACGCATCCAGGAAAGGTGCAAAAATCAAGCTGACTAATACAGACTAAGCACATTCACATTTCTCTGTTGCTTCAACTAGTGGGAACTCTTCACCTTTGTTCACATTAAAGTGTAGAATACCAAGTCTTCTCTATTATTGCTGTGAAATTACTAGAAAATGCTGCAATATTTGTTTTCTTAGATTTGAACATTTATGAACTGTACATATCTGCTATTTTTCAAGCAGTGATATAATTTAATGGAAGAAAGACCACACTAAAGCTGCCTTAGCAGTAATGAGTGGTACTGTTCTTGTACAAAAAACACTTGACTCCGAAATGGCTCAGTGAACTATAGGTCTGGAAAAACTTAGAACTATAGGAGTTTGTATTTCTTCTTCATTGCCAAATAGCAGGTACTGGAAATTTTCTCAAAGGCAAATCCTACCATTTCTGAAAATCAAATCCTGCCTCCTTGCCTCATACTGTTGCACAATTTACCAAGTAACTCCATGAAAACCAAGGTGAGGTTTCACATTACAGTTGAGTTGACAGGTTGTGCGACCAAAACTGCATTTTCTCTCCAAACCAAGGCCCTTGGCTGGGTGCCCATTCTTCTTCCCTCCCACCAGCTCTGGTCCCAGCCAACTACACGATGAGCTGGCCCACAATGCACAGTCAGCAGAAAATTATCCCCTCTTATTTTTTCCCCACTTTTAATTAGCTCAGTTAGGTTTAAGCCTTGAAAACGGTTGACCTGTTAAGGCCAGGGAGGCAGGTGAATGGTTTTGCTGGGAATGGAGAAGAAGCGCACAGGGGAAAGCAGGATGGGTACCTCTTAGAAGAGCACATGTGAAATTCCACCTGAAAAGCAGAATAAGGAACTGTTTGCCATAATGAAAAACAGGGCCTCTGACTTGTTTTGTCAAGCTTAATGAAACAGGCTCAATAACAAACCCCTCACTGGGATTATATTCAGGAATCCATACACTCTGGATGTATACACACCTGGGCACTGGGCTGCACACCGTTTGTGCAGAGGGATCCAATACAAAGAACTGGAGAAAGTGGTCCTTTTTCTGCAAAAGCTCAGTTACTGAAGCTCTTCAGCCATGCTGTGTGTGCACTGTCGGCTTAAAGCAGCTGGCCCCAGACTTGGAATACACTGTCCTCCACCCAGGGAGAGGGTTGGAGCTGGAGGATGAAATGCCTGGCAAAAGGCAGAGTCTGCTGTTACAATACTCTTTCATTTAATAACAACTCAGAGATGTGTTTTCATGATCTAATGGCTAAAATATCCCATTGTATAATAACATTCTTATTCTCAATAATTTGCAGAGTTTATTTCTCTGGTTTTAGTAGAAAGGAGGAGCTTGCATCCTTCTTTGCTAAGCATTGCCATTTGAAAGAAGACTGAACACTTCTGAATAATGCTGCATGGTAATGTTGGGTTTAGTATGCCCATATTATACTTATTGTTATTCTTTTATTCTTCTCCCTGATGTTGCTGAAGTGCTTAAAAGTCCCAGTAAAACTGATATTCAACTATGCTGAGTGCTATACAAACAAGCCAGTCCCTGTTCATAAGGAATTCTTTTGTAACTACTTCTGTCTCTGCATGTTACAATTTACTGGCATGCCTACTGAGTTTCAAGTCAGTGACACCTCTACTCTTCTATTAATATCTAGGTCTTGCTTGAATATTTTTTCAGATTTGCATTCAATTCTCTGTGTAGAAGTTGCTTTTTAAAAATATTAAATGTGATTTCATGTATTAATATAAATCTCTATAATGTGCATTGTTTAGATTCTCTTTGAGGAAGTGACCAGGACACAGTAGTTAAAAAGCAGAAACAGTGTAGAATCAGAAAAAAATCCCAAACTTATTTTGCAACATTTCTGATCCAGACAAATCAGGAAGCACAGATTTTTCTAAAGAAAGCATGCTGTTGTTGGGCAGTCTTCTGCTTTGTTTCTGAAGCATATATCTACTCACTAACCCACAATTCTCACTAGAGAACAGACCAGAAAAGAAAGATGTTTTCCTTAATTGTTTTCTGTCTCTGAAAAGTCAGAGAGAGAAGCTCACCATATCTGATAAAACAACCAAGGGAGGATGAGTGACAAAGCGATATATATTTCCATAAGGCATCTGTGTAGCATAAATATGAAATATCCTTAATGACCATAATATATATTTTCTAGGCACAGAATTCTGTGATAAGTTCTGGTTTATTATTGGCTGTCTTGTATTTTGAGAATTCTTAGGCATGTGACACATAGATGAAAGTCAGTGGGAAACCTGTTCCTGAGTAGTTTTTAAAGTACTTTTTTATAGGAGTGTTTTAAGTTCTACAGAACTCTGTGGTTTTCTCTCTATTAACTTTCTTCACGACATCAAAATATTTATAGCATGTATTTTAAAGGGTGCAATATCCATCCAATAAACACCAAAATTTCTTTCATAGTATACTTGTAATAATAATTTTTCACACATTTTCAGAAACGTGTAAATCAGTCTAAAAGAATTATTGTTTATATAACTGCTTCTCCTACACACTATATTCCGTTAAGGTTTTGTCCTCAGTGCTAGTCATATTTATTTTCAGGAATGCCTCAGAAACCACAGCTTTCAATTGCATTTGCTTTCAGACAAGTAAAAGAAACACATGTAAAAGCAATTAATAGAATTATGATGTTCACACTTCCTTGAAAGTTAGCTCCTGTAGTTTCTCAGTGCAAGAGCCTAGGCTGCCCAAAACAATGAGCACAAATCAAGCTGTTCACTTCTCACTCTGAAGAAAGTCACATGAAAATGCCTTAGAACAAATGGCACATTTATCTGAAGTAATTATTTTCATTCTCTCTCCTTATATCTTTCCCATTTAGTTATAATTGCTCTCTGGGTACTTGGATTCAAACCTCTCTGATATCAAAAAGAGCTCTAGTTGGCTTAGCAGAGCTCTGAATGGGCCTGGGCTGCCATGAGGTAGGAGTTAATGAAAACCATGATTTGCTCTCCCCTGATTCATTCTAAATAAAGTTTGCCAAGCTGCATAAAAAAAAACAACTGCTCTTTTTGGCAGGGAAGTGAGCCTGTGCAGAGTGCCCCTACCAGAATTATCTACCAAAGTTCAGGGCAGGCTTGCCTGTGCTGAGAAAGGATTTACCTCCCAGTGTGTGATGAGAGATGAGAATTCAATGCTTTGCTTTGCTTTTTCTGCTTTCCCTGTGTTAAAAAAAAAAAAAAAATCAAGGCTTTTCACTGAATGAATTGCATTGTGAATATGTGTTGGGGGATGAGGAGGGAGAGACAAACTAGTCATAAGTCTATTCAGTTCTACATCCTTGAAGTAGGAAAAGAGTAGTGAGAAGGAATACTGAGCACCAATTTCTCATATTAAAATACAAGATCACTTTTCAGTAAAAAGATCATAATTCAAACAAATTGAAAGAATATTTTAGCTTATATTTCTTCTTTAAATTCCTAAGAAAATGCCTATTTAGCAACAATCTATCTTTGGAGCATGTTTAAAATACATTATTTCCTTGAAGTGGTACAGCTCCTCCTTGAAGAATACTTAATCATTACACTCGGATGTTTTCACACATGAAGGAGGCCACCAGATCCCCTGGGATATATATATTTTAAAATGGTCTTCAAAGGGAAAAGAAAGAATTGGTGTCATACTAGAAAGTGGTCGTTGCCTTGTTATAATTGTAGATACACTTCCTTTTATTCATGCAGAGAGTCCAAAAAGGGTCAATTCTTTTCTTTGACTCTGGAAAGCTTCTCTAAAAAGAAGCTGGCATAAATCTGAGCTTTTTAATAATTAATAGAACCAATCATCAAATATCTGTCGAGGTATGTGAAACAAAGTGCATAGGGCAGGTGTCTGCCTCAACCACAGGGGATAGAAGGACCATAGCACTCAGGTGAGTGACTGCTATGCACTCATGGAGTGACCTGTTGCAATTGAGAAGTCAAAGGCAGCCTATATCTGACTCTGTCACACACTTTCTCTAGGGTTTTGACATGCCATTTAGCATGCCTACTGGTCAGTCATTTCTACTTGAGGTAGGTTGCCTTGGCACATGGGGTACAACTACTTAAGACATGCCAGAGAAAAATGAATGTGCATAATTGTATTTCACGTGTACAGCAAATCTGATGTGTTCAGGCAGAGTTGGGCCTTTCTGACCCAGATAGGAGGGGGACAACATATGTACACTCTACAGAAGCACTGGCATCTCATGTGAGTGCTGTATGGTTAATGAGAACACTTCTGATACTTTCCCCAAAATGAGCACAGTACCTCTTAAAAAGTACTGCTCCTTGTTCTTGCTCTGATAGAAGGACTGCAGTGGAGACATATGGCAGTTTCCACTTCCCAGCATCTTCTGCTGGCCTGGACATACCGAAGTCATGGACAAATATTTGGGAATATCAAATACTATACAGACAATATTCTGTAATGTAAAGGGAGGATGTATCTGGGGAAATGCTGATTATGAAAATAATCTTAACCTTAGAAGGATGCATCTGAGAGATCAACAGCATTTTGCACTAGGTGAATGAACCCAAGAGGGATTGAAGTAAACAGCCTGCAAATAAGGTGTGTGATGTCAACAGAGATTCTCACTATGTTTAAAGCTTATCCTTACTATGTTTAAAGTGAAAATAATTTCTGAATATTCTGCACATTTTCAGACAAAGAACATATAGGTTAGGCTTTTTCTTTCCTAGCTACAAATTCATATATTAAAATTCCCCCATAACCACTAAAATATTGTCATGTCAGGCTTTGAAAGAGATGTTCCAAATCCCATTGAACATTTTCTTAGTTTTAATTGACAGAAAAATAAGTTTTCTGAAATACTCTATATGCAATATTCTTGATAAAGAGTAACTGAGAGAAAGCATCTGCTACATTCTTTCAAATGAAGACATGCAAAGAAAAAAAAACCCTATTAAAAGTTATGTGTGTTTATTTTCTTAGCTTCTAGAATAAAAGAAATTTTTCCTTCTGCCCACTACTAGCATACACAATAATATTTATACCTGAAGGTGCGATCACAGGAAATGCTACTCAAGGATACACTGTTTTGAGGGTGAAAGAAATTAGGATGTTTTGTTTCTATCAAAGATACCAGAACAGCTGTCTGTAGGTAGGTTATATTATCTCTAAGCTAATGTCATTTGCTTGGTGCTGTCGAATTTTTCCTGGTAATGTTGCCATCATATTCTTCTATTACTCCAAGCCAGTGGCAAAATATTGCATATGCTTTTGTGCTGACTATTAAAGTATTGGAAAAAAAACTCCACCAAAATTAAAAAATTATTAAGAAAATCGGGTTAATACTAAGGGACAAATGCTAGTGTCTTTTCTCAACCTATTTTTCTTACTGTCATTTCTGGTACCATTTTCACAGCTTCACAACATGGTTGATATTCACAGAGACCAAATCCATCAAACCCAGCAGAACATCAGGTAAAAGCATAAGCTTCTTTCTGGTCTGGCCAAACACAAAATTCCCTCCTGCAAGGAGAGTCATCTCCTGTGTTATTTAGTGTCCTCTGATCTTCCTTGGAAAGCAAATAACTAGCAGTGGGCCTTCTGCTAGAGAACTAATTTTTTGTTTAATAGTAAGCCAAAGAAGCAGCTCAGCACTTACCTTCTTCTTTTCCTTTTCTTCACTTGCTGTGAATATCAAATGAGACAAAATAAATTGCATTTCTTTTAAACTACAGACCAGTTTAGAATCACCTATAAAAACTTAAAATATGAGGAAAATAATCATACTTTCCATTCTGACTTTCACCTCCATTCAAACCCAGGCACTGCAAATATGTGTTATGAACAGGTAGAAAGTAATTACCTGAAGCCAGGTGCAACATTTGGGAGAGATCATGTGCAGGTGGTGACATGGTAGAATTCCCTTTTCTATATTCTGGACTGAAGTAATGAGCAGCAAGCTGCAAAACATTCAACATTCCCACCTCGGTATGTCAGAGCTTGCACATATTACCTCCCTGATGACATCCCAGCATTTGGAGTGGAAGGGATGAGAATTTGGCAAGATCCTGCAGGGTAACACTATTGCTCTCTCAGACTGTAGTTTAAGTCCCCACTGTTCTCCCAGGGGCTCCAGTAAGTTACTGTCAGGGCTTCTGGTGTGTTTGTGTGTTTATCATTCCTCTGGTTTTGCAGATGAGAAGCTTCAGAACAGAGAAATGGAATGAACTGACCAAAGCAATTAAGGAGTTGGTGCCAGACACAAAAACTAAATCCAGATGTGCCCACAAGACAATAAATCACAGATGATTTTGGCATGTAAACCTTTTTTTTTTTTCGAAATGCTGGGAATGCACTTGCCATGGCCCAAGACAAAGATGAGCCTCGATTCATTTGTAATCAAAGCCATAGTACAGAGGACATGCTGGAATCAGAACACCAAGTACAAGAAAATGCTTGGAAAATCTCATATTACCCAGGAATTTGTCTAATGGCTGCAAGGATTTCTTATCATAGCTAAGCTTTCTACTGCTGATAATTTTCACCCACCCCTTTTTTTTTTTCCCCCAGCATGGTCAAGCAGTTATAATTTGTTTATTTTATTTATACACATAAAAGACTACAGAGTTCAAGACACCACAGCTCACAGATTGAAAACAGAAGATTAATTGATCATTCTCATGTTTTCTCCAGTGCACTGGGTGGTTCTTTCTTTACTCCCTCCCATCCCCCTCCTCCCCTTCCTTCACTGCTGATGTTAATCAGAGAGAAAGGAAGTGACTGTTTTCCATAGAGAATGTTGATATTTGGTGAAAAAATAAGGGGTGGGAGAGTGAAAGGTGCACAGGAAAAAAAAAATTACTGATAAATTCCTTTTTATCTTAGCCAAATGCTGCTCAAGTGTGGGAATGGACAGAGCTGGCAGTCACTTTCACTAAGCCGGAAATACCATCTTTAATAAATTCAGCTAAAGAACTGGATGGACACATAAATCTCTTTGTATTTGTGTGACAGCAGCAGTGCAATGCCAGAGGAGATTTGGAATATTTAGCAGAGATCTGAGGTCAGCCTGTTTGCTGTCTTTTTCCTTGTGTCTTTTTCCTTGTGTCTTTTTCCTTATGTCTTTCTGACACTCAATATAAAGCTAAAATATTTATACCTAAATGAGTATTGCTAATGCAGGATATTGAGGTCATCAGCATGAGAACTAAATGACAATAGTCTGTGCAAAAATTATACAAGCTCCTTCAAGATGCTATATTTAATTGCACTGAGACTCCCTTTGCCTTCATTCCACGTCCCAAGGCCAACATTTTATTTGGTTATGTGGAATCCACCCTTTAAGTGCCAAGTGCCTCCAAGGCTCAGATTCTGAACTGTTCACAGAAAATTATCACTATTATTACTTTCTAGGGCTTTGGCTGTTTACCAGAAATTTTGAACAATACTTTAGATTAACTAAATGATCCACTACTGGTTCTACTAGATGCATTTATAGAACTATATACTTATAGAACGGTTAGGATTGGAAAGGAACTTAAGATCATCTAGTTCCTTTTCTTTGTACAGTGCAGTCATTTTTTGCCGTCTTCCCTGACCGTGTACCCTGCAGCCACACTTGCTGCTTGTGGAGCCAAATGACTCTCCATTTTGCCATTATTTCTGCTGCTGAATGGCTTCCAAAGATGCCCATGCCACTCCTATGATTATCTGTTCCTGGCTTTATACAACTTAAGGTTATTTCCCTATACACAGGAGTTCATCTACAACATTTAGATTCTGAGTGTTTTTTTCCAAACATTTATTCACCTCTTCAACTGTAGAATGACAGCCTTACTCTGGTAAGACCCCTATACATGTTTTTGCCACCTCTGCAAAAGCATTGTAGATCCTTTCCTTAAAACGTTCCCACCTGAGAGCTTCTCAAAGCTCAGTTCCACTACTTCCCTTTTTATAAATGCAGACATGTGTGACTAGATCATAGCTACTACCCTTCTCCCATGTATCTACATCTGACTAAAAGTTATCTTCCTGTTTTAAAAATCTCCGATGAACCTGAAGCACTGAAATATCTTATCAATTTTCTTTTGATATTCTTCCCATCCCTTTTCCCTAATATGCAAGTAATGGTGAGAGCAAACTGCTGGAACTGACAAATGGGTGGTCTTTGTAGATTTTTTTTTATTTGGAATAACAACATGACCCTCCCTCCCAGCAATTGCCATTCCAACCTTAGTCATCAGCTAAAGACAAAGTTCCTCCAACTTTTTGGTAATGTTTTTCCTCAACTTTTCTGTTCTTTTGAATGCATTTGTTTTTACTCAAATAATTTGGGATAGACTTTTAAATTCATCTATTTATTGACAAAAACAAAGGTAAGTACAAATGCAGTTTGAAAACTGTCTTTAACAAAAAAAATACATTCTGAAAACACAATCTCCATCTCTTTATGCTGAAGTGATTGCTTAGTTTATTGGTGTAAATCACAAATGGCTTTAAAGAATGAGCAATTTTAAATCTCTTAAGTAATGTTCCAAAAATCTGTCACAAAAGATTGATCACACCAGAAAGAGTCACTAAATCTTATTTTTAGTGAGCTGAAATCTCAGTATATTCATAGATATTAATATTCACTAAGTACAGTTTTTATTTCACAAATTTTACCAAAGTAGCTACTCAGTAACAGTAACAAAACTCCAAAAGCTGTGATATTGAATAATTTAGCTTTTATGAAGTAATACTGTTACTTGATTAATAATAATGAACTCATTTCTTCCCCTTTAGAAATTATTTAGTAGATTTGCCTTCATCCTACCTTTTTGTTTCCTGGCAAAGATATTATAAAATGTAAGAACCAATTGACATTTTTAGTAACAAATAAATTGCAGGAACAAACACATCCTTATTTTGTATGCTGTGACTGGGGAGAAAGTTGAGTATATAGAGATGGAAAACTAAATTAGTTCTGCTTGTAAATTATATTCTTAGGTCTTTTCCAGCAGTGACTTCTTGGTTTTGCAGCAAATGCTGCTAATATTTTCCAATTCAGAGTTCTCCCTTGCTGTGAGCCTTCTTGCTATGAGGCCACCTGGGATCAAAGCTACTTTCCCCCTCCTGTGGTCTCAACTAACTCCATTAACTCTAATTACAAACACTTCTGTTACACCAACCAGATTTTATGACTTCCAATGTTGAGCCCCATAGAGCAGGAGAAACACCACATGGTACTACTGCCAGTTGCTTCTTCAGCATTATTGCTTGCCATACATTAACCTCATATATGGTTAGCTCTGAACTAGAATCACTTCATTTTTTACTTTTTGTAATCCAAAAGATACTTAAATGACTTCTTGAAGTATGTGATTCCAGAAATGAATGAACTTGGCCAAGACAAAGGCTTTATAGGGTTTAATTTTTCATATGTACTGTGAGGCCCAGAAAGGGCTTATAGTGTTTACTGATACCACTAACATTTTCTTAATGCACAAGGCCATAAAGTTTGTCATTATATATATATAAAATACACAGACAAACATATATTTCTAGCTCTCAGCTAATTTTTCAAACTTTTCCTTGAGGCTTCAGTAACATGGAAGATGGAAATACACAGCTTAATTTAACAAGGATTGCAGATGAAATGACGGGGGGGGGCTGCAGATTCTACCTGAAAGAGGATAAATAATACAGTTCTGGATTTACACATTAACTGCCACAGGTGAAAATCGCTTTCCAGGGACTGCAGCAAAGGGTGCCTAACACTTTCCCGAGATGCAGAACCAGACACCCTTTATGTCTCAAAGAAACTCCTCAGCTCCTGCTACTCCAAGAACTAAAATGAATTTCCTGTTAATTAAACAGTCTTGATACACTGTCTGTCCACAGCTGCCTATGGAAACTCTGTCATAATTTCTCCAGTACATTGTACTATAGTCCTTTTTCACTCTCAGGAGGCCCATTCACTCTCAGCCACGTCCTCAGTATGTGCCACTCACCTGCATTTGCCTAAAAGTCAGTGGAAGTAGTCAGTGTCTTTTGGTCTAGCTCTATGCCCAAGAAATCCTTGGGCCACTTTAAGTCTCTTCTGCTTGTCTCCAGGACCAGCTGGAGTGTGTCCCTCTGTATCTGAGCAGAGACTATACTGTCCTTGTCCCCTGGAGAAGTTTCAACTTCATCTCTGTGACAGCCAGTCATGTTCAAAACCTTCTGTTTCTTCCCTGCTACCTTATAGAGATTTGCTTCTACATCTAGGGGCTTCACTGTGTGGGGATGAGTGAGGAGGTCAGTGCAGAAGAATGGAAAGAATCACACTGAAGACGAATTAAAAATAAAACTGTGCAGTAGAAAAATCAAAGAATTCCCCTTCAGCCACCTGAAAGTTATACATTCAGTTTAAATTATGTAGTTTAAATTAGAATGAGTAAAACTCTGTATACCCGAAGATGGATCAGAATTGCAATAAATTCCTAATTCCAAAAGTTAAACCTTGAAATGCTAATTGAGGTGGACACACTCTGTAACACTTCCTTGACAGCAGAGCTGGATGCAGACCTGTTTACTTTTAATGTAGAAATATATGACACCAGGTCTGTGTTTTGAATATCATCTTTTTGCTAAGTCAAACAGCCAGTAGAAAAATACAGGTCCTTGTAGGATAGATCATTTAATCCACCTTAGATGTCTATTTCAGACTGGCATAAACTGCATATTGGAAATGTCTTTTCAAAGTTGAAATTTTTAATTGTAAGTTATTATAGAAAGAACTGGTTTGTAATTTCTTGAAAGTATTCAATTGTTCATATTTTAAAAGGCTTTCCTCTCTCTTCCTTCTCCCCCCACCCTCCCACTCCACCCCCCCCCCCCCCCCCCAGTTTCACCTAATAGGATTCTTGTTTTTCCATAATTTTACTTCTCAGGATAAGTCAATTTTTCTGTCTCTGGCTGCAGAACTCATTTGCCTTAACACAAATGTTGAAACTTAGAATTGTCAGTGATTCCAAAATTTCAAGATGGAAAATATTTGCTTATTGTGCAAATATATATCCTACAATATCATGGCTGACAAGAAAATAAATCATCATTGCTGCCATTTGTTTGAAAATTAGGAGGAAAAGCTTTAGTCATAAGCAGCTGAAACTGCTGTCACAGCTGGAGATGGATTTCAATAGTTATTAGTAAAAATAGGTGCCTAAATTCAGAATAAACACAATAATCTCTTAACTAACTAAAGCTGCAGCAGAACACTTACAGAGCTGAAGATGTGATTCAGTCCTGTTAACCCCTTAAATCTGTGTCTTATATGTTAGGAAAAAAAAAAAAAAGAAGTAACCAATGGAGTTTTTTTTTATCAATTAAGAGCCTCAGAAGCAATAAAATGTATTATCATTATTCTCTCAAAAAGCAAAAAATATTAAATAATACCAAAACAATATAGAAAATCAAAAAATATCCAAATTCACTTCTTTAATTTCAATTTAATTCTACTTTTAAATCCAAAGATGTGACATGTTTCATCTTACTGTTATTTTTACTCTAGCAAATTATGGCTGCAGAATTTTGGAGTTTATCTGAAAAAACTCAGTGTTAAACTTATGTCCAGATTCTAACCTGGCTTCCAGCCATCCAGGAAAATAGCCATAAACTGTCCCTTACTCCCTAGGCATCTCAGGTTTAAGCTCAAGAGAAATAATTTCCAGAGAGTAACTACTTCCCATCTGTGTGCTTGCCAGGACTGAGACTGATGGGATAAATATTCCCATTCTCCCTCCCAGTTCCACTCAAACAGATCAACCAATGTGTGAACGTTGACTTAGCAAAAAGATGATATTCAAAACACAGACCTGGTGTCATATATTTCTACATTAAAAGTAAACAGGTCTGCATCCAGCTCTGCTGTCAAGGAAGTGTTACAGAGTGTGTCCACCTCAATTAGCATTTCAAGGTTTAACTTTTGGAATTAGGAATTTATTGCAATTCTGATCCATCTTCGGGTATACAGAGTTTTACTCATTCTAATTTAAATGATTAACACTGCAGTCAACTTTCAGCCTTTAATACTGCTGTCTATATTAGGTTAGCTTGTGAAGGACATAATGTAACATGTAGGAACAGGGCAGCCAAGCTGAATCTGACCAAATGTTCCTTCAGCCTGCTGTTCAGTTTTGGCCATGGCCAGGCATAGACACCAAAGGAAGGAGCTAGGGTAGATTTGTTTTTTTTTCTCCTGGATTATTCTCCAAGCTCCAGTAAATTGATTTACAAACTTCCTGAGACAGAATAGTAGTAAGCCTCATAAGATTCAACATCATTCCCTTCCATCAACTTGTCCACTCCACTTTTTAATATGTACAAACTTCCTGCAGCCTTCATGCCCCATGTCAATGAGTTCTACAGCTTCCCAGCGACAGAGTGAGGAATCACTTTTTTGCATGTATTTTAGACTTGCCAGTTGCTATGTAATGACCACAAGCTTATAAAGTGGAGGCAAAAAATAAAAATTTATCTCCCTTCACCCTCTCAGTGGCATTCATGATTTCATAGGCCTCTGTTGTATTTGCACCTCAGCTACTTCTCTCTATGTTGAAGAGCTTATTTACTCGTTCCTTGCACAGAAAGCATTGCTCGCCTTTGGTGACCTTCTCTGAATTTGTCTAAAGGTCTTTCCCAGGGAGTAATTCAGAACACTAAAATTAATCCTTGCTCTGAAGCACTCCCTGGTGGGAGCTTCTCTTTTCCTCCATTGACAACATAAAAGGCTTAAGGATAACAAGGGCCCCACTTTTGCACCTGAGTTAAGCACTGGGAAAGCTCTTCCACCCTGCTTTCATTTTAATAATTTTCTTGTTTGTAACAGTTAAAAATAATGCAATGGCCTGATTTGTTTAAATAACAGCATAATTATCCTTGTCTTCTGTAAGAAATACATTACTAAGATAAAATTCTAATATGATGTGTTTTTCATGAAGAAATAAAAACACTGTGTATAAGACGAAAGTGTTTGCAGAACTTTTACATAGGGTTTTTCCATTACTAAATTTGTCCACAGGATGGATGACTTGTGAATTCCTTCCAATCTGAAGTGTGTGGTAGTTGCAGTTTATAACAACAGGGCCTTTTCCTAAGTGCTACTTACATGAAGCTTTCTGAGCATTTGCTATACAGTTGCTGGAATAAAACCTATTTGTTTGATACTGCCATAAGTAGGCAAAATTGTTGACACTTTACTGAATTGTTTCCAGCCCTGATGTCATTTATTTTTAATATATAGTAATGCGAATGAAATCTAGAAAGAAATTAGAAGTTAGAATAAGAATACATGAATGTTTCCCTTTTGTGGTTTATATCATGTTTTTTTGCTCAGCATGTTACATTCCCAGAAGTAATCTCAAAGATTGTCCTGACAGTTGAAGCATAGAAAAATGCGAAAAATTGCATATGCATGTAAAATTGCAGGCCTAATTCTGGAGAAGAGCCCCCTCTAACATCAGCTGAATATCACCTCCATTCTCCTTTCTCCCCTCATGCAAACTCCTATTATGTTTGCACTCACTTTGTAATTTGAGCTATGACTTGATCTTCCTGCATGTGCTGTGCTGGTGAGCATTAATTTTGCTCCAAAGAAAGGGCTGCCATAATTTTTCATTTAGATAGGAAAAAAGAATATTCTATTTTGTAGAAATCATCTTGGTATGTTGTGTGTCTGTCTGAAATGTTTCCAGAAAGCACAGATAAATGGTGTGACATTTGAAAAACAGGGCACCATGTATTTTGGACAGTGTCTAGGAAAGTTTGAAGGATGTTCCAGACTGGCTCTGTCTGTGAGGTCTGAGGCAGTCTTTCTGATGGAGTAGATGTGTTACTTATCCAACAGGGAGCCACTTATTTCTCCCTCATTTTTGAAGGAAGAATTGAAACAATATGCCAGCAGGAGCAGTAACTCCGGACAAACTACAGATTACAGTGGGCCCGATGGAGCAAGGATTTGCAGCAAGAGCTTTGCTTGGAACAGATGAGCAGCCCTGCTGTTGGTGTTCAGATACCTTGCTGAATGTCCAAGCACCCTGTAAACTGGTCAGGTCATTTTTATGGGATTAGGAACAATAGAAATAGCCTTTTCCCAAATGGGAAAGATGTTCTCTGAACTAGAGGAAATCTACATGTAATTAGTTGGCTCCAACTTATTCCTTCTGAAGCACAGGAATACTTTTCCTCCTCATCCTTTTCCCTTCCATTCCTGACTGTGGTGAGTGAGACAAATACTGGAGTTTGCTTCATCCATTCATGATCTTGGTAGGAGTGCAGCAGCAGGGATAGCAGAAGAACATAATCATATACTATGGTACTCTTACTTTTTTTTCCATATTCTGATGAAGGTTTATTTCTTTATTCTCAGGCTGGAACAAGATTTTCCTCAGAACCACAATTTATAAACTGTTTTTGTTTCCATTTTGTTAGGGGGAGGGGGAGTTTAAGCTAATTTAACATGTTAGTTCAAATGGCAGATGAAATTTGAATTGAAATCTGTAGAAAGTCAAAGATTTTTTGAGCATGAGAGTAGAAAAATACACTACATGGTAAGAATGGATAGCTATAAGGACCATGTTCCTTGTTTTAGTTTTTCCTTTTTTTCAGAGAAGAAGGGAAAGAAATGTTCCTAGTCAGCAAAATTTTTCATGTGAGCTGCTTCATTAGTAGTTTGAGGCTAATTCTTCCAACATTTAATAGGTTTAATAAGTCTGTGGCCTCTGTTTTCAAGTATGCTACAACAAATCTGTCTGAGTCTAGAAATGGGAATGGGAAAATCTTCACTTACTGCTGAGAAATCCTGTGTACCTCAATGGGACTAAGCTTTTCCCTTTCAGTTGTCTAAACACTGCTAAGACAAATCAATTGATGTTTTTTCAAGTTGCGCATGAAAATTAACTGGTAATGATCAGGAAATATGAAATTTCTCTGAAAATGCTGCCAAATATAATCAACATGACAATAAATTATGTGGTGTTATAAGTGAGATCACTGAGAATAACACTTAAGAAGTTCCTAGAAACATTTAGAATTGTTTTGCATTGACACATATGTATATCAAAACTTTGTCCTGTATGAATTAGACACATCAACTAACATCTGTAATCTCATAAATTTGATAAAATGATCATTTTCATTTTTCATAATAAATTTCCTAGAGCAAGCAGGACTTTTAATCCCGATTTTTCTTTGTTGAAGTGGAACAGCAAGGAGAGCAGTGGTCCAGAACTAATTCTGCAATGCAGATATTTTAGCTGATTCCAATTTCTGTTGTGCAACACCTAAGGAGTATCAAATATTGACCATTTTGGCCACACAGAATGTTTAGCCAATGAAATATGATGATAACCAGCACTAGAGAACCCACTTTGCATTACTTAATTCTACTGTAAATATACAGTTGTTCCTATCTTACTGACTCAGACAGCAACTGGATGAAGAGCAGCTGGATAATACCGGTCCAAACTAAACTGCAGTGATATCTGTAGAAAGACAGCAGCACTCTGGGTAAGCTTGCCTCTTCTCTAGCTTCTTCTGCCATGAAAAGCCATTGCCCTCAGGCTGTTAAACTGATCCTCAACATCCCTACTTCTGCCCTTCATTTTATTTTCTTCTTGCCTTTGGAAGTTCACATAGTGTATTGGAAAAAAAGCAGACGAACACCATCAATGCAACTACCCACCACCTCAGTGTTGTTTCAGTCACACAGGATATTCACAATTGGCTACTTCAATACTTTTTGCTCTGGGAAATTGTTTCATGCCCCAGCTTATACATACACAGGCACACTCACACGTACACACACACACATACACTGAATTATTGGGAAAAATTTTATGATGCCAATGAAGTCTCCATAGACTTTTTGTAGGCTTCAAAAATTCTTGTTCTAAAAGCTACAAGTGCTTGGTGATCTAAACTCCTTTCTGATTCAAATTAAGAGCTTGTTTCTTCAACTATATTGCTCAACAATAAATTGTTCACAAGAAAAAAAAAGATACCCAGACTACACACCAATCAAGCTGTTTCTCTAGGGATAAACTGGGAAATAAAGCAAAAGCTTGTGAAATATTCTACTGCGAGAGTGCTGGAGGCATTATAAGAAAATAAAAAGAAATTATTTGTATTTTTGAATGTGATTATGTTTAATGGCATTTACAATGTCCTGCACCTTCAGACTGACCTGCTGTCATTCTATTTTGAAAACTGTGACTGTTTCTCATATCTGTCTGATTCTGTGACACTGTGCAAACTGTGTTTACATGAATTCCATAAGCTTCTCAGTACCTGTTTCTGTAAATAAGAGGTCTCAGGGAATCTGAAACACAGATTTTAGAGAAGCACAAATTTCCATACTGGCATATTACTTTGCTATTGGCAATCTAAGAAAAAAGCACATATAGGGAAAAAAATCCTTTTTATCATTATCAATATTTTTCGCTATTATACCAAGAACCCAAGTTAGGTAAACACTCTTTTCACTGTATTAAGTATCTTTTGTGATTGGAAAACGTATTTTCTCAGAAGAAAAATAACTTTTTTCAACCAATATTCACATCTGTCATTAAAATACATGTTATCTTATATGCACATATATTTGATTTTGAGTTAAAAATGATCAGTTCTATATTTTATGTCAATATCACAACAGAATTTTTGGTAACGTTTGGCTGTTTGAGGGATAATTGCATCTTTACAGTATCAGCAAAGAGCAACTCCAATAAGCATTCTGCTTTAGACTACCTGGCATCTTTCCTGCACAGAGGGACACATCTCATGTGATTCCCCCTCCCCCCCCCCCAACTCTAGTGATATTGACTATAAACAAAAGATTAAGACTGAAATCCTCCCTCCACCCTCTTTTTTTACCTTGAGGTAAAGTGCTTTTTGGTGAATGCAGAAAGAGCACTCTATTACACCAGGGAAATTCAGGTACAAAGGTTTTTTACTGGATATTCTATGAGCCACTGCAGGTTGTTTTGTACTTTTTCCCCTAGATAAGAGTTTCAAGAACATACAAGTCTTGCTGTGAATTAGTTATTCTATCCTGAAGTAAAAGGACTCATGATGTAGTGTTTACTCTTTGATAGTGAATTTTTTTATATATTTTTAAACAGAATAAAAGTTTCCTTTTTTTTAATCCATAAACAAATAAAATATCACAAAACATCCTAAGTAGAATGAAGTGACTTCAAAGTTGGCATGCTTTGAGCCAGATGACATCCCAAGATCTCTTCCAACTTGAGGCCAACCTGAGTTGATTTTCTCCATTATCCTATTAAAAAAGTTATATACCCTAATTTATCTGTTTATTCAAATATCTAGACTCATGGAATCACAGAAAAAGTTTAGGGCATATAAATTCTGTAATGGGATAACAGAGAAAATCACCCATGAAACTTTCCTGCTTTTTCATGTATAGCATTTGGGGCAAAGAAGAGACACAGGGGAACCCATACAAGCTAGGTTACATCTATACTGTGGAGCCGGATGCACTGTTCTGTATTTAAGGCTTAGTTGTCCAGTTGGCATCCACAAGTTAAATTCCTCTCTGTCAAAAAAAAATGGATGGTTGCCTCCAAAACTCCCACTGGGAATGGTCCCAGGCCCACACTGTTGCTGAAATGCATGTCTGGGAGAGCATTAGTTGTGCCTGAACAAGAGTGTGAAGGGGTGAGGTTAAAAGCACAACTCCTTGCTCAAGCCACTCTCCTGCCCCTCTAGTCTAATACAGACCTAGGTAAACAGCTGTGGGAAAAGAAATATAGCAGAGATGTACAGTAATATCACCCAGGGGCTTTGCTAGGAAGACAGAAGAAACCTATATATGTGTTCAACATATTTAGTCTACAAACTAGGTGTCTTTCTAGTTGATACCTAAAAAGGGAGGCAAAGTAATTTGGGGGGGGAGGGGCTTAAAGTCTGAGAAGTGTTAAAACATCATTTAGATTATGTGAAATGTGAAGTTTTCTTATATAGCTAAATAGAGCACAAGGTTGCTACAGATATTTCATTTATAGCTTGGAACAGCATGTGTAGGCATTTGGAACAGAGAGGCTGTTTTAAGAACAGAATGGGAGTGAACAAGTTGCTGTACTAAAATTTTGAGAATATTACACATCTTCACTATGGCTTAATATGTACATGGCACAGCTGGATTAGTACAATGGGTTGTAGAGAAGTCAGGAACTAATGAAGATTTACATAAATGGATTATATCAGGTCTGCTAAAAATATTATAAATTAACAGGTAATGCAAATACAGGAAGTTTTGGCCCTGTACGCAAATGTGTGTATTTACTTGATAGACAATAAATGTCCATAAGAAGTAAATTTAGTAAATAATATCTGTATAATAAGAATGAATTTAAAATGAAAAAAAATAACTAGAAAATGAGCATTCTTTTTAAATTACTTAACTATTGTTTATCTTCAAAAACAGTTGTAAAAATTCTGTTGTTCTCACAGGCAATATGAGCATTTTTGATTCATGTCTTCTTTGTCTCAAATTAAAGCATAATGAAGTTTGTATTTAAGTAGCATTATGTTTGTGATGCAAAATGACCAAGACAGAAAATTCAGAACTAAGGCTGGTGCTGTCTTCAGTTCATACTGTGATGTCTATTCTCCCTTCTCTTCACAAAACCATGAGCAAAGGATGAAGTGTCAGTGTAATTCTGAATTTTCTGGTTTTCGTCAATTCATGTCACAATACCAACAGTACTTAAGCATAGGAAGGAGGTTTGTATTTAATAACAATATCAGATTACATTAGACACTCTTACTTTTTCCCCCCAGTTATTGCTGAACAGGCTGTTTTATGGCTTTTGGAATTCAAATTACATCTAATTTGACCTGTGCTTAGATTTGTTTGGCTTGGAATGCAAATGTCGTGTTCAATCACATATCTCTAAGGTCTCCAACAGAAATAACTCTAGCATTCCTGCTTTCTGTGCATATATAAATCTTTGATCAAAGGTATTGTGGAAGCATTTTGCTATTAGACATTCTCCATATACAAAGAGAGAAAAAAATTAAATTATCAGAACAGCTGCAATGTTCGTGCCTAGAATTCAGGCAGAGTGCTCTGTCTTATAAATGAGTTGTGTATGCATATAGCATATATTTTTTTTTTTTTATGTTTCGTAGTGGACTGTTTCTCTGGAAGGCTCACAGCATGTTTTTATCAGATTGACCTCTTTCTGCAAGGTTTCTGTGCTAAAACAATGAAAGAACATTGTAGGTTTACCCACTTCACATTACAAGGATTGATAGCATTCAGCTTTAAATCAGGTTTATTCTAGCCCTATTTTGCACTTGAAGAAAAGCTATCTTTAAACACTTACCTGTTATCTATTTTTTATTATTACAACAGAAGAGCTTCCAGAGATTGACAGGAATACTGATTAAAGAATCAAGAGATTTAATTATAAAGGTACCTGCTGGCAGAGCTATATTTGTAAGTTGCACATGTTTTCGGGATCAGCTTCCAAATGCTTGACTCAGCAAGAGCTAGCTAGTTCTCTAAACTCCAATAATAGCTTTGTTGTATGCATTTGAAATAACGTGAATAAGCGTTCCTGAGATATTCTGCTAAGAAGAAAAGTTATTCTGAAGAGCAAATTGCATTGTATTTTAATAGTAGATGATGTTATACAATATGCCAGATAACTTCCAGCAGCATATTTTTAAAAAACTTAAGATTATAGTATAAACCTTACTCAAAAATAGAATGAAGAGAGCTCTCATAGCAAAGATGGTATCAAGTATAAAGAGCCTTACAATAGTCTACATTTTTATTGACTTCACAATAAGAAGACTAAAGCAATCTCCCAAAAGGCAGTACTTTGTTTTGTTTATTGAAGAAATTCCATAACAGACATTTTAACAATGTATACAACATGTAATTAATTAAGTATTAATCCTTAGCAGGCTGAGCCTACTAGGACTGACTGTAATTGAAATAAACGCAATAAAATTTAGCTAGAAAATTACTTTGATGAGCTTGATCAGTTCCCTTTGAAGGTTTGAAAGTTGGAAGGCTTGGTTTGTGGTCAATGTTTTAATAACAGACTGCCTAAGATTTCTTCATCCTGGCTGGTACCTTCAAGTGAATGGTGTTGTAGCGGAATAAAGTATTGAAAAATATTATTTTTTTTATTTTCCTATTTCTTACAAAACTTATTTTTTATAACTGAGATGTGGTAGGAGTATTTTGCACACAGAAGAATCCTTTTCTACAGCCTACTGGTTTTGTTCAGGCTAAGGTCTACACCCATTATCATCTTCCACTTCCCACATTGCTCCTCCCTTTTTCAGGCTTCTTTCTTGCCTTGACCATGGTTCTCTAATACTCCAATTCTATCTGTACAGTAGTGGAATCAAGACAGCAAGGAAATATTATGTGGAGCTCTGTATATTTTCAGTAGATATAAATTATACTGAGAAAAATAAAGCATGGCAATAGGGAGGGATGGTATCTGAAGTGCAGTTTATGAGGAAAGGAAACTGCTCAAGGCAGACTGGAAAATGATGTAATTTCAAGGAGAAGAAGGAACTCAGTGAGTGTATAAGAGGAATTCATGTGCTAAGCAGGAGCTTAAAAGTTGAAAAATAAGAAATACTTTAATTTTAAAAGAAGGAAAAATAATCCAAAGAAATTAACCAAACCCCTGGAAGTCTACATTTACAGTTAGGTTGCTCAAGTGTGTTACCCATCAGCATAATAATTTTAAATCAAGGAAACCGCTAGTGGAGCCAGCATTAACCAACCTCAGTTTACACATCTTACCACCTAAACATTACAGTGCCCATAGCTGTTTTCAGCAACCTCAGCTTGATAATAAAAACTCTTTAATTTTGGCATATGTCCTTGTGCAAGCCTCATATCCAGTTCTTTTAAAAAAATGTGCAGTCTTTGTTCTGACCTCATGTTTATCTTTCTGGTGGCTAAGTTATTAGCTGTCTTCACTTGCCTAGGGCAAACTTCAAAGTGGGTGTCTTTGAACAGCATTTTGAGAAATTTGAGGAACTACATAGGTATTTTATGTTAGAGATGAAAGGATGTTTTTAAGTAGAACAGATGAGACTGTGAGTGTAGATGTACATTACAAAGTTTGTTTAACAGTCTGCTGCTATTTTTTCAGTATTCCACTATATTTAGGTTCCTTGATCACCCTGGACATTTCAGAATAACTTAATTGATGCCAATAGCTTTGGTGTTATATAATATTACTCATATGTTACATTTATGTTACTCTTACATATGCTATTTATGTATTTTTCTGTTTTCAAAGTATTCACTTTAGCCTTCCTTGTTATTCTTTACAACATCATTATGTATTACTATTTCCCCAAATTTTCTATATTTTTTCACTAAATCCAGTTCTTCAGGTACTAGCAGATTAAGAATTTCTGTTATGCTTAGAGATAGATAATATAACATCTCTTCGGTTGTTATACTACTTGAGTTGACATTGAAAAAGGAATTTCTTTTCATGCTTTCTCTTGATTCTCTGCTATTTAAGTATCATGCCAGAATAGTCCACACTGGTGAAAGCATCACAGTGAATGCTCTGAGATGAAGATGGCAATCCTGTGGACTTGACAACTTTAAAGGTCTTTTCCAGCCTAGTTGATTCTATGATTCTATGATTCTATGACACCGCTGAATGGACCTGTAGTTCAAGCCGGTTTGGCTAGCGCTACATGTACATTATGTACATACACATGGAAAAATATGTGTGGGTATGTATATATATACAGAAATGAATAAGCAGCCAGTTTAAATAGTGTTTGCAAACGGAGAGATAAAGACACTGAGTCAGAGGAATGTTACATGTGGTGTTTGCACATGGAGATAATTGATATCTGATTCCTAAGTAGTCAACACATTTTCCTGGTTCAGCTAGCTGTAGATTACACAGCAGTCTCTTCAGAAGTTTATATGACTAAGTAGTCTGTCTCTTTATGACAGTAACTCTCCTTTGTCTGAGGGTGAAATATTAATTTAAAAACTAGAAAATCAGGATATCTCTCTTTCTATTGTAAATTTACCAGTTACTTCCCTAAATAGAACAGATAGCTACTGAGTTCAGCTTAAAGTAGTTGGTTTTGCAAGCTATTTAATATAATTCTCAGTCAAAAAAGAAAATCCTCTGTATTTAATTTAGCACTTTAAATGCTGGAAGAACAATTCGCAAGCTCACTGAGAAGAAACATAAACTGACACCTACCCCTTCTAAATTAAAGGGGGATCTAAGCAACCGTTGTATACACTCGGATACTAAATCACACCCTGACCCTCTGTCACTTTTGCTTTACTTGTGGGTCTCAGTGGAACTGCTCACAAGTGTTAAACAGATGCGTAAGTGTTTACAGAAATGAGCCTGAGAGAATGACATACTTAATCCTGCTGCATGATTGCAGGGAGTAGCTGAAGCAAATTCCACCCAAGCATTCCCCCACTATGGATCAAACCAGAGAAGGAAAAGCTGTCTGCTGCAAATAAGAAGTGGGATGCCAGACAGCTTGCTTTGCGTTAGCTGCCAACCAGCATTCCTAGCATTTAACCTCAGGAATCACTATTAAATAGGAAGAAACTTGATTTGGTTGTAGCAGGACTTTGACAGGAAGACAGTAACACCAAATTTCCACAGACAAGGAAAGATCCAAGCAGTTATTCATTACTAAAAATGACCACAAACGTATCAGTTTTATAGTGAGAGACAGAACAGATAAAATACAGGAACCTCTAGTTAGATATATGACAGAAGAGAAAGGAGTAAAATCTGGTGAGTCTGGCTTACGAAATAATTTCACAGCATTCATCAGACTAGTTTAGGTAGCAGTGCCAGAAGGCAGCTCCCAAACCCTTAAGACTACACTGAAGATAAAACTGAAAAAATGCCTTTGTGCTTCTTCTGCTGGTGAGAGGTTCAATAGACAGGTAATAAAATGCTGTGAAAGAACTGTTAGAACTCTTTTGAAGATACATTCTGATAGTGAAAGAAAAGAGGTTAAACAGATTGTTTCTGAAATTACTGGCTTACACTGTATTTGTTATCTTAAGTTATGACTATATCACCCTTCCATAAATAAAGCCTTCCTTGTTTGCATATTGTGCTTAAAAGCTGGCATTAAAGAGAGTACACCTGATTCTCTGTCTTGATAAGGTTGGTAGGTGAATTAGTCACTTGTATGGGCCTTGAAGTATCACAAACCTACCTTTTTTCCCCCCTCTTTCTAATGAGCAGAAAGGGTTACTGTGAGACAAAAAGAGCAGCATGATCAATCATCTGCACTTTTGGATTCCTCATGTAAGTCTATATTTTCAGGAGCTTTTTTCTTTCTCCTGCTATGTATTTTTCCTCTTTCTCTTCAAGATTAACAAGAGCATCCTAATAGTTTTCATGATAGCTTGTGATTACAGTGTCTGAAAGAAAATTAAATCTACCCAGTCCACTATAGGCACATATCTTCTCATTTAGACACATGAAAACTGTCTGAAACCACTTGTAAAGCCTCTCAGCTCACAAATCTGTAAATGGGAAGACTCCACAAAAACAAGGAAGGCCTTTACAGTTGATTATCCTTTACATAAACATACCTACATACCCATGCAAAGGCAATCTGACCTAATAGGACTCTTCCCCCTTTAAGTCTCTCTCATTTTCATCTCACAATCACAGAATCAAGACATGGATGATCTAGGAAAGCACTTCTGGAGATAATCTAATCCAACCCCTCTCCACAGGCAGGTTTCTCACAACTGTGTCCTGTCTGATTTCTAATACGGCCAAGGGTGGACTCTCCACAACATCTCTGGGCAACCTCTTCCAGTGTATGATCAACCCTGCAGTAAAAACAACAGCAAATTTCCTCTACTTCAATTTGTGACCACTGTCTCTTGTACCATCACTGTGTGCTACTGAGAGAAGTCTTGTTCTTTACTACTCCCATCCATCACCCCATGAAAATCCCTCCTGAGCCTTCTCTTCTGCAGGCTGAACAGTTCTCTCTCAGTGTTTCTTCACAGGAGAGGTGCTCCTGTCCTTTCATCATCCTTTTGGTCCTTTGCTGGTCTGTGTCCTGTACATCCGTGTCTCACATGTACTGGAGATCGCAGAACTGGACCCGGCACTCCCAGTGTGGCTTCACCAGCGTTGAATAGAAGGGGAAGGTCAACTCCCTAAACTTGCTGTCAATGCTGTTCCTAACACAGGCCAAGAGCTGGTTTGCAGTGAGGCTGCAATGCTGGCTTGTGTTCACCTCAGGGCCTGCCAGGACCCCCAGACCCTTTCTGCAACGTTGCTTTCCAGCTGGAAAACTGGCTCATCTCTTCTACTGCTTTGTCAGTTAAGCAGACACCTCTGCAAAAGCACCTTGTTGTGTTGTGCCATGTTGCCTAAACTCATCCTATTTATAATGCTAGGTTGGCAGAGGAAGCCTACTTAGTATACCCTCTGCTAAAAAGATTAAAAAAATATAAAAAATCAGAAATTTTGTTATTGATTATTCACTTGGCAGCTATCACATACTCACAAAAATCTTGGGAAATCTCAATATTCACAGTAGACCCAGCAGCAAAGCTGTGAGAAAAGCTATGAAAAGCTATTGGTAACTTAAAAGTAGAAGTTACTAATAAAACAAGAAGTTAGTGAGGAAAATGTGTCCAATTTACCACACATCATTATGAGAAACTGCACAGCACATGTTTAAGTGCTTTGCTGCATTGTGGCCTGTGGTTTTATGTAGTATAACTAGTACTGTGTCAGCTCATACTATTACTTCATATTATTTTCTTGAATCTTTCTGGTAATACAATTTTTATTTCTGTTAGCAGATGGAATTTGTTGAAGCTTTTCATGTTGTTGTTTAGCAAATTATCATTAATTTGTTTTCTTAATTTTGCTGCCTAATATTTTAATTTGACATATGTTTTGCCCAATTATTATTTTATATTTATCTATACTTTCATTCATCTTTCTTGTTTTGTAGTCATTTAAATGAATTCAAAGTTCAAGGGATTTTATGTTTTTGCATCAGTTTTATTTATTTTTGGGAGGAAAAATTCTATGTTTCTTTTTTCTGCATTTAGAATTTGTGTAAGAACTTACAGTGCTTGAAGTATTGCTCTCAAATTTCACATTAGTTATTTTTCTGTTGATAAAAGTTTTTTCTAATTCATACTTTTTGCTTCCATATCCATTCTCCTTCTACTTTGATAAGATTATTTAAAAATCTATGACTTTTTATATATTGAATGTACTACTGTAAATGTCTTGGTTTTGATAGGTCTTTCTCAAGTAATATGAAGAAGAAACTAAGGAGCTCAGAGAACTTGCTTGCTGTCAGAAAACCTGGTTCTACTTCGTCTTCTTAAAAGTAATTGTTCTTCATAAAAAAAACTCAAAATGTTCCTACACTCACCAGTTGGGCCGAAAATGCGAAGACATTCTCTTTCTACCAACACTAAGGATGCACGAGCTTCCTGCTCCTTGGTATGATGTGTCCTGCTCTGTGGACAGGACACAGTTGCTTGCTTAATGCCATACATTCCTGGATTCGCTTTCTCAAATGCATAGAGCCATATTCCCATAAGTCAAGCCAGGGTACTTCCTTTTCTTAACAGAATACAAGTAGACTGTGGTATTTGGAGAAAAAGTTTATTCAGCATAATTATTTCAATTTCTCAGACTGGAAAACTCAGGCAGTACTGGTCTGTTTAGCAGTAGCAACCCAGCATCCTACATTATCAGTGAAGGCATACTACATAAAAATAGGTTAAACATCTAACAACCCCAGAAAACCCAACAACAAACAAAAAAAAAAGAGACATAAACCAGAAAAGTTTAACATGTTTTGGAAAATTATTAGATGTTTACAGTGAACTGAGGAGCCTAGAAATTAAAAATGTCTTAAAGAAGTTGTTCTGTGGCATGATATAGGAAAGAGTCTGGTTACCAATCATTGAACATCAGCCTCTTCAGGTTCCAGTAGAAGATTACAGGGAAGTAAGATGCTTTTTTTATGTGCTGCATACAATCCTGGCAGATGAGGATGTCTCTTTGTTTGGATATTTAAATCTAGATTAATTATGAGTCTGCTTTTCCCTGTGTTCTCATAGAGAAGAAAGTAATTAATGACTACTAAATGGTTGTAGTATGAGGCCTAAATTAAACAACGTCTTCCCTTTCCATGTTTAGATAAGATAGGTTATGAAAAGTTAAGTACAGATGGAATATGACAAATGTTGTCATACATTTCCCATTGCTTCCTGATGGAGTGTATCCTAAAGTATAATTTCCACTTTCTCTTAAGACACAAAAAACTTATTATATCTTTCTGCACAGTAGAAAATAAGACATTTTCTCAAGCAGTTAAAAATCTAGGTATTGCTTTCAAAACTTCTTTGCAAAATAAAGAATATGGTTTAAAACTTCCTACAATTTCTGAATTGCAAAACTTCAGCTGGATCAGGTACTTATTGGAAACAAATTGGCTTATTGTGGACATTGGCAAATCAGCTGTGTGTGAATTCCAGCCTGTCAAATGCTTGCAAAGGGTTGACTTGGAGTGTTTGCAGATCACTCTTCATGACCTGAAAACAGTTCCAGAAGCCACATGGCATATATCCCAACCACTACTTTGGCCAACCAGGACACCTAACATACCTCAGTAAGTGATTGCAAACCATTCCTGCTAACTGTTTTGAACATGTCAACAGGAAAACAAAACAAAAGAAGAAAACCCACAAAACCAAAACTATGCCCCAGTACCTGTTTGCAGCAGAATTAACAATGACATAGACAGCAGAAGGCTGCCTTTTTTTTGTCATTTATTTCCCTGAATTACAAGGAATGTAGATGTGTTTGCATGGCAGACCATTGATAATCCTACTTCATTCAGAGAATTCTTTGTACATTTTTTTTTATTTCTTCAGTCACATTGCATCTTGTAACATAGAAGTGATGCAAAACCCAGACACCTCTGAGAACTGTCGTAATACCAGAAAGCTCTGGTTTAATGTATGGTGGGAACACTATTTTTAAAGAAAAAGTTGATAGATATTGGGTTTTGGTGTTGGGTTTTTTTTAGGTTTTCAACAGTATAGACACATTTGTTGGTATTATTAATGCCAAAAAACCTTTAGAATTTTGAGCACTTTAGTCTGAGCAAGTCCTTCAGGAATAATTGAATCAGGATGAACTGAAGAACAAGATACTTAGGCTAAATTATGCCAGAAGTAAATATAACTAATAAAAATTGAGAGTATGTGAATGTAGAATTTTAATTCTAAACTCTCTATTTTTGCAGAGATAAAGACCCAAAACTGCCTATGCAAATTGTTGAAGAAAAAAAAATCCATGCTGAGCATCTATGAGACTGGATCCAGGTTATTATGTTAACTGTGAGGTTTTGTTTCTGTTTCTCTTGCAAATATAGAATTTATTAAAGATGCCATAACTTCAGGCCTTTCAGACAAGGTTCTCTGTCAATCTGATGGAATCGCAAAACAACACACACTGCAACGTTTAAATAGTTGAAGCTTTTCTAATTTTTTTTATTGATTGAGCAGTGACATACCAGTCAAATCCTCTTCCTCGTTCACTTTTATTCCCACCTACCTCCCCCCCCCCAAACTTACTGAATATGCAATGAAATCTAATTGGCAGAGAGCCATTCTGGCAAGCTGCATGATGTGTTCAGCAGTTTGTTTGATTTATACCGTTGAAAGTTGCCAAACTTTTTGTCATTTGGTTTAATATAATGTGCCTTTAACAATTTTTTCTGCCATAAAGGATTTTTATTTTGCTCAGTAGGATTATAATTTGAAGGTATAATTAGCATCTTGTTAATTGTCGATAATTACACATGTCTTTCAAAGAGCTCTTGCAAACAGCATGCGATTCATTTAACAGAACTTCCTCGAGCTGGTGTTCGGAGGTCCCTAATGAGCAAAGAATAGAGCAGGAGTGGATGTAATAATATAAATTGAAAATATGAACACATATAAGCAATCTAAATTTAAATTCAAGACGGTGACATGAATGAGCCTCTCTGCTATCAAAAGAGACACACAACAGTATGAATTAGCAACCTCCTTGCTCCAAAAATATTGCAGAGACAAAGAAAATGGTACTCCGATGTTAAGCTTTGAATTTAAATTTTCCAGCAATATTCGTGCAAATGTAATGTAGCATATAGAATATTACAACCAATGTAATGATGAAAAATAAAAATTACTTACACTGTAATGTTTTTTTACCACTGCAAAGCCATTTTATGCTATGTAACCAAGGCAGAATTTTGAGTGTCTCTGCTCATAGTGTAGCAATTGTAAGTCTCTCATTTAGGAAAGTATGCTTCATTGAGAGAAATCAAGAGTATTTATGTAGTAAAGTTTGGCAGCCTTGCATACTTACAACCTGTTTCGTATCAAAACAGCATGATGGTGCAGATCCCTATCAAAGAATAACTGGGGTTTCTCATTCCTTGGCAGGTAAAACTCTCAGTGGATCAGTGAGCTAGAGGAAATTTTATCCTCTCCTTCATGCCTATCAGTCTGGGGCCTATAGAGCTGGAAACAGACCCTTATTTTGGGGTAACAGGATTTTGTCATTTACACTATCTCTGAGTTATCCTGCCGAAGAAAACAAATGTGCAGCCTCCCTTTGAACTTCTCGGTTTTGCTGCAGTTTGTGGGGGGGGGAACATCACGCAGCTTTTGCTCTCCCCTCTACTCATGCTACAGTGTTGGTACTGTCACAGGGTACTTAACATGTCCTTGCTTTCCTTGCTGCCACTGCAATCTCCTCAGAGACAAAGGAGAAAGGGCCACTGTAGCAGACAAGAAGTCAAACCCAGATAGGGAGTCAGGAAGTGCCTACGTAGCTCCTCGATAACACCACCGTCTGCTTTCATTTTACACAAGAGCCAGTATGAAAACCTGCAGGATCCGATCCCAGAGGGTTCCATATGCTGAAGGACAGGATGGGGTCACTTGGCTAGCTGAAGATCAAAGCAGTGTAGGGCAGCCCTTGCATCTCTTTTTCCCATGCTGAGCTGTGCACTTCTCAAACACAGGCATCAACCTGGATTTCTGTGTCCAGGAATTGCCATAACCTCCTCTTGAACTTTCTGGTTTTGTCCCACCTCACCAAGGGGACTCATTCCCCTCTCCCCTTCAGAGAGCTCAGCTGACTTGGGCTGTGCAAGCTCCAACTAGGCTGTTTGTTAGAAAATTGCTTGCTGCCAATATTTCCATTTGAATACAGCTCATTTTCTCCACCCATGTGGATAACTTCAGATATCTTCTTATTAGGCCTCCTCTTTCTTGCTACATGACTACAGTGGAGTTTTTCCCTTAGCCATCTGTCTTTTTGAGAAACACTCAATATTGTCAGGTGTTCATGCTAGCAAGAGTTTCTCTGCTTATTCCTCAGAGCCTTTCCAAACAGTCCTTCTTCTACTTGACACAGAATTGCAGCATGTGATTGCCAAAGCACTCCATCACCTTTATTAATAGTCAGGTTTTACTGCCTCACTAGGTGAGTGCTTCACAAGAGTGAGGATTTAAAATAGATTAGACTGTAATTGAATTAAAGGGGACTACGAATATATGTGAAAGATTTCAGTTTTTCATCTTGAGAGTATTAATATTTCCTTTTAGTTACTTTACTAAACATAATTTCTTGTACCCTCTCTCTCATTTTTACTTAATCCCTGGGATTCTGTTACATAGAATGATTGTCAAAAATTATGTTTGTTACAACATAACGTGATGTTTAACTAAGAGTTCTTGATACTTTCAGCAGATTTTTTTTCTATTTTGTTTCTTTTTAGGTAGTCAGCTCATAAAATGTACACAACTAAAGAGTAAAAGTCATAGACAAGCACACAGTATCAGGCCTATTAATAATCTATTTGAGTGAGGTGTCACAGATATTGCTACACTCAGGACAAACAAATTCACCCAAACCTCCCTTTTTTAAAAGTAAACCGTACTCATTGTAGCCAAAGCCAGTTAACAAAACAGCTCCATCTTATCCTTGAGAGCTGACTTTATGGCATAAATAATTTACTTACTTATTTGCATTATTTCTGTATTAGCTTTCCTGTGAAATGGAGAATTCCGGTTTAAACCATGCTAGAATAAAGGGAATATTGAACCTGCACCCTGCAGCTCCAGGCAGTGACCAAGACAGAGGGTCTTAACCACTGAGCTATCAAACCCATAAGTTCTCATTAGGCTCATTCTGCTGATGAAGATGGAGACCAGCTAAGTGCCAAAAGACTGGGTGATGAGAAGCTCAACCTGAGTCAGCTGTGTGTGCCTGCAGCACAGAAAGCCAGACATATACTGGGCTGTATCAAAAGGAGCTTGCCCAGCAGGTCAAGGAAGGTGATTCTCCCTTCTATTCTGCTGTTGTGAGATTCCACCTTGAGTACTGCATTCAGATCTGGGGTCTCCTATCCAAAAGGGATATGGACCTGTTTGAGTCTAGGGGAGGGCCATGAAGATGATCAGAGGGCTGGAACACCTCTCCTGTGAAGACAGACTGAGAGAGTTGGGCTTGTGCAGCCTGGAAAAGAGAAGGCTTCTGGGAGACTTTAAAGAACCCTTCTAGTAACTAAAGGGGGCCTACAAGAAATCTGGAGAGGGCTTTTTTATAGAAGCACATAGGAATAGGAAAAAGAGAAATTGTTTTAAACTGGAAGAGAGTAGATTGAAATTAGACATATGGAAGAAGTTCTTTGCTGTGAGGGAGGTGAGGCACTGGAACATGTTTCCCACTGAAGGTGTGGGTGCCCCATCCCTGGAAGTTCTCAAGGCCAGGCTGAAAGAGGGTTTGAGCAACCTGGTCTAGTGAAAGACATCCCTGCCCATAGCAAGGGGCTTGGAACTAGGTGATCTTTAAGGTCCCTTCCAACCTATCCTATGATATAATAAGATGCTATCATGAGGGGACTCAGTTTCTTCTGACCAGTATAGAGCCAGGAACCAAAAATGCTACTGTATGCTGTCTTCCAAATTCTGCAGCCTGGTACAAGTTGTCTTGCCTGCAGGTTCAGCATAGTCCAGTAGTAGGTAAGTATTCCCAAGCTTGGGAATAGCTTGGTTGTGGGATGTAAGAGGCCTGCTGGAATGCTCAGGAGCTTGGTTTGTTCAGTTGTGTAAGATGGTTATCCCTATTTTGTGTCAGGAAGACTGACACAAAGACTGTCTTCTGTCTGTCTTTGTGCCAGAGCCTGTTTCCACTCTCTCACCCTGGCTGCTACAGGGGACCATGTGTGGAGTGCGTAATCCTGTTTCTCCACATAAGTCTGGGCAGGGCAACAAAGGAAGGTGCTCACATCATCTGTCTCCTAACACACATGCAAACTGCCAGGGTGGTCTTCCTTCAGCTCAGTTGCCAGTACCTGCTTCAGTTACTTCAGATTTTGTGGGGATTTTTGTGTCCTATTGAGGACTGAAACCATGGGGATGGGGAGTATGTGCCCTCCCATTTATGCAATACCCTGCTAGTCCTGGAAAGCTCTAGTTGTGACTTATGCACCATTTTTTAAGAAAAGGGAGTTTAGCATTAGATTTTTACAAAAACTAAATTAAAAGCACTTTTAGCATTAAATTTTACAAGCACTCTTTCAGACATACCCAGATATGTCTTCCAGGGAAGACTCTAATACCTTTCTTGTTTAACTGACTAAAAGAAACACAGGTGATGCTGGCAGGAAACCTTATCTTGCTCAGGTGAAAAGTTAAGAAATGATGTAGATGTCCCTGCTACAAGTGTCTGAGGAAACCCCTGCCTGAGTCTGCTGGACCAAAGGGTAACACTACCTTGAGAGATACTCATGGTCTTAAAAGGGAGAGGGATAGTCTGCAGCACCTGCGTCTAGAGTAGGGCTCACAGTTGTGAACCTCAGCTTCACACTGATGCTTAAACAGTATGGACAGAGACAGAACAATTGGGTTAGGATTCATGTTGGGTGAAAATTAAGGACTAAACACAACAGTAGAGAGTTTAATATCTTCCACCAAACAATGAGGTATCTCCTGTTGTATTAACAAGATTTAGAGCCATGAGAGAATAATTTAAAAGACACAGTGTAAGGTTTGTTTCAGGCACTTACTACTTCTTCACATCCTACCTACAGGTATCTCATCTAAGGGTGCAATTACTTTCAGAGCTCTAACTGCCATTATCACTATTCTGAGACATGATGTAATTCGTATTCTCACTAAAATTAAAGAGAAAATGTAAGGCAGATAGTATAATGCAGTTCAATATCACTAAGAGATTAAATGGTATATATGGGTACACAGGGAGAGTTTTAGCTAAATTTGTTTTTTTTTGCTCATAGCACCCTGTAGGCCAATCAATGAAATTGCATCTCTTATTGGCCAGGCCCAGCCCAGTGCCAAGCAGTTCTCTTTTCCTTTCTGTTATCTTTACCTCGTTTCCTAATAATTCCTCAAGCATTCTGGTCAAATTAAAGTCTAATAGTATATTCTTAAATCTTTTTACAAAGCACATTTATAATATAAGTCAATGCAATGAAACCACTGAAAAATGCAGGCACAATATGTACACCTAGAGAACAATTTTTAAGATCCTTAAATTCAAGTAAAGAAGAAGAATGCAAATAAGGCTGTGGATAGTCTTACATTTTATCTGTCCCTCACATATCTTCCTTTCTTTTCCTACTTCCTTTCAGAAGAGCTCATAATGCCGAATTTTGGGTTTGATTTTCCCATCCTTAATTCAGTCAAGACAATCCTGTTAAGAACAGGACCATCAGCAGATATTTGACTAGATCAACGGTGATTTTTGATTTTTCCTGTTCCTCATACAGGATTGCTAGATGTAATTTAAATTGTTTTATAAAATTCTGAAAAAGGAAGACATAGCTATAAAATATTCAGCAGAAAAAGCAACAGAAATGGGAGCTGATAATCTTCTGCAAGAGATTGTGAGTGGAGCAGAGATGCAGAATTTTTAAAGAAGGAAAGATATAGCAAGGAAACAGACACCACAGAAGTGTTAAAAAATAACAAAGGTATCAGTAGACACTGCGTAATCTATCTAGGAAAACAGAAATACTTCACAATAAACTGTTTTACCTCTGAAGGTATTTGGAAGCAGAATGCAGATAGTCAAGCTGCGTATTTGATGATCTGATAAACCCTATCTTCAGATCGCATGTCTTCTTCAGCACTATCATATTCTCAGAAGTTGTTGCCAACTCATCGAACTTTGTCACACATTCAATTATATGCAACATTTTTATTAAGCCTCTTCTTCCATGATGACCTAAAAAATCTTCTTAAAAAAAAAAAAGTTATTAGTTCTTATGATTGCAAAGCATGGCTTGAAAAGTACTTTTGGATTTAAATGTCTCATAAGCAAATGAGTTACAGTTTCCAAAATAAATCTTACAACTTTTACTGCAGTCTTACAGGCTTTTTCAAAATTATTTTAGAACATGTGGCTTTGGCCATGCTGCTTGTGCAAAACATGCAGAATATGTATGTTCAATGAGGAATATATAAAAAGCTCTGTGAACTTAAGTTGTCTGCAGAGAGGCTTAGCTGCATTATAACAGCTTTCTGAATGGAGGACCTTCTATTCCAAGCTCACCTCAGTCCTACAGAAAGCTTTGTGCAAGCCACAGCTGCAAGAGGTATATGCCACACAGCCCACAGTACACGTGTACTACTTGGAGTGTCAGAATCTCCTTGTTAATTTCCATTATGATGAACACAGAAAGATCTTATATCAGTATAATATTGTTAGTTGGTTTACCCTGTTTTCCTATCTAAGATTCAGAGAAGACAGAAGTGACATTCTCTGATAAAGAAAACAGATATTTTTCATTTATCCCTGAAAGTTGCCTTGCTCCCTAAAAGTTTCTCTCATCACCTGTAACATTTTCTATTTCCAGGACTGATGAATCATTTTTTCTCTGTGACATTTTATGAATGTGTATCCAGTGCACTGGAATAGTATTTATGTACACATTTCCACACGTCTCTAAAGCAAAAATGAAAATTACTGTAGTTAAAGCAGTCACATCAGCTACAGAATATATGTACTTAGAAAATTAAAGGGTTCTACTTTATAAAGTAGATATGTGAAAGTCATTCCCTTGCATATATCAGCCAAGACTTAAGTGCAGGGTAATATATAAATAAGTCTTCTTTGGTGGAGACAAGCTGCCAGCAAGGGCTCAAGCCACCAGACAATAACAAGAATGCCTCAGGCTGTTACAGCAGAAAAATTCTCCATGCTAGTAAGACTACGTTTTCCACTGGACTTCCTGTTAAAAAAAAGTGACCCTATCAATTACGCAGATCTCAAAATTTCAGAAAGAATACACCAAGCCCCTGCTCACGGGGCATATTTCCACTGTATCATTCTTTATGTGAATAAAACCCTCCTCAAGGACAGTGATGACTCCAAACTCCCCTAATTTCAATTCAGCTGCAAATAATGATGCCAAAAGCTTTATTTCTAAAACAAACAAACAAACAACAAAAAGCCTGTTCTAAACTGGAACCTTTTCCTTCTTTATCTCTATATTTAGAAGTTACCAAAGGATAAATGTACTATGTAACACTTTTTTCAGGAAATTCCCAAAAGAAAAGCATAGTTCAAACTTTTGAAGAATAGCTCGTCAAGCTATAAGCTAAATATCATTTCCTGTGTGTTAGCATCAAATGGACATAACATTAAACTGGTTTGATTCTGCTGAATTTTGCCCATAACACACATTAATTTAACTTTGATGTCAGTAAAGAGTAATGGGAAAATGAAGCTGTTAAACACTAGTAAAAGTTAGAGATGGAGATCAGTATATTCAGAAACTTACCTACATTGTATCTTCTCCAGCATATTTGTGGACAACAACCTTCTGTGCTTTTCACACCCTTTCAGCCCTAGCATCACTATTGTCCCAACAGCTAGGAATCCTGTGTTTGAGGTTAAGTTTTGGCAGGTCTGCACTGACTACAGTATTTGTTACAATCCCCCTACCGTATTTCCGTATGCTCCACTTATTTGGAGAAAGTCAAGGGACAACTTTAAACAAAAGGCAAAGCAAGGGTAAAACATATTTTTCATCGTGGATAGGACATCATCTGTATTGAAGGGCATAATCCTCACAATCACCACCTCACATGGGAAATATCAACACAAATCTTTCAAAAGTGGTGTTTAACCCTATTAACTAAGCCTGATGACAGAGGATTGACACATTACAAGCCAGTAAAATCTGGGCTCACTATCCCAGCTTCTCACAAGGCCATGTATGCAGGAGTGATTTCAGGTTTTTCACTATATCAGGCTACTGACTTATATTCTTGGGGCTGTAGAACTTGTTAAAAGAAGATGCAAGGCCGTATATCAGCCAATTATAGGATAAAAGGGAATATAGAATCAACATATCACTTCCTATTCCCCTCTTTTCCTCCCATTACCCCTACACTAGCATATACACTGAGTATGAAAAGACAAATTTAGTGCCACCAGTAGTTACTTAAAATCAAATCTACCCCCTTTCAGTTTAAATCATTGCCCGTTATCCTCTATCACTACATGCCCTTGTAAAAACATCCCTCTTCAGATTTCTAGTATGCCCTCTTTAGATACAGGAAGACTGACCAAGCAGTTTATCCACACAGTCCTCCAGGAATTCCTGCCTGACTTCCTCTTTGTCAGGATGCATCCCTTCTGAGCTTGAAGGAAGTCATCCTTGAATATTATCCAGCTTTCTGAGACTCCTCTTTCTTCCAGAGCTTTACCCCACAGCACTCCACCAAGCAGATCTCTCCCAAAGTCACCCTTCTTGCCACCCCAAAGATCTCAAATTCCACCTTTTTGTTTTACTCTGCATATAATCAATAGTTCTAACCAGTTTTCTCTGTACATACATGGGTATCATTTACAATATATACACTTTCTGAAATGCATTTTAGATTAGTGAGCACTTCCACGCCTCTCTGAATATATACACAATGAAAAAGAATGCACTGGTAGATGCCAATAAGCCAAAGGAAGACGTGAATTCCTGAAAAACTGGAATGAGCACTTCTAGTAAATTGCATGCATCACTGCACATCAATGACTCAGATAGGTGTTCATAGGAAAGTTGCTCTTTTTTATGACAGGCAATTAGACACATACTTTAGCTAGCTCACTGTAGAAGGTGTGTATACTGAATAAAATTAGCATCAGTCCTCAGGTGGTTAAAGAATCACTTAAATCTCAAACTTCTGACAAGCAATGATTCTAAGAGTTGCCAATAGCTTTTGCAGCAACTCAAGATTAGAATGGCCATCAAAGTCCAGCCTCTCACCAGAATAAACCCAAGATCATGTAGTCTTGTTCATAAACCCATCAAACTCCATGTTTTTTAATTGTTGATAATCTCCTGGAAGGCTGTTTCAAAAGGTTGTTTAGTACTTTGATGTCTAGAACCATCTTCATTTCACAGCTAAATTTATTAACAGGAAGCTTATACCCATATATTTTTGAGTCAGTGCACAAAAATCTCACCACTCAAGATATTTAGTCACACTTTTGTTGCATCTATAGAGCCATAAAGTATCATCTGTTTCCTCTGAATTTTCTTAGACAAATAAAGATGACTTTTTGAGGGCTTATTTAGTAAGAAAAGTGTAAGTGGGTTCCTCATGTAGTAATCTGCTTGCAGAGGAAGTGAGTAATGTTATATTTCTTCATTATGTTTTTCTGGGGTGATAGATTCATTGAATACTTCAGCGCACTTCATAAGTACCAATGATACTGAAATAAAAAAAATTGTGTTAACAATAGAAATGCTTTTCCAGAAGCAGGAAAAGGGCTGCTGCTGCTAATATTCATCAGTGCTAACCTAAGTGGGTGAAATTTATAGGTGAGATTAATTTAACTAAATGTAGATATCCTCCATACAGGTACACAGACTTGGGCTGTTTTCTTCAGTTCCTAACACAAGACCCTATGAGAAATAAGCACTTTAGAGTATAAGTTATCTAGCTATTGCATAAGTCTACTTGGGATGAAACTGATTCCTAGATGGACTCATTTTTCCTTAATGCTATAAAGATAACTTTAGAAAGGAGTCATTTGATATTAGGTAAATTGAATAGTCTCTTGTTTATATTACATAAAGGTTTCAATAAGGGAATCTCATCCAGACTCAGATTTGGCTCTTCAGCCTGGTGTTTGTTGACCCTTTACACTACCAATCAATGAAATGGAAGGGATGGGCACCTCTGAAAAGCAACAATTGCACAGAAGACCTTCCTCAACCTCTGTCAGTGCCAATGATTTGCCCTCAGAGAAAGAGCCAATAGAGGGTGCTTATGCATCTCATTTAGCTACCTTAGTTTACTGTCCAAAGTTACAAGGGATAAGTACAGGCCCAAAAATGTAATCATGTATCAATTCATTTTACAAAGACAGCCAAATAACATACCTTTATCATTCATTAATCTCTAAGTTAAAAAAAAATCAATCATACCATCAATGTATTGAAATAAAGCTATAAATTTTTTTCTTAGATGGTGTTGTCTTCACACAACTCATGGAACCATCCAAAAATGCATCAATATAAGCCATTTGCCAGATGCTCAAAGAGATGAGGACTGCATTGCAGACAACTCCTGAAAAGGAGGTGGGACAGTGGGTGGGTAAATTCCTAACACAGATTATTCACAATGAATAATTCAGCTATTTTTTTTTTACAACACACTTCCACCAGCTGGCTTTTGTGTAAGAACTTCAAAGTATTTCAGTCTGAATTGATTAAGATTCTACACTACATTGATTTGGATGTTAGAAAAAATTGCTGTTCTCCAAAAAGCAATGACATTTGAGCAATGAAGTTTTTTGTACTACCTCTCTTGACAAGTCCATGAGAATATTTCTCTGAAAATTAGACCATTAGAGCATTTTTATTGATCACAGATGTGCAAGTATTTTCATGTTGGCTTTCTTTTACAATGAAAGTACCTGTTGAATCACAGAAATGTTGAAATTTCCGTTATAGTAGTATCACCTTGGATCACTGAAATCTATGTTTTGTTTCTAGCTGCAGATGTAGACATTTCACAACTAATGAAAAAAGTTATGTGTGAGGAAAGTTCAACAAGACCAGTCTTTTTTCCCCATTTTTTATTGAAATCCCTTGCTAAGAAAAGGAAATCCCTTTTTTTCCCCTTGGCAATAAAACACTGTAAGCAAGTACTATACTGGTGCTAAATATTAGCAGCTGAGTTCCAGAGTGATGTTTAAGCAGAGTTCAAAGACAGAATAAATTTACATATACATTACTAGCATAGTTTCTTTTACCACTGCAGTATTCTATACATTAATTTGAGAAGTCCTCTCTCTGTGGCTAAACTAGAATAAAAGAAATAATTTCTGAGGCCACAAATGGGACTTTGTGGAGATGGCACATATTAGGATTGAGAGCCTGGCAATTGCTTCTTATTTTTTCCCTTATTTATACTGCTTATTTATTCACCATTTACTTGGATATCTGGCAATTTAACTTTTTCTTTTGTCAAAGCAGCTGGGGCATTTTGTGATGCATCTCAGTGGGTGCCTCATTGTACTCCAAGACAAACACTATTTTACCATTGTGGGAAAAGTATGTCTCATCCTCGCTCATATTAATAACTATCTACACAACTTTATCATCATAGTGACAAAGAAAGCTGTCCCTTTTTTTGGATAAATGTATCTCACTTCCATGTGAAACCCAAGGATATAAGAGAGAATCATGATGGACTGAGGGATATCAAATATTTAATTTAATTCAGAGCAGCACTTGAAAATTTAGATATACATGGGATATCCAGAATAAAACCTTTCCAAATGCAGACGGTAGAGATGTGTGTGAGAAATTTCCACTGTTTTCTATTTGTTCACAGAAGAAGATCTTCTACATATTGCATTGTCAACTGCTGATTTTCAGAGGAGTCGTGGCAAATTATCCCACCACCAGATGAGTACTTTTCTGGGATTTTATTGCTTCTAGAATTATGGTAACTGCAATTGAGGTTGCAATGACAACTGCGAGACTTTGAAGCAAAATGGAAATGAAAGAAATATTTAGAAAAGAAAGTTTAATATTATATTTGGAGAATGAAAGTAAAAACTTTGAACATCAGAGTTCATTTTAAGCCTAATAAAGGCTGATATGTTGCATTCTCATGAGACTTGTGCTGTTCTTAATACAAAAAAAACCCACAAGTATTTACAATAGAATCAATTTGTTCAAACATCCAAGTAGTGACTGCTGATGAGTGGTGTTCCTCAGTGGTCAGTATTGGAACCAGCACTGTTTAATATCATTTTCAGCAACATGACAGTGGGATCAAGTGCACGCACAGCAAGTTTGCTGAAGATACCAGGCTGTGTGGTGTGGTTGACATGCTGGAGGGAAGGGATGCCACCTTGGCTGGCTCTAGAGGTGGACCAGAGCAAACCTTGTGAAGCTGAACAAGGCCAAGTGCAAGGTCCTGCATGTGGGTCAGGGCAATTGCAAGCACAGATACAGGCTGCGCAGAGAACAGATTGAGAGCAGCTCTGAGAAGGTCTTGGGGCTGTTGATTGACAAGAAGCTCAGCATGGCCCATGAATGTGTGCTTGTGTGCTTTCTGGGCTTTTTCAGCCCAGAAGGCCAGCTATATGGTGGGCTGTATCAAAAGGAGCTTGACTAGCAAGTGGAGGGAAGTGATTCTGCTACTCTGCTCTCATGAGAACTCACCTGGGGTACTGCATTCAGCTGCTATCCAAGAGGGGCATAGGCAGAGTCTAGAGAAGGTCATGAAGATGATCAGAGTGCTGGAACACCACTGCTAGAAAGACAGGATGAGAGAGTTGAGCTTGTGCAGCCTGGGGAAGAGAATGTTCTGGGTAGACATTAGAGCAGCTTTCCAGTACGTAAGGGGGCCTACAAGAAATCTGGAGAGGGACTTTTTGCAAGGATGCATAGGAATGGGACAAGGAGAAATTGCTTTAAACTGAAAGAGGGTAGATTTAAATTAGATATAAGGAAGAAGTTCTTTGCTGTGAGGGTGGTGAGTCACCAGAACAAGTTTCCCAGAGAAGCTGTGGCTGCCCCATCCATGGAAATGGTCAAGGACAGGCTGGATGGGGCTTTGAGCAACCTGGTCTAGTGGAAGGTATTCCTGCCCATGGCAGGGGGTTGAAACTTTACAATTTTTAAAGTTCCTTTCAATTATAATCATTCTATGGTTCTATTCACATGGTTCTATTTTTCTATGGAATTTTAGCTGCAGACTGGTCTTGCTTCCCATCACATGGATCTAGGAAATATCCACTCAGGTTGAAAAGATTCCTCCTCCAATATGTTTAAAATTAAACCCTTTTATGATACTGTGACATGCAATATTAGGGCCGAAAACCTCACATTCCTGCCTTTCAATACAAGGGAAACCTCTTCAGAGCCTTTGTAAAGTGTGCAGGTTTTTCTGGTGCCAGAATGTTTCCTGGGCTGCTCACATATACCTCTGGAAAGAAGGAATGTGCTTTTCAGGTACCCCCTCAAGAACAAGGGATAGGGAGGAAGATCCCAGTAACCACAGATGCTGTGCCTCTGACGCTTTTCCCCTCCAATACAAAGCCTCATTGATCAGATTGTTTGCACATATTGAGGTCTATGGTCTGTTTTGGAAGATATTTAATAAAAGAGCAAGAATACTGCAAGCCTCCAGCAAAAAGGAACTCCTCCTTTCTACAGGAAGGACAGCAAGTAATGATACTCAGTCTGATGTAGGCACCAGACACAACTCATTGGCATTTAGTAGAACTGTCTGCATGTGATTTCCATGCACTTCTTTTGCATGCAGTACTACAGAATGTCTTAGAAAAATGTTGAGAAAATTGGAAACTTCCCCATACCTATGCTTCAGAAGAACTTGGAATGGGTGAACAGCCTTGAGGAAAAGGTTTGGTTTCAACAGAAGGAAGATTGCAAGTCCTCCCAGATTCCTGGCCCAGATTATATGCCAGTAAAAAACTCCAGTGTGCACTTCCACACCAACAATTTGTCCTATGTAGGGCTGCCAAAAGTGATTCCCAAATGACTACAAATATAGAGGATTTAGTTATTTTCCACACTCTGCTGTCACAAGGTTAAATCAGCTAAAAATATAGATTCATCCATATATCACTTGATGTTTCTACAAACATAACTGACTTCTTCCTGGTTTCTTCTTCTTCATAAGGAGTGTCATGCCATAAAAATGCCACCTTGCAAAGTATTCACACACCTTTGGAATATTAAAAAATACAAGGGCAAGGAGCTGTGGGTGTACATACACACAAACACAGTCTGTGTGGAGGCATTACCCACTTATTAACATTGTATATTTTTATGGTATGCCCATCTGTGCTCTATACGCCCAGCCATTTCCCTCAGACTCCGTCCCAGCACTTAAAATCTCTGAAAACAGGTTTTTAACAGACACTTCTGGTTTTCTCCAGAACCAGCTTCTTTTGTTTGCTGCCTTTTCTGTAAACGTCCAGTGTCTCCCGATTCAAGACAAGCTTTCTCACTTCTGAGAATCCCTGTTAAGTTTTGGTTTCGTACCAGCTAGCAGAAGCAGAAACAGAAGATGTATTCCATTGCAAAAATAAGTTTGTCTGGATTTGAAAGTGAAGGGAAGGAGAGGCAAAGGTCTGCAAAACTTGGGGGCTGAACAGAAAACCTGTTGATGGCTGCTCTAGAAATCACCTCTGCTCTGATCCTCGGCTTTCTGGCCTAGGAGAACTGTGGTTTGTAAAAGGAGAGTTTCTCATTTAAATCAACCTTTATAAAATCTTTCTCTTTGCCACCACTGCAAATGCACAGAGAAAAAATAAAAAACCCCAAGAAACCCCAAAACTAAATCAACAGAACCACAAAAATCAAAAGCAAAAACAAACAAAAAACACAAAAAACCCACAAAAATAAACATAAAAAATCCCAAACAAAACAAATCAAAACAAAACCAACAACAAACAAACAAAAAAAACAAATACACACACAAAAATAAATCAAAGCACATTTCTTTTAAATGGAGAATTCAACACCTTTTTTAGCTATTACCTGGTAGCTATCCTATAGGATGATTCATTACATTTAATAATTCTGAATTTGTATAAAGTACAGGATTTTAAGACTCCACAAAGGAGAGAAGCCATAGATACATTCCAGAGGAGAACAGCTCTCAGGCAGAGGAAGTAAGGAATAATATTTTGATTTTGTTGTGAGGCACTGCCTTCTATAAATAACACTGTTACATGGGTATAAATCAGAAGTACTGTCATTCTGATGAGACCCCAGGAGACTTCAGCTCTCCACTCACAAGAAATTAGTCTCGATTAACTCAGATGACTTCTGGATAGGTTACATGCTCTCCGTTCACAGAGGTAGGCTGATGGCTGAAGGTTGATATTCTCTCAGAAATTAGGGTAATTAATGGATGAACTGCTGCTAAAATTCTAGTTGAAGTCCATTTTGCACACCAGGGGTCTAATATTGTTCCCTTATTTTCATCTGCAAGCTTCAGTTATCAGCCTTTTCTCACCAAATACTTATTTCCTTTTCAATTCAATGTTTTGCTCTTTAATAAAATAAAATGGGATAGGATAATAATTCCTAAGAATTTTAAAACTTTTATTTTCAACAATTTTTTTTCTTCTTTCTAAAACTAGGGTATGCTTTTGGGGGATTGGGATTTTTTTAAAGAGCTTTTTTGAGATTAAAGAAACAAACAAACAAACAAAAATAACCTGTTTCTGTGGGGTTTTTTTCATTCCCTGAGCTCTTTCAAAATTGACTTCAGTTCATATAGAAAACATTGCAAGGGTCTTCCCATGGGCAGGACAAGACTCAAGCTCCAGACAGCAGAAATCTGTTTCTCTTCAGTTTATAGACAGGTTCTGTCCCACAGTGGAATCCAAATCCAAAATCCAAAATAAAAGGAGCTATCACATTCCTTTTATTCTCACCAGAAACAAGAAATATAAAAATAAAAAGAAAAGTGTAAGAAATGCGAGAAGATAGGGAAATGGTACTTAAGACATATGTTTCATAAATAAAGTGTTAAAAGACTAAAGTGTTAAATATGAGAAGAAGAGTGATCAGTCTTGTGTTTAGAACTCTGAACACAGCTTTACAAGCACAAAGGCTGTTTTGTTTTAGGAAAAAAAGACCCAGTTTTAGATATCTGGTATGAGGCTGGGGGATGGAACTTACTATTAACTGGAAAAACTGTTCATAGCAAAGAAATGAAAAAAGGAACAGCAGAGGGATTTCTCTCCAAGTTGCCTACTAAAGCAGTTTCGGGTTTAATTTTTGTGTCTGTTTTGCAATCCCTTGATAGTTAAAACTGGCTGACACAACACATGAGATATGCCAGTGCCAATCCTGTGTATTTTGAGTTCCTGGAAACAGAACAAAGATCTGTGTTGACAAAAATTTTACAGATGTGCCAGATTTTTTATTCAGAGTGAGAAGCAGAAGCCCCTTCAATAGGGAATGCTGATCTGCTCACAGTAGGCCTGTGAGATGGTGGCTGGCCTGTGGCCTGGGTCACACAGGCAAGGGGCATCTCAGTGGTGAGCATCCAAAGTATCCTGTTTGACCAGAGCAAGGAAAGCGGGAATCACCAGAACAAGCTGACTTGTCAAGTGTGGTATTGCTTTCACAAGCATTCAACAAATGTGAATAAGGCTCACAGTTTCCTGAACATCACTAAAACCCAGTAGGTTTTTATTGTTTCAATGGCAATTGGAGGTTCTTTCACCTGCTTCTGTTGAAGGAGATTTGAGATGTCCTCAGATCAGTCTCAAGGGGAATTATTTCTGGGAATCATATACTTAAACTTGTTTTTGGAAATAGGGATGGGACTTTTTTTATTTGATTGGTTGTTTGTTGTTTTGGGGTGGGTTTGGTGTTGGGTTTTGTTTGTTTTTCCATGCTAGCTCCTTGGAACATAATGGGCTCTTAGAAAACACCTAAAACATTGAGACACCTGTTTTGCGGGAGTTGGCAAGTTCAAGTAACGAAGAAGAAGAATTTGAAGGTGGGGATCTAAGAGAAAGGAATGAAATCTGTGGGAGAGCTGAGCCCATTTGTGTTGGTAAAGGAAAGGAAAGGAATCTTACTGAATGTAAACTTTTAGTCAACTTCAGGTACATATGTTTGTGGCCTTTGACAAATATACCCTGGATGGCTTTTATACTTAAAGTCCTTCATGCTATATTACCTCCATAAAACAAAGAGGAGAATCAGGATGTAGTGTAGTTGAGGACTTGAAGCCCTTAGATTTAAGCAATAAGTACTATTCAGTAGAGACAGAATGTATTATTTTTGTGTTAGAAATCTGTGTCAAAGCTTGTGCAGAAGAAATAGAAGAGATTGCTTTAGATGCTAATATGCATCTGCAATGCTAAGAGGCATAGGGAAGAAAAGTCTATCTGAGACTTAGAGCACTCCTACACAGGTCCAACACAGGTAGGAAGCTGCATAATGAAACATTTCTGACTGAGGAGCAAATAAAACCAAAACCAAACACAGCTGGCTTCAGGTGAAACAATGGAGATTGAGTTATGTCATCTGCAGACAAATATGATTATATTCTGTATTTTTAAATTTATTTTATTTATTTAATTTTATTTTAATGGACCTGAGTAAACAGGAGATAAAACCAGAGAATTTCATCTTGCCTTACAGAACCATACTCCATAGTTCATGGCCTATGTTGACCACACTTTGGTGTTCTAGGTGTTCTCACACTACCTCATGCTTTGGTAGAGGGGAAGAAAAGGTCTTTTGTATTCCCTTTCTTTTAGAACATAATTTTCTTCACTTTGTATGTTTGCTGTCTGTATACTGCTCAAGCATCCCCATTGAATCCCCATTTACAATACTGCTTTTACCGTCTGGATTGCAGTTAAGCACTTCATGTTTTCATAATATATACTTGTTTAGAGACTCAGCAGTGAGCATAGGTCCTTTCTCAATTTTTGATTCAGTAAAAAAGCTTTTAAGACTCAGGGTCTCTTTACAAAGCTCTAAATGTAAAACAGATTCTTGCAAGGTACATCAAGTGGCATCAGAAACAGAAGTGGCAGAAGAAACAGGTCTCTCCAGTTTCTTTGCAATGGGATAACCAGAAAGAGCAACAGTCTGTTTGGGACTGTAGTTTTGCAACACTGTCTGAATCTGGCTGGCAAGCACTGGAAGAGTAAGAAAGAGAAGGAGAAAGATGAGCAGGTTTAAAAGGACATCGGGAGGTGCTGGTTTCCCTGGCACAAAATGGCTATTGAAGTTGTGAAATGAGAAAAGCTAAATATGATTACAATCTTCTTTTAACCATCTGCTGTGTTTTCTCCTAGCTTTCTTCAGCCCAGCACCTGAAACATGGTCCTTCCAACTATTCCTCAATTCTTTACAGGTATTCTCCTCCAAAAAATATGACAGCACATCTTTAAATTATGTTCTTACTGTGCAATGTCACAGCAAGGTTACACAGCTACTAGGCTGCATGTTGCTAAAGTGTATCTATTAAAATCCAAGCTAGTTTTTTAACTATGGAGAGGCTGAATCTTAAGCAGCTGGATTTCCCAATGCTGTTTTTTAAACCTCCCTGAACAAAAATTTTGTCTTCTCAGTTTTACTTAAGCATTCCACCTACTGCCACACTATAAATTTCAGTTCATTTCTATAAAATCAAGTGATGCAGACAGGGAGGATTTGAGTCCAGGGGATTTGTTTATCTGTGCCTAAATTCCTTCTTCATAATATTGATTAAAACAAGCTAAGGTTCTTGCTACCTTTTGCAGGAATTTATGTTTAAAATACCAACATGACTGACTAATACAATGCAAATAAGATTCCTCACCCAGTGACTCATTACAGATATAAACCAAACACACAGTTATCTACATCTAAAAGTGTTGCTGCCATTGTTTCCAGATAACTTGTAAAACTAGTAAAAAAATACTCAACATGACACATGACAGAATATTTTGATACCACTTTTTGGCAGTATTTCTGACACATAAGACTAGAAAGCAAGCCATTATATTAATCTTTCATATTTTGAATTAATAATAAATTTCAGCAATGGTAAATATAATTTTATTTTCCTAGTTCAGGTTGGTGTTCATACTTATAACGACACTGAATCCAGGATGTGAGAGATCTTCTGTTCATAAAAGACCTCAATAATTGTGCTTGACAAATAAATATTTGTATTATAGATTGAGTACAGTCAGTGTAATTCAATGCATAACATGTTCATAATATGCTCAGTGATGTAAATAATGTAAAATAGGAAATACACACAAGTACTTGCAAAATTTCATAATGCAGGGAAAACAGAAATATTTAATGGATATGAAACAGGAAGCTTTGTCACTGATACCTCTGACCTGCAATTCTAAGAAAAATACTTTTTATATGACATAAATAAAGATAAAGTTGCCAAGTTACATCAGCCAGCTAAATAATTCTAACAATTATGATGTGTAAACACATTTGACTAGGAGTTAAAAGATATGAAGTCAAGTACCTTCCCTACAACTTGTCAGTTGAGTTGGCCTAAGAAAAGTAATTTCTTTGCAGCTGTATTTCTATTCTTTACCAATACCCTCATTTTAAACTACGTAAGGCAGGATTCGCTGGATTAATATTTACCCAGAACCATCATCACCCACATTCACCTCACTGTTACTGCAAATAGCAGCTTTAACCATACGATTATCTGAGCAAAAGTTACATCTTCCAAGTTGAGAAATCACACCTTTGAAATAATTATTTCCTTCTAATATTTACTGGTGACTGTAACAAATACTCATGGTAGATATCTAAAGTTAGGTGAAAAGAATGGGGCTCCACTGGGTCCTATCAAAACAAGTGGTATGGTCCAGAAGGAGTAGTTCCAGAGCAAAACACTTGTTTTGGTCCAACATCAATGCTGAAGGTACATTAGGGTTTTTGCTTTGGAAAAGAGTAAAAGACGCTAGAGAAGCACACCTTATGGTTTCATTTCACCCCATAGGAATCCATTTTACAATCTCCAAGTCATCTCCAAGACAGTGAGAACCAAAGTGCGATAGGTGGGGGCAAACAGAGTATTCTTTTCCACAGTTCAGTACTTCTCTGAAATAAAATACTGGTTTAGATGTGCCCATTGCCTCTTACGTTCTGACTATGCCCAGCGGAATGTAGTCAAGACTCAGAATCTTATTTCACACTATCAAAATAACAGACACTAATAATAGAAGTGATCCTCCAAAAATTCTTTTCCCAGCTTGGGCTGATATTTATAAGTAGTCTGATACTAATGGATTTATCTCCTTCCAACACAAAGTATCTTGTCTTTATTTTCTTCAGCCTTCATAGTGTCTTCTATGTCATAGATCCCCTCCACAATCTCTGTTGATTTTGACCAATTGGCTTCCTCAAGGGTGAAGGAGGAGCATTTGAAGATCTCTCTTTAAATGACTCACACTAACCCATGACTTTCTGCGCTCTTTGATGCTTTTTGTTAGACTCAACATCTTGAGCTCTCTGCTTGCAGCAATAGAAAGGACATGAACTTGTTTTTTTTATTGCCTATCACTCAACACTGTCTAATATGCCTGTGTGGGATTCAGCTGTCTTTCAATCACCGTTTTGCTTTGTAACCTTTTACTTAGATTTGCCACCCCAGCTCTGTCTGGAAATATTTTTCATCCTCTCAAAGCTTTATTTGTGATTTCTTCCGTGTCACATTATGAGGATGTGAAATTCAGATACTTTTTTTTTCAAGGACCATGATTCCAAAAGTAACTGAAGGATTTAAACATTGCTTCTGAAGTCAGTGTAGTACTGCATTACATGGTATATATAAAAAATCTAAAAATCAACCCTTGTTTTCAGAACAGATCAGTTAACTTTTTTTTCTGTGGGAACCCAGATGTTGTTAGATATCTGCATGGCTTTGCCACAACTGGTCCCTAGCTAAAGGTATGAAATTGCTGAATTCCTGAAGTTGCTGGGATTGTTTGTGATGCTATCAACTTTTTAAGGTTAAACAGTGAACTCTAGATTCAAGTTGTGGCAGGAATGGTACAAGAAGGATTGATTTTCATATGTGATGGGTTGGGGGTTTTTTTCAGGTCTTTTTTTCAAGTCCTCTTCAAGTCTGCACGTAGGCTGAGCTGCAACAACTGCAGCCCAGGGCAGTGTCAATGAGGCAATCAACACCTTATCTGGTTAGCTTTCATTTCCTGTTGAAAGAGGTTGCTAAGGTATGCACTGAATCCACATCTCCCCCCACAAACTACTTCATCCTCTTTGTTATCTCCCCAGTGATCTTCCTTCCCACAGCAGAGGAAGAGGGCTGAGCCTCCTCATACTGCTGCAAACACCATCCTCTTCAATTCAACTGCTTTGGTTTAATGTGAGCATGAAGCTGAGGGGATCCTGGGTCTCCTGAACCTCCTCCAGCAATTCTGGGTCCTCCGCAACGACTCCACCAGCTTCGATGGCACTAGGATATGGCCTTCATGACACAAAACATTAATTTTCTGACTTTCTCTATCTTTTCCTTGGGGTTTCAGTTTCCCCTTTCAGAGAACTGACCTAAACAGTCTGTTACAGTGCATGGTTTCCATAATAGAAGTAATAGTATGTGATATGGAAGCAACTTCATTCTTAATAAAGCATAATAGCTAAACAGTATACTATTCAGACACTTTCAGTCTTCGTTTCCTCTTCTTGCTAATGAGATTAAATGCCAACTTGATGGAAAGCAGATTATTTTTTAATTGCATAAAATTTTATTTTTAAATGATAGGGCTTGACCTAAAATCAGGTTTATATATACTTAGAATAGGTTAGTAAATGGTTAAAGGTTCCTGTATGTGTTCTTAAACATCCCTGTTTGCTTAGGGGTTTTTCCCCTTTGGGTACTGCAGACTAGATTTGTCTGGGCCAATAGAAATTAATTTGCCCTATAAAATTTACCATCCCTGAAGCAATGCAGCAAACTCAGCAAGACTGTTTTCCCTAAGTCACTTAGAAAGGTTTGGATGGGTTGGGCAACCAGATACTATTCAAGTAAGACTAGAAAACAGCAGAATAAGAAATTGTGATAACAATCTAAGACCCAATTCATCATTACTGATACCATCAAGACCTCTGTACTATTTCAGTAGGGGTGTGATACATAAAAACTGACATAGTATAGCAAATTTTCTAACATTCATTAACATATCAGGGGAAGCAAAAGTTGGAAATTTCTCATTCCCTCTAATCTCTTACATCTCCTGGCAAAGATAAGTAGCAAAAACTCTCTGGGAAAAAAAGAAAGAAGAAAAAAAAAAGAGCACACACACACATAACCTTAAACCCATTCCACTTGAAAAGACAGAGGTAGTATCTGAACATACTAAGAAATTCATGTCCACTATGAATTTTGACTTCTTCTATTGAGCTTAACTCAGTAGATCAGATTGCTACTGGAAATCAAATATCTCAGAGCTGGATATGGGTCTTTTAATTGTAATGCTGACCCTCTTAAGATCTTAGTGCATCTTTGCTTTCAGGTCCAGCTGCAGTACCTGGGTATGGACTAGTTTTGCAAATGGTTATTTGATTTCCAGGTTATATTGCTTGTTGTTATCACAGTTGATAGTTTCAGCTTCCCTGGAAATGGCAAAATGGTAACAGGGCACTGCCTCAAACTGTAGTCTGCACAAAGGTGGAAATTTTTCACACCCCCACCTTTTTCAACAAAAAGCAGGCGTGCCCAGCGAATAGTACCCTTGTGTACAGTGAAGTTTTGCAAAAGTCACTCCTTACTGCTTTCACCTTCGTGCATGAAAACTTTTACAGAAATTATTCACAATTATCACTAATTCACAGACTACAGCTGAATAGACTTGAAGGGCACAAGGGACCGTTCTGGTCATGTATCTTGATTAATACAGACCATAAGACCTCCCATAATAAGTAATTCCTGACTTGCATCCAGACCTTGATTTACTAAAGGAACTTTGCCAACAGACAGTTCTTAGTTTTTTTGCTGTTTGTGAGAAGCTCATTTCCAAAGTGCATATTTTGCTGGCTTAATTATATATAATCATAGAAGAATAGTTTGGGTTGGAGGGAACCTTAAAGATATCTATTTCAATCCTGCCCCTGCCATGGGTAGGGACATCTTCCACTAGACCTGGTTGGTCAAAGCCCCATCCAGCCTGGCCTTGAACACTGGCAGGGATGGGGCAGCCACAGCTTCTCTGAGTAACCTGTGCCAGTGCCTTACCACCCTTACAGTAAAAAATTTCTTCCTAATCTGCAATCTAAATCTACACTCTTTAAGATTATTTGTGATTTATTATTGTTCTGGTTAGTTAATTAACTCACATACTATTCCTTCCCTTATGAGTCAGGTTATTAACCAATAAAGGAAAATAAGCAAAATGCAATTTAATACCAGAGCAGGATCCTCAGTTAATAGCAGTCACTGAAATTATATTTAAGTAAGTCAATGATTATGCTCATGTACATCACCTGAGAATCTGTCCCCCAGGGAGCAGAAACAATATGATGTGCTTTTTACAACGATAATCAGGAAGCACATGAACTAGATTTGTTTGTAACTTCACATATTAACTTTTGAATAAACTAAGCTAAACCACTTCATTTCATTAAGATTTATAATAGTAGAACAAAGAACACTGACTTATTAACAGAATATGAATATTGAGGAATATTTAATGTGGCTAAAAAACATAATTAATTTTGTATTCAAACATCAAGGAAACTGAGAGGGTGATAAGGAGCCATAACTTTATGGTTTGGGTTGAGTTTTGATTCTGTTTAAAGCACAAGTAGCAAATGATGATTGCATCTCTTTTGCAGAGAAGAGGTGGCATGAATAAGGTTGCTTGCTGCCAGGGCATCCTATGAAATGGGATTTGCTGGTGATATTGTAGTCTTTTTGCTGACCAGATCAAGAGTAGCCCGCTAGACAAGCTACTGCCATTCTGACATAAAAAGTGGGGGATTATCATCGTTTCAAATAAGCTTTGAAATTTTCTATATTTCTATTTTTCATAGAGCACAGCGGGCTACACAAATGGTCTGTCATTTTTTGGCTAGATGTACCAAGTGACCTTCTTTTAGTTTGTGCAATTTGCACTATTCAGCCACCTGTGTTTTCAGATTTACTTCACTAATGGATATTAAAATGCTGAGATATATCACACTTCAGTGACTTTCTCTTGCATTAGTTGCACTACTTCATGTAGAGTATTATCTGCTTTCTCAGTTCTGGATGTGTAACCTCTTACATGCATCTAGGCTGTAACATGTCCCAGCTTCATAAGTGATCCTCTCAGGACAAAATTGTGTTGGATACATGTGATTGCTTGTACAAACACACAATACCTGAGCTAATCGGGCAGTCACAGAATGACAGAAAATAAGACTGCAAGGGGCGCCTCAAGGTAGCTTCGAAGTATTTCATTCACTGAGAACTGACTTTTGTCTTGAAGAACCTGCTGTGCCCTAAGCAGGCAGCTCCCCACTCCCTCTAGGTAGCTGCCACAGTGCTTCACTGTCCTGACTGCAGAGAAAATGTAATGAATGAGGGATGAGGAAATAACTCCAGTCAAGGATCTGGAAAAATGTGCCTATTCTTACGTAACAGCTATTTGTAACATCTAGCTTGTCTTAATCCACCTCTTTCAAACACTCTACTGACAAGCATTTTTTGAAGATAGCTGGTCTTGGGAGGGAGATATTAACTAAGTAAAGCCTGCATTGCCTGCACTGACATTTTCAGTGAAACTGAAAAGTGAACAAGGAAATCAATCCAAGCTGTCTTGGCTATGTTACGTGAGAGAAAACAGTAGTGGGTATAAGTGGGAGAGAAATAGTTTTTTTTGCCAAATGCAAGACTTCTGAATAGAAGATGTAATTTGCTGAACAAGAAATGTTATTTTCATGGTGTTTTCTTACGTGGAATTTAATAAGAAAGTGAAACAATAATGAAACACTTCCTTCAAATATTAGATTTTTTTGCCCTCATTGACTTGAGAAAAAGCAATAAATACCATTCTTTTGAAATCTGGGTTTTGATTTTCTCTCTTTCATATCCCATTTGTTTGTATGCCAAACCTGCTCAACCTGCATGTTCTTGGTAGTTATTAAAAGAAATAAAACCATCAGTATTATTTTTCTACTTCAGCATAAACTGGTGATCCAAATATTTTGGCATTAAATGTAAAGAGGCAACTTTCTATTGTATCAAAATCTAGAAAAATTTATTTCTTTTACTTCTTTTGAGGAATATTAATAGAAACTAGAAGAGGCCTTAGAAATTCCTTCAAGGGTAGTTTTATATAATGATGAATTAAAATACTTTTTCTCTTTTGTTGCTTTTGAGAATATCTTCTCACTATTTTGTATGAGACTAAATATGTCTCCTGAAGTATGTTTCCGGAATGAAAAAAAAATGGTTCCATTAAAAGAAAAAAGAAGTTTTGTTTATTTTTTGTGAATGAAAATATCCCTGCATATTCCATAGGCATTTTATAGCCATTTTTAAGAGCATGACAAAATTCTGCAGGGTGTGAGTGGAAAAAACCCCAAACCCACATATATTAATTTATTTATGAGTCTTCAGTGACAAAAACACAAGGCACAATTTTTTTTCTTCCAGATATTTTACAAGCCATAAAATCCCTAATAATTATCTGCTTTTCTTGTCTGAGAAAATATAGTTGCACAGGACCTGTTTTCTCCCTTTGAGTAATGAGATTATTTATTAATAGAATTAGGTTTTGATTTTATTCTCCTCCAGCTCTTAAAAACAAACAAGGTGTTTTCAAAGCTTTCATTCTTTAGTGATGTTCATCCTGGCCTTGCTATGTATTCACTGTTATTTTTTTTCCTGATGATTTTATTGTGATAGGAGTTATCAAGCCTATCAAGGACTGTGCTGTCAGTAAGATGAACAATATGTTGAGATCAGGTGTCTGGAAAAAAAAAATGAACAAAATGCATTGATTTGTAACTCGAGGGGGAATTTCTACAATCTCTCCAATATCTCGTGGAGTTTGTGCAGTTGTGGCTTAGGACAGAATTTGTAGAAGCTTTTGTTCGCTTAAGCCCTCTCTTCCACAGCTGGCATGGGACACAACCTTTTCTCCAGCCACACTGCTGATGCAATGGTAGGAAAGACTAAAATACCCTGTTTTGTTTATTTATTTTATGTTTTTTGTAACAGGATGGATCCCCGAGATACTGTATCTCCACATCAGGGCTGTCCTGGGGCCTTGCCAAAGCAATCAAACCATGACTACCCTTACTCCTGTACTTGAACCACAATGCCTATGCCTGACTGATCAGGAACTCAAACAAGACACATCTGTTGCTGTGCTCACATTACTGGTCACATCACCTACATTGGTGTGTTTCCCCAACAGGCACCTAAGAATGGCCTCCCAGCATCAACGCTGGCAAGATAGATTCCCAAGCATGGCTTGGCTTGGCATACCACAAGCTGTAAATAATGGACCAAGTGGTTAATCTTTTTTCTGCTTCAGAAGTGAGCTATTGTTAATTTTATAGCATGACCATGTTCAGGAGAATTTTACTGCTCTCCTAGAAAGTGGTTTTATTGTACATCTCAAATAACCAAATTGCATCCGACATTGCTGCTGGGGTGGAAGTAAGAGCAGAGACTGGAAGCATGCCTAGAGCAGGAAAATTATTGAGAGTGTGTGTTCACAGTCCTGTCGAAGTGCTACGGTTTTCCTAGCTTGAAGCATCTCAGCTATGCCAGACCTGCTTGTCTCTTAACCAGAGCTGCCAACTGGGCTAAATAGCATGGTGACTTTGTGAGGCTGACAAATGTAGGTTAAAATGCACCGGCCAAGCTCATTTCCATTTGGATATTACCCAAAGACTCAGATAAAGGGCCTGAGCAATAATTTGATGCACTATCTAGCCGTTAAAAAAGGATTATTTTTAGGTGCTTAAAGTTTTATTTCAGAGGAGAAAAAGTTTTTGCTATATTTTGAAGAATTTTATGAAGATGTCTGTTGCAAGTAAGAATAAAAAATGACCTTTTTCAAATTCCTGGAAATGACTGAGAGATGGGTTGTAAATTCTTGGAATTAGTAAAATAGACTACAAGTGACCAAGCATGTAAAAAGAAGGTTTAACATGTCATGGAGGATCACAGCTGGTTAATTAGACTACCGCATTTTAACTTCAATATTTTCTAAATATACTTTATAATTTAACATTTCTTTCATAACACAGCATTGCAAAGGACTAACGTACATTTTATTATAAAAATCCTACACTGACAGAATACTAGAGTTGCAGAATAAACTGTTGAAAACTTAAGAAAACATTAGTTGCCTGAAGTTAATTCACTTCTGTTAATATAGCTTTAAGAACTGACAGCATACCAGTTTAACAAATATTATCTTTTCATACTTGTTCCGTGTGTGGTCTCACAACTTGATTACTGGGAATCCTCAAAATTTGCACTTAATAGTTGATTGTTAGTTCTGAATAATTAATATTGTTACAGGTTATTATCTAAAGTTTTCTGGAATAATTGCCTACAGTTAGGTTTTCAAGCCCTTATCAGTTAATTAAAAATAGTGAACCAGCAAATCCTACTAGAGTCACTGGAGACACAACACTTTTGATGTAATAATCACTTATACAGATATTTGCAATAAGTCTGCAACTCAAAAAATGTGCTCGAACCAAGGAAATAAACTTCCAAGCCTTCAAGATTTAGTTTAGATCATAGAACATTTTTTTCTTTTTGTGAAGTATCATCTATTCTTCACAATCACCCCTCATTCTGACTTGCAGAAATATAAAATTGCCTGCCAGCAAAGTTAGCATGTCGCATCATGGGCTTAATACTGCTACAAGGACACAGCAGTTGAGACAAACACATTCATCTGCCAATGCTGACCATGCAGTGAGCATCAAACACTTGTACTGCTTAAAAGAGCAGCAAAGAAAAGTAGATTAGGAAAACACTGCTGATCATCTAGAACCGCATCTCCAAGTTGAGCTCTGGGCCTGATTTGACTTTCCTTCATATCCATGTGAAGGAGTAATTTGGTTTCAGTCAATGCAGTAAAACTGCTGTCAAAACAGCATATGTGGAGGACTAAAAACCGTTTTGAGGATGAGTGAATAAAATAGCAAATGTGCTGGCTATCACAAGCAACGAACTTATTGATCAGAATAGTGTTTATAGTTAGAATAGCTTTAACCCATGTCTCATTGAGGTTTTTTTTTGTCTACTTTTTCTGTCCTAGTAGCAGTTTGCCCCTTGGTAGTGCACAAGGAGCCGCTTAATTGTATACATCTAGGAATAGCTATAGGAGTTTCAACCACACCTTCATATAAGCATGTTGGCCATGACAGAGACACTGAAACCATTACTGGCTGCTTACACTCCTTATTATTGCCTTGTCTTCTACCATGTCCCTTGGCTTTTTCCACTCCTCTCCTGCCTAGGAGAATGAAAACCCTATACATTTTTTTCTGTTTCTACTCCACTGACTGCAAGGAGAGTCACAGAAAAGGGCATGGCATTCCCCAGCTCTATCCTAGCTGATAAATTTGCCTTCTATAGTCCTTGAAAGTCTCTGTGAACACAACAAAGGGAGACAAAAGGAAACATTTCTATTTCTCTTTTACTTCATTTCTTCTTATAAACATACTGAAACAAGTGTGTAGGAAAGACCTGCAGCTTTGTGTATAAACCAGATTCTGCAAAGCTATGCTAATTCACAGCATTGTTACTTTTGGTTTTGCTGCTTCCATGACTGAAGCACCCACAGATCCCAAGTAAGATAGGAGTCAGCTGTGCTAGATGTTATACATATAAAAATCTCCTGGAAGTGTTTGCTCCAAGTGTTCACCAGCTGACTAGATGAGAGAAACTGTACCAGAGGGAAGAAGGCAGCAAAGAGGCAAAGAACGGTGCTTGCTCAGAGTCACTCAGCAGAGCAGCGGCATAACTGGGAATAAGCTCCAGGTATCCAGATGCTCAGATCACTTCTCAGACCAATCCACTGAGAAGCCTTGCCAGCTAAAACAAACATATTTTTTTAATCTGTTGCCAAACTGCCAACTACAGTGAAATGTGCTAACAAGATGTACAAAAGCAGGTCTCACTCTCCAAATCTTTTTGAAAACAAAACACAGCACCCTTTTTTCTCATTTCTCAGTGTCACCCCATGAAATATTTCAGATTTTTAGGATGTTGAAGAAATTTCTGTGGAAAGCAAAAATAAGTGGTTCATCACTTTTTATTTGAAGCTGACCTTTGTAAATAAAATGTCATTCTCAAAGATCATCTCTCTGCCACTTCCTTAGCATGCAGGTAAATTAATTCTGCTTATCAAATTGTATGTTTTAACAATTAGGGAGTATGCCTTGAAAGACTTCTGTATCAGATAAAGCATTTGAGGGGAAAGCATCTTGTTCCTGCAATATGCCCAACAATACATAACTATCATAGCATTTGCTTTCTGACATTCACTGGGAAGTTTTACACCAGCTGTTAACTCTGTTGCAAAACTTCCTCATATTAAATCCTGTCAGCAAGGCTCTGTTTCAGCTCCAAATCTTCTGGGCAAAAAGAACACAGCACAGCAGAAAAATACTTCCTTGTGCTTGACAAAAACAAAAAAAAAAAAAAAAAAAAAACAGGAAGAGAAAAATAAAATAATACAAGGAGAAAGCCAGGAGCTCTTTTCCTATTATTTCTAATTGTAGCTTCATGAAGCAAACAGAGAACCACCTTAAGACTCTGAGTTGTAGTGCAGGGAGTTTTTTTTATGTCACCTCTTCATAACCTTAAATCATCATTGCCATTGAATGCTGATTCTCAGCTATAAACTACTTCCAGTGTTTACATTAGGGTTTCTGAAAGAAATGCATATCTCTGGCCAGCAGATCTAATCCATCAATGTCTACAGGAACTGAAGTGAGGCAAGTGTGCATTGTAACCAAATGAGGCCTGCAGGACTTCAAGGCAAGCAAGAATTTGTTAAGTTACACCCAAAAACCTGCTCACAAAGACAACCACGATGACCAACAAAAGGCATACTCTGAGCTTTTTTGCACACAGCAATGAATGTGACAGGACTACATCCTTCTGTCTTTATGAAAGTAAAGGGCCATTTCACAGCAGGAAGGAAAGGCATTTTTCTTTTCTGCTGATTAAACTACAGAGAGAGCAAGTGAGGCTCTGTGCCTTATTACATGATCAGAAGCAGGAGGTGCAGTAGATTTCCCTGAGAGAAGAGAATTTTGGGTTAATCCTGCTTTCAGTGTGGTAGTCCCTTGTCTGTTATACAACCTGAACATCAGCCCTTGTGCCCATTCTCAGTACTTCGGAGGGCTGAAGAGCAGGAGGGCACAAAGCCAAAGAGAAGTAAGTATGGCAGCAAGTGCCCTTTAACTGTCTGCTGCATCCCAACAGCTGAAATAACCTGTGTGCTCCTTTAGGTGGAAACACTTTTGTACCAGCCCTCAGGTCCTGCTCCCCCCTCTTGGCTCATTTATGTCGTGCCTCTTGCCCAAATAGCTTCCTGCTTCCACCACCAAATGACACTCATTCCACTGCAAATAGCCCCTTTGAAGTCATTGGGGAGGGGCCTGGATTTTATCCATGGCACAGAATCCTAGCATAACTTTAACCCTTCTTAATTTTTAATTTTTTTTTTCTTGGGGGGATGGAGGGTGGGAAGCAGCAGTAACTGAAAGCAAGAGGAAGAAAAAAGTACAAGAATTCAATTTTGTTAATCTGCAGTCATCAACTAGCACATTAATAAAGGGCTTCCCAGAAAAAGTAGCTGCTACCTTATCTGCCCATCCTTATATGCAATTGTCTCACCAACTTGAGAAGATTTCCACAGCTATGTCACCCTTTAGTCAAAGGCTCTTGCTTCCAAGGTCAATTAGCCCATGGTCATGTCACAGAGCACTCAGAAGAAACTCCGTGGGTCTGACACATTTCATGCCTACCCATGTAGAGGAAGGGGAAGTAAAATTGTTAATTGGCTGTCAAGATGAAAACATCATTCTTTTGGCTTAATAGTTGTTCACACATAGGAAAGCCAAAATGTTTTCATTTTCCACTTTTTTAACTTAGCAATTTTTTTTTAAGTTCTTGTGAAATCCTTTGGGGTCCAGAAGATCGGTGCATCTTGGGTTGAGTTTGAGGCTATACTTTTTCTAATGACAATATAAATAAAATTACAAGCTTTGCTGAAATGAGAAATCATTCCAGCACCCAAATGACAACACATAATTTTAAAAATGTGTCAAAGTCATTCAAAGGGAATTTTTGGAATGTTTACATTTGTTAAGGAAAGATTTGGCAAAATGCATTCTTGAAATGCTTTGATTTCACTAAATCTGCCTCTTCACACAAAATAGAAAAAAAAAAGGAAGAAAAAGATTGGTGAAAGGAACTTTCACTGATCTTGAATAACACATGGCTCTTGGCAGCTTATATTAAATGAAGAAAAGTCCTTAAACTATAGTTCTGGTCACTGCTTCATCAATATGTCCTTTTAGCTCCTATTTCTCAGATTCTTAAGACTGGACTCCAATTCAAAGCATAACACAAATTCTACCTCAGGTCCAGGTTTTCAGCTGCAAACTGAAAGCATATCATAGAATCATAGAATAGTTAGGGTTGGAAAGGACCTCAAGATCATCTAGTTCCAAACCCCCTGCCATGGGCAGGGACACCTCTCACTAAACCATATAATCCAAGGCTTCATCCAACCTGGTCTTGAACACTGCCAGGGATGGAGCATTCACTACCTCCCTTAGCAACCCATTCCAGTACCTCACCACCCTCACAGTAAAGAATTTCTTCCTTAGATCAAGTCTTATATCTTCCCATAACACATCTCTTTTAATGTAGATAAAGTGGTTCACTGTGGCCACAAAAAAAAATCTTTGCAAAGAAAATTGCACACAGCTTACAAAGCCATAATTAACAATTAGCACTGTGAAGGCATTCTCTTATAACAGCAGAGATATTTCTGGTGAGAGACAATGAGAAAAGAAAACCCCAAACCAAACAACAAAAGAACCACCCAAACCAAACAAACTCCAAAAACAAAGTATGAATAAAGCACAAAAAAACCTGAGCCAATACAATCTAAAAGGGTACAGTATATAGCACTTAGAGACTTGGTTTTCAGTTCATAAGAAATACAAATAAAATTCATTCTAGCATTATAGGATAAAATAGAGTCTAGCATTATAGGAACAAATTATAACAATTTTTTTATGCTTTTTGAGAAGGTTTTCCCTTTGTCAATAAAGAAAATAGTAAAAAAAGTATCAGATATCGTTTAGTGGTGGACTCGGCAGTGCTAAGTTAACAACTAGCCTTGATGATCTTAAAGGTCATTTCCAACTGAAATGGTTCTATGATCTATGTGTGCTCATACTGTTCAGTTCACCCAAAAAGCTGTATTATACAAGCTCTTCTTAATGTGTTACACATTTGAGACCCTTAGGATTTCTCTTATACTTTTATGCAAGTTATTTCTTATAAACTAATCTCCTACTTCCTCTTTCAGCATGGAAAGATGTTTTATTGCTATGCTGCTTGGTTTAGCAATGACAGCATGCCATGACAACACTCCAGTAATAATACAAAGCAAATTTAACATGTTCATATCTGAAACTTAATACTGTACAGTGATGCACACCTAATCTATTTTCACTCATCTTCTTGGATCTCACTCTCCTTTCACAGTGATATTGTCTCACTGCCTTTAATCAGAAGCACAATCAATTGCTTTTGCAATCTGTTTGTTATACACTTAATAGTGTAAGTGTATAACCATTCTTTACTTGGTAGGCTATTTTCTTATCTACATGGCCAAAGTTATTCCAAGCATGTCAAAAGATTATCAAGAAGCTAGTGACAATGCTAACTATTCTTTTGTTTGTTCCAGCTCTCTGGACTACCTTGGAATGCCAATCCCTTCCCCAGCCGATACTGTACATGGAGGAGCTTAAGCAAAGGTGGAAGCATTGAGTATTCAAAAACCAAGGGTAGAAGCACCTTATGAGAATAAAATCATGATTGCCACAAAGTTGGCCTCAGAAAGTTTTCACCTCAGAACTTCATCTGAGTACACAGACTGAGGTGTGCATAGTTTGGGCTGCAGACTAATTTATTGGCACCTATTGCCATAAAAGCATACTGCCTCAATGGTATTTTTGGAGGTCTCCTAAATTATGAGTTAAGAGCCAACTGCAGTATTAGAGCCCCCCAGTGCATGTTTGATGCACAAAAGAAATGCCAAATACTCATTGTAGAGAATCATAATGTGAATAAGAAAACAGCATAGCCTATGCATTTGGATACTCTCGTGTGAGAACTAAAAAAAATCAAGTGTAAAATATTTTAAATAGCTAAAAAGAGAATGGAAATTTTTTTATTGATAAAAAGAGAATGGAAACTTTATTATTTTTACTTTATCTGCTTACTGAGATATTAATCTTCCGGACATGATATTCAGTTTGCAATTCAGAAATCTGTTTTACACCTTTAAGTGCTAGTCTGAGAAACTTAATGCAAGAATTAGAAACTTTTATTTCAGAGCCAGTCGCTTGATAATGATGGCAATTTTTCTCTAAATTACACAGATAACCAGAAAAATTAACCCTACTATTTAACATCTTTAACAATTTTCCAACATTTAACTTAAATTCAAAGCTTAATTCAGTGTTTTGGCTGATGCTGTGCTAGATAGCAACATCTATTGTGTAAATTCCACTATATATTTAAGCTCTTTGGGGCAGAAAAACCTGATTTTGGTGGGTTCCCAATGGAAAAAAAAAAAAAAAAAGGAAAGAAAAAGATGCAAAGTGACCTCACTCCAGTTTGTGATCATGAATTTTTACAGTATGTTTTTGTGAATGCTCTGTCCCTGGCAGTGCTCAAGGCCAGGCTGGACAGGGCCTTGAGCAACCTGGTCTAGTGTGAGGTGTCCTTTGCCTATGGCAGGGGGGTTGGAACAAGATGATCTTCATGTTCTTTCTAACCCTAACCGTTCTATGATTCTTTGATCTGACAACATGTTCTCCTATTCATTTTATTCTCATCACACAAATGAAAAAAATTTGTCTTGGAATACTGACAATAACAGAAATCTTAATGACTGTGTTACTAAAAGGAGAGTTTCTTCTGTTTGCACAAGTACTCACTTTAAATTTTAACTAGAGAGGATGAAATTTCTGACTAAGTTCTAATGATCTATCTCTAGGTATCACCAGTGATGACCGCTAATCTCACTAACAAAATGTTTGCTTATAGAAAAGCTATTTGCTGGATTTAGCTTAATTGACCACAGCAATTATGGTAAAAGGAATTTGTGTTTCATTTAGAAAAATCCTGGATAATTTTTGTGACAACATAGGTAGTTTAAACCTTTAATCTTCAACAAGCATATTTTTGAAAGACTAGCCTATAAACTGTGGGGGTTAATAATCCTTTTGTTTGCCTTATGTGTACACAACCACACAGCTCTTGGCATGCACATCCATACACCCAAGGAAGGTGTCAGCCTGATGGCAGAGGAAGAGGAAGGTTGCAGAAGAGGTTCCCAGCACAAACAGAGCAAGTTTACCCTTCCCTGGCCTGCCTGCATGCTCACTCCATGCCCCACAAGGATCACATCCCTAGCTGCAGCAGCAATTCAGACTGCCTGCCAGATAGCTGTCAGGTAGCTGTCAGGTATTTCCACAGGTGGTATATTTTGAGCAGTGTGCCAGCAATTTCCGTATCCACACCAACCTGAGACCATTCCAAACCAGCAGAAAAGCTTCAAACCTAGAAGAGCTGCTATCCTCCAGCGGGGAAATCCCTCAGCCCTTCACACTCGCAAACTCTCAGTTACAACTTTCAGCTGAAGAGTTTGGATGAGAGCTTATCAAAGTGAAATTGTCCTGACCTGTAGTGTATAGCAGGTAGGATGTATCATAAAGAATATGACAGAGTTTGTGTGCTATTATTCAGGCTTGCTTTAAATTTCAGAGCTTGTATAAGAGTTGATATACCCCTTGTCGTGATAGGACAAGGGGTAACGGGTTGAAACTTAAACAGCAGATGTTTAGACTGGATCTAAGGAAGAAATTCTTTACTGTGAGGGTGGTGAGGTACTGGAATGGGTTGCCAAGGGAGGTAGTGAATGCTCCATCCCTGGCAGTGTTCAAGACCAGGTTGGATGAAGCCTTGGATTATATGGTTTAGTGAGAGGTGTCCCTGCCCATGGCAGGGGGTTTGGAACTAGATGATCTTGAGGTCCTTTCCAACCCTAACTATTCTATGATTCTATGATTCTATGATTTCTCTGTCTCTTGGCCGACTGCTTCTGTGGCAGCATTCTTGGTTGCTTGATAGGAAGTGATAAGAATATCCTCAATGTAAACTGTGATTTAGTTCACCTCTTCTGTCCTATCTTCTGCTTGTTAAGAATTAAAGACTTGAGGCATTTTGGCAATATGCATAAGGCTAGAAAGTGAAGCCAGTGTTTGAAAGTTTATTTTTAAACAGTGCATATTTATGAATAATCACGCATAAATCTCTATAAATTTAATCTTTTGCTATTAATTAATCATAAAATAGAATCCTCAATATTAATTTTCTCTACAGCTGATGAAAAAAAATGCTACTTTATTAAACTGATAATTCCTCTAAAAGTGCTTTTACAAAATAAAAAAGAAAGGAAACTTGTGATATTCCACAAACCAAGATCCATCCACTTGAGACTCAAAAATATTTCTTGTACCCTCGAACTTCCTTCTAGACTTTCAAGAAAATCAGGCAGATATCTGCTACACTAAACTTTATTTTTAGAGGTGACTTGGCCCAGAAAACTAAGCCACTTTCATAAACCTTCATGTTTAGGTCTCAGAGTGGAATGATGGTTTTCAGGGGGGAAAAAAAATTATTAGCTTTCAATTTGTCCTGGTTCAAACAGGAAAAAAAAAATATAATATTGCTTTTTACTGCCTTTACAAACAACGAGAATTCTAATAACTACCAGCAAAGTGAAAGGTCACTGAATATTATTTTATTACTACCTCTCTACTAAAATATTCACATAATCACACCGTGCAGAGCTGTAGTGCATCTTTCAAGATCTCCAGCCATGAGCAAGTAGCCTTCAGGCCCTACCATGTTTAGTGTAAAAGCTCTGCACAGAGCACAGTCCCAGCAAAGGGGACACCCTTTCTGAATGCAGTTGTGAGAGCTCAACACAACACCTCATCATTTCAAGGTGAGTTAAATAAGCTGTCCTATGTCAGAAGTGGTTTGCTGTAATTCACTGTCACTGATTTGTTTTGGTTTATTTGTCTGTCTGTGAAATTTGCTAATTTTTTTTCCAGGATATGGGTATGGGGCCATGGGAGGTTTTTTAGAAGGCTATTCACAGCTGTTTCTCCTGCCCACTGGTGCTGGACAGATGAAGAGACCCCACTGGTGCTCAGAGGTCCCCACCAGTGGGTTACACAAAGAAAGATCTCAAGCACCCTGACCGTTTGCCCCAGCCCTGTGAAAACCAGTCCTCCATTCAGTGTGAGTGGCTCACAAAAGGATTCAAGGGAATGCCTAATAAAAAGAAACCACCTTTATCAGGACCCTGGGTGAGACTCTGAAATGATGCAAGCAAGACTAAGATTCACTGGTTTAAAATTGATTTCGAGTGTCAGTAGTTGGAACTGCTCTGAGAGGAAAGAAATTTGATTTCTTGTTTGAGGAAATTCAGTCTACACTGCTTCACTATGACATTATTTCATTTTAAAACAAACAGTTCAGAATGGATTGAGAAATTAGGTGAAAATGTTGCTTTCTCAATAAATAAAAAAGAGTGGGGATATGGCTTAATCTGACTTTCGCTAACGGATCATGATTTTGTCTCCAAAAGGCAAATCAGACTTGACAGATGATAAAGTCTTGCCATTAAATACTATTGCTATTTTGGCTAATGTTACATATATGTGCTGCATAAAATGAACTCTATAGCATGGATGAGAAAAAACACTGAGAATACACTCAAGCTACCATCATGTTTATATAGGGACCTGAAAGCCACCAAGCACTCCTCTCTGACATGGAAACAAATAACCAGTCTTTGTGAAAACATTAAAACCACGTAAGGGTTTGTAAGTCCTGTGAATCTGAAGTAAGTTGACAATTAGAACAGAGAGTGCACCTTTTCCATGGCAATGTTTTAAGTAACAGTTCTGAGTATTGCCAAACACACCTTTCAAAAAATGAGTCACTAAGTACACCAGAGGCTGCTTCCTGCAGAACAAAGGGGAAGCTGTGACATTTTAACTAAGTTTTACTTCTTCCGTCAGGCTAAACCAATGCCTGATCACAAAACACATTCATGTCTGGCATGCAAATTTTCTTTCTCACCACAATTCAATGCAATATAAATTATAGTTGTTTACATCAGGCTTCCACACACTTTTGAACATTGGGTTTCTCTTGATTTGGCTAGCAGAGAGCTCATAGTGTAGCCAATAAGCTTCAATCCCTAAGCTGTACTGACATCATCCTGGCTAAATAAAACAAGGAAGTAAGCTAATCGGAGATCTCCTGATTTATATTCTGTAATGAATACAAAGGGGCAGAAACCAAGGTCTTTTAAATGGAAGCTGTCAGCAAAAGAGAAAACAGAAGAGAATTATTTTGGGAGGTAGCCAAGAAAGAGCAAAAGGGTCTTGGGGGAAGAGGGCATAGTAGAAAATGAAGGAATGGTCTGGACATTATGCTGCTGCAGTTTTCTCCCACCTGGTAATGTTATATGCTTACAATGCTATGTCAGTCAGACTTGTGAAATGAATAGCGAAAAAAAACAAATAACTCAGTTTTCCTTATGGGTCTGAAATTTGTAGCATTTTCTTTTGTTTCCAAAGAATATTCATGTAGAGAAAATGTTCACCAAATAAATAAATAAATAAATAGATTAAAAAATATCTATGTTGAAGAAGACTCTTTCAATTATTGGGCATCTTCTGTTTCAAAGTCTAAATATATTTATGAGTCATTTCATTTTCATTTCAAAAAGAAAGAATGCCATCTGCTTTCAAAATTTTTTGCTTTTTTGTTTTGTTTTTTTTTTTTCCAGAAAAATAAATTATTCAGTTGAATCACCTTTAAACCTCAGCTCAATGTCCCAGTGTTGCCAAAACTTTTTTCTCCATAGATGGAGAAAACACTTATTAACAGTAGGGCTTATCTAAAGAAAAACTGAAAACCTGTGTTTTTAATACAGATTTAAATTATTCTCTCAGGAATAATCCACTGTGACTCGAGCCCAGAGGTGAGTGCAGGAACATATCTCAGGAGTCCTCTTCTGCTCACCACAGCAGTGCCAAGAATAGCCACAGATGTGTTATGCGCTTCCTGGGACACTTCAATGCTCCTCACACCTTTGTGCTGTGATCCTCCTGGGACATTTTCTTTTATGTTCAAGTGTAAACCTTGAAGAGCTGTGGTGCACTACGGCTGAAGCTGTCTTTCCTCATTTGGGAAGATTATTCTGTAAGAGAGGTATCTCTGTGTTACCAGCAGTGTGTCCTAGGGGCCATAAAGTGGGGGAAGTAAACTTCTTCTTGTGACTCACTGCTGAGGTAATTTCATTGGGAAGAGAAGATGGTTTTCCTTTTCCAAGGATTTCAGATGATGAAGACAGCATCAGTTCAAGGATCACAGTGTTTAAATGGTTCAGATCTTGAGACTCAAACTTATTCAAGCTCAGAATAAGTGTGCAAGGCATCTGTAATCACACAACTCCAGGAGGTCAGAATTTACAAAACTGTTTTAACTTCCTAAAATATAAAGAACTAGTAATGATTGAACCTGATACCTTCTGCAAAGTCTGTCTCCTGATGCAGATCCTCAGCTACACTAGCTGACATACACTCTTTGCTTCACTGTATTCATTCCCCAGTTGTTGTTGATGAACTCAGGAACAACAAGTCTGCAGCACCTATTCTTTCATAGAGACACTCTTTTCTTTGTGATTCTTCCCAAACTGAAAACAGTGGATCAAACTCCATACTTTCCTTTGCAGATAATTGATACAGGTCATAACTGGCACAACTGCTGGACTTTCTCATTGTTATATTGCCTTCGGTATGGCTCGGGAAGGGAAAAAAAAAAAAAACCTGTGAACCTCAAAACCCCCTTTGGAGAACAGCATATTTGTCAGAAAGGTGAGCAGGTTTACCAGCACTGAGATGAATTCTGCTGAGCCTTCTTATGGCAGTAGGTGGATTGAGTTGCTGGAGGAACAGTAGCATGTACAAGGGTACAGACTGTTAAACATTACTCCTGTGGCCATAACTGCAAGGATTACCTTCTCTGACAGTATATGCAGCAAGGAAAAGTTAAAATGGGTCATATACAACCTTAAATATGGCACATACATTTTTGGCATTAAATCTGAGTATGAGAGTCCTGGAGGGAATTGACAATAAAGGAGCAGAAAGATCTATACTTCCAAGAAAAAAAGGATAAGCAAGGGAAGAAAAGTACAAACTAAACGAGCTGTGGGAAGAGACAAAACGTAAATATCAATCCACTAAAATATTAAAAAAATTAAATCACATAATTACGTTTAAGACAGAAAACAGTATCATCAATTATAAGTGTTAAACCCTAATGGAAATAAAGTATTAAATCAAACCAGCTGATCCTGCAAAAAGCAGAAAAATAACTATAGTAAGGGGCTTTAATATATCCCACTGGCCTGAGATCAATAATCCTTTTGAAGGAAGGGCTGTTTCTGACCTGGTTCATTCCATTAGGAATTAGGTTCATAGTGCATCTCTGCAAACAGTTGCAACAGATGAAAGGCTAAGCATTTCACAACATGCAATGGAAGATATAAATGTATCCAGAATTATGTGTATCCATAAATATCTGTCCAGCTGCTGGAAGTACAGTTTCTTACCAAACCAATGATAACGGTTGATTGTAATGGAGAAACTGATTGGACAGGAAAGCTGGAAATGCAGTAAGGATACAAAGTGTTAACTCATTTTTGTGATGTTTCCACCCATGACAGTTACTGACTTAAGCCTTTCTGGTAGTAATCCCCTTTCACATTTGTGCTATGTTGCAGTGAGTGTGGTGGCACACTCCGGGAAATGCAATTATTGCTAAGATACACACTGTCTGCCAACAAGATATGTGACATGACTTCCAAAAGTGCAAGCAAATTCAGAGGACGGAGTTACCTTACTCATAGCACATCTCTTGTAAACCACTGCATGTTTATACACAACTGTTTATTCCACCCTGTTTCCTAGACTGTTTTGCCAGTTTTACTGATGAAAAGATTTGTTTAGGTTAGGGGCAGTCAGTCTTCAGTTCTCGTTTCCTGGCATTTGGTAGCTCTGTGCTCAATGTTTATGTCTCTTCAGTGTAATTTTTTAAAGTCTTAGTCTCAGAGTAGAAAAAAAAATCACCTCATAGAACTGCCTTTTGTGAAAACCACAGGCAAGCCAAACAACTGCTGATATCAGTTCATTTTTATTGTTCAAATGTGCTATGGAAGAATTAGCTTCCTGACTTTTTGTCTAACACAAAGACAAAAACAAAACCAGTAACCACTGGAAAATTGAAATATTAGTTTTATACGACCTTTATACCCTCTGAGGATCAAACAACTTACCTAACAAAGCCTTTCTCATTATTCATATATTTGTCACTAGCAAAACTTCCGTACAGTGATAAACTTTGCTCAGGCAAAGTCTTTCTGCCTTGCCAGAAGGTTGCTTTAATTCTTCTGTCAAGGAGAAACAGACATCTTATTCAGAAGTCTTTAAATATCTTTCTGTTTGTGTGACCTCTTTGTTGCCTTCAACTTTCTTGAATTCCATAATCTACAGGTACTGTCGTGCTAGACTTGTGTACTCTACAGACATAGGTAGGGAAAGGGTTTTTCCATATTGTCACTGACTCGCTCTGGGGAATTTGTACACAGAGGGCTTCTGGCTCAGCTCATATCTACAGGCACCCATTCATCCACTGTATAATCCCTCTGCACTAAAGTGAAAGCAGCTATACCAGACCTCTCTGATTTAAAGGTATGGGATTTTTCCTTTTTACTTACAGGAAAGTAAGGACTGCCAAAGAAAAATGCACAAATAAAGAAAATAGGCTATTTCTAATAAATAACATCTGGACAGAGCTGCATTATGGAATTTTAATATTAAAATTAGCAGTGTTTACAGCATGTCTTGAATGACGTCAGTCAAACCCCGCTCATCAATCTTCTGAAAAATAAAACAAAGCTAAGAGTCATAAAATTACATCTTGGAATAGTTATGGCGTTACTGATGTGCAGCTGATGGAAGTTTTATGTATTGCATCCAATCAGACGATGAACTCAGAATGTCAGCTTGCAATGTTGCTTTATTATGCATAGCAGCCTTTTATTCTGAGTAGTCAGAGATAGATACATGAATTCCAGTAACATTTGCTGAACTGCCACGTGGTCAAAAGACGTGTTGTATGAATAGACTGGCTGTGACAGGATGTACTAAGGCTGAGAAGATCATCTTTATTTTTCTGATCTCATGAGTCAGCCTTCTTTTTTACTATGGGACTTCTGTTCCCTGTGCCTCACTTCATTCTGTCCAGTTTGACATTTTGTTCTGGTCAGTTGGAGATTCATGCTGCATTGAATGTTATTATTAGTCTTGTATTTGCTAACTATTTCATTCCATATCAAGAGATAATAAATGTGATGATCTATCCAAAAGGTCTTCGGGACCTGGAGAAATTGGTGCTTGGGTACTGAAGCACTTAGATCTTGTAAACATGCAGATTTTGCATTTTGTCAAGCTGGACCTGCACCTTCTCTTGCTTTGTATGCAAAATTAAAACCATTGAGTAAGTCCTTCTTCCCAAGCTGTTTCTTGGAGAAATGTTTGATCTTATAGCCTTTATGTGTTAATTCCTTTCCAATTTGGTGCAAGTGAGGTAACCCTTTTTCTATATCAATTTGTTGCGTCTTAGTTATACCAACAATACTTCATTTGTGCCTTTCAGAAAACACCAACCTTTTATTTCTCAGTAACTGGGGTTTGGGAGAGAGATGCAGTTGGACATAATGTACTCTTTGAGCAGAATTATGTAAATGCCCATGAAAGACCTAGTGTTATCACATATTGATGATGCCAGTGCAGGAAATATGGTCTTATCTGATTTTTTTTTTTTTTTATTCATATAGGAATGGAGCTCGGAATGGAGCTCAGTAATTTCCTTTTTTTTAAGCATCACACTATCCCTGTCCTTCATGATACTCATTTAATCCTCTTCTATGTGGCAAAATGTTTAGTGCACTTATCTTCAGATGAGAAGCTTGAAACTTCAGATCCCTTTTTAAGCTGGATCTGGGCTAAGAATCTCATAGGTTAAGATAATTTACTTTTTTTAACCCTTAGATGACTCTCCTGAAGCCAGATGCTTAGAGAGTGCATTTACACTTCCTGTTTTTTCCTTTAGGTCTCATTTTTGTTGTTTGCTTCTTGTCACACGAGCTAAATAAAAGATTATTATTTTTAAGAGCAATCTGAGACACTTCAAAAATAGTTTCTCAGCAGGGATCAGTAGCATCTAAGTAACTCCTTGGAGTTTTGGCTGATATGACAGGGATATGAGTGGTAGAGAATAAATTCAGTTGCTAGATAAGTATATTTCTAGATAAGAAAAAGAAGTTGAGTTCTTCAGAACTGGAAATTGAGATGTCTGTAATCCTGTAAAAAAAAAATAAAAAAAGAATAAAAAAAACCAAACAGAAAACCTAAACCAAACCAAATCAAAAACCAAGAAGAAAAATCACTCTCAGTCTCATTCTGCAAGTAAGAGTGTGTGCTTTCCTATATTGAACAACAAAGATAAACTACTCTCGGGTTAGTATTTGTCACTCTTGCATCACTGCCTTGCAATTCTAATAAATGTTCCCTCGTCTTTGTCTCACATCTTATCACTTACATCAGTCCTAAGGTGCAGGAGATTCCTGCTAGGTGACTTCCCACTATACAGGTTTTGCCCCCTACCACCAATCATTTATGGATGATCTCTGTTTTTTTCTTTTTTCCTTTACATTTAACTCTCATTAATTTTAATTAGACTCAGACTAAGCCCAAACCCTTTAGCACAATTTATAAGAAAAGGGAAAAGAAACATAGCATGTCTGCCAGATGAATTTTCCCAGAGATCTCACAGCTCTAATTTACACTACAGACACACCAGGATGTGGCTAGACGAATCCTTGCGTTTCCTGCTTGTGCATGCTTTGGATGCATGACCTCAAGATGTCAAAGAGTCAGTGGGTCATGGGGACAAGTCCGTCTCTGTGGGTTATGCTTTCTGGCTTGTAGATACAAAGCACGTAAACAACTTTTGAAGATATATGATTTAGTTTTAGCAGCTCAAGAGAAGTCACTGGGTTAGCTTTTCTGCTCTCGAAGAGACTTAAATATTTCAGCCTAAAACATCTTGTTTGCTTCAGCTTCTCATTACGTAAATTTGCCAACAGGAAAAATGTGTCATGAAATCTAATGACTAAAATCCAGAAAAAGAATTTATCAGCATTTCACTTTTTGTAAATTATGCCTGGCTGCTGAACACCCCCTATCCCTAGATTTTTAGCTTTGTTCTTCTTCTTCTTCATTATCTATTACGCAAAACCACCTTCTGTCCAGCTTCTAAAATATATAGAACTCTGGAGTAGTAAGTATCCTTGAACCAGATTTAACCTTGGTGGCCTGCCGCACAGAATATAAAGAGCAATCTTAATGGGATGCAGGTGCAGATGAACTGTACCATTGATGTGGTGGAAGAGAGCCTCAGGGGCTCCTAAAAGTCCCTTATGAAAATCCACTATCACATTAAAGGACTGAGATTATTTCCTTGCTTTGTGGAATCCCTTTTTCAGTGACTAGACATGCCTTACTGCAGTGCTTCTGGATAGCTGGGTCCTTTGGGCTTATCAATGACTTGACAAAATAGCTTATATACAGTTTCTCTGAAAGCTTTGGAATCATAGAATCATATAATCATTTAGGTTAAAAAAGACCTTTAAATTCGAGTCTAGACCTCATAGCAGCCTTCCAGTATCTGAATGGGCCTTATAAGGATGCTGTGGAGGGACTCTTCATTAGGGACTCTAGTGGGAGGACAAGGGGTGATCTTTAAAACTTAAACAGTGAAAGTTTAGATTGGGTATAAGGAAGAAATTCTTTACTGTTAGGGTGGTGAGGCACTGGAATGGGTTGCCCAAGGATGTTGTGAATGCCCCATCCCTGGCAGTGTTCAGGGCCAGGCTGGACAGAGCCTTGGGCAATATGGTTTAGTGAGAGATGTCCCTACCCATGGCGGGGGGTTGGAACTAAATGATCTTGAGATCCTTTTTAACCCTAATTTTCTATGATTCTATCATTATACAAAGATATTTCCATAGGAACATGTCTGTAGTCCTGCCAGAAAACAAGACTCTCCTGCACCTCAGGACTGATTTAAGTGATAAGATGTGGTACAATGAGGAAACATCTGTTAGAATTGCAATGCAGTGATATAAGAGTGACAAATACTAGCCAAAGAGCTGGTCATCTTCATTATTCAGGATAGGATAAGCACACATTCTTGCTTACAGAATGGGACTTAAGAGAGCATTTTTCTTTTTTATACAGGGCTACAGACATGTCCCTGTACAAATGCCCCTTTGAACCAGGACATTTCTGTCCTTCTCTAGTCTGCCTTAAAAGTTGTATCATACTGAAATATGATTCAGAAATAAACTGACCCATCAGAATATATGTTACCTCTGAGGAGGTTGGGTAGCCAAAAAGTATGTCCTCTTTGACTCCAAGTATAATTCCAAAAGAGCATTTGAAACTTACATTGAAACCAAATTAAATCTCTTTCTGTGCTTTCACTACTATAGCCACATGTACCACACTTGTAATATGGAGACAGAAAACAGAAAGTGCCTGAGAGTTGCAGTTTTTTTAAATGATGATAACATGTCACATTTAACACCCTATCTCAACTACCAGTGACCTGGCACCCTTTTTTTAGTAAATTGGGAATTATCATATGGAATTTCCAAGAGACTGAGGTCTGCTCAACCTTGCAGTCCAATGCTCTTCTTATTGCTTGCACCAGTTGCTGTTATCACGGAGCCCTGAAAAACATGCTGAATATTTGGTCATATTAACTATCATCTGTCATGTACAGATTCATAAATGCACTTTTGACAGGTAAACATTTACCCTACTAAATGCTTTTGCATCAAAAGGTGAACACCATTGACTTTATCCACACTCCACAGCACTTGGCCCTGGTTGTCTTCTGGCCCCTGTGTGGTATCTCAGACCATAAGACACAGTTATTATTTAGTTCAAAGGGTCTGAAACAGTGTGAGGACTGTGTTGGAGCATATCAGCATTATGTGTTTATATCATTAAGCACCGGGGATGCTTTGCATGCTCTGGAGATGATCAAGAGTGCAGTTTCCTGGAAGACTATGCAAGTTCAGGACTGTGCAATCTCCATCATATGCTTTTTGTAGAGGTCCCTGGAGCAAGCTTCCCACAGAGCTGTACCTGGAGTTTAGTTTAGAAGAGATGCAGTTGATTTACTCTAAGAGTCCAAGATTGAATGAGATTTCTGCAATTCTGCAGGCCAGAAAAAGAAAACACAGACCCAAGCACTACCTGATAGTCACACACACACATTGTAGCCCTGATACTTACTGGCCTTTCTAAGGCTCATCAAAGCTACACACTGTTTCTGCTCTTGAATGCCAATCAAAAGTTATAAAGGAAAGGCCTTAGGGACAAAATCTGTTCTACTCCCATATCTCAGGGATATTGGACAGCTGCATTTGGCACTGTGAACACTGTTATTGACTTGAATGCAAAGAGTAAGCTTGAACCAATTTTTCAGAGAAGCAATTTCCCTCATAGGCAAGCTATTCAATAATTAATCACTGATAACAGGCTAAGATGCTTCTTATACTCCTTTTAGATAATATTATGGCTGCCAATACTTGCATGCACTGAAGAGAAGAAAAAATAGAGTCAGTGATTAACACCATCTGATCCAGCTTTATCCTTTATCTCTTCTTATTTTGTTATTGTTTAAAAACAATAAAACTACAGCTGCTTAAGTGACCCTACTAATTTATTTTTTTTTAAATAATCAGCATCACTTGATTTAAAAAGAACAGCCAAAGCAAATTAGTCATTTATTTATGTTTCCTTCTAAGTGGCTCCTGGCAGGAAAACCTTTTATTCATTGCTGGTATTCTCATACACAGACTTCACCTCCAGCTGCTCTCCCCTGTTTAGATTCCTTGGGCGGGCAGTGCTTTTATTACTGCATATTGGTGCCAGCCATCAGGAAAAGAAGTGTGAATTATGTCAGTCAACTTCAGGTAATGGGAGTGCTCAGAGTTAGCTCTGCTCCCTTCAGTCCAAATGAATTCCCCTCATCACTGCTGCCTGGACCCTCTCACTATTGAGGTCTCCAGAACTTTACCACTGACATCAGCAACAGAAAAAGATCCAATATAAACTGCCTGATTTAAAATACCTGTGGCTGTATTATCTTGCAGTACTGACAGAATATTAATAACTGTCACCTTGCTTTAGAGACACATCAATGTTACACCCAAGTCTTTAAGCCATTTGGGCTGTATATACATTACCAGTGTTACATATAGCTTCATGAAAAGTCACATATTTATGAAAGAGTCTGGGAGGATCCTCATAGATCCGATGCCTTTTTATTTTTAACCTGATTTTTCTCCAGTTTAGATCTTGCCTACTTCAAATTGAAGTGGGCTGTGATGTGGTAGCCAACCTGGCTGCCAGAATCAGAGCTTGGATCTCATCCAAAACTCATTGTGGTCAGGGAGAAACTTGGCACTAATTCACTGGGATTTGGACCAGGCATGATTGAATCTCTCTCATGTTCAAATTTTGCACCCCTGTAATGTCTTTGACTTCTTTGGAAGGTATCTTGATGTACAGGAGGGAGAAAATAAAAACTTTATTTACCAATTTATTTTCTTTTATATTGCTTCAAATGCTTTTGATTTATAGATCAGCACACACCCAGAAACAGTCCCTGAAAGTAAGAAGGATTCAGAGGATTTGTTTGCACAGCTTTAGACCAAAGTCTGCTTAACTGTGAAAAATAACATTTTTGTAGGCTGTTACTTCTTAAAGAGCTGCTGGTGCCTTCTGGAAATCTTTGAGGAATAGTTTGTTTAGGAGTGAATCTGCTTAGGACAATATACGATTTTTTTTGTCTAGTCTCTATCTGCTAAAAGTCTCAAACAAAGCAACCAGAAAAGATACTCAAAACCACAATGAGAAAAACACAAAGAACAAAAACAATCTTTAACAATTAGAAACCATTCCTGGAGCAGAGCCAAACATTCTTACAAATGATACAGCCTTAATGATCTGTTTTTAGAACGAGACCAAATCTCTCAGACTTTTTCAGCTGCAGTAGAAAGCTATTCAGATTCTTTTTCTATGCAAACAAGAAACACTTTCCTGCTGATTAAAATAATGTATACACAGGCAACAACAAATGGCACATTTCTAACAAGCAGAAAATTTGGCAAAAAATCCCTTCTATCTTCTAACAGTACTCTCCTTAGGAAAGTAAGACATTGCCTTTAATCAGAATCAAGATGTAGTGAACATAGTGTAGGGAGCTAATTGTGGAAGCCAGTAAAGCATTTACAGCATGAGGAGCCATTTCTTGATGTGAAATTATGATGCCAATGCTTTCATTGCTGCTTTTACACTTTTGTGAGCTGCTTGGTAGGGACAGAAGACTTCACTCCTGTCAGCTGCCATCAGATCAGTTGGGACCTCATGCATGTGGAGTAGAGGAAAACATTCTTGAAACTGCCTTACTTTAAACTTCAGAGCAGTCTGACATTCAGACTCTGCTTCTCAGGTTTTTTACCACCGTTATCTTTATGCTAAGCCCATATCAGTATAGAAATTGGTTGATATTCTTAGCAATGGAATTTCTTTTGCATTCCACTCACTCCCTATTGAATTTAAAACACAGCCCTGTCTAATCTTTTCCTGATTTCTTCCCTCATACTTAATAATTTAATTACAATTTGCATCAAGGCAGTATGAACAACTCAGAATTATGTGGATTATCCATTTCCATGTTCCTCCACTACCTGCCCAGCTCAAGATACTGTCAGAGTACTAAGGGTTTTACAAATTCCCTGCTAATATTTTAAACTGTCATAGTTTTTCTATGAGTGGATATCCTAAAGTTATGCAGAGAAATAACCTTTTACCATGCATTGTAGAAATTGAAAACAACTAAGCTAATGCATTTCTGTAACTTTCCATTTACCATTACTTAATAAAACATCAACATTTAGCATTGCATTTTGTAAGAGTTAATGAACTCCAGTATACTGAGCTCTAAGAATGTGGAAGAAGTCTTAGCTGGGCCCTGATGTTTCTACTTAGCTTAATTCAGCTCCTACCAAGCAAAACTCTTGTTGAAGTCAATGAATATTTAACTCAAAAAAAAGCACAATTGAATAAAGACAGAGAACCAAATTCAACATTCATTTGATTAAATGTCTTTTGGCACAAGAACAGCAGGATTTGGCCCTAAGCAACATTTTCAGAACTGGACCAATCTTCTTTTGCCCCAGAAACAAGCAAACAAAAAACAACAAACAAACAAGCCCAAAAAGGCAGAATTCATACATTTCCTATATTAACCAAACCATGTATTTTTACTGACTTTAGTTTCCTATGGGATATTTTGTAATCACTTTCTTGCATGGGAGGGTACAAAGTTGTACAGATCATAATCATCTGATTCAACTTACATGAATGTTCCCTTTTTTTTTTCATTAACCATAGAAAAATTAAACTGCAAGAGAGCGATTTTATGAAAGTTTTCTATCATTTTTATCAGTTTTCAGAATCCTTTCTCAGAACACAGCCTTGTCTGACCCTATGTCAATCAGGCACATCTGCCCCATTTCAACATTCACAATATGCTATTATAGGAAAAACCTTTAAGTTGATCACTGCCTTCAGGCTCAGCTTATCCTTCAAATTATGTAAATACTTCCTATTCAAAGCCTGTCTTTATTTCCCTGAAAAAAAGTTTAACAGTTGTGATACCTCATCTGTCCTTTTTTATCCAGATGTGAATAGCAACAAGAATACCCCAGACCCTGAGTAAAAGAAATTTCAGCCCTAGGCTTATTTTTAAAAACTAGTCATTTTTGCTTCCTTAAGATGAACATGTTTTGTCTATTCGCCAAGAAACAGTTAAGTAAAACATGGAGTCCTCTCCCAGGGTTTTTCAGATGAGCAAAGCTCAGACCAAAGTCCGTATGGTATTCACCCACAAACACAGACACACGACAGGAAAAATGCATTTTAAGCCTGCGTGCTGTGTGTCTTGGAAGTAGTTTGTCGAACAATTATGAAAAGAATTCGGCTTCCTCGCAGCACCCTGGGAATGTACTTAGACACTGGATGAGTTCTCATCTGGCTTCAAAGAAACACTTGAATAGGTCCCATTTTTACAGAATAGTGTTTATAATGTAATTTTACTTCTCATTAGGGATCTCTTTCTCTGCCAATGTTACTTTTAAATAGGATGATTAATATTTAAAGTCACTTAATTATCACATGTTAACCCAATTCCAGCTATACTTTGATGTATAAATGAACCAAACTCACCACTGCAGCATTCTCATGAAAAGATGTTGGGAACATGAAAAGGAAAGTTTCCTTCTTACTTATTTTCCCCCTTTTAGGATGAACAATGGAAATTCCTCAGCACTGTAAGAATCATGCTCGAGCACCTATTTTTTTAAGAACTTCATTTTGGTTTGTCCAAGTTACTATTTTTTACAGCAAGGTGTCTGTTATGTTAAACTTTTGAATCTGTCATGCTGGGAATTTCCACATGCAGGGAACAATATTGTGCAGAGGCTGCATGCCATTTGCCAAGCTAAACTTCCAGTTGATTGCAACAGTCATGTTACATAATACTTCCCACTATTAACATTAAAAAATCACTATGCAAACAGGTGTATTTCTCCTTTTGGTTTCACACCTAGCTCCCAAAAGCGTTAGCACATAGGCGAGAAAGTGTAAAATTAAAAGGCTTGTTAGGGGAAAGAAGGCTTTACAAAGTCCCTGCAGATGAATTGGCAAAATCATCTGTTTTCTGTCTCTCTGTGCATGAATATATTGAGTGGCTATAGATTTCTGGACCAGTTACAGAGTGCTGCACTTTGATGGAGAATTGAGAAAGAAAACATTGGTGGAGTATGCCTCCCAACACCACTGAATTGCAGAATCTCTGATTAAAAGGTGTTCAAATTTCTTGCAAGCTACATATCTGAAAAAATCCAATTAATTTAACAGGCAGGGCTAGCTTCAGTTTTCTGAAATTCTCTCTCTTCTTCCTTTCACACATCGACAAAAGACAGACAGTTGCAAGACAACTCCAACTAGCATGAAGTGCTTTAGTCACTATGAATGGGAATGTCAGATGAATAACATTTATAAAAACATTCTTTGCAATATCATAAGAGGTAAGATTGAAGAGTGGTCCAAGACAATCTTCCTAAGCCTTCTCACCTGAGCTACAATTTACCTATATTCGCTGCCTATATGGAAGTATTTTCATGGACCAAAGACATACTATCAAGACATTTTTTGAGTGGTGAATAAATCTGGGTTTTCTTTCTCAATTTGTTTGCACAGTCTTTTCTAGACTGTAAATTCAGCAGTCACTAAAATCATTTGGTAATAATTAGGTATCTAAAAATGTGATTCTCAGAGCAGACATAATCAGTATTATGATGCTGAAATTTTGGGGAAGAGTGTCTCAAAGTCCTTCAAACACATGAGCTTTGAAATCACTGTTAAGGAATCACTTAAGTACTATCCTTAAATCAGACAATACATCCTAGTACCCATCTTGCATGCTGTCACATAAAGCTTTTTCTAGATCTACAATTAGGCACCTAGATGATGCCTACACTAGAGAAAGAAACAAGGCCATGACACAGGCTTGACCACTACTCTAAATTGATGTTTTACTGTTGAACTGGGAGAGTACAGCTTTTACAGGCAGTGCACAAGTGTAATGCAGGAGACAGCAGATGTCAGGGAGCATGTAGCGTGCCAGACATCCTGTTCTTCTGCATCCCTATCCCAACAGACTTTTCACCTCCTAGTTCTCTCCAATATTCCCACATACCTACATATCATCTGAGATGTGATAAAGACTGGATACACAGCAGTTTATTGCTATAAGAGCATAATTTTTCTGGGATGCAAGACAGCAGTTATATTATTTCAGATATATTAAACAAAACCACATGACACCTTAGATTTATAAGGGCCATATGTTGTCCAGGGCTAGTGCTAAGTTGTGCAAATAGTATTTCATCTGTGTTCAGCAGTATAAGTCTAGGTCTAAGTGCCCCAGCAGCAGAAGAATAGGCATCTATATCGTTAGTCCAGTGTCATGGTTTAAGAGCAGCCAGTAACCCATGCAGCCCGCTAGCTCACTCCCCCCATTTCTCCCCCTCACCCCCAATCCCGGAGGGACAGGGAGGAGAATCAAAAGAATCTAACTCCTACGGGTTGAGATAAGAACAGTCCAGTAACTAAGGTATAACACAAAACCACTACTGCTACCACCAATAATAATAATGTAAAGTAAATAACAAGGGAAGAGAATATAATACCACCTGTCGATATCCAGCCCGGCTGAGCAGTGAACTAGCCCTTCTGGGTAACTCAAAGTTACATCCCAAGCATGAGGTGCTGTGGTATGGAATACCTCTTTGGTTAGTTTGGGTCAGGTGTCCTGTCTCTGCTTTCTCCCAGCTTCCCCTCCTCCTGGCAGAGCATGAGACTCAGAAAGTCCTTGGTCAGACTAAACATTTAAGCAGTAACTAAAAACATCGGTGTTATCAACACTGCTTCCAGGCCAAAAGTCAAAATATACAGTGCTGCACCAGCTACTAAGAAGGAGAAAAATGACTGCTACTGCTGAACCCAGGACATCCAGAGAACACAACAGTACTTTTTGTAAAAGAGGTTACAAAGTTTTTTTCTGCAGATCATAGCAATTTAACATGCATTATTCAGGAAATATGAATTTTTCTGCTTTATTTAAGTGCCTATATTTTATTTAACTGGTGTTTTTTTTGTATATGCTATTCTATATTCACCCTGGAGACCTCTTATACTGATTAACAATTACATATCTAAGAAATACAGTAGAAGGTGAGTGAATAAGAGGTACATGATAATAAAATGCTATTATTGTGATGCTGACATTAAGAGCCAAAGACCATTTCTACAAATCTTCATTCACTAAATGCGTTGTGCTGCTGCAATATGCTCATGGTTATTTAATCTAAATAAAAAGTTCTTTCATACGATTCATTAGGCATTCATCATCCACATTATTTACTCCTTTTATGTAAAAGCATTACAGAAAAGAGGTGGAAGCTAAGAATATCCTTATGTCTGGATTATAACTTGGCTGACACCTGTCAAAAATTGAGAGGTTGGAGGAAAATAGGATTGCATCAAATAAAATGTTCCCAAAAATAGAAATGGATCCTGATTACACTCCTTTGTTCCACTTTCTGTCATCCCTCCTCTATATTGTTAAATTTGAAAAACAATTGCTGTAGTTTTTGTCTTAATAGCTAGAAAAAAATAAAATTTAAGCATACCTGAAACTTTATTAACACGAATGTAATAGTATATTTCATGCTTCTTCAGCAGTTGCTGAGGCTCAGTTACATCTACCTAAAAAACCAAACCAAAACCAAATAAAACAAAACAAACAAAACCAACACAAACAAGCAACAAATAAGCAATACCAAAAAAAGCCCACAACAAAACAACAGGAAAAGACAGAAGCATTGGGCCGTTTTTTTGGTAGGCTGACTTTTAACAGTTTAAATAGGCAAATCCGGTTATGATTTTTGCAAAGTAGAAATTCTTTTTTATGTTGCTTCAGTGAAAAGGGATTGTGTTAACAAATGTCTGCTTTCTGTATTTTTGAATTCTGTGACACTGTGAGATAGTAAATCAAATATGAAGGCACGTAGCAGTTTTTTAAGGCATCTGCAAAACTAGTGTCTAGTGCAAAACTGCATGGCTGCATAGCACAGGGCACTAGAAACTCACTCTGCCACTTCAAATTGGTTCAGACAACCCTAAATAGGTAATTTTGTCCTAGCAGATCTGATGTTGCCTCAGGTAATGTCTGTCTGAGCTGCTCTAGCTTTATGCTGTGTCAAAATGTTCTGCCGTCCTGCAGCCCACATAAATCAGCCTAAAAGAATAAAGCCAGTATGCATGTCACATTCCCCATTTAACTTTGCAGAGTTGGGATCACACATCCATGCCTGATCTGGATTAAATCTACATCATCTGGTGAACTGTATTAAGGAACACTGATTGTTCAACAAGTTAATTTGACTGAAAGACATTATAGGCTGCTTTCAGGGGCAGCTCAGACAGCAGATCTAGTGGGCCAAGGAGCTATGAGAAGCAGAGAGAAAAAGCTGATGGATAACAAGCTGTTTTCTAATTTCTCTGTACCTGAAGTTTTCCAAAATCTGTCTTCTTACTTGTATTTTGTATAATTTGATGTGCTTGCCAGAGGCAAAGCTCTGACTTAACAGTTATGGACATAGTTCAGGACAGCTGTGAGACCTTCCCATGCTCACTTGTCAGCCTCTCCCTTTCCCATGTATATCACCTCCCCACAGGGTGTATCCCCTCTCCACAGGGGAGGCCCACCCCTGGTGAGCAACAGCAACACACAGAAGTACATTTATTGTTCATTAGTAATGACATACTACAAGATCAGCTAAGATAGACCTGCAGTCAGATGGAGGACTGTGAAAGTAATAAGTGACCAAAAGGTATGCAAAGTTTCACAGCTTTATAGCTGTCTTATTTTAATTTGAGTTTGTCAATCAGGTCTCAGTGATTCAAATCCATGGTAATTTCAGGTAGGGTTTTCCAGCATATGCCCTCCAGAACATATCAAATTGAAGCTGAAAAGAGCCTTCTTTGAAGATTACAATTTTTTATGAACTTTTCATTTTTCTTTCTCAGTGAGTTCCACAGTGTTTCAAATCCTACACATTCTTCCAGCTGTTTTCTAGCTCTCACACTTTACAGAAATAACATGGAATAAGGCTCATGGTGAAGAGTGACGTACTACAGATGGGTGATCAGTACCTGATGAATATGAGGCATACCTTAAGGTCAGTAGCTAGGAGGTCTTTGTAACTTATGAATCTCTATGATACCCTATCTTTGGTGTTGACATCAGATGGAGCAGGTGTGGGAATAGAGGCTACCTCTATTCTATTCTATATTCTATTCAAACCCTTTTCTTGGATTTGAGTCTCCTAGGATAGTCTTATGGTTCCATCTCCTTTCAATGAGTGATGATACACATTTTTTAAAATCAAAGTAACAACTTCAGACCTTTGGAAACAATAAGGTGAATGCCATCTCTATGAATAATGGAGGAGATGGAGGTTGAAGACAGCATAGCAGTGATTTTGGGACAGAGAATGTCTCCACTTCGCAATATTGTAAGCCGTAACACAGTTCAAACACTTTGAAGAATCAGAAGCTGTTCTCCATTACATCACCTTATATACAACAGGATACTATAATTTTGTGCTATTTTATGAAACAACAAGATTAACAACTAAACCAAAATCAGTGAGATATTAAAGTATGTTCTTTGTCTTCTCTTCTTATTGAGAGTTCTGTATGCTCACAATATGCATATCTCCAAACTGCTTGCAAACAACACAGAACAGATGGTCCTTATGCCAGCCCAAAAAGTTAAACCCGCAGTTTAATCCCCAAAAAGAATTTAAGACACTACAGCTCAGTACTGACTGATGTTGTTAAAAAAGAGAAACCACAGAGGCAGAAACACAAAAATATCTACAACCATAATAAAGAGGCAGCATCCAGTGGACTGCAAAGCACGTCTGTTTTTTCCTCATTCTTCTTCAGTCCCTTTTCCATTAGCACATGATGTCATCTCTTGCTGTCCCTTCCTTTGCTTAGTATTAAACTAGCAGATCACACTCATCTTCACCTTGTTGCTGACACTTATGATGATACAAAAAACCATCACAGCTTTAAAATGAGGCTTGCTGGAGACACATACACTTCATTGCTTCAGAATACACACATGAATTCGTGAAAGTATCAGGCATGTTTTACCCAAATGACCTCATTTACAATGAGAGCTCTAGCAGTTTGCTACAACTAACCTGCTTTATACAGCTACAGAGAAGACAGGTAACGCAGCCTGAGTGCTTGCAGATGCTTCACTGGCATTGCTAGGAGAAGGTAGATGGGTACATAATGGTGGGAATTCATTGTTGTTCTTCAGTGAATACTGGAGTGAACACAAGGGAATTTTCAAACTCAAAAATAAATTTTATCACATGGAAGAACCAAGCTGATTTGCTTTGTTTGATAGTTTAAAATGAGGTGCAGTATGATGAGGCAAAGCAATAAGAAAATCTTGAGAATGTTAAAGACTGAAAAAAGCTGAAGCATTAGCTGAGGTATTTTTAGACTTTAAACTCTCTACGGCAGTGATTGTCAGCTGTTGAGTATTGTACAAAGCTGAGAATACTCCTAACTCTAGACACAATTATCATTAAACTTCTTCACATCAGATAAAAGGGGAAAATACTGATACAAATAAAAAGGAAGAAATGATTTACTCAGAGTTAACATCTGTAAATCAAATTATGCAAAAGGATTCCTGTTCCAGAATCTGGAATAAACGGGCAGTTTGGTTATGTATTTCCACAACAACCAGTTTGTCAGATGTACCATCTACTTACTGCAGACCAAAGCAGGCTTCCAGGAAAAGAGTGCCAAAGTATACAAGTTGACAATTTTAGTTCCAAAGACAAAGATTTCCTAATGTTTCTGACTCAATCAGGCTACCTTAAATTACATCAAGTAGAGAACACTGTCACTGAAACAAAAAAAAATCAGTTGAAATTTCTTTTGAAAAGGCAAAGAATTCCTAATTAAGAGAAAGATTTTTCATTCCTTTGCACCCCAGGACATCACTATTGTGAAAACTGGGCAGCATGGAAGGTAGTATAATTATACACCATCATTCTCTACTCATTTACACCAAAATTCCATTTTTCATTCTCCATAAGCAACTATAAATAACATCACAAGATGTAATCATGCTCCTAATGTTTTCTAAGAAAATAGTCCGTTCAATAGTAGTTTAAAACCCCAGGCATTGCAAAACCCAAATGGGATAATAGAATGTATTGTTCAAACTAAGAAAACAAAGGAAGTTAATCAAGGTCCTTACTTGACTGCAGATGTCTTCAGACATAAGTCTTGAGAGGTATTTCTTAACCAATGATTAATGAGTAGACACCTGAAAAAAAAAAGACTGCCAAAATATAACTTGTTTGCTTAAACAGCACAACAGTAACTGTATAAAAAGAAGCTATTACCATAGAACTTATTCAGAAAAGATAGCTGTATCAGAGAGCAAAGCTGCTTCTCTCTTTTAACCCTGGTGACAATGTAAAAATATGGCTACATAAATTCTGATCAGAGAAAAAGCATTCAGGTCTACTACAAGATAATTAATTAAAGTATTTGAGTTCCAAACAAATATTAAATATATATTTACACTTTCAGTAATTTTTTTAGATATTTGAAATAATAATAATAACAGCTATGAAAAATATAGGAAAGGAAAAATCTACAGCTTTGAGATACAGGATTCACAGGACAAATATGGGCCTCATCAGACAACAGAAATATTCCCTGAAGTACTTAAGAAGATGCTAGAAATAACTCAGAGGGTTAATTGGTTTTGCTCTGATCATCACGCATCTTCTTGTAGACAATAAAAAGAATCACCCATTTCTGTGATCTAACCCATTTTTTGTAAATGAATGTGATCCCATCAAGTTCATTTCAAAGATCCTTTGGTTTGCTGTGGGGAGGAAAATAGGAGAAAGGAGTGATTCTTCCACTCTCTTCAAAAGCCTCGTAGGCACCATTTGGTCCAGGCTGTATTACATCCATATGTGCACATACACAAACAAATCCTCTTTGGACAGACACCTCAAGAAGGTCTATAAACTGCAAAAACACTAGACCAGTTTCATCTTTGTTGCCACTGAACCCATTGAAGAAATCAATATTCTGTTTGCTATCAGAAGATGCAGTTTAAAAAAAACAAAACAAGACAAGACAAAAAAAAAAAACAACCCATAAAAAACTTGTGCTGCCACAGATGATTCTTCTGGCATTCACCACCACTAGTGTGTATGTAACAATATCTAATAAAAGGAATCTATCAAGGCTGTATCTGAAAGAGGAAAAATGGTGTTACTAACCTTGCCACAGAAATTCCCTTTACCTGAAATGAACTGAATCACAGACTCTCAGGTAATTCTTTGGAGGTTACAATTTGAATACCTTTTGAATACCTGCGTGCACCCACCTTGGAGAGGATGCAGAGAAAGACTGATAAAAGAAAACTCAGAAATGTAGCTTAGTGTTGCCAGGAAATTCTTCTTCCCTTCAGTATGATTGAGCCTTCATTAAGTGAAAAGGCTGAAAAGCAATTCCTAAAAGTTGGCCAGTGGAGCAAACCTAGGCTTTATGGAGAGAACTAACAGTACCTGACGATGAAGAATGTTCCATGTTATGTATATAAGTAAGAAAAGGCAAGAAGAATAATCTAGAGGAATCCAAAGATGTAAAATTGATGTGACAGAGTAGAAATGAAATGGTGTTTGGAACAGATGACTGAAAAACAGCTTCTGCATCTCTAATGTCTCTGTTACTGTATAAATCTTTGTTTTAAGATATTAGAAATGTGCAGGTGAGAGGGAGGTTAAAAATCAGACAGGATGTAAAAAAAGATTTATTACACATGCTCTTTCTGTCCTACTGACTGGGTTTAGATGTGATGGAACAGTTAATTACTTGAATTGCTGCCTTGGCAAGCAAACCAAGGAGAGCAATACACTTGAAGTATCTCCAAATTCTTCTGTTTAGCATGTGCTCATTTGCTAAGCTTTTGCATGAGACTCAGGTATAGTTTTTGCAAGAATGTCACAGCTTGGTGTGTCTGATTTATCATTGCATGCTGTGAAATTTCTTCTAATGGTTTGATTGCACTTGGCAGTAATACAATAAATGCATAAAAGTAGTGTTGTACCAAAGCTACAGCGTATTTCAAATTTATCCATGAAGCTGAAGGAGATTTTACTTTAAAACTGTCTATCAGACACTGTGATCCAAGGTAAACGCTGACTGCTGCCAGAAAGGATAGTCCGTGTTCCCAATGCAAATGAGCATTTGTAGGGTCAGATCATCATGCAGCTGTTTGACTACTCATGCCTACCCACTGGAGAAAGAACATTCAGTTGGGGGTGGCAGGCCATACTTATGTCAGAATAAAGTGACTAGTACCACAGGCTAAAAAATGTGCAGGATATTGCTCTCAGCCTGCAAGCAGAAATCGCAAACAATAGAAAACCTCAGCTAAGAGCACTGCGTGACCTTTCAAGTTAGCATGCTGGCAATAAAGTGTTTTGAAATGTGACCATCTGCTTTTGAATAGATAACTGGAAATACAATTTATTATTCCCAAGTTCCTCAACTTATTAAGCACCAGATAAGTGATTACTTGCCTGCTCTAAAACCATAAAGCATATACCAACTATACAGTAAGGTCTCTTCCTTGTTGCCTGTAGCTAAGCACCACCTCTGATAGTGAATGTCCCAGCTGCGACCTCCATTCCTGAACACCTAACTCAGATTAGGAAGCATGGCAGATCAAAGATCCCTGTACTAAATTCCCTAGCCTTTCCTTTAATTTTTGACCCACAGCAATATATGGAGGCCTTTGATGATCCAGGCTGATTTGTTTCTGTATTTAAGTTTTTAATTACAGCTGTTTATTTTTGGTGATGCTGAAATCACTCAAATCCTGTTAATGTCATAATTTCTGTTTATGCAAACACGAAATCAAGCTTTTTGCATGTATGCTAAAGTGTTGTGTCTGTTTGGGTTTTTTACAATGAATGCAATTGTATGCCACATATCCTGTGGAAGAATTACTAACATTCATGCATTACTATGGATCAGAAAATACATTGAAACTAAAGAAAAGAGAAAATGAAGGGGATTACATCCCAAAAGAGAGAAAAAAATCAAGAAAGACTAGGATTATTATAAGAATTTTGCCAGAGTTAAACCAAAAGAATTTCCACCATATAATTCAAAATTGAATTTTATATGTAATTTATGTGAATTTTATAATCTTAAAATCTGTAGTTCAAACACTTGCTGTGCTTATAATTCTCATGTGAATACTGGAGATTTTCATAACTTCTCAAAATCACATCTATTGAACATACATTGTGTACAGAGTTTTGCCTAGTGCTAACAAGAGGTCTTATGACAAAACCAACTAAAATATAAACTTCTAGAATTTATTTCTTTACTCAGTTCCACCGAATGCCTTTTGTCAAAGTATGTCACTTTTCCTGATGTTTATGATGTAAGTATGTGCCTATTAGTGTCTAAAAGAGAAAAACTGTCAATTTGTCAGTGTCTAAAGTCCACTCTGATCTATTTCAAATATTTATCATCTTAGATTTGTTACATGTCCTTTTTGTTGCAAATACCCAAGAAGATCCCTTAGCAGGCAGAATGCTGCTGCAAGGGAGCAGGCAGGGAGTTCTGAGGGTAGGTTGGGGTAGACTGAGGAAATATCCAAGCAGTATAAATCCACATAGCCAGAAATTTTGCCTGTTATGTCCTCCTCAGCCCAAGCAATAGAGGGGTCGTGAGCAGAGCACACTCCAGTTTCTTTCCCCTGGAACATTCTTTCTGTGCTGTTATTACCAGAGCAGGATGAAGACCTCTTGGATACAAAAGATCCAAGATAGAAAGGAAATATATTTCAGACTTGAAAGGAGACAGTTCAGGCCTAAGGAACTAGCTTTCTATTTTGATTTCTTCTGCCATCTGAAATAGCCATCCTCACTAATTCTCTTTAAATTCCTTCCAGGAGTGATCTATTCAGCGTGCAGAGCCTCTCCAACTGCCTAAAAAAGTGCATAGTCCATTGCATGAACTTCCCAGTTTTCCAGCACTCAATCATTCTCCTGAAACTTGGCCATTGTTTCCATCTTCACCCCTGCCCTGCAGCATCTACAGATGCTTCCTGTAAAGCTGAGCAGTTTAGTTGCACCATTCAGGAATGTGTAGATAAACTGGCTTTGAAGAATTTTGTAATATGTTTGCATGAAAGATAGAAAAAAAAGTAAAATAAAAAGAAAGCATTTAATTGTGTGACCAGCCCAGTCTGATCTATCTTATTCACTTCTTATCACTTGAGTAGACACAAGTCTCCTATTAGTGACAGTTCTTCTATTAGTGACAGTTATTCATAAATATGTACACACACCCCTACCTATATTTGCATGCATGTATGTATATGTATGAGCTGAGAATTATTTTTTCTGAACAACATACTGGTGACTTTCTGACGAATAAGATAAAGAACTCAGGACTTCATTCCTTTAGTGATGTTCTTTTATCTGGGGAAAAAAAATAAAAATAAGAAAAAAGTATGTCCATGCTTTTCCATCCTTACCCCTTTTCCACAACTATAGAGTATTTTCAGAATGTGCTGAAATGCCAAAATGGGAGGTGAACATTTATAATGTGTGGAAAATGTCATGATTCTCTTTAGCAATCCTTCATATTTTTCTGGGCTTCTTCACTGGTCTTAGACCTCTGTTCATACAAATTCACCAAAGAATGATGCAAGTATGTTGAATAGCAGAGAAGAGTTGATGACATTTTAGAAACATGCCATATAACCATTTATTTTCTCATGTGCAATATTTAACAACTGCTTTCTAATACGAAGTATTGACTGTTCTGTCAGCTTCAGGAATGTCTCCAACAAACAGAAGAGCCATTGCTAAGAAACAATTGAGTGAAAGAATGAAGAAATGGATCATCTGAACTCTTAGACTGCCCTCATAGCAAGAGCAAGCCTCAGGCCTTGCAGCTTTCTTTCTAAACAAACACATTTCAGCAATGGTTTTTCACTTTTACAGCACACAACAGTTTTCCTTGTCATGTTTTACTGGAAAAGTAGTATCAGGCGAGTCTACATGTCATCAAAACAATCATTTTAAGAAGGAGGAGTATTCTTATCTATCTAAGACAAACAAAGTGCTTATGAAGTAAGAATGATTTTGTACTGGGAAGAAACAGAAAAACATAGTTCTGACAGATCAAAGTGACAATGAGATAAGTTTTCTACTCAGTGAAGTATCTACTTATGCCGGGGTTAAATAAGTTTATGGAATGCAGAGCTCTTTCCAGGTTGATATAATGAAGGTTTGTATCTAATGATTCCTTGCCATCAGTGATACGATATTACTACAGATACACCCACAGCACCTGCATAAGCACAGCAGGATACTCTCTCAAAGTGACCTTTCCATAATAACACACTGTATTTGCAGCCTTTATCCATATTAGTGTTGTTATGCAGCTGCTATGCTACTGTCTTGTGTGGGTGGCTCTCTAATGCTTTTTTTTTTTGAGGGTCCTTGAAATCACAGCAGGATAAATATTCTTCAGGGAGAAAGTTCAACCACATTCTTTCAGCAAAAGAAAGCCTTTCCTATCATGCAGTCCTTGAACACACAATTCCCTGTCCTTCTACATCTGCCCTGGCCGACCTACAGTAAGTACAAAAAGTGAAATCTCAGGTTTTCAGAACATTTCCTATTGCAACAGGAAGGATTTTAAACTCTCTTCCACATTCCGTTGTTTCATCACTGCCACAAGAAGAGGAGCTGGTTCAGCACGTCATTGAGCAAACAGACACACCAAGCCAAGCTGAAGACGCCAGTTTTATCCTGTGTGAACAGCTTGTGTGGCCAACAGGAATTTTACACCTGAAAAAACATCTGTGACACCACCACTCCACAGATCTGGACTGGAGGCAGGCCCATGACTGCTTCACAATAACAGGAAACACTGTCATCAACAGGGAGCAGACTGTGCTGGAGCAAACTTTTCTATACATGCTCAACAGGGAATGTAAAGAACATTCCCTTTTAAAGTTTATTTGGATAGCAAAGGGTGTGGGAGGGCTGCTCTAGGCTCTCACGAGAAGCAAGGTGTTTACAAAGATCGCTATTAAAGGCTGAAATTCTTTCTGTCTCTTTAAAATGCTTGGGCAGAAAGGAGGGATAAAAAATTATTTTGCAGTTTGTTTAGCATCACATCCTTGCTTATTATGAAGCTGTGCTGGCCATTAGAAAGATTCTGCCATCCTTCCTTTTCAATGGAGCTTTTATTTTCACTTCTCTTCACCCATCCAACTGCCATAGCACTCTGACTGCAAATCAGAGAATCGTGGCAATGCAACAGTAGCCCAGCCTTTCCCCAGACCATCTCTTCCAGCTTGTTCTTCAGGACAGGAGGTGGCACAAGCTGTCCTCTACTATGCAGCCTGTAGGGATGCTCCAGCTCCCAGAGTAGCTGTACAAGTGCCAGGACAACTGCCTGCCCTGGGAGCTCAGACTGTGTGTGGCCACAAAACCTCAGTAGATGTCTTTTCACAGTATCACAGTTCAAGGTTTTCAACACAGTCTTCTCATCATGGAAAGATCAAATAAAGATATTGCTACAAAATATTTAAAGCATTAATATCCCTCTTCAATTCCTTTATGTGCACCCACATTCTTTAACCTTATCAAAGGACAAAAAATGTAAGGATCTCTCTTCATGGAGATTAACCACATTTTATTATGGGTAGTCCTTTTTATTTTTTTAAGAGACTTTATTCAGTTATCTAATTATCTACATTTATTCACATTACTAGGAAATAGGAATTAAAATTTATTTAATGGCTTTTTATGAAGGAAGTAATCTGTCTCTCCCTTGTGCATGTGTTTGGGTGTTGGCAGCTGGAATAATATCTATGTGCTATAAACCTTTCTTAATATTTAACATTGTTCAACAGAGCTGCTGTAGGCAGCTGTAGAAATGCCAGTACACATGTGACAATGAAGTCTGCATTAACCTTTTATACAGGAGTTTTGGACAGAAAAAATTACTTGGCTATAGGAATTCTTACCATGAAATAAATGTGACAGAAAATAAGAAAGGTTGTTGGTTTGTTTCTTGTTTGTTTTTTTTTTTCCACAATCCTTGAATTTTTCTGTCATCATTTAGTTACAAATCATTAAAAAATATGCTTTTGAAGTATCCCTGCATAAGCGGTGTCTCTTAGATGCTATGCCCTCTACATCAGTCCCCATTGGTGTCAATTTTTTCTGTGAAGAGCTCTCAACTATCCAAGCAACTTCAGATATGTTTTGAACCATGACACAGAAGTCTATGAGCAAAGAAGAGGTGAGGAATTGCTGAAGTGCAACTTCTCTCTCATTGTATCTATTTTGAAGTGGGATCATACTCTTTGTCCCCTTTGTCTGGGAACATCAAAGGATGCTTGAACTTCCTCAGGCTGGCTATGGATTTCTCCTTGCCACAGGAACAAACACATAAGCCAGTCATCTGTTTTATCACTCTAGGTGTACATACAAGTTTAAATGCACAAGTCTGTCTTTCTGTATACACTTCTCTGTAGACACTATATATCACCATCCAGACAAATCCAGTTATTTCCTGCGAAGCTAAGCTAGTGAATTATCAAAAAAGTCCCTGCCTGCAGGTAGCAGCGTGGTAGTGTTTTTTTCCATTCCCCTGGCAAGGGGATGACCAGGACACAGACTTGCTCAGGCTTTTGAGCAACAGTTCCTTTTATGTCCACCCGGGAACAGAAGTACTGACAAAGCACAAAAATTCATGCTGCAAAGTCTGATTTTCAGAGATCTAGAAATATTTTCATGTCAAAAAAAAAAAAAAAGAGTTCAAGGTGCCTTTTAGAGTTAAAAGCATCTTGCTATGCTGTTTGTTAGGTTACATCTATTGAGAAGCAGACAAAAGGAAGGTACCGATCCCTCTTTTCTCTTTAAGTTCTCCCAGGCCCTTCTTGACCTTTTAATATTGGGTATGACAACACCATGTTCACAGAAATTACTTCAGGATAATACAGAAGCTCCTGTGTTAGCTGGTCCACTTGGAGACCAGAGGCAGTCTAGACACAGGAGAATGAAGCCCAGCACTGTCTGATTTAACTCCAAACATAAGCATACACTTGCACACATAAAATGCACTCTGTTATGAACCCACACACCAGGAAGCAATAATAAAGTAGTTTAAAAAAAAAGTTTAGAGTAACTTGTTGACAGTTAGTGGTCACTCCAGTCAAAACTGGGTAAGAAATACTAGCTATAAGACAATGAAAAGGCCAAAAGGATTATTCTTTTTGTGTGCTAGCCAGAGGATGTAAGACTCCCGTTGGTCACCCTTAGCCTTTCTGGAAAAAACATGCACTTACAGTTCAGCTGTGTCTCTAAGCCCCAGTCTTTGAGACCAGTTTGAAATTACACCAATCCAATGAGTTCAATTTAGTGACAGTACTAAGTTTTAGGGAGCATTGACAAGCAGTAAAGCATACCATTAAATGTTGTAAAACGCCTCCTCTGCTATGCTGAGTGAACTTTGAGAGCCTTGGAGGGGATAAGCACTGGGATATAAATAAAGATCAAAACCTGGCTGTTTCAATCCATCATGCTCTCCTGTGTTCAAGACTGGAACATATGTAGAGCTGGGATACCATAAGCTGAGGGAAGAGCCTATGTTATGAGAAATGGCAAAGGTAGCAAGATTTACCTAGTCTCATAAAATGGGAAGCCACACACAATTAAGGGGAAATTTTTCTTGTGTTACTGTAAGACTGGGAGAAGACAGGACTGTAAACAAATAATTTAAACCAACAGACGATGTTGAGCCAAGACCAAATGGGTATATACTACTTATGAATATAGTTAAGCTGGAAATTAAGCAAACTGAGTTGTTACAGTCACCAGTTGACCCTTTCCTACCTGATGATCATCACGTCTTCTCCAACTTCACTTTTCATTCTCCACCACAATCTCTCATCTCCATTCACAGTCACCAAAATTGAGCAGCGATTAACTGACCAACCTAAAGTTATGCTTCTGTTTGGGAAAAGTACAGTGTTTAACTTAGCTCAAAATAGTTTATGTCAATATTTCTGAATTTTTTCTTTCTTTTGCTTTTTCTTTACATTAAATGTTTCTACATTTGCTGCAATTAGGGGCAAAGCAAATGCCAAAATGCCAACCTTTCCTTGTGGGTGGAGGTAGTAAGGGGTCTTGTTCTCCTTAGAATAGCTGTGGTCCTGGAAGGATTTGTATGCTGGAATGCTTCAGGAAGTATAATTATTGAAAATTATGTTCACCTTACAGCACTGTGAACAAAAAACCAAAGATGTTGTGGCTTAATGCTAGAGACTAAAGCTGAACTTCATCTTTTTGACACATTAATGAATGCTTTTATAGCCTAACTATCTTTGCTGCTCCGTTCTATATCAACTATACAAAATGCATTTGAACTGAAAAATAAAAAGAGCTATTAAAAAGTCAGGGGTTTTCTAGATATTAATTCTATTGGATTTTACCCTTCAATAATGAGTAATAATTTGTAGTTTTGTCATTCCCAACTGACTGCATCTGAAATGCTTAGCACAAAAATTTAGCTCTTCTGTAATAAAGTTCCTAAAGCCAGCAAAAGATAGGTGTTGTGCCCATGTTTTCTTCCACGTATTTCCTCTTTGGTAACAATGGCATGTTTTAACCCATCTTGATAGCTAAAATGTCTTGAGTGAATTCATCTTAGTTAATGATGAATTAATTTCCCCTGTTTGATTTTTAGAATTTGTAGAATTTTAGTCATAACTTTTGGATTTAGGAAATTGAACTAGAAATCTCTTTAAAAGAATTTATGGTGAAATGTCCTGTGCTTACAACTCTTGCAAAATAAATAAAACCATCTAAAAGATATTTTATGATTACTGTTCTTCATTCCCTTATTTCTGCTTTTCACTTATTTATCTTCTGGGAGTGTAGAGGCATGTAAAAAAATACATAATTCTCCATTTAACTTATTCTTTGTGCCACTTTCTATCATTTTTTAACATACATCAGCATTAGAAATACGTACAAAATTATGGTCTTTTTAAATCTAAACAGATAAAAAGCCATGGTACTTGTTTGTGCATATAGACTTGTTTTGTTAATTTTCAATTTTCCACTCTAAGAGTTGTGACTTCTGCTGGCAGATCACTACAGATGAGGATACCTGTTTCAGAAAGTTAACACCTCCTTCCATTTAAATTTTATTTTCCTGATAGTACTTACCCAAAGGAAACTATTTATATTGCTGTGTTATAGTATCTACCAAGAAAAGATATATTGATTCCTGGAAACAGGTATTTTTAACAGCATTCCTGATGTTCTCTGAAACTGTCCAAACAATGCTTTTCATTCCACTTTATCCACTCCTCCAGTTCTCCTCAAAAGAGGTTAAAAATCTGCTTGACTGTTCTCACACCAGCCTAAAGCAAAGCTTCTGGGATAGAGTGGCAGTATCACGCCCATAGAAAATTGGCAAGAAACTAAGTAACTGAGGCCAGAATTTCTCCATTCAGTCTTTATCCACTGCCTTTCAGTCAAACCGCCAGCTTTCTTTATATCCTCCACCAGTCCCAGGCTAATCACTGAGTTTAGCAGTTTAATACTATGATTTACAAGACCTGAGTGCATCACATCATTTCAATATTGTCAGGATGGAACTTCAGAGCTATATAATGCAGCAGTTATTTATGAAAATACCTGTTAGCTGTGGAAGGAGGCCAAATGATTTAAGAAGCTCACTCCCAGGAGCAAGGGGCTCTTAGCCCCTTGCTCCTGGGAGCAATTAGCTGAATCTGACCCCAAGACCAATCAGCCCATCTGCACAATGAGGTCTCCAATGCCTATGAACTTCTGATTGAGTTTTGTAGATTTTGAGATCTACATGTGAAATTCTAGTAGAAAGCTTTCCTGGTGACATTTTGTAAACAGGATTAATTTGTTCTTTTGTGTCTTCTGTGTTTTTGCAAGTGACACAAAATATGGCAGCCAAAAAGCATAAAAGAAATAAAGCACAAAAATATACAGATGGATGAGTGGATGCATGCATGGATAAATAGATATGTAGTTTGTATTTAACAGTGTATTTGTAGTAACTGTAGATCAGGAAAATAAGCTTTGGATACAAGACACATGATATACCTCAGGAATGTAGACAAGAGCAAAATCATGGACATTATCAGAAAAAATTAAAGTTTTCTTGCCTTAAGACACCTACAGTTCTTAACCTGATATTTTATTATGTACTTAATATGTGAAAATTAACTGTTCAAAATATAAAGATCTTTGTTACTTAAAAGCCAAGTGTAGATGCTTTTTTTTTTTTGACAGTGTCAGTGTTGAACAACATGCTTTTTCCTTTTCTCAGTTTGAACTTTGAATGTTGCATATATGCTTGTTCCTCAGAAACAAAGACGATACAAGGAATAGGGGAGAGAGCAGAACCCATTCTCAGTAGACTAAATGGGCATTTAAAGCTGGGAAAAGCTTTTTCATAGCTTTCTGATTCCTTACCTTATTTTTTACAAACCTCAGATGTCTTAGAAAACCCTCACTTGTTGCCACACATTTTATTTCTTGATGAATCACTCCACCTATTTTTAAATCAAGACAAATGTCAGTTCTGTTTTATTCTAAGGTTACCCTGCAGTAAGCTCAGTTTAATGTGCTACTGTAGCTCAGAGGAAAGCTGTTGAGAACTTGGGAGTCTACTGAATACGTAGTTTTTAAAAAAAAAGGAGAAAAAAGTTGCACTAACTTAATATAAACAACCTGAGATCTTGGTGTGTCTTGCATCTCTTTCCTTTTCCACTGCACAAACTGTTAACAGAGACATTTTGTAGACATTGACAGAAACTCCAAAGTTTACAGCAGCTGGTATGTTTGGAGACAGTACCCTGGTACCATCTGTGCCTCTCCAGTTCCAGCCAAATTAGACTCCTGACTAGTTGCAGAGTGGAAAAGAGGAACTAAGAGTGACAGGGAAACTGGGAAGTCAGGGAGTTAGGCTCTGAGGATGGCAATGGGGTCAACTACGTGCGAAGGGTAGTCTGTTCAAATGACCTGATGATTAGCTCACACAAAACTCTGCACTGTCTGGGGGACTGTTTGCTGGCCTATAGGTTTGGTGGCATGACATAGTTGCCTTACTCAGATGATGCTCTCTCCCCCACATCCCACTGTCCATTGGGAGCATCCTTAGATATACCTCCTGATTGTGTCTGAGCACTGCTGGTAAGGTAAGGGTGCTATCTGATACAAATCAAAACTGTTGAGGAGCACAGTAGCAGTTGAACAGTACAAGCAATCAAGCCCATGGCTTAGCCCTATATCTCTACATCTTTTGTGCCCACACATTGCTCATAGCCAGCTTTATTCAGAGATAACATGAAACAATCTGTGCATTACCTTAGTGAGAATAAATATTTTATAAATAGGAAAATTTGTGAAGGATGTTCTTGCTTTATCCAAAATCTTCCAGTAGTACTTCAACAGCAACTTAAGGAGAACCTCTGCTTCTCACCATTAGCACTCTGAGCCAGACAAGCCGTTAAGTGTGTGTGTAACTGTAAGCATATGGAGAGTCTTGAGATGCTTCAGGCAGGTAGAAATATGTTTAAAACTGAACACATGAATAAGTACCAGCAAGAAGGCCAAATTGTTTACCCCTTTCCTGGTGTCTGCTTTGCTTTCCCCATAGCCTCCTCTTGTAAGTTGGGATGTTTTAATTTTTCCGTAAACTGTCTGTCACAGCTGTGAGTTCTTTTAAGTGAAATCTTGTCTGTTTGCAAGTCATACTGATTGCAATTGCTATATAAATCGTATAAATCATAACAACTAACTTTGCTTTTCTTTCTATGAAGCTGCTTTAATTCTCTTGGTTTGGCATATTTCTCATGTGATCTCTAATGTGAGATGGTAAATACTAACAAAAAGATGACTGTTTTGAATAATAACTGTGATAAACTTTATTGGTTCAAATAGAAAGGTAGTTCACCTGCCATCAGGTGAGTTCCAATAAACATGCAGAGAGAGAGTGAAAAGAGTTGACCTGCCATATAAATTCCTAGCAGACCTATTGCTGTGGAAATGTCTTTATAGGCAAAGAGGTCAACAAATGTCTGAGTGTCCCACTGATTTCTGCTTGAGAGAGCCCAAAGTGAATCAATGTAACAGGTCTAGGGATAGCAGCTTAATAAGCCATAAAGGCTAATTATTTCTGTTGTGGTAACACCAAATAAACTTACTAGAACTGAGATAACAGTCCCATCTCAAAAAATTTCATCTTATAAGGAAAGAATAAAAGAAAGAGTGGGAAAAAAGGAAGAAGAATGGAGAACAATGATAATGGTATAATACAATTAGTTATGTGGTTGACAAAACTGCAGGGGATATGTACAGGACTTTTACATTAATTTCACTTGGCTTTCCATGAGACCTGGTGTATGTATTCAGTTTCTCTCAGATTAGTATTATTATTATTTTTAACAGTAATGTAATCTGGTTAGACCACTATCATATAACCTGGTGATTATAATTTAGTTCAATTTTCCTCGTATAATTGCTATTTTGGTGACTTCCAACTTGTGATGTGTTTGGCAGCTGTACTGTAGGTAGCTAATCAAGTCATGTTTGAGAGCAAATAGTGACCTATGATAGACATGTAACAGTTTCCTTACTGTTTAAAGAAAGTAGCTTAAGGCTTTGGGAGTCCTAAGCTACTTCTCACCTGAGTTTCAATGGTTTTCAGGGCTAGGATCATGGCTAATACCTAATGGGTTAAGAGAGTAGCAGTTGTGAAGAGACAATTCTTTCACTTGGCAAAATCAACAAGGCCCAGTAAACTGGGCTAGGGAGTTCAAAAGTAGCATATCCATCTACTTATATCGAAAAAGTAAAAATACGACCATTCATATAGTGTTTTCAATATAGTTTTCTAACCTAAACCTATTTTTTGAAGACAGATTGAGTTTTATAATTGCACATGATGTTTTAGAAGACTAACAAAAACAGGTGCTAATAAAAAGTCCTACTGGTATAGTGTTCTTTGAGCTTGCTATATGTGTGTCTCAAGACACAAAATATCTCTTATGTGTGATAGCAGAGACTGAAGATTAGTTGAAAGGCAATTTAGGGTCATATATATGTGAGAAATATGATGGGGAAATAAAATATCATTGATATAAAAGGGTGTAGGTACAAATTATGAATGTGCCTAATCTGTTTAGTCAGAGTTACAAGATTCCTGTAGCTTTTAATTCCTTCTATGATTTGCAGTAGATAAATTATCTACTGAAAGTGTCTGTGTGTTTGTGCACACGTGTTTTGTGGGACCAGTTGAACAATGGACTGAGAGATTAAGTAATTAATAGAAAAAATATTAGAGAATTGCTAGAAATCCTTTAGGAATCAAAGAGAGTACCAGTTTTGTTTATATTCATGGCATGATAAATTGTACAATATCCATGCTAAAAGAGTGATTAAAGGAAAAAAAAAAAAAAAGAAACAAAAGGAGACGAGGCAGTTTTGCTCCTCTTAAGGAAAACTCAAAATGAGTTCCGCTCTGCTGAAATAAACTCTGAAGACTCCCCACTGAGTCAAAATAGGGAGTTTTACAGTACCATTCACTTTTCTTCTGCTTTCCCAGCATTGTGTCAACCTTTGCACTGTGTCATACATCCGCAGTGCAAGGCACAATAGAGCTGGAGTGCTTAGACTGGAGACAGGGGAGAAGAATCAAGTAGTTTTTCTCAAAAAACTGTGGCCTGAATTGTGCTGCTGTACAGCTCTTGTTTGGCTCTGCTATCCAGATGCTCTTTGCTTCTGATGGCCTGAAGATGGAACTCATTTTGTTCGGAAGCTCTTACATTTTAGATGAGAATCTGGTAAGGTAATTAACTGTTCCAAAAATTAATACATTCAGAGAAACACAGCAGGCTAAAGGAAAAGGGATCACAGACCAGGGGCAGAATGAGGCAATTTATGATTTAAAAGTCAAATAAGGTTTTTTTCATATTTATCTGCACTTTCAGTAGCTGTCCCTTAGCCAAAGTTTCTTATGCCTGTCAATAAAAAATAACGGAAGGAGGAAGAAAGAAGGAGATATAAAACAAACAATGGAAAAAGAAATGTTAGAGTTTAAGATTTGTTTTTCACAGTGAAGCAAGTTTAGAGTTCCAGAAAAGCATGTGATTTTTCTGAATAGTTTGTTATTTAAGAACACCCTACATAATTTGCTAGTAAAATAACTGCTAATTGAATATGATTCTAATCACAGATGATTTTCCAAATAATGCAAAAAACACATCATCCTGTATTGTAAATGTGACACTTTATGAGTGGAAATTACTGTGAATGTTACAAAAAAAAGAGGAAAAAATAAAATCATCACAAAACCACAAACTTTTCTCTGATTTTCAGGTCAGTCAGCACAGGTCCTGCCTGAAATATATTTTTAATTCAAAAGTAATTATAATGAAAAATATCATATAATAAAGAAAATTGTTTTTTTAAAGAGAACCCAGGAGCATAAAGTATTTTTTAAAATGAAAGCTCATATATTTATTGAAAACTGGACATGTTTATATGTACACTGAAATCTGGATATGTTCATTAAAAATATTTATTGAAAAAACAAACATAATAATTTTAAAAGCTTAAATTTTTTAGCAACTATTAATAAACAAACATATCTGCAGTCTAATTTAAGAAAAAATAACATCTTGAAATTTTCTGAATTAAAATAGGTTTTACCCTCTGAAGATACTGTTATCATCTGAATAGTCAGTAACTATAGCAGCTTGATAAAAAAATATGGTATCTGAACAGCTTCTGTTATCTTATAGACAGTTTACGGATGAAAGACAGTTTACTTTCTCCAAAGAAAAGTAAATTTAATGAATCAAGCGAAGTTAAAAAGAGTAAATCATCAAAATCAAAACAATATGGCAAAATTGTTAGCATATGCATTCAAATTTATCTTATAATTACTTTTCCATCTTTTGTGGTAGGAACATAAGGAAAAAATAATGAAATCTACAATAAAGACAACAAATTCTGCTGTAAACTTTATGCGATCCATTGGGACTGAGATTTTCTATGACAGGTACGGCTCTGTTCAGACAGCTGTACACAGACACTTGTATCCTCTATTTTCCATTTTCATTTCTTATTCTCACTCTCCCAGCTTTACAAAAAGTCCTCTGAATAGGAAAATTCAAGAGGCAGTTTGAGTTCAGGCAGTTGTTACCCTTCAGCAAAAGGGAAAAAGGGACTTATTGTTGCCAGGGCTCAAGCTACTCATACTTCTTGGCCACCTCCCTGGGTTATGTGTGAGGTTCAGGGTAAAGGTGCTTCCTGATGTACCCTCTCCTCCCAGTATCAGAGTTGGGTTCATGACTCCCACATTTTCTTCTTGGGAAGAACAGGAATGCTGGCATGCAGTCAGGATGCACCCAGCATGCTCCCAGATCTCACAGTTCTATGGCCAAGGAATTTCACATCCACTGCCTCAAGTCATAAAATAGACTTGAGCTTGACTATGGGCAAACAGTGAAGATCTTTGCTCTGCTAATAGTGACAGTCAGATAAACAGAGCAATGTAGAGCGATGCAGGCAGCTAAACATGCAGAAAGGAGAAAAACAAGAAAAATAATATTGCTACTGCATTAAGATGTGGTGCTACTTCACTTGGACTTGACTCTGCCAAGTGCTGGTCTCCTCGCTCCAGAGATATTAACTGCAGGTGTAGCCAAGTAATGATCAGTGTTAGGGTGCAGAAAAATTAGCACTCAAAACTGTGAAGGTCGGGACTCTCTGAGAGAAAATAAAAAGATAAAGCAAGATGAGAATGGACAGAGGCAGTGAACAGAGAAAGGCAACTAGAATTTTCCTATACTTAACCCATACAGTGGAATGTGCCTCTGCACTACACACTGACGCATTCATAACTAATAAATAGTGAGCCAACATGGATGCGCTTGCTACATTTTTGTATAATGTTGAGACAAATAACTCCCAGTAAGAAAGAATTAGTATTGCATTAGTATTTATCTAGAACACCTAAAATTACCACAGTGAACAGTAACATATAAACATATTTGCAGAAAAGACTTTTTCTAAGTAAAGAGAGTAAAGAGGAATGTTTTTCTGGAAACAGGTTACTCTCTAATTGTTGATGTAAGATGTCTTTTCTCATTTTTGGTTGCAGCTAGTATTAACTACTCACTGCTGGGTGCAGAATACTTGGGATACAGAACTACGAGTGTCCCACTTTGATGTAGTACAGCAATAGCTAGCCGCACACCTAGGCAGAAAAAAAAAAGAAAAAAAGAAAAAAAAAGAGCAGGAAAGAAAGAAAAAGAAGAAAAAACAAAAAGACCACCAAAAAGCTAGTAATTCCTGATAGATTCACTTCTGTTCTCCATTTCTGGACAAAAACTACAGGTTGTACAGAAACAGGTAAGTGTCCCCTAAAGGGAGGAGACAAGGAAGATTTATTACATGGAGACTGATCACCTGCTCATGTAACTGACCTGACTCCCAGATACTCTCACACCCACAGATCTTATCCGCCAATATACTCATTTGTTGTGTTGCAGCAGTCACTTCTGCAGCAAAGGTGTAAGAACAATTTTTGCTATAGCTCCCCATTTTCAGTCCTTGAAAACTGGCAATTTCATGATGAATACACTGCTTCATCTTGTCTTATTGCACCTTGGATGCCCTCTGAACTACACTTTCTCAAATGCCAAAGCCTGCTGCTTTCTAGTCTTCTTATAATACCTTTTGAAACAGCCTGTCCTTTCATGCTGAAGTCACTGGCTGGTATGTTGATGGGCATTTTTGCTTTCTGGAGACTACAGACAGGAAAGAAGCTCCTCATGTCAGAAATCTCATGCACTTATAATTAGTAGAAATAAAAAAAGTTAAGGACTTTGGGATTTTTTTGTGCGTTGGTTTGGGGTTGTTTTTTTTTGGTGGGTTTTTTTTGGGGTTTGTTTTTGTTGGTTTTGAGGGTTGAGGGGAGTAAGGGTGTTTAGGTTCATTGTTTCTTTCTTTGTTTAATTTTTGCTTTATGGGAAACTGTATTGAAAACATTTTGTGGGGACTAATGTCTCATATTTTCACATCGTTACCTGTGTGTTTTCCACATAGTTTGCCAAGCAAGCAGGTGGATTAGCCTATAATGAGTTTTTGGCACATTGTTAAGGCACTCTCAAGAACTGAGCTGAAGTTATGTAGGAACATAAGGTTGGTCATTCAAGCTCATACTAAAACTGTGTTCTGTCTTTAAGGATCAACAATGAATGTCTGTGGAAGTGAATGACAACGGGGCAAGCATGTGGCAACAACCCCCAGAAACTATTACACCTTTGTATCTCAAGGACTTCCTAGCTCATTCCCAGCCTGCAAATTTCCTCAACTGGAAGCCATTTAATAGACCTCACTGGGCTTTCTTCTTCCATGTATTGACTGATTCTTGAGCTCATTAAAGCTTTTTTATTTACATCAGCCTATGGGAAGGAATTCTACAGAACCTGTAATAGAAACCAGCACTCAAGTCATTTGTTTTGAGACAACCATCTTCTCATTTGGTGTGCAAAACTGACAGGGTCAGTTCAGCTGCTTCTCCACCACAGTGAAAGGAATTCTTACACATATATATTTATTATTATATTATATTATTTATGTTATATTGCACTACATTACATTATAATATATTATATATATATGCTGTCTTGTGACAGCACTGCCACTTACCTTAAATTGTTCTTTTCCCCTCATTGTGTTTTGCCCACTTTAACCTACTGATGGGAAGATTTCATTTCTTGAAGCCATGTTATTTTAGACTGCTTGTAACATGAGTATTCCAGTTTCCTGACAAATTATCTCCTCTTTTCACTCATTCTCATTTCAATTTATCCTGTTGGATGCTGGCTGACTAAAATTGTGCACAGTATTTAGATGAAGACCTTCTCAGGATCCTACACAGTGCAATCATACTTTCTTATCTCTACTGGAAAAGCTTTCCCCAGTTTTTGATGTAGGGCTGCCTCTGTTTTTTTTCCAGTGCTATTTTATAGCCAAACTGTAGCTGACTCATGTACTCAAGTTTCTTTTTTTCTTCTTCATTTACCACTAGTGACATACCAGAGCTTTTGCTGTCCTTCAGTGAGTGACTTTGCTATGGTCATAATGCTAATTCCCATCCCACTGGCATTCAAGTCACCCAAATTTTCCTGCATGGTATGCCTATCTCCCCTTTTTTGAGAGCGCTTCCCAGCTTTGAAGCAGCATCTGAAATGCCTAAGTAAGCCACATCCTTTAAAAATTAGCTCTTTCAGAAACCCACACCTTTAACCTAACCATCCCTGACGCATCTCTTCTGGAAGGCATTTTGCCATAGCAGCTTAATTTGAAGCAGAGCAATAGAGGTAAGCTACCTTGAGGGCAGCACATCACACACTTAGGATTACAGAAATGAAAGTGTTTGAAGGAAATGTGGTCTATTTAGCACAGCAAGCCACATGCCAGGTTCCTATGAGGTTGAGCTATATTAAGGAACAAATGTCGAGTCATATTATGCTTCTGACAGGCATAGTGCTTCTCATGAGCACAAGGAATAGTGGAGTGCTGAAGCAGGCTTGCCATGCCTATAAAGGGGCAAATGGTCATCCCAGTTTTCCACTGAAGGGGACAGGCTTCTTATTCCCACAAAGGTTAAGAACAGGACCAGGGAGTGCTGGAGCCACAGCTACAAGGCTTTTTTGCCAGGCTTCCCACTTTTGCAGGCATGTGAGCATGTTAAACTACATGGGAACTTCACTCAATGTGCAAAGGTTACTTAAAGTGCACATACAAACACAGTCACCCACAACTACATATTAATTAGGCTAATACTAGCTGACTGAATGCTGCCAATAAAAATCCCCTTATCTGACATCTTCCATTAAAAAGGATGCTTCAATAAAAATCCTTCTAGTAAATGGAAGTTATTTTTCTATATATCATCACTACCAATGTAAGATGACTGAATAACACCTGGAAGTGACTTATAGCAAGTAATTTCAAAATACATAAAATTTAACTAAAAATCTATGTTGTGATTAGTGCATTACGACTAGCAGATGATATCTGATACCCAGCTAAACCAATCACCAGAGGAAAAAAGGTAAGACAAAATACCTTGCAAAAGGTTCAAAGGAGAACTTGCAAGGTATTTCCTGAAGACCTGTCTCCCATAAAAAGGAGCTAAACAGCCCAAAAACAGTTTGTTAAAATAGGGCTAGTGCTACGTTTACATTCTCTGTTCACTATTACTTTGCATTTTAGGGCAGACCCCAGGTAACATTAAGAGACACAGCCGTCAATTCTCTCTTACTAGGGAATAGTTTCCCTGAAAAATTGCATGGTCCAATGATGGAGTCACTTTAACTTAAGCTAGCCAAATCACTTACTGATGTATGCAGTAGCAAATACTATTTATTCATTAAGAAGTACAAAATGAGAATTTGTTCACTTTTAGTAATGCTTTTCTGTATTTGGTTGGCATACAGTTAAGTGAAATCTCCTAAGAGCCTCCTGCTCCATCCAGGCATAATTTCAATAAAACTCTGCAAATGCTTTGCAGTTGAAGGTTTGCTTGCAGGTCTGGCAGTCTGGTTACTCATTTCTTTCTGTCTTCCAGCCTCCCAGAGTCAACCACACTAATTAGTTATGGCACTTACATACAGCTATCTATTAAATAACTCCTCATAATTGTAGTTTAGAGTTCTATGTGTTTCCCCCTGCCATCTGGTCTAAATTCCATTAAAATAAATTAAAAAAAACAACAAACAGAACAAAACTGTTCTGAACTGTTAACTTCAATGGAGGCTGATTTAGCTATGGTTATATTCTTACAGGTGACTTTCTTTAGAGTTTGTTTCTTTTAATGTTCAGTTACTGCATTTTTATTTTTGTTTTACTTTGTATGATAACCTTTAGTTTTGGTACTACAAATCATATGCCAATCTCTGTGGAGCTGCTTGCTTAGTCTCCCCAGATATTTGCAATAAGACTAATTGATCACCTCCTATCTGCAATTGTTCCTGCATTGACTGCATGACAGTTTCAGTGCCAGGGACTGTGAAGATATGTCAATGTATGCTAAAACAGATGATCAGTAAAATCTGACAACAGGTTTCTTCTAACAGAGTCCCCCCATTCCAATCTGTAGAAGAAGCTGGGATTATTTTGTACTGTATTTTATACTGGCCATATTCCAGAGCTGCTTTCACCAAAGGACAGATCATTAAAAGGTAGTGATAAAATTCAAAGATTCCATTTCTAAAAAAAGATGTCTAATGGCTGATTTGTTTTTTTTTTTTTCTGGTTCCAGAAATAAATGGAAGAGGTAGCAAGTAATCCACTTTTCTGTTGCAACATGTGTATTGGAGAGATCAGTTACAACAGAATGAAAATGTGAAACCTTGTCATTAGAATAATGTTATTCAAGCTGTGAAAATGTTGAGAGAAAAAGGGTCTGCAAATATTCATTTGAATTTTTAAAAGTAATTGGCTTCTTTAAGCTCACGCCTCTTTCCCAAACCTTCTGCTTGCATGAACATTCACAGGAAATGAGTTTTCTCTCACATGCTCTATGACCAATGTCAATATTGTAGTATTGTTGTGAGGAATCAGAACTAATTTCATAAATTCACATTTTAGTCTTAGCAACAGCCATACCACACTTACTGGCAAAGGATTTTTTTTTCTCTTCCAGCATTGCGAACTCAGGCAAGGACCTGACACTCAAACTGGGTTCTTTCTGATACTTACAGTTATTTCATCCAACAGCGACACACTTTCTGGTGACACCTCTGCAGTGTGACAGCATACCAGGTAAGAATAAGGTCTGTATACTTTTTCTCAAATTCTAATACTGATGGTAATGTAACTTGATTTTTGCCAAGAAGGTGTAAAAGATGATTTAATAATTGCTTTCACTTACTGATGGCAAACCTATGAGCAAATTATGAAATGGTGAAATGTGCTCAGATCTTGCAAAAATTTACCTTACAAATTCTATTTCCTTTCGTTACAGAATTAACTTCAAGGCAATGGCATGGAGAAGTGGGCTAAAACAAAGCAGAGGGATTTCTGTTTTCTCTACTTTGTCTTTTCATCTGTCCTGTCCTAGAAATATGGAGTGAAAAAAAGGAGGCAGATTGGAGAATCAGTCACTATTTTCAATAGGTCAGAGATTCAACATGGGAAAGTCACTGCCAATTGACTGTAGGAGCAAAATTCCTCATTCCTGCTCTGGAATAAGTCCTTTAGAATTCAGCCAAAAGGTCTTTTCAAGAAAACATCATGATAGCCCTCATACAGTAGAGCATTTAAACACATGCTCAGCCTTGAGTGGCTGAAAATTCCTACCTGAAGGGAAATACTTTAATTTCGAAACCCAAGCACATGCCCACATTTTTATTATGTGCAGTACCATATGAAGAGAACATCCAGTCTTACAAAAACACCGTTTTCATCATTTTGGTTTTAGTTAGTCTTCCTTTTGTTTCTTTTTTTTCCTTTTCCTTTACAATAGGATACTGTTCCACACTATGTCAATGAAAGGTAGATGCACACACACAAAATGAACATCAGCACATAGTTTTAAGTTTGTATCTCCATCTGAATATTGGGAAAAGAACAAAAGAACAAGATTAATTTACCTGAGCAATAAATCCTACCAAAGCAGTTACTTCTAGTGATGGGAATTTTGAATACTAGTCCAAGATGCTTACAGGCATAGTACATTTAATGCATAAAATAGAAAAACACAGACAAGGGAGAAAGTGAACATGCTCTTATTTCCACTAACCGGAAGATAAAATTATCTAATAGATTTTTTTTAAGTCTTTCAACTTTTCTAGGTCAATAGGTACATTTTAGCTGGAAAGCTTTCATTAAAAAATGGAACAGGATAATATTTCCAACCACATTGCCTGTAAAAAAGGCTACAATGCTTTTTTGTGACCTTCTGCCTGTTTGCCCTGGTATCCAAGGTACAGTGACACACAGGGTCTCAGATAACTCACAGAGAAAGGTTCAAAGCCAAAGTGTTTTCCACCTTTAGCAATCATGCCAAAGCACCCATGAGTACCCATCTCATATGCTACCTTTCACCTGGTCTGGAGATATAGTGATGTTGTTTTTAAAGAAGAGAAGAAACTATATTTTAATATGCCCCATTCAGTTTAACAGGGGAGAGGTGTGGAAGGGAGGGTGTGTGGTATATTCAGCATTTTTTCCCAGCGTTTTTATGGTAGTTTGGATTGTACTGTTTGCACTATTACACAAAAAGTTGTCTTCTTGTACTATGGTAATATTGTTTTAATAATTCTCACCATCATGAACACCACCTTTTTAAATCAACAGTGGCCTCTCAACTTCTGATGTAAGCAGAGTGGATTTTCTCTTCTGGACAGGGATGCTGCTGCCTTAAAGAGGATCTGATCCTGTTTTTTTTATTGTTGTGTCTTATCTTCCTCCTGTGATAGAATGCCTGATGGCAGTCTCTCTCACAAAGTAAGCAGAGACTAAATAATATAAGTAAACATGTGAATAGAGTAGTTTTACTTCTCCATTTCTATTCATTATTCTTCCATCATGAAACAGAAATGCTTCTAATTTTTGTCATTTCCCCAAAGGATGTCTTTTCCCTTCCCTCTCCCTCTCCACATATGTTATTTCTTCCCCTTAGCCCAACAAAATTCTTTTTAAAATTAAATTAAGCAAGGCAGTTTCTATTTCTAGGAGAAAGCTGTTCTGCCTGTCAGCTATACTGTAACTTTTCTTATGCACTGGCCTGGTCAGAGTGCCAAGCACTCAAAGGAGCAACCTTTCAGGGTGAAGAGACAACAATTGTGCGTATGCTGGATCAGAAATAAAAAATTCAATTCAATTCAAGGACTTTGTAAGATCAAACTTGTGTGGTGCCTTATAGTTTTACTGAGCAGGACTTAACAGAAAAAAAAAAAGTCTTATAAATGCAGTATTTGGGGGTCTTTTACCATAAATTTTAGCATATTTTGATACAATCAATTACTGTCTTAAAGTTAAAATCAATTTTCTTCTACTACTAATGATTTCTTTCTAGGAGTAAAAGGAACCTATTAGACTCAGTTCTGGTAGCATTTCCTTGCTGCAGGTTATTCTGGTCACTGACAAAACTCTGCTCTTAACAGTAGGACAGAACAAGGCAGTACTTACCATGAGTAAAACAGGTAGAGCTGGATATTTAGTTCATTACTACCACAAAGAAGCTTCATTTTGTACATTTGCAGATCACATGAAAGAAAACAAACAGCTGGTTGAACACCTCATTCCCCTTATTTGTTATTTAAAGGGCCTTCTCATGTTCTTCCTTTTCTGACTCATGCTTCCAGCCCATTGCAGAAGACAGCAGAAAGTCTCTCACACAGAACATCCTCCAAGCTGAAGTTTGATTCCTCTTATTTCGCCCCCTGCCATTATTCAAGCTTTGCATAGATAATATAAAAGTATAAACGAGCAGCTGCATTTCTGATGCAGAGTCAGATTTCTTGTGCTGAGTATAGATTATGTGATTTAGCAGCATCTGTATGTTTCTTATTTTTAATACGTCAGTGACTAGGGAGAAGCTGGGCTGAGAGAAACATTCTGCCTTCTCTAGACCCTAACTGAAGTAGAAGACATCTATAGGATGAATGATATGTATCTTCAAAAAAGAACAAAGGAAGCCACCAGTCACTTTGTCTAGTTTCAGTCCTTATGAAAAGAGTTACTTTATAGACCAATCATTATGTCTACTTGGCCTGATATAAATTTCAAGAATAAAAATGTAAGATATATGATATAAATACGCAAACAGTTTAATGTATCAGCTGTATGATAAAAATATGTGACCAGTTTAATTAAGAAATCTCTCAAAAGTAATTCAGATGACTGAATGCAATAAGAAATCAAACTCAGCTAAGTAAAAATTATATGTTAAAGCAGAAAAAGAAGTCTTTACATACTGCAGTGGTACTGATTCTACTAAATGTTATACCTGTATCAGGTTAGCTGAATCAGCACAATTTTCTCACCTCAGACAGAGTTCCTATTTTGAAATACTAAAAGCATTTCCACACTGGGTGGAAAACTATGCTCTTAACTTAGTCTGGATGTGGCTCAGTCATAGAGTCAGTCTGTCTTTAGGACTCCTCATACCACATCAAAAGCATCACAACCACATGATACAAATCACTGTCCCATGTCAGTTTATTTTGCTGGGTCAAACTTCTCCAAAGTATTTGTGATTGGCTTTGCAATATTAGGATTCAGAAATGTCTATATATGTAAGCAAATTAAAGGAGCAAAGAGCCATTTCCTGGCACTGTGGCAAACTAGCATAGAGCAGCACGCATCCATAATGTAAAACCCTCTTACCCACCAAAATAGTGTCTTAACATCCAAACACTTATTGGAATTGCTTTTGGCTACTGCTGATTGCCAAGTTATGCCCAAGTCTTATTTAGGGAATGTTAGCAGGTGTGAGCCAAAACCATGACTTGGGCTGCGGCAGGATTTTAGCCATAGAGAAGACTGAGGTTCAGTGCCCAGGAATGTTCTCTGACAGTCTTTAATCTGCTACAAGAAAAGATATCGAAGAGTAATCTAGTTCTGTCTGAGACATGCTCTGATATTTCAAAGATGGGTTGCCAGAAGTGGCACACATCTCACAAGGAAACCATGTGCTTTTGGGCTAAGAAATAGAAGCTAAAAAGAATATAATTTCCTACAGCCTTGAGCATGCTCAGTGACAGTAGATACCTTTCTTTGCCTGGGGACCCGAGCTGAGACTTTTATGCTCATATCAAGCTACCATAGACCAGATGTGGCATGACCTGTTTTGCCATATCCATCACACTTACACAAAAATGATATCAAGTCCACATAGTTTTATAAAGTCTGTTTAACTCAGCAGAAATGTAATCTACTCCCATGGTATGAAAAACAAGTCTGGGATTAAAATATCTGGGGACATGAGAGCATCCACATCACTGTTACTGATGGAAAAGCAATAACCTTTTATTAAATTGTAGTGAAATATTTTGGACATTCTGTTTTAACCTAAACCAACAATTTAAATCCAGACCTGGGGGGGAATCACAGGCAGAGGAATAGACAATAGCTCATCTCTCTTTGTATATATATGAGCATATATATTTATGTCAGAATTCTTCACAAGTCTCCACTCATCACTTCTGCTTTCGTATTTCAGAAATGTGTTTGGGGAAATCCATTATCTGACCTCAGAAAAGGAAGACAGAAAAAGTGGAATTTTCTAAGTCTGCAGTTCAAACCATGACATTTTTGACAAAAAAAACCCTAATATATTCTGAAGTTAATCACCAAAGCTTTTTGCACCTCCAGTTTCCTTCTGGTATTTCCTTTTACACTGGATCCTGTACTACCTTCAGAAATCTGATGTTGAATTGACTCCCCTAAGTGGCTCTGCCTGAGCAGAGGCTTGGACCAGATGACATTCAGAAGTTCCTCCTATCTTGATCATTCCAGGGTTCTGTGACTGCAGAACTCAGAAGTCCCTTCACACTTCATCAGTTCCCCAGCTACACTGGGAAAATGACCAAGTGAGTGTTTCAACAGCACCTGTCCCTTTAATATCCAAAATGGAAGAAAAGGCAATGGAGCAACTAAAAAGAAGAAAAATAAATAAGTAGAGGCAACAACCAAAATAAGGGAGGTGGGATGTAGGGGACAGGGAGAAACAGTTATGAGCATGTTAACAGGACACAGTTTAATTCACTCACCTTCTCTGCTGTTCCAGTTTTCCAACTTGGAAATGGATATTTAGCTGAATATCTTTTGCCCTAAAAATTATAATCTGGAAAGTGTTTTACCATAAGTAGTCACTTCTGCCTATGTACAGTTTCAGAATTCAGTTTGACATAGAAATTCTTTAGAACCAGTAAACAGTGATACCTTTCAAAGCCTGTTTTGTATGGGAAAGGTGGATTTTTTTTTATCCCCATTATTCCACACCTCTCTAAAAAAGTAACCTTCACTGGAAAGAATAAAGGAAATAATTCCACCTAAGAGAGGATTAACAAGAGTGGGTGGCTAATATCTGATGAAAATTAGATCATCAATCCGATGATGAGCATTGATTCAGTGGAGAATCCCTGCAAATAAGATGCAGGTTATCACCTGGGACTTTTTTATTTTACTTTAACTCTGAAGTTAGGGAGATGGAGTTAAGCAACAGGTTCTAAGGAAAGGAGTTTCAGTCTTACGATGAAGCCAGTTGGAAATACTTGATAAAGAGGGTGAAAGGGTGGGTTTGAGGGAAAAAGTTTCTCCCCAGTTATTAATAAAAGGCTGCAGAAGGGCTCAAAAAGAAGGGTCAGGAAGAGGGAGAGAATTCATTCTGAAGAAGCCTAATGCAGCAAGACTGAACAACCAAATAGACTTAAGTTCGAAGAAAAATTGTTCAAGGAAATGTGGGAAGCTTTTATGATTTGACTACATCTATATATTTTTTGTGTTAAAAAATAAAGTAAAAAATTGTTCTGGAAACTGTAAAACATACAAGCTTGTTTACTTCCACTACTTTGCTCAACAAAAGACATCTTGAATGGAAAGGAGACATTGGAAAGTGTGAGCTTGGGTTGTTAAGGCATGTGAGCAAGCACCTGGGTGTGGGGGCCCTAGCACTGTGCTTTTAGAGAGCTGTGTGACCACCTTTCTACAAAGTGCTAACAGACTCAAATGAACTTGTATGCAGAACAACACAGACAAAATCACACAAACAAGAGCAAAAATGTGTGTGTGCTTATTCACAGGACGTATAAAAGCTTAAAAGCATATCAATATAAGGAGAATAAATATGTAAATAAAGTGGTTAAATTTGAGAAATAAATCTTCACTGTGAGTCGTCCTTCCCTGATAATGGAACCTTGTTATTCACAGCACTGTTCTTTATAATTTCAGTCTTCCTTTTCAGCTCTTTTCTTTTTTTCACCTGGATTCTACGTAAGTGGGCTTGAAGTTTTCTAAAGCATTTATCAATGAATCTGAACCTAATCCTACCCTGGCTTTGATTTAGGAGCCTGGAACTCATTCATTGAGAGTTTATTCACTTAGTTATAAATGCAATAGTTAACCTGAGCTTTGTAAAACAAAGTGACTTAGGAAAATTACCTAGACCAATACTTTTCAACAACTGGCATATTATTCTGAATCTCATAGATACTATTACTGTTTAGTTATCTGAGCGTGAAACGTGATGAAGTTGGATTTTTTTTTTTAGTAGTGTTCTCATAGTACAACATTCTTTTGGAAACCCATGATTAATAAAGCTACAGTATTTCTTTAAACAGAGAATATATCATCATGTTCATTAGCAATTTTTTTTTCCTGGCATGAAATTTTTTGAAAACTTTATCACATATTTGTTTATAAGATATTTTGTTGAGACCTGTGATATGGTATGAAAAAAGCATGTTTCCTTACAAGCAAGGATAACAAGACCACCTGTAATCATAGTTCAATGTATTGAACTAGTGCATATTAAGCTAATGCATTGTGATTTTTTTCTAAATGAAGTACAGAAATAGCTACATTGCAAATAGAAAGGGTGATCTTTAATTTCCTCTTAAACTTACTTTTTACTTTGTATCACTTCTTGCTTTAGAGATTTCTATTTTCTTCCAAAGACAGACTTGATATGAACTTACATTCTTCCTGCAGTCAGTAAGAGGAACACTTATACATCCTATAGGCTATTTCATGGTTGACATAATAATTTTATATGACACTACATAGTTTGTTGATTCAGTCCAACTTTGTGGGAAAAGCACAATCTCCAAAACAGTGATTTTCTGTTCTGCAGACAACTGTGCTTGATATTTCATACCTCCATTTGCTCAGATGACAAATTCTTTTTTGGACCAACAGATAAGTAAGTACATGTAACCTGTAATTAAGCATTGATTTCACATGACATCAACCCCTTATAGGCCTAATCCTGCTTACACTATTTATATGTGAAGTCTCTTTTGAGACTAACCAGTCATGAAAAAGTTAGGAGTATTTGGCTGCTAAACCTGTTCTTTTTTATCTCCCACTTATGTTCACCCTAAAGTACGATCAGATTAGCATTAACCACTCGTTACCTGCACATCTACTATAGATGTGGTTTTGTGTGGAAAAAAACCCTAGGGTGAAAATTGGCATAATGAAATCCTGGCACTAGCCATACACTGAGTTAACTCTGCCTGAGTTAAATCAAACTCTTTCCTTTGACAGCCTGCCATCAGATACCTTTCTGAAGAGTGAGTCTCTGCCCTTATTCCTGCAGACATAGTGAATATGTACTGATCCTCTTCTGCTGAAGCTTTTGTTTCCAGGCCTTAGTTTTCAATGGTTGCCATAGAATCTATCCATTATCATATGAAAAGCCTCACATAAAACCCCTCCAAAAGCCTATTACTAAAGCCATGAACACTTTTCAATTTTCATGTAAAAGGAAAAAAAACTCTGGAATTGAAATGGTCGCTGGGGGAGAAGTTGTCTTTAGCTCTCCTCTCTTCTTGCTCCACAGAGATGACTTGATTCTTGTTTCTCTTTTAACTACATAAAGGCCTTACTGGATCTTCCTCCTGACTGCTGTAACTGTGGGCTATTTAATCACCTAAATAGTTTAAATTGCATCAAAAATCAAGGAATAGCCATGTATTTTTCTTGCCTAATTTGTTATGTTTTAGCATGCATTTTGCTTTCTGTTGAAGATTTCTGTGCCAAATTCCCAGAGTCTGGCTTCAAAAAATGAGGCAAAGAACTGCTAAAAAATGAAGTACATAAGCTTCTTACTCTTACAGGATTGCTAATATGGTGTAAATAGAGGTAGTGTATTTTTACCGGGCTGAGACTCCCTGAAAAAAAACATTTTTCATATACTCATGTTAACAATGGCTCTGAACCCCGTTTACAGAGGTGTTATCTTATTGTGAAGCAATTACACTCTAATTTAGAAGAGCTACAAGAGTAACTCCTGCAGTTCCCCAGTTAACTTCAGCATAAAAAAGGTAAATAAAAGGTTTTGGATTTGAAAGAATAGCCATGATATATACAATATTTATGAGAATACCTCCAAAACCTGATAAGGTAACTTCACATGCATATACCTCACCACATCGTGTAACTGAGTGAATTTCTAATCCCTTGAAGACTACCAACTTCAGGAAGGTCAGGATTTTTTTATAGTTGCTTGTCCCTGCAACTTATTTGAGTGAATCATAGAATCATAGAATAGTTAAGGTTGGAAAGCACCTTAAGATCATTTAGTTTCAAACCCCCTGTCATGGGCAGTGACACCTCACACTAAACCATACTACTCAAGGCTTTGTCCAACTGTGTAAAATACGTATGCAGCATATACAATAATGTCATGTATATAACATGAATGCAACATGCTCCCTTCCTCAGAGCTGTTGTAAGAAATATTCTGCACCCCCCTCCCAACTTTCTTCTCAAGGAACAGTGGAGAAAATTTGGCATAAGGAAAAATTGTTAAGGAAATTCTCACTGACAACACTGATGAACTAGTGAAGCTATTTAATAACATATAAACATCTCAGATTTCATATATATTTAATCTCCCTGGAATCATCTTCAGAGAGGCACTCAAAATATATAATCTTATTTCTTAAACTTTATTAAATCCCCATTTCTTTTCTTCTAGAGCAGCCTTATTTATGCCTATATTGCATTCCTTTTACATCAGATAATTCCACACATATAAAACAGCGAACAAATAAAGCCTATTTCCCATCTAAAATTGGAAAGGAAATTTTAAGTACATTTTAGTTATGTACACATGAGGATTTTGTAGCTTCTGATGATTACTGGTTGGTAGGATAATTGTGGGATTTTTTTTATTTGTTGACAATGTCTTGCTTGTTTATTACTCTCTGACAAGGACAGAAGAGTAATGTCTTAGCTTGTGTACGTCTCCAGAACCCAAAGTCAGAAGCACTTTGTGACCTCCAATGTGACCATTGCCTGTGCATGCAATAGTAAACAGCTGGACAGAAAATGTTTCATAAGAAACTTAAAATGACAGTGTTAAAACCAGGAGCCACAAACAGATAAATTATCTGAAAAAGACAAGACTTTATAGGAAAGCTGATTATCTTAGGGATAATATTCTTATTATCAAGTCCTTGCACTTGGCTTTTTTCTTTGATATTCAGATTAAATAATTTCACCATCTGAGTTTAAACTGTCAAAAGACATGTATAAAATACAAAATAAGAAAAAAATTGATCCTCTCAGAGAAGTAATGATACTCTTAAATATCAGATTTTGTTTATATTGCATTTCCTTCAGCATCACTTGTTCTTATGACATATGAATTTTAATAGGATATTTTAGGTTGCTATTACAGGCTGCCATAGATAGTCTTCTCATCTGTGGGAGGTGTTTTGTGATCAAATTGCTGAGCTGCCTGGTAAAGGACTGGAGAGTGGAGGTGACCAGACTCTAACGAAAAATGAGCAGGAGAACAATAGGCTCTTTGCCAAAACCTTGCAAGGGCAGGATGTTAGATCTTGCATTTTACACAAGAAGGGGCAGCCACGCTAGAGGCTATAGACACTGGGGACTTTATTACAGTTAATTTTGGAAGCTTATGATTCTAACAAGAGGAAGAAGCCTTTTTCCATGTCCAGGTGCAAAGTTGCAGAAGATTTGTGTGACCCTGATGTTAAGTAAGAAGGAACAAGTTCTGCTGGTGGAAGTATTTGTACCGGATCAACCTCATTCATGTGCCATGAAGAGCCAGCAAGGAGTAACAACAGTAAGAGACTCTCTTCTGCAGGATATGGAAGCACTCATCTTCACCTTGCTATTGCAGGAAAGGATTCCACTTAAGCAACCACAAGATCCTCTCTGAGAAAACTAAACTACTGCAGAAATACAGGATTCAACTAACAAAGTAAGGCAAGATCGTCTTTGCTAACAGCCTTACCAACTTAATGAAAAAGGCTTTAAACTAGTTTTGTTAGAAGGTGAAAACCATAGTTTGAGAAGTGGAGGAATGTGAGGGAGGAAGGAAGCACATGGAGAAAAGCATCCCACTGTTCCCCTGAGAAAATGGGGACAATTCAGAGCCCATGTCAAGAGCATGGAGTAGAGGAAACAAACACTGAAAAGTGGAAGTTGAGGCTCAGTCACAGACATATAACCTCACTGGGATTGCAGAGATATGGTAGAAATAGCTCATGTGATTGGAGTGCTGCAGTGACTGGATATGTGTCCTTAGAAAGGTGAAATAAGAAGGGAAGTGCTCACAACACAAAGGAGGAACTTCTTTTTAGATTTGCTATGGAAAGGCTGAGGAAAAGAGGGAAAGCTTATGAGTTAGGATCAGAGGCAAGGTCAACAAGTGGGTATGATGGTGAGCATCTGCTATCGACTGTGGTCAGAACAAGGAAATTGGAAAAGAATTATTTAAACTAGTGGAAGAAGCTATAAAATTGCATGTGTTATTTCTCACAGAAGACAGTTGAAGTTAGCCTGATTTGAACAGGGTTTAGTCCAGAGGGGCCTGTGAGTTCCATTCAAACCTAATTATGCTAGAATTTTTTTTCTATGCAGAAGAAAAATAAAAACTTCCTTTTATATTACTTTCTGTGGTAAGAAAAATTTTAAGAGATGACTCCCCAGTAACCAAACATCATTGAACTGCAGTCATCTCTAGAGACCAGAACTCTAACCTAAAAATAATTGCCATGAAGGACATATCAGAACATGGTAAATTAGAACAGATTATTCAGAGCATGGCACATCTTCACCTTTAGAAGGCATGCCTAACTCCCTTCAAACTACAACCATCAATACAGCTATTTGGAGGTTGTCCTACATGCTCTGTATATATGACAACTTTATAATACCTGCAGTTGGATTGAAGACTTTCACCTGAGTTTTAAGAATAATTGAAAAAACCTGAATGTTTTGGCCTCTTGTGCCACATGAAATAGATTTTTTTATGCTCCAGAAAACAGGTAGTATTTACCTTGCACATTAGTACATTTTTTAAAGGCATCTGCTTGTGCATCCTTAGTTACAATGAATTGCTTCGTCTATATCACAGAACAGTCTCAGAACATCTGAACTAGATTTGGGTTTGGGTGAAGTTAGGGCAAAAAATGTTCTTCAGGATTCCTTCTCCTGCTGCTTAAATCATAATTAATATTGAACCATAGGACTAGACAAGAGCTGATTTGAAGTAATCCCACTGCATAAATACATGGTACAGACACCAGGTGCTCAGCTTTCTGTTTATTCTACACACTGATTCTGACAAGGATACACACTTGGTTATGTGGACATAAGTCCTAATAAAAATTGAATGTCTACTTATTAGTGAACAACTATGCACTTTCAAACACTACAATCTTATATGCTTGAGTTCCGAAATACTAAAGATGTCTGATGGGGAAAAACAACCATGACAGTTAAATAATATAATCATAAAATATTGGCATCTTCCATTGTAGAACACAAAGAACAAAAATTTGCATGGTTATGTTTTTGGTTTTCTGACACTTATTATAATTTAATTTTCCTGTAAATATTTCTTCTACTAGAAAGCACTGGACAGAACAATATCAACATAGAATCATAGAATATTTTATAAGTATCAAACTGAAATTTTCTTGACTGTTCAGTTAACACAGCTCATGATTTACAGGGGTCTAATACCTTATCTAGTCTTACGTGACCAGGCCATTTTTTATGCTACATCTGCGAAATTATTAGAAGTGAAAACTAACTATGTCTTTGCAGCTTCCGTATAAAAATTTACATACAAGGGTCACATTACAAGCTTCTGAAAAGATTCAAATAATATCCTTCACATGTAATATAAGAAGTATTCATTTGCCATAGATAATTTAGAAACATAGAATCAAAGAAAAGATAGGGTTGGAAAGGACCTTAAAATCATCTAGTTCCAACCCCCCTGTCGTGGGGAGTGACACCTCACATTAAACCATGCCACAAACCTGGCCTTGAACACCGCCATGGATGGAGTATTCACAGATTCCCTGGGCAACTGATTCTAGTGCCTCATCACCCTCACAGTAAAGAACTTCTTCCTTGTATCCAATCTAAACTTTTTCTGTTTAAGTTTTAACCTGTCACTCCTTGCCCTATCACTACAGTCCCCAATGAAGAATCCCTCCCCAGCATCCTTATAGGTCCCTTGCACATACTGGAAGGCTGCCATGAGGTCTTCACACAGCCTTCTCTTCTCCAGCCTATCCATTCTGTCTTCATATGGGAGGTGCTCCAGTCCCCTGATCATCCTCATGGCCCTCCTCTGGACATGTTCCAACTGTTCCATGTCTTTTTTATGTTGAGGACACCAGAACTGCACACAATACTCCAAGTGAGGTGTCACAAGAGCAGAGTAGAGGGGCAGGATCACCTCCTTCAACCTGCTGGTCACGCTTCTTTTGATGCAGCCCAGAATACGGTTGGCTTTCTGGGCTGTGAGTGCACACTGCCAGCTCATGTTCATTTTCTCATCAACCAACACCCCCAAGTCCTTCTCCACAGGGCTGCACTGAATCTCTTCTCTGCCCAACCTGTAGCTGTGCCTGGGATTGCTCTGACACAGCTGTAAGACCTTGCACTTGGCATGTCAAACTTCATAAGGTTGGTATCAGCCCACCTCACAAGTGTGTCAAGGTCCCTCTGAATGGCATTCCTTCCCTCCAGTGTATCAACAGAACCACACAGCTTGGTGTCATCGGCAAACTTCCTGAGGGTGCATTCAATCCCACCGTCCATGTCACCAACAAAGATGTTGAACATGACCAGTCCCAACACCGATCCCTGAGGGACACTACTCATTACTGGTCTCCAGCTAGACATTGAGCCATTGACCACGACACTTTGCGTGTGGCCATCCAGCCAGTTCTTTATCCACCAAGTGGTCCACCTATCAAATTGATGTCTCTCCAATATAGAGACAAGGTTGTCATGTGGGACGTGTCAAATGCTTTGCACAAGCCCAGGTAGGTGACATCAGCTGCTCTACCCCTGTCCATCAGTTTCGTAACCCCAACATAGAAGGCCAAATTGATCAGGCAGGATTTCCCCTTAGTGAAGCCATGCTGGCTGTCACCAAGCACCTCATTGTTTTTCATGTGCCTTAGCATGCCTTACAGGAGAATCTGCTCCCAAGATTTTGCCAGGCCTGGAGGTGAGACTGACTGGTCTGTAATTCTCTGGGTCATCCATTTTCCCCTTCTTGAAAATAGGGGTTATATTTCCCTTTTTCCAGTCATCAGGAACTTCACCTGTCTGCCATGATTTTTCAAAGATGATGGCCAGTGGCTTAGCAACTTCATTTGCCAGCTCCTTCAGGACCCATGGATGGATTTCATTAGGTCCCATGGTCTCGTGGACATTCAGGTTCTTAAATTAGTCTCGAACCAGATCCTCTTGTACAGTGGGCCGAATATCTTCATTCTCACAGTTCCTGTATCTGTCTTCCAAGACTTGGGTGGTGTGGTCAGAGCCTTTGCCAGTGAAGACTGAGACAGAGAAGTCATTAAGAACCTCAGCCTTCTCCAAATTCAGGGTAGCCAGTTCTCCCTATGTTTGCCCACGCTGTCCCTAGTCTGTCTTTTATTTACAATGTACCTATAGAATCCCTTCCTGTTATCTTACATATCCCTAGCCAAGTTGAATTCTAACTGGGCCTTAGCTTTCCTAACCTGGTCCCTAGCTTCCCAGACAACATCTCTTTATTCTTCGCAGGCCACCTGTCCTTGCTTCCACTTTTTATAAGCCTCTTTTTTCCTTTGAATTTTCCTCAGCAGCTTGTTATCCATCCAAGGAGGTTTCCTGGCCCTCCTGCTGCACTTCCTTCTAGTTGGGATGCAACACTCATGAGCTTGTAGCAGGTGATCTTTGAATACCAACCAACAGCCTTGCCCCCCCCCACCCTCTCAAGCTATTTCCCATGCAGTCTTACTAAGCAGGTTCTGAAGAGGCCAAAGTCTGCTCTCTTGAAGTCCAGGGCAGTGAGCTTGCTGCACACTCTTCTCACTGTCCTGAGGATCTCAAACTCGACCATCTCATGATTGTTACAACCAAGGCTGCCCTGGAGCATCACATTCCAACCAGCCCTTCCCTGCTGGTGAGCACAAGGTCAAAGCAGGGCACCTCTCTTTGTTGGCTCCTCTGTTACTTGAAGAAAGAAGTTGTCTTCCACACAGTTGAGGAACCTCCTTGATTGCTTGTGCTGGGTCCTACCATCCTTCTAACAGATGTTAGGACAGTTGAAGTCACCCATGAGGACAAGTGCCTGCAAGCGTGAAGTTGTTCTTATCTGTCTATAGAGCATTTCATCTGCAGATTCCTCTTGATCAGGCAGTCTGTAATAGATCCCCACAGTAATGTCACCCATAGCTGTTCACAGAATCACAGAATCCCAAGGGTTGGAAGGGACCTTGAAAGATCATCTAGTCCAACCCCCCTGCAAGAGCAGGGTAACCTAGAGTACATCACACAGGAACTTGTCCAGGCGGGCCTTGAATATCTCCAATGTAGGAGACTCCACAACCTCCCTGGGCAGCCTGTTCCAGTGCTCTGTCACTCTTACAGTAAAGAAGTTCTTCCTGACATTAACATGGAACCTCCTATGCTCCAGTTTACACCCATTGCCCCTTGTCCTATCACTGTGTCGTGGTTTAAAACCCCACCTCAGTCTCCCGCAGTACCACACACCCCTTTCCCCCCCCCCCCCACCTCCCCACTCCCAGAGGGATAGGGAAGAGAACCGGAAGAATTTAACTCCCACGGGTTGAGATAAAAACCAATCCAGCAATTAAGGTATAACACAAATCACTACTGCTACCACTAATAAATCAATTATAGAGGAAATAAACAAGGAGAGAGAATACGATACTACCCGCCGAAATGAGCCCAACCCGGAAGAGAGCTAACTCCCCCCCTTCCGGCCAACTTCTAGTTACCTCCCCAACCATGACATGCTGTGGTATGGAATACCTCCTTGACTAGCCCAGGCCAGGCACCCTATCTCTCCATCCTCCCGGATTCCCCTCCTCCCTGGCAGAGCATGAGCTCAGAAAAGGCCTTGGACATAGCCAAACATTTGAGCAGTAACTCAAAACGTACGTGCCACCAGCAACCCCTCCCAGCCCGAAAGTCAAAACACAGCACTGCACCAGTTACCAAGAAGGAGAAAAAATGACTGCTACTGCATATCACTGAAAAAAGCCTAGTTCCATCATCCTGACACCAACCCTTTACATATTTGTAAACACTGATGAGGTCACCCCTCAGTCTCTCCCTTTGACTCTGACCCACAAACTCTCTGTTAACTGATCACCTGTAGCACAAAAGGTAAAATGTAAATCCCATTATGTTGGTAGCTCACAACCCTATGAATATATGAATGAACTCTGTGAAAACTGGAATCTAATAACTGATTACACTTATTAGATTTAGAAATTAGATTAGATATTAGTACTGTGGAAGGACTTTTGGCAAATGTGAGTAGATTTAGATGCAGCTGGAGACAGAGGGCATGAATAAAAATAAACGAGTCTTTAGTTAATTAATTTTTTTTAAATTATTATTCAGACAAATATGTCTCCTTGGCCTGTGTGACCACACAGTCTGGGATAGAAATCTATCTCTTCCTAGCACTGATGCATGTCACACAATCCCAGAGCAAGAAGACATTCCTAGCAAATCCAGCAGCTGTATAAGATTTGTCCAAAGCAGAAGAAGTTGCACATCTTCATAAGCACTGGACACTAGTGGCATCTTCCAACTCTGGCTTCACTGTTCCCAGATGAGAGTCTTTCTTCTCATGCTGTTGAGACCTGTATTTCCATTCCCTCCCACCTCTCTCTTGCAAGTCCTACTGTGCCAACTTCATTACTTCTGCTTGCCAAATTCTTCTTTGTTTCCATTTTCACAGGTCTCTAGTGCTTTTTATATTTTCTAATTAATTAAGCCATTACCTTTTTCTAGCTGTGCACTTATCTCTAACTGTGCTTAGAAAAAAGCTGAAAGAACTGCTTACACTTCCCCAGTATATGACAGAGAAATGGAAAACTTCATTTGTATGTTCTTGACTTTACCTAGAGCCTCTAGGTGCTTTGGTTTATGCAAAATAGTAAGTTATACACATTAGCTTCTAAACATGAATAGGAATGAGGACATTTAGTTAAAAGACTGTTCCAGATCAAAGGTGATGTGTACTGGGGAATGTAGATTGCAGCCATTGTGGTGCATAAGAACAGTAAAATTACCATCCAGAAATTAACATCTGCAATTTATAATTTATCCCTTCAACAGACACTCAGCAAAAGGGATTCAGTTCACTTTTCAGAGGAAGTCAAAAAGGGCATTGTCTTTGATTTTTAGTAATTTTATTATGTTTCTGCTGTATTTTTGCAATTGATACCAACTTTTGTTCCCCACAGCAGTGGTTTCATGTTCCTTAGCTTTAGAGGAGCCCTATGCCATAAGAGGATTCCCAGTCACAGACTCAGTCTGATAGCTTTTTGGGTGGACATTTCTCTGGTCAGTGGTAAGAGAGAATTACTTGTGAGTGACAATTCCTACACCTACCTGCAAACAACCTGTAACTCTTAGTTTCTACAGTCTTTCTGATGAAGTGATAAAATACAGCCTACAAGGGTATGATATATTGCTGTCCAGACCATAAACGTCACCTGAGAAATGATAGAAAATACAATACTTATGCCTGTGAAAGTGGTTTTCAAGGTTCTGCACCATGACAAAGCCTTCAGTGCTTAGGACCACTGAAATCCAACTCAGGCTACATGCGCTTTCTTCCTTTAAAAGCCGTATTTGGCAAACTGCACCTTTGATGATTCATTGTGTTGGAAGCAATCTAACAGTTCCTGTGATTAAGAACATCAGAGCCTCAGTAAGTAACAAAGAAATGACCAGTTCGCTAAGGTGAGTCCATACACAAGACTGGTTAATGAACCCCATGCAGTCTATGAAATAACTGAAGGGCATACGGCAGTGGAAGCATGAAAGAGAGTATCTCCCCCTTTACAGATAAGAGTTTTTTAAATCCTCCAGAAAGCCCTGAAAATGACACTCAGGTCCAATTTTTAGAAAATAGCATTCCTCTGGACAAATATAGAGGTTTTGGACTCTGAACTCTTTGAGAAAGGGTCATTCTGTCTTTGAGGTTTTCATGCCTTGCGCATTGTGATTTACTTTCTTCTTGACTTCCATATTGATCATGTAGGTTAGGTCAACCTAGAGGACAAAGACAAATTTAGAATTACGGTGCCATGAACACAGTGATGGCTGCCAGCTCAGTGTCTCTTTTCCATTTCTGTTGAAGCCCTGCTGCAATTTGACTTAGTTAAGTCTGGACAGGGAATTTCAATTTTTTTACACTAATTAAGGCAGATATTTACTCTCCTCAAAGCTAAGCACTACACTGTTCTAGTAGGGCTAGTCACAGTTAGGTCTAGCAAAGGGCAAGGGAGAGGTGAAGAGATAGTCCAGGCATAGATGACTTCTGCCCACCAAGAGCAGTCTGCTGGCCCCAGCAGCTATCCGACCTGTCTGTACCAAAAGGCAGGTCTATATCCTCTAGACAAGAACTAGTAGATGACTTTTAGTCCAACTTAGTGAAAATTATGGCAAAGGTCAAAATGCTGAAGAGAGGAAGTAATAATTGTTATGTGGGTTTTTTTCAAATTAATTTTGTATTTTCTTTGGAGAGGAGTTGTCAAAGCATAAGACCTGAGGTGCTTGGGTCTTTTCACAGGGTTAAATGGGAGTAGTGATGTTACTTTTTAAGAATCTTTTGTTTTGACAAGGAGCCTACAACTTTCTGAATGTGATAGACCTTGGTGTGTTCATCTTTACCTCTCTTCCCTCTCTGGAGTGGTTTGATTATGTATGATCTGCTTGCAATTATAATTTGAAAAGTCTTGAAAATGCACCTATATAGAATCTGACTTTCCATTCCATTCTGAGGACATGGGACAATGTGCTACCCTGAGGTAACTCCAGATATGGCCTTGCTACATATTGTCAAGGAGAGCTGTGTTCACAGGACTGCTGGACAGCTTCCCATTCACTGTGGAGTAGAGGCATACCCCCAAGCAGTGCTCACTTTAGACCTCACAAATGATTGCTGTTCCGTAGTCTGCGCCATTTCGTTCTTCTGTCCATGTTCTTGTGGTGTTTCTCACATGTGGGGTCAGTCAGCTCACTCTGGCTACCAGCTTCTTGTCAGACACAGTTCAAAGGCATTGGCAGTCAGCTGTATAAGAAAACTTTCTGTTGTATGAGAGCTGAAATGCTTGAGAGGGTGTTCAGCTCAAACATCTACATTCCTGGAGATAAGGACAGTCCTTCTGAAGGAGGAATGTCAAGAGATGTACTTCTCAATTACAGCAGAACCATTTAGGCACCTTGCTTTATTTTTTGAGAGTCTTACGCAGTACCACTTTTGTACTTATTTTCACTAGCTGGCTGGGAGAGATATGGAACTTGAGTCTTATACAATACCAGCACTGATTAGCAAAACATCAACCCACTTACTAGTGTTTTAGACACTAAAAATAAATGAAGCAACACAACCAAGAGCTATGTATCTATAATAGACATGAGCCTAAACCAAGCCACTAACTCAGAGAGCACAGCCACCAGCAAACTCATAGATTTAATGATTTGTGAATATCTGGGACTCTGTGTTGGTTGAAAAACAAATTCACAAAACATTTTGCAAAATTAAGTGCATCTCTGATGCCTGGAAGCTTGACTGTGCCTTTCCCAGCACAAGTGAGAACAGGAAGAGTCATGGCTGGGCTTTGGAGGTGCTGAGCAAAGTTCCTTTGGCTGACTAGTAAAAATGTACAAGTGTTTTAAGAGCCTCTAAGAAATATGTGAAACATGGAGGGAAAAGCCAATGTCTTTCATAACACTTGTCTTCTTTTGACTTTCTCGCAATTTTGTGTAATTTTGCATATCCCTCTATCTTCATGCACATCTCCAAGCTTAGCAAACATGAAATGTTTCCTCAGCAACTAACACAAAAAAAAACAAGTCTTGAAAAATCATCAGCATCTGATTTTCTGAAATCTCACCACTGTCATCCATAATGTTTTGGGTTATCTTTTGCTTCTTTTCCCAGTCAGAATAATGTCTACAAAGACTAAATAAATGTCTGCAAAATGCTGCTTCTAAACTGCCTCCTCCTGTTTCTAACACATACACCAATGTAAACATAAAAATGTACGGACAACAGAGAAACAGACTATAGTGAAAGAAGTTTTATTCCTGAGCATCGAATTGCTCTTATTCATGTGTTATAAGAAAGTCAAAAACATAGAATGTAATGAAATATACTTATGAAAGCTAACTAGACAGTATATTGGGGGAAAAGGATGGGGACATGGGAAAATCAGGAATGAGACATTTGGCACTAGGGAAGCATCTGGCTAAATTTGCCAGGATAAGAAGGGTAAATCCAAAACGTTCATCAGGATGAACAATGTATTAGAAGTACATAAGTAATATCTCCCTAAATCTTTTCCTGGCTTCCAGTGTTGTTGGAAAGTGTCAATTCTTCTCCATCATGTCTGCTAAGCACGTTCGGGAGGAGAAGGGGGAGAATGAAAAAAAGGAGCAGAGAGTGAACTTAATCCTGGAATCCTGAAAAAGTCGCCTGAGCGTTTTTTCTAGCCTCTGGTACAGCAAAACAGGTTGCTATGGTAAAATGGGTCAGAGCAGTAAGCAAGTTAGCTTGTGCAACAAAATCAGACTCCTGGTGCAGTGATGGGAGGCACAGGCCAAAGCAGACAGTAATCTACAGCTGAATCTAGGTCACTGGGGTGCTCTGTAGCTGCAGCTGTCCGGGTAGGACTGTGATCTCCGGCAGGGTTCACAAAACCATCCTGACGGCTGGGCTCCTGCTCAGTGGTTATGAGTGTACTGGGGGAGCTGTTGCTTTGTCTCCTTCAAAACAAATTATAATTTTAGATTTTTTAATTATGGATGCATATGCAGGCAGCATGTGTCTGTGTGTGTATTATGTATGCACATTTATTTTAAAATAAGACATACTCAGCAGGCACATGGCCCATATTTTGGGAACCCATTACACAAATTAACATTCACACTCCAAATGATCATTATCACATATTTATGGGAACCATGCATCCCACTCCGTGAAGGCTATAAAGATCTTCAAGCAAACATGAGAAATCTCTTCCCCAGCATACCTAATGAGTTCCCCCCCCCCCCACTAGACAAACGCCCTCCCAAAAGCCTGGGAAAATAAAAAAGGCTTTGGAGAATGTCAGGGAGGTCGTCCCACAGTTCAGTCTCTCACATCCCCCCACAAACATATGCTGATACACGCATCCATGCAGTAATCTATTATTATCATTTACTATTCTGTGACTGCTTTCTTTTTTTCTGTTTTTTTTTTTTTAAAGGGAAAAAAAGAAAAGGACAACAATCAGTTAATAAGGAGCCAAGGAATAGAGCCAAATCAGGGACAGAAGCAAACCAGCATACCCCCCACTTATGCTGGTACAACTACAAGAGATTATGTAGGCTCAGGGTCTAGTTTCACATACAGACATGGTACTCACACAAGGGGGGATGCAAAATGACCCATAACAGAGATTCATACAGAATATAAGAAAGATGCAGTCCTACGTGATGAAGTGGATAGGTCTTTTATGTATGAGGGCTGCTACGTCACTAGGTTACCCTGCCTCTTTTTTTCTTATGTTTTGAAATTCTTCCAGGCAGAATTAGCTGTATTTGTTCAAGATTCCAGGCTATGCAGCAGAGATTTTGGATACACCCCCTGCACACTGATACATCAGCCTTTACTGCATACAGAATGAGTCTGGAGCTCACAGGGTACACTGGATTTACTGTGTGTGCAGTGATCAACACCACAACAAGCACAGAGTGGATCTGAAGCTCCACAGAAGCCTCCTAGCACATGGCACATGTGCTGAATAGTTTGTATCCCCCATATACTGGAGGTCTGACACACTGAATGACAAACATATCACTGTCATATGTCAGGTTTTTTCTGTCTTGTGTAAAAATCTGTCAGAAGCATACAGTAACACTAGGTAGATATGTTAATGAAATTATGAAATACGCAGCTTTTGGATGTAGTTTTCAGACAATATTGGACAGATGTGAATTTTCCCTCTGACAACCACATTATACTAGACATTTCCATTTGAGACAACTACACTGGACCAAACACATCTATCAGTAATATCTTTCTTTTTCATTGTTGCATGTACCATACTGTGTCGAGTCTTTTTGCCCATTTCCAGTGAGTGCAAGGGCAGAGGAAGGACAAATAACTCAGAGGCTCAATATCAACAGCCCCCTAAATAAATCAGTTCCTGCCCTCCAAATCCCATGTTTTATCATGGAAAACCGAGATTAGAAATGTGCCGCGGAAAGGACTCAGAGACCAATATGATCAGACAAAAAGCCATTTATTGCAAAGCATTAACTCCTTATATACTATTGCTTACACACACCTACAGCAATTTGGCATATCATGATTGGATACTTGTCTTGAAGACCCTTAGTGACTAACATATAATTGGTTAAGCACAGGTGTGAGAACTTGACCTCGAACACTTACCAACAGTCCAGAGTTCTCATAACTCAGTGAATTACAGCTTCCTCTTATCTTGCTTGCTTAGGCTTCCCCGGGCCTCCCACAGCCTTGCTGTATCCCTAGAAGTTATTCAGAGCTCATGTACCAAATATCCATTCTCCTGTGAGAACACTGTCTCCACAGAAATGTGTTAGGAATAATTAAAAACTAGTCTAGAAGTAATCCATGACAAGGTCAGCACCCAATGACAGAAGAGGCACTAGAGCTTATTCAAAGAACTAAACAGTTAATATCAATTATGCTTTTCTAGGAAAAAAAAAGTATATATTCTGATTGGGGATATCAGGGATATATTATACAAGGGACACATTTCTTCTACAGCTGATGCTCAATGCCTTGAACTGCATCTGAGAAGAAGCTGGCAGCCTGATTAAGCTGCCTGAAACTCCATGTCAGAAACACCAACAAAGACATGGACAGAAGAACAAATCAGCACAAACTAAGAAATAGTGATCTCTCGCAAGGTCTTAGACATGCCATGAGCACCGCTTGTGTGCATGCCTTTACTGATGCCTAAAACACAGGATGAAACACATAAAGACCATATTTCAAAATTCAGTTTGTAACCAAAGTGAAATCTATTATTTCTTTATATAGAACTGTTAGCATTATGCAAAACATTGAGCAACCACCTATTCTATTGAACAGCAGTACACATAAATAATTTGCAAATGCTGGAGGTAGATGTACACCTCATACACAAGTAATGCAACATATTCCTTCAAGAGGGAAGTAGCATAAAGCAAAAAGGAAAGAGAAGAAAAATATCAAGGTAAGTTTAAGGACAGCTTTCTCTCTTGATAGTTACTCACAACTTCACTTCTCTTAGCAATAACAAAGATTGCATATGTCAGAAAAGGCCTTGGCTTATTCCATCCATCACATATAGTTCATCTCTTCTCTAATTTCCATAGCAATTATCTTAAATAATTCAATATTCTTCTCCTTGATTATTTAGTGATACCTAAATAGTTCTGATAATACCTCTGATATAGCCAAGTGATGGAAATATTTGTCTGTCAGGCATTGTCTCTTTAAAGCAAACAAATACTGTTTCATTCAAAGGGGACAGTCAAATTCATCACTAGTGAAGCATTCTGCATATGAGATTCATGCCTAATGATAACCAGAACAGACTTATTTAGAGATATCCCTAGAGCTATAAAGATTTGTTATTGTGTTGATAAAATTCTTTTCATGCCACTGATACTGTAGTGGCCAAGCTCACAGAATGACAGGAACAGAGATCAGGCAGGCTTGGAGACTTATTTGGACAGAAAGGGAGCAAAAGGGTTGTAATTTTCCCTTGATACCAGAATTACATTACCCAGCATAGAAGCTGTCAACTGATTTTGATCATTTATGTTCTGAAGGAACTTCACCTATAAAATTTTACTTATAAATTTAACCTACATACAATTTACCACAACCTGCATGACCAGCAGTAGAGAGGTGATTTTGCCCATCTACTCCTTTCTGCTGAGATCCCACCTGGAGTACTGTGTTCAACATACAAAGATCAGCTGAGAGAACTGGGCTTGTTCAGCCTGGAGAAAACTCCAGGGAAACCTTAAAGCAGCCTTCTAGTACTTAAAGGGGGCCTAGGAGAAACCTGGAGATGGACTTTTTACAAGGGCAAGCAGTGACAGGGCAAGCGGTAATGACTGAAAGAGGGTAGATTTAGATTAGATATTAGGAATAAATTCTCTACTGTGAGGGTGATAAGACACTGGAAAAGGTTTCCCAGCCTGGCATAGTGGAAGGTACCACTCCCTGCGGCAAGGAGATTGGAGCTAGATGACCTTTAATGTCCCTTCCAATTCAAACCATTCTATGATTCCATGACTCTATAACAGCATGTCTATGAAAATCTGCACATAAAACAGTGGAAAACAAAAACAAACAAACAAATGGATTAAAAAAAAATATTTTATTTCCTAACTCTGACATGAATGTAATTTTAGACTTGCAAGTATCTTCAGCCTTCCTGCTTTCAATCAAAGCAGTAAATCAGAGACTTGTGGGACTATGCAGACATGTGTGAGTGGAGGGATGGCAAGGTGTGGGGAGGGATGAACAGTTTTATAGGCAGAAAAGAAATATTCTATGAAAGTAACATCGCCAGATAAATCCCCCACTGAAGATTTTGTCTGCACATTCCACTGCTAAAGGGCCATGAGTTCCCGATAACGGGTCATTTTTTTTACTGCTGAATAAACAGGCAATTTAAAGATAAAGAGCTAATTATCTCTACCCATATCTTGAAAGATCTGAAGTACCTGACACACTTCTGTTGCACTCTCTTCTTTCAGTAGGAAGGCAGAAAGGAAGGCAGGCAGGAAGGCAGGCAGGCAGGAAGGAGGACAGGCAGGCAGGAAGGCAAGAAAGAAGGCAGGAAGGAGGGCAGGCAGGAAGAAAAATGCTAGGGTGTTATAGCTGGCTAAATAATTACTTGTGCAAAGTTTTTATTCCGACTTTAAAAAATACAGGTTGGACTTGCATAAATTTATCTACTCATAATGCATTCAGTGGTGCACAGGTGCTGATGAAAAGACACATCTTGTATGTTGGAGAATAATCACAACCACAGTAATATCATACATGTGGTCTTTTTAAACAGAAGGAAAATAGAATCTTCAAACATTTGTAGTGAACAGGGAAACTTTAGAGTCCATGTCCTGGTCATTTATTATATATAGCATTCCTCCACTTTTTGTTGCCCAGAATGAAATAACATAGAGGTTAATTTAACTACATTTTCAAGCCCCTCTATGAAAGGTCCAAGCACACCGTCTACTTTCCATACTGAAGTTCATGGCTGCTTATCTGTACAATATACACATCCACAACAACCTTATGGATTTAGTCAAACAATTTTGGCAGTTTCCCACTCAATTACTTAGTATAACTGTGGACTCTTCTCTTGTTTACTGACAGCAGGGAATGCCTTAACAGAGCAATTATTGCCTTATACCTCTTCAAATGCTGATGAGGGTGTTAAAAGAGAAACATCTAATGCCTGAAAGTGGTAGAAAAAGACCAGTCCCTCAGTCAGTAGAATGGATTAAACCCCTTCTCTCTGAAACAAACTCCTTGGAGGAAATTTAGAGCTTTTCTTAGCTCAGGAAAATGACATTTCAAGATTCTTCAGCAAATAGGCTAGAGGGTTCTCTGTAAGTATATTGCAAAATAAATACAGGACTAAGATTCAGCCATTGGGTAAATGTGTAAATTAAGTGTATGACAGCTGTTACAGTAACAGTCTTAACTTGGTAAATGAACACAAGATCTGATGGAGGCAGATAGCTGCTATTTGAGTATGATATCCAGTCTCCCCAGACCTCTTGCTTTGGACCCCTTCACAGTGGGCAGCAAAGTAAAGCAGCAGCCTGTTGTTAAGGGAAGGAGTGTGACCAGCAGGTCAGAGAGGGTGATCCTGCCCCTCTACTCTGCTCTTGTGACACCTCACTTGGAGCACTGTATGCAGTTCTGGTGTCCTCAATGTAAAAAGGACATGGAACTGTTGGAACGAGTCCAGAGGAGGGCCACAAGGACGATCAGGGGACTGGAGCATCTCCCATATGAAGACAGGCTGAGAAAGTTGGGGCTGTTCAGCCTGGACACCTCATGGCAGCCTTTCAGTATCTGCAGGGGACCTATAAGGGTGCTGGGGAGGGACTCTTCACTGGGGACTGTAGTGATAGGACAAGGAGTGACAGGTTAAAACTTAAACAGGGAAAGTTTAGGTTGGTTACAAAGAAGAAGTCCTTTACTGTAAGGGTGGTGAGGCACTGGAATGGGTTGCCCAGGGAAGTTGTGAATGCTCCATTCCTGGCAGTGTTCAAGGCCAGTTTGTACAGAGCCTTGGGTGGCATGGTTTAATGTGAAGTGTCCCTGGCCATGGCAGGGGGATTGGAACTAGATGATCTTAAGGTCCTTTCCAATCCTAACTGTTCTATGAGTCTATGATTCTATGATTTGAAATAAAAAGAGAAATCAATAGAGAACACTGGCCCTGCTACACAGGATTTCAGTTCCAACTGTGCAAGCTAAAATAATAAGTATTTTTAAATAGAAATACTTAAGGCAAAACATAACGTCTGGCAAGGTAACTGAGGAGGAAGTATCTCATGTCATCCATATGGAAGTCTCCAGCTGTAACAAAAGCTTCCTTAGCTTCTCAGTTATATCACAGTTAATTTACTTTCAACTGTAGTTTGGAAAGCTCTTCTTGCTCTTTTAAAAAAAAAAAATCTTTTTTTTTTAAATGATGCTGCTAAATGTCAGTTTCACAATTTTGGAAAGTTATTGTCAACACTTTGCTGTAAGTGGATATTAATTAATACTAAATTGCAACGAATTCCATAAAGCTTCAATTAATGCCAAAGGAAAAAAAAAATCTTCTGTGTTGCTACAATGAATAAATAAGAAAAAAGAATGGTTTTCCATTTACAAAATTAAATGTTGCCAAGAGCTACATTCAGCTAGTAGCCATTTGTTTCAAGCAGATACTGACTCCTGACATATGATAAGGGAATATGAGATTTTGTAATCTTACTGGCACATGTTAGGTGAGTATGGCCAAGAAACACATAACTGTCTCTTAGCAATATCCCTTTTCATCATAGCTGTGTTGCATGGTGCCTATGAAAACTGAACACCTAAAGAGAACAGTCATAAGCAAAAATGTCTCCAAGAGTCTTATGAGGGAAGAACACGGCAGAGTGGTAGAGATGACTGTAGCACTTCCAGATGTTCCTGGAAGCACATTTTATTGATAATAAGCTCCCTGGAAATCTGAAAATGCTAAACAAAGTCACTGAAAATAAATTAAGCACCATGACCAGCCCTGTATATTTATTGTTTCAAGAGACAAGAGTAATATCTGACTGTTGAAAGCCAACTGTGATAAGAAGCCACTCTTTCATAAGAACAAATAAGAATATACAAGAAAGCAAGACTTGCTACATCAAAGAACCATACAAAGGAAACATGAGTCAGTTATAGTCAGTATATAACATTTTACTATCAAAGATAGTAAAAATAAAAAATGCTGCAGCAGATTAACAAGCTTAAAATTTTAAAAGGCTATGTTAAAACCACTGATGATGCTAAAAGAAAGAAGACTATCAGGCATGAGATAAGAAAAGCTGATGAGGCTATAAATATCACCCACAATGTGATACAATCAATACAGTAGAAAAATTACCCAGAGAGAGCATGCATTAAAAACTAGTTGCCTTCAGAATTTAAGTCCACCTTCTGCTGAAAGGCATGGTATCAACAAAAGTATATTATCCTATGTAGCATGGAGAACTAGACGTGAGTTGAAGAGAAATACACAGAATAAGAAAGAATAAAATTAATACATTTAAAATTAAAGTTAAAATTAAAATTAAATACAAGAAGACAAAACTTAAATAGTGCGAAAGATAACCTAAAAAGTATGTACACATATCAGTGTCTCTAGGGTGGGGCTCAGGGTTAAGATGACGGACACAAAATAAGAATCTCTAGAAAAATTATTTCTGCAGTTTAGGCCACTTGATTAATTTAAGGTGCAATGGAGAAACCATGTGGAGCATAACCCAATTGCTCAAAACAGGAGCTGTAAGAAGACTGAAGAAATAATCCACTAGCCAGAAAAGATAACAGCAGTTTTGAGACAGACTTCACATCTGAGGTGCATGGTACCAGGAAAGGGAAGAAATAATAGACCAGAAAGACACATCTTCTTTAAAAGCAAAAAGCAGGCAGAGATTAAACACTATCTTACTTAATTCTCATGATAAATATTCATAGAAGTTTATAAAAGTTTGTTGGCTTTTTCATTCTTAGTGATGAAAGCAAATGAATGAAGACTGAATTTCAAAATAAATAGTAGAACTGATTACAGTGTGATTTCTGGAAGCACATACAAATATATGGTGACACACAAATAAATGATGACTTGCCTGGCTCAAAAACAAAACAAGTCTTAATTTATACTGTAAGCATAAAATGAACCCATGCCGTGAAGTCATACAAGCACTCATAAATACAATCGAACACTTCAAAACAATGAAATGGGAATTTTCCTGCAAATATGCAAGATCAAAGGGCAACTCAAACCAAAAAAGGTTCTCCAGCTTCACAAAGGGAATCTCCTTCAGAAGACAGCCTAGAGCAGCTAGCCTAGGGTGTTATCCCATAGCACCAGACAGAGGACACAGCTTATTCCTTCACTGTATATAGACCCAAGTCTTTCCAAGCTAAAATTGTCCTTGATGGCTAGCATTTAAGTCAGGCAGTTCCATTACTACAGCTTTTTACTACATATCTTCTTGGAAATTTTAAAAACCTGGCTAGATAAGACCCTGATATAAGGCCCTAGTACCCTGATATAGCTTTGAATTTAATCCTTTTTCAAGTGGGACAGTAGTCTGAATGGCCCCCAGAGTTCACTTATGACCCAAATTATTCTGTGATCAAATGATTTTGTCTGGAATGGGAATTCTTGAGAAACAGATTTTAAAATCATTGATCTTAGGAAAATTAAATCATAAAAAAATGCAGTTTGGAAATAATAATAATTAAAAAAAGACAATTTGTCTCTACAAGAAATGTTTTATTCAAGCTTTCCAACTAAACTAATGTGCTGCATTTCAGTAATGAAAACCTTAAAACCTTCACTCAGAAAAACACTGTAGAAAACAGATATTAAATCTGGGGCTTATTTTTTTTTTTTCTCCTCAGGAAAGTGACTTAAACATCAGATTGTAGAATAGTTTGCTCTTACATCTTCTGTTAGTTTTCTGTTTTCATTAAGTGCATTTTGAGCCAAGGACAGAAACCCAGGTTTTGCATCTCTGCAGGAAATACACTAGCCATTGGACTGGAGAGCTATTGCCATTAGGTTTCTACCCTTCGCATGGATTTTGAGTAAATTTAAAAGTGGAACAATTACCCACTGAAGGAGTGCAATTTCAAGATGAGTTGTCACAGCATCTAAGTTCTAAGACATATATTGAAATCATTCAGTAGGAGAGATAGAAGTTTAACAGTTTTGTGCCTTTTTTCCTTGACTCGAAAGTGTGTTGAGAACAGAGCTGTAATTCATGGCTCATTCAATAAACAGAAACACTCACTACAGCATTTTAATTTTGAACTGAATCTAGTCATTAGGAATGCCATTGTATGTCCTGATTTCAGCACAGAATTTCCTGGCAGGGTAAGAAACCCACATAGGGGATCAGTGTGAAGTGAGTTTATTCGTGTCTTTTTAATAAACTGCTGATTTGGTCACTCCCTTAATAAAGAGCACAGATATTTGCCTATCAAAGATGTATTTGTACATCTCTGTGGGCAGGGTGTACATCAGGGTGGTCAGTCACTGGAGAAGGTTCCCCAAGGAAGTCAGTTCCAAGCCTGTCACAGTTCAAGGAGTATCTGGAAAAGTATCTTGATCATATGGTTTAGTTTTAAGTAGTTCTGCAAGGAACAGAGAGTTGGAATTTATGATTCTTACAGGACTCTTCCAACCTGAGATATTCTATTATTCTAAGATTTGTCCATATGAAAATGTCCTAAATGTTATTCTGAAGAAAATTTATTTGATGGTTTTAGTCGAACATGACCAGTGTCCCTTATTTTCAGGTGAAGAAGAGCCACATATTCATCAGTTTGTCACATTTCCTCTTTAATCCCCCATCAACTAGTATGAATGATTGCTTTTTTTTGAACAGTCTTGTTTTTCCCTTCATTCACTTGGAACCTAATTCAATTACAGACAACAGGAAAACATTTAGACATTCTTACTTGCATATATTTGCTCAGTGTTGCTCCTCTCAGAGGAATGATTTCTGCCATTTTCCTCAGATGAATTCCTTTTAATACCACAGGAATGCTTACTTCTTTAACTATAGCTTTAAGTTGGTGTCTTTGATGCTATGTATGCATAATATTTTTCATTCTCAGCATGACCCACAGAGACATTTTCAAGGATGTTGAGACTCAAAAAATGATTGCTGCCATTCTTGTGAAATTAGCCACATGCAAAGTAAAATACTATGCTTCTTATGGACAATTTATCACTTCAAAATAGAAACACACTGGGCCAAACCAATGCTGAAGTTAATTTCATTACATGTAATGGAGTTACTCCAGGACTGACTTCAGTTAACTCTGTAAAACTGCAAAGAAAAAAAAACAAACTTTGTGAAGCTGCAATCTCCACCATGTGAAGCTAAGTAATAACAGAACTTAACCAAAAACCATACTGCTTTGCTTAGGTTAAGATTATAAATGCATCAAGACCATATTTTTCTGTACACAACTGTAGCATAAAAATAAATGCATACAAAGAACAACTAGACAACTAATCACATTTAAGGCTTCTAAGCATAATCTAACTTCCGAAACATAGATCATATACATAAATATCTCATTTAGAGATTTAAATGGTGCTGCCTTATAAGGAAATTAGATTGGTAATAATCAGACTAGTGAAATAAAAATCGATCTTAGATTCTTGATTGATGCTGGACTGCCTCAAATGGAGTATGGACAGCAGGTCCAAGGAGGTAATTCTCTGACTCTCCCTCTGTACACCGCTCTTGTGAGACCCCACCTGGAGTACTACATCCAGCCCTGGACCCCCAACATAAGGGCATGTACCTGTTGGGGTGAGTCCAAAGAAGGGCTGCAAAGATGATCTCAGAGGGCTGGAGAATCTCTCCTATGAAGACAGGCTGAAAGAGTTGGGGTGGTTCAGCCTGGAGAAGAGAAGGCTTCTAGGATACCTTATCGCAGTCTTGCAATACCTTAAGGGGGCCTACAAGAAATCTGGAGAGAGAATTTTTGCAAGGGCATGTAGGGATACAACAAGGGGTAATGGCTTTAAACTGGAAAAGGTTAGATTTAGATTAGAAATTGGAAAGAAATTCTTTACTGTGAGGGTGAAGAGGCACTGGCAAATATTGCCCACAGAATTTATGGCTGCCCCATCCCTGGCAGTGTTCAAGGCCAGGATCTGGACAAGGGTTCAAGTAACCTTGTCTAGTGGAAGATGTCCCTGCCCACGGGTGGTTGGAACTAGGTGAACTTTAAGGTTGTTATCAACCCAAGCCCTTCTATGTTTCTATGATTTTATTATTTAAGAAACATACTTTATGTTTGTGTCTAGATGTTCTTGATGTTTGAGTCAAACAGCCACTGAAGAAGGTCCTTGGTGTGAAGAATTAAGCTTGAGACTCCGTCTCTCCCCATCCAAATACATCAATTGGAATAAAATTAATCTGTCTCCCATTTTGTCTTCAGGAGGGAAACAGATTGTTTCCCTTCTTTCTCCTTCCTTGAATGAAGCAATAAAGCATCTTTTATCTTTCTGGTTACAAGGAAATACCTGTGCAGGAGCGTGATGTCAGCATTTGGCTTTCAGATGCACTGAGGTCTCCTGATCCAGAAGTCTCAAGAAGACTGGTCATGAAGGCTATGGAAGGCAGAGACAAAGAGTAGTACCCAACTGAAGAAGGCACCCTATCTGATAATTTGAATTTATGCCAATGCTACTCTGCCACTGACCACCAAAAAGAGAAGGAAATCTACCTTCTTTTCGCACTTCCTTGTTGCATGTTCTAACTACAATACTACTATATTAAGAAAAGGAAGACAAATGCACAAATATCATTTGAAGCTTGTGAGCATCTCTGCCTTCTTAGGTAAAGATGTCTGTGAATATCTGCTAGATAAAGGTCCACAGCAAAGCTTAGCATGAGTCCCTGATAAGATGCAAAGAGGAGACAGGTATCCTGAGATCAGCTGTCCTGGGAAAGAGGCAGTTCTCAGCAAGGGCAGCAAATCCACTTGCAGAACAAAATTACCTAAACTTTGAGGCATTCTCATTCACAATTGAATCCAACCTTAGCTATTCAAGCCCATATCCCTGTCAGTTGAGAACTTTAATGGATATCTCATAGGAAAAAGGAAAGGAAATTAAGATATTTAGAAGCCTCTGATTATTAGGGTCTGTGTTAGGGTTTGTCCCAGCCTCACATTCTCAAGTGGATTTTCTACTCTGTCACAGTGTCCTGTGAAGTTCAACTTATGCCCTTAATAGTAATGAATTAGCTTTAGCTAGCTTTAAGTTGATGGTAACATCAGTGAACCTTTGAGTTGTTAGTGTAATTTCAGTTGATTTATATATTTCTAAAAACAAAACAGCTATTTCTATTTGAATGAATTTTACCAAAATAGATCCTTGAGCCTTGCTTACATCACTGTTTAGTAAAAGGATCAATCTCATAAGTGTACAGGAGGAAAACAAAATGCTTGGCACTTTACTGAAAGGATGTGGGTCAAAGGGAAAACAGTGTTGGCAGGGGAAGAACTTGTAATGCAGGCAAAGGCATCTGGGGCAGAAATGGCAAAGGCAGAAACAGCAGCAGCATGTCTGACGTGAGATAGCCTCACAGGCTGGGGCTTTGCTGCTGGCTCCTGCCTCTGACATCCCTCTGTCCCATCTGCTGCAAGATATTCCTGTGCTGTGCACAACCCCTGCTGTAGCCCTAGTGAGGAAAAAGGCAAAACCCAAAAGGAAGAAAAAAGAGCTCTTTTGTGACTTTCTCTTTTTCAGCTTTGTGGGAGACTGAGACTGAGCTTTGTCACAGACTAGTGGCCTGTGACAGCAGTCGGGGGAGACAAGCGTTCTCAAGGCAACAAAGCACAAAGAGAGGGAAAGAGTCTCTGCAATCAAACGCGGAAGGGGATGAAATATCTGCCTTGACTGTATTGTAAAAATAACAGGGAAATATGCTTCTTAATCAGGATGACCATCTGTCTGTAATGGGTGACAGCCCTATTTTAATGCTTCCTGTAAAAAAGGCCATGCAGTATTTTTAAGTCAATTTGACCTCCCACCTGAAATCTACCTTACCACTGACACTGCGATACCTTTCTGCATGCTCTGGTTAAATTGTCAGGACACATCACCCACATCAGAAGTTGGAAAAGTTAGGTGGAAACCCTGCCACTGTTTACAGTTCACACAAACACTCTCTAATAGTTTAGGACAGGAAGTGAAAAAAGCCATTAAGTCAAATGAAACTCAAAGGGGGTTTATGTAGGCAGAAAGTAATGAGTCAGACTGATATTTTGGAAATGTTACTCATCTAAAAACTGTTAGACCAGTCCCTTAAGAAAGCAAATTTAATACTGCTGTGTTTTGACTTAAAATATATTGATGACAGTGGGTAAACTGGCATCCTCTTTAGGAGTAAATGTGAGAAAATATTGAAATTCCTTTGGGGAAAATAATGGCTGAAAAATCCACACACAGGAATGGACCACTGCCCAAAGGGAAAACATGACAGCAAGATCTTTTGCTACAACTGCTTTTATGTATGTTTAACTGTTTGTGAAATAAAAGGGGAAAAGAGTATAAAAGCCAACCCAGAAGATGGAGAGGGGCTGGGCTGTTGGAATGTCCTGAAGGCACCACCTGAATGTGGCCTTATAGGATTGTGAAAGTGTGTGCCAAGAGACACCACGCTGCAATGTCCTGCAGCTGGAGAAGCAGAAACATGTGCTTTCATTGTAACTCCAGCTATGAGGTGTAGTTCCACCATCAATTTTACCTTTTAAGAGACACAGCCTGAAGTGCAACATTCATTTCACTACTAGAGTCAACACAGGACAACAACTCCGCTATGATAAAAAATGCCCAAAAGTATTTTCATTATGTCTAGTATTTGATGTTTCTACTGCATTTACATAATAATGTTTGTATTTTTTTTTATCCAGAATATGGCAACATGCAGCTGGTATTGCATCATGTTAAGATACTACATTTTGTATGTGATATTGTACCATAACAATGATTTCTAAAGAAAAGGCTTGAGTGTGCTCACACTAAATCCACCTATTAAAATCACATGACTCCAGGTTTCATTCTAAACTTCAAAACCACACGGAGGTTCCTTAGCAAAAACATGAATAATTACTCTTAGTGTATTTTATGCAAATAAAATTAAACAAAAATGCAATTTGGCCTGAAGACTCTGACCTTGGTTTTATACGCAGCTCAAAGTACAATTAAAAAGTGTAATAATTTATACATAAAATGTTCTCTGAAAATATTGATAGACAAAATCAACCATTCTTCATAAAACTCTCCAGATACAATTATTTTCTTCCAAATATCTTGCAATATCATGTGATGATTTATTCAGGCACCTCTGCAGCTTACAGGCCTGTAATGGTCCAGTAAAATGGAAATAGCTGTGAGCTATCTTAACAAGTTAGTTGTATAATCCTTGTCACTCTTGCATTTGAAAATCCTGTGGTCATTAGCACATTAGCAAACACCACATCTCTGATAAGAAAGTTTTGCTTTCATGTCATGCATAAACTTCAGAGCAATCAAATTATTTTACTCACAACAGACATGCTAAATCCAGTTCCAAGTGGTTATTATATGCAGTGTTACAATGCTCAGGTTATAATCCATCATGGTCATGTTAATGTATCCCACTAACGAATCCAAGCACAGCTGATGCTATTATTCTCCTGACTCTGTTTATAGGGTGAGACATGTCTATTGAAATTAGTCCTCATTTTGCATTCTTCCAAATTTTTTGGTGTCTTAAAGGTATGAACCAATGCAGTCTCATAATAACATTATCAAAGAACACAGAATCCAAAGCTGTATGAAGTGCCACAGCATGATAAAAAGCCCAGGGAAACGAATCTCTGGACAACTTTTCAGGAAGATCAATCTGTGTACATAGTACTATCTATTTTGTACTCCCATCTTCTTCTCCATTGCCGAATGATCTTTCTGTAGTTTGTACTACAGTGTTAGGAAATTCTTGATCATTTGGAACAAGCCAGATCTGCTAGTACTGAAATTCACACAAGACAAAAGAGAAATAATATGGTAAGGAATCAGCTGCTCTGGGCAGGAAAAAAAAATGATGAAGTAAAAGCTTGGGCAACATAACACAAAAGTAAAAGAAAACTAGAAAACTGGTTTTATAGCTAATGGCAAAAAGCCATGTCCTGTGATCATATCAGCCCAAATTGTTGCTGGCTATCTAAGAGAGGCTGTTTGAGCACAAGTCAGGAAGAAACTTCAAACTCACATTTCACAGTAAGCTATCCTTGCACAACAGCCTCAGGCGTAAAGAGCAGAGGACCTCAAAGTTCTCAGCAGTATCTCTAAGGGACAGAAAAGCCAGGCAAGGAGGGCTAAGAAAGACTATACTGTATTGCTGATGTTGTTTGTGTACAGAAAATCTGTAAAAAGGAGTATGACCAAGGCCACATTACGTAGATAGACTAACAGCATGAGATATGCCCATAACTTTTTTTATTAGCCCCTCCGGCACTACTTGAAAGCAATAAGCAAAAATTCTCAGTTGTATTATTATTGGTGTTATGAAGACAACATCATATTAAGAGAGATTCTAGAGTAGAGTAACAGCATGCCATTGAGGTCAATAATTATTATTAACAGTGTATGCATCTAAGAACCCTCCCATCAGAGCTAATGAGATCAGAGGAGTTTTTTACATGAAGCTCTTTACATACTCAAGAAGATCTTGTGTAGCCCGTGCAACAACCTCCATAGAACTGGAACCAAAGGCACAGACAGGAATTAATCACTTTCAGTGAGAAAACTCTTGAAAATACTAATCTCTTGCAAGATGCTTGAATGCCAAGATATTCCCTAAAACATTTCAGGGAATGATAAATGACAATTGAATAAATATTGTGTCAAGTGTTAGTCATTTAATAATCTGGAGCAATGTGTCTTTAACAGCATACTGTTTTCACCCTACTGCTTCAGAGGTACCACACTAGCATGTCTATTGTTGTAGTGTTTGTTAATTATCCAGGAAGACTTGGCCTAAGCTGAAGTTTGATCTAGCAGTACAACAGTAGAGATCAGACATATTCCTCTTCACATCTATAACAAGAATTGTGAACTGGCATCATCCTAACATGAAAAAGTACAGTTTCAGAATAAGGTGTCTGGAGAGTTATTCCTCCTGCATTGTAACACAAAGCTGACTTATAGCCATTTAAAACCAAGGTCATATAAGGAGTTTTGCAAAATAGGAATTCTCTGGGCCACTTATTCCTGCTAATGTAATCTCTCTGTTGGGTACTGGGTCTATATGGAGCAGCTACTTTACTGTCAATTTCTATTGTGCAATTCAGCGTATTACACAAACTACATTCTAATAGCAAGCTTTGAGGCAGTGGTATCACTGCCTATAAACAGCTGTAAGCCACTGTGTAGGAATAAGTATAACTTTTGGGAATAACTATGAATGATGAGTGTAGATAGAGTGAAAAGCATCGGTTTTCAAATGCTGGCTTAAAAAACATAGGTGCCACTATCACCTTAAAAACCTACTGTGGCTGTTCCTCAAAAACAAAAAAGATCTTGTTTACCACATATTTCCTAACAAGGCATTTATTATATCTGCCCAGAACTAGTGCTTATAGGTTTATCATGGCTCCCCAGAAAATACATTTTTAAGTAAAAGTTGTCAGGTAACCTAATCCCAGCCTTCTACACTGCTCTCCAGAGACCCTGTCCCCTGAATCCAGCCAAGGTCTGTGAGGATCCAGTTGCACAGGGCTTGCTTTTGGATCATTCAGTCTCTCAATGCATCTCTAATTCACATTTCACACCTTAAAATACAGGACACAACTCATATGCAAAATCAAGTGCAGAAATGCAACAAACTGCTGCTGAAAATGACTGCACTTTCATATTTTGCCATGTGTGCATGCAGCTAGTTTTTCTTCTGTTATTAAGTATGTGTTATGCCATGAGCACACTGCATTGTTAAAATGACTCTTAATAAAATCTATGACTCTTTTATAGCCTTCTGAAACTACTAGACTTATTATCTTAGCTGATTATTTTTTCTGGTCCATGTGTTTCGATTGGTTTTAATTTAAATAAACCTACATTTTGGGAAGATGCTTAACCTTAAAATGTGTAGTATCTGATGGGAATGAGAAAAGATAAAAAGACAAACATAAAGTAGGCACACTTGTAAACAAATAACCTTATCATCACAAACACGTATTCTTATTAAATTTACATATGTGGAAAAAAATCTGTCTTTATAACCAATGATTATTTTGTTGCTGACACAAAGCCACAATTCCATTTCTTGTCATTGTGTTTGCTTCTGCTATGATATTTACCAAAAAAAGCTAATAAAAACTAACAAAGGAATAGTATATCTAATTTTTGGAAGGTACCTACCATTTACTTCTGACTCTGGGTTAATTTGTATGACCACAAAGTGACAAATTATACTGATGAAGCCACAAATTACACCAGCACATCATAGTGTAGTCTTCATTCTCACTTGAATTTGAGTATTGCAAGCTCACATATTTGAACCATGATGAATTAAGATGGAATGAAAACATAGTGTATGAAGCTGTGAAACCACTCAAGCATATGAAAGGAGCAGAATAAGTAAATTCCAAAGAAAATCTAAAGTTACAATGTGGACACCTATATGCTCATACAAAATCTACACCAGACTCATTATTATTTATTTGTTCCTAAATGTGTGTAAACTATTTAGATAGCACAGGTTCACATGCAGATAAGACTGAACCTCAAAAAGGATAGACAGACTGTATTGTCTCCCTGCTGCTTAAAGCAGGACATGGATACTTCCGAGAATTATAATGTGGCCCCAAGTTAAATAAAAAACAGTGGGAATCTTTCTTGTCCTTTTGTTTTGGGACAAAACAAGAGCTGTTTCTTAATGTTGCACTCAAGCAAAATTCCAGTGATCTCAATGGGAGTTTTGTCCAACCAGCATGTATGGCATTGTTCCAAGAAGGACTGGGAGCTCAAAGGTGAAGACTCTGAAGTGGTATGACCCTCCTGCAGAGTGGTGTATGTTGTAGAAGACAAAGGGGTATATATGTGCACCTTATGGTAACCAAGTTCTTCCATCAACAGAATTTTTTATTCTGAATAAGGTGACTCCATACTCTACATTCATAAAAATCAGTAATAGCTTAGAGGGCACAAATTATATGGTCTTGGTCAGGTCAACACATTTATTACTGATGATATAACAAGGCACTCCAGTCTGCCACCCAAGGGGATTTTGATGTGCTGTCCTCAAAACTTTCTCTTACTCTGCCTTTTCTTCCCAGACTGAAGTCTGGATATCCTGCCAGCTTATTGAGATGCATCTCTCTGCATGCCCATCTTCCCTCTGCCCAGCATATTTCTGTTTAGATTTAAGATGAACAGAGGGATATGGAACATGTCTTTTCTACAGTCTTCAATTGTATTTTATATTTTGTAATTATTATAAAGAATAATAAATAAATAATATAGTAATTATCATTATCTCAAAGCTCTGTTTTTCATTTATTATTGTTCATTTGAAGAATTTTGTGCTATGAGCTCCTGACTTTTAAGTCATCTGAGATTTAAAATATAATGCTGAATACATTAAATATTCACAAAGGGAGTCAAGTAGGGTCATGGAAGTGCCATACATTAATCATACATGTGTGATATTCCCTTGTTAAATGATACAGTCCAGCTCTGCATATTCTGATAAATGAGGTCAAGATGTTGTTTGCAATTGGAAACTAATTAGAGAAAATTTTTCACATATTTTTAATTAGAAAGACAAACTTTTGGAAAAGATAATGTGAAGAAAAGCCAGGCAATGGAGAACAAAATTATTTTTTTGCTGTTTGTTTCTAAAGAAAAGTGTGATTAGTTACAAAGTTCATTTGGCTAACATCCTCATAATGTCACCAACAAATAATGTTACACCACAGGTAAGAATCAGTGCCTTATAACAATGAGATATAAGAAGAATACAATGAGCAAGGGATTACTATTGACAAATTCTGTTATTATTTAAGACTTTTTTTAGCATTAAGTATTGGTGGGATCAAATGAATTAAAGACCTTTCAACACTTAGCTGTACTAGACATTTAAGAAAATCAGGTGATTTTGACATGTCAACTTGAGCAGAAAAAGATTTCACATACCTCAGCAAAGTTTAAACATTTTTGTGACCAGATAAGATAATATAAAGAGATATCTCTACATCGTTAAAGTCCAAAGTGAAACAAGGCAAAAGCCAAGACAGATTCAGGAATGATTCTAGTTTTATGATAGCCTTGTCCATGTCGAGTTAATCAGCAAAACCTGAGGAGCATCAGCAGCCGGTAGACCCAGCCCAGGGCCAGAATATGGAGACTGCCTCTTGCCATCACCCAGTAGAAGATGACAGGTTGCAAATGCCCCACACTTGTCCCTGTACTTCAGCCTGTTGAGGGAGCCAGCCCTTCTGACAAGTATTTCAATCTATTCCCACTTACAGTCAAATGCCACAAAATTACCATTTTAGAGATGCTTCCTTTCACACTCATTTATTTTTTCAGTAATTTCATTTTATAGACAATCAGAATGCTTCACAGCACCTTTTTATTTAGTAAGCCAAGAGAAGCGAACTTCGCCGTGGTATCCAAAAAACAATCCTTGTCCAAAAAATACAAGTAGGGGAGCGTCTTCACAAAGGTGTTTTTGAAAAAATAAATATTTGTGAATATTATCACTTCATTGGGGTATTTTTTTATTTCCTTAAAAAGAAATATTTAATATGGACACAGTGCACTAATAAAAATTACTTAAGTTTATACTTAAAAAAAACATTTTCAATACTTTATTAAAGTTTAGGATGGATCTTAATTATATTTACCATGAAAAAAAAGAGAATTGTTCAGGGATACTCTGTGCATGTATAACTATAGATGTTTTTGCTAGATGCCCTGACAAGAAGCATGAGCACATACCTCATCAATCATCAGAAGACTCCCACAGGAGCTCTTCTAAATAGCCCCCCAGTGAGAGAAGCTTCAGCTAGGGGCTACTCTTCTTGAGACACCAAAAAAACCCAAGAGACAGGAGGCTGTAGGCAATTGGGTTCTTCAGCTCTAGTGCTCACAAAATTACATCTTTCCTGCCTTGCCTTTTCATTTTCCTTATAAAAGCAAATTGTGTGTTTCTTTCCCATATTTCTCATTATTACCTGGCCAATCTGACAAACTTGTCTCAGATTTCTGGTATGGCACACACTGCATTTTTTAGAGTAGTTTTTCAGAAGAAAACAAGCTTTTCCCTCCATATACGTTGTATGGGACATTGCTTGGATAAAGTTCTCCCAGCAGACAGAGAAGATCATGAGATTTTCCTGTTCCAACAGAACAGTGAGCTGCAGTCATTTCTGCACATGACCGTAGGATGGTAGCTTTTCCAAAGAAAGTTTTTGTTCTAATTACCAAAAATCTACCAAAGTCACGGGGCTAGCAAGATGAGCATACACATGGAAAAAGAACTTCATACATCTGCACTGTTGTTCTAAGAACCAGTAGTACACCTCTGACATTCATTTGCGCAGTTAACCCACTTGCCGTCCTTCAGTTCCTACCATGGAGTAGTCTTAGAGCACAATAAATAGATTCCTCTCAATCCAAAGGTTGTGTTTCAGATGACCAAAAAGCACTCCAACTAGAATGAGTTTTCAGTCCACAGAAGGAGGTGAGAACTAGTCCAAAATAAACTCCTCCAAAGCATGCACAATATGGACCATGGTCCTCATTACCAACTGGTTTCTCTTACAGATAAGGCCTGTTAGATGCGCTATTTGCTAGAGTGAATATAGCCATAATAAAGACACAAACAACTGCTAGGTGTTAAGAAGGATGAGACCTTCTAATAAGGTAAAACAGTGGGCTTCAACATGGAATATTTACACTGGTTTGAAGTGAAGGAACCTCCACAAATGCAGAAAATTATCTCAAGAAGAAAAATATGTCTTTATGTCTAATGGCTTCTAAGTCATAAGACATATTCCCTCAGAACAAGTTTTTCTGTTTGAGTTTTCAGATTGCTTAGAGAAAATGCTTGTGTCTCCTTCATGTGTTATAGGAGAGTGTAACAGGAACACCAAACTACTATTTTCTTTTCATCATTAGATCTCTAATTTTACTCTCGGAATACAACACTGTATTATCCTTCATAAACACACATGCTAGTTTCATCAGTATTTTCTTAGTGATAGATGCTATGTTCCATTAACTTTCTACATAGAACTGAATCAGGCCTTCATAGATAAGCACAAAGGCTGTCAAAGTCTGAAGGAGACATCCCTGAAAAAGAATTACAGGATTTCAGCCATGTACAAACACAGTATCTCTTATCTTTTAAACTTGCCATATGTACTGGTTTTAATCCTTCTAGTTTATTTTTCTATTTTTATTTGTTTGTTTTTTATTGTTTTTGAATAGAATCTTAAATGCTTTGAAAAAAACACTCATAAAATACATAGAAATTATTATCACCTGTGCTATTTATCCCATTACAGCCTTATAACAGTTCTCTCACCCAGACATCATATTTTATATTACAACTTTTCAATATCACTTGGAATATCCCTGTGCTTTGGAGTTGGTCTTTTCCATAACAGATTAAATTTTAAGATTATACTGCCTGTCTCTGCACTTCAGTATCTAAGCACATTTGAAAATTCCCTATTCTATAGACAACGGTGGTTGTGACAACCTCGGTGACTGATATGTTTATCTCTAATATATTTTTGCTTAGATTGCAATTTTACTCATGTGCCAGATATCAAGTTAGCCTCATTTAAACCAGTAGTTTCGTGGAAGTACTCTGGTTTTCCTAGATTTCCTGCAAAATCTTCCTTTCTGCAGATTTATGAGAGATGGTGTGTAATTCTTCAGTCTTCAACAGACTGCAGAACATGCAGATCACCTGATCAAATGAAAGGTACATACACAGAGATAGATTCAAATCAATCAGTTAAGCAACTTTATATTGATGGTTGAAAAAACTCCCATATATACTTTCTTATAACACAATGCTTACACAGAGCTGAAAGTTCAAAAAAAATCTTTTCATTTACAGCCCTATCTTTACTTCAGCAATAAACAAGTTGAAGTATGTTACATGGTATGACTGATGTTTTGTATCAGTACTATTTATAAAAGCCTTTTTCTTTCAAAAGTTGCTGGTTACTACCTGTTTTCCCTCCCTGTCTCTGTAGAGGAGTAATCTGTCACCCTTCACATATCAAAGCACAGCCACCAACTGTGACAGGTAAAATTGTTTGAATATCTCAGAGAAAATCCTCAGTAGTCACTGACAATTTGGATCAACCTTATGTGCATTTGAAGCCAGGGCCTGATAACAGGGAAATTGTCCATGTTCAACGTCGCTGTGCATGAGCTGCCTACCCTGTTTTCCTTTCATCAAACTATTAAACAAACTCCGCAAGAAAACGGCTAAACCAACATTTTTTTCTGCTCGCTTGCAGTCTTCTCTGAAGGTCAAGTAAATTTTGTCTCTGTCTGTGACTACATTTGACCATTTATGACAGAGGACCCAAAAACCCAAGGCTAAATCTCTACTAACCAACCAAGCATGGCCAGGTTAGCTAATACAGCTCAACTGCTACTACATGAGCTTCCAAATCACTAGCACAATCCCTGGGCACAGTTTCAATCTAAATAAACTACAACACTCCCAGATCACTTTTTGTAGGTAACTGGGAGATAACAGAGGTCAGGACCATTTCCAGTAGGCAGTTTGAATGCAATTACCCTGTTTTGGAGAGCTGGGAGAGATTAACTATGGCACTGTGAAATGTGCCAAGCCAGTTGACTTCCGAACTGAAGGACACTGCCTGACGTGTTTTAGTTAGTAGCATAGAAGTAGTTAACTTCTCTTTTTACAGGAAAAAATACAAAATTATCTTTTACTTTCAGAGGGTAGTTCTAACATGGTTTTGATGATGAAGTAGCAGAAATTGTTGGCAGACATTTTACCATCTGTATGACCACAGAATCCCGTCAATAGTAAAAGAGATACCTAAAATTATTAGCAAACACAACTCAAATGTAGCTTTCTTTAGCTTTCATATTACAGATAGGTAGGCAATATCATGTAGCCAAAGTCTATTTCTTTGCTTTTAAATACAGCTTCTCTTGACTAAGTGTATTTTTCTCCCAAAGCCTGTCCATATGTATGCAACAGTTAATTAAAGTTTTGTCCAGTGAAAAATCTTCCCATGTCCTTGGATACTTATTTCTACTACTTTGAATGGAAACAAACCATTCATTGTAGGGTGGACAGAGAATTCTTAGAACCAGCTTCAGTTGATCTAATAGCCCGAGCATGAAAGCATTTGTGAGGAGACCGAATACTAAATAGTAAGGGTGAGAAAGACCATAAGCTTTCAGACCTAACTATCCAGAAGAATGCACAGAATGCAAGAGGTGGAAAATTAAAAAAAGAGAAATTCACAAGACATTTTTGTGAAAGTGCCAAAGAGCATTTTGACCTTTCCCTGCATTATTCCCCTGGTAAAATAAGTAGCACTGGGCAAAATCCCTCTTGCTGTCATACACTACTAATGGCAAGTCTGCAATTTCTGTTGAAACCCCTTATACTTTTTACAGGGTACATTTCAATATTTTATCTATCTGCACAAAATAGAGTCAACTCTATTTTACCCACAGTAACTACTTGTAAGGAGAACAACATGAATAAAATTAAAATGCAGATAATGAAAAGCATATATTAATCCATTTGTAAGAACATGTTTAATACTTTGACAGACAGGTGAGTAGGTTTCTGTAAAACTCTGGCACGACTTTAAAATAGAAGTGGGTATAAAATAGTATGTGCTGTGTATCACATGGTCTGTGGTGAGACAAGCCGAGCATAGCCATGAGTAATTTTGCTTCATGAATCAGGAAGTCAGCTTGTCATTCTCTTCCAGCAAGATTAGTATGACCATCGCGTGCAAGACAAAAATCAGGTCATGGGGTCTCTTTTTTCGTTTTCCCTTTCCATCTTCAGTGGGGCTGAGACTTCTTTCTTTAGAACAAATGTTTCAGCAGCCAACTGTGACAAAGCACCACCTGAAGACAGCCATGATGCCCCTGTCAAAGACATACCTGCCCAAAACAATGCTGACAGAAGCTGCAAGAGATTACCATCTCCCTGTTGCAGAGACATGAGTTTCTGTGCTAGATATGACTTTCTGCCAGCCTGGTGAGGTTGGGAAGTATTTCCTCAGGAACAAAAAAAATGGTCAGGAGTTTTATGTTCTCTGCCTTATGGCTAATCCATGCATACTGTCAAAAGTGTGCTTCATTTTATAACCAGAGTTTCCAAAACTGGCAAAGCCAAAGGTAAGAATAGAAAGTAAACAGTCATTTATACATAATGTCTTTCAATTTCCTGAAACAAGCAAACAAAAAAAAGAATGCCTTTTCAATCTCACCTGAGTTTGACTTTCAGTCCATTTGACATCATAAAAATCCATAACTTTTTTTTAGTTAATAAATAAATAAAAAAGTGAGAAAATTAAATATAACAAGGAAAGCAGAAAGAAAAAATAATTTAATTTCCCCACATGCTGTCTGGTCAAAGACAATTGCAAAAATACCTGAAATTTACAGAATTATTTTGATCAAAACCAGATGCTTGGTTGCAACAAGGTGCATATCAAGAACCCTGATTTTTTTTCTTCTACTACACTTTAAGTCTGTAGACTTTATGTTGACAGAATTGAGATCAAAAATACTCTTGAAGTATGCACAGTAGCAATAAACTCTGTATATAACATAATTTTGGAATCTTCAAAGCCAAATCCAGTCTTTCCATTTTAAGCTTATTTCTGCCCTCAAATGTTGGAGTAGTAAATGCAGTCTTGGTGGTTTCAATCCATTTCAGACTGAGAAGCATAGAAGAGAGTAGCTTGAAACCAGAGATCTTACTTCCCCAATCCCTCCTTTCAAATACAGCACAAACTATTTTCAAAAGGCCTTTACAGACCTTCTGACATTTGAGAGAGAATTGGTGTCCACACTCAGAGGAGAATTTTCCTCTAAAGACATTAAAGAGTTCAAGCAGGGTACTCTGCTCTCACTTGAAGGACACAAAACTGAAACAAAATAATACACAAAACATTAACAGGAGAAATACTGAAAACAAGATGGTGTGCAAAAAAGAACTCAAAAAATGTTTTGACAGAAACTGGAGATCCCACCTCCACATGGAAAAACACTTGTGGTCCTGGCTATGTTGTACTGCCACTCACCTTTTGCTGACCACAGTGCTCTTCAGATGCCACCATCAGTTGATTCATATCCTCACCTCAGCTTGTAAGAAAATAAACCAGAGATTTGGATAATTCTCTTTTGAGCTGACCAGTTGAATTGGCTCAAGCAAACAGGTAAAAGGTGAGACAAGAAGTGGAGACAGGACTGTGATAGGAAGAACAGGAAAGGAAGGCATAGAGAGGGGAGGAGGAGGAAGTGAGATTCTCTCCTGTGGCAGCAGCAAGCTGTTTGATCATCATTGTTGCTTGTTGGCTTGAGGCCATAAACTTTAATTTGTAGCACAAAATAACCAGTTATGTCAAAATGTTATATGTAAAAGGAAGACAAGGCCAAAATTGTACTTCCCAGGCACTTAGAAAAGTGAGTGCTCGCTGGCAAAGCAAAAGCAGATATCTAGTTAATTCTTTGAAACACTGGGACCTGATTCATCTCAGCTAGCAGGGGTGGAGGGGGGCAATTGTTTCTTTTCTTAAGTAATTGTTAACAACATTCCTTCTGCTGAAAGGCTAAAATTTAGAAGATTTATCACTAGCAGATGATGTTACTATTTGCAAACATATTAATTTCTAAACTAAAGATTAGCTTGATCCAGTTTAAGACCATAACTCTTTTGGAGCTGCACATTCCTAAATATTAGAGTTCTCTTTTCATTTTTATTTTCTTTTCACTTATCTTCAACACTGAGCAATGCAATTAGCTTACTCAAACAAAGGCAGCAGGAGGTTTTGGTAGAATATAGCTTTATTGCTTATTGTAGCAACCACTTGACTAAATCATTTGCAAAACAGACCTCTTGATAAAATACTGTTTACTTACCCCTGCACAGAAAACATCACTGCAGGGTTGATTCGGCCATTTAGCCTGCAAGAAAAGATAAATTAACTTTGAGGTAATTTGGAAAAGACACTCCAAAACTAAAGTTCCTTGTAATTTAGCAATAAACTTTCATGGAAAGGGACACATTTGGTCTGTGATTTACCTGTAATTTGAAATTATTGACAAAATACTGCAGAGATAACTTTACATGGAGGCATTTGGACAGTTCTGGCACTGCCCACTTGTTACGTGACAAGATCAACCCTCTCTCACTGATAAGTTTCACATACAATGATGGGTTAAGGCAGCCTGAATTTCTGCAGATATTGTAGACTTGGCCAGCTCTTAAATTTCAGTCCTATCTTATCCCTGCAAAAGAAATAAGCTTACCTAAAGAATCATATGGGTGTTTTGTTTCCTTAGTCCCCTGAAGACAGCCTCTGCAGAGTCCTGCTGGAGTTCTGCAGGCAGCTACTTGGATGCAGGCAGAAGCTACTGGTGCCTTGGGCAATGCAGTGCTGGGCTGAGGCATCTGGGTTGGCACATTAAGGAACATGGAAAGAGGTGGGAAAAGAGGCAGCAAATGCTGGAGAACATCTTAGAGCAAGTGGGTGTTGGGAGTGGGACAACAAAAGAAAAGGAAACTACACACAGAGTTCCTGTTTATTTGACTAACGTAGAGATGATTAATTTTTCTCTGGCTTAAATATAGTAAATTAATTCACCATGTGACTCTGACACACTACTACTATAATTATTATTATTGTTATTGCTACTATTATTGTTATTATTCTTTCCATTTCATTATAATAATAATTTCCATATTCATTCTCATTTATGTCCTTATGTTTTGATGTGAAATCACATCAACAGTGTGCCAGTGAGGTGTAGGACATGACATCTAACTTAAGTCTGGAGAGCTAGAGATAGATCTGTTTGTATCACGGCACCTAATAGAGTCTCTGAAGATGCTGTTTTACAAAAGAGTTCCTAGTCTTTCAGCAAGGCTCAAACAGCCAGCAGAAAGGCAGAGGGCAGGATTTGTCTCCACTCTACTGGCCCACCCACAGAAAGCAGGAGAGACTTCGCCTTGCAAGGAGAGGAACAGCACCCATGAAATCTTCATTAGCAGATGCTGCTGAGATTCCATTCACATCTGTGAGAGCAGGTGCCTTCAGCATAAAGTCAGAGCAGTCTGAAATGGCTAAGGTAGCACCAGAACATGACACTTTGAAATTTTAGCTCAGTGATTTGCCCAAAGCTGCAGTGAATCAGCAGACTAACAATCCTGATTCCCAAGCCAGTTTGCAGTATTCAGGGTTAAAGACAGTGACACATAAAAACTCACTGCCAACCAAAAAGTGTCATGCAGAGAAGGAGAAAAAAAATTGTCAGCCGGGGTTAGCTTTTAGCATAAATTCTCTGTAGTCATTGGCTTCCTTTGACTCCTCATTTTTGTTTTCTATAAAGAGAGCAGAAAAAAAAGCATTCACAGAAATTTTACTGAGATGTTATCACTCTTCTCTTTTTTTGAGAGAGGGTGTTGGTGAGGCGACATCTTTCAGTCCCTCCAGACATGTTTCAGATGATACAAATCAGCATCATTCTGTTACACTGATAAAGCCAGGAGGATCACATTGAACAACAGGCTTCAGTCTCCTGTTGGAAGTGCTGAAATACTTTCCTTGTACCTTCTAAAAATACTTTCTTGCTGCTCAATTTAGTATTTTTTAGGTGACCAGATCAGGAAAACTAAGCCTGTAATGTTTTCAAAGACTGCTTTCAGATGGATATAGCTGATTTTTCCACATCACATCAGCTGTTAAGCATTTAATTTAGTAATTCAGAGAAGATTTATTCTGCATAGAGATGATTTGTCCACAAAAGAGCCTGATCTTTCATAACACTATTGAGAGTAGTTAATTCACTCCCAGAGATTATATTTTTGAAAGCAACCTTTTCTTTTATTTATTTGAATTCCTATTCAAATATAAACCTAGCTTCCTTGGGTTGACTGACAGTAGACAAAACCAAGTTCTGGGGCTTTGAGCAACCTGGTCTAGTGTCAGGGGTCTTGGGACTACAGGATCTTTAAGGTCCCTTCCAAACAAAAGCATTCGAAGTCCTTCAGAAACACAATGTGCACTAAAAGCAGTTTTGCACTAACGGAAAAGCAAATCAACAAAAAAATGTACTTAATTTTGACTCAGCTGTCCTGCTCACATACTATACTATGTTAGTGTTAGATTAGTCGACATTATCTGTAATTTAATTGCTCCTGAGAGAGGCTTGGCACTTAGCTTCCTCTGTTACAATCTACTGAATGGTAGAGACTACCTACACTGGATGTGTCTGAACAAAATCACCGTATGCTAAGCTTTGGAGTGGATTTCATGTAAACTATGATTACACCATAGTTTATTTCAGTTAAGGAGAATTTCCCCATGCATTTTTAAAGAAAAAAAATTTCAGAGAGCTTAGTGTCTTTGGAATGTCTATAGGCAGGGTCAAAATTATTGCTGTAAACTAAGCTGCTTTGTTCAAGGTAACTCAGCTAGTCATAAAACCTTAATGTTTTTACTCTGGGCTAATGGGATTATATAAGTAGAACTACATAACATCACTTTAGGACAAAGCACATACAGATACATAATAATTTCTTGTTGATGGTAACACTTTCTTTTGTTTAGCTATCTGATTTTTAAAAGCTAGTATCCCCAAGTAGAAGGCTGATGAGTCCAAACCCAGGTGCTTCTGTTTTCTTGCTTATTGAGATAAGGAAATTTCCTTTGAAAGCAGCTGCTCAGTGAACCTGCAGGGGCTATTCTAAAAACTGCTCTAATTTTATCTCCTTTCAGAGATATAAAGGTTGGGCAATAGCCCCTTCATTTTTCAAAGCATTGCCCAAGGCCCAGGAACACAGGGTCCTACAATAATCACTACAAATTATGCAGCTGAAACTCCATGTGGTATTTTCATCCTTCCTTCAGCTAAGTGACCCATCTTAAAAGAACATATAATTTCACTGGGACCTTCTCAGCTGGGAGAGTACTGTGAAAGCCAGTGACAACAGATTAAAAATTTTCTGGTACCTAGTTCCTTCTGAGAAACACTGTAGGAACAATGTGGTTGAATTAACGCTGTCGTTTTTGTCTTAATAAATGTGCGCAACAAATAACAGCAAATGGTCTAGTATGCTATCACTTCTTTTACCACAGTGAGGATACAATTTACCTCCAGAGATAAGACACTTAGATCAAAGCCTATTAAAATTTCAATTCCCTGAGTATAACAGTAGCTTTAGGTTATTCACTGGCAAAGAAAATCAGCTTAAAAGAATATGATAATAGATTTCCTAAATTCATAGTTAAATAAAAGCAAAAAGGACTGATATAGCCTGACCTCCTAAAAAAACATAGGACAAATGATTTCTCTGAATTAATATTTTTTTAACTAAAGTGTATGCTTAAAAACAACCAGCCTTCATTTACCATTTCTTAGACCTTGTGAGTTATGTCAATGCTGCTAAAAAAGGGGGGAAGAGGGGTTGTTACCAAGTCTAACTATATTTAACTTATATACTTCTTTTACAGATTTGAAAAGCCCTTTATTGCTGCTTTTCAACCATTCATAACTTACAAAGTGTAAGGAAGATACTTATTGCTTTTCTCAGACATTTTTACTGGTTTGAACATGATAAACATTTCATATGAGACAGGTTTTCCAGTCCTTTAGTCATCTCTGTGGTTTCAATGCATCTCCATACCTCTGTCTGTCACCTTAGAGCCCAGTTCAGGTGCTTCCTAATCCAATTCAAAAACATCCTGCTCATACATACAAAAATGGTACAAGCCTTTTGTATGCAAAATTTCACTGGCAGCTTCTGGAATATAGAAGCTGTATTTTTATTCTGTATCTGCAGCATCACAAAGTCCCTGCTGAAGGCAGGTGTTCCTAGGCATTACATTAAATAGAAGATATAATTATAATACTAGCAAAACCAAAAATATTCTGCTGATCCTTCTTGTCCTTTTCAGGTTCTTATAGATAAGATGTATCTGCTTCCTTGCTACCATTTTTTCCTATTTGACCTAACTAAATCACATATTAGCTTATGCTTTTCTGTAATAATGACTGATTTTTTTTTTAGTTTATCATTCTTTCCTTAATCTTTGTACCTTTTGTAAGCTCAAACACTTTTTTTTTTCCCTTCCAGGTTCTTTATGAAAATGCTAAATATTATAGGAAAAACAGTGATCTCTTCATACTCATGCATCTGTTCACTCATGGTTCCCTGTTTACAGTTTTATTTTGAGCTCTGATATGCCTCCAAATTTTAGTTCTTTTAATACATGCCATGTTGATTTTATTTTATCTGGGCTTTAAAGTAAAAAGCAGTGCAACATCTATCAAAAATTTTAAAGTAATCTATTACATCAATGTTATTATCTATAACAAGTGAAGTAGCCTAAGCAGTAAAAACAAGCTTTATTTTCCATATTCCTTGCATTGATTTGTACTAGTTTTATTTTTTACTATTATATCCTTCTTGATGGAGACTCAGACTGTCCATTCAATTTTTCTGACCTAGACTGACAAATGTCTATATAGCACCAGGATCAAGGTTATCTAGAGTTTCACACTTCTTCAGAAGCTTCCTAGGTCTTTTCTAAAGTCAGACCAAATAAGAACTATTTCAATAGCTTTTTTAACATCTCCTATAGAAACAAAACATCTGGACATGTTGATTTAAAATCTGTGTTCCTATTCGCTACTGTTTAACACCTTCTGATTACTCAAATGGAAGCCATTTTACTCATTTGCCTGGAAACCACACAGAGGATATAACATTTGTTTATGTACATTGCAGAGGCATCTTGTACTATAGTTTAGTCTAGGGTTTGGCTACCACCATCTCCGGGCTTGTCCTGGGTCAGTGTCTCCAATAGGTTGCTGTGTCATTGATCTTCAGCTGTGCTTTTTAATATTACAACCGAAGAAAAGGTCTGAACTCATGAATGCTTGTATTAGCCAGGCAACTCTGACAAGTCAGAAGCAATAGGCTACAATTAATAGTACCTGGGTTTAACAGACACTAGTGATACAAAATTCCCTCCTACCAATGCCATGGTTTACCAAATATACTGGCGAGGGTAAATTCCAGGAAATTATTGAAATAATTAAAAGAAACAGGAAATTCAGATTCATTGCTAGTTACAAAATCACAAACTTTTAAAAGCAGTAGTAGATGAAAATACGTCATTATGAAGAATAACTTTGTTATGAAAATGCTCAAGGTTACTCCAATTGCTACTGGTGTCTCTCACGGAATTCTGGTCTGGGTGTGATACATGGGAACTATGCACAGGGACTGGATACTGCAAAATGAACCACACTTTTAGTTGATGTGAAGCCATTGTACAAGCTCCAGGGGAGCAATTAGCATCTCTACTCCCCAAAAGCACAGCCTGCCAAAAGCATCCTAGAACTTGCTGTTATGTGCACAGGAAGGATTTTCATTACACAGAGCAGCTACTTTGCATGAGGGTGAGGGATGCATCTTAACAAACAGTGGAGGAATTTGCTTTAAATTTGTAGCATTTACAGGCAGAAATCGCAGAAACTAACCTCATTTCTCTCAGTGGAGTGGTCTGGCCTGCTTGCTCCTATGAACTGTCTTGCAAAATCTGGAACAAAACATGGAAAAGCACTGTTTGTTTTCTTTAAACGCTGTGTAATGTAATCAATCAAAATCATGATTTTTCTTCATTCCTTACTTCTTCCAAATCTTCCTTATTTCCCTCCTCTTTCTCTCTTTCTTTCTTTCCCACTTTCTTGTGTTCTCTCCTTCCAGTAATGACCCAGTGCTTAGCTGGGGGAAGGCAGGAGGTGTGGGGGTAGGACTGTGTTTATGCCCTAATTAAGTCTGCAGTTAGCTGATGGGAAAATCGTTGTCAGGAGAGTTGATAACAAGCATAAACATGACAAGCTTGTTTTGAAAAGTCATCCTGTCACTCTGTTTACTTATGCTACTGCATGCAGCTCCAAGCTACTGTCATATATATTTATATTGATACATCTGCATCACTTTCCCCTCCTCCCCCATTTTTTTTTTCCTCTAAGAAATATAGATAAAAGCTTCACACATCCTGCATTTCAAGGAATCAAGGAGTCCCCACAGTAGAAGTATATATTTACTTATTTAAAGAATAACAGAGAACATGGAAGAGAAATATCTGAAAAGGCGAGGAACTCATACATCAGTTTTCATTTTCTGAATGACTTACAGATGCCCTTGTCCGTGCTTAATTTTATTGTGAAACTTAAGTAGTTCATTATATTAAATGTGAGATGCCTTTATTACATAGATTTTTGATAGAGATCTGAAAGGGTTACAAAATATAAGGAAGAGTAACAGTGTGTGTAAAACATGTCTGTCTCTCTGCCAGTATTTCTCTCAAAACAAGAACTTCAGCATTGTATATGCTTCATTCCAATGATGGCCAATAAGCCTTCATGAACTGTCCAAATTATTGTCTGTCTGAAAGAGTCCTTCCAACCACTTAAGCTGTGGCATACAGTTTAAGGTTTTTGCTTTGGAGAAACCTGTCTTGGTTTCCCAGATTTAAAGACTTGCTAAGGCGTGAAAATTGAAGCAAATGAACAAACCTTATACTCCTGAGCAATTCAGCATTAATACACTCCTTTTCTGGCCTCAGATAACAGCAGATGTGAAAATGTAAAGCTGTATGCATGGCTCTGGAACTGGAGAGGGATTTGTATTACAGTGGCTTCATTTGATTTTGCTTTAGCTTAGGCAAAAGGAGTCAAGTTTCCAGTTAAAACATTCATTGCCCTCTTGTTGCTGTTTTCTCTCTTAACCACAGATGACTCATTACAGGTAAGTAACGTTTCACAAATCAAGCTTTAATTATTTAGCTGACACAGAAGAAGTACAATTTGTCATTGTCCGGCCAACATAAAGAAAGTTCAACTGCATTAGCCTTTCTTTCATAGTGGGTGGGGGTTTATCAGAACTCACTTTACTAATGGAATGTAAAGAAGCTAAGAAGAAAACATTCATCACAGACTACCCAGTAAGAATGCTTTATAAAAATTTTCTATGGCTCTAGACTTTTAATATCACTATATCCTGTGAATCATGAGGAGAGATTAAACCCTTGAACTTCTTCAGGTCTTTGTCACCTGAAAGGAGACCACAGTGGAATTCATTGAAACTTACTTAGCCATCAAAGGGGGAGGTGCCTTGGCTAAGCTAACCATCCAGCCCTCCTCACTAGCTTGTGGAAAGAGACAGGCTCCTCAAAAAGACTCGTCCTCAGCTTCCTAATATCTAATGTTTTAGACACCCTTTTTAGGATATAATCCAGGAGGCCAGGTGTAATCCATCTCCTGGAGGGACTTGCTTGCTTCCCTGACTACACATGCAATCTGCAGTTTAGACAGGAGAATTCACGTTGTTGAGTCACATGAGGTGGATCTCATCCTGTTTTTTGAAAGCAGGACCAGGCTTTCACCCTGTACAACATGGATCAGCTACCAGAAAGCACAGAACAGTTTCAACTGGAATGTCCATAACACTAAACAGATTTGTTTTATGAATCATTCTCTTTATCCACCTGTCTTAAACATAGTACTTATACAGGTATCACAATACTTGATCTGCCTTGTAGCACGTGCTCTCACCCTTCTTCCTTGGTAAAGAAGGACAGTTACATACAGTTTGCAGGTAGCAGATACTAAGGAACAGAGAGATTGAGGATCATGTCTACAAAATGCCCTTGAGCACTGCAACAGCTACATGGCACATCACCTCATATTAAAGTACCTGGCTCCTGTGCAAAATATACATTTTTATGTTTGAATGTGTTTTGACTACAAATCACACAGGGAGCTTCTAGTGGAAGACAGAACTGAGGTCTCCTAAATCTTAGCCTCTAAAAGCATCCTAACACTCACATTTTCAGTGTATCCTCTTTCAAAGTGGGTGTGCTATTATGCAGTGATACTAAATTCATGTTACAGTTAGCAATGTGCAGATAAATATCTAAGTCCTGCCAGCACAGAAGAAGCCCATCCATGCATGATGTAGCTTCCATGATTTGGCAGTTCTTTAATTAGCAGCTGGAGCTCTTATCACAGTAAGCTTTCCTTTCTCATCTTAACCCATAGGCCATCCACTCTTTAAACTTATTTCATCAATGATAAAAACCAGAGTGAACGATCTTCTCTCTAACAATGTAGAAACACAAATAAAGCTATAATGCATCATGGGGGAACATCAGATGTGCAGTCACCTGCAGCAGTCACTGCAGAAATCACAAATTCTTTATAACAAGGAAAGGAAATATATGAACATCACTAAAATTTTTCTCAAGTTCAGTGTTGCTAACTCTCATGTCCTGGTCAGATGTCAGACTGGGTATTTAAATTTTGAATTACTTAAATTCATTCCCTTTGTAATTTACCTCCATCTAAGTAAGTTATACTAATGTGAGTAAACAAAGAATTATGTACAGTAGTAGGAGAAGAACTTTCATGCAGAAGACTCCCAATGCATTTTGCTGACCACAGGATCAATTCGGCTCTGCATTATGCCAGCCTTTACAGACACAGCAGATGTGAGATATGCCAGACAAGCCTGCGGTAGTCTGTGGTGGAACAAGTACCTCTGCAATCCCTTCTCTGCTGGGAAGCCACCATGAGATAAGGTACCTCAACTGCTGCTTAACCAGGAGAGGTGCCTAATGGAGTTCAAGAAGCAAAATTTCTCTGCCATCCTGACTAGACATTAAAGCTCTTCTCTCCCAGTGAGAAGACCTCATCAGTGTCTGAAAGATTTTCATGAAATCTAATTGTCATTAGGAACACAGAGGGTACAGTCAGCAGCAGAGACTGTAGCCAGAAGACAAATATACTCAAGAAAAACAAAGCTAGGTGAAGAAAAGCATTTTCTTTTTATTTTATGTCAGCCCAAGGACTAAGATAGGAAAGATCCCAGATATTTTAGTAGGTTTTGGATGAGTTCCTACAGGTTCTTTTCCTACAAGTCTAAAGTTACATAGAAGAAAAAGAAGTTTTTTATTGCTTATAATATATACTTGCTTAATGCTACATAAAATTGACATCCAGAACTAAATCAGCAAGACATTTTTTCACTTTGATGATTGTGAGCTGCACAGAATTATGGTACAGAGAAAAGGTTTATGAAATTTTGCTGGAGAGCAGCCTGTAAATGACTAAAGTGGCTCATATACTGTTTCTAATGCAAATGTGGAAGTAGGTTATGAAAAATACCATGTGTGAATGGAATTATCCATGTTCATGAAGTTTCTAAAGAGACCATATCTTCCACAGAATATGTTTACAGCTTCACAAACTTTGACAAAGGTCAAAATCCATTGGTTAAGTAATACATAGATTTAATTGTACGTCTTCCTTCAGTGGAAGCCATCATGTGGCTAAATTCTCATCCACTTCTTTGATGAGTTGTGCAGAGATGAAAAGGCTCCCTTTTCTGTTATCTGACTGATCTCCAGTGATTCATGTAAAAAAAGGAAAACTTGAGAAAAACAAACAACCTCTTGCAAGTATTTAACAGCAGTAAACAGTCTTGTTTTTAAAGATGCTTCTCTGCAGACAGAGTTACAGACATTACCTCTGGGCAGCTGTCTAATGCTCACTCAAGCATTGTACTTCTGAAAAAATGAGGCAGCCCTTCTCTGAGCAATTATGTGGGATGAAGAGCTTTGGTAGGCCAGTAGGAAGAAACAGAAAAATCACTTTTTTTGTTGAATCTTTCAATCTCTTCTCGTTTTTGCAAATCAGCACACCATGTCTTAATGGAGATATACTCTGCTACCCTTTTAAAACAATTTGCGCATGTATAGATTCATTCAGAGGAGGAGATAAAAATCATTTATATATGCACACTAAGAAATGGATAAACAGAAAACAAAACAAAAAAAAACAACACTCGGAAACTGTGACTTGTACTAATTTACTCAGTGAACTTACAGCAACAGAAAGATAAAATCCTAAATACTTGTCTCTGAATACACATACCCATAACTACTCTAGTTAAAACAATCTAACGGCAAACAGTTTTGAATGAATTTACTGGAAAATAAGTCTCTCCAAGAACACAGTTTAAGCACAAATCTGTCAATAAACAAAACATGGAGTACAACAAAGGGTCATGCCCTATGTGTTTATGTTGGAATGACAGTCTAAAAACTGACTGAGGCCTAAGTACAGTGTGTTGCAGGCAAAGCAAATAATTGGTGACAATACAGGCAACTGAAACAGACCATGGGGTAGGAATAAAATTTTGTTTCTTTTCCCAAGCCAGAGGAAGGACAGCAGGTACAAAAATTACTCAAAGTAAATGGTGCTTCCTTACAATATAAGCAAGTAAAATAGGTGGATTTTACACTTTTGTTGCAATCTCTCTGTGACTTCAGGCAAGCTTTTAGAATTTTATAGGCTTTAACACCTAAGAGCACATCTGAGGAGATGGATATGTATCTAAATAATCAGGTGCCTTTTCACATCTCACTGTTACAACAATATAGTCAGTGTCATTTAATATATGCTTTGAATTACTGTTCCTCTGGTTAGTACCAAGTAAACTCATTAGTTGCAGCTGCTGTGTATGTGACTACAATCATACATTACTAGGCTGGAGAATAAGAAATCTCTATTTAAGATAAACAGAAAAGTTACCACATATTTGCTACTGAAATACAAATAATGACAGTCCCATTTTCTTATCATATATATATGCTGCAACAGTGTCCAGGCTAGCCTTTGAAGAGTTCAATAGTCCCCCTAGGTGCTACTTTTGCTCTTTCAAGCTTTTTCTATGTCATGTTGATGGAGTTATTGTATAAATTACGCATAGAATCATACGAAAATAACTGTAAGAGCTTTGCAAATAAATAACAGAAATAGCAGAATGCTACCTCTGTTTCTGGCAGAGATGTGTAGAATATCAGCAATATTCTACACTTGCAGAATTGTGGGGTTTTTTTTTATTCAACAATGGATTGTCCTTACAATTATTTGAACACACAAGGTCTCTGTACATAAGCAGCTTAGTAATTTTGGCTTCTATAGCCAAGTGTTCCAAAGAAACAGGATATGTTTTGAAATTACAGTGATTCTCACTCTTAAATTGCACTGTCCCCATTAACTGTTCAATGAGGGAGTGGCTTGCTTGTTCACTTCTCAGCATGACTTTCCTAACTGGTATGAATCTTCATTTATTTTTGTGAATGAGAAACCCCAATATTTTAACTCTTGTGATTCTTCCCCTGAATGTCACGAGTTGTTTACAAATGTCAGCGGGTGAAGACAAATGACATTTCTGGAGAAGGTCAGGTGGCCAGAAGGGTGTAGGAGTCTGCATGATCAGCTGCTGCCTTCTCTCCTGCTGCCTTGTTCAGAGCCCCTTACGGCTTCAAAGAGCAGTGTAGTGATATTCCCTGTTTTGCTGTCCTCCCCATTACCTCGTAGTGTTCAATTCAACTTTTTGACCAGGATCAGGTCTTAAGCTGATATTCTTGAGAAGTTTCTTTTCTAACTCTTAGATTTAATTTTTTAATGACACTCAGAGCCCGCCACTTCACAACAGAGCAGGATTTATTTTCCCATGAGCATTCCTTTACATTTAGGTGCATTGAATATAATTTGCTGTACTATTGATGAGTCAATCAATGCCAGTATGTACTTGTGAAATACTCTGCAGTTAAATTTTGTTTTCTTTGTCCTGAATAGCTCAGTATTATCAAAGAACTTGGCCTATTCACCAGTCACCCACTCCCTTTTTCTAATAATTTATTGCTTTCTGGAACAGTACAGGCTCAAGCAGAAATCCTTGTGGGACATTGGTGGTGTTCTCATTCCACTTAAAGCTGACCATGTATTTCTGCTCTGAGTTTCCTTTATCTTAAGTGGGTTTATTCATATGAAAAATTTACCTATTTTCCTTTGCCATTTCTGTAAGAATTTCAGTGAGCAAACTTTTTAGAAATTTATCTAGACTGGCACCTAACTCCTTCACAAGGCAATTTTAGATTTCTTCACCCTAATTAAAGATACATACATGCTTGGAGATGCCATAATTCTCATAAGATTGGGGGGAATTTTGATCAGCTCTGTTTCTCTGTTTCTTATAATTTATGGAACCCCTCACAGGAAAGATGCTGATCTGGCTAACACAATGTCCTTTACTGTTACAGTCTCCTTCCTTCAGACAAGTCAAAATATGTAAGATACCCTGTAATAAGCCAGATGATTGATATGCTCTCTGTTAATTACAGTATATTAATATCCTTATAGAGCGAACGTACATTATGTCAGTGTGCTAGGCTTGCTTGAAGGTATATTCAGAAAGCCAAATAGTCAATCTCACAGTAATCAATTTCATTTCAGGGTTCCATTTAAAAATGGGGAAGAAGGGGGAATGGAGATGAACTACATTCATTCATCTTTATTATATATTATATCTGCTGCTTGTAAAGATACTCATATTAAAGACCATGTATACCTCCCTTAATAGTGTTCAATTTACATACCTGTTGGTGGAATAAATTCAGATAAGTATACTTTACTTGTAGTTACAGATTTAGCCTTGTCCTTCATCTCCCAGCCTATCTCAAAATGTTACCTTTTGATAGGTGGAGGGGAGTAAAGCTCAATGAAAATGACAAGAATTCTATATAAGGAAAAAAAAAAGGCAACAGTGCTTATGTTTATTTCTCTATGTTCTCCCCTGAGACCCCAGTTAAATGGTTTTGCAGCTGAACTTTCCAAATGCCAAGTCCTTTTCAGAAAACGTTTGAAAAACTACTCCTGAAGATGATCTTAAAAGATAAGACTGAAAATTTTTAGTGCTCATTGAATAAATGAGGATACCACTACAGAGATAAGAGGAAGACAGGCATTCAAAATGACCACAGCTAAGGTAAACAACTATCCTACCACACCCCCGGGCCTAAAAGAACCAAAACCACCAAAAACAGGGGTGAAAGGGGAAAAAAAATAATCCCCAACAAAACCCCAAATCCTTTATACAGTATAAAAATGTCAAAAAGAAAATCAACTTTCCTCCTGAAGAACTCCCTAAACACTGGCTTCAAGAAAAGTATCAATAGTTGCTCAGACCATGATTTGTTTCAACATATCAATTCTGTCTACATTGATATTAACCAAGCATAAGTAATAACCAATTCACTGAGCCTTCACAAACATATAAACGAAGTATTAGAGCACATCAAGCCATCTGAGACTACTTTGAAGTCTGCAGGGTTTAGGACTTGGAAGACTTAAACTTTATATTATTGGGCCAGAAAAACTGTCAGTATCATAGCCCTGTATCTTTATTACAATGCGCATGAAAATGTGTACATACTAAGGATAGAAAAGCTGTCACATTGAGATTTCACTGTAAGGTGAAGTGGTAGAATATAATGTGATGACAGATTATACCTTCTTTTTTCTTTTTTCAGCACAGCTCTTGAAGAAAGTTGTTACTTTATGGTAGGTTTTCTTAACATTTTGCAAAGGGTCAGTTTGCACAGCCTCTCCTTACGTAATCTGTAATTTGGAGAAATTTGCAGAATTATACAGAGGAATACTGCAAGAAGACATTTTTCTTGAAATAATCTCATTATCACTTCAGTGACAGTGATCAGACTATACTCTTTGTCAGGCAAGAATGTGTTCCTGGAGCTCATCTGGTAATTAAGAGTGTGATTCTCACTGTATGACTTCATCTAAAATACTTTCTGAAAATTAACATTGTAATCCTATGGGTTGGCCTAAATCCCGAAATGGTTTCTCAGGTGCAAAGAAAGAACAAGCCTACCCTTTTCAAGGATGGCTAGACAAGTAGGCTGGGAAAGTCCAGTAATATAGGGGACTGCCTTAAAGAGAGTCTTTAGGGCACATGCAGGTGGTCTTTCAATAACCAACAGCATGGCACCTTGAGAAGTTGTATTTTGCAAGTCAAGTCTTGTATCTCAGGATAAAACCTTGACCAGAGAAATAAGGACCTTGAACTCCCATATTCTTTACCATCTCCTGCACTGAGTTACCAGATCCACTGAGGATAAGAAAAAAAGTAACATATCCTGTATTAGATACTCAGTGTTACTGGATGTTTCTACCATTCAGTAGCAGCTGTGCTGGAGAGGGAATGATGCAAAATATTATTCATTTATATGCCCACTTAGCATATTTTGATGGTTTTTTTAACACTTTCCCTATGTTGTTTTTTTTACTTGTTTTTAATTTCAACAATCTTGCTAGCCAAAATTCCCCCAGATGCATATATTTAGCACTGTGTATACTCATTTTCAAATAGGCTTACATGAGATAATGATGTTTGCACAATATTTTAACCAAGGTAGAATACAGGAGGCTTAACAATGTAAAAAGAAAAAAGAAAAAGTAAAAAGGCAGCAGGCCAGGACTTCATTAAATGAATGTTTACATACCTCCCTCTTTGTTTTCACTACAGGATTGGAACAATAGGGAGTTTTTTTAAGCATTTGATTAGAAGACTGGATTAAAGAAAATAGGTGGCAACAATGCGCTCCTTAAATGCAATTTTAACTGAAGAATCATTTAATTATTTATTTTTTATTATTATTGAATTTGGTCTCCATTCAAAGTCAAAGCAAAATTGCTCTGAGTTTCAAACATCAGATACAGAATAAGATTCAAAGTCTTCAAAACATTAAAATGTTAGATCAAAGCTGTTAAAGTAGGTTTTTATCTCAGTGGGCAAAACTGAAATGAGGTTAAGGTATGAACTGGATACGGTACTCAGGTATTTATAGTTTATTACAAACAGCAGTTTTCATATCTCTAAAATGTAATTTTCCTATCTGATCATGTCCCTGATGCAGTTCCCATTGTGAACTGAAATGTGATCATAGAAATATTACAAAAAGGTATTAAGCTGTGTTGTGAAATTTTTTTTTTGTTTGTGGATTTTTATGTCTCCAATTACAATGGACTTCTGACCTATATTTTTCAGATACTTTAATGTCCACACGCTTGAGAGCTGATTCAGAATATTTTGGGACAATTCTCACTATATATTAGTGAGGGTAATTCACTCAGTTTAACTCCATCACAGTGAAATTTTTTATTAAAATAAGAACAGTGATATGAACTATGTGATGTTCATGACCTTAGATTTCAAAATAGTTAATTCCAGATACATTTTTTTAATGGTGAAACAGACACATAAAGGTGATATAAAATAATGAAGACCACTAAGCAAGTCCAGGACAGACTTTGAAACTGAGGAATAAGATTCTTCATTCCTAGAACATTTTGTGCATGGATGACCCTGGTTGCCCACTGTAATGTTGTTATTATTTATAAAAGTATTTCCTCTGTTCAGTAGGAAGAGACCATATTATTTTTGCTTTTGTGGATTACAATGAATTAACGATGCCAAATGTTATAATTTATAGCTTAGATTTGAAGTAAGAAGAATCAAAGCAGCATAATTCACTTACATATTTTAAAGGATTCTCCAGTTACTTTGATGTTACAGTAAGAAAACATTTTTTTTCTAAAAAGAGCTTGACTGACAGCTCATGAAAACTTTGTCCTCCATTAGTCAACAGAAAAACTATAGCAAGGTCCTTGTCATTTCCGTCAGCAGTTAAGAGCAACAACTCGTAATTACTTTATTCATGGCTTTAATTATTTAGATATTTGTCCACTATAAATACAACTGGAACTTAAATTTTATTATGGAAAAAAAAAACAACCCACTAATAAGATCTCCCACAGTTATTAGTAATCTAGGGCAGCTCTGAAACATGATTTTACAACAGCAGTCTTCCTGTTTCATTAGCAGATCATTCTGAAGTTTTAAGTTACACAGAAATGAAAATGGGTGACTGTCCAAAACAGTATCTCACAACTGTGTTTGTAAATTGAAACTGGAAAAATATCCAAGCAAACACTTGTGGTACTAAAACATCAAAGATTTTTATTGAACTCTAAAACTAAGACAATGTGTTCAGTCATTGATCTTGTCTAGTTCCCTTCTCGAAAAGTTCAGCTCAAGGAGTAGTAAACTGAATTAAATTAAAAAGTTATGAGGTCCTGATAGGGGCGTAAAGGAATAGGCTGTGCAGAGCACACTGGAGTCAATAGAGCAGCTCAGTAAGACAGGAGATGTGCTCTCTTACTTTTAATGTTGCTAGGAATATTTTAATTTAGACTTGGTGCCTGAATGAGTCTTGTCATCAAAATACTTCTTGAAAAAGCACTAAAACAATTTACTGTCACTGCAAGGCCTCTTTCAGTGGCAGTCCCTCATTGTCACTGAGATAAAGAGAATAAAGGAAATATTTTACAGGGACCTGCAAACTAATTGTGGGTGGACTAGAAGGTAGACCAGAGACTTCTCCAGTTAGAGATGATTACTGCTGCAGACAAGCAGTCTTTTCTAGAGCAGAAGCCCTCATGCCTTTGACTTTCTCTTATTTCCATAATGAAAAAACTTTTTCAATTCATTGTCCCTTCCTTTCTAGGTCTCACAGTTACTCACTTACACAGGCACTGCCCTAAAATCACCTGTTGTGTATGCTTCATGTCTTCAGACTTGTTTCTCATTTTCCCAAACTCATTCCTGCTTAATCCTTCCCTTCCACTTCAATAACTCCTTTCTTCCCTCTTTCACCCCAGAGCTGGACTTACTCCTGGAAGCTAACTAAAATTAAAAGCAATCACAATCTTTTCATATTAAAGGAAAGACCTAACATCTTCAAAAGCCCACTGCTATGAATAACATCTCCTAACTGTTCCAGAAAGCTTTCAGTGTTAATACACATCTACTTCAGATCCTCCCAGTTCATTCATTCCTCTACTACTACTCCACAGCCAAAAGCTCCCCAAGACAGACTCCTCTTGCATATCCCCTTTTCCCTCCAAACAATGCCTGGTATTGAGCTCAGAATTACCTGAACTGCCTGTGCAAGTTGACAGTCCCTTGGTCCCAGTGGCCACCAGCACCCCCTGCCCTTCTTTCCCAAGGCTATTGTTGCTAAGCCAGCCTGCCCACCTGCCTGTCTCCTCCTGCAGAAGCCAAGGCTCAGCTCCTGTATCTGGCTGGGTCCCTAGCACCCCCAGGCACATTCAATAGCAATCTATCCAAACAGGGCTCTGACAGCAGAAACAAGAGAGCATGTTGGGGAGGAAAAAAAAAAAAAAAACACAACCAAAAAACGGGGGAGGGGGAAGACGGGGGAGAAAAACAAGGGGAAAAAAATGGTATTGTAATCTTATCTCCTCAGCTTGCCAGTCTTTATCCGATACCAAATAAGCTTATTACAGCAGGAATATGTATCGTGTGTTCTCCTGGCAACACTGAATTAAATCCAGACAACTCAAGGAGACCATTCAGGAGGGAATTTAAAGGAGGGGATTGAATTAACTGAGTGCAGAACTGAGTAAGGTATAAACAAGTATTTCATCAAAGACAAGGTCAGGGTGAGAGCAGACTCTGGCAAGGGTCCAACCATAGTGATAAACTAGGGGGAGATGCTGGTGGAAGAAAAAGTTCAGGGTCAGCAATGACAATGAGATTTCTTGCCTGGGGGAAAAAGTAAAGGTCTAGAGACACGAGAAAAATTTACCCTAATTAACGGCTCTCCTTGTGGTACCAAAATAACATAACTTAATTATTATCATCACCATTACAGGAACCCATATATCTTTCACTTCCTATCTAGTTAGTAGCACAGCATGACCCCACAGCGTGTCCATTTGCCTGACTCCTTCATCCAGGCTGACACAACAGAGCACTTCACGGTGGGCAGCCTGGAGACCTTGCAGAGCCGGGCAGCATCTCCCCTTTCCTCTGGAAAAGGCAGTGGTGGGGGGAGGATGTGGTTCTTTGTGGAAATGTCGCCTGGACATTGCTGAACCAAGTCATGAAATGCTGAGGTGAACAAGTAGAGCAGGTTTGTTTGTTTAAGGTCATGCCTGAAATGCTGTAAAGCAATGCATTTTCAGATTGTTTTCAGCTCCCTGCAGGCTCTGTAATAGAGATTCATGGTGTCCCTGTACTTCTTAAGCCCTTACAGAGAGGGAAAAGCAGTGAATAACAAAATGCCTTGAGCTTAAAGAGCTCTGTATTGGAGAACCAATTCAAACAGTGCTTCTTTTCACTGTCTTTACCTAACTGTTAAATGAGTATTTGCAACTCAAAAGAGAAACTTGTCACAATTGCTTTATTCCAATCAGGTTACCCAAGGAGCAGGTACCACTTACTTTCAGTAAAAACATGGAAATCTGACCCAAAGACTTCATTAGTAGAGATTGGGTTATGGAGAAGGCAGCTGGAAAACTAGAGAAGGTCAGGCATAAAGCACAAACTAGTTTATGGAAAACATGGGTGCCTTCCCCTCCTTTTTCTAAAGACATTTTATTTTTTTTCAGCATTTTGTCATTATTGATGATGACTGCCACTGTGCCTCTAATTCCTGTGTTCTGGCGATCAAGGAGAATGAAAATCAGTATGCTTTGTGTAATGGTTCTTTTGGTGGAACTGAGACCTGAATCTGGTCACATATAGCAGCCTGGTGATGTCTGATGCAACCCATTAAAAGTGCCCCAAGTAGTCTATAAATTACAGCTGTGAAAATGAACCCAAATCCTTTTAATGTGCTTTCCTCAGGAATGTATTTTTTATCTCCATCTGGATGTTTGCCTAAACCCATATGTTATTACTTAACCTCTGAATCTATCAGGTATATGGACAATAAAATCTACAAAAGTTAAAGCCTAATTTAGTAAAGATTGGCCTGGTTTCTGTGAATTTCCTATACTCTGTAAAGAAAGCATCAGCTTTGTTACCTGGAGCGCCTACAATTGCTAGTGTTCCTGAGCAGCTTACAGTGTAGAAAATAAAAGGTGTTATGGAGGTTGTGTATAAAAATTCATTTCAGATGAAGATGTATTTTTTGTTATTTATATATGTTATGAGTGAGAGGGCAAAATGTGCAGATCAATGACAATCAGCTACACAGCATGGTACCTTTATTACCTTATTCTGTTAGCATTGTTGCTCCTGGACAAAACAGAATCAGCTGAGATAGATCTGGAGAGGCCAGACCCTAGGTAGGGGTGCTGAGTGAGGGGTGGCAGATGGGGATTGTGAATTATCATTAAAAAATCTTCCCTTAAAAAAACATGAAATAAAGGAAGGGTTGGACAAACTTCACTAATGGTATGTTCAATTTTGCAACTTTTTCCGCTGCTTAATAGTGTACTTTAAAGGTCTAATAGTTTGCCTTTAAATATTTTATTTACACAGTAAGTGCCCAGAAAATTATAGTTAATTAGGGAGAACGTGGCAGGGAACTGAAGAAAATAAGATTAATACAAACTTTTTTTTTTAATAATAGAGACTTTTAAAGTTATCTTTGAAAGCAAATTACTGTTCCACACAGTATTGCTCAGTATTGCAAGCAGATGAAATAATAGGGAAATATCCAATGGTATAATCGCTTTAATTGTGCAAATTCAAGTAGGGTGTTTAGCTGCCAATTTTAACAAGTAAAAAAGGGTGACATTTCTACTAAAGCCATTTCTTCTCATTCAGGGAACTTCAATGTGGCTTGGAATTTTCAGAGATACAAGAAAACAGGACTTTGTTCTTTTTTTTGTTTTGCTTTCAATCTCTTTGCTGCATTATAGTTCTCAATATTGCTCAGAAATTGCATGAGGTCAAATTTAGAAGTGAAGCAAAATTTTATATAAGGTGCCTGACACCAAAACTTCATCTACTTGTCATAGAAGTCACTAGGAGCTGTATAAGCTTCTTAAGCTTCCAGAAGGGACTGAAATTTTCAGAAACATGCATAGGACGAATCTGCTACTGGTGCATAGCCAGCAAATTTAAAGATGATTTAAAGATTTACATTCTGAGAAGCCAAACAGGAGATGTAAAAGTCTGAATTCTCATCACTTCTCAAATGCAGACCTAGCTATGAGTTATGTAACTAGAAGGTAATATGAGGGAATTTATTTCTGCCTAACAATCAGCTTACAGAATTCTACCTTTACATAGTATTAAAGTAATTCAACCTGCAATTTACACTTTGATTATCATCTAGAGAACTTTTATATATAAATATATATAAGATGAGGTTCATCCTTAGCTAAGGATACATTAGAATTCATCTCAAAACATTGATGTTGATCCACTTAAACAACTTTAGAATAGACAAGCCACAAACTCTAGAAACATTACAATATCTTTTAAAAATTGCCTCCATCTTTTCTTCCTACTGCAGGCCTATGCCAAGAAGGGGGACCAGCATAGTTCCACTTAACGTTAGTCCTGCAGCATCAGGAGGTATGCCGTCTTCTGCATAATAACTTTGTGAGAAAAGTACTGCACATCAAAAATTACCAAAATATAACAGGAATCAATCAGTGTAATGTAAACATGTGCTTTAATATTTCTTTGTTATGTCAATACATAAAAAGAGATCCTTAAAATGCTAGTCTAAAATAGCTTAGAATTAACTCATAAAATTAACAGTCCTAACAAGTGTTTATGACATCAAACCCCAGATTTAATAAGACCGTGGTTAAAGGAGGCTGTGTACTCGGATATTATTTATAGACAGAGAAGACCGGTTCAATTTTTGTGAGAAAGGTGTTTTTCTGGACAGCAGCTGATTATCTTCCTACAACTTTTGGGTTGTCAGTCACTAAAAGAGGCCTGATGCTAGACTTCGGAAAGCCCTGAAATAATTTGCATTTGTTTTGTAACTACATTTCTATGCAAATGTGCAGCTTAACATCAGCAGTTTTAAATCCACTAAGCATAGCCACTTTCTGAATGTTTGTCAGAGGGAAAGGATTAGAAGAATTAAGCTTGACTGAAATGCTAGTGCAGTATAACTCATCTGAACAACTTTCAGGAGTTTAAAAATTCACTTTTTTTATTTTCTGAAATTTTCCTTCTACTCAAAATAATAACTAAAAGATTATGGTTGCTGTACCTTGTGAGCTGTAGAAATGCCTTCTCCCTCACCTCCCCCCCCCCCCCCCCCCCCCCTTTAATTCTTTCCAGGTAATTAGTTCTTTTTACATTACAAAAGCTTATCATTAGTCTGCCCCACGACTATACTCCAGTAATCTAGATTCTCTTCCAAATTTGCTTGCTTCATAACACTGTTCAAATTCACTGTTTATCTTCCACCTTTTTATAAGCACATTTGTGCTTTCAGGAAATCTTTTGCCATTGATTTCTTGTTTAGCCCAGGGCAGAGTGAACAAACACACAGGTACAATCCAACACAATTTTCTGGTAGCCAAAAGCACAATTAGAACTTTCCATTCTCCCTGCCACCAATTCACATCTTTATCCATTTTACAAGGATCTTTAATCTAGATCGTTTCACATGAACAAAATCAGTACAATAAACAGACAGCAAACTGTAACACAGATTTGGGAACGTGACTACAGGAGTGGAGTCCAGGAAAACCAGCCTGGCTGTAGGAGTAGGAACATACACACACGCGCGCACACACACGCAAACAGAATGGTGCCTGTGCACAAGTACAGGGGGTGGACACCATTTCTTGCTCTCCTCTTCTTACCTGAAAATTTTGAACTCAATCCAAATAGCCACAAAAACATTAGAGGAGCAGATCTTCCTTAGCCTTGGACAGCATTAATTCATAGTTACAAACACCATAAGGGACAAATGTCATCACAGTCCTAGGTGACACCCACAGCAGAGTGACATCTTGCAGTTCTTGCAGTAAGTATGTGTTTGAACTGTAAATTTTGAACCCTAAGTGATAAAGAATCCCTAAAATTACTCAAAAATCTACACATCTTTAATAACTTTTACTACTAACATGTGAGTTTTTATTTTTAGGTTAAATTAATTTTGTTCTCTTGCTTGAACAATTTCATCAGAGAATGGGAACACCACCTTCATTATTGATCAGATACCAATGTCAAACGCACTGTAACTTCTTCTGCAGCAGCAAAGAGTTAGTCCAAAGATGAGCAAGGGAATGATTCTTTCTCAGGCAGACAGTGCAAGGTATTGCTACCAGCACCATTGTGCTTCCAGCTCTCCTGCCCTCACCTTCTGTGTGTACCTGCTTTCTTTCCTTCCCTCTTTTCATCACTCTGTGTCCTCTGTTTCACCTAGTATTCATATAGTTCCACGAAAAACATCATTGACTTCTTTGCCAGTATCTGTCTGCTGTCATGCCTCGAAACCTGTGATTCATCCATGCAAGTGACTGAAGGAGCCAGAACTTACCACTCTCCATAGCCCACATGTGAAAGAAAAGCTCGATGCAGTTCCCCTTTGCTTGTGTCATATCTCATAACCCAGATCAGCAACCAACAGGGAAACCAAAATGCCGCATAGAATAGCATAGAATAGCATAGAATATAAAATAATAGAATGGAATGTAGTAGAATAGAAACCTGATGTAGTAAAAAGTCCAATTGCTCCTAAAAGGGAAGTCAGATTTGAGAAATTAGAGTAATAGAAAACATTCTTCTGTTCCCTAGCTATTTTTGCATGCTGTTGGCAGCTAACGACTCTTGTAAGCAGTGTTGCCAACAGATAGAGTTGGAGTTATTTAGATTTTCTCCCAGAATTATTAGCTTTGTAGTTTCCATGAGAATTATAGAGTCACAGTACAGGTTTTGCAAGTGCCATGATATGTCTACAGAGTTATGATCAGATAGAGCTCAGCAAATGAAGATGGGCTTATCAAATGCCTTTGGCAGTGTCATAAAGAACAAGGCAGTGCATCTTAAGCATTGCAAGCCTGTATTTCATTTTGCATTTAGAGAGAAGGTGCACTGTGCTTGTAGTCTTTTGATTAAGACACACCTATGAGCAGCAGAAGTGTCATCATCCCATGTTATACCATTCAGAGAAGATGTGAGATTGTTTTTATTTTTTCTTCAGAACTGCCGCCATAGTCCAAAAGAACAGAATGCTAGCACAAGACACAAGGTATTAGACCTTCTTTTCAGTACTTGAACTATGCTTTCATTTAGCCATCCTGGCCATTTATTTTAAGTTGGGTACTGTTTAAAGTGAATATAGACATTGCAGTAGTGAATGTTGCAGCACCATGTTATAGTCAGAAATCAAGGTATGCAGTAAGAAAAGAAGAAACATTCCAGATAGATTTCTCTTTGAAAGGTAGAATATAGATTTATCTCTCTCACACTTGACAATGGAAAATATTTTTTGATCTCTCAGTGCATGAAGAAAAATTACTTGTCTGCAAGACAAAAAAAGAAGCAGAGGTTCTGAGCATATGTCAGGACTGGATAGAGTTGTTCTGCCTCTTTTAAGCAAGCTTAAGTGAAAGGAGTAGGCATGGGACCCTCATTTCAGCTCCTCAGTGTTTGCATTACATGGCTACAGAGTAAATTTCAGCAGAGACTTAAAAGCTAATGTATCAAAAAGGAGACTTTTTTCTCTTTTTTTTTTTTCATTAGCTGACTTCTTTTCCTCACATTCAGACCTCTGGATGTTCCCACAAGTACCAGTTGCAGCACAAACATAAATCTAGGGCCTTGGAAAGGAGAAAGAAAGGGTGAGAGCAAAACCACTCCTTTTAACTACAGTCTGTACTTGTACCTGCCTAAAACCACAACCACATATACATAGGTTCTTCACCCTGCTTTGGGTGTAATTCTCTCGGGGCCCTTATGCTTGCTCTGCACATTCATTTCTTGTATTCAGGAACTTTTGGCAGCTATGAGCTGTGGTTTGTATTGGGTAATCACTGGAGTAGAAATATCTAAATGTCCACAAGGATGAAAGTGAAGGTGGGGATTTGCTCACCTAATCCAGCTCTGCTTCCTGAAAGGGATAAAAGTTTAACTCACAGGTATTACAGTCAGAACTGGTCTCCACATTACTGTGATGACAGGAGCAAGATCTCCAGTGCAAGCACTCCATTCCTCCATAGGAGGAAGATCCAGCTGGCATGACAGTTTGGTTATGAGAGATGCTTCGAAACAGTTTGAGATCGAATTATGAGATGGTGAAAACACTTAGGGAAAATACAGGATAATTTCAAGAAATTATCTCTTCAAAAGTAAAATGACCTGTACCTGTTAGTAGAGTGAATAATGCCATCTGTGTAATTTAATTAAATTGCTTTTTCCCCACACACTTACATACAGTAAGGATATGTATTGATGGACTGCCTCACTTACCAAGGGCAGAGCACACTCCTGGAGCGCAGGTGGTTGGCCCTCAGCTGTCCCTGGGAGCCAATACAGTCAGAAAGCCTCCTCCAGCAGCGGCTGCAACAGTGAATTGCAAGATGAACTTTGGATGACTGAAGAATAAAATGTGTTGGACTTTTAATCCAGCTGCTAGAGTTGGATTGCTGCCTCTTGCCCAACCATACAACTTTCAACCCCATCCCTGCTCAGCAGCTCCTAGCCTGACTGCATTTAACGTGTGTAAATTATTTGATCTCCATAACACTGTAAGCGCTATAAGCATGCTGTTGTTTACTAGGCCTTAGCTGTGTTTTCTCCAGGCTTTGAACTTTAATGACTCATGCTGATATATGTGACATGATGAGAGCTTTATATATTTAACTATGAAAAGTTTTTTCTGATACTCTGTTTGCAGTTTTAGTTCTGGCACTTGATAATTCTCCCAGGGTAGTCTGACCACTTTTGGAAATGAAAGGGAAAAGGAAGAACATTTGTACCTTAAACTTATTTCTGGAAAGTGGGAAAAAGAAAAGTTACATATCAAAATAGGCTTTCCCATAAAATTCAACCAGTATGCATGCTGTAAGCAGTGCTACCCCTCTCTGGAAGGCTAAACATCTGAGCCTCGGATAGAGTTTGCTGAAAAAGCAGAGAGATGTGGTTTATCTCTTAGGCTGAAGGAGGGGTAGTGAAAGACCCAAGGGACCACAAACAGCCCTATGTGGAAGCAATTGCAAGGAGAGCGTCCTCACCATCACCTCAGACAGCAATTATAAATCAGCCTAGGAGCATTTCAAAATACAATAGAGCTACTCTCTCAAGCTTGTTTCCTCAAAGCTTATGAACAAAAGCCCTGTAGAGCGTGACTCATACTAATCTGACTTGCCACGTCTATCAGAAATCATGTCATGCGTTAAAATCACAGTCAGAATCTTCATCTGAAAGGTTATGCATTTTTGTTAGAAATCTAATGTTAAGAATCTAATCTATGTTTTAAATTTGTTTATCATCAAGTCATCTGACATTCGTGGGTATCATGAAAACTATGGTTCTACATAATTCAATAGCATTGCAACTTTTCGTCTACTTTTCATTCAGTCATGTGTTGTGTACTCATTCAGGTGTGTCCTTTGCAGACAGCATTTAACTATGATTGCTGAATTAATCATTTACAGCTCTCCAAGGTAGTCTTTGAAGACAAAGTTGCTTGTATCTCAAAGGTCAACATGAGACAAGGTTACAAATCCAAGGCTAAAGCTCTAACACTGTTAATGCCCCACCTAGCACATCTAAACCAGATTATTCTCCCAATAATCAGGTACTTGCAGATTTGACTTAAATTATCTTTTGTTCTACTTGATGAGTTAATTCTTGAAACAGTAATCAAAAAAGTTTTTCTGAGCTTGGTAGTAAAACGAGGTTCTAAAGACTAGGCTGTTCTGTCCAAGGCCACCAGTCTACAAACTGAAGTTGAAAGCCCTGAACAGTGCTGCATTGGAAGGCAGCTTCTTAAAAATGCAAACTGAAAATCAGACCCAGGCAATTTCCTGGGGAGGATGATCTATACTCTTCTGTTGTCAAAAATTAAAAGTCAGAAAGATTACATCATTGAGAAAAGATATTGCTTCTAATGGTGAAATAAAACTAATCACAGCCCCATACTACAGCAGCCCTATGTCACCACTATTCATCTCAGAGAATATCTGATCAGTTACTGACATTATTCAGACAAATGAGTTGCAATGAATTTTGCAAATATAGGAAATAGATTTCATAGCTGTAAGTGCTGACTGATTAAGCTCTTTCAAATTGTTATGACCCATTTACTGCAGTATCACTGGGGAAAATAAGAATCCCTCTGAAAGTACCAGGAAACAGCTGGAGTCAAAGAACAAGAAGTCTGCAGCTCTACAGAGGTCTGGAGGGCAGTGCAGGCTGTGTGCCACCTTTTCCCTAAACTAGAAATCCGATCTCAGTTGGGCTTAGAACAGCCCTAAAGTTTCAGGCCTCCAAAAATGCCTGCTCTTCTCTCCTACAGCCATGCAGAAGTCCATCTCCAGCTCAGGAAAAACACCACCAGCAAAAAACAGTTCCTGTCATACTTTGCCGTCTTGTGCCACTTCCATGTGACAATGACAACTGGAAAACGGCACATGCAACAATAGCCTGTAATTATTGTCTGTCATTGCTGTTCAGACAGAGAAAGTACACAGGGAGGAAGTTTGTCCTATTTTTCATGTAAATTTTAGCTAAAGTAACTAAATGGAAAATCCACCTAACACCCCGTACAGTGTGTTTCCTTTGTCTGTTAGTACTTTGGGGACACAGCCAGCACACAACAACTCTTTTTTCTTCAGAGACATTTCCCAAAAAGTCTTTAGGGGTTCAATACTATGTTGAAATCATGTTTTTAATACCATGTTAATATTCTACTGCTGTCTTTCTTCAAGGAGTTTATAAAGTCACGTTACACACTACTGGAAATCAACATTGTTTGCCTGTGGAAAACTGCACATGTATAAACAACTTTTCATCATCCTTGGAAACAAGTAACTTTGATAAGGTCTTCAGAAAACATTCAAATCTGACCTAGTTTTGGCTCTCATAACATTCTAACATCATAGCTTGATTTTATCTTTACAAAACTAATGCATTGCTAGCTGTAGGACTAGAAAATATTAATTCAAGGCCATTCATTCAAGCCCATCTGAAAACACAGCCAATATTGGTCTTTTCTTCAAAGCTCTGCAGATCTTGATAATCTTTCTCATGATCTGATTCCATTTCAGCAAAGCAGCATTTTCTTTTTCTTGAAAAAAATGTCCTATATGAATCAGGCAACTCCATTGTAGGAGTTGCATATTGTGTTAGAGATACATATAGATGGAAGGCACCATTCAGACAAATGCAAACCATATATTTTCAGCTAAATTATTACCTTGGATGCAAAGACTGATAGAGATGACAGATGGCTACCTTCTGACTAGTCCAAAGACGTATTCCACAAAGCATACAAATCAAAACCTATTTCAATTTCTGTAGAAGCTTTTCCATGTTTTAAGCAGCTTTTACATTTTAAAATATAATACCAGCTCCTGTATGATTTTATATAGGGTCTACCATTGTCAGAACCCAGACATTTTAAGAAGTCTGTTCCAAATTTGAGCAAAATGAATACTGCCATCATGATAACTTTAGCACCACCACCTCCTTCTCCTTTACCTTTCTGCATAAATATGTGTGAACCTGCAGGCACAAGTGAATGAAAAGAAATAAGGTTTCACAGTGATGCTGACAGGAAGGCATTTATGGCTCTCACAGCCATTGTGTTTCCTTCCTTTGTTGGTTTGCTTCTTTATAACCCATGCAGTGTCAACACAGACAGTAGCTTGGTCAAAACTTCACTACTTTGTTTCAAGCCAACTCCCAAAATCAGTCTCAAGAGACCAATGTCTATCCTTTGTTTTTCTCAAATAAATTTAATATTGTTTCCAGAAGCTCAGTTCTAATGCCCAAAAAAATTGTCATTTTACTTTTAAATATTCAAGTATTTGTTCTGGAATCACTTTAAACTGACATTCAGGGAGCACCAAAGGGCAACGTTGCAAGCATTTAATTTATTAAATCATAACCAACCACTATAGCTTGAAGTAGGAATAACCAGCTGTTTGTAACCAATTCATTAAGTGAAGTTAGCAAATAGTCATAATACCCTGTATACCACATAGGTATATACATACGAGGTCATCATCATGCAAAACATAAACAAAAGCAAACATAAAGACTGAGGTTAAATTTACTATCTTTTCTCCTTAGAAATTAATCACTTTTATCTATACTCACTGTTGCAAATTCCCTTGATAGCCAATGAAAAAAAAAAAATCATATACAAATGACCATCATCATCATCATGTTGCTTAGACACCCTAGGATGTCTAGGGTCAATGCACACTGAGAGGAATAGGCTATGCACCCATCTTTCAGGCCTTTAACTTAGCTGAGATAGATCTACTTTTAGTCAGCACACTGTGAAGAAGAGGGAGATCAACCCTTCTCTGTGGTGCCCAGTGAAGGGATAAGAGACAATGGTCACAAACTGAAACAGATTGAATCCTTTCTGAATCTAAGGAAACACTTCTTTACTGTTTGATGGAGAAATACTGGAGCAAGCTGCTAAAGGGAGACTGAAGTTTCCGTTCTTGGGAATACACAACCCCAGATTGCACGCAGTCCTAGGCAGCCTGTTCTAGTTAACCTTGCTTGAGTGCTAGGGGTGGGCTAGGTGATTTAGAAAGGTGTTTTCTACCATCCACAACTCTATGGTTCTGTAATACATTAGGAACTTTTATTAAATAACGTGTTTATTTCACTTTGAATCAGTTTTGTGCTACAAGCTTGATATATAGCATAACTAAGACTATACAAGAATGACTGTTCTGCTAGATGTATTCCTAAAAAAGAGAAACTCCTAATGAAATCTGTCTCAGAAAATGTAAATAGTATTTTGATAGCTAACAATTACTAAGTAAGGCGGCATGTAAAAAGGACAAAGCTCTTTCAATATCCACATGAATTGTAACTGGCTTTAAAGTAAGCTAAAATAGTTGTTAACTCCTCCCACATTTGGAAATAAAGCTATCAAAATCTAACACAGTGGTAAAGTACAGCAATACTGCTGTCTGTTTGGTATAGTTTTCTTTCTTTTCCTTTTTATAAAGAAGAAATAAATTATGCAAGAGACAAACTGATAAAATCACATTTTCTGACTTTTTTGGCATCCTTATAACATTAAGAAAGGAGAGAACCTGAAGAGAATGAATGCGGAACTATTTCCCTTCATTCTGATTGCACTTTGAGTTATTCATTGTATTAACAAATAACCTGGTTTTGCACTGTATCAACAGATCTGAAAAGTCCTTCAATGAAACCTGGCAACATTTTTAACTTGCCTCTACCCAGCATTTTTTTGTGACTAAGTTTCCTATTTACTTCTTTTACCAAACAAAAGGCTTGAATCGTGGAAGGGTTATTGGAATGTATTAATTCATGATTTTAGGTATAATAGCTTTGCTAGTCACTGTAGCCAATCCAGTCACGAATTTCAGGTACATTGAGCTTCTACCTGCTCACTTTGACATTATCTCAAACTTTAAAATACACTCTGTTGCAAGTGACTGAATAATTAAAAAAATCTTTGATGCTACCATGGATTTTGTCTCTAGATTATTCATATAAATAGTTTAGCTTTTCTGAACCTTTTAGTTATTTCCTTGAAAACACATACTAATGAATCTAGTTTAATAATTGCAAGAACACTCATAGATTAATATTAATGTTTATCTGAGGCAAAGTTTTCCACAGTCAAAGCAAGTAGGGTTAAAAAAAAGCCCTCTAACACAGCCAGTAATGACAAAAGAGGAAAAGGGGTAAAACCAGTTAACTGAAGGAGCATAGCAAATAACCTTGTAAAAAGTGGTATCAAAGCCTCTGTTGTTGCCCATATCATAGACTGATTAGCCCACTCTTCTTGCCCTGTGATTCTGTAATTTTAATCTAAATATAAATGAAGCAGAAAGCAAACTGAACAGGCCTGAAGTCTTCCTCTGTAAGCACAAGAAGCTAAGCAAGGAACAGCAGGAGAGTAGTCTTTTTGGGTATTGTCTCTCCTGTGTAATCCTGATGTGGCTTATAGCACCCTTTCCCCCAACTTGAAGTGCTGAAAATGTAAAATCTTTAAACCAACTTTGTTCAGCTTTCCATGGTGAGGTTCATAGCAGCCAGTGTTCGTTTAGAAGCAGATGTGTCTTCTGATTGATACTAACTCCATTTCTTCTGATGATTCCAATATGAGAATTTTTCTATTTTTTAATGGGCAAATCCTTTGAGGACCACAAGCATAGTGTCTGCTTCGTTGCTAACCAGTTGGAGATAGGAAAATCTGACTGAACATAGAATAGGAACTTTTTCTGTTACAAATTACTATTTACTTATTGCTTATGATCTACACCAACAGGGAGACACTTTTCATAATATTAAGACCCAGCTTTATGCTTGGAAATGTATTAACGAATAATGGACCTAAGTATAAGAGTGTTAAATGGCTATTTTCTGCTCCTTTCTCAGCAGTAGTTTTGGCCGTCTACTCTCAGAATTTCACTGTTTAACAGCTGATTACATTTTTATTATTATTTTATATTATTTTAAATTATTATGTTAGTTATGTTTATTAGTGATACACTTTATCTGTACTTCTAATTGAAGGACAATTCTGGTCAATTCTTTCTGAACATTTCATAACTAAAACATCCTTCTTTGCTTTTTCTTTCCACATTCCTAAAAAAAGTAGATATTTCATTTCAGTTGAAATAGATCATCCCATGAAACACAAACTGGCAGTTTTGTGTGTTTTGCTTTGTCAAGTAAAATAATTTTTTTTTATCTGTATTGATTTTATTTTTATTTATAAATTCTACTGCTAAACCAACAAAATCAGTTACTTGTTTTGGCCTAGTTTCATCTGTAAAGATTTTGCTTCTTCCTTCTATCAAAGAAGAGGTTCCCAAAGCACTGGATTACTATCAGAATATCAAAATCACGGAGATCATCACCTTTTAACCTTACAGCTGGCAACACTGTAAAAGTGATAAGGTTTTTTTAGTCAGCTACTGTATCACAAGGGCACAGTTTGAGAACAACCACTTCAAAGGTAGATAGCACAGTTCCCAAAGCAGATGACATACCTACCCACTATTTAGCAGCAAAAAAAAAAAAAAAAATGGCACTTTGTGGCTATTGAATATTCTGGGCCCGATTCAAGCACAGGGTTAATGAGAACAGTTTCATTTGATACAAAATAGAGAGGGTTTGGAACATTCTAGCCCTAAAGTAAATGGATGAAGTTATGCTGAAGAAGTGTAAAAGGCTTGAAATGACCTTTAATCCTTATGGGATAATCCAAATCTGGTTTTAATTTAGGTATATCTCTGTATTTTACAGATGAAAGATTAAAGCTTCCTTAGCCTGAAGCTTTGTTATACAGAAGCACCCTTCTCCAGTTGATGCCTTATACCATGACAGCCAAAGTGTAATAAAACGATATTTTACCCAGACATATAAGTTTATTCACACACTGCTTAATCTCACAGGAGGATACGCTACCCAATGTCCACCTAATGGTCACATGTCTGGGAGAAATCACAGCAGAGTCAGGTCAAAAAAGAACAGTTCCAATTGCATGGCAGAATAGTGTTGCACTGACAGATAAAAACTCTAGATGCAGAAGGTATTTGGGGTGCCCTTCTCTTATCTAATGGACAACAGATGTGCCTTAGTGAGAACAGGATTAATCCTCAAACACCCCATACCCCCTGCTACAAGACACAATGGGAGTTGTTCATACAAGAAGAGTGCCACAGGCTGAATTTTCCAGGGATGGGATGGGATAGTATTCTTCTTCTGGCTGAGTGGAGAAGAAGGCATTGTAACTGCTTTTGAAGTGGTGAATGGTGTATCTAACCAGCTGGAGAAGGCCACCTGCATGCCATACGCTGGAAGACGTGTAAGTACTTGGGGAGTAGTTAATAACTTCTTGGATTGACAGGGGCAGATTGTGCAGCCTTTTGGCAAATGGTGACTTCAAACAGTAGATTTGCATTTACTCTCAAACTAGGACAACAGCAATTCCAGCTTAAGTGTGAGTGTTTGTGTGTGTGTGCATAGATGTTGTATTTTGTAAACCCCCTTGTTGAATCATTCTAGAAGTGAGGCAGGGTTTTCTTCATTATTCTGCTTGTGCCATGTGCCAGCAGGACAGGATGAATTGAAGACAATATTCCAAGTAGCCTAATACATTCTTGCTGTTGTAGTTAACTTTCAGTACAAAGCAGGAGGAAAATAAAGGACTAAAGAAAGGAAAATTCAGAAAGATCTACAGTCCAGGGAACCAGAAAGGGATTAACTTGGTCTCCCAGGCATGATTCGTTATGCTGAACTGAGAACAAGACAACATGGGGATGTGGTAGCTGCCGACCTGCTAAGCCTCTTGGAAGTCTGAACTGGCAAACATCGCATCCTTTCCTGAATGACTTGCTCCATCTGTGTTTGCTAGTGTCCATATTGACAGCTGCCCGCCATCTCAGCAAGAAAGTTGATGCAATTTGAGACTCTACAGTGGATGTGTAGTGCATACATACACAAAAAACCACAGCCTTCAGGCTAACAAAGCCTGTTAGCTAGCACTCCAGTAAATAAAGAAGTCCATGCATCCCAGTATATAAACTAATTCCAAACTCATTAGGAGTGCTTGAATCCGTTAACAGAGTGGTGGCTGAACACACAATTGCTCAGACAAGGTAGTGTCAAGAACTGAAGACTTTGTATGCATTAACACCCTACTAGTGAATTCAGATCTGGAAGGTATATAATGTTTCCTTAAAACAAGGGAGACACACTAACCTATCGCACTGATGATCTAGAGACAGCTGATAGTCAATGGAGTTAATAATTAGCTCTAATTTTAGTAACTTTATCAAAACACAAAGTATATAAATTTCTTGTTAAGAATTCATATCACTGAATATGTAACAGGAACAATATAATCATAAGAGGAGATAAAGAATAAATTGGTGAACACGGAAAGAATAAAGAACTGAGAATTCCACACATTTCTGGTCATCTATTTGAGTAAGTGACGAGCTGCCAGTGAGGAATACAACAACTAGTAACACTGCTGTATTCATATAGGTCCCCCAGAAAGACAGAAAAATGATAACATAATTTATAATATACTGCTTAACAGAATCAAAATACAAATCTCTGCTTACTTGTGATTAGCCCAGCCACACTTTATTCAGAAGAAAGGATACCCTCAGGGGTTTTGTATGGGGATTATTTAATGTGTACTGGGTATTTACTATATATTTTCTTTTGTGTTACTTTAGTTTTACATGGCTACAGATCCATACATTGGGTCTTACTTTTCTGGTGGAGTTTTAAAGAGGTAAAAATACCTCATAAAACAGCAAAAGACACCATACTTTCATTTTGCCTTTGGGTTCATATACTGAAACCAACTAAAGCCTCAGGGTAGAGAAATTTAGGTCACATTTGTGCAAAACAGTTTTGATGCCACAGTAATAGTTATACATCATTAATATTTTCAAGAAAGCAAGGTGTCCATTTCATAAAGAATATTTATTCAAGAGAAACAACCAAAAAAGAAAAAAAAGTTTTTAAAAAAAACAAAAGTTGAGCTTTAACAAGCCAATTGTCCCAAGAAGCTGCATTACACACCAGTAAAGATGTTCAGGCAATATGCCTGCAGCATTACTCATGAGCCCTCTCTCTCCATTTACTTTTCTGTGAAGTGTTGACCTGGCTCTATCCTGTGTGTCTGAGTAGCAACCAGGTGACTTCTTGAGGAACTGAGTGCCCTAGAAGCAGGAGAGAGAAAGCAAACCTTGGGTGTCCATGAGCAAAATGTTTGCAACTATGCCCAGCTTTGGGGTGGACTACAGAGGCCTGGGGAAATTGCTCACTCCCTCCCACTCCAGACTGCAACTCAGTAGAGTGGCAATTCCACCTCTTGGGGAAACAAACACCCCATGCAAACTGAGCAAGTTCATCCACAATGCAAAGGCTGGCTTCAAAATTTGATCTCTACTGTGGGAGCCTTCTGTAAAACCCACCAGTGAACAGACTTCACCCTCTGGCATCTTCTAAGCCCCTGCGTCATTGCAGGGGATATGTTTTTTTGGTGCAGCTGGGAAAAAGAATAAGATGCTGGTTTGAGAGAGAGCATAGCTGAGGCTATGAGGGTTGGTGCTGAATCATCAGTAACACCAGTTTCCAACAACCTTTCATGCAGCTTCCTGTGCCAGAAGAGAGTGAATTTGGCCCATTTCAAATAGTGTATGGTAGGTTAGGATAATACAGCTGCAGTAGTCCAGTTTTATGTGCTGCCTATTAATAAATGATACTGCTCCAGTGAGTTTCTAACAGTTCAGCAGGAGTTCACTGACTTTCATCTCTGTTGTTAGAACATAAAGTTTTACTAATTTATTTGTTTATTTGGGGGTTTCAAAATCCACACCACACACTCCCTCTGCTCATGAAAAACTTTCAGACAATTTGCATAGTTAATTGACAAAATGTCGGTTTAAATAGTGTCTCATCCTTGAGCACTGTTTTGTTTAATGTTTCCAATTCCTACAATTACCTCCCTTAGGCACAAAGCTGAGTAAATACACTGGCCTTCCACTGTACCTTGAAGGTCAACTAATTCAGGCTCTGTCAAGCCACTGGGTGATGGGGATGCTAAAGCCGAGGATCCTGTACCAGTACCGTTTTGCTTTCTGCCCCCAGACATTCTTTATGTCTCCATAAAAAGCCAGCTCTCAGGAGCTGGGCATAGGGAGGTTAATCCTTATTACTAGTGACACTGGAAAAAGCTTATGACAGATGCACAGTGGGTCCCCTTTGGAAGACTGTGCATAACTGAGAGCATGGGAAGGATGTTTTGCACAGAACTGCCAGGAGGCTTAGAAACTGTATTAGAAAAAGGCTGTTTTTTTTCACTGCATAGCTCATTTAATGAACTTCTGTGCCTCGGGGTAAGGGAATGTACAGTATTTGAGCAGATAATCTATGTGATGTAACAAATTAACCTCTGAAAAGAACCTCAATAGTTATGCAAAGCTGTATCTTGCTTTCTTTTGAATAACTAAGCCCCACATCCTGAATAAAAAGAGCTTCTTGCTGTAAGATAGATGGTTCATGTTCTGGTATTACACTTGGTAGCAAAAAATGAAATGGAAAGAATGAAAGTAATATATCCAGCTTAGTGGGACATCATTGCATAAGGAACATGAATAAATGGAAAGGGTACCTCTTCAACCCTCCTGCTTCCAAAAGGAAAGCTTTTATGGAACAAAACCATTTTTTAGCATACATAGGTGTTATTGGTAGGGAAGAGATAAAACCACAGTAGCTGGATTACATGAAATCCTAATTAGCAAGAGTCACTAAATTGAGAGTTTGTGCTACGGTCTGTCTAAAGCACTCACACATATTTTTCACTGTCCCACTGGGGCTGGCCTGATGCCCTGAGGATTAACTGGGGCTTCATAATTCTCTAGGGTCTGCCTGAGCTGATGGTGGACACAGATTCCTTCCTCAGCAGCTGCTCATAATGTGCCTGGACAGACCTGTTCCAACCTTTCTGTTCCCTGGACCTTTCCTCTTTGCTGCAAAAAGTGTTCCGTCTTACACCCACTGCATATCTCTGCATGACAGAGAACAGCATAGGGACCTGCCTGCATTATCACCATAATCTCTTTAATAAAACCACAATAAATACAATTTGTGATTGTTCTAAGCTAATTCCTGCCTTCCAAAAAGCCAAAATAGCTTAAATGTCAAAATAGGGTGCTCAAATTTTGTAAATAACCAGTACTCAAGATTTTTAGCATAACTGAATGTTAAATTAACTGAAGTTGGTTCATTACACAGGAAGGCTTGCAGGGAAGCATTTACATCCTTTGTTTGCCAGCTGTTAGGGCTACATCAAAACTTTGACATCCTAGGTGAGTGATTTCATGGAGGCAGTTTTCTGAGAGGTAAAATAAGTCTCACTACAACTTTTGACTCAGGGCAGACAAGCCGAAAACAGGCATGAAAAGAAAACACAGCTAATATCTGAGTGAAACCTTAGTGTAAAATGCAGAGCTGCTCCCACTCATCCCCTTCTGTGTTTATTCAGAATTTCCAAAGATTAAGGCTTTATGCTTAGTGAAAAGCTCTCATTTTGTTGTAACCAGCTTTTTCTTTGGTTTGATATATCACAAAAGTTGACCTTGTAATTGGTTGGTTTACCTTTTGAAAGTATTTCTGTGATAATTTCCTCATGAGAACACAGAATAAAATAGCCATTTTGCACCAAGCCAAACCAAATAATACAAAAGAATAAAATAAATACAAATCAATTGCACTGTGAGTCTTTCCTAACATGCTGAAGTGGAAATCCTGCACTTGGTTGCTGCAAAATATCAGCTTCAGAGCAATGTACATTCTAAGGAACCATACAGAGAGCAGTGATTATACTGGAAAATAAAATCTCCCAAAATGCAGCATGCTTTAGATCTGTGCTTCAAGGTATTATCTGATCCTCATTAATTCAAAAGCTAAGGAGTGGTCTAAATAGCAGGAGGTCTAAAAGACACAACAGAATGTGAAACAAGTTAAAGTGAGGTGAGAAAGAGACATAGGTCTCGGTAATCAACCACTTAGCTTCCAGTTTTAGCATATACTTGTCTTTAGCATATGAGCAACCCTATAGAATGCATGTCTTTGCAGAGCAGGTTATTAAAAGTCACTCAGCAGTAGTAAATAACAGCTGTGGGGGAGCTGAGGAGTGGGAGAGGACTTGGACTTTAACCTTGTCACTCCTTCAAGAATGATTGCTCCCTGTCCTGACCCTGAACTAGTGTGATTTTCTGAAGGCAGAAATTCCAAGTTTGTGGAGAAAAATAAAACATTTCTCTGGCAGATTATTTTGTTAATAGCAGCTGTCTGAAACTGCTGGGACACTTTGAATGTCCCAGTAAGTCCCAACAGAGAAGGCTTAAAGGGCAGAGGACAGGTGAGGTGGCTAGATGTGTATAACAATGTCACTTCTGATGAGGCTGTTTTCTTCGGGCATTTGCTTAATTGCTCTTTCTAATCTCTAATTAGACCTGGAACCAGAACTCCAAATGCAAACATGCCTCTGCCCAGAGCTGGAGTCTGCATTTGGCCTGAAGAAAACATTGCCTCTCAGTCTCACCTCAAGTATAAACATACACATGCAAGTGCAATTACAATGTAGAACAAATCTCATTGGAGAGTGAATTTCTTAATTTGCACTGCAGCCTAAACAATCACCAAGCAAACACACTAAGGTCTTTTCAGCTTAGCTGGAATCAACTTAGAGGGCAAGTAATGAATCTAATTGTTACACTAGTTTCCATGTCAGCAAAATAACAGATGTACAGTATAAGGGAGAAGGGGAAACTGGTTTTTGTTTGCTGAGCAGGTGCTACATTAACTATCACATGGAAGTTTCTCAACTGCATTTGGAGCCAGTTGGAAGGGAACCAAGAGTACAGCTTTCATTTCATCCTCTGGACATCCAGCTGTGCAGCTGCATAAGCCCCCAGAAGCAGCTGAGGCACTGAAGACAGTGACACCTTGTCACTTCTCCTTCAACCATTTCTAACATCCCACCACAAATATCAAATAAACAAAACACCCAGGAACTGCCCTCCCCCAGCTACATATACTATGGCCCAGCTGCCAGATATGCTTATCATATCAGTATGCTAGGCAGACCAGGGGGACAGCATGTTACCCCTGGCCTCCAGCAATTACTGTGCTCAGCACGTCATGGGATGGAAATAAGCCTGCACATGTGCTAAAAGGACTTTTGGGAATGATCAGTAAGTCTGTATGGGCTACACAATGATAAGCTATGTTGCAAAGAAATTATTTGACATGCCAGGCAACTGCAGCCTGCTGGAAACCAGTGTCTGTTTAATAGCAGTGCATAGAGAACTTGGCCTGCAATTAGGCTGAAGCTGTCATCAACAGGCAGAGAGAGGCTTAGCACTGTTATGGGAGATGAGGTGACTATCAAGCGCAGTCTGTCTTTTCTGAACAATTCTTCCAAGGCCAAAAGACTTGGAAATTCGTGCTTATACTTTGCATAAAGCTCTTCCAAACAGAACTGAAGCTGTGGACAAGGACGAAGTCCCAAAGGTGGGAAGGCACCATAATGCAGATTCCCAGTGTTCAAATAAAATATGACTGCAAAACAACCTGGAACCCCAGCTCGCAGAACTGTAAGAGGTTAAGGGATATATTTCAAGCTACAGTGGAAGGGAAAGCTAATAGGTGCACAAGACAGCAGTATCCACAAGCATGCTACTTGAAATGGTTAACTTATTGCAACAGCTAAACAAAGGCTAGGTGAGTGTTTTTAAACAAATGCAAAACTAAGAAAATTCAGACTTTTTTTTGTTGTAATAAGGCATTCATAAATTTAGTGAAAGCAGGACAACCTGTGTGACACTGATAATAAAGATAACACTGTACACAAATCATGGAATCAAAGAATAGTTTGTGTTGGAAAGGACCTTAAGGTCATCACGTTCCAACTCCCCTGCCATGGGCAGGGACACCTCACACTAGACCAGGTTGCTCAAAGCACCGTCCAACCTGGCCTTGAACGCTGCCAGGGATGGTGCAGCCAACAGCTTCCTTAGGCAGCCTATTCCAGTGCCTCACCACCCTCACAGTAAATAATAAAGCACTGTGCAGTTGTGCAGAGTGCTGCATTCTAAGCGATCAAAGCTAATAAATTTAATTTCTTGACAAGTATAAGGAATACCTATGCACCTACATGTAGACTTCAGATGTTATGACATGTGATGCATAAATAAAATTTCCAGACCTTACAATCAATCGTTTATTGAAGTACCTAATTGGTGAAACCACTAGAGAAAAAAATATGCTTATTTCAGTAGTGAATGGTGCCCAGCCTCTGTTTTACACTGCATGACTGCATTCAGTATGTGCAGATTAAGTGTTCTTGCTAGAAAAAAAAAAAAAAAAACCACTTCTAATCCTGTAACTGTAGTAGTTTACTTCAGGGTAAAAAAAAAAAAAGAGAGAGAAAAAAAAAGAAAGAAAAGGAATCGCTAAAAACTAGGAAGCGCAGAAGCTTGCTCAATTAAAAGGAGAAGCTAAAAGGACAAAACTGCTTACAGTTGCCATGGAGACAATTAATAAAATAAAAATGAGATGTCCAGAGGAAATGTACACCACAGTCAAAAGACTCTGAAAACCTTAAGAAAAGTTAGCATGATTAAAAGGGAGAGTACAAGGATCTATGGAAAATCGTGTTATCTTTCAAAAATAGAAGTTTGTGAAATAAACAGAAAACTGAGAAGAATAACAAAGCTGGTAAATGTATAATGCGGTGTCAAAAGAGATTCTGAGAAAGAGCTTGCTAGTGACATAGAAACTGATTTTTTCCAAAAATACAAACCATGTAGCGAGCGAGTCTTCAGAGCTCAGAGGTGACTTCAGTACAAGGGCACTCTAAGAAGCCATATAATAAAAGATAAATAACTGATTTGCATCAGTATTTGCTGCAGAGATGTCTGCAAGGTTTCTGCTAAAGGGAAGTTTGATAATATATTTAAAATTAATATATAAGCAGCTTAAAATAAAAGAAGTCACAGACAGAATTGTCCCAGCTGTCCTAAAACAGCCTCAGCTATGAATATCCTGGTTATTAACTGTGGTGCATAGCTTTGTCACCCAACCTGGTCCTCAAGCTTAAGAGGCTTTAAGAGTTTTGCTTCAAGGCTTTGCAAGAGGCTCTAGAGAAAAAACCTGACAAATGAGACTCATTTCCGCAGCAGGTAAACTGGTCTATTACAGTTGGAATAGCAATTGTAGATAATTAAGTAATACAGTAAGAGCAGACAATCCAGCCTGTGTAAGAGGAAGTTATACTGAACAAAGATATGTGAAGTGAAAACAAATGCAGTTGTCAGGGTGCAGTGCAGCTGGGAGCTCACCAGGGCACAGTCCCGCAGGCAGGGCCTATCCCAGCACAACCAGGAGCAGGGCAGCCAGTGGCACCATGAGGCACCTCCCTGGGGACAGGGACAGGACAAGACCAAGCCCAGAGATGGGCCTGTGGGTGGGCCAGGCTTAGCAGCATCACTGAGGGACAGGCAGGGATATGAGGAGCAGGTTTGAACAAGCAAACCCCCTTTATTTTTATATATTAGAAGTTTATTAAATAGACCCCATCGCCACAGTGTCAGTAGTCTAAGACAAGCATTGGATGCTGTTCATGGAATCACAGAATCATAAAATGGTTAAGTTGGAAGGCACCCTAAAGATCATCTAGTACCAAACTCAAGACCACGTCCTTTTTACATTCGGTGCCAGAGAGCTGGGCACAGTACTCCAGGTGGGGTCTCAAGAGCAAAGCAGAGGGAGAAAAGTACCTTCCTTAACCATCTTTTGATGCAGCCCATGACACAGTTGACTTTCTGGGCTGGAAGCGCACATTGCCAGGTCATCCTGAACTTCTTGTGGACCAATGCCCCCAAATCCTTCTCCTCAAGGCAGGTCTCAATCTAATCTCTGCCCAGCCTCTATTTGCGCTTGGGAATGCCCTAATCCACGTACAGGACATTGCACTTTGCCTTGCTGAACTTCATGAGGTTTGCACAGGACCACTTCTAAAGCCTGTCAAGATCCCTCTGGGTAGCATCGCTTCCCTCCAGTGTGTAAACCACATGATGAAGCTTGGTGTTGGCAAACTTGCTGAGGGCACACTCAATCCCACTGTCCATGTCACTGACAAAGATGTTGAACAGCACTATTCCCAATACTAATACCTGGAGACTGCGTAAAATGCAACTGTGAGGGTATGGAACTGATAGAGCTTCAGCATGATTTGCAACAATGGCAATATCATTTTTCCTAAGTTGATACAGTGCTATAGACAGTGATTCTACCAACTGTAACTTCATTACCGTTGAAATGTTCTGCCTTTCTCAGACCCTAATGTATTTCATCTCATATAATGAGGTTCCACCCCTATGCTAGAGACACCCCCAACATATTTTTTAGTCAAAGTATTTCTAATATCACTTTGCATTTAATAGATGTCTAGCAGTGAAAGGGAAAAAGCATTGTCCTTACTGTGAAATTGTACATTCTTGAATCCAATAAAGTGAAAGGTGTCAATTCACAGCTCTAAAAACATTTCTTTTTAACAAATTAATTCTTGCTCAGGTCAGTTCCTTGACCCAGATGATGGCCCAGCATCTGGTCATTAGCACTGCTGTAACTATGTTTGCAGAAATGCATGGATAGAACTAGAAGAAGTGGAAGGCAGGCCGTCAGTCAAGCAGCAAACTCCACTTACAGTAGTTAAAAAGCCTTGAGAGGAAAACAGAAAAGCAGAGTGATTTTTTTTCTTACATTGAGCATTAGGGAGCCTGCACCTTAGGCAAGGCTTCCTGCTGCAGGAATAAACAGAGAAACAGCTGCTCTTTGGAAGGCAGTGTTATCTTCCTGCAAGATACAATGGTAGAAGATAACACACAGCATCACACTTCTCCAAAGAGCATAGCCAGCTGAACTGGCTCATATGGTTGGGCTCATACAGTTAGACTTTACTGCCCCAGCTATCCATAATCCATGCTTCTCCTAATGCACCTTAGTTGACACCACACTTGACATTTTGCCACTTAGATTATTCAAACAAGCACCTTTTAATCCAGTGCTTAAGAAGTTTGAATGAACAGCAATGAAAAACTGCTAGCTAATGCAAAAGGCTAGTTTGTCCCACACGGTGTTAATTAAGCATTCCTAAAGATCCGGTTCCAGCATTCATTATGCCACGCTGACATTTAATGCCTTGGGATACACTGAGGAAAATTCTTATTTCAAAACCCCTGCTGAACCAGGGAGGGAAATTAGCTTACTGCCATCTACCCTTACAATCTGCCAAGTAGGGCTATAAAATGATAAATGCAATAGCCAAAGATGCAAGCATTTAGACCTTTGATCTCTAGTATACACTTCAATAATACACTTCAATAAAATAACTGCAAAGAAAGCAGGTGGATAGCTATACTTGGAATTCTGAAACCTCCAAAATACAGTAATTACCTAGTTTTGACACACTGATATACCTATCTGCCAAGCTCCTAGACAGCCATCACTGAGCAATATGCAGCTGGTGCCTGTGCGGCAAATTGAACTTTGTCTGTCAGTTGAAGCTTTATTTCTGGTAGCATGCTCAGTCTGTATCACAGTGACCTGCAAGGACTGTTCTTACAGAAATGTATGTCAGGAGCATAGCCAGGCTTTCTGGCATGGCCAGCAGTAATATCCTTTCAACATCAGTGTTGAAAGTGCCTGCATTTACAGTGCAAAGTATAAGTGAGGCTATCAAAGCTGCAATAACTTCTGTCATCATCATGGCTCTGTTTTGTGTTCTTCCTCACATCCTTAAAGCAGGTCCACTTACTATTCTGTATCTTATCAATAAAGAATGCATGCTTACATTCCTCACTCTGAGGTAGCCAGTGGGGTTTACCTTGACATCTGTTTCTACACCAGTGAAAGACCTAGTTTTCATCATTTCTCTTCACAGTGCATACCAGGGGCGTCTTCTGATGCAAAAGCAGCTGGCAAACAACCCCCCAGCTTTGCATTTATCTCACAGAAAGTGGCACTCTGTTGTTCATTTCTCCAGCTTCAGACCCTGTCTCTGTGTCTCAGAGAACAATCCATAAGAGAGCAAGCCATAAGATGAACTCTTCAGTTTACAGAACATGACATTCCCTGAACTCTTTCTAGCCCAGAATAATGGAAAATAGGGTGACTCACTGTTTTATCCAGACTAACCTATACACTGTAATACCTAAAATGTAGGCAAACGGCCCAATGAGGAGTTTGATTGTACCTCATTCTTGGTATGTTGACCCTTTATAGTTACTAGAAAGAGAAGCAAGTGTCCCAGGCCTGGCTGAGAAGGACTAAACCCCCTGGCTTTAAAGGGAGTAGGTCTACATATGGTCACTTAAGATCACACTCCTGAGCTAGAAGGAAGGCCAGCTCCTTAGGCATTTGAAGTCTAACCTGCTTTAGTCTAAATGCACTGCTGAGGAAAATGCCAATTTAATTTATTCTGTAAACAGTAGCTGGTGTAATTCCTAATAATGTAGCCATATGCCTATTGCTATAATGGGACTCCTTTCTCACTCATGCACTCCAGCATCCCCCCCACATAGGAGATGATCAACATTTAGTCACACAGTAGTATAGACCGTCATACATTAAAATTTGTAGGTACATTTCAGCCTGCAGTAGGGAAGAGCTGCACACCCCAGTCACCTAGACAAGCACAATGCAGAAGCTCACTGAAGATTTGGACTGATGAAATCTGGAGGATGCATTTGTCCTCCTTTCAAAAGCATCAGGGGATAACATGATCAAAGGAAGAATGTTCCTTAAGCTGTTTATCTTTGCAAAGAATGACCTGATGATGTTTAATAGAATGATTAGGCATAGCTATGGTTTAATGCATATTTAAAAGATTATGCCCATGATTAACTGGTTGTCAAAAAGCAAGCGTCTATGATAATGGGAAAGGAATTTCATCAGTGCCTTCAAAAAGATGGTTTGCACTCATGGTCTTGATATGCAGCTGTTTAATTGGGTCATATCTTGGTGGTGTCTCAGAAGCAGATTTGTGGGTTACTTTAAAATTGGATTTTAAGAATTACTTTTAAAGGGTCCTCTTTTCAGGTAGGCTAACAGAATCAGCAGTCAAGATATCTGAATGTAGATAACAGAAGTGCTATTGTTTCTCACATCAAATTTACATATGCCTTTTTGGAACAGGGGAGAGAAGGGAAGAATGGAGAGGGCAGAAATGTGCTTTTGCTGAAGCTGAATACAGATGTTTGGAGCCTTCAGATTTTAGTTCATGGCTTCAATGCTTGAATCCAGACAACTGAAATTATGAGCTGCTGCAGTTTAGCTTGTTAAAGGTTAGAAGATACAAAGGGCTGTCTGATGCGTTGTGTATTACACAAAAAAACATGCTGTGATAAACAACACATGAGGAAACCTTCAAACACATGTACAGATAGAGGCTCAAATTAAGTCACTGTTGCAGCACCAGGTACAAGCTTTACAAGAACATGTAAATAAATAACCAGGTACTGTACTTTTAAAACTTGCTCCTTCTTTTTACCCTCTTCTGTCTGAAGTATTGACGTATCTTTGATAAGTAGAAAAACACTGAGGAGCCAGCTTCCATTTCAAATGAAACCCACAGGCTTTGCCATTATTCAGGTTTTACATAACATAAATGACCACATTCATTTTATAGGGAAAACCTAGCTGTATATCTCAAACGAAGACACTTTACTGAGTTCCCAGAAATAGAGAACTTAAGAGGTATACGCCCATGGCTCCTTTAATAGTTCTCAAGTACTGCATAGCAGGAGATGTTCAGCTCTCTGACATATTGAAGTGAAAGGAGGGGAATTGTGCCCTCAGCAGCAAAACATCTCCTCCCTCCCAGTGTGCAAGTTTTCCCACAAGACAAGGAAAACTAGCCCAGAATTTGGCTTATGTTTTCCGCTTTGCACAGGGGAATTCAAATAAATGAGCTCATAATGAACAATCTGCCAGTAAGCACTGCAAACATATTGTTTACACAGAACCACACAGCAGAATACCTGCATAATCAAAAGTACACCTGCAGCTTTAATTACATGATAATCATGCCAACAAAAAGCAACAGAAGCACCATGTTTCCACCTTTTTATTTGAAATCTGATGTTCCATTTCAGTCTGTCAGAGGCTTTCAGATCCAGAAGTTAATTCTAAGGCTGGGTCTGGAGGTTGGACTGATTCTAAGCTCTAGGACTACTGAAAAAGCCAAATTTCTTTTTTGTTTTCCAACTGATGACCTCTCATACTAGAAGAAAAATCTCTACAAGTTTTCCATACTTTGACTTCTCTGTGATTTTTGGCTGACCCTTATTTTAGGTATTTAGCCTGAATATTGTGTCAAAAGTGATACCCAATGCTGTCTTAAAGGCTGTTTCAAAAGCCATCGTGCTATACAACAAATCTAAAAGAAGAGGAACAGAGTGACTTTCAGTACCATTACAGAAGTTCATTAAAACTGAAAACAGTTTTATAATTAAAACTGTATTTTCTTTTGGTTTTTTTTTTTTTTTTTTCAGTTCCCATTGCCCTAATCAAGTGCCCTTCTGGTGCTTATACATAGCTTATAGGAGTTCATACACATGCTTCCTTTCGAAAACAAGTCCTCAATAATAATTAAGTTCTAATAATATGCTTAGATACAGACAAATTAGCAGCTTCAGCAGTCAAAGGGCAATATAACACAGCTGTTGCATCTATTCATGTAGCACATTTGTGTTATCAGTCATAAAAGGTAAAGAATTTTCTATCTTCTTTCACTTCACATTCTTATGCAGCTAATGTTCATGGGTAGGTTTGCTGCAGAAACATTATCTTCCTATGAAAGTTTGTAAGATTGCCAAAAATAAATAAATTCTAAATTGGAACCAAAATGTCAAAACAAACTTCAAAAGTTGGTATTTTCTAACTATAACAAAACAAACACTTGTTCAAAACTAACTTACTACCTTTAATTGACTTCTAAGCTAAATTCCTCATGAATTAACAAAATTAAAACCATGGCTTTTGCTAATGCTAACTTTTTGGGCAATATCATACTTTTACAGGGAGAAAAAAATAGTTTAACAAAAAAGTATAAGTAGATATCTAGAGGAATACTTCAATGTGTCTCAGCTTGGAAAGAACTGAAAGAACAAACTGTCTATCTCATTAGTGCTTGCCTTTAGTGCCCTCCAAGCCAGAAACAGCCCAAGGCTTGAGTTAATGTAGTTCACAAGCTGGTACTCAAATCCCTTTTGAGAGTGTCCGCACTGGCTGTGAAGAGCTGCATGGTATGGAGCTATAGTGACTGAGAGGATAGAGTGTACAATGGGGCTGGTGAGCTACATGCTGACCTGCTGTATGCGGACACACTTATATATAGAGCTGTGCTACTGAGAGAAGAAAGAAACACTAGATACTTAAGTTCCCTGCTGAATCCACATTTTCCTTGCCTATAATTTGGACCTGAGCTGCCCCTACTCAATCTAGTAGTGTTTTAGTTTTCTTTACCTATAGTCAGTTTTGCAAAATGCAACATGAAGATGATTTAAAGTGACCACTGACAGTTTAAAAACTCATATTAAGAAAGATTTTGCAATCTTCTGAAATACAAATGGAAATATTTTTTAAGATTTTTTCCAGAATCCTATAAATACTGATGTTTTTAGGCTATGAGACTCACATCATGAAGTCCTCTCCTTCACTTTTTTTCTCTGCAAGGATGGTACTTGAAAGCCAAAAAAACAGATGGTTGAAGGCATATATCTACCAGAGCCAAGGCAGATCATTGATAAAATTTTCCTCTTTGTCATGTTTGGTGAAAATTATTTTTCTTTCTTCCTCTCTTCCTTCCTTTTTCCTTCTTCCATCCCTTCTTTCCTTCCTTCTTCCCTTCTTTCCTCCTTTTCTTTCTTCTTTCTTTTTTTTTTCTCTCTGCTTCTCTGTTTCTCTCTTTCTTCCTTTCTCTCCTTCTCTTGTCTCCTTGTCTCTTTCTTTCCTTTGTGTACTGTTCCTCACCCCAAAGAACTCTTGAAATGGACATACTGCAGTCGCTGACTTTCCTATGGCTACATCCTCCTGGACAGATCTACTAACTGGTCAAAGAGGCTTCCAAGTTCATTTGTGTTGGGAAGGGACTAGAATGAGAGTCTGGGGAGCTGGAGTTAATTTTAATGTCCTCCTAATACCAGTTGTTTTGTCAAGGTGGGAGAGTCAGCACTTGATATTGTCTGTGCTCATTCTTTTAGTTTATGTGAGACCTTTGCTCAAATTCAAAAGCTGACAACAAGGGCTTCTGCCCTTCTAAAACTATCTGGCACTTTTTCATATGTCCTCCTCACCAGACACAACCATGGCATCTTCATTTGGACAAAATTCCTTTTATCATTTCTAGCAAGAAGGCAGGAAACCAGGACCAAGCCTTCTGATAAGATGGTGGCTTCCCCACCATAAGATGGTGGCAGTTAATGTATATCTAAGGCTATTCTTTCCAACGAGAGTTTCTGACAGACTTGTAGTAGCATTTTGAACTTGGGTGACTGAGCTGTTCACTCCCTGAGCTGCCTATATCCAACCTCTGTGTGGGACATTGCTAGCCTCAGGACAGCATCATCCAAGCTTTTCAGAACCCAGCTCCTGTTTTCAGCTGGTCATGTAAGGTAAACCAGTGGACTTCAGTTTATCTTAGTGTGTTGCACACATCCCTGTGGCAACTCAAACACTTCTTTACAGGAGACCACTAACTTGTGGGCAACACCATCCAGAAGACAGGCAGGGCAGATAGCTAAAGGCTGTCTTCAGACATCTGATTTTAATCTACTGCAGTCAGAGTTCTTATTTCCATTTAGCAGTAGGTTGGATTTCCAAAGGAGCATAACTAGTGTAGGAGCATTTTCAGGAGCATAACTAGTGTAAAAAAGCAATCAGAGTAGTGACTTAGTGAGCCTTAGTCACTTTGGGACAGCTAAGAATTTCACTGATCATAATTAGAGCACTTTTAATATCATCCTCTGTTTTCATTTAGCATAAGGATGCTCTGTTTTATTTATACTTCATTTTATACTTCATTTATTATGAAGAAACACCAAATATTTCGTGTCAGCAAGATAATGCTTGTATCTAGTGGAAAGCAGCATGATGAAATCATTATTAGGACAACATTTTCGTCTCTTCTAGAAGGGAAAGGCAACATACCCCAAATAAGAGACACATTTATTCAGACTCTTCCTCATGATGAAAAGCATCAGATGACTTACATAGAGGCAAACCCAGCCCTCCCAGAACCTCAGTAAAATCAGTGACAGTTTACCAGGATTTAATTTGTTTCTGTACATCTTACTGTAAACATATTCAAAGAATTTACAGAATATGCACACATGTCATAACTACAGACCTACACTTTTGGTCTGTGACAAATAAGGTGAGCATATTGAATGGAGAAAATAAACCAACAAAACAAAGCACAGGAAAAAAAGACAACAAAGAAATTGCATTAAAAACACATCCTATATTGACTGAAAGTCCTGAAACCCATTACACTGTCAGCTAGGAACAATGAAAGCAACCCACTTAAAGAGGTCACCTAATGAATTGATTTCTCCCACCTCTGAACAAAGAGCACTTAAAGAAAGATGACAAACTTGTCAAAACATGGACACCAGCAAAGCAACAAGGAATAATTTTATTTTCCACTAATGTGCATTACTTGCACAAAGACTTGCTTCCTTGCACAAGACTTGCTCAAAGTCGTGCTGTGTTCTACAGCAACTGAGAAGTCTTTTAAACATGTCAGCAACTTCTCTTTAATTTTAGGACAAAGTGAAGAGGAAAAATCCCACTGTACATGGACTTTAGCATTACTGCTGAATTCTTCCTTCTGTCTTTCTGCTGCCTGCCTTTTTCCCAGTGTGTGGTCCATGACACAAATTTACTTCATTGTTAGATCAAAGAAGGCATTTTAGCTTACACCCCACAGGCATGTAGTTCATAGACAAATTATTCCCAGTTTCCAGTTCTATACTTCAAATGTGTTAAGAACACAACATGAAAGCTAAAAATAGTTTAGCATGTATGCTGCATAAATACAAATAATGAGGAATCCCTTCATTTAGTCCTCTCCAAATCTCCACCTTCTAATAGCAGTGATAAATGGCTTGGTCTTCTCATGAAGTTTTTCAGCCTTGATGAGACTGAAGAGAAATTAATTCTGATTAAATGTCTGTAAGGGATCATTGGTAAAGTAAATCCAGTAATGTTCCATTCATTTCTTACTGAACTGTAGCTGACCTCTTTCTACCCCTTTGTAATGCACAAAATTGTCAAACTTAAAAAAAACCCAAACAAATAAACAACAAAACAACAACAATGAAAGCCCAACCAGTTTCCCTAACTCAAAGCAGAGATTTGTCAAACAAACAGCCGGATCTACAGGAGGGATTTTTAGCATCAGGCCCTCCAATGCTTACAGGGAGAATAAGCATGCAGAGTGGAATTGCTCACCTTGCACAATAAGCAGGAGGGAGTTCCTCCCATTCAAACATAAGTCTTTTAATTCAGTTGTAACTGTGATCTTTGAAGGAGACATCTGAAAAGTACATTGATTTCAAAAAGAGACATAATCCTCATGATTCCCAGACTCTGTAGATTAACTTAAATATTTTGAGATACATTAATACAATCTAGAAGAGACTTTCAGTGTTGCCATCTGCACCTAAGTGGGTCACCTTTAGCATCTTTCACAGTCAATGGAGAGACCATAGTGCTTCTAGTTTTGTACTTGTCTCATGCTAGTAAAAAGTTGTGAAATAAATTATGTGGATCATGACCTAAAAGTGAGTTTTCTTCTTCACACAGCTATAAAAGCATCAAAGGGTGATGATTTAGGATGTAGACATCTACCTGTAAATGTCCAAACTTAAGTTTTTCTGCCCCAAAACTGTGACTGGATTTCATTCTGTTTAAGAGGGCCAGCAGTAGATTTCATATCTATGCTTTTTGTTGCTGAAGTACGAGTGCCAATAATGAACAGAGATGTGCCAGCTCTTAGGTGAAAAGATCACCTCGGGGGGTAAGGGGAGTTTGCAATTCTATTTCCAAGGCCTGGGCTCGAGGGCTCCATGGTATTCTGTTTCCATTACCACATCTACCAATGTCACCATTTCTTATAGACAACTAACAGTATAATAAACAACATCATCCCTAGAGGTAATCACTTTCAGTCATTATCAATCTGTTAGGAATTTGTTTTGTTGAATCATTTTTCAGATCACTCCCAGGCAAGGATATAGCCTGCAGGGCTGAATAGACTGCTATTCAAAAACTTACTCAGACAGTGCAGGGTCACATTAGAAAAGTCATAACATTTCCTTCTTCTTTTGTATCTTCCATGTAATTTATTCAAGGAAATAGTGACCACAAAACAGGCAGGGTGTGTTCAGTCTCTTCTTGACTTTGAGAGTTTGCTTTATATTGTATATGATGTAGTTTGCATCCGACTCTCAGCACAAAGTATGATCCCTCAGAATTTCTTTTTATGAACAGATCTTAAGAAAATAGTTTGGACCACCAAAGTCAATGGGAATCTTTCAGGAATAGAACTATAAAATCACTGCAAAGAGACTAAGCAAGCTTCCCCTTTATATGCCAGCATATTTGTTGTGCCTTGCCAATCAGGCAAGAAGGATTTATGCATTGCTGATGAAGAGCAGCCTTAGCTAGTAAATCTGTCATGATACAAATAAGCATCTGTTTATAGCTAGAAAGAAAAGCCAGAATATTTCTTAATAGAAACCCCTTTAAAAGCATTTCCATTTCATTTTAAACCAGACAGAACAAAAAATTTCTTCTTTATAACTAAAACTGCTTTTAGATGATAGTTGTCTTAATAGCTTCCATTAGTTGGTACAACTTAAGTACTTAATACTTAAATTGCACTAAATGGTATTAATAAGTATTAATACTTATTTAATACTGAAGTATTAAGTACTTAATGCTTAAGTTGTACCAACTAATGGTACAACTAATCACAAGATTTCTTGAGCGTTTACTAAAATATTACTTTACACTCATAGGACCACAAAGCAATCTAGCTCTCAAGCCTCACCTTCAGCAAGAGAGATGAAATGACAGTTACTCCTAAGCCTGTGTCTACCTTCCACAAAATGTTTATGTAAAAGAAAATGTACTGCAAAAGTCCACACTCAAGTTCATTGACAGGAGTATCTGCAAGTCTTTCCGCTGATTGCAGCAACATGCTTTCCACATAGTTGTTTTTGCACAGTGCACCTTTATCCACACTTTACAGATGAGAAAGCAAGGCACACCAATGTGAAGCAGAATGATCTGCCCAAGGTCAAACAGGAAATGTGCAACAAAGACAGGAACTGATCTGTTGATTCCTGAGTCCCAAGCTAGCACCTATCTTCAAGTCTAGCTCTGGTTTCTTACAGTGCTGCCAGTGCAATATGTAAGCCTTGATCCTTTAATCCTTAATGGGTGAAAAGGAGTATATACCATTATTTCTATTTTTAAAATGCAAAACTAGAAGAGGAAACCCTGTGCAGATGGTAAATATTTCAAAGGTCTTACTAGCACAGCTCCTGTTCATCACTGATGAGGCTGGGACTCAGCATGATCTGTACTTCCAACAACAATGAATGGAAAAAAACACTGCAAGATGAACAGTAATTTGGAGTCCAGTGATACCTATTCCTAATGCACATCTATCTTGCTCATGTCACTCAGGCTCACTGACAAATATAAGACATGATCATCTGCTAATGGTTTGCTCTGTCTAGACATAGTGTGTTCTTCATTAGCTAATTGTTCACACCTCTCACCATAGGCTGCAAGACAACTAGAGAAACAGAGGCAGAATGTGTATCCATGCACACAACTGACTCAATAAATGAACAGCAGGCTTTTTACACTGCACCGTTAACCTGCCAGTTAACTCAGCAGTTGGGCAGTCTCTATCAGGACCTCTGAAAGTCATCACTTCAAAGCCTTATACAAGTGTCTGTGCCACTCTCTTCATGAATGAATTTGCTGGGCTTGGGCACCTTAGGAGTCTTTTTCAGTGCAGAACTTGTCTGCATTTGGGAGAAAAGTTGTGACAACAATAGCTCAAGCTAAGTGTTATATGAAAGTGTCCTCACAGTTTTGTAATTATCAAAATGTTGGATGTATATTATAATCCAGTACTACTGTGGGGGTTTTTTACAAATTAAAGAAATATTGCATAAATCTAGCACCTCTGAAGCATTACAGATTCAGAAATACAATCTGCAAAATTATTCCTCTTTATAGAGTTTAGTTGTATTGAATGGATTATGACTGGAGCTAGTCAGAAATGTCTCAGTGGAACAATTCATTTTGTTAGAACAGAAGCATTTCATGGAAACATACCTGAGAGAAATAAGGAATGTGAATTTGAATCTCCTAGAGCCTAAAAGATACTGCTTACCTTGGAGAAGGATTTTCTTACAGTTTCCTGGTAATTGTAAAAACTTCAGTTCATATAATAAACAAAAGCACTTTGTTTACATAATTAAGTGTGGGGCAAGCTCATTAACCACCAGTCATAAGACTGATCACCCTGACTTGTAGCCTCTATTTGGTCCAGCTGGTGAGCGTGAAGGGGACAGCTCCTGCTACCCTCTCACTGCTGACCATACCAGCTTACTGTCCTTTCCACTAAAGCAGTAAATTCTATTGTATGCTGCCTGCTCAGCCACCCTCATTTGCAGCCACATATACCTACAACCAACCAGCAATTCCCATATACATTAGCCACCTTGGGAGTAAACATCAAGCCATGGAGTGAGACTGCGCCAACCCTGCTGCCTTTGCTATGCAGGTCTGGTAGCAGCATGGAGTGGGCAGCTGAAGGCAGCGGTTTGTCATTCAAAACCCAGTATGTATGGAAAAGGAACAGAAAGCAACACAGGCATGTATTTCACATATTCTGTCTGCATTGTCATTAGAATTGTTTCCTGTCAATTTTTCCTGAACAATTTTTAATCTCAGCATTTCACATGAGAGAAAAGTCCAGGTTCTAGCTGTGGTTGGTCAGCATTAGTGCAACTGAAACCTGAAGCAGGCCTATGTTTGTTAAGTATTCCCCATAAATAATAGGGAAAAGGCTTGATAATGCTGCATGATTTTATACTGTTAACCGGGAGGTAGGAATTTTCATTTCAATTGGTTATTTCAAGTTTTGATAGGTATAGGCAGCTTTGAAAGAAAAACAATAGCAGAAACTGAATTAAGTAAGATTTTTCACCCACCCACAAAAAGCAACAGAAAATTATGACCAGATACCATTTGGCTGGCTTAGTCTGCCACTATCACAGCAACTGGCTAACTTCTGGCATTTCTACACCAATCTGATTGACTAGCCAGTGCAAGCCTATAGCAATGCTCATATTTTTCATCATAATAATAATTTTTTTTCAGAAATATATGTTTCAACACCTATGCATTTCATGAGACTGTCATTTTACAGTGCACAGTTAAGTGATCCTCAGTCAAGTCTGAAACTACTTCAAAGCCCTGTACAAAAGCTTGTGTCTTCAGTGATTCTGCATTCACCATGTGTGTGTCTTGAAACACAACCTTCCTCAAAAATGCAGCAAATGTATGGGGTTTTATTTAAAATTAAAGTACTGCATGAGTTCTCGGCCTTGTCTAGAATAAACTATGCCCATCTATAGCCACTGTATCTTCTGCTTGTTGAAATTAAAGTAACATATCTGTATATATGTATATATACAACATACTGCATATGCATTCCATACAGACAATACACATTGTGTGCCCATGCAGCTTACATATATATGGGGAAATATACATTCCTCCTGACCAGGAAAACATCAAAATGCAAGGTTATTTATCTACTTTAATATGCCTACAATTAAGTCAAATGATTCATTATATGGGAACCAAGAAATTTAAATTGTATATTATTTTCATCTCTTTGAAGTGAGCATGAATTTTACTGGCTGAAAAATTTTAAAGGTTATGTTCATCATAATTACCATTTTATTTGGTTTTTCTTTTAGGGTGTTTTCTCCTAAGAAAAGAAGGACATATAATAAAAAAAAAAAAAAACAAAACAATTACTTAAAAAAATAAAAAGCAACAAGGTTTAAATAATATATGATATTCAAAGAAAATAAAATTTCATCCAATTTAAGCAGAACTATGCATGTTCTATATGTGATACAATGGGAAATTCTTTTTGGCATTGACACAGAGGTATATGAGAAAGCAGGTATTTTATTATAAAGAAGGCAACTACATTACATGTAATCTTACTGAGTCAACCTAACAACTTTTTATAGATTCTGCTTTGCTCCAGCCAAGCTGTGTACAAAGGAAATTCTTCCTATGAAACTTTATTGAAGTGACTGTGGTCACAGTTCCTTGCAGTATATAGTTTGTTACTGCCCTAAAATACCTGGTAATAGAATTAATTATTAAAATAGCTAAATGCAATAGAACACACCTGGAATACTGTTCCAACCTGCAGAGTTCAAACTGACTTCAAGAAACCCTATAATCAAAGAAGATGGGACTATCCATAAAGTCACAAGGTTATTTTTTTCTAGCTGCTACAATCATTCCTCTCTACCTATTGCCTGAAGCAGCATAGCCTGAGCTTAAGCACCACTTTCCTTCCAGAGCAGAAGTAAAACATTTCAAATACAGACCCTCTCTATATAAGCAACCTCTTGAACAGGCCAAAAATGTTGCCCAATAAGACCTTGTCCTTCACTATTTGACTACTTCTGAATCATCACCTGAAATTTGAAGCAAACTACTGAAATGAAGAATCACAATTCCATATAATTCTGTCCTGATTTGGTTTGGCTCTGAGAAAGAACAGCCTTTCTCCTTCATTATACTAATTCTCTATATCAGAAGGGAAGCCAAATACCAGGATAAACATAACTTATGTTTTATTCATGCAAATCCCTGTTTTGACAGCTGAGTAACTAGGTGCATTTCATTTTTAATAAATTTAACAAAGATAAGCACAAAATAAATATCATTGGTAGGGCTGGACTAAAACTGGCTAATCCAAGTGCCTGAAGTGAAATAACAAATAGGGAACTTTAAATTCACGGCTGACAACCTGTAGCTTACACTAAAGTCAAACCTGATCCTTCCTCTTGTCAGGAGATATTTCCCAGCAATGCATTCATCCTCCCTGGAGGTTCCAAGAATTGCACATTGCTCTCTTGAGATGCAGTCAGCTCTTCTCTCCTGCCTTTCCATACCTCGTACTTTTTAAAGGTGAGACGACTAGTTCATGCAAGGGAGGTTTAAGACCCAAGCCACCTGTACTGTAATATAAAGATTCAAGAAGAATCACCCATTATTGGACAAGTGAATCTTTCCCACTGGCAACTCCTTCCTTTTTCCAGGCCATAAACTCTGTATAAAATACCTTAGACTTCACTGAGTATTTGTTTTCATAGGATAAATTCTTCCTGCTCTATTTACCATTCTATAGCAAATTAATACTACAAATCCTTTATAACTAGGATCTGGATTTAAGCCTAATTGCAAAAGAATGTGTATACTTTATCTTGAGAGATTACACTATGCAACTCCTATTTTGCTAATAATAATAGAGGTACATACCCTCTATTCTGACAATTGGTCAGACAATATCCTGCAGTTTCTTTATACACTGTAGATTTTTAGCAGATTTGATGACTGCACTATTGAACCTTCTTCACTTGAATCACTATAAATCATTAAAATATGTCTACATTCTTAATGAAAACAAAAGTAGCCTGACTACCTTATAACATGTTCATAAACTGTCATAAAAATAATTCAGCATACAGACAATTTATGAACTAGGCTTAAATAAAATAATATAAAAATATACCTTAAAACCCTTCCCTATAAAGGTATCAATCTTATCGGGACTAACGCTCAGTTTCTCATTCTGTGAACATAACTTGTATATGCCAAACTCCATGCTCAGCAAACTATGATGTACTCTATTTGCCAAGTACTTGCAATCATCACATTTTGGAATGTTCATTTCTGTTTACCAATAGTCTTTGAAAAACAATCCCAGGCCTCAGCACCTTCCCACTGAAGCCATTGACAAATTTGCTCTGATTTTGGTAAGGTGTCTATGTTCTTACTTTTACTGCTGTATGTGCAGTTTCTAGAACTGCTGAATTATAAAATGTATGGTATGGAAAATTATATTTATGTTCAGTAAATTAGTTCCATATTACTCTAAGCTGCCTTTATACATTGTCATTTTTATTGCATCCACCACTTTTTATAGCACTGTACTAACCATTTTGCTATGTGAGATCAAGTCCTGGGAAATGCTTGACTCAGGAATAAGACAGATCTCGTACCATAACTTAAAGTACATATGGCACACAACCTCAACATCCTGAAAGCTTGTTATGCTAAGAAATTACAAGATTCCTTCCAGTAGTTCTTGTTAACAAGACTTTTCTTTACAGTGACAGGCAATTTTAAGCAGCAAACATATTTGTGGGAGCTTGTCTGTTAAAGGATGGGGAAAAAAAGGTTATGTTTGACAAATTCCTCATTTCAAATCATGCAAATAATTGGCTCCATGGGGTGCTTATTCTGGAGAGATTTTTTCACAACCTGAAAGAGGGAATTGATAGATTTAAACTGTGAGGTAAAACAGCAAGAAGGAATGAGAAAGCATGTCACATAGAAGACTGGAGAAATACTAGGTTTGCATATTCTGCAGAAACCACTATTGAAATTGCAATCAAACTGAAGAAAACATTCAAAGGTTTGTTTTTTCTCATGACTTCTGTAACACATGATGTTCCCTTAGGCAAAAATCTTAGAGCTGCCATACTGCAAACCTTTCCAGTTTACTGCTCTCTCTCTGAGGTGACTTGCAAAAGGGACAAATCAAGCTGGCTGAGCAATTATTAAATAAATCCATGATTTTATAAGAAGTGTGCTGGGACATACTCACTGCTTTGTATTGCTTGAATAACGTGAAGCATCGAATGAGCAGCTGAATGCAGCAGAATTTCAGCTGCTAGTCTGAATTAAAGACCAATTCATTGACAGCTTAATCCATGTGAGTAATTTAGCCAAGGTTCACTTGGATTAAGGATGTACTGGTTTGGGATTCAGTGATATTTTAAGAACTCTATTCTCCATGGAGAAAGTCTCCATCTTTTTGCTGGTTTCTAGAAGTGAATATATGATCACTCCAGTGACTTCTGTTGCAGTGTTAACAAGCTCTGTGCAAACACAGAGGAATTTGGATGGAATCCTGCCCCTCTCAAAGATTCAAAACTTTTGTTCTCTGTTCATTATTGATAGGAAGCAGAGAAAGAGGGGGAGTTGCAAGAAAGGAAGGGGAGGAGAAAAACTGGTCTTCCCAACTGAGCCTCGATAATCACTTCTTTAAATAAAAAAGCAAGCAAGGAGCTGATTCCTGTGTTTGGAAAGAGGTATGGGGAGAACAAAGTGCCTCAGTTTACCCCCAACTAGTGCAGAGAGGTGACTGTGTTGTAGAAGGGAGTTTCACCCTTCCCCTTCAGAATACCTCCCTTACCAAGCAGGGGTGAACATAAGTCCCTTGAATGTTGCTGGTCTAATGTGCAATAATGACAGCATTTATGCTTTGCATTTTTTTCTTCAAAAGTAAACCAGGACAAGAGTGCTTGTTGATTCTTTGGGAAAATGATGTATCTGTAAAGAAAACAAAACAGTACTGTCAGAAGGTATCCTGGAGTGAAGGCACAGACAGCAGACACCTTCCTGCTCAGCATCTGCAATTTTATGCAGCTAAAGCCAAAAATTTTGCCAAGCCCTTTAAGTCATTTGGGAAGAAACATTCTCAAAGGAAAGGTAGCCTCCTAATTGTTTTCTGAGGCCCACTGAGTCTGCTACAGCTCAAAGCTTTAGGCCACAGGTTATCTTGCCTTATTTGCAGTCTGGCTGCTTTTCACAGGCAAATTTCTACCTAATTGTGTGTAAAAATATCAATATAGGCAAGCAAGCTAAAGTTTTTAAAAATCATAACTAATCAAGATTTTTCCATTGTATTTTATTTCACTAGGTCTGTCCATGGTAAAAATGATCCTTTTTATTTGCACTAGGACTGTGAACGTGTATGAGTTCAAAAACATTACATTATGGGGTTTTTTTCCCCTAATGCAGACATGGCACAAATATTAAATGCTCCTTTTTGATCTTCATGATATACCATTTTTCCAGAGAAAGTGCATGAATACTGTGATCATAACCCTGTCCAATTAGTAATAGCACCTACCTAAATTCTGATCAGTTTCTAGGGATCAGTGGTCAGATGGACTTAACTGATCAGTGAGAGTCACTGATTTATTCACTTCTTTTATGAGAATACTTGATCACGTCTTCTTCTCAAATCAATTAGAAATCATCAATAGTCATATATTGATGTATAACTCAGCCACTGTTCCTTACAGTGTTTGATGTGTCTTTAAACTACAACTGTAGCTTGAAGTTCTACAAATACTGAATAAAAGGGAGAGCGAGATAAGGTCCAAAAAGTATCAAGGTAAAGCTGGGACATAGGCTCATCATTTAAGACTCACTCATGTATTTCTTATCTAGCTACTAGTTGTATCTTCTAACTAAAAACCTCAGGGGCTTGCAAAGATATAAGAGATGTGATGATGCTAATTCATCACCTGATCCAGTTGAAGACTTCCCTGCTCATTGCATGGGGGAGGGGTAGACCAGAGGGCCTTTTAAGATCCCTTCCAACACAAACCATTCTATGATTCCATGATTGCATGTTTAGATAAAAAAGGTGTTACAATCACCCAGTCTGAGTCATATTGCAGGACCAGCAAATGGACTTTATGGACTGGACTGATCAGACATCTTAAGCAGTACATGGTAAACATGTTTGGCTCTCTTAACTAGGTTGCCATCCAGAAAAACTGTCAGGCAATGCATGCAGAATTCCTATTTTCCTTGTCCAGTGTTCATTCTTATGATGACTTTTCCTATGGCCATCTTGGTTCTTTAAGAGTATGGCATGCTTTAATGCCCAAATTATTTTCACCTTTCAAGAGACTTGAGACATACCTGAGATAAAACTAAAAGCTTGTACAAGTTCTCTTCCTAATAAAGGTAAAGCTAAAAAAAGTACCTAAGATGCATGTACAAATGATGGTAAGAATTTACTACTACCACAACTCAACAGAATGGGTAGATCAAGATCTTGAGGATTAATATAAATGTTCACATCTTACAGTGTTTCTCCTTCCACAAAGATAAAAGATAAACAAAGAGAGAAAGAAGAGAGAGAGTAAGAAGAGGAAGAAGAGAGAGGAGGAGAGGAGTAAAAAAGAAAAGAAAAAAAAAAAAGAGAGAAAAGAAAAAAGAAAAGAAAAAAGGAAAAAAGAAGAAAGAAAAGAAAAAAAAGAAAAGAAAAGAAAAGAAAAGAAAAGAAAAGAAAAGAAAAGAAAAGAAAAGAAAAGAAAAGAAAAGAAAAGAAAAGAAAAGAAAAGAAAAGAAAAGAAAAGAAAAGAAAAGAAAAGAAAAGAAAAGAAAAGAAAATATACTGAGAAGCCTAGATTTACATTGAAGCAAAGCTAAAGGATTGTTTTTTTAAAGAAACATACTAATTCATAAAGAACATTCCACTCTTTGTATGTAGAGGAATTTCAAAGCAAAACAAAATAAATCTTTTTTTTATCATTTTTAGATGTATAAAATGTTGTATCTGACCACATTCACTAGAGTTACATTCTTTCCTATTTTGCATTTCCACTATTGTGTATTATTCCTCTAAGAATCAAATTTAGTAGCACTGATGGTTTAAATTCTGCATAAAAATAAAATTCGGCAAATGTCATGGCAGCATACCAAACATTTAATGTCAGGTTCCCTTATGTTCAGTACTTTGCTAAAGCTTCCCATCCATCAATTAGACAATTTTGGAATACTTTACTTTGTAATTAAAAAATAAATCTCTTGTGCTTAGCATTGTTTTGTGGGAAGAATTGCTCCTTCATATACTGACCTCAATATGCATACTTGTATGTATACTTGTGTGTGCATTTTTTTTTTTCAGTTTTCTGGTATTATTCACTATAATAATAATTAAGCAGTTTCCTTTTATTAAGACTTTGCACTTAATACATAGTTCTGCAAGTGGACCCACGCAGAGGACCAATCTATTTCCCAGCAAGTCTACAAAACTCTCTAGAGTCAGCTTGCAAAGATTCTAATCACAGGAGTGAAACCTTAAATAAGTGTGAGGAGGCCACACCAATTAAGACAGGAAACAGAGTGTTTAACATTACCCAGGGGCTCAGGAGGAAAAGTGGGATGACATGAAAAACAGAAGGAATAGGAATGCATGGGTGGAGTGAGCCAAGGAAGATATCGCTGCCATTACAGGCTATGAGAAAATAGTGAAAAACAAAATACTTCAACCCCATGATGATCTTTAATTCTGAGTCCTTGCCTATACTGAAACCTTTCACCACGATGTTGAGAATCAGCCAACATTATGCAAGAGGCTCTTATGTGAGACGTATTGAAATCAATATGGCTGTGGTTTTGATGTGAACTCTATCAAAACGCAGCTTCATACAGACACATAAACGCAGCTATACAGCTGCAAATATATGTTAGAAGTATCGCACACTTATCTTCAGATCACTATAATTGAATGTATTATATCTATACACTGATAGCTGGCATCCAGGGTGAATAATTACACTCTGCTTTCATTAGACTAGCCCTGTGTTAACATAAACTGGTGGGCATTACCTTCATTAAAATGTTACCTCTTAAACGTTACACTTTAAATTGACATACTCATCAGAGTTTGTTCACTGTCATGACAATTTAATTTGAACAGGAATTCATTCCTGGTTAAGCAGCAGCAAAAACCTGTTGACTATTTGGGTCAAGAAAACACACAGCCACAATAATCTGTTTAAATACCTATTTGTTTATTTTAAGCCTTTAATAAAAAAGTTTTCTATAAAGTCTAATTGCTTCATCAAAATAGCATGATGTTGAGCTACCTGCCGTACTACACATTCTTGAAATTGAAGAATAATGAACAATATCACCACAGACTAAGGCAAGTATAAACTGTAAAACATTTTTTGGGACCAAATATATTTATGACTCGTTAATGTTTACTGCCATACACTGTATACTTCAAAGCACAAAGCTAGTCCTGGAAAGTTTTACAGCGTGAGGTGTGAAATCTGAAATGCCACAAGGACAAGCAGCTCAGCTTTGAGTTGTCTGAACTGACACAACTTCCTGAGTGTAAACACAAATGACTGTCCATATGAGACTAAGTAACAGCAAAAAAGACTGTAGTGTCTTATTGCTTTTGTTTAATCTGTTTTGCAGTGAATAGGATCTTTAATAATTTCATATGCAGACAGCCCTCATTTTTTGCCATTTTATTCCATCCTGCCTTATTTGGGTGGTGTGTGTAAACAAGCACAGGATTTTTTCTAAAATCATAAGGCAAAGAAAGATTAAGCAGGCAACTAGGAAGCTGGCACTAACACAGCCCAGTGCTTTGCAGCTCTCTCTAATAAAGTCTGGTGCTGCTCAGCTTTTCATGTGTGCATCAGGAATTAAGTCATTGCATCAGTGGTGCATGGGTGATATGAAATCATATCATTGCTGGATCAGTGTCACTGCACTCCATAATCTGGAGAATCACATTTGCAGCAGGTATAATTTCGGACTGCTAAAGCCATTTGTATGTAGTGACAGCTTTTGCTTACAAACTCATTTTTCATGCCCTCTTTACTTTAAAACTGTATCACAGTTTCACTGGCCTTCTTAACTGCTTGAGCTATAACATTTAGGTGAGGATTTATCTTTTTCAGCTTCAGCATTTTTGACTAATAACATTAATGCCTGGCAATCTCTTCCAGCCAGTGTAATGAAAACTGTCTGGATGTACAGCATACAAAGTATTCTTGTACAGAAACATCCTCCCAGTGCTCATCAGGCCAAAAGTGATTTCCTTTCTGTTTACTCACACTCCATAGAAATGAATGAACACTGCAATGAAAGGAAAGACTTCATCTTAAAGGGCAGCGTCTCGTTAAATTTTATTTTATGTTCTTTTTTTCTTTTCTCTCACTGCTCTGTCCCATCTCTAAAGTATAATTCCCTAAACATACATAAATTCAGGAATACCCATGTGTATAACTATAAAGGAATGCTATTGTCTAAAGTACTTTGGTAGGATTGTAATATGTGTGAACCAAAAACAAAATCATGCACAATATAGCATGTGCTGCTCATACTGTTAATAATTGTGTGAATACATATACAAAATTCTCTGCATTTATAATGTCTGAGACTGAAAATGCAAAACAAACAGGTCAAATTAATTTGTTTCGAGAAGAAACTTGAGTTTCTAGATCAATTTCTTGTTCTAATCTACATGGCATATGTTTGTTCCAAAATAGAAACTTATTGTAATATTCTACTTCTGTCATGTCTGTCTCTTTTTAAGGCTGGTTGTTGAAATACAAACAATACCCTGATTTCTTCTGCATCTGAAAGGTATATAAAGAAATGGTACCTGTAGCAGAATTTCTCAGCTCCTATAGTTAAAGTCAGATGCTTAAGGCTGTTTAACATAATTAGAGCCAGATGCTCTCAATCACATACAACATTCCTTTGATATCCATGAAGAGCAAAAATGAACATTTTTTTTTTTAATAAGGAATTTCAAAAGGACTGCTTTTTAAGGCTGACTTCTCATTTGTAAGGGATCTCACATATAAAAATATGTCTTTTTTTCAGTGTCCATTAACATTTAATACTTGTTTCCTACTTTTTTAAAACAAAGTGGAGCACAGATTAATGAGGACAAATAAACAGGACTTTTCAGCTTCTTTATACAGTCACAGGGAATACACACAAATGGCAATATTTTGTGACATTGTGATGGAAAGCGTTGTTCAGATAGAAAAGGCCATTGATGTAGGACACTGCTATTTGAGTAGTTATAGTGATAATTTTGTCTTATTTAATTAAAGTTCACCTCCCATTAAGACTACAAAGATAAAACAGAAGTGGAAGCCACACAAGTTCCAAGATTTTTGCTTTTCTTTCCATAAGTCCAGAGTAATAAAAACTCAGGAGAATCACATAAGTGCAACTTTATGTAAGAGAAGACTCAAGTCTAATGTGCCTTCTGGGAAAAAAGGAAATAATAATTAGCAGAAAAATTGATAAAAAGATATAATGCAACTTCAGGTAAGTAAGGGGGCAAAATCTGGAGAACATGAAGATTTCAATCAGATGTCTGCCCAGCAGTTCACTTTGCTCCAGTGTCCAAGACCACTTCTCCGAGACAATAAAAATGGATTATGCGCCTATGTCTCAGCTGTTTCAATGAAAGCTTGACCTATGTTTGATTGATAATGAAGGCAGGTTTACTTAAATTGCGAGTCTGACAGTACTGTGGCTGAGGATCCCCAGTGGAGAAATAGGATCCAGCAAAGGAGCCAAGTGAACACCTTTTGTCAAAAATGTCCCAAATTGCCATAGGGAGACCATGCATGTTCATCTGACAGTATCCTGTAAAACAGATGCATATGAATATACAAAAACCTCTACCAATTGGTGGTATACTCAGAGATAGGCTTAAGTTGCTATGGCTCACAGCCTGCCCGTGTTTGAAGCATGATTTATGTAATTCCAGACATAATTCCTCTGTAGGTGCCAGCTAGAAACAGTTGTCATATTCATTACTGAGGCAACAACCACACCATAGCAAATGTTATATAACTATTTTAAGTTAACGTTATATCTATAATAAAGAGTATTTTTTATGCTTAATTAAATTCATGTTGGTCTTGGAGGGTTTTTGGTGGTGTAGGTTCTGAAAGATGTTGAACACAATTATCTCCAAATATTAATTAGAACTATTGCTCATCCATACTGAAAAATAGAACAATATTTACTTACTAAAGCCATAATCTATTGATATGTAGGACAATCATAATATTTATTAATATTAAACTGAAGCTCATAGATTGAAGAATTCAGGGAGCGGAGGGAGGTATATTTAAAATCACACAGGTTGTTTTGAAATAGCCAGTTTATTAAACACTACTGATATAGTGACAGCAAACTTTTTAGAATGGTAAAACATCAGACAGAAATATCTATGCCTATCAGTTCAAAACATATCATCATAAAAGAATTACAACTATGTCTTCAATGAAGTTTTATAACTACAGCTGATTCAATTACATAATCTGATTACTCACACAAGTTGGAATTAACAAGTCACTAAAATCTTTTAATGTTTTCAAACATTTAACAGGGGCAGAAACAAATCAGGTTTGAGTAAAATAAAATTTCATTATTTTTACAGAAATTTCTCTTAAAAGTGGGATATATTGTTGGGCTGTTTTTAGCTTCCTACTTGATTTTCAGTTTAAAATTTCACCCTGAATTCCCCTCGTTTATTTCTAGCTGTTCTGTGGGAAATCGCAATTCAGCCCTGCCACATGCCAGCCCTTGTTCATGTCCTGACCTGTATGCACATCCACTGTGTGAGCTCCCATAGCTTTGGACTGATTTACAGAAGCCAAAATGTGACTGGCTGCAGGATCGCTGTTTACTTGACTCAAGGCTTCAAATAGATGCCTTCATTCTTTGACAGGAGACAAAAACAGAGTATGCCGAGTACAAGTTCCCAGCACAGCAGACATATGCCAGCATTAGGTGTACTGTCATTTCTGGGTAGTCATTACCTCTGAAAAAATATTTCTCCCCCTCTTCCAAAACTATAAAAAACTTTAGTGAAACGGTAGTTTATAAAAATAAATATCATTAAGTTTATGCTGGGCGAAGAGGAACAAAATCTTGTATTCTGTCTTCTACAGCTACACGCCATATCAACAGAAGGAACAAATGACACCATGAAATTGCCTGAAAGCTGCAGCTTGCCATGAAACAATTCAAGGTTGCCTGATTTCTTTTTTTTTTTTTATTTTCATTGAGAAATAAGAAAAATCACTCCTGTTTCCTCAGTAGAGAAACAAAAATGACCATGCCCACTTTTTTTTTTTTAATAGGAACATAAATAGAGACAAAGAAATAGGGTCATATACTCTCGTGCTCAGCTGAGAAATGACTGGGAAATTCTGTGGTTTCAACACCCAGCACCTACAGAGAGAGGAAGGAAAGTCTCACAAGAAACTGGAGTCAACTCAACCCACTTTGCCAACTGGAAAGAACACTGGCTTGCAAGATACAAGAGGTGACATTTGCATGTGTCCAAGTAATACTTCACAGGAAACAGCAATTTGTCATGTAATATGGTTGCTCATCACAGCTTTCAGAAAGATTAAAGGTTGCCCATTATTGTCACACACCTTCACACTAGTACTGCCACCTTGAAAAGGCTCAGTAAGCCAGTTGTCTTAGATACCAAAGTGTGGGAAGTGTTTTTTGGGCAAGGAATCCATTTTCACAGAGAAACCTGTATTAGCACTGAGTTAAAATTCTGAGGGACAGACCTTCAGAGTCTGAGCTGTCTCCAGCACTTCAGTGTCCTGGCTGTTGCAAATCCTCTTCACAACCCACAAGCTCTTCCCCCATTCAAAGCACAGTAAATTCAACAATGAAAACCCCATCTTTGGAGACAGGCACCCAACTTAAACCATCACTACTTTGCTGAAGTCCCATTCTGGATTTGGCCCATTGCACTCATCTATATGCAAAAGCATTTAATGAAATTTCTCCATCAGAAAGATAATATATTCTTTCCCATTATAATGTAGGCAACAGAATTTTTTAATATTTCAAAAATGAAAACAGTAAACATAACTGTATGAAAGAAATTAATAATGTTCTTGACATAACCCTCTGAGCCACAAGGCATTCACTTTGTCTAATTTGAAGTCAGGATGAGTGCTTTATGCAGAAGCTTATTTTGCACTTGAATATGTTATTTCATCAACATTCTCTTCTATACTCCTTTTTTCTTACTTTGCCCAAATGTCAGTGACTAAATATACTGGAAGCATGTTAAAGGATCTTTATCCTGCAGAAGCATTTGTAGCAAACAAGACTAAACTGTGTGGAGCTTAAGAGTTTCTTGACATGATGGTTTAACAGCCAGTTTTGGTTATTTTATTCTGCATAACTGAATTACAGCCCAACACACTCTAACTTGAACCTTTCAGAGGAGGAAGCTGACCCTGTCCTGGGAATGGCATTAAAAATTTTATGCCTTGAGACCTTTCAAGACACTTACTAAAACAAGAATTGCATGTGTTGATGTTCACCTTTCTTGTGGAATTGCTTACCAAAGAGCTTGCATGTAACTACCACTGCTTCAAAAGGACAGTGTAAATTCATTTAGTGGTACCAGCCAACAAGGCTGAACTTATGTCAATATAAATCCTATTCAGTTGAGAGGACTCCCCATCCTCACCCACATCTCACGGGAGGCCAGTCTCAAATATTTAAATCAGATGCCCAAGAAAATACATCAATAAACTACATCTTCATGAATGCACTACTAGGTCTGTGGTACTTGCATAGCTTATATGATGTCATTTCATTTCTATGGACATGGGCATCTTCTTTAAAAGAGGTGATAATAACTCATTAAAACAGTGTTAGGGTGCTGGAGGTACAGTTCTGGAAAGTTGTGTTTGCAGCTTACTTGCTTCAGTCTCTATTAAATGTTAAGCTCTTTATAAATTCTTTTGACTTAATCTCTCCATGCAGTTCTCACAAACTCACACGTCTCTGGGGCTGAATCAACACATTCAGCTCAGAGAACTTTCCTGTAAGTTTTTTGACACAGTGAGATGGAAGCGATTGCGTATTGTAGTTTATGTAGATACTCTTAAATTTGCCAGGCACTGTGATCAGCAGTGGTCAAGGGAAAGATCCCATGCTCTTGACAGTTGCAGGAGATATATGTCTGTTTAACATCCAAATCCACATCTGAGCTCTACTGAATGTATCTCAGATGGATAAGCAAGGACTATTTTCTTATTGTTTGGGTTTTTAAAAAACAGTAATAACATTGTGGATGATGTGATCTTTATCAGGCTACAAAGGGCGATATGAATATTTTGATCTCCAATAAACCAATAGTCCTTCAAGCTTCTCACATATTGGCTAAAATTAGTGTTTAAGAGAAGATACACACAAAATAGATTTAGTTCAGTGTACCTTGAAAAATAAAACTCAGTTTGCTATGTGTAATTTAGACAATATGTCCGGATTTCACTCTGGGATTTGTGCTGGGGAAAACCCATATTATCCTGACAAAACTTCCTAGAAACAGTCATTAAGGGATAGAAGTTAAGTGGTATTTGAGAGCCTTTTGTTTCTGTATCACCTGCAAATGCAAAGCTAAATAACACAGACCCAAACACTGACTTTAACAGGTTAGGAAAGACCCAGCCCATCTCCTTGACATCAGTGCTGCCTTTGTCTGTAAAGCCACAAGAGACTAAATTTGCTGCAGTCGCTTTTTACCATTCTTCAGGTAAAAAAACCTGTATCAGAAGCCAGGAGTTCATCTCAGCAGCAGCAAAAACTCTGCATAGCATTATATTTTGCTTTTCTTTATACATTTTTAATTGGAACTGTTAAAACTCTTCCTGTTCTCCTATGTAGCAAAGTATTAAAGATGTATCCTTGTAATTCACATAAAAAGTGACTCAGCTAAGAAAAGCACTGTTACAATGAGAGGGACAGGTAGCCTGGAATGTAATGATGAGATGCCCTAACTCCGTGACCATATACCCACTGCAATTAGAGAAGTATCTTCGTCTAGCAAGCACACTCATGCCCATCACCATACCTCCAGTCTTATAAGGAGAATGCAGAATACCAACTTTCAGTTGTGCTGCTGGGGCATTTCTACTATCTGTAACAATATGACTGCAACAATAAGACAATTTGTTTGAAATTTTGAAAAGCAGTATAAAAATTGCCAGGCTTTTCTTTCTTTAAAGAGGGCTTTATGTCCCTATGTCTTACAGGACTGAATTATCAGAGAATACAAATAAAAGTTATGTAGGAATATATGCAGTATATTTTGGCCCTGGAAAAGGCAACAGAATATTGTAAAAAATTCTATCCATTACTGGGAGGGTTTTGCTCTGTTTCTTGTGGAAACTATTTTGCAGCTGCTGACCATTTGTCTGAATTAACAACAGACCTTTATTTCTTCTTGGTCTGACAGATTGCGTATGCTGGACTGCTCCATAGGATTTTTCCTATGCATCGTGGCAGTGCATGCGCACAATGAATTTTTTGAGGGGGAAGGGAAAATCCATTCAGATATCAGTTGTGGAATACTATATTCAGGGAGTTTTGAAGATTTCCAGCATTACAGGACATTTGTAAAACAACTCCACGGACTGCAAACTTTACTTTGCATTTAACTGCTTCATGAACATCCCAAGCAAACAACTGGCAGCCTGTGGTGTGTCAGATTAAATGACTGGTATTTAAGCTTTAAAAATGGTAATTAGACTTTCCCATTAGCCTTTTCTATTAGTTCAGCTGCACCAGGCCTACCAGCATAGGGAATCCTGGAGAAGGCATATTGCCACAGTATCGTATTTAGCAACATACTAATTAAATCTGCTGAAAGTAAGAGATTCAACTAATTGACACTGTACCAAGGGTGAAAGATTAAGCAGGCCTCCCAATATTGGTAGCTGTGGTTCAGAAGGAGTAGACATTTTTATGCATATGTGGTGTCAATAAAGTATTGTCTCACCCCTACCCTGACTCATCCCCAGGATAGATCAGTGGCAGGCTCCTTATCTGTACTGGATAAAACAAAAAAAAATGTATTCAGTTTTGAATTTATGTGCTGAAGTGAAACAACCAGTTCATTTCATGCATCTCACAATGGAACAGATATTATAGTGCACAAATACTGCCATAATCTAACAACGCTCTAACTTCTGCAAAATAGCACAAACCATTCCTTACAGCCTTTGCTTAGATCTACACTGCAGTATTTCTTCACTTTCACAGACTCCTCGTCTCCTTGGTCTTTCTACCCTTCCCATTCTTTTATACTCATCCTTTGGCAAAGCTGTTAGAAACCGTTGTTAACAAACAAACTTGTACCCTGAATATTTTACTGTGCCTTTTTGAATAGCCTAGCCTGGATCCCAGTCTGTGTCCCACACCATTGTGTCCAGTACAAAAAAAAAATTGCAAGGCAGTGGAGATTTAGCCTTAGACTCCTGGCCGTGAATGAAGAGTAGGACATTAAACCACCACTCATGACAATTTTCTCAGTTCACTTCTGTTGTCAGAGGATGACTTCTGCTTATGCTTGTTCAGAACTGGAAAAATGCCTTCTCAAATGATACACACCAAGGTTGTGGCTGGTTTAAAAAGCAACAGCCTTCAGTAGGGTTCTGCCTGGCCAGAGGATGAGGAACATAAAACAAGTTCACATCTACTTGCAGCAGACCTCATGGCTGACTTTCTCATGCTGATCCTTTCCCATTTCACATATATTACAGCTGGTCAAGATACCAAAAGTCCTATTAGTGTCACTTTGTTTAGTACATTGAACAATTGTCTTGTGCTTTTTGCTATAAGACTAAGTGACCTTGTAAAAGATCTAACAGTTATCATTCACATGTGGTATGGGATTAAAGTCAGATGGCTGAAAGATGCATGATGCTTTGTCATCTGTTTCACCCTTTCTTGGAGAGGTGCTGTCCACACAGGGATAGCTGGGCAGCTCTTGGAGTAGACCTGGAGCTGTTCTAGTGTTTATAAAAAATTTATTAAAACAAGATAATTTCAAGACCTACTTCATGAGGAGATTCATGTCCCTGCTTTGGCCATCCCATTTATAACCCTCCACGGTGTGTAAGCTAAAATCCTCAGTTAAGTATTATGGAAAACTTATAACTTTTCCATAAGCACCAATAACATGTGCAGGTAAAAAGCAGAAGAAAAACACCTCTCTGAGGGCTATATAATATTGCACAGGTAGTACCAACAGTGACATGAGGAGAGAGTACACATTGTAAATTAAGGGGATAATGGTATTTCCAGACTGTAAATCATGTCTTACATAAAAGCATGCAAGAACTCTACACTGGTGTGGAAGGTTGAATTACACAAACAAGCAACTAGGAGGAGACGGGACATAGAGAGCCACATCCTGCCCATATGTGAAAGCATGCTGGAGCCCAGGAGAGGGGTGTGGTTGCCTCATGCCAGCTACATGAACTGTTCTGCTGGGGCAGCAAAACGTTTCAAAGCAGGAAATTCAGAGCCAGTCTCAGAGGTTTCAGCAGGCAACTACAGAGCATGCTTCATGAAGCCATTTCCCTCTGCTTCTTTGATGAAAAGTAAGCAGCATGTGCCCCCAGCTGAGACATATTGCTGGCAGTAGCATATGCATTTGATAACAGCAGCTTTACCATTCAAGTGGGAAAAAAGATGGTTTTCCAATCCAGGAAAATCAACACAGTGTTTGTTTCTCTCCCTGTTGGGATGAACACAGAACTTTTCTAGATCTAGAGAGGTGGAAAGGATGAGAAGAAAACAGAAAAATTACCTCCTGTTCTGAAACCGGCAAAAGGTAATAGGACATTCACCTGGAATGTTATGTTAGTTGTCAAGTCCCCCAGTACGTATGACACTTAAATCCTAAGTGAGAAATAGCTTATAGATCAATTAATATAAGGAAAGCAGGTATCCTATGGGACACATTGCACTGTAGACACCCCATGAGAGGTGTGTCAAAAGGTATAGCTTGGTGATCAAAGCGCAGTGGGAGTGAGATAAGAAAGATTTTATGTGTAAATGTCCCAAAAAGAAATGTATAAAAAAAGAGTATAAAAGCGTGGCAGCATGACCCTTTCTTTCTCCCTCCCACTACGTTTTGTCTCTTTCCCCCAGGGCAGAGTCTGGCAGAGTGACTCTGAAATGCCTGACAGTATGTTCTGCAGGAATACAGCTAATGACTTAGACATGAGTAGCCTCATTTTTGAGGCTGAGCAGGGAACACTTCTGTGACCACGTGCATTAATCCTGCTGCACGTATTTCTGCAAGACAGGAAGCCAAGGTGGCTGAGCTCGTCACATTCCTAAGTACCAAAAATTTCTGAGCAGAATTCCACCAGGCCTGCAGAGCCATCTCCTTCTTTTAGACTGAAAGACTTGTCAAAGCAAATGAGTCCCTGTGCCACCAGTGACTCCAACAACACATCAGTAAGCTAAATGACAAAACCAAGACATGACTTTAAGGCTGCAAACACTTCTTCAGAAGCCTGTGCCAGGGAGCCAGATGTTGCAGGAAAAACATCTGGGATTTTTGATTGCCTTTAAGAATGAGTAGGAGGAGAATTGTGATGTGGTATGAAAAATAGCCTGCTGCATATTTTTTGGATTAATGACAAAATTATCTCCTTTAAAACACTATAAAATGTTGGAATTTTAACTCATATAGGATGGCTTAGCAGTAAAAAAATATATACATTGTACAGAAGTATGGAAAACCCTGAAAAGTTTCCAAATATGACATACCTCAAACATAGAACCTGAAAGAGTTTCATAAGGATAGTTAAAGAAGAAAATTTTCCTTTCTATTCATAAGCAAAGAACATGCTTTCATTAGGAGGAATGGGGGGAGGGAGGAAGGGAAAATGGGGACAATTCAAATGAAGCAGCCCATTACAGTTAGAAGCAAACTTTAATGTATACATTGGGTTGCCCCTGGATGTGAGTCCTGAAGGTATAAACCAGGAGTAAGCCTGGCCAGGGGGCATTTCTGCTGTTCTAAGCATTTAGTATTATATGTATACCAGGACAAAACAGAGACCTCTGAAGACAAAGGCAGTAGAAATTTCCTCTCCACCTTTCCACAAAGCTGGTGCTAATGAAAGCATGTGTGCTGACGAGAAAGGCAGCAAAAACTAAACCAAAGTTTTCTGTGGTACTCCCCCAACCCTGGGCTGTCCTGAGGGAAGGGTTTTGGCCCCAGTTGACAGCTAGAATTCCCAGCCTCTCCAAAACAAGTATCAGGGATCACATTTAGGAAAAGTTAGTGGGAGCTGCACTTTAAACATAGAAAGTTTTGTAAGGTCCTGACAAAAATCAGTTCCTCAGGAACTCCATTTGGACACCAAAAATCAATGGATACTGTCAGTTTAATTTTCTGTGCTTTAGCAAAAATAAAATGTCCAACTTCACGAGCCTCTGCTGAAAAAAACAGTCTCAGAGACCAGTGAGGGAAGCCCATATGGAAATTGGCAATTCTGTCTTTAAAGGAGGGTTACAAAGCATGCAGCCACACACAGAACAGCCAGCCGAAAACAAGCCACAGGCTGCCTGCCTGCACAGTGTGTGCTGCTCATCCTGCTCCAGGAGTGTCCAAGAACCCCTTTGTTAAAAAACAGAGCCATTAATTGCAATAATGTTTGTGCGTAAGGGAGCTGGCTCCAGTAACAAAGTAATCACAGTGGTAGCACGACCTAACTTTTAAATTTCTGTAATTTTCTTTCAGCATGGCCCGTTTTGTCATCCACATGTTCCGTACAGTAGCTTCAAAGACTTGCATGGAGTAGAAAATAGTACCTTCAAATAACCTTTTCAACTGTGGGAAAAACTTCTGTCTTCAAGAAATTAAAATGAGCACATTTTGCCTTTCTAACCAGTTTTTACTTCTTCCACCTACTTGGTGCAGTTAATGTTCAGTAAAGCATGCCTTACCCACCACACTCAAACTGAAAACATCTCTTTAATAATAAGAATCACATTTCTTCAGCCATGAGTATCTACTGTATTTTTCTAGTGTTTTGGGATTCTGGGAGCAGCTCTCCTTGCCATGGCTAAATTCCTTTCTTCTCTACAAATCTTTTTCACAGAAATTTAAAGAAATACATTTTCTCACTTAATTGTGCTGTCCAGTCTTCTGTTGCAGTTATCTGCCACGGATACTGACCTGCCTGGCATTTATTTGATGGGAACATGCTCCCCTTCAGGACTTTGAAGCACATTTTGGTATCTGGGCAGATTTGATAGATCCTGCTACGTTTGTATATACAATTTCCAACTACAACAATTATTTGTCATCTTCAGGCAGGAGAGAAAGTGCTTTATGACCATACATCAGATCTTTGCTGCTTTTTTCACCCAAGTTATATCTTAATTACTTTTTTAAACCCTGCAATGTACTTCTCTTCATTTAGACATCTAAATACTTCTGTGAGTTTGACTCCAAGTGACTCTTATGACTGTGCAAGATTAAGGATGATTTTTTTTAATGTTTTCACTCAGCATGGAAAACAGAAGGATGATGATGAAATCTCCTAGTAACACACAGAGTTAGGGACAATCTCAAAAGAGAAGATGAAGAGATCTAGCAGAAATAACTGGATGATTCTGAGAACTACAGTAGTAAAACAAGGCACATAAAATGCACTAAATGCAAGGGCATGGGTTTAAGAGCAAGTAATAGAAACATGCTGTAAATTGTAAATTGGAAGATTAACTTCTGAAAATGTTAAAAAGAGGGAAATTAATTTGGTCAAGGTCAGTTTGGATGGGGCTTTGAGCAATCTGGTCCAGTGGAAGGTGTCCCTGCCCATGGCAGGGGGTTGGAACTAGATAAGTTTTAAGGTCCCTTCTAACCCAAACCATTCTATGAAATACAGATGCAAAAGCAGTGGAAGACATAAAACTAAAGGCATGGGTACAGCTTGAGCAGCTGCTAGATAAGGATTACTCCTCCCTTTATACCTAACTTGAAGGAGGAGTGTAGCTCTAATTTTACATACAGTTGCATTATATAGGTTGAGCAAACATCACCATCAGCAGCAGCTGAGAAAGGGAAGGTATTATCCAACCTTACAGCAAGGCAAAGTCTCTTGTCCCTTTCCTTGTGCTGGCTTTGATGCCCAGTGTTTCTTTGTGTGAGTTGATTTAACTGTGCTGAAAACCAACCTATCAAAAATTTATAGTATAATACAGCAGAAACAGAGCAAGCCAGAAAGAAAAAGGTTGAGGGTGTGAGGAAGAATAAGAAGCATGATTCACATTTCAGCAAGAGTGAGGAAACCCCTACAAAACTATTTTATACTAACAAGTTTGGTGACCAATTGTTTGCAGAGGCTTAGATCCAAAACAGATATGTAAAAAATGGTCTGTCTAGATTCAAGTCACCATTTCCAAAGGCTTTGATACTCCTACTACTAATTTGATTCAAGGGTCCTAGCTCTTTGTTAATGTTTCTAGCTGGGAAGACAAACTGTTGATAAACTGGGGTTTTCTTTGATGCCACCATGTTTAGAAGAAATTCACAATGCTTCTCTTCCCTCAGCATGGAAAATCTCCTAGATCAGAACATGATGTCACTGTATCCATGCTTTTAGCCAAAACCTTACCCTAAGTGCTCATATTTGCCCTGCTCCCCCTCACCTTACTTGTGTATCATGGATTGCTGCCTCTTGCTTTTCTGGGCAAGCTGTTATTCCCATAGACACACCCCAGCAAAAACTCCCTAGAGCCTCCCCAGTCATTTGAACTCTTCAGCTTTTTATTTCCTTTCAGTCAGAACAGAAAACATGGGCTTAACTGACTTTTCAAGCTCCTTTAGGGGAACAGCAATGATTAAACCTCCTGATACTTCAGGACAGATTTCTTAAAGCAGAAGTGTGATGTCAGATAAAAATGTTCCCATTTGTGGGCAGAAGTGATGACTTCTTTTTAAATATTTGCGAAAGCAGAGGGAAGCCTATTGACATCCTGAGACTTCCTGGTTCATTTTCAGTAGCATGGCTAGGGCAAAGTGCTCCTGTAACACCTTGGACACCTGAGTCCTCGTTAAAGGGAAAGCATGCAAGGGACTCAAATTGTTGGTGTGCGCTCAGAAAACAGACTAAAATAAATCTGTTATTTATTAATGTCTATGCCAGCACTGAAATGAGTGCTGAAGGTCTTGACATTTCCAGTTTAAAGTCTTCACTATTTTCCCACATCATTATTTCTATTAACACTAAACATCTGGAAAACTCTCCTTAACCAAACTTTATAATTGAATTCCATTTTCCAGCTAATAACAACTGTTCTGTCAATCCTGTTTACTCTACAAAATCACCTCAAATTGCATTATAGTTTCTATCCTGCCCTTTCCTGCCAAAACCTTTTACTCCTCTGTACATTTAACAACACCATCTCTCTGGCTTGGCATCCTGATCTATCAAATTATACTGATGTTAATAACATCTCTAATATAGTCATAATCTGACTTCTTCTGCAGCAGTTTGCTTCACGGAAACCTTTGGCCTGCAAGAAAAAGCCAAGTTCTGGGAGGAAGTAGGATATGAGGGCATAGGAAAGTCCCTGAACCTTCTCTCTGCATTTAGGATGCAAAGGATCCTAAGCACTAGGATGTTAACAGGAAAATTACTTCTTGCCCCTGCAGTAAGTTTTTTAGTTTCCTGGGAAGCCACACAATCAGCATTCGTGATTCTATGATTTCCCTGTTTACACTCAAGTAAAGCCTAGCAGCAATGAGATTTCTCACATCAGTCCTGAGGGCAGACTCCCCCAGGGGGTGAGATACATTGACCCTCACCAGAGCGATACCTCCATATCTGTTCCTAACACAATCAGACTGAATACAGGACTGGTAAAGTTAGCTTAGGAGAACATCAACTGCCTTATAGGAAGACTCGGGTTCATTGTTTAGTAGAGCCAGAAACTTTGAAATCTAGTCAACTGCCAAATCTAGTCAAATCCTACCCTTCTCAGGGTTTTATACACCCTTAGCCCTGGGCATCATCCAGAGCCTATGAAAGACTGGAATAACCTTGCACTCTCTCCTTTTTAGATATGATGCACAGTAAAAGCGGGTTTACTGTCTATTTTAGCACAAGGGAGAAAGGAGTGGAGCCAAAAATTGTCTCTTTTTATAGAAGATCACTAAACATGGGACTGTAGTTATTCAGGGGCTAAGCAGAGGAGAGGGGGGAATGTTTCTAACACTTTTTAAACTACACCACTCTGGAAAAAAAAAAAACAAAAAACCAAAAAAAAACTGCAGATAATTCAGGAGAGAGAGAAAGCAGAAAAAAAAGTGTGAGACTTTTTGTGCAAGTGATTAGGGCACTTACATGAAGCATGTGGCATCAGATCATTTCTACTCCAAAAAGTATTGAACAGTGGGTGGATAAAATGCATAAGTAGCTCACCAAACCTACTGTATGTCTAAAACCATTTGCGGTATAGAAACCTGCAAGCAAAGATCTGAACAAGCTTTTTCTCTCTTGAACAATTAGTTTTCCTTTGCTACAGGCAAGACACGCAGCCACCTGGATCCATTGGTGTCTCCTTACCCCACAGCAACATCTTCTCGTAACTTGACCTTCAGTCATTCACACGGTTTTGAAAACAGCTCTGTTAATGGCGCATACAAAAATCTGTCTTTATGCAGGGCCAAATTCTGTGCCTGGTCATAGCAGTAATCTTCTTACTTAGGTTCACTAGCAGTATCCAGCCCATAAGTATTAGTACTTAAGCACAGAAATGCAGTCACTGCAACAGCCTTATGCAGTTATCTGATGGAAACCAAAAAAGGATATTGCTTACAGCAAAGGGGAGAATGTGCTTACAACAGTTACACTTGTGTGCTGTGAATATGAGAAGTCTGAATAACACATTTGATGAATAAGAACTATGTTTAAAAAACAGTGTGTTCCATTTTACTAATCTGTGTGAGAGTGAAATTGTGGGAAAAAAATATTATGCTAATATGAAACCACTTCAAGAAAGAAATCAGAAAATATGTGTAGTTAATCTTCCACCCAGGAAAATGAAAGCATGAGAACAAACCCTAACTTTCTGAAGAGACAGCTGATGTTGGTGTAAATCACTGATGCATAAGTATGTGATTTTCATTTAGAACTATGTCCTGAGCTGTTTATATAGCCTACGATTCCTGTTCAAATCTATTTAACAGTAATAGCCATGAGCTTTGCTACTCTTCAGAAATACAGTACAATGAAATTATTCTAGTGCTGCAAAATGGCTCATTCTTACTTTATAAATGACTTCTACGTGCACAAAATCAGGCTGCACTAAAAAGAGCTGATGAAAACAACATCTCTTCTTCTTCTTCTCTGTCTCTGCCCCAAAAAGAAAGAAAGGGGAGGGAAAGGGAGATGCGGAGTAAAGCTGCAAAGCTGCAGCTTTTAAGGCTTGCACCTGCAATTCAGGACATATATTACACCCACCTGACCTTAGGCAGAAGTAACTAAATCTGTTTAACTGAGGGAGGGAAAAAAAAAAGGGGAAGAACTTTTTAAGGGGACTTCAAGTGTTCTAGAATTTATTCCATTTCTTTGATGGACTCCAATAAAGTTCCCAGGGGTTTAGGAACCAGGTTCTGGACTAGTAGAAAAAAAATTTGGTCTTAAAAATTGTACAATTCAGTTGAGATAACAAACTTTACCCAGATTTAGAGCTGAGATAGTTACACCAATCAGAGTCAAAATGCTTGCTACAAATTTTTCACTTTTACATGATTTTTTCAGTTGCTGTTAAATTTAACAAGTTACTGCAGATATCAGACAGAGGAGGCAGAGAGCAGAGGAGGAAACATTATTTATATTTTTTTAATCCTCTTTATCTAGTTACTAATCTTAATTGAATTAGTTTTCAGATGAATGGGTTACCTCTGGAAAAAAAAAAAGGGAATTAAAATTCACACCATACTATCCTCTGCCTTGGAGCTAGAAAAGATGTCTCCAGAAGTTTCCTCAGAACTGGGGGTCAGGGAAGAGACCAGGCAGACAGAGTAGAGGAGGACAAGCCTGTGGAGTCACTGGCCCCACTACAGACTCCCTCCCTTCCTTCAGCATCTGGACTAAACTGAGCTATGCTCTGTCTCCCAGCTGTGCCCCACACATGATACTGTGAAGAAGAAGACAGATTGCAGGGCTCAAAAAACCATAAAAGCTGCATTCCAGGTATTTTTGGGTTGTAATCCACGTAGCTTGTCTTGAATATCTACCACTGCATGAGAAAAGATGTATTCAAAACAGCCTATTTTTCTGAACTGATAACTAATACCACAAAAGGATCACTTGACACAGCCACAGACTGTCATTGTAAAATAGCTTTCTGGATCTGGGAAGTGCAAGTAACTAAGATGAGATTTGCAAAGCCTCAGAAGCAATTTTTAAAACTTACTTTATATCCGCTCCTTTCAGTAATGTGATCTTTTTTGTCCACGTGTAAACATCGGTGTCTCAGCAATTCCTGTTGTCTCTCTGAGGAGTTGCTCTGAGATGAAGGAGGTGATGAGGAAATGCAACAACGTGGAGGAAAATCTGAGTGAGCATGGCAAGTTGCATGGCAATTCCCCATACTGGGGAACTCCAGGAGGCCTGACGTGGATCTAGAGGATTCCCCAGAGAAGGAGGAATAAAGCATAAATGTTACTACCATAGAGGACTGATCCACAGGGTCCATGCTGAGGAAAATTGTCCCATAACTGATCATCTGAAGACTAGACATAGCCCCACTTACACAAGCAGACTGCAAAGAAAGACCATGAGCAAAACAGGCAGTGAGGAATTTCTTCAAGACTATGTTCATGAGAAAAAAAAATATATATTTTTTTTTATATTTTCAGGCTCCATAACAAAAATATATCTATATATGTGTATGCATACGTGTATATATGATTCTATGTATTTATATTCATATTTTTATATCTCTCTATATAAAAGCAGGCATGGCAATGTCAGGTACTTACAACTTCTTGTGCAAATTGTAAGGAAATTTGTTGGGATCACAAGCAAGTAGATAAGAAGTCAAGGGTCTGCCCCTGAACAAGTAAGGCAAATGGAGCTGTATATGCACTTTATACCACAAACACACATACCCAAGAACTCATATCTTTGCTACCCCTAGTTATGACACTGAGGATACTGTCAGAATGTTTGCTACTGTGTAATCTAACCTTCTCCAATCAAACCTGCTAAGTACTTTGTAGAAGTGGCAGTTTATTACTAAAACTGATGCTACCACCTACCCTTAAATTTAGTTTAATTGAAATATAATTTTCTAGCATATAAATGAGGTTTTCTTGTACAATAAGTTTATCTTGAAAAAAAAAAGCATTTATGAACTTTACTAAGTTTCAAAACTATTTCTGATCCTTTATATCAAGCAAAGGATCAGATGTCATTCCACATTACCCTTTCCAAGTAGCAAAAGTGTTTCCCTCTGTGCTTCAGCTCTCACTTTCCTCTCAAACGCATTTCTATCCTCAATGTATTACTTGTCCTTTCATCTGTGGCATGTTCCAGGACTACACTGACAGAATGTCTTATGAAACAAATAATCTGAGCTAGATGAGGGTTTTTTTAAGCATCCACACAGGTTGATTTTGTTGTCCTGGTTGTTCTGTTCTGTTCCTTTGTTAATCAAATTGTTTCATTAAGAGATTCCTATTTTCCATTACGTTTCAACAAAGCAGTTGCTTGTTTTTTTTCTGTATAAATGAGATCATTTCACTAATGTGGTTTATTGCATAGCCCTATAAACAGAACAGTAATACATATAAAGTGCAGACTGAGAATAAGAATAAGCAGTTAGGACTGGGGAGTTCTTATATCTGGGGATTTCTTATATTTGCTCTATTTCCTGAGAGAATGCTACATGAAACAACTTCCTTGCTATTTCATATACTTTGCAGCTAAGATGATCATAAAACTAACTTTCAGCTCTGGATGTATGTGAACTTCATGAAAACCTAGACTCAAATCTGTATTTCCAGCAAGTTTAACTGGAACAGTGCTTTAAGTGTTAGGACTCTTGATCTTTAAGGAGTTTCATGATATTCCCTTGGCATATGTTCTGTTTAGACCACTGGGGGTTGAAATTTTCAAAAGCAAATTGCAAATATGACTTACAATTTGAACTTAAGTTCCATAAACACTATGAAGTTGAATAAGTGCTCACCAAAACTACATTTTCACAGCCTAGGGGAGCTAATGCAGTTGTTGTGGTTGAACAGTAGTCATGCACATGTCTCTCCTCCCCTGCCCTTCTTGGAGATGTACTCCTGCTCCTCCATGCACACCGTCTCTGGCATACATCTTATCCTACAGTAAGCCCACACTCTAGGGACTGAAGCAGAAAGTAACATGTTTGCTCCTCCACATAGGTCAGCATTCTGGAAATTTAGGTTTCTAAACTGACTCTGTAGAGAAGAAGCGTGTCATATTTGCAATTTTCTCTATGAAGCCTACCAAAGCCCATCCATTTACACTGTGATGACATCAGAAAGTACCCTGAATAAAGCTATCCCATCTTCTATCCTATAAAAGGACTGTGAATAAGACTAGAGAAGTGTGTTTTACCTTTGTGTTCAGTATTCACAAGAACCATAGTTTATTCAAGGTTCATAGACAATGCTAAAATTGGAGAAGGTATCGAAAATAACCATAACATTTTTTGAAGTCTGGACAAGTGCTTTTTAGTGAAAAACTTCAGAAATTCAATCTATTTAGTTTACCAATTATTGAGAGGTACAGTGAGTAAGATTCTGTCTTCATGAGGAGATCTTTAAGCTTGTGAAGAAAAGTGTACCATGAATCAGTGGCTGAGAGATGAAGCTGAAAAAAATCAACCTGGAAAGGTTTCTTTTTCTTTCTTTCCCTCCCCCCCCCCCTTTTTTTTTAATCACTGTGAGAGTAATTAATTAATGGAATGGGGAGAAACTGCCAAGGGAGCAGTGGATTTTCTTTTCTTGATGTCTCCAAATCAAGACTGAGTAACTTTCTGAGGAAGTAATTTTACCAAATGCCACTTAATGAGCACAGTAAAAAGGTAACTGGGTGAAATGTACTGGTCTGAAACATACAGGAGGTCAGAGTAGGTAATCTAACCGTCCCTTCTGTCCTTAACTTCCAAGAATCCATGAATTATCCTAGATTTGTTGGCATGCAGTAGAATTGAAAGAGCAAGCCTTTGAGGAAAAAACTTTGCAATTTGCCTCAGGAAAGTAACTTCTGGTTCATGCAAAGGAAATCAGATTTATCTGTATTAATGGTGTCTGGCAGAACATTTTCTTACTTGCTTGCCAAAGTTTTGGTAAGGGTTTTATTGCCAACTGTAAGAAGTGATATGAATTGATATAAAATATACAAACAACTTGGTAACATCATGGGAGTGAAGTATACATCATGAACATAATTTCTTTATTTTCTTTCCCTTCAGAGAATTAAGGAATTTGGCTCTTCCCAAAGTGTAGCAATCATGCCTAAGCATTTTATAGACTTCTAGTGAGAAACTGCCAAGCCTTAGAGACTTGTCAAGGGCAGAGGTTGAATATTAATCTTAACCACTGTCATTTCAACTGCATCTGAGCTCCCTCTTCTGACATTTAGATTTCTTTTTAACCCTTTAGAGAGACTGCAAAATAATCCCATCAGGTATACTTCCTGGAGCAGGTACTGTAAGTAGGACCCATCAGAGTGCTGTGGACAGTAACTCCCTTGGCTGCAGGTCCATACCCTACCATTTCAAGCAGGGATGTCTGTGATCCTTTGTTAATGATATAAATACTTTCTTTTCATTTAAACTACATTTTTCTGCCACTATCTTTTGTGCAAACCCTGTAAGGGTAACTGTTTTGAATACAGTTATACTAAGAAGAAAAGTCCCTAGACATTTCATACACCTCCCTGATTTACTGAATCTGGATAGCTTCCTAGGATGCTGTCCAGAATAGACACTGATCCTAAAGCTTGTGCAATATTTAAGGAAATCAGTTTTTTATTATCCTCAGAGGCATGCACTCTTCTTTAATCAGATCACAACTTGTATTGTAGTTTATGTCTAAGCTGTCATCCTCAGAGGCAACATTTTATTCTTTTTTAAATACACAGACCCATATATGAATAAACACTTCCTGTCTTTTTGGCTGCCAGGCATTTGAGAGCATTCTAGCAATTTTTTTTTTAATAACATTTATCTCTTTGACTACAATTTTTGTAACTCATAAAAATTGTCTGCATGGTCACACATCCCCTCAGACATCTCCACCCACAGCTGTATTTCAGCATCCTCAGCATACCAGTCTCTTTAGTGTATCTGAAGTTTCGTCTTGCCAGGCTTTTCTTTGGCAAGAAAATAACTGCATGGTGACTGCTAGTTCAGCTTTAGCAATAGGATAGTTCAGGGAAGACTACAGTCAGCTATCAGCATTTTCACTTGACTTTGCATGATGTTGTTGTTCCTACTTTATGCTCCGGAGTTTTAGTAAAACTCTTTTTGGTCAAGGTAAGTGGTTTTCTAGCATAGTAAAAAATTCACCATCCAGAAAATATTCATTTTACTCATAAGACCGTGGGCGTGTCAATTGCACTCCAAAGTGCCTAAGCTTGCCCCTTAGGGAAGACTAAGGGAGAAGAAATCCCACATGGTACTTGATTGTTATCTTTTAGGATGCATCTTCTAAAAGATACAATGGTGATGGGGTGGACTGTGTGGAACTGGTTTAATTTCTGCCAGTATGATCACATTTTGAAATCATGCTTGAACCCTATGCTAGCCATGAAGATCTGATGGGAAAGCAAGGAGTTATTTATCAGTTTCCTTGAGGTTTTTCTTACCAGACTACAGTCCTCTGGCCACCTCATCTTCTCTCAGCAGACCTGCTTGATAATACCTCCTTCCTAACATGGATACCAGCAGAAAACATGAACTAATAGCAGCAACAGTAAATAGTTTGTGAGAAAATGTTAAGAAAAGAGATAAAGATCAATATATGGAAAGGATGGGTTTAGAAGATTATTGTGCACATTGAATTGAGTTTGGCAAATGCTGACTATTCACAGAACCCTAATGATAGCCAACGGGCAATTTTGTACATATTTTCAGCAAAAATGAGTATGGAATTGTTGTTATTCAGACTGAGAAAAGTTCTACCATCCATTAAACTTTTTTAGATTTTAATTATTTGTCTTTTTCTAACTATAAATAAAAAATTATTTATAGAGTGAACAATATACAAATGGATAATGGATAGACTGAAAGAAGGCAGCTCCCCACAACAATTTATCACGCTGAAATCTAATCTTCTAGCACTGAGATAAGTAAGTTGTGATGCTGCAGGCTACAGAGGGTGAGGTTCTCCTTTAACAAAAATATCTGTCTTGGTTGGTACCACACAGTCATTCCAGATCATATGAATTTGCATCCTCGTGTTCTTTCTCTCACTTCCATTCTGACCATAAATTCCATGCTGAACTGAAAAGTTTCTCCATCTGGAGTCAAAATTTCAAAAATATATTCATGGGGAAAAAAAAAAAAATCAAACTTTCATTTTCAAAAGAAAAATAATTCTTTCCAAAGACCTGCAACCATCTTTATTCAAGTGTAAAAGCTGCTAATGATAGCTATGTTGTGGGATTATACAACATATATCCATAAAGACTGATGCTTTATATTTCTTATTTGACCTGGATGGATCAGTCTTGTCTTCCTTGGAACTCTCCATAGCTGTATTGCAGCTTTACTGGGCACAGAGAAGTAAAAGATGAAGTTCAAACAAGGCTTATACAGGCTCACCATTCTACCACTGTGTTTTCTAACCCCAAGGTTAGCAGGGTTAGATAGTCAGTGCTGAAAACAAAGGCCTAATTGAAAACAATTCCCTAATCTGTAAAGCAGCTTCTGTGAATGCTGTCACAAGTAGAGACTCAAAACTCTGAGTGCAGACACTGGATCTTCCTAGCTCATTTACTTTGCAGCTCGTATATTCAAGCGTGACCTCTTCATGCCTTTCTCTCTATATATTTTTATTCTTGAGTGTAGAGATATAAATGTATTATGTATTTCTTTCTGTTGTAATAATACCAATTACACTTCAGTGTACTACACAAGTTATAATGCCAGAAAAGGTTGTGAATAGATACTATTTGAAGGTAACTACTGCTCTGAGAAAATAGTTGCTATTAGATGCTTTCATTTCTATGCACGATTCTGTGACCCTGAAAAGAAGCTAATACGAAAGCCTTTCTCTTCTGGTGATAGAACCTAGTATCTGAGAATCTACCACGTTTATTCTCTTGCCAGGGATCACATAGACCAAAGAGAAGAGGAAAAAAATCAAAACAGTGTGACTTGGTGGATAGTGCTTTATGGAACAGACCACCAAAGAAATGTGACTGATAATTTGGTAGGCTCTTTAGAGGCTAATAAACTAGATGAAAATAAATATTTGAAGTTATAACATCTAGAAGTTTTAAGCACTAAACAGAAGACTGCTAAATTATCTAGTGTACATTCTCCTCCAATTATAGGAAAACAAACAAACAAACAAAGCAAGAGAACACTTTTTTGATAGGCTATCTTAGAAAATATTCCTGGATATGAGACTCAAATACATCATGCAGATGGGAGTTTCAAGTTCTCCTAGGTTGTGTTGACTGTTTATATACAGGCATGTGTTTAAAAAAATCTCCTTGTGAAAAATGGCAACAATTCTTGCGTAAACTAGCTGTAAGAGAGTATTCATTATGTTGAACACTCAAGTTTAGCATTACACAAACAAAGCCCCTGTTGTGACACCAGCTAACAGGACACAACATGATCCTACAGTGATAAGGCAGATAGAATTTGCAGTGTTTAGCATGATGGGCTGCTCCTTCCAATGGGGTATTAAATACAATGTATACTTGTCTACATGGTTATTGAGCAATTGACGATTGAAACTCAGACCCACAGACAATGCTCAAATTATTATTAAGGAAATACAAATAACTGACCTATTTAAGGTCCATACAATATCCTGTCCTTTTTCCAGATCACCACAGATTTCTGCTGACATCTAAGCCTGAAAATGCCCAAATGAGTATCAGCTGCAGTCTCTCTTACATGTGTACCAGCTGTAAATTGATATATATATAGAAGGGGTATGAATTTCTTCCAGGTTAATGGACACATTAGTAACTACCTAGACTCCATCTGGAGTTCTGAGCCCTGACTTGAGAAATGCCTTGCAATGTCATGCTGACTGAGGCCTCAGGAAAGCTGCTTTCATAAGCAGCAGGACCTGTATGAAGTGATATGCTTTGTTCTTGAGGCAGGGAGGAGGGGATGGGAGTGGGGCACAATGAATAGCTCTTCTGTGACTCAGTATCAGAGGAAAAGGCAGTAATAAACAAGATCTCAAAAGCATATAACAATCTGTACATTCCAATACAGAGAATGCATTCTAAAATGCTTTCCTGAGATGAATGGCAAGATAAATCTATAGGAGAGACTTTCAATTTCTTCCAAAAGAGCTGTGAGAGGACTGTGGAAGAGATTCCAGGATCCTAACCAAAGTACATCGGACCCTGGATCAACGGGCTCCCAAGGACAGTTGCTAGAGGCACAAAGAGAGTATCTCATTATGATGTCCAGGAATGCTCAGGAGAAAGGAGCGACAAGGGTGTCATTGGGAGCAATCATGTCCACCTCCCTTCAGATCCATTTCCCAAAGTAAAGAGTTTAAGAACCTGCTTCTTGCACTCTCCCATTCCCAATACTCATTCCTTCAGTACCAAATGTGCATCCCCCCAACCCCTCACACAAACAGCTTCCCAAGGCTACTCATATGGCCAAATAATCCTGAGGTTAGTGAGCAAATTAAATTGTTCCTTCATTTTCACTGTCCTCAGCTTCCCTACCTCTGCAGCAGGCCCACACCTTTTCTTGTAATTCAATTGAAAAAGCTCCCAAAAAACTCCCCAAGAAAGACCCAGCAAAAGAACAGGAGCAGCACATCTCTCTCAGAGGGAAATGCAAACACAACTTGTGCAGTAGACTTCTGATTCATAAAAAAACTAATTTAGAAAAGATGATTTAAGGAATTTAGGAATATAGATTGAAACTTATAAAGCTTTTGCTCTACAGCTGAACCCAGCCTCAGTCTTCCTAGGGACCCAAGATAACATATTTCATCAGCCTTTGGCCTAAATTCTGACTTCCCAAGATGGGGATAAAATTATTCTTCCTTACTATGATTCTGTGAGGATAAAATCTGCTGTTGATCATGAGGCACTCAGATACAGTAACACAGACCCTAAATACAGGACATAAAATATAGTCCCAGACTACATTTCTGCCAATATTTTAATTTCAGATGTGAATTCCACACCATTTGCAGTGCTGCTGTGTAAAAGCTTAGCTTCGATTAAAGCATTTTTTATGAGCAGATGCAAGCCAATATGTCCCGTCTTCACTAATCCTTTTTCCTCTTTCCTTACCTTCCTTTTTGCCTTTACCAGAGCTGCAGGGATCTTAGACTTGAAGTGTAACACTGAGCTCAGGAAAAGTAAGCTTTGTTCTTCCCTTTCTGCTGACATTTTGTGTGACCTCAGGGAAATCATTTAACCTGTTTTTTTTCCCATGCACAAAAAGAGGGCAAGGATGTTTTCTTTGTCCCATCTGCCAGTATGATACAGCAAGCTCCCCCAGCTGCCTCTGACTACATTTCCAGACAGCGGACCTTGTCTGCATGTTGTGTGAGGCTGTGGAACACCATCATGGCTGCAATACAGAAGAGGAGCAGTTAACAGATGGTGGCAGTAATGCCAGGCCACCAGCTGTTCAAAGGAGATCCCCTGGCTTTGAGGTTATAAGGAGAAAGGTGGTGCTTTCCACCCACCTTAATCCTACTTCCATATGGCTTTGGGGAAGGACTGCAAAGAAAGCGGAAGGCAGCTGCCAGCTAACAGGAATAGCACGAGCCAAACTGGGAAGTGGTAGACATTTGCACCTTCTTAGATTTTCCTGTGGCCTTTTTTTATTCTGTGCCAATCCGAGGCTTGTTCTGGTCCTGGATGATCTTCTCCTCAGCTTCACAGAGTCCTCTCCCTGCCTCCTCCCAGCCTGCTCCCCAACATTCTTCCATACCCTTGTGGTGCCTTCCTCACTGACAGTACTGTCCTTTTCCTACCTTCTGAAAAGGGGAATGCTTTTATGGCTGTTTCTGCTTGTGACGCACTGCTCTCTGCCCCATTACTGTGCTTGCCTTGTCTAATTGTAAACCTTGGCCTTGGGGGAAACTACCTACTACTCAGCAATTGACCACCACCCTGAAAAGCATTGTTGGTCTACTCTAATAAACATGATGATAGTGGTGGTTGTTGTTGTTATTAATGCTAATATTAATATGCAGTCCTCTGAATATTAATATTAATATTTGCAACAAGGTAAAGAGACTAACATTGGGAATGGTGGACCTTCCACAGAGCTGTTGGACCTTGTTAAAAACCAGTTCTCAGAAAATATGAATTTCTACAATTTACATGTGCTCTTTATTATCAGTTATCACTAAAATTAGCCAGAAAACAAAGCACTTTAGGTACTATCCCTATGAAAGCTGCTTGAAATAAAATGGTATGTTACTTCTTAGAGCTAATAAAAGCACAGTGCAACCAGCAGCAGCAGCCATCAATGAAATCTTCATAATTTCTTTAGAAACCAGACCTGACTTGATTTTCTGTTTCAGAAACACCCAAACATAGTAGTGATTTGAGCAGGGCAACTCTTATTTTTCACATTTTGTCCTAAACCTATATACCTCCTGTTTAACTGGTTAAGATCATGACTTCATTAGTGAAGTGTAACAGTAACTTACTGAGTTTACCAAGTACTGTACTAATTTTACCAAGGATGCCTTTTAGAAATATCATCTACAGCTGACATATGTAAACACACATACCGGGTAAAGCAGAATTAAAACCAGAATTTGAGTTGCTCTTATCTCTGTTTAACTGCAGCAGGTTTGTGATACTTGCAAAGGTTTAAGTATAGTGAATGGATTAGTGAGACAAAGCATAAAAGATATATTTGTGTGTGTAAATGTATTTGTAGGCATATATAAATTTAGATTTCAAAGTAAAAAATTTAAAGGGAAAAATATTGTTTGTAATACTTCCTCTGTATCTAATTGAAGTAAAAATCTATCATCAGTTACTAAAAATAAAATTACAGCTTCTCTTGGTTTACATTTTGTTACCTTTTCTGAAGACTCTGATAACTAACTGCTCAAGTACAACTGTGAGCGAATCACATTTGTACTGGATTTCTATGGAGCAGGAGATGAATTCCACCCAACCAAATAAACAACATTGCAAAGTATTTTTATATGGAGAGATTTTCAAGTAACTCAAACTAAAAAGAAAACAAATATAGATATAAAAATAAAACCACCACATTTTCTTTATTCCCTTGTCAAACTTGGTAATATCTTTGTCAGGCCACCCATGAAGGTTTGAGGAAGAGAAAGAACCAGGGTGATTTGCCCCAGACTTCATTTTGAGGCATCAGAAGGGAAGAAACTTCCTGCGTTATGAGGCATTATGGTACATCCAAAGATACAACTTGTGAAAGGTCCACATTTTGTCTGGTAGACCTTGTGCTCCCCTAATAATTTACTTGGCAGCCCCTGGTCTCCCACCCATAGGCACAGAGCTACCTACCACGGCAGTGAGCTGGAGTCCCCCAAGCCAAGGTTTTTGAACAGTACTGCTAGAAACACCTCCGGGGGACTCCTAACACAGATGTGCATTTCCTCCAGAGTAAGTATCCTGTCCCAAGTACTTGTCCAATCCTAGCAGCTTGAACACCGTGGTTTTGTATCATCAGTCTGTATCAGCACACAGGCAAACATAAATTGTGTTTCCTGCCTTGTCTTGGCAGAAAGATAAAGGGAACCCACATCTTGTAGAAAGGTATCGTCAGTCTTCTTCTTTTTGTCCTTCTGCTGGGCGGGCAGTTAGGTACAATTTGTATCTCTGAGGAGAAACAGATAGATAATACAATCGTTTCCCAGTCTCAGGTGCTGTGGTGTCAGACAGACTGGCTTCCTCTAATCTTACACAATGCCTTTTCAAAATACACTTATCTCCTTCAAAGTACAACCTCAAGCTACAGAACAGAGAAAGCTTCTTTTCCTGGAAGGATGGGCAGCACACTGAGGGGCAGGATAGCTGTGCTTGCTAACAACAGTACCAAAGAACAATGACATTACATCTTGCTGATGCTACTGCAGAGCTGCATGTCTGGGACATAAGTGCCCTGCCCCTCTGCTCCAATGCTCAGGTCCAATCAAACCCACCTTTGCTCCTGGACCCTTCTCCACCCCTAGCAGCCATACTGTTTTTTCTCCTCAAGCAACTGCCAAGGCATCTTAGGGTTTTTGTGTGAGTAGGGTAACCTGTCGACTGAAGGTCTCAAGAAGAGGGTGAGTAGGAGGTCTCAAGAGGTAAGTAGGATAAGACTTTGTGCTGCAAATGGCACCCTGCACCCTGAAGGGAGGAAGGCAGGAGTGACTCTGTGCCCCACCCTCTATAAAAAGGTGTGAGGTATGAGAAGTGAGATGTGAAAGCCTGTCAAGGATCCATCTCTACCTGGAGAGTAATGAGCTCACAAATAAGAAAGAAACTCGTTTTCCAAATCTTACAAGAAACTCACTAACCTCTTGCTCAAAATTTTTATAGCACTATGTGTTTATACCTTAAGACATTTTTTGTATCAATATCACTGAAGACTCAAACTGTGTTTTCCATAGACAAAGAACTTTGCAGACTGAATGCTCTTAGTTTGCCTGCTTAAGCCAGGTGTAGCTCCATTTCAAATCTGCCTGAACATGAGTTTCTGTTTGTTACCACCACAGAAGCTGTAACCCATAGAAGAACTGTACTTCATTCTGCTGTGCAGAGCCTGGAAGATAATCTCAAAAAACATCATGCTACCTATTTTCTTCTGGGCACTGGATATCCAACTGCACATCCAACAATAACTGTGGCTTTCCCATCATCTCTGGCTTGAATTTTTCCTGCCCTTACTAGTGTGGAGGTGCTTCATGCTTGCTGCTCACAGTCTTCCAGAACAGTTATAACTAGTGCTTCTCAAATGCTATTGTATGTACAAACTTCAGAATGCTAAAGAATACAAAAATTCCCATGACTGTCAATGTTTCATAGAATTTATAGTTAAAGAAAAACTTTTATTTTTTAGTTATGTGAATGCAATATTAGGTTTATAAGCATCTAAATAAGTCAAATGTTTTATTAGTCCATTTCAAAAATTTTTCTTTGCACATGAATCAAAAAATTTAAGCAGAAACAGTCCTGAAAGAAATAGTGCTGAACATAGCCATGAAAAGCAATCTAAATGTCCTGACAAAGGAAAGAAAAGATATTAAAATACTGTGCTAGTTTTGGATGGAGTAAATTTTCTTCATAGTAGCTAGTATGGGGCTGTGTTTTTGGATTTGTGCTGGAAACAACGCTGATAACACAGGGATGTTTTTGTTACTGCTGAGCAGTGCTTACACAGTGTAAAGCCCTTCCTGCTCCTCACACCACCCCACCAGTGAGTAGGCTTGAGGTGCACAAGGAGTTGAAAGGGGACACAGCCAGGACAGCTGATCCCAACTGACCAAAGGGATATCCCATACCATATGGTGTCATGCTCAGCTTATAAAGCTGGGGAGAGAAGGAAGCGGGAACATTTGAAGTTCTGGCATTTGTCTTCCCAAGTAACCATCACCCATAATGGAGCCCTGCTGTCCCGGCGATGGTTGAACACCTGAGTGACCATGGGAAGTACGGAATGAATTTCTTGCTTTGCTTTGCTTGTGTTTATGGCTTTTGCTTTAGCTATTAGACTGCTTTTATCTAAACCCATGAATTTCCTCACTTTTACTATTCTGACTTTCCCCCATCCCATCAGGGAGAAGTGAGCCCATGGCTGGGTGGTGCTTAGTTGCTGGCTGGAGTTAAACCACAAGTGCTCATGATGTAGACAGGTCTAAGAATGAAAGATAAATTGTTCCTTGCATGTGCTGTGTCAAAACAGTTGTTGCTCCAAAGCTCTTTACAGGCTTTATGCCCACACACAGAGTGAGCTGCACATTCTCCCTAGCATTGCTGAGTAAGATGCAGAAAGGGGAACTCTGCTCAGGGACTTACAAGGTTAAAGCACCTCAGAGGCTTAAATTCACACTTTTTCTGTCCTTGTTCTAACTGATAAGGCAATGTCAGTCCACAAAGATAGGTCTGATCCCACAGAAATTTCAGAATCTAAAGGGAAAAAAATAGAAATCAATAGAGTAACCAGTCATTGTGCTGGTTATATTACACGGCCCTGGTAGGTGTAATAGGAAAGGAGGATTTTAAGGAAGCATATGAAGGAAGATAATAATATGTTTTGTGGAGCTCCTCATAAGCATGAGAGGCAGTATGGCAAAAAGGACATAATTGCCACTTTGAAGATTAAAACTGGGTAACAGAGGCCAGCATCATGAGATAATTTGAAGAAGACAAAAGATTTCACTGCTTGAATGTATGCCTTGCATAGTGCAGTATGCCCAGAAGATGAAAAGGGATTGACTTAAATAAAAATGAGGAAGTGGTAATGAGAAGCTTTAAGAAAAGAGAACCAGAAATTCTGTAAGAATAGCGGCTGTAAAAAAGACATTTACATGCTAAGAAGGAAGAAATAAAGGATACAGCTGAAGATTGTCAAAATAGCTCTAAGCCAAATGTGAAATAGTTTCCAGTAATTCAGCTCCCTCATGGGCAGGCAGGTCCTGTGCTCTCCCAGGCGAAGGGAGCACTCTAAGGATGGCCTGGTATGATGGCGTGTCCTCCAGTATGCTCTCCATGTTTCACATGCCAGCCAGTGAAAAGGAAGTGGATTGTAGGGGAAATTGCCATCTGCTTTTGTCAATAAAAGACTGCATACATGCCTTCAGCCTAAACAGACTGAAGCCAGCCTTTTATAGCTGCATGAAGGGAAATGGGAGACCTTAGGAAAGGGTGAAAAAGTACAATTTAAAAGGAATAAACAAAAATTACTATGATGCAACTTCATCTGCTCTCTATAGACTCCAGCATAGTATCATAGAAAGCACGGGAACTTACTAAGGCAGGGGTTCACACTAAACCTATTATTTTCTCAGCTTCTGAGGACCTAGTTTCAAGAACATTATTGCAGATATTGTTTTCTCACACTTTAACGTAATTTGTACTGTACAGGAGGAAAAGATTGTAAAGTTTCTTTTCCTATAAATGTGTACAGAAGGCATTTGTATGCCCCATTCTCTGAAAACACTTCACACTCTTTGGCATATTTATTCTTCCTAGGCACATAAGAGGTTGCATTAATATCCATGTTCCATAAACCATTTAACTGAGGCACAAGGTGGCAGAAATGCAATCTCTTGAAACTGAAGTGAGTACAAGCATAGCTCAGGTAGTACTAAAAACTGTACCACACTCTGAATCACACAGAACCAAGGTGTAACTGTGGTGGGAAGGCCCTTCTGGGGATCACTTGGTCCAAACCCTGCTTGAAACCAGCTTGGGTAAAAGTTGTTTTTAGCCACACAGACACAGAGAGTTCAAGGCAGATTTTTTTTTTTCACCAAGACGTGGTGTCAATTCTTCTGTGCTTATCTCCACATCTGCTTCCAGTATCCACAAGAAGATGTAGCATAGCTAGTGCCCCAACCTCCCACCCTGGTCTGCAGGGAAGATGCACCTACAGTTATTTACCCCAATCACATAGGCAGTCTGCCACAAGTCTGCCATACAGACAGAAATGGCCCTGTCTTAAACTAGTTATTTCACCAATAACTCCTCCTGTTTCTTGCATTAAGTATATGTGCCATTCTAAAGCAGATGAATTTGTAACTGTTAACCCATTTGTTTTAACAACCTTTAATTTACTTGCCTGCAGCCTGCAGCCTTGAGCCTCATAGCTGTGGTTTCTAGCAATACTGGCTACAAAACTGATCCCTCAGTTGTCACAGTCACTACATATTCAAAAATCAGTATGTGGCTGCAGGAACACTGTTAATATTAAAGTGATGGCTCTTATTCTACATATACATACTCTTAATGACAACTGGATGCTTTGTATAAAGATTGATCTTTCTAGGGGTTTGTAGAACTGGGAATGAACTTAATCCTCTTCTGGGGGTCACAGAACTTGGTATAAACTTAATCCTTTCGTATCAGGTTACTATGAAAAGCAAGGTGTTAAAAGACAAAATACACATAGAATAAACCAGCTCTACTATGAAAATGTTTAGTCATAACATAAACCAAAATAAAATTGTGATGGGTATATAATATGGGAATGATATTCTGAATAATCTGATCCATTCTTTCACTGTGCTAATGAAAATAAAAATAAAATAAAAAAATAAAAAAAGAAAGACTAACGTATTTATTATGAAGCATCAATGAACTTGCCTCTCTGTTGAGGGGTTACGAACTGCAGCTAAATCAGAGAATCATAGAATAGTTAGGGTTGGAAAGGACCTTAAGATCATCTAGTTCCAACCTCCCTGCCATGGGCAGGGACACCTCACACTAAACCATATCACCCAAGGCTTCATCCAACCTGGCCTTGAACACTGCCAGGGATGGAGCATTCACAACCTCCCTGGGCAACCCATTCCAGTACCTCACCACCCTAACAGTAAAGAATTTCTTCCTTAGATCCAATCTAAACCTCTGCTGTTTAAGTTTGAACCCATTACCCCTTGTCCTATCACTACAGTCCCTAATGAATAGTCCCTCCCCAGCATCCCTGTAGGCCACCTTCAGATAAATCTCCAAAAGAATATATGTGCATTTTGGTCATCCGAACCCAAACCGAGATTTTTAAGCTATCACTTAGTTGCTGAATTCATTAGACATCATGTCTTGAAGATGTGATCTGTCACTGCTTTTCAAAATACTGGGAGAGAGAGGGGGTGGAGGTGCCATCAGAGGTGCTCAGCCAAGGGACTGTGTCGTCCTGTCTCCAAAGCACTTCAGAAGCAGCTGCCCAAAGGCCATCACTGAATAGACACAGAGCAGGTCTCTGTGTGCATGGTGTTCAGAGCAATTGATGGGCGTGGAACTAACTTGCCTGTGAAGGAGGTCCTGTCACATGGCAGGGAAGGGGTCATGGCATGCAGTCCTCTCTTGCCCCCAGTGTAAGCCATGCAGCAGTCCTGCCTCACTGGAAGCATGACAGTGCCAGGGTGTATCAGCTCTCTGCTCAGTTTGTTCCACTTTGCAAAGAAATGATTATTTGAGGGCTGAAGAATGAGATAAAAAGGGATCACAACTGTATATTGTAGTCACTGTGTGAAACTGCTAAGACTGAACTCTGCATGCCAGCCCTCACTTGTTCCAAGAGCTAGAAACTTGGGAACAGTTGCATTTTCAGTGGAGCAAGAACCAGAGGCAAGCTGTCTCCCACTCCCAGGCAAGCATGCTAAACAATCAGACCACAGAACCATGCTTTTTTTTTTGTTTTGTTTTTTTTTTTCAGCAATTACTATATAATTCTCCATGCCAAAGAGTTACTCTTAATTCCTTTGCTGAGCAGCTTCAGCAAGAGAACATGGAAACAATTTGTGCTCGAACTCCCTCACCCCAGAACTTCATGGGAAAAGCAGGGGGAGGTAAATGAAGGGATTCGAATTTTCTTAGGTGGGAATTAAACCCATGTTTCCTGAGCCCCACCATTGAGCTGCTCATGAAAGGGGACTGCCTCTTAAGCTTTCAAAGGGGCTAAAGCACCTCACGGCAGGAAACAGGTCACAGCTCTGGCTCCCACGTGAGGAGATATACTTCTCTACAACCAAATACAAGGAATCCAAGTCTCTGAGAAAGGCAAAAATTCTTTGTATTTCTATTTCAGATTTATTTTTGTGCAGCTGGGGATCATATGACTACTGATATAAAATTTGTGCCCTACTAGGAGACCAGACAGTAGCGGTCACACACATTTCTGCCAAGTTGACTGGGATGCACTACATAGTGTTTACTCCAACCACCTGAAACAAACAGTCTTACTGAGCTGAATATAATAGTAATAGTAATAATAATAATAACAACAACTTGTACTGGCTTAGCCTTTTGCACCTTGTGGCTACAGTCCATATGTTTGGGCAGTAAGAATCATAAAACCAGACTCAGGGTACCAGCCTCTACCTGCCAGCTGGGCAAATGACAGACTTTGGTGCTTGGCTTTCTCCCCACAGACTAAGTCCTACAGAGAGCTGAGGCACTTGATGTGGAGGTTGTTAATTCCACAACCCCAAGCCCTTGCTTGATTTAGTCCTAAATCAGTTTCCATTCACAACAACCAAATGTTAGGAATTCAAGTCTCTGAGTCAAGCACAAATGCTTCCTGTTTCCTATTTCAGACAATTTTCTGTTTAGCTGGGGCCATCAGTTTCATTTCATACCTTGTAACACTTTTCAGTATAATTGGGCATGGTTCCACTCTTATTTAAATATGTCTCCCTCCCAGTGTAGCTGGGATTCATAAAAGCCAGGCTGGCTTGCTCATCAGAAATGCTGTAGCCACACAATGCAAAGCACTGGTCATTATAGCACACGCGATCTTTCAGTAAAACTTGATGAGGCATCACGTATCAATGCTATTCTAATAAATACCTGGTTATCAGATATTTTTTCCTCAGATCACTCATCCCAGCAAAACTGACGGAGAAGCATGAAAATGGAAATGAGCAGAAGATGCAGAGAAGGGGGTTTGTGTGAGGCGGTGGTGCTGCTGAAGTAAATGTCACTGGAACTGCAGCTTAACTTCATGCTGAATCAGGCTATCACCTGCTTGTCAACACTGCTACTTGTCTGGCCACACCAAGTGTTACAGAAGCTAAAACAGCAGGAAGCTATCCTTCCCCCTTCAAAAAGGAGAGTGGGGGGGGAAATGAAAATGAGAGAAATAATAGTTTTCTGCTGGTTTAACTCTCTAAAATGGTTTATCAGGGGGTCAGAGGGAAGCCAGGGTACACACAGTAGAGGGAGTAGAGCTGCAGGGCCAGAACACAGGAATGAAGGGAGCAAAGGACTGCTACTGCATTGGCTTAGCCCAGGTAAAACTGTCAGGGGACGATGGACAGAGCAGTATCTATCCTTAAAACTGATGGATATAAAATGTTTACAGTTCCCTACTGCAGGGCCACTATCTCCATTTACTATTTCTTTTTTTTTTTTTAATTTTGTCCATGCACAATGCTATGGAGCCCAAACGCCCTTTCTTTGCTTCTGAAATAGTTCTTTAAAGCAGAATCAGCATATAGCAGGGACCAGGTGTTTAGTGGTATATTTGCACCTTCCCTGTTAGTTGTTGTTTATTGCTGTGCTTGTTCTTAAGGGAGGAGCTTGAGCTTTACTGGAGTGTTTTGGCTTTTGTATGATCTAAGGAATTTTTATTTGTTTGGGGTTGGGTTTGTTGTCAGGTTTTCCTATTCTTGATTTAACCCTGTGGGTCTTTTTCTTGTTTCTCCCCAGAAGTAACCATCATCATTACTGGAGGGTGGTTATCTAGTTCACTGGCAAATTTTAGTTTTTATTAGGCATAAGAAAGACAGACTGTATGATATTTTTAAAACATATAAGCTCTGTTTTCAGTTTCCCAGCACACTGGACATTCAAACAGTCTGGATCCTATTTAACAAACATTGTTGAATGTATTCAGCTAATAAAAGCTTGGCAAATATTAGGAAAGGGCTTGTAATGGTTGTGAGTGACATAAAGCTAAAAAGCCTTTGATAGCATTGCACCAACATGGAGTAAAGCTTGAAGAAACTTAAGTGATGTGTCAGTAAGAAATCTCAGCACTGATTAGAACACCATGAAATGTTCATTTCTCAGAGACAGGAAAAGATGCAACTGTTCCACAGATATAAATTTAGTTTGTGAACTTGAAACTTTAAACACTATTTGGATCATATTGTCCTGTTATGGCATTACCAGAAAGTATATATAGATTAAAACAAGAATGAAATTCCCTCAGCATCCCAGCCTAACAGCTCCTGGGAAAGCAAGATGTTTTCTTTCCAATGCCCATGTTGCACAACCTCTTTTTAATGACCAGGACAAGAGAAGAAAGGGCTTTGGAGTAAATTGGCAGATAGGGAACATTATCTCTTGGTGTAAACTTTGATTCCCACTTATTATTTTGCTTGTTGTCCTCCCTGCACACGGAAAAGGTCTCCATGCACCCCAGGACACAAAAGGGTTTCCCAGTGCCTCCTCAGAGCTCAGGTAGCCTAGGGAGAGGCACAGCAGGAACACCAGAAAGCACACGCTGTTTCAGGATTTCTGTAAATACTGTATCCCAGCTCCCCAAACCGCTCTCAGATTCACTTTCTTTAAAGGCTTGTCTGGACGAGGATAAAGGTGTATTTAAAAAAAAAAAAGTGTCAGTGAAAACTTCTAATTAACATGTTTTCAATTTTTCTGTTGATGGGGTGTGTTGCATTTTAGTGCATTTGCCAGCAAACCTGTTAAAATACATTTGTGTCCTGACTACATGTGGCAAGTTAGGACATGTTTTTAAAAGTTTCAGAATCTAACAGGAGTGAAAACGTGCTCATGATTGTGTTTACCTTAGCCAAGGGTGAGTGTCACTGATGGGTTTTCCTGGGACTCTAGAGAGCAGCTGCCATACCAGCAGGGAACTTTGTTTAGATGCTTTCTCCTTTTCCTGAACTGTCAAGTGAAAGTAGCTTTTCATTTACTTGCTTTGTAGGAATGGATTAAAATGAATGTTTTATGCAATACTGGGAAAATCAAAAATGAAAAGCTGAATATTAGTCAGATGGGAGGTTGGGTGGTGGTTACGAGTAGGAAGCCATGTTTGCATAGGGGGCCAAATTGCAGTTTCAGAGGACCTGATGCAAGATCAAGATTTTCATAGCCACATAACCTAGAGCATGGCACCATATTCAGCTTTTGTTTCAAATGTGGCCAAACGCTTTGCAAGGGCAGCTTTGCCTCAGATGCTCTTGGGCCAGAAGCTAGCAGCTTGTATTCTGACCTACCCACAGAAGGTCAGCGTAGAGTTGCCATAAGCACTCTGTACCATGCTTATACCTGGCCAGCTAGACAGAAAAGTTTGTGTTTATGCCCAATGAACGTCATAGCTGCAAGGCACAGATTCAACATTAATGATCATGAAGTCACCACTGAACATCTGTAACTCTGAGTCAGCTGCAGCACTGATTTTCTGGGCAGCCCTGGTTCAAATGGTACAAACCATTTTGTAAGTTCACAACAGTCCTTCACCTTCCCAAAAGGTAGAGGATGAAAACAATCTCAGGCAAAACATGCTGAGAGGAGTCACATTTTGGAAGTACTGCAAAAAGACAACTTAATCTGGCGGGTAAAAAAGACAAGTAGAAATCAGGAAATTGAGTGCGGCAGGGCCCTTAACCTTTGGCAGAGATAGGGCAGGCAAATCCTGCTGTCCTTCTAAGAACAGCTTCTCAGCCTCATCTCTCCTTGGGCATTTTTAGACTCTTCAGCACTGTCTCTCAGTCATGGCTGTCATGTTCTTAGAAATACTGTCACCCATGCCACATGGTGAGGGAATATGTATTTTTTTTTTGACACAACTATTATAATAAAACCCCCAACACAAACACACTTAACAAAGGTACCACTTTTTTCAGACACTGAATCTCCAACAGCCTATACAGAAGCACCTTCACACTGGTACATCCTGGTTCCTGACAAAGGAATGCAGCAACAATGTTTTGTGTGTAAGGCATCGTAGAAAATTGGCATTTTCACATTCATATCTGATTAGTCCTGCTTCAGTACACACCAATGAGGGATGGGTTTGGGTTAGTTTTTTTTGGTTGTGGGTTTGTTTGTTTGTCTTTATCTTTTCTCTTTTTCCCCCCCTTTGGAAGGAGATGAAAAGATCAGGAATTTGAATAAAGTGCAAGTTTTAGAATGAGGAAACTCCCCTCCAGCGAATCTGTTTGCTCGGTGCTTAAAGGTGTAGTATGACAAGGAGCAGCCTTGTGGGAGCCTGGTGGGCTCAAGAGGTCAGTCAAGGGGTTAAATCTTGTATTTGCATCTCGCATTCAAGGGTTTGGGTTAGAAAGCAGAGATAGCTGTCCAGGTTGCAGTGCACTGAGACTGACAGGCGGAGTGTACGTATATTCCAGATTTCCTGCTTGTCCAGAAAAGAGATTCTACAGAAGAGCTTGTGGAACTAAGCTCCCAAGATAACATCAGACAAGGCTTTTTCTTTATATATATTTTTTTTCACCCCTTAAAGTTATGAAACATTAAAATGGTTGAAAAACATACCAAAAGCATAATGCAAAGCATCCGCTGTCACAACTCCCACAGTCACTCTGTGAAATCTTTCAGTGACACTAACTCTGAAATTCAGATGTAGCTACGATGGAAAGTAAAAACTGCATATGCTCGTGCAGGTGAGATTGCATATAGCCGGGAGAGGTGAACAGATGACTTCTGATACTGATTGTGCAGTCCTGTCATGGTCATCCAGTAGGTCTTCTGAGGTGATCTGTTATAGCAACTAGTGTGAAAAAAAACCCAAACCAAAAACAAAACCAAAACCCAGACAAAGACCAAAACCAACAACAAAACCACGTTCTGCTTAATATCCAGATTAAAAGAAGCGGGGAAGACACTATTCGTGGAGTCCCTTAGGAAGCGGAGGAGGATCACGAAGCAGAAGCTGTTCGGCCGTCCGCGCCCCACGGCAGCGCTCCACCACTCTGCAAGGTGAGCCCTCTGCAGCTCCCCCTCGTCCCCTCCCTCCGCCGATGCCCTCTGCCGCGCTCCGCTCCTCAAGCATGTCCGGGGACCGGGAAGGCGCGGGCAGAGGGAGAGGGACCCCCGGGAGCGGCCGCCGCAGCGCTCCCGGCCCATCGACCCCGTCCCGGCCCCGCAGCGCCAGGTCCAGCGGCTGCAGGTGCTGCCCGGGTGGGCAGGGCCGGCCCCGCCGCGGAGCCCCCGCCGCTCCCCGGTCGTCGCCAGGGAAACCGCCCGGCGGCGCGGCCCCACCGAGGGAGCCCCGGGCTCAGCGGCAGCTTTGGTGGCGTCCCTGGCACCCCCAACCCGCCCTGGGCGTTCACCCCAGCGCGGCCAGCGGCCGCCCCCCGACCCGGCCCGCGGGTGCGGGTGTTGCCTGCCAGGGGTGCGAGGCCGCGGAGCGGGGGGCGGAAGGAGGGGCAGCCCTGCGGAGGAGCGGGAGGCCGCTGCGCCGGGTTCGGTGGGGCGGGCGCTGCGGCCGAGACAAAGGGAGCGGCGGCACTCGGCGGCGGGGAGCTTTGCGTGAAATGCGGCGGAGGGAGGGACAGGCTCCGTCCCCCTCAAAAACCAACCCCAACCAAATGCCCCAGTTGCCCCCAAGAAACGTCATATTCTCTTGACCGATGAAAAACTAGCGGCTGCCCTCGCCGGGGTTACCGAAAGGCGGCGGCTTTCGCACAAAGACCCCGGCCCCCCCCCAGCACCGGGTAGTCCGCTGGCCGGGCCGCCCCCTCTGCAGCCCTTCCTCGCCAGAGTAATTTTAACATCCTTGTTTATAAACAAAAGGCGTTTGGAGGAGATTACCCGAGTTTGGGAAACGATCGTTTCTGACGCTCGTTTCTGCTCCTTAAATGGGGCTGGGAAGGGGAAGGGAGGGGGGCTCTGGGCCAGCCTTGCCCGCACAGCCCGGCGGGGGGGCCACCCGGCTCCCGAATACGCCGCCCCCTCCCCCGAGAAGGAAACCGGTCGGGTCCTGCTATAGCACCCACCCCATAGCTGCTGAGAGCTGGAGATCTCCGTTAATTGGGCACTCGTTAGTTTAGGGTTACATCTTGTTCAATGGTTTAAATTCAACGTAAATACACACCCGGGGTATCTGGGGTTTGGGAAAGCGCGAACGTTCCCCGGACAACGTCAATTCGCCCCGATAACGCGGCTTCTCCCACTGCTTGAACGCGTGGAAACGCAACGGTGAAATGGGTCACAGCGTCAGAAAACACTTTCAAAACACAAATCAGGAATAATCAGACAGCAGAATTTAATTAGAGCCGGAGGCTAATCACAAAATATTTTATTCCAAACCGACATCGCTGTGGGGGAGGGGTCCGCTCCTGCCTAGGCAGCAGCTCCCGCCGTCGCTGCTGCTGCTGCTGTCGCGTTTGCAACATCTGGCCTACAGACCTACTAATTCCTACTCGTGATCTCGTTTGGCGAAACACGATCTACGTGGTTCAAATACCTTCTAAATTGGGGGCGATTTAACAATCGCGACCAATTAAACCCAGGGAAGAAAAGGAAAAAAAGAAAAAAAAAAAAAGGAGAAAAGGCAGCAGCAGCAGCAAATCCTCTCCTTCCTTCCTTCCCTCTCCCCCCGCCCGGGATCGCACACACTATCTGTTGCTCTCTCACGGCGGCAGCGGGTGGGGGCAGGCGGCGGGGCAGGGCCGGACTCACACTCGCTCGCTCACACTCACACTCACGCCCCGGGCACCATTGTCCCGCCCGCCCGCTCCGCTTTATCGGGGTGTTTTGTCCGCTCCCCGGCGTGGCGTGGCGCGGATCTCTGCGCGCCCGCCCGCGCCTCGCCGGAGCGGCGCACACATTCATTATCGGCCGGGGGCTGATTTCAAACCGCTGCCATCGCGGCTCCATTGTTCGCCGGGCGGCCAGGCCCCGCCCCCCTTTGTGTGGAGCGGCGGCGATTGGCCGGCGCCGGGCGGAGGGCTGCCGTCACCGCTCGGGAAGCCCATTCATCTGTGCACTTGGGCGTTGGACTCCGCATCTTATTAGCAACCAGGGAGATTTCTCCATTTTCTCCTTGTCTACAGTACGGCTACAAATCTGGGATTTTTTATTACTTCTTTTTACTAAACTTGGGCTCCTTTTTTTTTTTTTTTGCTCGACTTTTTCCTCCCTTTTTTTCCCCTCCCTCCTGTGCTGCTGCTTTTTGATCTCTTCAACTTTAAATTTTTTAAAAGGAGTGCATTATAATCGGTTCTGTTCTCTCTTCTCCTTTTTTTTCCCCTCTGGTGTGTGTGTGTGTTGCTACTGCTGCTGGTCACCCAGTATTTATACCAAACCAACGCTCTTTGTTTCCCCTCCTTTTGGATCTGTTGAGTTTCTTTGTTGAATAAGACAGCATGGGTGCCCAGTTCTCCAAGACCGCTGCAAAGGGCGAAGCCTCCGCCGAGAAACCGGGGGAAGCAGTGGCTGCATCTCCATCCAAGGCGAATGGACAGGTAAAAACCAACAAAAACATAAAAAAAATATTAAACCTACTCCTTTTTTTAAGCCAACTTCGACGGACTCTTTTTCATATCCTGTTTAATTCTTCTTCCTTTGATGCCCCAGTGGCACATTCAATGGAGAATACGGTCGATCCTTTTATCTTTGCAACTCGAGGCAAAGGAATAATTTGTTTTTCTTTTTTAAACGGGTTCGACTTTGAATGATTCGTTCCTTTATCTTTCCTCAGGGGGGAGGGGGAGGAGGGGGCATATCTTTTTTTTCCCCTTTTTTTTTCTATTTTTTTTAATCCCTCGTGTATCGTGGTGAAGCGTCCCAATGGCTCGTAAACGGAAGGATCTTACACCGCTCGGCTTTTCTGTCCGCTTACCCTCCTCCCGAAGACCCCCGCTGACTAGCCGAAACGCCTCCCGCGGTAGCCGGATACCCGTGTGGTGGCGGGGAACGGAGCCGCCCGGCCGAGGCTCGGCGGGAGCGCGGCGGGCAGCCCCCTCGGGCGGGAGCGCGGAGCAGGGGCTGCTCCTCCCGCCCCGTCCGCGGCAGCTCCGCCGGGGGGTCAAGCAGCCGCGGGGCTGAAGGCTCTCTCAGTCACCCCACCCCCAAGCGTGAGCCGGCTGCTGAGCCGGCCGTGCCTCGCTCAGCGGCGGCGTTGCGGGCGGGCACCCCCCGCTGCCCCCGCAGCTGCCGCCCGGGGCAGCCCGCCGCTCTCCGGGCGCCGGAGAGATGCAAATACGACGCGGGGGGAGACCGGGGAGGGGAGGGCGGGGGCGCTTCGCCGCAGCACCCGGGCGGAGAGGGGCAGCGGTGGCGGGCGGGGGACGGGGCCGGGCGAGCTTTGTTAGTCTTGCCTTGCCTTCCCCGCCCCGTGCCGCCGCCGCGGCTGGACGGGGCGCGCCGGGGGCGGGGGTGAGCGGCGCAGCAGCCGCTGCGTGGAGCCGCGGCGCCCTCTGGCGGCTGCCGCACGTCGCTCCCGCCGCTGGGGGCGCCCGCCGAGACCCGGCCCAGCGAGGGTCGGCGGAGGGCCCGGGAGTTTAAACCTTGGGAGCAAAAGGCGGGCCAGGGAAGGCCGCTGGGCGGAGAGGGCGGTCGCGTCCTGTGTTTCCCCCAACCTCTCGGCACCACTGGTAACACTGGTCGCTGTCTTGCAGGAGAACGGCCACGTGAAAGTGAACGGCGACGCCTCCCCCGCGGCAGCGGAGGCGGGTAAGGAGGAGGTGCAGGCCAACGGCAGCGCTCCCGCCGAAGAGACGGGCAAGGAGGAGGTGGCCTCGTCGGAGCCCGCCTCCGAAAAGGAGGCGGCCGAGGCGGAGAGCACCGAGCCGGCCTCCCCGGCGGAGGGGGAGTCCTCCCCCAAGACTGAGGAGGGTGCGACCCCCTCGTCCAGCAGCGAGACCCCGAAAAAAAAAAAGAAGCGCTTTTCCTTCAAGAAGTCCTTTAAGCTGAGCGGCTTCTCCTTCAAGAAGAACAAGAAGGAGGCCGGCGAGGGCGCCGAGAGCGAGGGCGGCGCGGCCGCCGCGGCGGAGGGCGGGAAGGAGGAGGTGGCAGCCCCCGAGGCAGCGGGTAGCGAGGAAGGCAAGGCCGCCGCCGAGGAAGCCTCCGCTGCCGCCGCCGGCAGCAGCTCCGAGGCGGCGAAAGATGAGGTAGGGGACTCGCAGGAGACCAAATCGGACGAGGCCGCCCCAGAGAAGGCGGCGGGAGAAGAGGCCCCGGCGGCGGCGGTGGAGGAGCCGCAGCAGGCGGCGGAGGGGAAGGCGAAGGCGGCTGAGGAGGCGGCGGGCGCCGGAGCCGCCACGAGTGAGGCGGGCAGCGGCGATCAGGAGGCGGTCCCCGCGGAGGAGCCGGCGGCGGCGCGGCAGGAGCCCCCCTCCGAGAGCAGTCCGGAGGGGCCCGCCGCCGAGCCGGCGGAGTAAGTGCCGCCGCCGCCCCTCGCCGACGGACTTTTCTTCCCCCCTGTTTGTTTGTTGGAGTGGTGCCAGGTACTGGTCTCGGAGAACTTGTCTACAACCAGGGATTGATTTAAAAGATGTTTAGTTTCTTTTTTTTCTCTCCCCCCGCAGCTCCCATCTCAAATCGTTGTGTGTTGCCGCCATTCCAACTGGCGGAGGGGGGCCCCCCTCCGCTCTCTTCTCCTCCCACCCTCTATAATTTTTTTCCTTTTTTTTTTTTTTTTCCATCAGTATTAATGTTTTGTTTTGGTTGGTTCGGGTTTTTTTTTGTTTCGTTTTTTTTTTTTTCAATTTTGTTTTTTAATTTCATACTTTGCAACTCTTCATATTATAAAACTTTTCCCGATCGGTCTATGGACATGCCCATATATGAAGGAGATGGGTGGGTCAATAAGGGATATCAAATGAAGTGACAGGGGCCGCAGTGGGGAACCCGGGGTGCGCAGCCCTTGCTGGGAGCGCGCCCTGCCAGAAATGATGTAAGGGGTTAGTCTTTTTTTTAAAAGAAAGTTATTACGATGTATTTTGTGAGGCAGATGTTCTATAAGGTTTACAACACTACAAGTCTTGATTAAGAAGGAAAGGAAAAAGGAAAAAAAAATAAAAAATCAATACCCAGATAAAGAGATCATAGTCTTAGGAATTCATTTAAACCATAGGAACTTTTCACTTATCTCATGTTAGCTGTATCAGTCAGTGATTAAGTAGAAATACAAGTTGTATAGGCTTTATTGTTTATTGCTGGTTTATGACCTTAATAAAGTGTAATTATGTATTACCAGCAGGGTGTTTTTAACTGTGACTATTGTATAAAAAAAAACAAAAACAAAAACAAATCTTGATATCCAGAAGCACATGAAGTTTGCAACTCTTTCCACCCTGCCCATTTTTGTAAAACTGCAGTCATCTTGGACCTTTTAAACACAAATTTTAAACTCAACCAAGCTGTGATAAGTGGAATGGTTACTGTTTATACTGTGGTATGTTTTTGATTACAGCAGACAATGCTTTCTTTTCCAGTTGTCTTTGAAAATAAAGGAAAACTCTTCAGATGCAATGTTTTTTTTTTTTTTTGTGTAGCATCTTGTCTATCATGTTTTTGTAAATACTGGAGAAGCTTTGACCAATTTGACTTAGAGATGGAATGTAACTTTGCTTACAAAAACTTGCTATTAAACTCCTGCTTAAGGTGTTCTAATTTTCTGTGAGCACACTAAAAGCGAAAAATAAATGTGAATAAAATGTATAATTTGGTTGTCTTTCTTTTATGGACACTGGTAGCTTAAAGGGACTAGTCAGTATTGCCTAAATTTGTATAGGGAAAGTCTTGTGTGCTGTTAGCACTAGCTTAGAGAACTACCTTCCTAGATCCTGGACTCTGTAGTACTGTGCATCTTTTAGAGATATTGGGCAGTGCACCAGGTAATTTATAGGCTTTTCTGGCTTTAAAGAGAAGATTGGAAGGCAGTTTGAGGATGTACAGTGTACAATTCTACTGTCCATGCTCCATCTTGCTTTTAAGACCAGAGGTATCCAACATACGAGAGTCTTGCTTGAGGAAAATAAGATTTTGTTTGAATTGCTTAAGATGGGACACCAAGATTTTTATGGTGAGTTGCTTAAAAATTAAGCTCTTGAACAGATGTCCCACTTACGTCTTGGTATGCTGGTCCGACTTTGGGACCTAGGTGATTACCTTGAAAGCCTTAGCCTGGAGGGGGAAAAGGAGAATTAACACTGCCATTCTGCTCAAAGTAATTAAAAGCAATAGTCTCTTTTTTTCCTCAAGTGCTACTCCCAAGTACAGGTGAGTTACAAAACAGATTTCAAGATTTGTCTATAAAAATAATCACTTGGTGCTTGCCTTTAATTGTTAGGCTTTTTGGCCAATTTCCAGCATATTGCTCAGGGCATAATATGCCTTAATAAAACAGTGGGCTCATGCAAGAAAAGCAGTGGTGGTATTTGGAGGGTGGAAATTGATTCAAGAAAGTGTTGCTTCTAAGTTTATAGGAGAAAGTTTAGTGTTACACTTATTTGCTTCCACCTAAATTTTCTGCAGAAACTCTTTGGAAGCAATTATGATTCATTTTATGAGAAAATGGCACGTTAGCACCTTGTTCCCTAAAGAACAAAGCCTAAACTGAATGAAGTATAGTAGATTTCCTGCTGAATGCGTGCTTTTTTTGTTTTTGTTTGATTTTTTTCTTCTTTTTTAATTCAGCTGTCTACCATTTTAACTTTGGCTTGTATGTACTCTAGTTGCCCTGGTATTTCTCTATAGCTTTAGAAATGTATTGAAACTATGCTATAATTGCTGAGGGACAAAAATAAATGGATGTAAAACAAGATCCTCCACACCAGTGTCATTCTTGGAGTACATGTGTTTGAAGTCTAGTGCATAACTGCTTTGCTAAGGGGTTTTTATAACATGGCTGTAAAAACCTGTTCTGAGACGCATGATGTCTTGGCCATAGAGTCAATGTCTCTTTTTAATAAATATATATATTTAAATCCAAGGATTCTTAAAAGAGAAGTCTGAATTTCTTTCTTTTTTTTTTTCCTTTGTCAAACCATATGTGTACATATGAAGAAAATAATCACTAGTGAAGTTATTTTTCAGATTTTCCCCAATGTGTTCTCCTCACACTTTAATATTTTTCCCTCACTCAGCTGGTGGTGTTTTCTGAAGCACTTCCAGTTTCCAGGGGTGCAGAATCAATCCTACCCAGCTTCTGGCCTAGGGCTTCATCATTCCATGGCTTGCCTTGACTTGAAATCTCCTTCCAAGTCTTGACACTAGCAGTTTAAAGAGTATATCTTGAGAAGACTAGTTTTGTGGTCTACTCTTCTGGTCTCAGCAGTTGGGTGAGATTCAGCGATACCAGTTTTCCACCGTGGCTTAAGAAGGTGGTAACTGGAAAGTGCTTGGAATAGTGGAAATGGAGGAGTTTTGAGCTGCTTCCTCCTGCCAAAAATTGTGCAAGAACATCTCTTCTCCCTTGGTCCCAGAAAGACTGGTCACTCCCTTGCAATTATAGAATTTCCTTATTCATGCGCAAGGAAAACGAAGGGGCTGGGTGTTGGTGACTGGTGAGATGGTTAATTTTACTGAGAAAGCTTTATATCTTTCTTATTTTTGCATTGGTTGCCTTGGTGAAAATGCTAATCATAATAAGTATTGTAATTCCAATGATTTCTCTCAAAATTGGAATGCATGTGACTAAAATGTGTGATTTCAAGCTGACTTTCCTATCATGTGGCTTGCTATGGTTCTTTTTAAGCAGAATGTTATTATTGCTATGAACAAGGTAACTTCTGTTGTGCTGAAATGTCATGTTTTAGGTAAAACTTACACTGGAATCTAATTTTGCCTAACTAGAGGCTCCAGACATTTACTTCTTTTATGTTTATTTGCTTAGACTAAGGCAACAGTCTTCCTTGTTCAAGGTTAAAACATGGTTGTACAGAAGTCCTTTCAAATTTTATGCCTATCTTGGTAATATCTAAATTCCAGACTCTCAAAATCACTATGTATCCCAAGTACTCAATTTCCATATCTGGTACTGATAGTTATTAATGTGAAATTGTAGAGACTTTGCCTTCAGGCAAGGAAACAAGACAAGAAAAGGGAAAGGCAAGCTGGGGGAGGGACCTGGAGCCTCAGCTTTGGCAACTATTGGAGCTTGGGTACACAACCACTGTACACAAAGCAGTGTCCATGTATCAACTTCTGATATAGCTAAAAACTCGTGTTGGTTGTATCTGATGCAAACATTGCATGTATGAGTATTTTACTCTTTTATTATGAGTGAAGATGTTGTCCATGTTTTAAGAATATGTTTTGTTACCTAACACTTTGAAAGAGCTAACTCTTGAACTTCACTTGCAGGTGGTTAGATAGAGGTCAAAGTTCTTACCTGCTTTGATTGGGTTTTTCTAAGTTGTGAGTCCTTTTATGTTGCTTACTTTTTTTTTTAATATTTAGAATAATACACATGCTAGTCTGAAGCTGTAAGAACAGTTAATGGTTTCCTGCAAAATCCCTGTGAATTCAGTCTTTATGCTACTTGTACAGTGAAAGAGTAGTAAAAGGTCATCACTGGTGATATTGGACTCATTTCAGCATTCATTTGTAAGGTTTTAAGAAGCTGAGATAAAATGTGTTTTCCATAATGATGTAGCTGAGTTGAAAGCATCCTGTTTCTAGGTTATAGCAATTTTTGTTACCATGCTCAGGTCACTGCAATAGAATAAAGCGGGTACTTTTCTACCTAAAGTATGCAGTAAGTGAAAATAATGTGTTTATAACACACTGTAGACAGTGGGGTTAATTTGTCCTCTTTACAATTCTGGGGACCTCAGCTAATTGACAATGAATGGAGACTATTGCGATTGCAACTGAGTCCAGCAGGGCAGAGGCAAGCAGGCCAGGCAGCCTCCTGTTGCTTGAATAAAGGAATGTAAGAGGTGGTGCTACAGTGAAGTTACTAAAGTCTCTGTAAATGAGGTTACTAAAAGTCTCTGTATTAGCTTGCCCTGAGGAGAGCCAGTGTGCTGGTGAGCCTTTAAGACCTGTTTCTTGTTTGAGGATTCAGAGCGGGAAGCTGTAGCCAGCATGCTTCATGATGTGTTTATTGAAACAACTGTTGAGATCACTCTGGACTAAGAACACTGCCTATTGGGAAGATCAGCAGAGAGCCAGCAGTGGGATCAAAATGATGATTATAGCTAAACAGATGAGTGACAAAAGTGTTCCCCTGTGAACAAAGTAGGGATTTAAGAATATGTAAATTTGGGCTGTGTTACTGACTACACTTTCTACATGAAGATACTGGTCTTCAGGATGCCTCTCTTGTAGGATATGTCCTGATGTTATCTGATAGAAGTGACATAAAACTTCAGTTAGTGCTTTCAGAATGTTTTGAAAACTTGAGGAAGGTTACAAGTATTATTTATACATCTTTGCCCACAGTCTTTGTTGTAGGCATGTTTGTCCAGAGCAGGACTACCAAGATACTAGGTGAAACAGGACATTAATGCTTGCACAAGAAAGACCAAAACAAAATATATGGAATATTAGTTCTTAAAGCTGTGTTGAATTTAAGTAAAGTAACAAAGTAATTATTCAATTAAAAGTAATTTCTTTCTCTCTCTCCTTTTTTTTTTTTTTTTTTTTTTTTTTTTGGTGCCTTACACTGCTCTGATTTTAGAACAGGGAAATGTTGCTGGGGGTGTATACATTGTTGCCACCAAGTAGGTAAATGTTACAGGTCTTCCGATTCTTGGGTGCTGAAGAGTTGTTTCGAGCCAAGCAATGCTACCTTCTGAGGTCCTTTCCAGCATCACAGCTGGTCCTGTTGGTAATAAAGTATTTTATTTTGCTGCTTTTCACTTTAGGAGTTAGTGCTGACATGGAGAAACAGTGTCATATGTATACTAAATTAGGTAAAGAATTTTACGAAGGAGTCACTTTGGCCTCATTCTTCTGTCACTGAGATCTGTGTATGAGAGGAAAGCTAAGCAATACAAAGCACTTCTAAATTTTCCCCATAAATGTTGGTAATGAGAAGAGAAACACATTTGAATCTTCTACAAAGCATCCAGCTGCAATCCACCCAAAATGCAGGGTGTACAATAAAAGGATAAGAAAGTGACTGGTTTGCATGAATTAAGAGACACAGAACCATGCTGGCAAAATGGACTGGAGCACTTTCAAGCATTGCTGTCACAAATGACAAAAACGAAATGTCACTGGAAACTGATCCTCATTATTTTATGTGGGAGAGTTTATATCCTGGAGGTTCATCAGGCCTAGCTTTTCCCCTGCCACCACCACATGGAGTCTGTCTAATACTTGACAAGCCTATACATTGAAGTGATGATGCATAAATATATTTTAAAGCTCATGTGGATTAATCATCAGCAAAAATTGCTATTTTCGATGTAAAGCTGAGAACTTTTTTGTGATCATTAATATCCACTGAACGCTGTGTTATTGGGTGATGTTTTTGCCTACACAGAAAGTTGTCATTTCAAGATCACAAAGCTTCTGATGTTATTATAAGCTGGGCCAAAGAGGAGAAGGGGAAAATATCTTTCCAGTGATGTTAGAATAGGACCATCAGCTTTCATAAACAGAAAAGAGAGATTCAAAGCCAACTGTTCTCTATTGAAATCCCAGTGCTAATCTAATCTAATCTAATCTAATCTAATCTAATCTAAAGAGGCTTTAGAGCTTTGACTTGCATCTTGTTGTTGTTATTGCATACATGATAGTCATTAGTTTAATAATCTGTGGATATATAAAAGTAGAAACAAAATAGCACTTCTGAAGTTTCTCTTCTGAACCCTTCATGGTAGGTGTACTGGGTGTAACTGCTAGGAGCAATCATGGGAAACATTCTGCCCGGCCGTCTGTGTAGAGATGCAGAAGGTGGAAGTGCTAAATTGTTCCTGAGGATTTTAGGAGAAATAATATACCCTCTGTCTTTTGTGACAAAGATAAAATGAGGAACACATGTAATGTAACTTTTCAGGAAAGTCATATAAGTTCAAATGAGAATGTAAAAGGGAGCTAAATGCAAGATGGTCCCAATAGCATTTCAGTGAAGTGACATACAAGTAAGAAATGCACCATTTTCAAGTGAAACTGGTTACATTTGACATTTTGTCATGGTCTTAATGCAGGCTTCTTTTTATGTGAATATGGTACATTAAAGGCAGTCGAGTAGCAGATGACAGTGACGTAGGCAGATGGGAAGGAATTTCAAAGGAGGAGCATGGCCAGGGACCACTCTGAACAGCAGCACAAACAAAGGTCCATTCCCGTAAGAACTACTATTAGGAAATATTTATATTTTGATACAGCCTCAAAAGGCCCAGATTAAATATGAGCCTTGCCTGTGCTTGGCACTGTGTAAACACGTGAGAGAGAGAGTCTCTGCTCTGAAAAAAACTTCCAGGCTAAATGCAGAAAGGTTAGGCTGTTTCACTTCCTACCATTGTTAAAATCACATTTCTATTTGTCTTGGTCAAGATTATGAAGGGGGAAGGAATAAATTGCCAACTTCCTTTTTTTTTTTTTTTAATATCTCAATGCTTTTTTCAAGTGTCTTTTCTCACTTAATGCTTTTTGCCTTCATAAAGGTCAAGCTGTGAAACCTGAACAGTTGCCATCCATGTACAAGTGGCCAGGGCATTTTCATCGGCGTACATAGTGATGGGCATTTTAAGGGATAAGAAGGATTAAGTAAGTTACAAGTGCTCTTGAGTGAAAAGATCTTGAAGCCCTGAAACCTTAAAATGTAGCTAGAAACAGATTATCTATCTATAGCTCTCTAGTGACACTTTGAGGCCATTTTCCTGTACTGAAACTAAAATGTTTTACTCCTTCAGCTGTCTGCTCTGAGCACCGGGAGCAATTTCCACTCTGGGAGTACTGTGACTTTTTGGGAAGGAGGGCAGGAAGGTGCCTAGTTTAGGCAGAATATTTGTATGTAGATATGTGTTTTTTATTTAGGGGCTGTTCATTTTTTATAAAAATATATCCTTACCTATTAAATATTGGCATATTAAAGTACAGAAATTAAGATTCTTCATAGATTTTTTTTCTATTGGGAAAGTGCCTTAACACTCTAAAAACTTCCAGTTATTTGTGATTCCTAAGAGTATTAATAAGAAGTTTTCTCAGTCTAAATTGTATTTTAAAATTACCGACCTCAAAAGCAAATGTGTGTATTCCAGCTGATTTGCTATAGAAAACCAAGAGAAATTGGTTCAGACCTATCATCTGAAATACCATGAGTCCTCATGAACCAACAGCTCAATGAGCTGAAATGCATGAGTATTTATGTATTAAATAAAAGAAAAAGCACACTTATTAGATATTTTTTACATTTATTTTCATATGGCATTGAAAGAAAGTGGCCTTACTGGGCTGTCAAATTTATAGTATTCACTATCATTGCTAGCACACAGTGCCAAGTTTATCAAAGGAACTTACCTGAAAATCACAAGTTTAAAGACTTCTCCAACTTTTTCTTTAACATAGACAGGAATGGTAGTGCAGGGATTGCCTGACGACATTTTCACCATCATATTGCATAAATCAGCTAAAGTGGAAAAAATGTTTGTGGTTTGGCTATGCTTATAGTCTTGGTATTGCTAGCAGCATGGGAGAGCTATAGGAGGGAATTTCCCTAAAATTATTGTAGCCAATGTGACCACTGAGACATCTAGCATTTGCTGCTACCAGGAGTGGTTAACTTGGAAAACTATCTACAACATACCAAGAGGGGGAAATAATAAGTTAAAAAAATAATTTAACAAAGTATTAGTCAAAGGATTTCATACAACATTAGGAAATTAACTGAACAATTTCTGAGCCATTAGTGAGAGCTTTTGACAACAAAAAGAAATGGGATAGTCTAGAGAACTGAAGAATGATAAATAGAATACCTACTGTAGGTACAGTTTCACAAAGGAACTGGTGAAAAAAAAACGTAGAAGGGTGAGAAGTGATTGAAGAGTAAAAAGAAAAGAGGCGCACTGGCAGAAGGACAAAGGGACATAGGTGTTATGTGGAACAACAATCTAGGAAGGCAGGACTGGGGAAATTACAGACAAAGAGGCCAACCAAGATAACTGAAGACACTAAAGCAAATACATTTATAGGGGAATAAAATAGGAAGAAATAGTCAAGATAAGATTCACAAGAATAAAACATGTCAAGTCAGTGTAATTTTCTCTTCTGACAGTATATCCAGCCTAGTAGTTCAGTGGGAGTCAGGAGCTGTGATGGATCTTGACTTCACTAATATTTTCAGTGCCGTCCTGTGCACCATTCTCATAAGCACAGCCAGGGAAATAAGAACTAAGAAAATATGTGCTGAGCAAAGTCAGCTGAAAAAATAACCTCCAGGTATAACCGTCAATGGTTTGCTGCCATACTGCGAGGCCTGGAAGTGCACGTAAAAGGGAGCTCAGAATACTATTGGACTTCACATGGTAATAAACAGGAGACGCTATCCAAAAATCAAGCGCAAGTTCGGCAAAGGGGTATGCCTCAGGAAAGAGAAGAAATACAATTCAGAAACAGAAAATGGGGACTACCCAGACAACAGGAAAGAAGCCTGGGGTCAAGGTGGCTCACAGGCAGTATCAGTCAAGTGCTAGCTCTTTTCCAAGAGCTGTAGCAAGATCTCAACAGGGTCATATTGAGCATAAGATGCTCAAAAAAGGTGTTCTTTAAGAACAATCCTAGGCAATATGGGAATTGCATAGGAAGGCATCACAGAGACTTCACAGAAAAAAAGTGTTGGTTTTGTGTACTCCAGATCAGGAGATGTTTAGAGGGCTAGGAGTTTAGTTTGGGTTTTCAAGACATGAAAGGTTATAATAAAGATAAATCAAGTTGTTCTCTATGTCAGCTGGAGGTTGGACTGAAATAATTAATATAGTTTGTAAGAAAGAGGATATTGCTTAAGTTTTCAGGAAAGGATTTCTGAGTGCAAGCATAATTCAATGGTCTAACAGATTACACAACAGGAAAGTTGTGGAAAACCTTTTTTCCTGTGGAGGTTTGAGGTTAGAGCATATAATCTGAAAGGGATAGGCTGTCTTTATCCTACATTAATGCCAGTAGAGGTGAAAAGTATAGCTCAGGATGCCTTTTCTACCTATATATTTTTGCTTTAGAGTTTTAATTCAAACTAGTGATTTCCAAAAGGTCTTGAGAGACCAGGGAAAGCTTTGTCTTGTGTTTCAGTACAAGTTAATCTGCTGTGCAGGAAAGGGAGGGTACAATAACAGTTGTCCAGAATTTACCTCATGAGATACATATGTATAAACATCCAACTAAATAAAAATACACATGCACTGACAGAGCCACATATTATTCTTAATGCAGTTATCAGTCAGGTTTCTAAGCAGAAACAGGTTTTGGAAACACATAAAGTGTTTTTAATATTTATTTTATAAAATAATAATAATAATAATATATTCCATTACTTGTTAACTATTCAGTCTAAGACATGGACTTTATTGAATTAGGTATTATACACTCATAGCAAAAATTAGATCCCCATTAAAATCTACAGCCTGTATAGGAAAAGAGTCATAAGCAAAACAGCACTGAAGTATTGACATCCTGGTTTCATGAGGAGGAACTGATTATCCTGTAGGAGTGCCTTAGCCCTTTTGCATCTGGTGTTAACCCACTTGAATTAAGTGTTTATGGTGACCAGAGGTACAAGAACTGTCTGCTAAATCTAGCAATTTTCATGTCTACAAGTATAGCTATATATTATAATCTGTGACAGACCTACAGCGAATGTATTATACACCTAAATAGTGTTATAGAGTACAGCAGCACACAATTGCAAGCATGTCCATAATGTTGACCAGCAGCAGATCAAACTGAAAGTAACATTTGTAGGCAAATAGAAAGAGAGATGCTCATCATTCTTCAATGAGTTCTCCATTTACACTGATCTTCAGGTGCTAAAAACAGATTCACCTTTTTATAGTCTATAACCTCAAATATATATATACACTATATAATATAGTGTGTGTACATATATATATATGTTCACATATACATACATATGTAGAATCCACAAACAACAGCAGTGGTAATCTTGCTTACCGCATTGTACTAACCACATTTGAACAGATTGTGGGTTTCAGGAATGTTGTGTTAGATGCTCCATCACAACTTCATTAATTACCTGTTAAGTCTACCCAGGACACACAGTACTTCATTTGACATTTTCTCCAAATGTAAACATCTTAACACTCTCCTATGACTGTAACTGGTCTTATTCCAAGGGAAATTCAGCCACCTGCTCATATGCATGTAATTTCATTAATCACCTAAGTGCCAAAAGGGAATGTGGTGAATTTCTGTCACTCCAAGAGCAATAATCACCAAGATCTGATCAAGGTGAAGACTGAGATTCCATGATCTCTGACTGCTGTCAATCTCAACACTACAGAACAACACCACCCTCCACCCCCATTCTTTCTTTTTAAAGTGTTAAAATTTCTCATTTATCCACTAAAACAAGATGCAGAAATGTGACTTTCAGGCATCAGTTATGAGCCCAGGTTTCTCTTCAAATAAGGAAACACAAACAAAGTGCAAAGCCAAGGTTGAGAAACTAATAAATAAAGTTACACATAAAACTTCAAATTATCTTCTTTTAACATACACAGTTTTCATGGAAACTTTAATGTCATCATAAACATGAAGGATTTTTTGTAGTGTGTCTGCCTAGCCAGCACATGGCTTTCAGTAGTATCTACCCCTCATATCCCTGTAACCATGTAAGGCATGGTTATTTATGCAGTAGATCAGCAAATAGAACAGTAATTCCGTATTTCTCAGAACAGAATGAGGTTGACATCTCTTATATCCCTATCATTTCCTATCATTTAGGTAGCAAAGCAGGAATGAAGATGAGGAAGGACTGTTGTGTGCTCAAAGCACTGAACTGGAGTCCTAGGAAAATGTGTTCCGCCATGCTCTCTGTCGCTGGTTTCCCGTACAACCTTGGGCAAATGATTAGTCCAGTACTTTAGAAGTACTTTGTGGCTTGTTTTTCGGTTGGGTTAGGTTTTTTTTCAGGTTGTCTGAATATTTACCAATTTAACAAAATGGGAACAGCCTGTCCTTTGGTATTTAAGGTTTTCTGCACAAGAATGAATAATGAAGTGGAGCATTTAGAAATTTGGGGTTTAACCACTCTGCACTGTAGTTCTCCCTGTATAAGGGGGAATAACCTAAGTCCTCAAATTTGTACACTATTTTGACATCTAGGCTTCCCTTATAATGTCTGGAGAAAATTAGCTACCTGGGAAAGACATTTCCAATGTCCTGCTCCCAGATGCCCTGTTTAGCCAGTGGGAAATACAGCAAAGAGGGGGAAAAAAAGGATGTGGGGGACTTTCTACATATGTTTTTATGCACTTATTTTTACAATGGCTGAGAGTTAGAGTGCTCTTGGGAACTGCTGGCAAGCTTACATGCCTGGCTGAAGAGATTTGAATACTCATATCGAAGAAAAGTCTCCTCCTCCCTCCCCAGTGTATTCACTCTTGCAGGAGAGAAGGAACAAGAAAGGGAGAGGTTAGTATCTCTCTCTCATTGAGGCCATCCTATTGCACTCCAAATTATGAGATACTTAGTGGGCCAGAGAGTGAGCTACCTTAAGTCTTAGTTTTTCCTGGATTTAAATACTTATTTTTAGTTTAAATTTAAATTTAAACTTTAGATTTAAAAGCTTATTCTTTTTCTAAACACTGGTCTTTGTTAAAGTGGGTTGTAAGCTTTATAAGAATATAAAGATTGTGTGAAGTCTTAGCACTGCTGTAGCAACCTCAGCCTTTGAGATTTTCTGACTTTAAGTGGCCATTTGTCAACTTTTCTATTTGGACAAGTTTTCATATGTTATTTCTCTGCTTTAGATAAAAAGGGCAAGAAATAGTCTGACTATACACATGCAAAATTATGTCAATGTACTGACTTAAGTGAGATCATCAGGTATGATGCTTAAAATGGCATGAATTTGGAAAGAGCTGACAGTACACACTAGACCTTTTCATCCCTCATACGCTGAAGCAGTGGCATCCACTCTGGCTTTTTCAAGTCAATCAGCCTTAACAGCTGGGGTTCTTGACAAATATATCCATAACTGAGATGTCATTGAGGATATTCTTGGTAAATGAATTTCTGGCAAACTCATTTTAAACAAGGATTTGAAACTAAATTAAGAAAAGGGGAAAGGGGGAAAGGTCTACATAGTATGCAGAAAAATGACAAGTTGATTTAAAACTACTTAACCAATTTTCTTCAACCCGGGACTGTATTCTTGAAGAGGCTGTATCATAAGCCAACATTAAGATTTCTGGCTTGCCATCTTTGACTTAAACACATGCAGAAGATTTCGATAACAACATATGGAAGATATTTTGTTTTTTTTTTTTTTCACATTCATTTGGCTGAAACCATTTTGTTCAAACTTTTCTGACATAATCAGAGAGTAAAACCAAATATGGAAATCCTCAATCCCAGAAGAATTTAAGAAATTAATGAGAGGTGCTAAGCTGAAGTTAAGATGAAAGTTGGCACTGAACTCTACCTGAATGGTCATTAGGATGGACTTTTAATAGAGTAACATCCATCTTGGGAAAGAAGGAAAGAAAGAAAGAAAGAAAGAAAGAAAGAAAGAAAGAAAGAAAGAAAGAAAGAAAGAAAGAAAGAAAGAAAGAAAGAAAGAAAGAAAGAAAGAAAGAAAGAGAGAGAGAGAGAGAGAGAGAGAGAGAGAGAGAGAAAGAAAGAAAGAAAGAAAGAGAGAAAGAAAGGAAGAGAGAAAGAAAGAAAGGAAAAGTAAAAGACCCACAAAAATCCTGTGTAGCCACTCACAAATCCTTCAAAGGGCAGCCTTTTCAAGCCTGTTACTAGAATTTGCAATGTTCCACCAGGCCTACAAAGAAACACCACTTTTATAGTACATGTATGTATGTATATATAACCCCCATATGTCTTGGGGGAGATCAATATGGGCATAGAACACAAACGAACATAAGCTGCAACTTCGAAAACCAATATCAAGCAAGGATGCAAATGTTTTGGTGAACAATGGAAATGGTAATTGTCAATGTTAACTGTTAACAGAAATTGGTAAAGGCATCTTCCTCACCACCCCCATTTAAGTCATGGCATACAACACTACAACCTCATTGTCATTTGTACACTATAAAGGTTTTATGTATAAATTTGCTCCCTATACTGTGGCGCTAGAGTGCCAGTTTTACCAAATGAGTTATACAACCCATGGTGAGAACACAGCTATACCTGTGTGAAGCACATTTTTTCTATGTAAGTAACTCTCCTCTCTATGGAAGAACATGAGATGGGGAGGTATTCTTTCATCAGCTCAAATGGAGAAGCAAGTGCCTGGGGTCTTGCACCTTGAGGAGGCCAGGGCCGCTCACATGGTATGACCATGAAGACTACACTGTAGGCAGCATCTGTGTCAACTGTGCTCCCTGCTTATGGGGATGGTCATGAGCAGACAGGCATGGATGTGGTGGCACCCACACCAACACTGATGTGCCCTGCAGGAGCAGCGTTGGTGGCTGGAAGAGGTGAGGCTCCAGCTGTCCTGGCTGGGTCTTCTTCTGGCCACCACCCCAGCCGTGAGTTGCAGTGTGAGCTTCCCCCAGCTGCAGACCAGACCGTGCAGCCGTGGGTGGTGGCTGTGCTTGGGCTCTTCTCAGAACAACCTCCTCAGGGATGCTGAGTGCTGCCAGCAGTGTAATGCAGCCTGGCTTCTTGCAGTTGGGAAGCAAAGTTGGCTGGCTTTTGGCCACCTCCTTCAGAGGACTCCAGCGGGGGACTAAGGGTTCCCTCTGCAGAAACATAATTCTTTGTGGCTTGCTTGTAATTTGATCTACAGCTGTCAAGAGTGAATGCTGCCTGTACTTTCCAAGATGCATAATATAGTGTGTATAAGGACATCCCTTGTTAAGGAACACCCATTGTTTAACTGTATGAAAGAATGGAATGAATCATGATATTTATACATAGAGCATTGCACTAAATGCTGAGCATAAAAATATTTTGTGTGCAGGCCTCAGCTGCTAATTGATTTTATCTTGCTGTGTTTTATTCAGCTTTTGCTGTGACGGCCTGCAATGAACAGCAAGACTTCAGTTTTGCCCCCAGCTGAAAACTGAATTCTGCAAGCTTACTTCATGGGAACCATCTCACTGACTTCAGTGCCAGTATAAAGAGCTCCTGCATGCATCAGAATCAAGGGCTAATTCTCATGTACAGCACTGTGGCATGGTACTTATGCTGACTTAAATATGACAAATGATATAATTAATGGCCAGACTGGTTGCTTTTCATTATCTTATTCAGCAAAGCAAACACATTTCAAACCTCCAAAAGAGTCAGTCAACGTCCAGAAAAACTGATTTATTGGTAACAGACGGCCAAAACTGCTCTGTATCCTTTTCAAACAAATAATCCTTTCCAAAATTAAATAAGTGTGTGAACTACTTCCTGAAAGAAATGTGTTTGTGCAATGAAGAACACAAGTTGCCAGATGGTTTCTACTGCTTTTTCTCCTTTACCCCTTCAGGTTTTCCACAGGTCATTTTTTGAAGTCTAGATCATTAAGTTTAATTATCCCTTACAAGAGCTGGGCAAGTCAAGCTCTTAAGATTTAAAAAAAAAAAGATCCAGCTGCCAAGTTTAAGGAAGATATAACTGTTGCCATTATTTATTTATTTATTGCACAGGAGTAAAATGTACTGTGCAATATTTTAGACAACTGTATTAAATATAACCCTCTCTGACCATTTCTGAAATAGAAACACTGTCATTTTCTTAGCAATACATTATAATTTATGAAATGTACATCTGAGCTATTAGAACACTTTTCTGGATCATAAGATCTGTAACAATTACCCTTCTCAGGACAGTATTTTATTTGATAAGGGGCTAAGAACTGATGCATGCAGCACAACAGAAGTCTTCTGTGTGATGTTTTGAGGGCACTGTAAGCAAGGGGAGATCTATGGTCACCCAACTATCAGGTTAGCAATGCCATGAGCTAAGTTTGAGGAAGATATATCTGTTCACTCTATTTTTTTTTTATTGCACAATAGTAAAATACACTGCAATCTGCTCTGCAGGCTGTTACATGCCAGCAACGGTGTCATATCTCGATGAAGGAGTTTTTCTCACAAATTCAGAGGGCATTTTAGATGGCCACAGGTAACACCCTGCTGCACAGAACTTGGGTTGTTCTAAGCAAAACAGATAATTATGGCATCCTTTAGTGAGGCTCTGCCCCTGCTACCAGTCCTATACACAATCCTAAGACCTCCTTTCCAGTCTATTCTGATTTATTTAGAATCTACAGTTATCTCATAAGGCTGGAAAAAAAGAGGAAGGATCCAAAAGCTTCCCTGGTGGCAACAGAGAGGGCGATGAAAAACTTTCGCAATGCCTAGTGCCTGACATCTCTCAGTGTTCCACTAGAACTAGAAATACCCTTTGCTGAACTAAGAACAAGCCATTTATCCTGGAGCAAGCTGCCACCTAGCCCTCTGGGTGCTCAGGGTTGGCATTGCTCCAGGGACCACACCACTCTCCAGGTGTGAGGTGATCAACCTGGGGTTGACAATTTCAGAAAATAAAAGGCTTCTGCATGGCCCCATGCCAAAGTGAGCTCCCTTGCCTGGTCTCGCTCCAACAAGTCCACATCCCTCCTGTGTTAGGGCCCCCAGAGCTGAACAGAGTACTTACTACCAGTGGAGTAGAGGGTAGATTTCAGGTCTGGGGGAAGAACAGACAGCTAGCTGCCCCATGCTCTTACCACATCTCAATTCCTCTTCAAAGAGCACCCTGTAACCATCAGTTATTTGACTTCAGAAGCAAGTTCCACTTCCCCTGCTTTTATGCCTCCTTTGACCCCTCCTAGGTGTATGCTTGGAAGCAACTCCTCTTCAGTCCATCTGCAAGCCCAAACCAGTGTTTATAACAGTCACCATCTTCTAGAGATAAGGCATAAAGCATGGTGTCTTCATCCTGCATGGGATAAAGGGGAGGGAGAGACTGAAGGGCCTTCTCAAAGAGCAGTTAGTCCTGAGGAGGCACACTGAGAAATGCAAAAATACTCTGTTGTTGTCAAGTGCAAACAAATTTTATTGGCCTCACACAGAGAGGCTGCTGGCAAGGAGTAAGCTCTGAAAGCCAGTCCATGCTTGATAGCCTTCCAGGGATGCTCTGCCCCACTGGGACACTAAAAGAAGAGAAAATACATACACACAAGACAGGCTTTCTAACTATGCTCAGCCTACACTGCAATGGTTGCAACCAGACAATATTTTCAGATAGGCCACCCTTGTTTATCAGGACCTTTAGATAACCTCAGAGTGTGCTCAGTTTAAATGTGCACAGAGGTCTTCCTCAGGCAGGGGCATGAGATGGGTTATTCTGAGAAAAGCAAAGAGAACACAGACAGGCTATGTTCTGGTCCATAAAACACCTGAAAGACATAAAGGCCCCCATCCTTCTAAGGACCACACATCCTTAGAAACAGAGTAAACAAAAGCAAGTGCCAATAGCCCTTCCCACCATGCAGTTCTGAGGCACAAACCCAGACAATAGATTGTCTGTCCATGAACACATTAAAAAGCGTCTGTTATTACAGGCTATGAAAACATAGACAGGGCACTCTGCCCCTAAAGATGAAAGCAGCCAAAACCAAGAAGCCCAGGAAGAGAACTTTATATCCTGCAGTGGTCCTGTAACACCCTTCTTCTGACCTCCATTCCCATGTGCTCCTTTGCTCCCTACAGCTACTGGTTCATTGCCTCTGGACAGGGTGCACACTGCCACTATTCAGGAAGCTGCAGCCTCTCCCATGAATGCTTTCAGACCTATAGGCAGTCCCAGCACTGCAGCTGCCTGCCAGCTGTAGAAGGAAGATGCTGGGAGGCTTTGGCAGGACAATCCGTCCTCCTCATAGTGAAGCTGTGGTGCTCTACCCCCAGAATGCTCATTATCACCCCTCTCCTTGCTCCCTGTGATCACTAGAGACCAAGTTCTCACTCTTTCCACTTAACCTGTCCTTCCAAGTGGCCCAGAGAAATTGGTTGCAAACCCATGCAACATCTACAAGTGGACTTTCTGAAGGCAACATATGAAGTTCTCTGTGGGAAAGAAAGCAAACAAGGCAAGGTCTGTGCTGCTCCTGCCCTTGCTCTGTTCATTCACAGAAATGGGATTAACGAGAAAGGACAACATGTAAGCATGTTTTTGAGGGACAGTATAAAGACAGCTTGTCCATCTCTTCATAATTTGTGCCCTAGAAAAGAAAAAGAAGTGAATCCTTTCTTTGGCTGTTGCAATTATACAGCTTGGAACAGTCAAACTGTCTACCTTCCTACAGGCGATGTGACAGCTCCCAGCACCAGAAAGCATTCCTCTACTTTGAAGAGCAGATTTATAATCCATGAGCAGCAAAATCTAAAGGGAGCTATAAAGGTTTTCTCAAATAATAAAAAAAGGAACAACAGCTATGGCCTCAATTATACATGGAGGGTTTGGATCTGTTTTTAGTATTTTCACATGATAAAAGGCATCAGCTGAACCAGAAAAAGATGACATGGGCCAGATGTTGGGGTGCATTATAGAAGATTTCTGTCACTGCCCAGCGTCAAGCTGTCTGGGCCATCAGCAGACCCATTCGTCTTATGCCTTCCACACCCCACCCTCATGCAGGCAGCATGGCAAAGGCGGGTGGGAGCTGCAGCCAGACACTTCAAAGCAGTGAGCATCACTCAGAACTTGGCTCTGGTGGCCCAAAATAAGAGAGAGCGCAAAGACATCTGTTTTACCTTTCCTCCTTAACTGCTCCATTTTGTACAAGTCACATTAGTGGGTCTCTTTCAGTTCAGCCTACAAGAAAAGAAATATCTCCAATAATTTTCAACCAAAAAAACTTTGACAGTTGTGAACGCTCATAGTTCTTCACTGTACAAATAACAGAACTGCAGATGTTTTGGGTTTGTTTGTTTTGTTGGGTTCTTTTTCCAAAAAAGTGAGAAAACATCAGGCAATCACAGAGCCCTCTCTCAGGCTGTTTTCCTTGTAAAGGCAAGTGGCTTTTTAAAATCGGGCTGAAGTGTAACAACTGGAAACATTGTGGTTGGAACTAGTATCTTGTTAGTAAGGTACATGTGCACCTTGAGGGACACACAAAGTCCTTTCCTTCCTCCCAGAGCTCTCCCCTTTTAATTTTTAACCTCCCTGTTATATTAATGACATCACAGGCTCTAAGACTACCTTGTCTTAATGACCCTGCAAAAGCTCTATAATTTTTACTTTACTAATGAAAAAACGTGCCTGTTCTTCCTGCCTCCCTATGCGCATCACATACAAAGTCCCCACCGCTCTTTGCCCTCCCCCAAAGTCTCTTTGGTCCCTAAAGATTTATCTTCCCTGTCTCCACTTCTCCCCAGAACTATCGAGGACTTGCATGGGACGGATGGATGGAAGGAAGGGACCGTTCCACCCTATCAATTGCCTCCCTCTTGTTCCTTCCTCAATGCATGTAAAATAATGAAAGATGCCAAGAGCATCAGCATCTGCACTGGCTGCTAGCAGCCCAAAAGGAGAGTTAGACTAACCCAGGCACATATTCCCTATCAAGTAGGCACACCTGTATTTTTAGCTACAATTATGCATGCAAAATGACATACTTTCGCATAGCCTACTTTTTCTCATAGCACAAATACTGGGACTTCAGTCTACAGAGACACCTCACACACATTGCCTGCCTGAATTCTGCGTGTCAGAAACGTTGCTGTTCGTAGCTGAGCTGTGATTTGTTCAGGAAAACTGGACACAAATATTCATAAATCCCAAATAGTAACTCAGACATCTTAAATTCTACCTAAACAAACTTTCCAGTTTTTATTTTTTTATTTTTTCCTGGAAATATTGTAGTTCAACTACAGATTCCAAACCAGGACCTCAGTGAAAAGCAGAAAAAGGAACATCTATTTGTATTTTCTGATATCCCCACCTGCTAGCAGTTTTCTTTTTATTAAACTATTTGGATTGACCTGAAGACTCCTCAAAGCAGCATGCTATCGCAGGACTGCCTCCATTGCAGCTGTTTTTTAGGTAGCCATTTGCTCAGAGATGGGGAGGGTAATTAAACCTTTAAGTATTTTTTTCCAGCTGTTGACAGGATCCTATCTTTGTGCTCCAAACTGAGGGGAAACAGCCACAAATTCAATCTGCTTTTCCAGGAGGAAGAAAAACAGACTATTATGACAACTGCTCAAAGTCTTTGTAAGAGATAAGAACTAAAAAAATTAAGTATTTTGTGTGTGTGTGTATCTGTAATGTAAGACCTAGTAGGTATGTAGTACTGTTAGTACAAAGTGCCTGTGGCCACTGGGCAAGCCTTCTCACATGAAGGTGTATCTGAGAGAGATTTTAAAGACCAGGTGTAATATCCTACAATTTGTACGGCTAAAGAAGAAAACACAGATGTTACTGTCCTCTGACAATTTTCCAAGCTCCAGGAGATCTGAAACTGTTTTGGGGGACATTTCTGCAGAGCCTATCATTGCACATGGGTGCAAGAGGAGTTCCTAGTTTGCTGCTCCCTCCCTGGAACCTGGAAGAGGTCTCCTTTCCCTGTGGTAGAGTGTTTGCTAGGCTGGATTCCTGCTGGTAGCCTTGTGAATGCAGTATGTTGGCTGGGGTGAGTGTCTGCCTGCAGTGATGGCTTGAGGTTGTCCTTTGTGTGCGCCCCTTGCAGCTGTAACACTGATGGCTTTAACACAATACTGAAGAAAGGAGAACCCTCCTTTCCTGTTTTCCTCCTTTCCTCCAGTGTTTGCTGTGCACTACTAGCACAATGAAAATGATGTTCTCATTGTTTTCTACTGCTTAACTAATACCTCAAGACAGAAGAGATCCTGCCTTTTCAGTTGTCCTGTGCACAAGGAAAGCCTGCATATGCATAAGCCTCCATGGGAAGTCCACCTTTTGTTATCCCACTGAAACTGGGTGACCTGATTTTCTGCCTTTTGCTACTGTTTATTTCAGAGATGTGGAGGTCCCTCAGGAGACAGTGCTAAGGAGCACCTTAATTCCCCTGATTTCAATGACTGTGCCTCACCTCTAAGGTGGATCCTGCGCACGGTCAAAATAATTGTGGTATATGATGCTTATATGAGATGCAAACACAAGCAAAGCATAGTAGAGACTCTCATGTATTCAGGCAATATTACCTGCTCATAATCCTTTCTCTCCCTCCAGATACTATTTTAATTCCTACATACATTTCTGTTCTGAGTTTGTTTCTGCTGAAATAGATCTTTTCAAATTTGAGAGCTGAAGGGATAAATTTGCTGAGATTCATGGAACTCATGAGGCTGAAACTGTTGCTGTGCTCTCTCCATGCTGCCAAGCCACTGCATTCCCCACCCAGCAGCCGAAAGAGCTCCAAGCCTGCATCCCAGAGAAGATTGCTCCCTTCTTTGGTAACATAATACTGTTTGGTATGTAGCCATGAAGGAGAACCTGAGCCCAAAGAGCGTGAGAGAGACTGAAAGATTCCCCTCACACTTAACCTTAGCTATTTTTTCTAATTACCATTTCACTCACATAATGCTATTTATTAGACTGGAGATGAATAGATGCAACCAGGATCAAAATTTGGTTCTTATTAAATTTATGCAGCCAAGGGAGACAGAGTTTGTGGTCCCAGAGGATTGAGAAGGAATGGCCATGGAAACAAAAGAGTAAAAGCTGGGTCATAAAATAGCCTGGAGAACTTTTGTAGTTTTTCTTGAGTCATTCAAGGACAAGAGGATGATGTACATGAAGAATGGATTGAGACCTAGCTGAAAGAAGAAGGGCATTTAGTCCATCTCACATCTCAAACCTGTTATCTTGGAAACCATCTTCATTGGAAAGGTATTTAATCTATGCCTCTGTATTTTTGATGAAAATGTTTATACAACTTGCTATGACAAAATCCATATCTGTGTAGCTCCAGAGATGAAGAGCTCTCCATTTAGGCTACTTTTTCTTTGCTCTTTCTTTAACCTCATTATTTCTGTTCTACCATCAGATAGGAATTTGATTGTAGACTGTTCCCCCAGCATTTCTTTAAAAAAATTAATAATCATGTCCATTCCTGCTTCACCCATCAAAATAAACCTTCATTCAGATGCAATTAAGGTTTCTCAAGCAATATGCCATCATAACAACAATTGAAACCATGGACCTATTTGGGTCACACTGTTGCCATTGGTTTTGGCTTGTCTTCTCTGGAGTAGCTTATCTGCATCCACTGCTCACACCTCACAGGCTTTCTGCAAGCCCTTTCAAACTTCAGAAAATGTCTTTTTTTGACTGGAAGTAATGAGCAACTAGTGAAGTTCTAATATGATTCATACACAACTTTAAGTTTCACTAAACAGCTATTGTTAAACGTGGTTCTATCAGCACCAGAGGACTGATATTGCTAATTGACCTCAGTAGGTATGATGGCTAGTGCCAGTAAAATTCCATGAGATTAAGCTGAATAGGGGAACAGCTCGTTGTATGACAAGTTCTTTCATTCCAGTGTAGATCAGTGTAGCACTCATGCCATGTCAGGCTGGGTGAGAAATAGGACTGCTGCTTTCAATTCTGAGGTGGCCAAAGGCTTCCTTGCTAAGGGAAAAAAAATTACTAGAACATTTGCACAATTAAAAATTTTCCTTGTCTCTGGCTGTTTAGCAAATTCTGTCATAGAAACTTGAAATGCATGAGAAAGAGAATTTTACAGGAAATGGGCTTTATATTTTAAAATATGTTTGATAGATTTATTCGTCCCTTTGTGAACATTCGGTGCCTATAGCAAGAGCTGTAATTCTCAAATAATCTACCTGGCTCTAGTTTACCCAAGTAACTAATTTTTTTTTGGGGTAATAGAGCCTGTCAGGGAGCCTATGCTTTTGCCATTGGGCACATGAATAATGATAACTTGACCTTAGATTTGGACTAAGGCACCTAAAGAAGGACCTCCCAAAGAATAGAAGTGTTAAGGTCCTGTTCTGGGTCTGTTCCTGAAAAGGACCAAGCTTAAAGAATAACCCCGTGTTTCCTATTTCCAATCCATTCTGCATCCCAATCTGCAGACTGGCTTTTTGGGAGCTGATTCTCTGATCTCCCAGGCACCATATTCAGACATCTTAAATTTCACCTAAGTCCATGTTTCCTCATGGTAGTGATAAGGTCTCAGAGGCCTCTTGCTGACAAGCAACTGTGGGCCCAGGACAAGGCTGGAACTGGGGCCATGACTCTGGCCCCAATACAACTCTGACGGCTCTCTGTATAAAGCTCTTGCTACCTTAAAAGAAGGGGAGGTGTCTAGAAGTTAGGCACTGAAATTCTACGCCTATATCACCCTTGTCAATGTATTACCTCCTTCCTCACCAGATGTTTAATAAACTAATCAGTGGAATGACATCCTTATAGATCATTGTAAAAATAGAATAAAAATCCCATGTTGTAAAGAGAAACAATCCCAAGCTATTAGCTAGTATTACAGAAAATAAGAACCATGCAGCATCATAGATAAGGAGTATGTACGAGACTCAGTATCAGAAGAATCCTGTATTCAGCAAAAACTCCAAAATATGTATTGCTCAAGACACTGTATTTAGCACTTTTATTTTTCCCTAAGAAAAATACTTCAGTAATTATCCTTTATCTGAGGCCTATCATTCAGAAAATAAGGATAATTTTCAAGGTAGGGCAAAAATAAAGATCTGCATCAGCTGTTTCTGAATCCTTTTCGTATCCAGGGAAGCAGAGGCAATGCATAATTAGGTGAGCTCTTCCCTGCAGGAACTTCAGTTGTAGATTGCTGATGGAGAAAGAAAACAAACACAGGCTTTAGAGATAATCACATGGCAAGACTCAAGCCAACTGAAATATTTCTACTCTTTGCAGGCATTTTCTTTCTGGAGCGCTGTTGTTACAAGCAGTATATTTTCATTTACCTAAATGCAGATTGTTTGCCTTTCCCTTTAAAAATTACACTCAGACTTTGTTCCATTTTCAATTCCTTGTTGCATACTTTACTGTGTTCTTTGTTAGTCAGTACTTCATTGCTTAGCCTAAAAGACTAAAGATTATCAACCATGAGATAAAATTATGTTAATATTGATCAGATTTCCCTGTATATTTAAAACAGAGCAAATGTGCTGTAAGGAAAGTCTCAGCCACTCAGATAATCAGAAGCTTCTATAAACAAAATTCTTTTCACTATAACTATCAAAACATAAATTCAGGAAAACTGGAACTGAATAAGTGGAGTTAACCTGTATTTGCCCTTCTCTTTACACATACATATATTTACAGAAAGTTTCTGTCTCTTCTGGTTGTGAAGATAACCTTTCAAGTATAAACTGAGGGGAATGCTGGCTTGAGTCTGGAGCCAAACACATGGAAACAATAACACTAGACATAAGCTGCCTTCATTCATCTCAGTGGGATGCTAGCAATGAAGTCTGCTTATGACAATGTAAAAACCAGACTTGTTAACTATTTCACTGCAACATTTTGCTCAAAGAAAATCTAATGCAGCTGATTTATCCATCACAGCCTGACAGTCTTTTCCTTTGAAAGGATATGCCACATAATATGACCATATATTTGAAATACGTACATAGCCCATCTTTATTTTTGCCTTGACCAGACTAAACTTTGACTGTTTTAATAACTGATGTTCTGCACTTCAGAGTTCGCTCTGTGCTAAAAGCAAAATAAAATCCTTTTTTTTCAATAAGTTTTCTTTTCAAGGAATCTTTTCCCCAAGGTTTTTTGGTTGGGTTTGTTTTTTTTTCTTTTTTCCAAAGGACAGTTGTGTCTGAGAAATCCAAGGACTAAACTTAATGATTTAAAAAGCATATACATCCATCCAAATGTCTGTCTTTCCTGAGTATGAACATAGTGCTCTCAGTCAGCAAACAGGGGCTCAGTCAGTTTTCTCTAGTTTCTTACAGAATTCATTAAGAGGATCTGTAGGATGTGAAATCAGTCTGCCTTAAACCTCTGCTGAGTTAGGGCAAACAACTTCTGTTACAACGAAGTGCATCATAAGAAGTAAAGAAGTAACTGTCAGTTGTCCTGTCTCTGCTGTATCCATGGAAGCATCTGCTCTTTCCCTCTGTCTGCTTCAACTGGAAACAAGGCCCCAGCTGGAGACAGGAGCAGTGTTTTCTCTTATCGCCTCCCTCCAGTTTGTATTGAGATTGACAGGAAACAAATATATTTACTAATATCATAGTTTTATTTTATTTACTCTTTGTTGCTGTCTCTGTCCTCTTTCCTATGTCCCTTGCAGGGGAAATGAGGCTGAAACGGAATGTGATAGCATCACTCCAAGGTCTGAGCCAGGCAATAACATCAAAAGGATACAAGAATGTGGAGCAGTTAGTGTTATAAGAGGTTAAAAAAAATGCATCCTGGATTTTTAAAAGATGCTGACTCTTCTTAATGATGAAGAGTCAATCCTGTGTCGTGTGTTGCAGTTTATTCCTAAGAAATTCTCAATGATCTTTTGTTTCATTCTTGGCCACTGTTTCCAGTTGAATACAATGTTCCATCCAACTCAGTCCCACTGGAAAATGAGGGGAGGTTTTCTCAATTTCAGTGATTTGTGATCAAACTTGTAATAGGGGTACTAACAGCTATGTGGAATTCTGTGCAAAAATGCTGGCTTTTGCTGAGCCCCATGAAGCTGAACAAGTTGTAGAAATAGTAAGAAACGTTTTAAATTACTTAGTGTTATCAGAGACATCTGGTACACTGGGTCTTGTTTCCAAAAGTTGCAAGTTCTTTCTTTAGATTTTTTTTTTTTCATGAAAACTGCATTTTCTCTCAATCAAACTGTTTAACATAATTCTTAATGATTACACCTAAATGTTGTGGCATTCTCTTTCTCCAGCTGCAAGCTGCTGTTTCAGAAAGTGTTTAGGTCTTTAGCAAGCATTTATAGTAGTAGTTGTTTACTTTCTTAGAAGTATCACTTATCTAATTGCTTTTTAAAGTACAAAATGTAATTGTGATCATTGTTTAGATCTGGGTTTGTGATTTTCTGAAGGCTGCTGTTGGTGGGCCTGGAGGAGGTCTTTGGGTTGGATTTGAGGTTTAGGAGATTCCCTACTCTATTCATTTGCTTTTTGGTTTTTATATGTTACTCTCTGAAGATGCACCCCTGAATCTGGTTTAGCATACTGCTTCACACATATTAAAAAGTGAATGTTGGGATGATTGGGGAAGATCAGGGAGGTAGGAATGTGGTAAAATTGCCTTCCTAAACTCAGGATCTTACCCCTCCACCAAACCACTCAGAGCTCTTAATTAAGTGCGGACTCTTCAGTAGCTTATATGAAATATGAGGGACATGCTCAGCTTAACTCCAAAGGGAAATGCATCTATCTGAAAAACACATGCTCCTTTTCACTCCCTCCCCAGCACAGACAGTCCACTCACTGGAACAAGGGGCTGTAAGGTTTTACTTCCAACTGCGATCTCTGTATGGGGATTTCATGGCTGGGTGATTCTGTTCTCAGGCTGCTTAGGGCCTAGTTGCTTACATGCAAACTTATGGAGAGGAGTACCAGCTTTATTAAATAAACTGAGGCAGCTCAAAATAGGTGGTGTTAAACTTACTCTGCTCAAAGCAGAACATGTATACTGATAGCACAATATGGATTTATATCTACTGCTTTCTCTCAAGTACCTCCTAGTGCTCTAGGTGGAGAACAGAAATGGTCATTCCATAAACATCAAAACTACATTTTTCATTTAAAAAGGCAAATGCAGGCTCAAATATAAATCCTAGTAGCACAGACTTACTAGCCTCACACCATGCCTAAATACAGCTTTACACCATTTGCAAGAAATAATTGTATTCCCTGAGTTCCAGCTTCACTATTATGTTTAGTATTATATATATGGATAAAATGCCAATACTGACAATGTTGGGAAGTTTCATACCCGTTAAACTGTTGATCAGTAAGTGATGTTCTTGTCAATATAGGTGCTGCTGAAAAAAGTCAGACTGACAGGCTTATTCCATTTCAGTTTTCTTTTTTCTGTTTTGTATTTTCTCTCTTGGTTATTTTACTGGGCTTATAGGAAATAAAACTAAACTAAACTAAAAGCCTTTCTTATAACAGTGCAGTCCTGGTTGAAATAACCATTTCCAGTTTGACTGTGTTAAGAGAGCAACATGTGTATGCACACATACACACAAATGTGTACGGATGATTAAAATCTCATTCATAATACTGTGTTTTTTCTATTGCTGTAATGGGAATAGTAAAAACTTTCAACTTCCCTCTGGACCCTCAGGTAAGGTAAAGGTAACAGTTTGGTGTTTCCCTTCGCTCACTCCACCCTTGCCTGTAACTGTGGTTTGTCCTTAGCAGTGAAATACCTACTAATTTCTCTCAGGGTGGGAGGAATTTAAAGCTCTGGAAGTTTCAGAGCTGTTTTTCTCAGGAAGATGAACATCATCAGATGGAAGTACCTTGCCTTCCAATGTAACTAGGTTTGGCTAAATTAATTTCTTCTACCTCTGTCCGCATCAGCTACTTAGGTTTCCATCCTGGCTCCAGCACTTACATGGACATTTTCATCCTGAAATCCAAGCTCTTCCTGAATGATACTTCTACATTTTGTTTGTACATACACCACTTTGTGATTCCTTGAGCATTTCCTGACGCTCATAATTTAGGTCTTTGTCACTGTGGGGCTTTCAACTGATGTACTGCAAAAAAACCTTTATTACCTCAGACCAAAAGAACATTTCTAGGGTTTGAAGTCCACTAAGTCACTAAATGCTCCAGTAGCAAAACTGAATGTAGCAACATTGCATTTAATAGGGTTAATATTTGTTAGCTCAAGACCTTGTAACAAGTATAGGAGCTGTCATTTATTCTGATAGCAGTGGGTACATAAGAGAATTTCATCAACCGAATCACTTTGAAAAATGATGTACCCACAGGATCCACCATAGTGACTGTGTTTCCATAGAAGATTTTCTTCACTGGAGTATCCATGCACTGGTGCTGCCCACCTTGTGAACTTGATTACCCCAAATCAAGCCTGAAGTTGCAAACAGCATAGAGCAGTTCCCAGGAACACTGGGCAGCATATATGTGGCAAAGCACAAGCAGTAGTTTTGGGCAAATGCAGAGCTCTCTCATGCAGGACACAACGATGCTGCCCCTCTACTCTGCTCTTGTGAGACCTCATTTGGAGTACTGTGTGCAGTTCTGGTGTCCTCAACATAAAAAGGACATGGAACTGTTGGAACAAGTCCAGAGGAGGGCCATGAGGATGATCAGGGGACTGGAGCACCTCCCATATGAAGACAGGCTGAGAAAGTTGGGGCTGTTCAGCCTGGAGAAGAGAAGGCTGTGTGGAGACCTCATAGCAGCCTTCCAGTATCTGAAGGGGGCTACAGGGATGGTGGGGAGGGACTATTCATTAGGGACTGTAGTGATAGGACAAGGAGTAACGGGTTAAAACTTAAACAGGGGAAGTTTAGATTGGATATAAGGAGGAAATTCTTTACTGTAAGGATGGTGAGGCACTGGAATGGGTTGCCCACGGAAGTTGTGAATGCTCCATCCCTGGCAGTGCTCAAGACCAGGCTGGATGAAGCCTTGGGTGATAGGGTTTAGTGTGAGGTGTCCCTGCCCATGGCAGGGGGGGTTGGAACTAGATGATCTTAAGGTCCTTTCCAACCCTAACTATTCTATGATTCTATGATTATGATAGTGCACCATCCCCTAAGCAAAGGCTTCTGTAACAGCTGTTGGGACACTTGGGTTCCACTGTGAGAATGCTGTGAGCCTGAAGGGCTGCTTGCAGTGTTTGGGTGTTTTTTTTTATTCTCCTGTAGATACAGCACTACAGGAAACTGGGAGAGCACAAGATTTATAAAGGGACAAATTGTTTGCTTTTAACCCATTTACAGTTAGCTTTTCCATACTGCTCTGCTAAACCGAACCAGAAGCTACCTGTGTGGTCCAACCACACTGAAACATTCCTGTAAAAGTCAAAAGTTCTGCTGCCTGCTTTATAAACAAACCTCCTTACCCCAACACTCAGGTAATAGCATCGCGACAGCTAAGGGTGAGAGCAAAAGCGGGACTGAGCCCATTGTGCCCTGAGGCTTCCCAACTACCTGGCCACTTTGTTGACCTAAAAGCCACCTCCAACTAGTGTGTGTCTGAGAGAACCCAGAGGTGCCTGGAAGGATGTGTGAGGGTCCTGGCACTTGGGGTCCTGCGTGCACCAGAGGATGACCTCAGCTGTATGTGGGGATAGCCTTAGCCATAGCAAAGCTCTTGGGGTGAAATAAAAATGTACTCATTTGTTTTTTTTTTGTTTCAGTACGAAGAGCACTTTAGAAAGCTGACACTGATTTTGTCACTTTAATTTCTCCCTTTGAGCTCTTGGTATTCTGCTGGGGAGAAATCCAGCTCAACAAATGCATTTTGCTTTGCAAGAAAGGGTTGCTGCTTGGCAGGAGCACACTAGGGAGAACTTGTGGGACAAGAGTGTCATCAGAATCTTCTGCAAATGTTACTACCACAGGTAATATCAACCCCCCCTCAAGAAATCAAAAGCAGGAATATGTAAAAATGGGCTGCAACATATGTAACTGCAGTTTTTCATAGCAAACAGGCATTTTCCAAGCCTCTTGTGTTAATGGTGATTCTTGAACAAGGGAGTATCTTCAATTTATAGGGCAGGCTTTGGCTGTAGTGTAGATATGGCTGAGTTTAAAGTAAAAAGCCTTGGTGTTTGGAGACTGGTCAGCTGCAATATGTATTTCCAGGGGCTCTAAAGCAACAGAGCTTTGATCCAGAAGGGTACATTTGCACATGAAAAAACAGAGTGAGGACTCTTTAATGGAGGAAACTGTAGACTGTCTCAGCCTTCTTCATTTTTTGGTAAATCAGGGCACACACAGTTTGAAGGGCCAAAGTAAGTAAAATTTCATAGTTACTGAAATCTTTGAAATGCTCCTCTCATGTCTTTGTACCTATAGGAAACATTTCCTGTCACCTACGTGTAGACAGTCTTTATGTGGGGAAAAAACATGAAAGAAGCAATAAAAATAAATCCTCTGTTGGGATGTGCCTGCAACATAGTTTGCACAAAACAGAGTTTGTGCCCACAGTTTAAATGTTTGTTTCTGTTTACATAAGTAGAAAGAGAACTGTGACAAGCTTTTTAAAGAGTGGATATTGTACATTCCCAAGATGCTGTAAAAATCTATTGAAGCTGTAGGCTTTTCTCCAAGATCAGTGTCATTCTATAAAGAATAACTGGTCCCTGAGGGAAGGAACTGTATAATCTATTATATTTAATGCTTTTGAAAAAAAAAAAAAAGAGAAGAAATGAATTCCATCACACCTTTGGGTCACTTTGACAGTCAATGGTAACAGTGGTAATGGTTCAGTTTCCTTGTAGTTATGTGCCCTGGCACATGACAATGTTAAATATTAGTCACTGGATCACAAAGTTGTTTTTCTAGATTTTAATCAGTATAAGAAACAAATCGAGCTTATTTATTTTAATATCAATTTATCTGTAACTCCCCATTCCATGCCATATGTATACTCTCATTTTATGCCTGAAGATCTCTATAGATAATTTAATTACTGCATTAGCCACTATAAGGTGTGAAAGTCTTCTAAATTCAGCACAAGTAGACATTAAATGGCCAGCCTTTTCATCCTGTATGCCTAACTATTATAGGCCCTGTTTAGCAGATGAGAAAGTTGCAATCCATGTAGTCATATGCACAGGTTAACTCAGTAGCTCAGAGACAGGCTTGTGGTTAATTGGACTCACTAGAGCACTTAGATTTCAGCCTTGCCCCAGAAACTTCTTAGAACTCTGCACTTAGCAGTCAAGTTTAGTGTCAAAAGGAGAAAATATACTCTAGTTCTAATAGGAGAGGTGACTTCCATCCCCACCATGCCCAATTTAAAGGCTTGAAACATATAAATTTTGGCAGTATGAATGCAAGATGTCACTCATTTTTCACTCCTTTGTGTGGGAGTATCTTTACTCTGAGCACACCCAGAAATTGGAAGCCAGATAAGGTAATGCATTATCAAAGGAATAGGTTAGGGTTATCATTAAGCTACACAGTACTGCTGAGTGCTGGGCAATATTGCCTCCAGCAGAAATGGGGCAGCTAGGATTTTTTCTTTTTTTCTGGAAGATATTTAGGAATTAAGAGACTTAAACCAACTGTTTATATACAAAGAAGAAAAATGTTTATTTTTGCAGATAACAACCTCAGCTTCCACTCTTGCAGAAATACATGCATCAGTATTAATGCACGTGGACCCAGAAGTGTTCCCTGCTCAGCCTCAAAAATGAGGCTACTTATGTCTAAGTAATTAGCTGCATTCCTGCAGAACATACTGTCAGGCATTCAGAGTCACTGCGCCAGGGGGGAGGAGATAAAGCAAAAGTGGAAGGAACTAGAAAGGGCCATGCTGACACACTTTTTAATGTCTCTTTTTGTGACCTTTACACATAAAACAGTGCTTCTCTCACATCTCTCCTTTAATACACATCACAGTGCAAATGAATGGCCATGAGATGAGGTGGACAGGGGAAACTGGAAATATAGAATCATAGAATAGTTAGGATTGGAAAGGACCTTAAGATCATCTAGTTCCAACCCCCCTGCCATGGGCAGGGACACCTCACACTAATCCGTGTCACCCAAAGCTCTGTCCTACCTGGCCTTGAACATCCAACCTGGCCTTGAGCAGGGATGAAGCATTCACAGCTTCCTTGGACAACTCATTCCAATGCCTCACCACCCTCACAGTAAAGAATTTCCTCCTTATATCCAATCTAAACTTCCCCTGTTTAAGTTTTAACCCATTACCCCTTGTCCTATGATTACAGTCCCTAATGAATAGTCCCTCCCCACCATCCCTGTAGCCCCCTTCAGATACTGGAAGGCTGCTATGAAGTCTCCCCACAGCCTTCTCTTCTCCAGGCTGAACAGCCCCAACTTTCTCAGCCTGTCTTCATATGGGAGGTGCTCCAGTCCCCTGATCATCCTCGTGGCCCTCCTCTGGACTTGTTCCAACAGTTCCATGTCCTTTTTATGTTGAGGACACCAGAACTGCACACAATACTCCAAGTGAGGTCTCACGAGAGCAGAGTAGAGGGGCAGGATCACCTCCTTTGACCTGCTGGTCACTCTCCTTTTGATGCAGCCCAGAATACGGTTGGCTTTCCGTGCTGCGAGCACACACTGCAGCTGGCTCATGTTCATTTTCTCATTGACCAACACCCCAAGGCCTTCTCTGCAGGGCTGCACTGAATTTCCTTTTTGCCCAGCCTGTAGCTGTGCCTGGGATTGCTCCGACCCAGCTGTAGGACCTTGCACTTGGCACGGTTAAACTTCATGAGGTTGGCATCAGCCCACCTCACAAGCGTGTCAAGGTCCCTCTGGATGGCATTCCTTCCCTCTAGCGTATCAACTGAACCACACAGCTTGGTGTCATTGGCAAACTTGCTGAGGGTGCACTCAATCCCACTGTCCATGTCACTGACAAAGATGTTGAACAAGACCAGCTGGACATTCAGCCATTGACCACAACTCTTTGCGTGCAGCCATCCAGCCAGTTCTTTATCCCCCGAGTGGTTCATCCATCAAATTGATGTCTCTCCAATTTAGAGACAATGATGTCGTGTGGGACAGTGTTGAATGCTTTGCACAAGTCCAGGTAGATGATGTCAGCTACTCTACCCCTGTCCATCAGTTCTGCAGCCCCATCATAGAAGGCCACCAAATTGGTCAGGCAAATATGACAAAATTCTTCTTAAAGTAAGGCCATTGAGCATAAGGAGAGATAGTCAAAGAGAAGATAGCTTTCTGCTTTCTGATGTTTCACAGTCAAACCTGGTGGTCTTTCAGGAAGATGCACATTGGCTTTGGCATCACCCAGGTGACTCTACAGTGGGTTCAGGTGACTATAACCTAAATTTCCAGAGTGCAGACCTCTGTAAGGCAGCAAGCAGGTTACTCTCTGCTTCTCCAGCTTCTGAGGGTTTATGGAATTTCAGTTCAAACTGTAAGTCATATTTGCAATTTGGTTTTGAAATTTCAACCCCCAGTGATCTAAATGGAACATATGCCAAAGGAATATCATGAAGCTCCTAGCACTTGAACCATTATTCTGGTTAAAGTTGCTGGAAATACTGATTTGAATCCAGTTTTGCGCAAAGTTCATACATATCCAAAACTAAAGTTAACTTTTCATGATCATCTTAGCTGCAAAGGATATAAAACAGCAAGAAGATGTTCCATGCAACATTCTTTCAGGCAATAGAGCAAATGTAAGAATTTCCCAGATATCAGACCACTAGACCAGGTTGCTCAAAGCCTCATCCTACTTGTCTTTGAACACTTCCAGAGATGGGGCAGACTCAGTTTCTCTGGGCAATCTGTGCCAGTGCCTCACCACCCTTACAGTGAAGAATTTCTTCCTAATAGCTAATATAAATTTCCCTCTTTCTTCTTAAAGCCATTCCCCCCTTGTCTTATCACATGCCCTTATAAAAAGTCCCTCTACAGCTTTCTTTTAGTCCCCCTTTAGGTACTGAAAGCCTGCTGCAAGGTTTCCCTGAAGCCTTCTCTTTTCCAGGCTGAACAGCCCTAAATCTGTCAGCCTGTCATCACAGGAGAGGTGCTCCAACACCCTGATCCTCTCTGTGGCCCTCCTCTGGACTCACTCCACTAGGTCTGCATTCCCCTTGTGCTGGGGGCCCCAGAGCTGAATGCAGGACTCCAGGTAGGATGACAAGAGTGCAGAAGAGGTCACCTTTATTGACCTGCTGGTCACACTCCTTTTGATAGAGTCCAGGATACAGTTGGCTTTCTGGGCTGCAAGCACACACTGAAGTCTGCTCATGTTCATTTTCTCATTGACCAGCACCCCCAAGTCCTTCTCCGCAGGGCTGCTCTCAGTCCAGTCTTTGCCCATCTGGCATTTGTGTTTGTAATGACTCTGACCCATACGCAGCATCTTGCACTTGGGCTCATATAATCAGCCAGGACAAGAGGCTGCTCCTGTCTTGCCTACAGTAGTGAGTCATGAGGAAAGTGAGAACTGAAGGACAGTGAGAAACACTTTTTCTACTTGACAAAGAGTGATGTGGTATAACAACCTAGTGTAAAGTATCAGAAATAGGTTAGAAACTTAATCAGTAAAGTCCAGCTTAAATCACTGCTTTTGGACATTGTGGCACAGATTCATTCTTGAGCTTAGGAATGCTTGTCTCACAGGTCCTAACCCAAGTGATGATCAGGGAGACAAAGGTATCTCTGCAGTAGATTTGATCCAGTAAAAAAAAGCAGAGGAAATAAGTGCATATGCAGCATTTTACCAAAATTCTGCATGTGGTTAGTATAAAGCTCCTTTTGCAGTGACAAGTCAAGTTGAAAATAGTGATGTTTTGTAAGAAATTTCATTTTAACTCTTCAGATTTTACCCAGGAGATTATTTTGTAAAGGACTATCAGACTGTTATTTGTTTTTTATTAGTTTATTGTTTCTGGAGTTTGGGGCATTTTTTAATTAATGAGAAACATGTTGCTGTGATTTTCCCATGGGTTCTCTCACATCAGTGTGTGAGAGAGAACTTATGTACGACTTTGTTATTATTTCAAGTGACAGAAACAGATCAAGTTCAGAGAGATACTGTTTTTTCAAATAACAGTATGACAGCAACTGGAACATAATACACATATGGCTTTTCCAAGAATAATATTACAATTATATTATGATCTGTCTGCATGTCCAAGTGAAGACAATGACATAATCATTATACTCAGGATGGCTGTATACCAGGAAGGAGAGGACAAACAGATCAGGTAAGAAGTCACAGACCCAGCCACTGCACTTACTGGCACTCACAAGAGTCAACTTCAAATTGAGAGATTCAGAACTATTTTCATCACATCCGATCTTGCAAAAGCAGGTGCCAGACAGCACCATAATGCTGTTTGGCACCATACTGCAACAGCATCAAGTCTCATATCTGCCCTGTGTCTGCTGCAGAAGCATGAAACATTCTGGGACTTTGCTGGAGAAGGTTATCTCCAGTACCCTGGACTTCACAGCACATACCATGAAGAAGACTGTGGCCATCATAGGTGCCTGAATTGACATGGCTGCATCACTGCACATTCAGATGTTAAATTCTCAGAATGGATTGCTAGAGCATATTTTTCATTTGCTCTCAGTTATGCAGGAAGGCCAGTGCAATCAGTATTGCTATTTACACATCTCCTGGCATCTGCTCAAATCCGTCTTTCTTACTGCTTCCTAGAAGCAGTTAAAATATTTTCATTCCTTGGGAGGGTGGTACTCTGTTGGTATTTTAATAAGAATGGATGTTCAGATTGCTGTCTGTACTATTTTGGATACTTGTACTACTGAAGCACCCCTACTCTAAGAATCATTTACCCTCCCACCCCAAAAAGGTAGGATACTTCTTCCAGAACTACAGCTCTACTATTACTCTCATTCAAAAAGCATAATCATGAATAAATACTTCTTTATTCACATTTTCCAGACACACTTTTTAATAATCAGGAGAAGGACGAGTTTTATATTCAGCCTCATCCCCTTTCTTTTACTAGAAAAACAGTATGATCTATTTCAGCATTCTAAAACCCAAAGTCCCATTACACTTAGAAATATTAAATCCATCCAATAAATTACCATTAGGACAAATGAACACACTCCAAGCAGATCTCAGAAGACTATTCAGGATTCTCCAACAGAGCCAATTTCAAATGAGTTTTGCCCTTCCCCTGAGATTCATATCTTTTTCTTCAAGGTGGCTAATTGCAAACACAACTGAACAGTGCATACCTTTCCATAAAAACATTCCTTTCCCTCTTCAAGGAAAGATCCTATTACAAATATTGGCACACATTTTCAGCTGTCAGATCAACAGATTACATAGTATATAGAAACCATATAATCTTTATTCATGTCTCTGCTTTCCACACAAGAGGTAGGCCAGCTCAAAAACATCTGGAGGATGAGTATACTTGTACACAGCTAAAGAAAGCAACATGGAACCCAGGTGCAGCAGCATAGATATTCCACATACTCTATACCATACACTCACATCTCACACATAATATTGCATTATGCTTACCCTTATCTAGACCTCCATACACCTAATGTTTTCAAATCTCAAACAATAGAAAAGAATCTGGAATGACCCCAGCACTGTAGGGAGAGGGGGGGAAGTTTACAGCCTTCAGCACCAGAACTGGCAAGAAGAGCTGTGCTGAAGATTGCTGGGTTTGCTTTTTTTTCACTAATCAAAGTGAATATTTGCTGATGTGAGTTTTCTTTGAGTTTTGTTTACTGGACCTGTTTTTTTCCAACTTTGAAAGGAATTCTGAAGAAAATTGTTTTTTCTTGAGAATAGAAAATGATAAAGGCAAAAGAGGCTACTAATTCAGGTTTACTTCTAAATTCAAAATTCACTTAAAGGTAGTTAGCTTGCTAGGAAAAAAAACCTAAAGAAATAAAAAGAAATATTTGTAAATGAAATATTTTACTATTCTGCATAGTTTTAGCTTTTGGAAGTTCTCAAAATGGTTTCAGTCAATTCTAAGTGACATATTTTGGGAATAAGATCTGAAAAATTAATCCTATTCTAACTCTGAATTATCTACTTTGCAGCTATAACCAAGGTTTAAAAAAATAAATAAATCTGGCAACAGTTAACAAATCTAAGAGCTTAAGTAAGGACTGGAAACTCGGTAAGCCTAGCAGGTCATAGTATTTGCAATAAGAAAAAGGGAACAGCTTTACTGTATACGGAGGTCTGAAATATGTAGCTTGTTGCATGTCTGACTGGTCCACTTGAAATAGCAAGCAGAAGGTTTGCTGAGATGGCAGAAAGCCTGAAAAGAACTGGCTCCACGTCAGGACTGGACTGCAAAAGATTTTTGATTTTACAAAGAAAAAAGAAAGAAAACAGAAAACTTTTCATAACACAGAATTCTGGGCTCTGCTGCTTAAGCGAAGATTATAAACACAGGTATTGGAAAGCTGAAATTGCAGCATATGATATGCTCTGCAAATGAATAAAATATCAAACAGAAAGCATCAGAAAGAACACAGGTAACAAGTTTTTATATGTCGAACATATTAATATTTTACATGTCAAACAGTTTCACAGCACTAAAGCTATTCTTTTCAAGAACAGAAACTATAACAACAGAAAGAAATGGAATTGTGAAGACTTTCAGTTTTCTCAAAAAGTAAAGCTATTATTTTAAGGCTCCAACAGGAAAAAAGTCATGGAAACAAACTTCTTCCTGCTAATACAGGTTAATTGGTAGAGAACTGTATAACTTTTCCATTGACTCTTTAATTTCAAACTCAATGAAACAACTTGATTGAGAATGTGCTATTTCAGTAGTGCCACAGCATGATTATCAGGATGCATATATATGTAACTTTATGTATATATAAAGTTACAGAAAGCTTTGGGTCTTTCAGAAATGTACAAATACTCATTTCTCATGTAAGGCTGCAGAAAGTAATATACAGCATGTGCTAAGCCTCCAGGCTATAGAAAAGTATATAGTGTTTTGTTTGGCATAGAACAACAGAGAGCTTTAGATAGATTGGCAAAGCACTGAATGCCAAGGGCTTAAAGTACAACCTCCAGACAAAGGAGAAAAAATATTAAGGAGGAAAGTTATGTTTTTCAGGATTGCACCAGGATGTTAAGATTTACTAACATAAATTGGTTTTGAAGAGGGAACAACACACTTTGCAAATGGAGAAGAAGGTTAGAAGTAGGACTTCAGCATTTTCAGAGCCTTGAGTTGTTTGCAAACTCTCCAAGTGAGAAGAAAACCCACCAGCAGCACTAGTGATGTAAATAATGATGCTATCTACACATACAGTGATTTCTGTGTTAAACATTAGCTTAAAAAACATATATAGATCAGTCTTCCTTAAAACAGAGAGTATGCTTACTCTGTAGTCTGATGAGTATTTCTTTAGGATCTACCTAGATCAAGCTTGTTTGTAAACCACACTGAAGATAGCTGCATCCTGACTGACAAACATGTATGTACCCTCTGGCCTTATTTTGATTCAACAGGAAAATGTTATCTGTACAGACAAGCTATTCCAGGTACTGCCTGTTTTATGGAAAAAAATATCAGTCCTATGAGAGCATCTCAAAAGATATTTGCATCCAAATGCAGTTTTGTGTTAAGAAAAAGCATTTATTTTCCTAAAAAATCAATGGCCTGCTATGGCCTTACAAACAAATAAACAAACAAAAAAGGTCTCAGTCATGCCAGAAATATGGCAGCTTATTGTGAATTCTGCTAAACCAGACCATTGGTGGATGGATTGATAAGATAACGTTTTTATTTAGGCCTTTAAAACCCTAACTTACATCAGTCTTTCAAAGATGCAGTGAGGAAAAACAGTCATAATCAGGAGGACTCAGACACCCACACATTTCTCCATATAGAATAAAAAGTCTTAATAAAATAATCCTGAGCTAATACACAAAGACCAATACCAAGGAACTGATATCTAGAACCAAATGCATCTGCCAACTAATAGAGCAGAATTAGCGCTTAATGTACAAGGTGGGCCAGGGGGGTGAAACAACAAATATCCCCAAATTCAACCCAGCTTTGAAACACATTAGTGGCAGAATATTCTCTGCCTGTTGATAGGCTTGAACAATGCAGTTTTGTTGTCTTTTGCGGAAAACAATGCATCCAATGCTGTCAAAATGGCAAAAGCCTGTAGGTTTTAAAGTAATAAATGTTAAGAGAGCAAATGTATCAATATGTTTTCTTGGTTTGTGGATGCTGTGTAATAATAGCAAGGATTTAATAGGCCTCATGTCAGTACAGATGGGTTTATATACATCAGCTGAGAATTTTCCCCAATGTCTTTTGTTCAATGTGCTTTTACCACCGCTTCCTGAATGGGGCACTTCCGCATGGTCTGTGGTTGACCTTTTAAAAAGATGCTTTGCTGTAGTGTCTGTATTACTCGGCTATTTAATTTTGAATTATTTGTTCCTTTTTAAAGGGCAGTTACCTAGAAACATTATGATCAGTTAATGAAGAACATCCTGTATGCTGAAATAATGCATGTATCCTTAGGGTGGATTTAACCTGAGCATTAGTTTGGTGTGGATAATTTAACTAACTGGTGGCTCTGACTTGACCCTAAACAAGTTCAGAATCTTAAAAAAACCCAAAGGTGTTTTCTTCAGCATGGCCATTCATGGGATGAGAAAGGGGGATTATGGACTTTATCAACAGAACTACTACACTGATACTCAGAAATTGATCTAAAAAGTGTTTGTTTAAGCTTGTTAAACAGCTAAAACCTATCTTTCCAGTCTAAAACATGAACTAAAATATTGTATCAGCTGTTCAATGGAGTGCCAACAGACATGTGCAGCTAGCACGCTGCATGCAGACAGTGCTTTTTCAGCTAAATCCAGATTCAGCCATGTCCATATGGCTCTGCACCAAATAAGTCCTGTCCTTCAGCAGAACTTAATTCAGAGAAACACCACTGCATGGGATTAATGCTGCATTTAGTTCTAAACACATCTCAGGAACATTGTCATCCTCACTCCAGGATGAGATGCTAGCATATCCTAAACCTTTTTCTTCAAGTAGAGACTTCAAGAGTTTCCATATTTCCAGTCCTATCCCTTCTCAACTTCTGAACAGATTTGTCTTCTGAAATGCAGCATGGCCAGCACATTTGCTTTATATGTGATGCCTGAAGATGCTGGAGAACACCATGAGCATCTATCCCCATTCTCTTCATTGCCAATACACCCCTACCACAGGAGCTTCATCTAGGAAAGACTGTGGTAAGATGGTGTGTAGTGGGCTATAGAGGAAGACAGAGGCAATAATACAGACACAAACATATGGAATAAAATGTTTTGTCATATACTCTCTTGTAATGCTATAAATTGGAGAACAAAAATTGTATTAATGTAGGAACTTCACATCTTATAATTATCCAAGTTGATGCTTGGATGCAGAAGCACATTGGGTTTCAGAATTCAGATCTGTGGAGCATATTCAGGGAATGTAAGAACTGGGGAGCTTGCCTAGTGTTCCTCTGTTTCTCTTATATGAGAGCCTTGAGCTCTTGACGTCTTCCATGAAATGTCTTCTGTTCCATGAGGACACCTACAGGATATTCCTTCTTTTATGGATCAGCAGCTAGGAAACCTACGCAAGATGCTAGAAACTAGCTCTTTATCTTCTTACTGACAGAATTCGACCCCACAGTTTCTGACTTGTAGAAGAGCTATCCCTAAGGAAAGCATGATTTGATTTAGCCATGGCTCCGAAGCCCAAATGACTTGTGCAAGAAGCAGCATTAGCCTTTGACCAGCTGTGATTTGCAAAGAGAGAAAAAAAGTAACTTTTTTCTTTTCTTCTTTAAAATTAAGACTCAGGTACCTATTTTCAGAAGGTCCAGAGTAGAGGAATTGGAAAGAAATGGAGCACCTCTCAGTGTGTGTCTGCCAAGGGGAGCTGGAGAAGTAGTTTATAAAACATACATCAACTTTTATTAAGCCCTACTTTTAGAAGCTATCTTTTCAGTAGGATTCCAGTATAATTGCCTCACTTATGTCATAGAAAGTTTAGGAATAACACTGAAGAATCTGCATTCTCTTGAGCAATCAAAATTTAGGCACAGTGATGCTAAAATTGACAACAGTTAGATCCAATTTATCTACGTAAACCTCAGTTACCTGGCAGTTTCTTGGCCACTGAGCAGAAAGGAAATGTTTACCTGATAAAAGTCTGCATAGTTAAAACTGAAAAATCTTTCTAGTACTTTTTTTTTAGCATCCATGCAATTTCAAGGGAATTACTTCTTCACTAGAGCATTCCAAATGATGGATTCAAACCACACAAACAGATCGCCTCATTCCAAGTTATTTGGCTTTCTAATTCAATAGAACTTTCCCAGAAGATTAGTGATCTTAAGAACTTGGGGAGAGGGGTTCAGATTGCCTAAATTAAGCCTTTTAAATTTTCCAAAATGCATTCCTACCAATGTGCCTTCCATTTCAGGGCAGTGAGCTAAAACTGCCTTATTTGTTCTGTGATGGTTGGGTTAATAAGAAGCGATTTATTTCTCAATATGCTGCTTTCAAGTAGCACAAGCATTCTGGCATTAAAGGACAAAGTTCAACATGAATGTATGAGTTGCTAATATTCTACCCAGTACTACACATGCTCTTTCAATATCTGGCATTTGTCACGTCTGCAGCTATTTTCACTATAATCTTTATCTATTGTCTGCTTCAGACCATAAAAAGGACACTTGTTGGTGACATGGAAACTTATAAGGATGGGAGTGGAGATGAAAAAAAAAAAAGAAAAAAACTCAGTAAAAGACTGTCTTCATTTTGCACTGGGTTAGGACTTGCTAATTACTGCCTCCTTGTCCAGTAAATAGAAGGAAAAACAGAACACACCTAAGTTACAATGGCTCTCTCACAAGTACATGAGGTACATGCCAGGTCATCCATTAAGTTTTATAAAGCAGTGACTTGTTTAAGAAGGGACTTTACACTGATAAATAAGTAATACTGCAGAGTCTCCAGGACTGTTAAATTTGGATGAATCAGAAAAGCACTCAGCAGTAAAAGCAGGGGTAGTAAAAAAAAAATAAAAAATAAATAAAATCACAAAGCAGCTGCAAGAAGCTTAAGACAATAGAACATTTGAAGGACGTGTCCAAGTATTTTTGGCAGAGGAATAACATACCAAACCCTCACCAAACTGAGAAACTCCAAAGGAATTTACAAACAAACTCTCTATCCATAACAAAACTTCAGGCAGAAGTGGAACAATAAACAGGACTACGCATAGTAGCACAACAGCAGTTTGTAACAGGTCTTTGGTGCTCCATGGATAACAAGCACCAACATTTCACTGGCTTCATCACCTGGGGTTGGAGAATGTGGACAAAAGAAAAGAAAGCTGAAAGAGTGAAAAGATCAAACAGGACAAAGTATTTTGCAGATACTTCACTTTGGGTTTTTTAACATAGCATGTAAGGTTTTACCCTAGAAAAGTAGTCAAGTTTTTATCACCTGACTTAACAAGATGTCTTACTAGGACAGCAACCTGGCAATTCAACAGGAGCTAAGCATCAAATGTTTAAGACTGCTTTAAACTGGGAGCTGTTCTCCTTTTAAAAATCAGATGACATTTTCCACTTGTCTTATTAAGCAAGGTCTCATTTACTCACTACTTGAATATTAATACTGAAAAGACTGGGCACCTTCAATATGTAATACTTCAGTAATACTGCTTTTAAATGGAAGTAATTTTTACACTGAAAAAATTAGTCTTATAAGTAGTGAGAAGAAAGAACACCAAAGAAAACCGGCTTGATAAGCCTTTCTCTTTGTACTGGTACCACATTAATTGACCTCTGCCTTTTCCTGCCTACTGTCCACATGAGCCTCATAGCAGTGCCAGACCCTGAGAGAAAAAAGAGCACAGAACCTATTTTCTGGATTATTCCAAGTCCCAGATCAATTCCCCAACCCCCAGCCTTGTTATGTTACCTTTGTCTGGGTTATGGCACAGGCTGAGGAGGTGTGAGGGGAAGAGAAAAAGAAGTAAAGAAAGCAGTGCTTGAGCTGACACTACAGGGAGCCAAAGCTCACCCAGTGCTCTCAGTTGCTGGGACTTATCTTATTCCACCAGGGTGAGATGAGGATACTCTGTACACAGTTTAGCCTTAAGAAACACACTTCAAATTCCTTCAGCAGGGAAACAGTGATTTTAATGACCATTCAGGAGATCAGGAGAAAGGCTTCAGTAGTTCACTAGGCATTTTCTGAACTTCTTTTTTAAGGAAATCAGAAGCATATTTGTTAGTTAAGTGCTTGCTAATGAGGTTTTTGGCTCCAATGTTTTGCTGAAGAGTTTCTCGAGGGCCTTGCACATCTTTTGTATTAGCTGTGTTTAGATTAATGAGAACTATCACATGCAGGCAGCCCTTGTTTACAGTACTTCATTGCGAAGGAGCAGAACTGAGTGAGATCATACCTCCTCTGTTTGTCCTGGAGGCAGCATCCTGTGTCCTAGTGAGGGTGACAGCCTAACAAACTCCCACATAACTTCCTGCTTCAGGAGAAGAGGGGGAGCCCTCAATGCCTCTTTTGGTGGCTCCCACCCCCTCAGAGCCACAGACTTGTCCTTCCCAGAAATAATTCCAGGTTCTGGTTGGGCACAAATAACTGGTCATATCCACCAGCTCATACAGCACATGGGTAGTGTGCATAAGTAAGCTGAATGCTGCCCCAGAAACAGAAGTGATCTATCGAAAGAAAGGGAACAGAGAAGTGCACCATAGGTAACCTTGCAACATCTAAAACTCCCTAAATACCTTATCCAAAGGCCCTTCACGCATGGTTCAGTACCCCTGGTAGCTCCCATATCCTCCTATTGGAGAGCTCAAATACGAAATGCCATGGTTGGGACAGCACAGCCAGGACGGGCTTCTTAGGGGAGGAGGCAGCTCTGGTGGAGCAAGATCTCCAGGACTAACAGTGAAAGTGCTACTGTTGCACCCTCTGATGTGGCAGCAGCAACAAATTTCCCTTTCATCTACCTCCTTTTTATCACATATCTCAGTTTCAGTCTTAATATTAGAGTTCAGCTCCCGGCTGCTGGGATGCATTCCACAAGCCCTGCAAAAGCATTGCTTCATTTATACACAAGCTCAGCCTACCTGAGACCTAATTTTAAATAAACCTGAGCTGAACTCTGTCCTGGCAAGGTCGTTTCAAGGCAGCACCTTAGAAGAGACACACCTTTAGTTGCGGTCTGTCTCAAAACTTGTCCCTGCAGGAGCTATCCCAACCACTTGTCAAGGTTTATATCACTCTGGGCTTCAAAGAGCCAAACCAGTCCTGGTATCATGCACTGTTGCTCCTTTGTAACTTGCCTAAACATGCTTACCACACACTAACGATGAACACAATAGGGACATGCCAAGGCCTGCATTACAATTCTCCTAGTTTGCTTTCAGAAGGCAATTTAGCAATCTGAGAAAAGAAACTAAACAATGAACCCTTACCAAAGTGATTTTGTAACAGTGCTGGAAATATTTGTAATATTAAAAATAGAAATTAATTTGAAACTTTTCATGTCATCACGTACCACAGTGAAACCAGAAGAGGCATGTGTGCAGCAAGTAACTATTGTTACTGTCATATAAAGACTTAACTCATGTTCCAAAATTTCAGTTCATCAATTTAGGAACTATAAGATGTTCAGGTTCTCCATAGCAACTTTCATTTGGAGGTGCTGATTTGCAGAACTGCTGTTTATCTGCCTCTCAACATCAAATCCCAAACGGCTCTTTCAGATTAGGCTCCCAAAATAGCTCATATCTTAAATTTAACCCACCAAGACTTAGGGTACCATCCACCTGGGAACAGAAAATATCCAGCAAGGTAAACGACAGAAAATACTTTTGTCAAAATTTACAGATCAGGGGTTGGATATTTTTATTGCCTCCAAGCCTCCTTCCCACTAATATAGCAAACATAGCATTAGGCAGAGGCATGAAGCATAAAGTGGGTTTTTAAACAGTATCAGTTTAGGAGCTTATGGGAGTCTTAGAGCTGACCTTTGCACGCAGTCAAGGCTAAGAAACACCAGGCTGTGAGGGGTAATCAAGGAAAAGTTTAAATTAGGCCAAACAGAGACCCATATTGTCCCCCTTGGGTTGCTCCTGAAAGCTGAGCAAGCCTTTTTAAAGGTATCACAGAAACCTTGACTAGGGTTTTCAGAGCAGCACAGCTTTGTACAGGTGCTTCATCCAGGAAGCTGAACACATACAGTGCAAGTCCTTACTTCTGAAAAACACAAAGCTGTGATCTCAGCACCAGTGACTGAGGAGCTGTTTTTGACGTGCTTTTTGTGCACATGGAGTCACAGGCTCCTGATGGTTGTAGGTAGAGGGAGCAGATATCATTCCTGTGTCATCAGCGGTTTAGACCAACACCTGGCTGGATGGGAATGTGCCACATTTACTGGTTTAATGTTTCCCTTGAGATGGAAGAACCATGTAAGATACTGCAGGGCAATTCCAGCAATATCCAGATATTTTAGTTTCTTAATTAAAATAAAAAAAGAATTAAAAAAAAGAAGGAGAGCATCAAGATTTTTGTTGTTCAGGTGCACAGTGCAATTTTTTAGGCTGGTAACACATGTATCTGCAGTTACAGAAGCACTGTCTATTCTTGCATTCCTTCAGTGTGTTACCACTCACTGACCATGGAATGAAAAAATGCTGCCAAAAAAAATAGGGGAAAAAAAATAGGGAAGGGAAACAACCAAGAAACCCTGCAGAGTGATGCAAGTAGGGAAGCATGGCCCTTCCATTCGCATAATTAAAAGGTTAACATGTGGACTGTCAGCACGAAAAAAGAATCTGTTTAAAAATACATGGTGTCTAAGTCTTTTTCTTCCAACCTGAGCTGCCAGAAATCTCCCTCCTAATTTTGGTCTCCACGGAAAGGTACTAAGTGGAAACTTTAAAGAAACATTGCTATTGTGTTTAGAAATCTTCCAGATCAAATGAGGTCTCAGTCAGCCACACAAGTGCATGGTTTTCTGACTCAGAACCCTTCTCGGTTGCTCTGATCTTCCCTTCACTTCAAGTCTGAATGCAGATTTATCTGTCTTCAATTGCTTGCTAGCCCAGAAAACAAAAGAAAGAAGTAACTGCTTCTAAAACACTGAGTCAAATTTTGTTCGAAGCTTAATACAGCAGCATGATATAATCTGCAATGATACAGAATTTTTTCCTCCACCAGCTAAGTCCCTAGGGCATTTTATGGAATCAAATATTGTTAAAAGCAGCATCACATAAAGTTTTTAAAATAGATTTAAAAAACAAAGAGCAATTCAGCATATACATTATCCATGTGGAGCTGGTTTGGCAACTGCAACATGGAATTACTTAAAGCTAGCCCACAGTCTTTTTCTTTCCCCCTTCTCTCCCCCCACCCCCACTTCTGGAAGCATGATCATGGAAAACATTAGGCCTTGACTATTATTAATACAAGTTTCTAATGTAGGAAGTTATTCTTTATTTCTGCCTGTTGCTATCCAGCTTCAATAGCTATTTTTGCCAGGTCATCTGTTCACAAAGAATGCCATTTAAAAAAGATAAGGTATGCTCTAAGGTAAGCTGAAAAGCATTAAACACTTCAGTAAATTTACTGCTGACTGTGGTATATAATCTCTTAAAATAAGCTGATACAATTCCCTGTCCCATTTGCATGTACTCTTACAGAGGTGATATGACTAAACAGAATGACACAAGTGAGACAAAAAAAGGTAAAGATTTTTGAGGATCCTTTTACTAACAAAACAGTGGCAACACTGTCACTTGGAGGACGTTTTCAAATGGCTGCCTCTTCATAGTTTTAGGGAGCTGAAGAACAGTTTTCAGGCATCAAATTCTCACCTAAAAAAATCCAAACAAACCAAAACCAAACCCAAACCAACCAACCAAACAAAAACCCTCCACAAAACCAAAGACTAAAAGACAGCTGGTTAAATCAAGATACAGCAATAGATGGGGGAATAATAAATTGAAGCTACTCTCTTGCTGTGGGATGGGGAACAAATAATGTGTTTGGAGGTGCTGAGGAAACAGCAACAAGAGGGAATAAAGGCAATGCCTGTAGCTTACCCAATTCCCTCTCTCCGCACATCTATCATTTTTGCCAGTGCTTCAGCCATATCCCAGAACAGATGTCTACTTTTGCATTTACAATTATGTTTATTGAAGTCACCTTTCAGTCATTTGGAGTGAATTATAATATGACCAAATATGAACACACATTAGTCTCTATACTTGACGTCTTCACCTCATAAATAATTATTATGAATTATTACATTTTTGGACCCTTCCCTCCAAAAAAACCACCCAAACTACCCCATGGTTGGTAACTGTATTGATAACAGGTACTATTTATGCTACCCTGAATACTATCTTACAGATTGTATGTTTGCAACATCTATAAACCATATATAATAATCCTTTCTAATATGGTTCAATTTACAGATTCTTAAATCCCACTGAAAACTTGGCTAAAAAGAGCCACATCATCTGTCTTAAACCACTAGCTTATATGTGATCAGCAACGGGCAATTCTAGGCTCTGGGTAAAATAAATTCTGGATGCTGACCTCCCTTTCAGGCTTTTTTTCATCCCCACACACAAACTCATGTTCCCAAAATGCTACTTACTGAAGGAACAGAAATCTGCAAGTACATGAAATGTATTTTCAGTAGGGCTTGCAGATACATAAATGCAAACCACGTTATAAATTTAAGTTCTTGGCCACAATTTCAAGTGCATTTTGAAGTAGCTCTTCTGCTAAAAGGGCTACTGTGCTCTTCCTTTACTTCTGTCCTCCCTGAAAAACCAGTCAAACATTGCACTGTTACTTGGGGAACAGAAGAAGGAATACAAATGAAAAGTAAAAAAAATCCTGACCCTTCTCTCATCCTTCTCCAAGAAATAGCTGTTGATGGTAACTTATATTTATATTCCTGTTGAACAAAAAAATCAACAATAAAAATTTGTTTCTTCCTGTATGCAGACCTACAGCAAATGTATTAGAAAATATCCTCGTATGGGTACTACAGCTCATGAAATGGCAACAGCCCATATTTCTGAGCAGAAAGTATCTGTTTACACCAGAAAGCAGCCTGCAAAATACCTGACCACTGCATTTTGGAAACACTTTTAAGTATCCTGAGCTCTTCCCAAGATAAAACATTCACAAACTCCTCCTGAAGTGACAACAAATCCCATGTTTTACAAGACCCTTTGTAAAATAATGGAGATGGTTGTAATAAATGAAATACAAGAAAAATATTAATAGAAAATTCCTTCAGCATTGATAGCCAGCATGAACATTTATAAGATACCTACTGTTATTCTTAGCTTTTGGGTTTTTAAAATTGATGGTGATTGCCAGTGTTTGGAATAAGCAAAAAAATCTTTTCTTGGATAATGCTAAAAGCAAATTATGCTTGAAATATGGATCAGTTCTTTAAGGGTGAGGGAAACAAACTTCCCTCCTCCAGGCACAAACACTATGCAAAAAGTAACTTTACACAAGGCATTAGAGATGGTCAGATCTTGTGGATCAAGTCTGCATGAGCAGTAAAAGTATGAGCAACAGCTTTTCTTCAAGGGGGAAGAATGAAATGCTTGTGCTCAGAGAACTTGCATAGTTAATTCAAGGAAAATTGACCAAGTAGTGAGGCTATGTACAGACATAAGGTTATATGTTTTAGTATTACACCCCCCTTTAACAATAAGAAGAGAAATTCATTGAACTTCAGTATTGTCATTGATATGAGTAGCAGATATGAGTAGCATTGTCATTTTCAATAGGAGTTTGAGGATGAGGCAAAACAGTTGACCTTTTTGCTCATCTTGAGTTGAGGATATGACTCACACATACTCCTGGATTTCATTCATACATTATGAATTCATATTCCTATTATGAATGGTCTCTACATTTTGCTGCTTTGTGCAGTAGTGAGCCAAGTCACAAGCTTGGATCTTTTCAATACCTTTTTCTGTGAAATCCAGCTCATGAACAGTCCTTGATCTACTTGTAATGGTGGCGTAAGTTACAAGGTACTTGACCAAGAACCCTGTAATAGATATGAAGAAGGCATATAACAACTTACTGAAAACACTAATACCCTGCAAATATATGTTCTGTTCAGTTCTATAAAGTGAAAACTTCTGTAACAAAATGCAGAGTGCCAAAATCCTTACAAACAGAATTCCTTACTGTATCACTGACCTCTCCCCATCCTCTTAGCACAATCCTACATCTTTCCTACAACTTCCAGAAATCCAACTTTTATCCTCTTTGCCCTAGAGATGGCAGGTGTTAGATTCACTTGGGAGACTGCACACCTGCTCCCAGATGCTGTCTCTAAATCCATAGTTCAATCAAGAAAAGAAAAATGCAGCAAGTCCTTCCCAAGCCTGTTAGGTCACAAAAAGCATCTCTGAAATTGCAGATACTCTAGGAGGTGTCCAGAGTGTATGAGCCACTGAAAGAGTAAATAAGTTAATTTCCACAACAACCTCCCACCTCTCTCCAAATAGTCTTCCCATTCTTTTGGAAGTCAACTGCAATCCAGATTCTATTACAGCACACCAAGGCTGCAGAAGAGCTACGTGATGTTAGAAATGTTAAATGAAAAGCTTTTTTCTTCTTATCAAAAGAAAAAAAGAGGAAAAAGTGGGGGTATCCAATTCAGGAATAGGTAACATGAGACCAGAGGAAGGCAAGCACGCCATTGGGCCAGGGCACAGACCTTAAATTCTGTATTTCTGTACCTTATTAAATTCTGTAAATTCTGCATTCTGTACCTTAAATATCTCCACTCAAAACAGAAGCAGCAATACTTCATTCCAGTAGTGCCCATGTGGTGAAGAGGTACTCAGCCTACCAAAACCAAACTGACAAGTCAAAGAATTTACTGACAGCAACACTCTTTCACAATAAGAAACCCTACTAATTTATCCCTTTAAATACTTCCAGTCTACTAATTCTATTAATAAACTTGGTCTTCATGCACAACAGAACCAACAATTAATCCACAACCTATTTAAAATTAACAGCATCTTTAACTAGAGAATAACCATCTTTCTGCTAAATTTCAGGCTCTAAAACATAGCAAACACTTGAAACAGGCAATGAAGAGTTCATACTACCCTCTATAAAACTGAATTGTAAGGCTTTTCTGTAGTCATATACAGGAACAAGTTAGCTTAGTATTTAAATCACTGGGCAAATTTACTATTAAAATATTATTATGCAAATGTCAGGAAAGCACTAGTCAGCTCAAATTGCAGTAAAAAAATAAATTTCATTTTCTAATACAACATCAGACAAATGGGGCTATTCAGCCTGGAGAAAAGAAGGCTGTGTGGAGACCTCATAGCAGCCTTCCAGTATCTGAAGGGGGCTATAGGGATGGTGGGGAAGGACTCTTCGTTAGGGACTGCAGTGATAGGCCAAGGGGTAATGAGTTAAAACTTAGGGGAAGTTTACATTGGATATAAAAAGGAAATTCTTTGCTGTAAGGTTGGTGAGGAACTGGAATGGGTTGCCCAGGGAAGCTGTGAATGCTCCATCCCTGGCAGTGTTCAAGGCTAGGCTGGACAAAGCCTTGTGTGGCATGGTTTAGAGTGAGGTGTCCCTGCCCATGGCAGGGGGGTTGGAACCTGATGATCTCAAGGTCCTTTCCAACCCTAACTATTCTATGATTTTATGAGTCATATGAATATTTTCCTGGAAAGAACATAGCACTACTACATGGGTGATGAAAAATCCTACATTTAAGAATCTAACCCTCATCAGGTTTACCCGAGGATCCAAATGGAAGAGTCAAAGATGAAGTGCCCAGAAAGATTAAAAACCAAAACAAATAAAAACCAAAACCAAACAACAAAAAGCTATGTACTAAAAAGCCATTAACAGAACCTTTCCCCTCCTACATATTCAAGCAGTCCCAGCTTTACTTAAAAGTTACATTATGGAGGGGAAAAAGGGGAAAAGTCAAATTACTCAACACATGACATGCCTTCAGAAGAGACTTCAGTATACCATTTGGACAAAACTGACGTAGTTATATTTGGGATGATGTGCTGTGGTATGGAATAACCCTTTGGCTAGTTCGGGTCAGGTTGTCCTGCCCCTGTTCCCTCCCAACTTCCCATGCCCCTCCCCACTGGCAGAGCATGAGACTGAAAAAGTCCTTGATTGGAGTGAATGTTACTTAGCAAGAACTACAAACATCAGTGTTATCAGCATTGTTCTCAGGCTAAAGTTGAAAACACAGCACTGCAGCAGCTACTAATAACTGTTGCAGCTGAATCCAGGACAAGAACAAATGCACAAACTATTTAAATCAGTACACTATAATCTTCACACAAACTAAATCAATTAAGCCACAGACTACAAAATCCCAGAATTTAATGGAGAATAGGTTAAAAAAGTAGTAAGATTTACTTTTATTTTAAAAAGGGAAAAAGACGGGGTAGCAATGTGGTTCTCTGAACTTCTGTGCTCACTGCTCTGAAATCTTGATACCAAAGCTTGTGCATTTCATTAAATGCCAACCTACAAGACAACTGCTGTAGACTGAGACAGAAAAAGAAAAAAAAGAAAAGGGATGCAGGCACTCAGGTCTGTTTCTATTCGGGAACTAGAACTAAGTAATGAATCAAAGGCTGCAGCAGGCAATAAACCCCTTTGTAAAGAGAAAAAGTTTTATGTTGCTCATAGTTGTAAAAATAAGAATGGGTTTTAAGACAACCGTAAACTTTCAATTCCTATCTTCCAAGCTCTGAAAGGTGACAATATACAAATTTCATAAACAGCAAATGAGTCAGTCTTCTGGGTAGATTGTGACGTGGAAAAGGTTCTTGGACAGTACAAGGCACATGACTGCAGAGTTTTAACTTTTAAATTAAAATTCAAGTCCATTCAAGCACCTTATGCCAAGGTCTCTTCACCCATTTATTCAGCCTGTTCAAATTTCATGTACTTATATTCCCATACATTTGTTTGCACCCCACACAGAAGACAGTGAAACGTGCAGAGTCAATGAAAGCCCTACAGTTCAATTTGTCTCCTCTCCAGCTGTCCATTTAACTCCACTGCTTATTCACAAGCAAGTGTAAGCCTGCTTATTTATATCCAGTTTTTCCTCTTTGTAGTTCAATGAAAGACAAAGGACAACCAAGTACAATTTTTCTTTTTTTTTTTTTTTTTTTTAATAAAGATAGAATTACAAAAAAGGTAAAATCAGCTCAGGAAAGGCAAATTACTTTAATAGATCAGTTTAGACATTTAACATAATAACTCACATCCATTTTTAAATACTATTACATAAAGCATGGTGAAGAAAAGAATTTCTGCCTCATAATTAGAAAACTCACAATACAACTTGCCAAAAACCAGAACAAAGCCGTTTGAAAATAAATACGGTCCATGCCAAATAGTACAAAATGAAATCAGCAGTCTCTCTCCATATGAAAACTTTTCTTCTTTTAGATATTCTCCAACTCTAGTATTATGTTCTGCAACTGATGAGAGCTATCTTTTGTTCAAGGATTGCTGAGCTGTTCAGATTTTGCTCTGCAAAAAGGCAAAAATAACCTATTAAGTTGTTTCATTTTTCAATTAACTGCTTTAGAAATGTTATTTTAATTACTACTGTCATGAGTCTAAAATACTTAGTATTATGAGGAACTTAAAGTGATCTCTTCAGAATTTAAGATATTATAAAGTACTGATTTAAACAAACACGCTCCAAAAAGGTGACACTCATTATTAATTAGTGTTTACCCTTTGGCATCTGTCTTTTCACCACTGCTGTCCTTGGATTTATCCTCCTCTTTAACATCTGAAAAATAACAAGATTGTAAATAATTCAAAAGATGCAAGAAAACCTTAAAATACTTTGGGAGGAAAAAAAGTAACTTTTTTAATCTACTCCTAGTCAGGGTTAATTAGCTTTTAAAAGAAGTCACTGGTTACATATGAGCACAGTGCATGAACTGCAGCCTTTCAAAGGAGTGATGGGAGCACTAAGCCAATGACTCAAAATACCCCGAGGCAAGGTCTCTCTTGACCAGCCATAATGAGGGTATGCAGTAACAAAACCTGGATTTCCCCGCTATGGTAGTCTTGTAGCCTTAAACCACAGCCTGTTCCTGGAAAAGTCAGGAGTCCTTCAAATTACACTATATCCCATCCCACTTCTGTTTCAGAGAAAGTCAGCTGGGACCACCCCACAAAAGCAAACAGGAACAAACCCTTTGTCTAATGTTTTTAAAGCAAGAACTTTAATCACCATTTTCATTAAACTATACAAATCCCTGGCTGTAAGATTTCAAATTTGTGAGGAAGCAATAACTCTTGGCAGAAAATACTACTCTGGTCTGAATAGCTGCATGTTGAAACTGACTTATTTAAAATAGATGTCTTAAATATGATGTAAAAAAATCATCTCAACAGCTAATTAACTGTTAAAAAAAATGCATCTTTCTCCTGGAAGAACTGATATCTGCCGTTCTAAAATGTAGGATGAAATCACACCGGAGTCCTACCTGCTTTTTTGTCCTCCGTCTCTTTTTTGTCTTCCTCTATCCTGGCTTTCTTTGCTCCTTTCTTATGATCTGCAACATTTCGTCGTCCACCTTCCCCTTCATCTTCAGAATCTGAGAATTCTTCATCACAGGCTATGCGCTTATCAGATGCTCGAACTAGGATTCAGAATTAATTTAATTGAGTATAAAACTCAATTACAAGAGGTCTAACAAAAAAGAACTATCAAATTAAGAAATATAATCATTCAATGTTGATGAACCAAATTATGGATGCAAATACTACCTTTCAAGATATTCTGGGACTCTCACAATGGCTTATGAATACAGCTTTATAGAGACACAGGGGTGGATTGGGAGTATTTTAACAGTTAACAAATTAATTTCAAATACTGAAAACTATATCACAAGAGAAAACATTGTTTAAACAGTTGAGAAAATGGACAGTGCATCAATAAGAACTTAAGATGGTTTCAATCACCATCAAAAAAGGTTAAATGTATTAAGAAACTCTAGCTGAAAAAAGGCTGATGGTAATGAAATGAAGGGTAGTGTTGCAAATGTGGAAAACCTTTCCCCCAAAAAGTGAATTTTTTTTGTTTCTTTTTTTAAGCACTTCACATTATGGAGAAACATGCCTATTTTCTGTGAATAGCAGAAGACAGAGGCGAAATACTGTGTGCCTTCAGTTGAAATTCGTCTGAGACTTCTGGAGTATCTAATTCAGATTTGCAATAGCCAGTGTTTCATAAGAATTTCAAAACCCCGTACTCTTTCAGTGCTTCTTTAGACCCCTTTAACAGGTTTAGATGTCTGCACAGATGCCACCTTAAGATCAGCAAAACTAACACATCAGTGGCAAATTTTTTTACCCAGGAAAAAAAAAAAAATGCCAGTCTTCCAATACTACACTACTAGGACTAAGATTTAGACCAGTTAAGTCTAAAATGACACTACTCGCTCATGCTCCATCATGAAAATGTATTTCTTACTAGAAATGCGTTTGTCTGGATCTTCTCCATCCTCATCACCACTGTCTTCGTGAACAGCATCTTCAGGAATGGCCTGCATCTGTACACCAGGTGCATGAGGTAGCATACGCAAGTTTTCAAATAAGCGTTGCCTACAAGTAACAAGCAAGGGAAGTTATTACTATACAAAAGTAGCTCCTCCTTGGATTTTGTATTAGATTCTGAAAACTGAGTTCAAGGTTCACCTGCTTTGCATTACAGTTGCTGTTTCACTGTTCAATTAAAAATAGGCATGCCTATTTCAGAAAGTTTCCATCCCTAAGAGATCATTAGTATCCACAGTGTACTGGAGCATCAATTTTTCTGATCTTCTTAAACACTTATTTCAATCAACTTCCACCTTTAGTTCCACTCAGGGTCAGCATAAGTCCTGGCCACATGGGCTGAATCAAGTGACAGTATTACTCTGTTTGTAAGTAGGAAGCTGAATAATAAGCTACCCTCTAGTTTCTCAGAAAGTCGGACTCTTTAAGCATAAAGACTTCCCAACTACATGTAGCGGTGATACCAGGGTCAAAAGCAATCCATCTGCATAAAATTTCCTGTTGTCCATTTCAGAGAGAACAGAGAGGCATATTCTCTGTCCAAGCAACCTTATACAATGGACTCCACACTCCAAAGCACCACGTGCAGGAACAGGGAGGACAATAGGCTTCTCCTGGGACTCAAGACTATAGTTACGAAGAAGTCCAAGCACAGAAAAAGGTTTGGAAAGTATCAAATATCAGCATTTATAACAACTATCTTAGTATCTTGAAGAGCCAAAGTGTAACTGGTGTTTTTCTGGAATCCTTATACTCTTCGCCTCTGTTTAAATCACATGACCTGGCAAAGGAGTTTTGCCAATCCAGGGAGTCCCTAATGCTAGGTCTCTAAGAAAGCATACAGCTAACTGAAGGAGGATTCTCTGAAATGATGGGTTATTGCTCTTCTTGTGGGTGCCAATATGAGGATATGAGATCATACCTCTGTCAATACAAAACACACAATCTGTTCCCAGGAATGTGTTAAAAACCAAATTTTGCACGCTACTCGCACCACAAAAGCTCAACAATACACAAATATATAGCAAGCAGCCTGGCAGATCACCAGCTGGAGCACTTACACTACCACAGAGAAATTTTGCAGAATTCCATCAATGAACAGATGGGTGTGTTCCCCCTTCCCTTGCACATTATCAAAAACTAACTCCCTTTATTTGACTATGATTTATATATTTGTGTTATGAACACTGACATATAGAATCATAGAATAGTTAGGGTTGGAAAGGACCTTAAGGTCATCTAGTTCCAACCCCCCTGCGTGGACAGGGACACCTCACACTAAACCATGTCACCCAAGACTCTGCCCAACCTAGCCCTGAACACAGCCAGGGATGGCTCATTCACAAGTTCCCTGGGCAACCCATTCCAGTGCCTCACCATTCTTACAATAAAGACCTTTGGTATATCCATTCTAAACTTCCCCTGTTCAAGTTTTAACCCATTACCCCTTGTCCTATCACTACAGTCCCTAATGAAGAGCCATCCCCAGCATCTTTGTAGGCCCCCCTTCAGATACTGGAAGGCTGCTATGAGGTCTCCACAGAACCTTCTCTTCTCCAGGATGAAAACCCCAACTTGCTCAGCCTGTCTTCATATGGGAGGTGCTCCAGTCCCCTGATCATCCTCGCGGCCCTCCTCTGGACATGTTCTAACAGTTCCTTGTGTTTTTTATGTTGAGGACACCAGAACTGCACAGAATACTCCAAGTGAGGTCTCACGAGAGCAGAGGAGAGGGGCAGGATCACCTCCTTCGACCTGCTGGTCGTACTCTTTTTGAGGCAGCCCAGGATATGCTTGGCTTTCGGTGCTGCAAGAGAACACTGCGGGCTCATGTTAATTTTCTCATTGACCAATACCCCCACGTCCTTCTCTGCAGGGCTGCTCTGAATCTCTTTTTTGCCCAAACTGTAGCTGTGGCTGGGATTGTTTCGACCCAGGTGTAGGACCTTGCACGTGGCATGGTTAAACTTCATAAGGTTGCCATCAGCTTGGCAATGAGCACTTACACCATGTGGATTTGTCAAACCAAAGTCACTCAATTGCCTGCACACATATTGCTATCTTTCCATGGTTTTGGGTGTCCAAGCTCACATGTGACTTCTTATTTTTACAGCTGACAGGTACAGAGGATGGCAATCTCAGTTTGTGTTTTGACATGGAGCTGAGAATTAGAAATCCTAATCATCACGGCACACCAGCCTCCTTCCTGGTGGGATAAACTTTCCACAAAGTTATAAGGGGAAGCCAAGTAAAACAGTCTAGAGGGTGGAAAATGTAAAAATGCAAGCTGGGTCTTAAATTTTCATATTTATAGGCATAGGACTTCACAAGCATATATACTGTTTGTAGCAAGAGACTTCTAAAAAGTTCCTCTTACAGAAGTGAAAAATATATGTAAAACCTATTCAGCATTTATTTTTAGATTGTAATAGAGAAAGGCATAGAGTTTTAAAAAACACCCTAACAAACCTCTAGACAAATGTGATCCATATGACCTACTTGACAAATAAAATAATCACTACTTACTTGATCTTCTCCATATATTCGGGTGTATTCTGATTAGTCATATTCGAAGGACTAATATGAAGCTTGAAATCTGGTCCAAAATACTCAAAGTAGTCATTGTATGGCAACTCTATAAACCAAGACACAAAAGACACCTTTGTCACCCGAAAAGATTTCAAACATTTTAAATTCAACAATTGTTTTAACAGGATTTTAGTTAGAGAACTATCAAACCTGAAGCATTTCGGTAATCAATAAGTAAGTACTGCCTAAACTGTTCAGTGTTTTTCCTCTGAATTATTCAGTAAATGAATTCAAATTTGTTAGCAAAATACAAAGAAAAGAGCAAGCTCTACTGCAGTCATGTTAGAACATACACTGGAACAACATACATAGATTTGAGAAAATAATTAAAAATGCTACTTCTGCAGGAAAGAGAAGATCAACTGATGATTTCTTATGGCTGTTTTCAAAATCAATCTGGTTCAAAAGGCTTAAGTGAGCCATTCAAAATATTCCTTCAGTAAAATTAGTAATACTCAATACTAAGTTGACATTTACAGCTAGCTCAACATCCATGGTAAGTGAGCACTGTACAGAGATTCAGTGATGCCCATGTCTGTTCATTTCCCCCTTCCCTCGCTTTTTATACTTGCACACACAACTGTCCCTGACTGGAACATCTAATCACCAAAGTTAAAGACTCTCATCAAAAACTTTGACTGACAAAGAATATAAATTGACATGCACAATGGAAAATATACATCTTGAAAGGTACTGTCCAAATATTCTTTTCTCACTGACAGCAACATTCCACTGAAGTCAGACAGAAACACTATGAATCCAGCAAGAGATAAATAACAGCAAAAGCTTATCAGGAAAAGCTGCAGTCCAACATGAAAAATACTGTTGACTGATATGCAACAAACCAGTCCAAATAATTTTGCAAAGAGACATTCCAAAACCATGTTTAGAAATATATTTGGCCAGAACTAGAGGGAGTGCAGGACCTTGGGGAACTTCCTTAGAGAAACTACTTCATTGTTTAACTAAGCAAAAGGAGTCCACTATTGTTTTTTTGACTTTTAAATTGTTTTAAGATAGCTTGTATAAGCAAAATTGAATAAAATGAACAAAGTCAATATACTTTCACAGTTACTTTTAAGTCACGGATACAATGAAGAAACAGTTGTTTTACATAGTAAAACAGACACCTGCACACTCATTAATTTCTTTTAAATAGTATGTCTGTGGTGCTCACCTTACTTAGATCTACCTGTTACAATCAAAATGCAGGATATATTCTATCATACTAATGACATTCATATTAAAAAGTTACAAGCAAGGTTCTGTAAGCTTTAGATGTTTTGAATTTCCAAAAAATGATCCAATCATTTAATTTTTTGCCAAAGCATAAAAGAAGACCCAAATTCTTACTTTTATTTAGTGCATAAGCTACTGAAATTTTATTGTCTAAATCCTAACAATAACTTTCTTCATTGTTTATTCTAAACAGATGCTTAGAAATATTTGCTATCTGTTCACTTAAACCCTCTCATGATTATTCTTTTAAGAAAACATTAACTTGGGTATTAATATTTACCATTAGGAATTTCACAATCTAAGGCAACAGCAGTTTCATATGTCCAGCATCGAGCAACATTACGAATTGTATATCCTCCTCCTCCCAACATCAGCAATGGCAAGTTAAAAGTTTTTACAACTTCCACACATTTAGCATGACCTGTCAAACACAAAAAGAGTTGACAATACGTGCAAAATATCTACTAAAGAGAAAAATATATAATTAACTATTTAATAGACATATGCAGTTGCACTTATCACGTAAGAACTGAATTGATTCAAGTAAAACAGAACTGTCTCCCCCTAGAACTAAGTTCAACCTCACAAAAAGTCAAGTCCTACAGATAAAAAATGTACAAAATACATTGAACATTAATTATCCACCCCAGCCTTCAGAGACTTTGCATGATGAGCTATCGCTGCTTTTCTGAAATGCTCTTAGGAAGTTTAGCATTTTGTCTTTTCGTAACTGAAGTCAACACACAGTAACAAATCTAGGGACAATTTGGCACATCAAATGCAACAGGGAAGGAAGGGAAAACAGTAAATCAGTTACTTGGTCCTTTCTACTTCTAAGTTTGAACCTGTATTAGAGGTTGCTAAGTCTTGCTTACAGAGTGAACTGGTGCAAAGACAGTACACACTCCAGGGAGATACAGCATACTGAAAGGCATCTGTAGGAGGCAGCAGCTCTCTTGGTTTCCCAGATATGTAAGATGGAAAAAAATCTGAGCTGTATGAGCAACTGAAGTAGCTTTGCCACCTGGTGCAAATCAAGAAAAGAACCCTGAAATACTGCAGACCCAACAGATACTATACTGCATTTTGTTGCCTATAAAACTCTTAATTGCCTCATTAAAAAAACACAAACCCAAGAAAATCCAGAAAATGAATGATTCAAACAGGTTGGATTCAAGGTTTAGCAGAAGTTCAACATACATGTAATGTATTATTAATTACTATCAATAACAAGAATAATATTTATGTTGCTTGCTAAATTAGCATCTCAGACCGATTTTCATAATAACTTTTTTTATAAAAGCATAAGGAATGCTGAAGAAAATTAATCCTGTAGAAGTTTATAAAAATGTTAATGTAAGGCTCAGTGCAACAATAAATACCAATGCAAACTTAGTGTTTTCATTTCAGTAATACCTATTATACACCCAACAGGTGTTTGACATTTAGTATCAGTAGTCATACTAAATGAACCATTAGGTTTTTTATTCGCCCATCATAATAAGTGTTGCAGTAGGACAACTCTTCTTGTCCTGTCATTTCAGAACATTGCTTTAAAGCTACAGAAAGCCTGTGCATAGAAGAGATTACTTAAGTGGCTAGGAAGAACAGGGAAAACCAAGCTTAACTTTTTTAGACGGACAGAAAGAAAGAGGCAACTTCTGGGTTTCTTTTGGTCACCCCTGTATAGCAAAGAAAAAGGTGATTAATCATAGTAACGAACAAGTCTTTGTGACTCCAGTCCTCACCATGCAAGTGTCTTGAAAAATAGTATGAAGGGTAGAAGTTTATATTAAATAAAAGTTACAGACAACACACACACTTTTCTGCTTACCTTTAACAGTAAGATTAAAACATCCCAGCCTGTCACCAGACAGTGAATCTGCTCCACACTGTAATACCACAGCACTGGGCTGGTACATCTCCATTACTTTGGATATAATCTATAATCAAGATAAAACACCAATTAATTCATTAATTCATGTTATGGAAATATACTCACAATATTGAACAAGCATCCTTCTAAAGAGCTTAAAAAAAAAAAAAGTACTCACTGGTTTGAATATCTGTCCATATGATTCATCATCTATACCATCTCTCATTGGAAAGTTGACAGCATAGTATTTGCCTTTTCCAGCACCAATGTCCTATATAGGCAAAGATGACAAATGTTTTATTACAAACACAGAAGTACATGATGGTATAATAGGAAAACATCTACACAGGTCCACTAAGACATTTTGTACCATTATTCATGTCTGCGAGATAAAAAAAGGTGAAACACCTTACTTGATTCCTATTCTCCCATACAATTATTTTATAGTGTAGAAGTTGGACACCAAGACCAAGTTTGCAGTCAGTATACTTGTTTTAACTCAAAGATTTAAGACAAAAAAGACAAAATGTAACTCAGCAGTTTCAGATGGTGAAAACAGTTAAGCAGAAACAGCTTACAACCTAAAGATCCCTGCTTGCCACTCATTCCTATTTCTTCCCTTTAGCTCACCACTAAGAAACTGATCCAGTACATGGAGCAGCTCTCTGCCACTAATAAAGGTGCAGTGGGGAAGATACTCAGATTTAATCTGTTCAGTTTGGCTGTAAACTACCATCAAACACCAGCTCTACAAAAAGAGCACATTTCAGGCCCAACCTGGTTGAAAAACTACAAGGCACAAATACTGAACTTATATTCAACTTCTCAACACTAGCTATTGAAATAGTCATGGACTTTTCCCTCTTCCTGAACAAAGCCTCCTTAGCATTGAAGGCAACAGTTAACATTTCACTTCCAGTAACTATCTTTCACTGGGTGGGGGGGAGGGCGTGGTGAATGTGTGAGGCAAGACAGACAATAAGGGATAGGGATGGGAGAAAGATAGACATGAGGACAGGGACAAATGGCCCAATGCAGCATATACACAATGTTAGCAGTTGATTTTTTTTTCCTTCTAGCATGTTATTATTTCATAGCATTGCAAGATTAGTGACGCTGAAGACCCCTGCTGAACTGAAAATTCTGGCTGATCTGGAGCATAACAGTTACCCAGAATCTCCTGAGTTACCTAGACTTTCAAATGCCGATTTTTCTGAGGTGACGGTGACTTTTTTTCCAGATTAAAACAGAAGCAAAAAACCCCAACCCACACAACACAAAAACCAAAAAAAAAAAAAGTCATTAAATCTATTTTATCCTAGAACATAAAATAGCCAAATGTTCACACAATCTCCCACTAAACTAGGTAATTATCTTCCAGCCTGAGCTACCCAAGGGACGTTTTCTCTAACTGATACTTGCATTGGTGATAAACACTAAAGAAACAATATAACATCATGATAGTTGCCCATTCATCAACAGATCAAATTTCCACATAGAACCTGGGCCTCTATGTAGTATTACAGTCTCAACTGACCTATCTACTTAGAATGTTAATGCTACTATGATACATAGAAAATTAAATAACTTACTAAGGACATTGCAAGTTCAGATGTGCAATACCTTCAGTAGAAAAATTAATGAATACAGCTGAACTAGACAACCTCTGTGAGCTACACTGATAGAGCAGAGGTCACAAAACCATCAGCTGAAGCATGATTTGTTCCTGCATCACATAAGTGGAACTTGATAAGCAAACTAGACCAACTAACTAAAGAATTACAGGAAAATACTTGAATGGAGCCCACTGACAAGAAATGAAGCTAAGATTTAGTTGTTAAACTTCATGTAAATAACCAGAAACAGTACTTTAAGCTCAGCAGAAACAAGTGGTGAAACACTGGCTTCCAGAAGGAACACTGACTTTTCAGAGAAATAGATCTCCCTTTAGTTCAATTAGTTTTGCACGCTCTAGAGATTGGAAAAAGCTTTTTTTTTTTTTATTATGGGGATATCATAATTGCAATAATGCTTGCTGAAGTCCGTATGCAGGCAATACTCATTTCAAAATACTAGCTAGCAGCACAGAATAAAAGTTACTATGCCTTAAGTACTGTTTCTCACTGACACTCTACTGAAAAAAAATCCCAGTAACACACAATATTAATCTATTTATTTCAACTGTGTTATCTTTAAATTCTTTGTCCTGGGTGTGGTGAGGCGAAGAGTCCATAAACTTCTGTGTCAACGGGAAGTGCCATTTCTAAAAAGCCAAGATATCTAACCCCTAAAAAAAAAGGAAAATAAATCCAGCCAAATTCAGCAACAACAGCTTGTCATGATAAACATCCTGGTCTGAGCTGCCTTTTTTTTGAAGCACCACTACCACCTTGTGGCCAGAGAAGTTAAACCACATAGATAAAACAATGCCTTATCTGATTTCTACCTAAATCAATTTAGAACACAGTTTAACAGTGCCTAATCACCATAATAATATTTGGCTCCAACAATCACACTGAAATGAAGGCTTAGCACCTCACTGATTTAAAGCTCAATTTTAATTTACTTCTGGGTCCTCTGGGTATCATCAGCACACTGGGAAGCACACATTTCAGGAATATTAGCATAAAAACAAACATCTCCATCACTTGACTCAATTTAAAGGTATTCGGAAAACAGTGAATTCTTTCCTAACGTAGCAGTTCTAGAGATCAACTTTTCAGAAGTGTTTACAATTTTAAATAATTATTAACTGTATGCATAAAAGTTCAGCCTGGAGAAGAGAAGGCTGCGTGGAGACCTTATAGCAGCCTTCTAGTATCTGAAGGGTGCCTACAGGGATGCTGGGGAGGGACTATTCATTAGGGACTGTAGTCATAGGACAATGGGTAACGGGTTAAAACTTAAACAGCAGAGGTTTAGACTGGATATAAGGAAGAAATTATTTACTGTTAGGGTGGTGAGGCACTGGAATGGGTTGCCCAGGGAGGTAGTGAATGCTCCATCCCTGGCAGTGTTCAAGACCAGGTTGGATGAAGCCTTGGGTGATATGGTTTAGTGTGAGGTGTCCCTGCCCATGGCAGGGGGGTTGGAACTAGATGATCTTGAGGTCCTTTCCAATCCTAACTATTCTATGATATTAAAGTACAAACTTGCTGACACCAGATGAGTGACTTACCGATGGAGAGCCTCTGATAAGAAGTTTAATCTAAGAGTTTGAAGCTAGGCTTAATTATATATTAATCCTAATACTTTAAATACTCATTCAAGTTGTGAAGTGGAAAATTTTCCTGTTCTAACAGACAAGAGTCTAACATGAGGAATGACTAGCAAGTTTAATATGAAGGGCCAGGAAAACTGGTTTCCATTTTAAGCTTTGCCAGAGATTCTACATCTTAAATGCTAATTCTTCACAGACCCATGCTATAAGGCTCAGTACACAACTGTATGTAAGACATACTAAAGTTCTTCAGCAATGAGCATCAAGAGAACTTCATGACATAAGAAATACTAAAAAAAATGAGTCAACTATATTACCAGGCAAATAGAACATAAGCAAATTCAAGTTGCAACTAAAGCTTTGTGATTCTAGCATGAAGATATTCTAAGATTTGAAATAATTTCTGAAGCCATGTGATCTCCAGTTATTTTTCACTGCACATGCAGAACTGAAACGCATAGCCATTATAAATATACCACATTGTCTTCCTAGACACATTTCCAAAATCTGAGCGAACTAAACTAATCATACATTCGAACTAAAATTTCAGACAAGTTATCCAGAAGTGAAGGTGTCAGTTTCACAAGTGAATAATTTAGTTCCCCGCTATCCTGGGTTCCCCCCCCCCCCAAGGTTCTTCAAGTCTATCACTCTAGACTAACATACTTTCTGAAAAGTTGCTGGTATATATTATTACTGGACACAGTTACTGTAACCTAGTATGAAAACAGTATCTACAAGCAAGACCATAAGAAAGAATTTATCATCTAATGAAATTCCATATTCAACCTTACCCTAAGGTCCCCTGTGCCTGGAAAATATTCACCATACTTATGGAATGATACTGTCATGACACGATCTGTAGTATAAAATGCTTCTTCAACACCATCACCATGATGGATATCAATATCAATATACAACACTCTTTGGTGATACCTAAAAAGAAAATATTGTATGAGAAATCATCATTATCTGTTATGTTCATAATATATCCTTACCTAACAAGGAAAAACCCAATGATAAAAACCAAACCATAAAACCCAAGATTACAATCATTTTGATTACTTTGGTAGCAGTCACCATATGGTCTTAGAATTCTCAATATAGTTTAGATAATAATGAAAGTAAATTCATCTTCATAAAAATAATTTAAGTATGCAATTATATTAGTATTTACCCCAAATTGTATCACCTCCTAGAAGCTATACCTTGTGTTTCTGTCCACACCACTTTCAGTTGTTCACATCTGCTGAATTCATCCCATTCACAGGGATTTGTTTCTGCCTTCTCAATAATTATCAGCACAGCCTACACTAAAACATCTCTTACTGCATGCTTCAGACAGCATAGTGCCAGAAGCGGGAAAAATCCGTGATCCATAAGCTCACAAAATATTAAATTTAAGTACTTATTTTCTATCTAGTTTTCTTCTTCACCTCTGTTACTTGTACAGATAGGCACATTCTTATTTCCAAGAGTACCACCCTTACTATTAGCATGAACTTATTAAACTACTGCTTAGTAGAGACCAGTTTCTTGAAGCCTCAGACAACAGCACGTATTCCTTAAATTCTATCAAGATCAGAAGATGCATTTCCATTATGCTTTGCATAGTGCTAGAAAATGTGAACCTGAGCAACCATAATTTCAGGTGGGTTAGGATTTTTTGCTTAACAAGCCACTGAACAGGACACTTCCTTATTGTATATATAACCCATAGTTATTTGAAAGTTTCTTTCCTTCACAAGTACATTAAGCTAACAAGTTTGAGACTGGACCACAGAAAATCATACAGCTTTTCTGACTGCAGAGAAAGACACTAAATACATGCCTTACATTAAAATTATGTTAACATTGACTATTTGTGGGTGCATTTAGAAATCTTTTTAATCTTTAAAAAACACTTCCAAATTACAGCTGCTTCCCCATCCCTCACCAGCAGACTCAGCTGTTACATTCACAAGAGTCAAATATCTCAAATATTTTTTTAATAAATGAGATTTATGAGTTATTGGAAGAGATACAGTCCCCTGAAGCAGCACAAGTAACACTGAGGATCTGAAATTTTAGTGAAGCATTATTGCTTGAAGTTAATTATATGACCACTTTTTCATTACTCCTCAGTTTTTTATTTTGCAGTCACAGCAGCACAGCTGTTATTTCATTATTTATTCATAACAGCCACATTAATTCACATAACAATCCAAAGAAGCTTAGTGCCTGATCTTCCCTGAATATTCCTGTTTGGTTTAGCAGTGACTCAAATGATAAGGAACAAGCAGGCATATTGAGAAACCAAATGGGTGTACGATTGTGAACATAATGACTGCCATAAGGGGCCAGAGCAGTGATCCACCTAGCTTACTATTCTGTCCCCATGAGTAGCAACAAGAGATTAACATTTACAGAATGCATGTAAGCTTGCCCATTTTCTGCAGTCTGCTACCCTCATACTTCTCCCACCATCTAGAATTACAGCATATGGGGTTCTAGAATTACAGCATATGGGGTTTTAGAGGGTGCATCATTGCTTGGATGTTTAACATCCATTTACAGACCTCTTGTCCATGATTATGTTTAATCTCTTTTTTGAATCTGTTGTTGCTGTCTGCTTCCTTCAGCTTCCTGTAGCAGCAGGCTCCACAAGTTAAGTATACTCTGTGTAAAGAAGTACTTCTAAGTATCTGTTTTAAGCCTATCTCCTATTAGTTATCTTTTCAGCTTGTCTGCATCTTCTTGCTGAAACCAAACCAGGCAAAGCTTGACATTTTCTTAATTGAAACTATACAACATGGGCGATGGAAACTCACTGAAACAGTATTAAAAACCATATCTTCAGATACTTAAATACTTGAATTTGACATTTTATCTTGTTCCCATCATACACTTACTTCAGTAACTCAAGGATAGCAAGCACAATATCATTGACATAACAGAAACCAGATGCCTCTGATTTCTTGGCATGGTGAAGTCCTCCAGCCCAATTAACAGCCATGTCTGTCTGTTGTCTGTTCAATTTTACTGCCCCAGCTGTAAAAAGACAAACACAAAAATTAAACACAGTTAGAAACTTCTAACAGCCTTTAAATCTGTTACATAAAATAGTACATTAATTTTTAAGTAAACTGATCCTAGGTCTGAACCCTTACCGAGATACTTGATCCATTTCACATTTCAGTCTGTAACTGACTTAAAGATTATTATCTCTTTCTTTAAAAAGAGACATTTCTATTCACTTCAGTTTTAAATATGCTACCAAAGTTTTAAGTTGCTGGCATAAATGTAATAAAGCTACAAAACAGCTGGCAAACAACCTTTACTTACCAACAGAGCCTCCAGTTGACAGCTGACAGAACTCAAACAGGCCATCAAATACAGGACAATCTTCTCCAACATTAACTGTGTAAGAAATGTATTACTTTTCAAAAATGCCATTCCAAATCCATTGCTATATGCATGGATAACACAGATGCAAGCATAGTTCATTCAACATTTTAACTACTCCTGCCTGAGCCTCATTTTTGTTAAATTTTATCACTGAAACCAACGTAAAGTCTTCTTAATCTGAGATGACTCTACTTTTACTTTTAGTTTCCATGAGCTTTGTCTCCTTGTTAAGAAGAAGTTAGATAATTTTTAGATTTTGGAAGAAGTCTGATTAACATAGGTTATGTTAAGAAAGGCACAACTACTTGGAAAAATAATTTGCTGAAACTAAGGCATCATAAAGAGGTTACAGTACTGCCTTTTAAATTTATAAAATAGCTGTCAAACTGCATTCCTAACAGTACTTTGAGCCTATTCTTATAATTAAAGGAATAAATTAACATATAGTGTGAACAGTAAATAATATACAGTTTTTAGTATCCAAGAGAAATGAGTATCTCCTTTTCTTGACATAAAACGTTTTCACAGATTTTTACTTCTCTTCTAAAAGCCATTATTTTTTTCAGAAAGATTTTTCATTAGAACAGATTTTAAGACACTTTCAGAAACTTAAGTTCAATCTGTGTATTAAGCCTGTAAAAATTATTGCTTCACATCTAGAATATACCCTGTGAAAGGGGAAGCAAAAATCCTTCCATAAACTTAAAAGAACATTTTTGCCAAGACGGCTGCTTTTAATAGAAAAGTCCCCAAATTAGTGTAGCTAAAGGCAGGCATATGTTAGTCTTGCTACAGTACTTTTCTAAGCCACCACCACCATGAAGCCATGTTCATACCTTTGTATTGGTAAATACTGAGTTTTAAACAACACTAACCAGCAAAGTATGTATATACAGAGTAACCTAATATTGACACTTACATCTCTGCATCTGTTTGCTGTACTCAGACATATTGTCAGGCCTTATTGATCGGAGAAATTTTATGTATTCATCACTATGGTACTTGGTCATTTCTTCTGCAGTAGCTTTGTGGGGTCGCTGATGACAAGAACAAGTTACAGAAATAATCAAGAGTGCTCTGCACAATCAGCTAAGAACTTGCTAAAACAGGTCGAAAGAAACCTAATTTGAAGGGAGAAGAGTTAAACTGATAGCATTGCTGCTTTACACAAAACATACTCTGTTGTTAGTATACAACTTGATTAATTACCCCAATATCTTCCTAACACCTCACCCCCCAACCACAGAAATACTGGTGAAAATTGTCTGTTGGGGCTCTACACTTCTTCCAGACATGGACAATAACCCCCAGTCTTCACCCATTACAAAATATTGCTTTACTTCTAACAGAGACCTCTGAACACACTACGTATTTGCTATTTCCACTTCCACTTTTCTCCTTTTATTTGTGTGAGAACACTTGAAGCCCTTTAAAACAAATGAAAATGCTCCAGTGGACATTCCATTGCTTATACTCACATATATTTCCATTTTTCTGTATAAGCCATAATTTAGCAGCAAGTTGTGGGTCATTCGAATCCTATGAGGTTTCATCGGATGCCCTTGTCCATAGTAATAGTTTCCAATATCACCTGTCAATATCACACAAATGAACAGCTATTACAAAGCCATTTTTAATTGCTACTTACAAGAATCATTCTCAGAAGATAAGCATGCAGGTATGATTCCAGTAAAAAACCCTCAAAACATAAAAAAAGAAGCTAAGAAAAAAAGGAAGCAAATCTAACAGTTTTACTACAAGCAGACAGCAGTGGGAGGGCATATGGTTTCCAATCAAAAGTGAAGAAAATAGTGGGACAGAACTGAAGAATAAATTATGGGAAACAGAACTGGAATTAAGAGAGGAGCAGAAACTACTGAAGACATAGCCATACTATACCATAACAGAGGCTGCAGCAAAGCCTACCACTTTGCAGAAGCTGATCTGAAGACACCATCCTCAGCCTGCCCATAACTACTAGCCCTAGCAGTTACATTCCAGAAGCTAGCTTTGGATCCCTTGCTGCAATCACATGCATAAACATTCCACAAACACCTGCTTGCTAGGGATCCACAGTAGTTTATTAACAGAACTTGCAATTCAGATTAGCCCAGCTCTGTCAAATTGGAGAGCAACTAGACACACGATTAATATAACAAGTTAGACACATTATTTCTAAGAAAAGAAAGGCTACTATCACAGGCTAGTAAGTTTTCCCCTAGCTCAAGTATTGTTAGAACATGCATACCTCTCTCTACTTTGAACACTGATATTACTGAGACATGAACCTCTTTAAACATAACTAGCAATCCATGTTTCTGAAACGCAGAGAATCACAAAATGTATGTCCAACCGTCAATGGCCTTCAGCTGGAGAATTCCATAACAGCTATTTGCAACAGTACCTATTATTTTTGACCAAATTTCCTGGTAGGATTAGTGAACTTTTTACTTTCGTGAATTTATTTATTGAGTTTTTACTTTTCTTTCACATCCCCCAACACGCTCTGCCTTGTCCACTGGGAACTAAGGCAACATTGTTTTCACAATGTCATACTATTTTACAAATTTTGTTAATCAGAGGGAAGAAGTAGCACTGCTACAGAACACCTTTAGTTTCATCTCTTCAATATAAGCTTCAGTTTAGGAGAAAGGGAAAATGCCAGTTGCAGTAGCATCACCAACTACCAAGAAAAGCAAGCACTACAGTCAGATAAAATCTCAAAGCACTCTCAAATCCAGCTTTCAGAGTGATGAGGAAAGTAAGGACACTTAGGAAAACAGATATAACCTAATGTAGTGCAAGATGAAATAATCTAGAAAAACAGTAACTCAACACCTAGCTCTTAGCAGTCCCATAACAACAGAAATACTATGTTTTAGCATTAAGAACTTCGAAGAACTTGGTCCTACTAATTTAGGAACTGAAGTGGATGATTAGCACTTCCTGTCAGTTATTAAGACCTGGCATCTTGCAGATACTTCTTGCAAGCTTGCAATTTTGGTCACAGGCAGGTCAAGAGCAAAAGATATTGAGAATATAACCACCTTCTTTCCTACCAGGAAAAAAAATAAATTCCCAACATCTTATGAAACAGTACAAATTTGGAATTTAGGAAAGATCTACCACAGCTCTTTGAAACTAATGATTAGAAGATGTAAACCAGCTATTTACGAGGCCTGCTTTGCTTTGTGAAATTATTAAGTCTCAGATTTACAAAACTTCAAGCTATCAACAGCTTAAAATTTTGAAATTTTTAAGGTAACAGTGACTTTCAATAACATGATGCTTTTGAGCAAACAGAATTCCAAATGCATCTGTGGTTTAAGGAATGCACACTTTAATTTTAACTAACTTCAGCTTGTATGGTTACTGACATTTTAATTTTACCCAGAACACTGACGGACAAAGAAGCAGACCATGAAGAATTATTTTCTGTCTTATGTAAAGCATAAGATCTGTTATTCTCCCTTATGTAAGAGAATAAAAAAAGCGTAACAAGCTTCCAAAATATAGTTGCAACATATCCTTTGATATACTGCAATTGATCAATTAAACAAATTCAAAGGTAAGTGTATATTATACATGCCATACTCTGCAGCATATGTACACTTAAAAAATAATTAAGTATACCTTTTAATTTTCACTTTATTTTTTTACCAGAAAGGAGAACTTTTAAAAGAATTTGCAAGTTGGTAAACTAAACAGGAGCTTATTTAACCAAGTAGACCTGTGGGTGAGTATCTAGCAGAAGCATATTAATCTTTCCATATTAGACATCAGCAGTAACGACTAACAATAGATAATAGTATACGCATTAGCAACAGGCAATACAATTTACACCTTTCAGGTCTTAGTATCACTAGAAAAAAAAAATTTGGCATTAGCCTCATAAAAAAATAAATTCAAACATATGGACAAAAAGCCCATGAAGTTTCAAGAGACTGTTGCAATGTGCATTTTAGCAGGGGTGGGGAAGGAAAAGGTACAGAGGAGGCTCCACTTTCTTCATTAGCACCTTGATTTGGAGCCAACAACACATCACAAAAGGCAGCCATCATCCTGTCCTGAAGGCAAAGGCGTCAAAAGTCTCTCCTCCTTTACTCAGTGAAGAAGATGCCCTTCCTAATACAAACACTTTATCCACAACTGAGTTAAAAAGTTCTGCTCATAGTGCCAGAAACTCTGACTAGGGTATGAGTATAGTATATATGAGTATATAAGTGAGGACAAGTGCACAAGATTAGTATTGCAGACAGTATGAGTATTTAATCTTACATTTGTCAATACAAAGGTAAAAATCATACAGAAGTGTATGAGAAATGAGCATATTTTATATCACTCACCAGTGTGGTTGCACATGGGAAGTGCAAAAGAACATAAATTAAAAAGGAAGCGGACAGAAAACATGCAAAGTAGTATATGTAGAAAATTGGCAAATCTATTAACTTTTCACAGCAAGGCTTCAAGGACTCAAATTTACTGGTTAATACCAGTAATCAGCTAAATGGCTCTCATTGAGAAGGAACAACATCTCCAGAAGTTGAATCCTTAACTGAAAAGAAACAAACTAAGAGCTAATTCTAGCATGAGCTTACTGTCCTGCAGCATTCGTCACAAGATTCAAAACATGATACCTACAAACGACCAAAAGAGCTACCTGAAAATTCAGTTGTAGCATACATCATCACATTTTGGTTTCAAATATATAAAAAAAAAAATTCCCAATTCATACAAGTCACTTGCTTAAATTCTGAAGAGAGCTACCAAATAAAAACAAACCTACATGACTCATTTAATGAACGTAAGTTTTAGGCTAGTTTTAGAACTTCCCTATCGAAGACTTCAGCAAAGTCTACAGATGTCAAATACTTCAATACATAGAAAAATACAAGAGACTACATGCCTTAAAGTAACTTCAGTTATGCATGACAAGCACACAACCAATTGACAAAAGCTGCTATGTCCCCCAAAAAGTATGTTAGTCTCTCTAGTTATGCAAACTATACCGAAAACCAGCACCTTTAAATTAGCCATTGCAGAACAGTCCTAAAGGCTTGAACAAAGAGGCAAGATATGAAATTCACTTATCTTTTTGATACTTTGTAAATTGTAAGTTACATTACTTTGTGACTTTTATACAAATAGATTGTTATATACACTGATCATATTTGCTTATTTTAAGTACAGTTAATATAAAACCAGGAGGTATTTAAGAATGGTACCAACTGCTGAAATGGAAACCACATGAAAAAAAACCAAAGAAATCTTAATAGCAGTAGTTAAATTTGGACTGACTTCAGCAATACTAATGAGTGAATTCATGTAAGGATGAATGTAAAAAAGATCATTAATGCCTGATCAGTCCAACAAACAGCTATTCGAACAGGCCTAAAATTACCTCACTAGCACCTGAAGGGCTGATTTGGGTCCTTTGTTTGGTTTTTTTTTGCTAGTTTTTAAAATCAAGCAGACAGCTTAAGATTAGCAAAGCTATGACTTCTGATCCCTGAACAGAGGTTGGACAATTCCAATGTGTTTGGAAGCCACTGTGCAAAGCACTGATGAATTTCTGTGAAACCCTTCATTTTAAGTTCATTTTATTTGCAGACATAAGCTTTAACTAGAAGTGCCAATGTACTTAAACAATGTCTGAATATAGTAGCATTCTGCCCTATTAAAACAGGTTTAGTCTCGTTTTTATGGGTGGGACCAACCACATTCTGAAGCAGATCTCAAATTTGTCATGAAGGTAGAGCCTTTTGAAAACCCATATGACATTATGCACAAGCAGCAATCTAAACAATACTGCACTGGCATGGAATGAATACACTTATTAACTGTAACCACGTTAGTCGTGCGATTCCCTAGAACTGTGCTTTGCTGTAAAAGCAGAGTTGAAAAGACCATTTAGGCCCTGTCCTCATTGCTACGGGCAACTGTACAACACACACCTATCTTGGAAGAGGCCATTCAACTACTGAGCCAAATGCTGCAAGACTGTGGCAATACCCTGGAAACATACGGTAAGAGGCTAAAATAAAATACTATATCCTTCCCTACTAGCATAGTTCTAAGCAGTGTGAAGAACAGACTTCACTAAGCTATGGCCATATGTACATTCAGACTAGAAGCATTTATTAAACATAGTTCAGACAAGATGACAAAAATATTTTATTTTAGTTCTTCCCATGGCATACTGGTGCAAATTTAAACAAAATTCTTGATGTGAGCATGATCACAAGCAATGCTCCTGCAAACTGGATGTGGCTGACAGTCTATTACAAATTGCAGAAAATTAAATCACGCTTCACCCACCCAAAGTTTTATTGGTTCCAGGTACAATGTGAAGGCTATTAAAACCGTTAATTATCAGAAAGAGTTAATACACTGAGAAAACTTGGTGACAGGCTAATTTAAAAAAGCAGTTTTATCTGACAACACTGAGTTTCACTAAAGTATGCAGGAAATTATTGCATCTTGGGAGATATGCATATATGCTTTGAGTACTTTTCAACACTTTCTAATGTAAGCTTTTAAAGAAAGAGAGTGCAAGTATGCATGGAGGGACAATTATGACAAAAAATACTCATTTGCTTCAGTTATGACAACCTTGGAGATATGTTACTACCTCAGTTGTAGTTATCTATGAGTTGAGGTATTCATGGGTTCTTCCGGCTTTGGGTTAAGATTTCCAGTGTTCCCCGTGCTTTGATTCAAGACTTTGCTGGTATAACACAGTTACAAGATACTCAGAATTGCCAGATGAGCAACAAATTAGCATAAAAAATACTTACTGCAGGTACTAACTCAAAAAAGAGTTATTAGAAGAAATTTTAAAGTATTCAGGAACAGTGTAGATGAGGCCCTCAGTGACATGCTTTTGTGGTGGACTTGGTAGTCCAGAGTTAATAGTTGGACTTGATGATCTTAAAGGTCTTTTCCAACCCAGTTGATTCTATTATTCTGTTTCCAAAAGAATGTGAGATAACTGTTGCCTTTGCCAGTAAATAGTAAGACATCAAAAGCATTCCAAAGCTGTACCTGTCACATAGAAAGCATTTTTTTTAAATCACTTTTACAACAGACACTATTATTGTTAATGACATTTATCCTAGTCTACATACTTCAGCAAAATATGTGCTACAACTGCTTTAAGTCACCATTATCCTGCCACCTTCAAACTTATTCCTTTTGCAGTTTCTCTCCCCTCTTCAGTAGTATAGCTTTTTGGCTGTTAAGGGAGTCTAATGCTAGCAATGAGTATCAAAATGTAGTGATAACAGAAAAACTGAAGCTATCAATAACTAGTAAACTTCAGCCACCTGACTTAAAAAAAGGAAAAAATAAAACAAGAAGAAAGCATATTGACGAAAAAAAATAAACCCAAAATCAAACCATATAACCATTTGCAGAGAGAAAACTTATAAACTTTCGTTGCATCTTCCTTTCAACAAGAAAGGCAAAAAGTGTTACCTGTTCCCTAGGAAAAGTAAGATCCCAGTCTCACCAAAATTATCCCTAACAGGGGCCTCCTTTCCCCTTCAGGCTGAACAAAGAATCAGAGCTACCAACAAAGAGAAGGGGGCGGCAACCATCAGTCTGCCTCCTTTAGTGTAGTAAAAGGGAAGAAGAAAAAAAAAAAAAGGCCCCACAATGTCTGCCATTTCTAAAGAACGGCAGATTTGCTACAGCAACAGACACCTTTGATATCTTAGTGGGTTTAGCCATTCGTCTTCAGTTCCAAAATGGTCAAAACACCAAAGCAATCTTAACCTCAGTTTCCCGGCTATTACAAACACCAGTCTCAGGCGCCAACGTAAAGGCCTGTTACAATACAAGGCAATTTTAAAAAAACATAAATAAAACCCTAAATCTCTCAACTAATCTGACCGAATTTGCCCTCCTAGTACAGAAAAAGGAAAACCAAATGCAATCTCTAGAAGAAAACTTCTCGCTGCTGTGGCCAGGCAGAACCACAACCAAGTTGCTACAAACAGCTAAAACTAAGCAGAAGCTTCACGTGCTTTTCCGACGTGATTGACAATGCAGATCACAAGCCGCTGCGTCCTCACCAGACAAGCGTACAAACTTAGAAGGCCTCCAAGCAACTCCAATTTCACTATTATTAAACACCTACGCACGCAACTTTCGTGTTTGGCTGGAAGAGAGGCCCGCGGAAGCCAGAACTTCACCAAACGTCCACTCCAACACATATTCACTTAGGGAGGTGGTGGGGGTGTGTGGGGAGGCAGCGACCCCGCTGCCCCCGCCGCACGAAAGCCGGAGGAAGGGGAAGGCCTCCGCGCAGGAATCACCAGGTGTCCCAGCTACACATGGCCTAGACTTTTTACAGGGGAGGAGCTAGACACGGCAGCGACTCCAGCGGCTCTGAGCTTAGCGGATGAAAGGGAGTGTCCCAACTTTTCCTTTTTTTTTTGGAGGGGGAGTACTTGGCGGGGAACAATAGGCACAGCGCTCACGGTTGGGCCCGACAGCCGCTCGGCGGCAGGACAGGCAGCCCCACGATCCACACCTCGCCCAGCTCCAACCCCAGCCCCCAACACTCCTCGCCGCCCCTTCCCCCTCGCCCGGAGGCCCCCGGGACTCATCCCCGCAGCGGGCCCGAATGCGCAGGGCCGATGAAGGGAGTGGGGCGCGGCGGCGCAGGTGGAAGCGGTGGGGACCCCCAGCCAGGGTCGCCATGGAGCCGGGAGGAGGGCTTACTCCGCGGAGAAAGGGGTGCCCGCAATGGCGGGGTACGGAGGCAGACAGCCCACCCCAGACAACCGTTGGAAAGGCTTCCCTTATCCTCACGCATACACGCGCTCCCGTGCCGGCCCCGCTCACCGTCATAGTAGTAGCAGACTTTCTTCTTGCCGCCGCCCTGACTGTACGCCATAGGGCCGCTGAGCCGGGGCCGGGGGGAGGGAGCAGGAGGCCGAGGCGAGCACAGAGTCGGCAAGGAGGGGGGAAGGGAGAAGGCGGACGCAGGAGAGCGGGAACTCAGGACGCCGGGCCGCGGGCAGCGCAAGCGAACCCAACCATCGGCAGAGGGAGGGGGGAAGCAAGCGGGACGCGCCCAAGCCGCTGCCGCCGGGGGAGGAAAGTAGAAGAAGGAGGCGGAGAGAACACGTGCCAGCGAGCGCGGTCTCTCGCCTGCTTGTCCCTGCTCTCGTGGCTTATTCACACACACAGTGCGGGAAGAAGGCAGCAGGAAGTCTTCATAATCGAATTCTTGGAGGAAACTCTCTCCTCATACACCCCCACGCTGCGCAATGGTGCGGTCCACCGGTGGGCTGTGTCCCCGCCCTTCGACGGCGCTCCCCCATGGCGCATGCGCAGAGTGTTTTCTTCGTGTGGCGGGGTACGGGTTGGTTACTGCATGGCTGCTGCTGTGGGGAGCAGGAAACGTGCATCCCAGCTCAGGGTTAGAGTCACAGTGATACCTCTCAGCCACCTCACCTGGGAACGAGCGGGTGGGAGTGCGGGGCGGGTGTTCGACTTACTATTGTGGAGGTGGGGGATTCGTATCGTGTGCTGCTCTCTTGCCCCAAAGCGAGATGTCACGAAGTCTGCCGTTATCCACAGCCAGACTGTTTCTGTTGTGGTGGATTTGTTTGCTTCAGTACTGGAGTTGTGTGCGGCTTCTTTTTTACCTTTGTTTTGTTGACTAGTCAAGTCGGGAAGGGTTTTGGGAGAAACTGATAATTTACCCTTGTTCAGAAAAAGCCAATTTCACTTATCATCCATCCACCAGGTACCTGAGGCAACAGGTGACTGTAGCCAGGCTCAGGCCGATGCAGTACTAGGAATGAGTATTCCTGACCAGTAATACATGGGCCCTGTTGACACTGTTGCTGTTCAGTATCCCTGTTCTAGAAGGAGTTCAAAGCATACTTAGAGTATGCATAGCAATTACTTCTTCCAAAATTAAGGCAAGCTATGCAAGATGAAAGTAGTTGTGGTTTTGTGGGAATTCTTGAAGAGCCAAGGCCACATAGTGAGCGATCCCGATACCCTGAGCCTTATTACTCTGAAGTAAGAATATTCTTGTCAGGCATAAGCAAGGTCAATTGTCTTGTTAGGCCTCTGTAATTTTTCACTGAAAACGTGCAGAGAATGATCTCTGCCAAGGTTATAGTTTCCCACTGTATTTTTAGAGTAAGGTATTTAATTGCAATTATAACAAGTTATAAACATTAGCTCTGTGAACGATAGTAACCTCTAGACTAACCAATTAGAGCTCAGTATTCAAGGCTGTTACATAAGGGAGTAAGAAGAGCACTGTATCTAATAAAGTTTGGCAATCATTTGATCATATCGATCGTCTCTGCATTGTCTGGGACTCCTGTGTCGACATGGTTTTATAAAAAGGGCTGCATATGTGAATTGAGTTTCTGAGGTCTACCAGTGGTGTACAGTACAAATGCAGGACAAGGAAACAGAAAGTTAATGTGATTGCATTTATTCTTAGCCAGTAACTACAGCTTTCTTTTATTTGCATTTATATAGGGGTTCACACTTGCAAGAATTTGAGCCTGGGAATGTGTATCAGTTACACAAAAGGTTACTGTTTCTTCAGCTGACATGCAAATCCAATGTTTATGATTTGCATTCATTGTAGAAGTCTTGTCCAAGGTTCCTTGGTTTATCAGAGTCCCTAAAAGTACCTAGAAACCCTGGTTGTTGCCACATGTACCTTTATATTAGATTATATAAATGCCTACTTGTTATCAACATCATTCATCAAAACCACTACATGTCCAAACACAAGATAAAACTGTGTTCCCAGAATTAAGTTATTTTCACTCCTAGAGATACCTAACTGGAAGGTAGGGCCTTGTAGCTGATAACAGTTGTCTTTATACTGTTAGAGAGAAGCAACTGTAAAATAAGTTTATGTTAACCACATGTATATATGCACAAAACCCTGAAGGTAAACCTAGGACATGCTGAAATAAAAACGGGCTATGGATTCCCTCCATCCCTCGCATGCTGTAACAAAGGGATGCTATTTTGTCACATAGCCAGGTGGTGTAGCATGTTTAAAAAGCATTTGCTGTATTCCATTTGGAAATTTCTCTCTTGGAAGTAACAGAGAATTGGTTTCTGTAGCTTATCATGCAGCTGATAAGTGCTTCTTGCTGCAAATTGCAGCAAAATAGCTGCATGACATTATTCACTTATCACTAACTCACTTTTAGCCTCAGTTTGCTTTATGCTGTCACTGCTTCAGCACTTAGATTGGACTCCAGGAGCTCTATGCATTGGTTACCTAATACAAAACAAAGTATTATACACTTTGACCATTGAAGTTCAGTGTGAAGTTACTAGATATTTTGTACTTGCCTGATAAACACTTGCATCCAAGCAATACAATAGCAGAAGTTAGCTGTTTCAATATGAGGAATCCTTTCACTTGTCAAAGTTCTTCTTGAGGACTTTAGATAAATAATAAAGTTTGTAGTTACAAAGTTATACAATTACTTTCAGATGGGTACTCAGTCTCATATGAAAACTTACTTTGGTGTAAATGAAACTGAAGTGACATTGACTAAATCAAGAGAAGCTGCTTTGCTTTCAGGGTAGAAATGACTACACGTGTTCTTCCAACACCTGAATTTATGTAAGTGTAATTCTCATTTAGAGAAGCTCCCAGAATAGTAACTCCTACCTGAATTAAAGAAGTGCAAACAAGCATACAGAATTATCCTGTAGCCTGAGAGATAAGAATTAGTTCACTGAATTTGTAATAATTCAGTATTACAGTAAAGACACTATTAGATTTAACAGGTCATTAAAGATTAAGTATCAGTTTTCAAAGGTATGTATGCAAGGGTGATTTCCTAGCCCAGTCTCACTTTTAGAAATGCAAGTTCTGTAGATATGTTCAAACATGTTTGTTAAGGAGACAGCCTGGGAGCCTTGCTACACAAATGCTAATAATAAGGAAGAAACTCTGGAGCAGTCACTTCCCATAGTAAGCACACATGAGCATCAGCTACTTGAGTCCCAGGCCAGTTCTGAGACAGAAAAGAGTGTGTAACAAAACATCAGTTGGAAAGGTGACTATTCAGTTTTAATGGGTAGCTACATACAGACATGATTTTACAACATAATGATATTTTTATACCTTCCTGTAATTGCTTGTGCTGTTAGTGAATTACTTTTAGCTCTATTTCACCCTTTCTCTGCATCATTATACTAGGACTAGCTTGTTCTTTCACACAGTATTTATGTTGTACCTTAGATTGTGTTTATTTAGTAAGTGACATGAAAAAAGTAGCAATAAGGGTCTTTAAAACAGAAGAATAACGTTCAGCTTCAGCATTTTGAGCCAGCATTGCAATAGGAACTATTACTATTTATTACATATCTCTCCTAAATCACATCTACTGTGGAAGCTCAGTGAATGCTTATGTAAACAGTGAATGAGAAATCCTTTACAGCTAAAAGTTTAAACTTTTATTTTTCTCCTCAAGAAGTGATCAGTATGGCATTCTCAAATCCAGAGGACTCCCACAGTAAAAGCCAAACAGACCAAGATTTTGTAAAACAGATGGCTTCAATGAAGGCTCTATACCACCTTTTTTTCCCCCTTCTAGCAGTTGCTGTAGAAAAGTGAATTACTCATATACCACAGAAATCGTCACCTGATGACCTTCATTCTCTTTCCTTGTGTAATCTAAGAGCATAAAGATACAGCTAGAAAGCTTGCCATCAAGTAGTTCACTACTTACCCAAACTGTGCAACCCCATGCATACTCACATACATACAGCCGCCTCAGCTCACTTGAGCAGAACTGAAACAATAAAGTTGAGAAAAAAAAAACCAAAACCCACCTCACAATAGAAAATTAAAACTGCACCAAAAAAAAGAAAACCTCCCCCAAAAATTTTTAAAGAACAAAGAAGACTGTCTACCTAACAATGAGCCTCCTCATTATCAAGGAACAGAAAGAGCCTTTTACACTACCTCCCTCTAGACCATACACTCATCCCCCCCCCAACTGTTCATTTAAATTACAATCTCATAGAATAGCTATCCATTATACCACGAAGTATAATCCAGTTGTCATCCTTTAACCCATAGCCATATTCCTCCTCATTCCCCTATGCCCTTTTTTATCTCTGAAAAGTAAGCATTTTCAGGTGCTTCCTGCTAATGCATCATGGACAGCCACAAACTTGTAATCACACATACAGAAATGGAAGGAGAGAGTCACAGACAACACTATTGACTTGTGCCAATATTTAGTAATGCTAACAATTTCTTGACAGCGCAAAAGAGCATTAACATGGAAGAAGCAGTTTTCTCAGGATGTTTGTAGATCTTACAAGAGTTCTAGAAAGCATAAGAGTAAATAGGGATTTGGGGCTGATTTCCTGATAAGGAAATACAGGTTTCGTCATGCAGATACATTGGTAATGAAATCACTTTATGAAGAATATCAAAGTCATTAAAGAACAAATAGATAAAGAAAACTAAATAGAAAATTAACTGTGAGGTTTAGATATTTTTCCTTTACTTATTTGTGCAATAAGCAATGGTAAAAGTGCTATCTACTAATTGCTTGTGAATTTCAAGAGGGTAGACTGCTGAATATTCTTTCTTAATTATTCTCGGAAAGTGCTAGGAATCAGAATGGTTTTGTTCTAATGCTGTACAATAGTGATTACTGTCCGTCAGCTATGGGAACTTGCCCTACTCCTGAATGCTCACATCAATAGTAAAACATGGCAATGATTTCAGTTTCAGTGGTAGGCCAGTATGTTCTCTTACATGCCAGTAATTTCTCTGTACAGTGCTTTCATCTCTATGTGATGCATATAAACATAGTATATTCTGCCTGGGGCTGCTCTACCCACCCACTGAATCTCTTCTGTAGTTGCCTGAAACTGGTTTCCTGTGCAACTGTGCACCTGGCAGTCTGATAGCCAGGAAAACTCTGCCTTCACTGCTCAGCACATAAACACAGATGCAGTTTTCATGCAAAGCAGCATGACATAATGCAATAGCTCTAATGCTTGTCTTTTAAAAAAATGGCTATGTAAAGTTTTTAAAGCACATAATCATCAATGTTAAAATATTTTCTTTTTAAAACTTTTAAAAAAGTTGTTAGGAGTAGGAAGGTGGATTGGAAGAAACCTGTAATGCTAGGTATAGTATAATGAGAGTAATATAATTAGCCTTTTCTATTTATTTTCAAAACCCTAAAGAAGATGGTACACATCCACTTTATAAGAACTTAGATGTCTGTTGCTAGCTTTTGCAGTTAAAATACTGTTTCTTGGTGAGTGCTATAGTGCCCAGTATACAGTCTTCCAGTGTTCATTGTTTGCAAAGAAAAGATCAGTTTAAATTATGCTAGCTTTTGGTGAGATGACTGGATGATAGTACCTGTATCTGGTAAAGCCTGAAGAAAGCCAGACATCTTTTAAAAAGAAGATCTAACAGATAGTTATGATACCGAGAAAATACAGCTTAAAAAAAGTAACCTTCCATCACAGTGTATTTCCTAGAGCCACAGACCTCCATATCAAGCACAGTACTTGTGACTTTCTGGTTTCTGCTTTACTTTGCTTTATTCTACCTACTTCTGAGCTAAATACTGAAGTTGGGTGGAAGGTAAGCTTGTGTTAAGCAGCAAACAGGCCTTCTCAACTTGTAAATGTTTTAATAGCTCTGTATGCTTACAAATTGCTAGGGTTAAATGTTCCTGTTTGTAGCAGCAGTCCATTTTACATAAATTTGTATGAAAAACTCAGATAAGTTTTTGTTTTCAGTAAGTAGTGGGAAAGTTGGTATCCTGCTAGTGGGAAACTGTTGATAGGAAGTCCCCAGATGAGAAGCATATCAGGACACGGATGAGCGGTGTGCTGAGTATCACTGTTTTCCAGCAACTCCTGAAGAGTGAGTCCTGAACTGCTATAACCTATAAGTCATTTGCTTATTTCTTCTCTGTCTAGGGGTCAAACAGGTCAGAGCTAGTAAGACATTCTGGTCCCTGCATGATTCATTCTCATTCCTGGTTCCTTAATTAACCCTTGTTATCTCAAGCAAACAAAAAAATGTGAGCCAATAGCCATCTATTCAAACACCCTGCCAGTGCTAACTTTTGCCTATTAGGTGTACCATGTGAAATGTTATCAAAATAAAGCTGTATTTGCATAAGAAAATGCACCAATATATTTTAAATAAAATTTAAAACCAATTTATACTGTAGTGAGGCACTATATAAGCATCATTTCAATTCCACAGTGGTGGGTTAGCTTCAATATGAACTGATTCTAATCTTTGGCATCTAATCTATTATAAAGCAGTGTCCACATAGTTATTTGTATCAATTAGAAAACAATTTAAGGTAAACAGGGACAAGCATCTCATATAACTGGTGCCTATCAGTTTGAATTTCCTATCTGAGTCTTAGCAATGAATAAATTGCCAATGAATACAAAAAGTAAATGGAATTCTGGAGTCTGTAGACAGCTCACTGCTCAGAGTACAAAACCACTCTCCACTTCATTAGCTATACCATTGCAAGGTTAAAAAACAAAAAGGGCAACCCGAGGATGGATGTGTCTGAGGAGACATGCAGTTTTCAGCATGCAGATGAGATCCTTGGCAATTCTCTTTAGCTTTGTTTCCACTGTGCAGGAATTACCAGCAGACTGTGGATCAGCAATCTCATTATTGCAAAATCATGAACATTCCTTCTCATCTGTCCTTAGCATGGATATATCACAGGTACAGTGTACCACAACCTTTCTTTGCAGTACAGCAAACTTGTGTCAAAGAACAGAAGCAAGGGTGAGCAAAAGCATTTTTACAAAATGGGTCCCGCAGAAATCTTTTCTTATTACTTCTCACAAATCTAGTAAAAAACTGTTGTTGTTTAGGTGTTTTTAAGCAACTCTGATATTTTTCAGGAGCCCACTAAAAAAAAATTAAAAATTATCCTTTCCAAATACCAAAATAGCATTCTACCCCACTGACCCAACTTAATATTATAGTTTAGAAGCCATATTAATTTCACATTTTAGGACCTGTGATTTATTGGTAGCTGTCTGTATTAATCTGTCATATTGTACCAAGATGAAAATAGTGCATTGTATATACTGTACATATTCTGTCCTTTTATAAGCAACACTGACTTTAGTAATGGAAACAAGTTCTTCTCTGCACCTTTCTGTCGTCATTTTTCCTGGAACCACTGATGTTGCTGTGCTGGCTGTACACTCACCTTTCTGCCAAAATTCCTGTTTCCTCATGTCACCCTACTTGATAAGCAGATTTCTTCAGGACTATCACATTCATGCAGGTGATGGTTAGGAGATCAAAGCATTTAAAGGGCAGGCTGAAGCCTGCTTCTTGGCACTGAAGTGATTGAGAAGCAAACTGAAACAGAGCTTTTAGGATCTTGCAAAAGAAATAAAATAAGAAAGTCCCTGTTATATTTTTATTCCTCATTAAATTGCCCATGCCATTTTATTTGCTTTTTAATCAGTTTTAGCCCATCACATATTCAATATGAGGGTTAAATAACAGGTACCTCAGAAGGCTGTCTAAGGGCTGGCATGACCACATCTGTCTTTCTGGCAGCACTTTGCTGTTTCCAGATTTGGCTGTGCACCCCAACGATAGGCCAGCTGGATCAAGAAAAGTGTCTCCTTCACACACCATCCTCAGTTCCTCAGGCCCTTCCTTGGTTTCTGTGCAGGCCCGTGGGACCCTTGGCACATCAATCAGAATACCATTCTGGCAAAGATAGGCAGGCAGCAGCGTGAGAAGTGCCTCAGGGTGCTTCACTGGTAAGAAGACCGTGGAGACCAGTGTCCTCCAAAGGGAAGAGCAATACGGTCAGTCTGATCTGCTGAGTGCTCATATGATATTACAATATGTGGTGTCCATTAGGCTGAAAGCTAAGAAAAAAAAGAAATATTAAATGTAATGGTGTAAAACAGCATAATAGAGGGATTGTCCTCTAAAATGACCAGAAGAAATGGCAAGTAAGCAGTCTGCTTTAGTAGGATTATAGCTGAGAGGCTATGACTAGTTGCATTTTACATATACCCTGACTCTAAATCTGGCCTGATTCTTTCATAGCTCCAAACCCAAGTGGGGTCTCTCACTTTTCCCAGTATCACAAATTCCAAAGTCTCCTGGCAGGAAGTCACTTTGGCAGTTTAGGTCTTCCATGATACTTCCTGCCTGAAGAGATGAGGCAAGTCAAAAAGATGTACCGACCTGATGAGAGATGCAGAGGGAGAAAGCTGGTTCAGACCTTGAGAATAAATTCTTTAATTCTAAGCTCTAGCTAGCTTCTATCAAGCATTCTTTTTTTTTCTTCTTTTCTTCAGATGTGATTTACTTAAGCCCAAATATCTACATAAGCAGCTGGTTTAGCACCTAAACTATTTATACCAGCTGAGCATCTGAACAAGTTATATTCCAACATTCCCAAACTATCTATTCTCACTGCAGTTTACTTAAATAGCCAAACCTATTTTGAGAATACCCAGTTCTTATTTCTGCTACTGTATTTATGTCAAAAGTTTTAACAGTTCTAAATATATCTTCAGTCTCCCAAGAGACCTAGATTTTAAAAGCAAAATATAGCAGAAACCAAAAGCTCAAGTTCTGACATGAAAAGCAAATAAGAGAACTAAATCTTGTATCTTTTTTCAACTCAGGTATTTAACACTCTGTCATAGACAACATGAAAAATTAAGGTTACTTTCTTGTACATAACCTAGTGGCCTAATTCTCCACTATTTTGTTCTTTACAGAGTCCTGAATTAAAGCAGAATTTAATACTGTCCATAAAATGTCCCTTGATTCAGATTTTTAGGTGGCAATGATTAAACATCTTGAGATACTGATATGCAGCCTTCACAATGTTGTGAACCATATTTTTTAACTATAGAATAAACATATGAAGCTGAATCTGCCTACCTTCTATTACAGGGGTGGAAAAGGAGTAGCTACAGCTTTATTTAGCAAAAAGCTAAGGCAAGAAGTATTTTTCAGATGCCGCACTTAAAAAGAGGTGATAGTGAATTTACCAGTTAGGAGAATCCAGCCAACTACTGTTACTGCATTATGGACAACTGGCAGATTCTCTACATTGTCTCTAATGTTCAAGGACTTTCCAAAGACTCATAAAGACTTATGACAAAACCTGGCAATTTTTCAAGAGAACAAAAACAAATTGAGTCACATTTCTTGGTGTTTTTTTATAAGAAAAATATCGACTTTCATTGCATCTGAAGACAAGTCCAGTCTCATTTTAAGCTGTTACTCTAAAGCTTTGAAGTGACTTTTTCAGGGGCTATATTCCACAGCAAGTGGATATATACATATAACTGAAACTTTAGTGGTGGAAAGTGTTGGGTTTTTTAATTATTGTGCTGGTTTTAGCCATGGTGAAGTCTATTTCAGTGTTCAGTATGCATTCTGGAGTACAGGAAGAACTCACTGTACTTCTGTCCCTGCTGACTCTTGAAACAGTACAGACAACTATCTGAATCATCTTCCAAAAATCAGAAGATCTGATAGATGTTCTCCCCGAGTCTGCAGCTGAATAAGCAGAGAGAAGGAAACCACTATTATAGTTTCTCACTCAAAAGATCAGATGAAAGGCGGATATGCTTCATGAAGATTATCCACTCCACCATCCTTCTTTATAGTTAGGGAGATTTGGAAAATTGTATTTTTTGTTAGAATTTTTCCATGGTGCCACATGAACTAATTAATTCATTTTTTCAACCCTCTACCTTACTGCTCTGATGAGCAAAAAGGGGTGGTTGTAATAGTATTATAGAATCATAGAACAGTTAGGGTTGGAAAGGACCTTATGATCATCAAGTTCCAACCCCCTCACCATGGGCAGGGACACCATGTCACCCAAGACTCTGTCCAACCTGTCCTTGAACACTGCCAGAGATGGAGCATTTGCAACCTGTTCCAATGCCTCACCACCCTTACAGTAAAGAACTTCCTCCTTATATCCAATCTAAACCTCCCCTGTTTAAGTTTTAACCCACTACACTTTGTCCTACCACTACAGTCCCTAATGAAGAGTCCCTCCCCAGCATCCTTGTAGGCCCCCTTCAGGTACTGGAAGGCTGCTATGAGATCTCTACAAATTATGTTTCCTTTCACTTAATACCGTACGATTGTGAGCAGATAAAATGCTGACACATTTGGACTCCTTTGCTAGATTACTCCTGGGATATGTTCAAATGAGAGGGCTACGGGCCATAAACGTTTTGTTCGTGTCCATGCTGTAGCCCAAGGGATTATACAAACCACTTCATTTATGAATAGATAAGTTAACATTCAGGGTATCCTGCGAGAGGAACCTTATCACTGTGTTTAGAAAGATTTCCCTCAGTCCTTTTCTTCTTTTACCATGCATGCTCTGTGACCCCTCTATTCAGTATCACCCACTCATGCAGCTCCTCAGCACCTACTCCAATCTCAGTGCATCAGTATCTTCTACCAAGCACACCAATATGGTATATGTGGTAGCACATCACGGTGGGTGAGATGAGAAAAGAGCAGGATATTTCAAAAACTTCAAAGGAGGGTGCAGCATGCTCACATGCAAACCACTTTAGCTCATTTCAAGATCCATGTCATCCTGTCAGGTACCAGTTGTAATCTCAGGTCAGCTGCTCTGACATAACAAGAATGTAATTGAATCCTCGCTGTTAAGACTTGGTTCACCATCTTTGACATTTCTGGAAGTATATATTGTGTGATGACCAACAAAAGTTAATTTCCAGATGGTTGTGACTCAGGGCTAAGTGAAGGAGAGTGGCTGGTGAGATGGTGGAAGACAGCTGCTGGCAGGAGGCAGTGTTGCCTGTAGACTCTTATTGAGAAGAGCCCGGAGGACTGGTCCCTCTGGGAAAAGGGATTCCACTGCTTGCTCCCTATTCTCATCTTTAAGGTTTCTTTGGTCAAGGCCATGGTTAGAGAAGGTCCCTGCTGCACAAGTGTAGTGCCTCATCTGCTGCTTTGTGGGTATTCTTAATTTCTCTGCCACCCAGCCCAGAGTTTATCAGTGCCTTTTTGTTTGATTTTTTTTCATTTATTTTTCCCTGCTCCCATGGTCACAAATTGCCCTCTGCTGTGGATCTCCTGAAACAATCTGTATTAGGAAAGCTTCCTGACCCTGAGGAGTTATTTTTGTCCTTAGTCTCATTTAAAGCCTTTTTCTCCTTTCATGAGCACTACTTCCATGTTTGTGTATACCTGACTGAGGTATCTATGCATCAATAAACTCAGGAATATTTGTCAAATACTTGTCAAAATACAACTCAGGTTTACCGTGGCAAAGCTATGGCCTTACAGAAATCTCTAGAAAGAGGCTTTTGTTATAGCTTTAATCTGAATTGCAGGCTGATGACTTTCCACATGTGCAGCTCAATAGCAAGTGAGCTGTTTGTTAAGAGCAATGTCTCATGCTCACAGCAGACCTTGGTGCAAAGCTTCAGTGTTAGTGACTATTTACAGTGCCTTGTGAAATGTGTAATGGTGAATTTGAGCCCTTTCTGGAGAAGCAGACTACTCTTTCAGAGCATATCTAGGGGTTTCTGGAAGCACTCTGAGGACGCGGTAAAGATAATAAAAGATAATGAAGAACAGCTCTACAATGTTCCCAAATAGCTTTCCTAAAGTAGGACTTTATTTAGTCTTGAAGCCATCATAAAGCACATCATTACGTTAACTACCACAACTCTCCTGTCTAACATAGTTTCTTAATTTAGATAATGTCCTTGGATTAGGAATGAAAAGCTCTGAAAGAAACTATTGCAAGAGAGTCTTTGAAGTACACTTCTGGCAGTACTTTTGCTGTTGACAGACATGTAGAATAGAAACAAAGGGTTTTTGTTTGTATTTCATACAAATCCTTAAGTTACAAATTTATTAGATTAATAGGTCTTTGGAGAGAGAGAGAAAGAAGGATGAAAAAAGGAAGTAGAAACAACTCCCAAATTAAAAAAAAAAAAAAATTAAACCCCCCCCAAGCCAACTTGGTATTTTTTCTTTCACCCTTAACAACAGTTGCTAAATACTTGTGTCCACAGTTCTGCTAGAGAGAAGTTGTCCTTATGTGAGAAGTAACTGTTAATAATTGATACCATTTGTTATTTATAACATAAAAAAACCTCTCATAAAAAGAATATCTTCTCAGACATGGAAGTGTCTATGATCAGATGACCAGGTATGTGAATGACCTCAAGATTAATGTTTGGGTTCCTGAGCTCAGTCCTCCTGCTATCTGAGCTTCTTATGTCCTTGGCTTAACCTTGGCTTGCAAAGGCAGTGTATCACCGGTAAGTATGTTAAGCTTCATTTTGGACTGGCTGCTGGAGAAATTTGGTGGTGTATTGTGGTCATTCCTCTTCTATCACTGATAACCAGTGATAGAAGGTTGTTGACATTTAAAGCATTACCAATGGGAAGCCAAGTTGGTGTTTACTAAGAAAGATGCAGGAAATTGTTCCTCAGAACATTTTCACTTAGGGTTCGGAAAGTGCAAGCAGATGCCACTACATCTGTTAAATCCTCTTCCTGGGTCTGAGTGCATCTCTCTGACCATGTTAGAGATTTCATTCTAAGGGAAATAGCAACAAACATAGGTATTTCACCTCACTTCCTAAGCCTTCAGGATCTGGAGAACAAAGAAATTACATTTAAAAGATGCCAATATATCTTACAGCTTACTTGCCAAATCTAAACTGTGCATATGTTAACTATTAATATTTATGCATGTGATGCAAGAGAAACAAAATACATTTTGGTTAAATGGCTAAGAATGTGTATGCTAACAAGAATGTGTCTGAGAGACCTTGGAATCTAAGGAAATAGCTTTTCTCTTATGTGAGAAACACAAAGGACAAAATGCATTACATAGTTTATATAGACAGTTTCACAAAGAGAATAGCAAAGAAAACAAGCAGTAAATGACTAAGCAGGAAGCAGCATTTCTTCATAATACTGCCTGCAATTATGGAATAGTTAAAGGTCATTCATAACAAAAAATGTTATATGTGCTTTGTTATTCTGTAGACGTAATCCAACCATTTTTAAATATATATTTATTTAGCATGTTGAATTAGTTTTCCTGGCTTTGAAATATTTCTGTGTATCTCTTAGTAGCATTGTTCTCATCATCACATGCCTAGAACATACAGAGTTAGGGCCTAAGAGCTGTGAATCATAATTAAAATACTATTTAGGTTCTACTGCTGATGTTGATTTATCAAGGCAATAATTTTCAATGGCAGCACAAGTTCTGTTTGTTTTGTTTTTGTTTTTTTTTTTTTTTAATCTTCCATAGCATTGATAACTACAGTAGATCCCAGTGGAATAAATTCTGTGTTGCAGCCAACACAACAAAACCAGCACAGTATTTACAGACAGTTGTTTAAGTGCTGAATATCAGAGGATCTATTATTAAAGTTTCCAAGAAGCTGTTAGGAGACAGGAGCAGAGACACACAGAAAGGAGAGCCTGTGGAAGGGGACACTTACTTCATAGTTACACACTGAGCAATACTTTAAAGTTTAATTCCTTTAAAGCAAGGTATGCACACCAAGAAAACAAGACACTGAATCTCAAAAGGGAGGTTGAACTACAGAGACAAAGATAGGCTTCTCTTTATACTTGCTCTTTCAGGTTCAGGAAATCCTGAGTCCCTTTTTGCAGAGCTGCAACAAAAGACTTGAACAATATTACTTTTCTCTCCTCCAGACCCTTCCTGTGTCTGTAATTTAGGTGGCTTCTAGCGACTGGGAGGAAGTGGGAGAGTGTCTGAGGAAAGGAAGAGAGCCTTTGCTTCCTATAGGTGCAGTTTCAAAGATAGATCAGCCCCACCAAAGGCTGCAAACCATCACCTCCTCGTTGCCTCAGGACATGCTTACTATCTGAAGCTGCCACTGGACTCCTCCACAAGCTGATTCAAATCGCATAGCAGAAAAGTAAGCCTGCCAAGGCAGTGGGTAATTTCGTGTCGTATTTGTGAACTGAATTGGCTCATAGGAGAATCTTTGTGGAGAACTGACACAAAAACATGGTGTGCTGGGAATGGGACGAGGAGCATGATCAGGTAGCATGAGGAAAACAGAGTAATGGAAGAGATCAGGGGACAGAGGAGGAGAAGAGGGAAGGGGAAAGGAGAGGTGAAGAGGGGTCATGATATGCAGTGACAAGCAGCTGTTAGTGTGCTAACTACTAGACAGGTCACCACAGATGAGAAGACCATCAGGATCATCTGAAATATGACTTTACTGCCTTTGTTATTCAGTGTCTCCAATATCTCAAGTGCTCCTTCACCTTGACTAATTTCAGGACTGGTCACATATCTATATTTGTCTTGGACAGCAGAAGTTTTATGTCTCAGGATCTGAGTAAGGCACTCTCTCCAGTGATTTCTGGTGGCATTAGAGCTTTCTCTGTCCACATGCAGTGAATTATAGCTAATCAGTGAGGATATTAATACCCTGTGGCACAGATCACCACCAACCATGACTGACTGCTGCAGAATCTGTTTTTAATTTCACCACTTCTAGGATGAAAGAAATTGCGAAGCTTAACTCTGTCAGGGATCATTGTAAAGAATTAACAGTCTGGGACAAAATCTGCTTCCATTTCCATTGCCATCAGAAATTTTCTCCCCCATAAGTGTTCTACCTGTTGTTGTATCATACAGGTGAAGAAAGGCATCTCCAGATATGACTTATAGAAAGATTCAGATCAGCACCAGCTTTTAAGAGAAGGCTATGGCTGTGGGTTCCAACCAGACAGAGGCTTTTTCTTGGATATCCTTGTGAGTATAAGGTCATGCTTCAGGCAAAGATCTTGGTGTTTCTTACTAGCTGGCTGTAGGTGGCTTCCCATCAAGCTGATTTCCCGCAGACAACCTCTATTCACTATACAATGTGATACTAATCCCAGTCCCAGCTCACTTATTTACTTGTCAGTGAAGGAAGTCATACTCAAGGTTCTGCTTTTCAAAACCTTTTCCGAGCTTCTGAGCAGTGTCATAAGCTCATCAAGACTACATGGCAAGCCTTTTGTGCTTGCTGAAAGATCAGTGTCTGCAGCCTGCATCTATAGTAGCAAACCAATCAGTTCCAGGGTGTGTACTAAATGCACCTCAAGTGTCTGCTGTACAACTGCCAGTGGCTGCTGGTTTTGACCCAGACTGGTTATCAGTCTTCTAAACATAGGCCTTGGGTATGGCCAATTCCAATGGGCAGTTTGGATAAAGTAATTTGGTTTTGAAGGGTAAGGTAATTTTATGTTACGAACATGGGTTGTACCATTCCAGTTGACTTCAGTGCCACAGGCCTGTCCTGGGCTTGGTTAACTTACTAGCAGAAACATGGGGAAAAATGTTGATTGTATTTTGGGCTTCCTCTGTTAATATAAAGTATTTAGTATTAGTGCTTATTCAGACAAGTGTAAATAATATTCCTTCATACATTAAAAGTGTATATTTTTGCAGGTTTTGCTTCAGAAGAGTCACACCAAGAGTTTATTATGTTGCTTCCCCATGCATTGTAAGGGACATTTTTCGATTGACTTGACAACACAATTAAGCAAAAAGTTTCGTGCCAGTGGGGCACAAGTGGTGTATTTTTATATACGTATTTTTAAGCCATTCAAAACAGAAGGTGCTAAAGCTCTCCTTTCTTTTTCATTAGGAGGAAGAAACTTATTTCATTGTTTTTATTCTCTTTATTGTCTTTAGTGTCAATTCCAACTTTAAAGTCGATGTCTTCCTAAGACTTTGCTAATGATTTTTTTCCTAGACGATGCAACTGCTTCTTTATACCATACTTCTTTTTAATTGACTTGCTAAGCTTTCTTCCAAAAGCTTCTTTTCTTGTCCCTTTCTTTTGGAATTCAGAGAAAGTAATTTGGACTGATTTCAGTCTCTTATAGATTTTGGAAAGATTCCAGAGGCAAAGATAGGACTAAAACAAACTGGCAAAATCGATTATTTTAAAGTTTTGGCTTTTGGTTTAGACAACTTTGACAATAATGCTGAAAAGATGTTGGAAAGTGTCACAACCCGGTCAGGAAACAGCACTATAGTGTGTGGTGAATAAAATAACACACCAAGTGACACTGATAAAGGAGTTTTGGGGGAAAAGATACCCTCAAGATGTTTTCAAATTATCACAACCCCATTTCTGCTCCTACTTACATTGAACTATGTCTGCAGCAAATTCACTGACTTAATGTCAAGACTGGAATCTTTATTCCCATACACATTTTTTTTTGTGTAAGTTGAGCCTCATTATAATTATTTCAGTAAGAAATAGAGATAACTCAAGCTTTTAGTGAAGGAAGGGACACCAGCAGCCTGAGTGATCGCTGTGAGTGCATTTTGCCTAAGCAGTGAGTGCATGGCACAGACTGCTGGTACATCTGCCTTCCCATCAGCCAGCAGCATGATTCCAGGTATTGGAGGTCTGGGTATCCAGGCTGCTTCTCCATGAGAGCCATAGGGAGGGGAGAAAGTGGACTGTGACATTTCAACATCCCCTGATAAGGATATATATACTAGTAAATATATCTACTAGTGCTTTAAAAAATATGAAATTATTTAATCATCTCGGACTAAGTACTTTACATACATATTGCATGAAAAGAAAAGGGTTCAAGTATGACCCTTAATTCTGAGGGTTTGGGTGTAGTCCTGAGATTATCACTTTTTCTGCAACCTATATCATCACAGTTCTCTGCCAGTATAATACCTTTTAGCTTCATGAGCTGATGTCACTCAGCTGTGAATCAGGTGCAAAGTTCTCCCATCACGTAGCTATTCACTGGGACAACAGGTATGTACAGGCAGTCCCATATCAGTCCTTGAGGGAGGGAGACTGAGTTAGTACCCTTCAACCACAATGATGATCAAAGGCTGTCCTGTTCAGTAGTACTGGGGATAAACTGAAAAACATAAAATTACATTTTAACAGATTTTCCATAAAGAATGCTGAGGTAGAGGTTCGGTTACTTGCATGCTTCCCAAGAGATATGTCATTTTTTCTTACCTGTGTCTCTGCTGTGCATTTCTTCAATTACAACCTCCCAGTCCAACAAAGAAAACCCCAGGCCTCTTAGGATTTTTCTGTTCCTTAATGCATGAATACACTAGAATACATAGCTGGACATTTGTAAAGCCAGGAAAACAGGAATAATGTGGTTTACTTTAATCCCAGGTGAAATGTTGTTAGCTGTCATGAGAACTGAGTTTTCTCAGGCAAACCATGAACCAGAACAAGAAATTGCTGAATATTCATATCCAGCCAGTTTCATAGCAGAAATATGTCATTACTTTGTAATAAACCTAATTTGATCATACTTGAATCCTTTTCTTTCTATGCAAGGTATACACAAAATGCTCGCTCTGAGCTGATCAGTTACTTTTATCTTTTGCAGCGGTAATGAATGCAGCAGCTCTTTTTTGTTCTGTGTTTGCCCCCTAAAAGTTTCCGTATCACTACACACTTTCTTTTATTCTCAAAGGATGATACAAATATTTGATTCACACTGTCTGAAGCAGTAATCCTAAACCTAGCATGTTACTAAGTGTATTGTGTTTGCATGGCAGGTTTTGGTAGCGAGGGAGCTACAGGGGTAACTTCTGTGACCTACTAGAAGCTTCCCCCTTGTCTGTTAGAGCCAAAGCCAGCCAGCTCTGAGACAGACCCACTGCTGGTGAAGGTCAAACCCATCAGTGACAGCAGTAGCACCTCTGGGATAACATAGTTAAGAAGGGGGGAAAACCCAGTGCAACAGCAACTGCAGCCAGAGGAGTGTGATATGTGAGAGAAGCAGCTCTGCAGACCCCAAGGTTGGTGTAGAAGGAGGGCAGGAAGTGCTCCAAGCACCAGAGCAGATGTTCTCCTGTACCCCATGGTGCAGGCCATGTTGAGGCAACTATGCCCCTGCAGCCCATGGAGGTAGGTCCATGATGGAGCAGGTCTCTACCTGCAGCCCATGGGGGACCCCACACCAGAGCAGGGGGATGTCTGAAGGAGGCTGTGACACTGGGAAGCCTGTGGTCCCGTGGAGAACCCATGCTGGAGCAGGGGAAGAGTGTAAGGAGTCCTCTCCTGAGGAGGAAGGAGCAGCAGAGAGAACCTGTGATAAACTGACTGAAACCTTCATTCTGTCTGTCCTCCTGTGCCACTGCAGGGGAGGAGTCAGAGAAATTGGGAGTTGAGCCTGAGGAGGGACAGGTGGGGGAAGGTGTTTTTAAGATTGAGTTCTTATTTCTCGTTATCCTACTCTGATTTGATTGGTAATAATTAATTTCCCCAGATCAAGTCTGTTTTACCTGTGACAATAATTGACGAGTGAGCTTTCCCTGTCCTTTTCTCAACCTGTGAGCCTTTTGTTATGTTTTCTCTCCCCTGTCCAGTTGATGAGAGGAGTGACAGAGCAGCCAAGATCCACCCACCATTCTAACTAACAAAATACTCCAATAGCATGAAGACAGCAGAAAATGCTAAAGGCAGTGCTTCCTCCCTTTTGAGAAGGGAAGCGGGTGCTATTTTCTTGCCTTTGTCTCCTCATTGTTCACAGGCTCTGAGTTTGTCGCCTGTTGTCTTTCACAGGGCACAAGCTTGGCAGAGCCCAAATGCCACACACCACTATTTTTGCCAGCAGGAGAACTCCTGGGTCCCTGAATGGATGTCTAGAAAAATTGCTTTTTATGATACTTCGTTTCAGCTGGCTCTGCAGTGGAGGCTTGCTGCAATTGTTTGAAGGGTTTCTAATGAAGAGGGCATAAAATAAATGTTCAATGTCTCCCTTGGGAATGTGAGGAATGTTAAATATCTGTTAATGCCTGTTAATGTCTGTTAATGCCTGTTAAATGTCTCAGAGTTTAATTCAAAGAGTGAAGTGATCTGCCCAACAGTATGCACCTTATCCTCAGAATTTAAAATACATAGTCCCTTAGGTTCTTCAGGTTATGCATTTACATTTGCTTGTTGTCCGCTCTTGACTCTCCAAGTATTTTTCACCATCAAACTGATCTCCTGTAGTGGATGTAATATAATATCTCCTTCTCTCTTACTGGTCAGTGGTTTGTACTGCTTATGAATAGATTAGCCTTCCAGCACCACAGGGATTCTGCCTGAGATGGCTGAGTTGAACTATAGAAGGCTAAGGGAGCATTGCTGGATTATTTCAGGTGACTTCAGCCTTCACATGGCCCTTTGGTTAGATTGAGCAGCACCAGTACTTTCCTACTAGGTTTGTGGCTTGGAATTCTAACACAGCAATGAGCCATATCCTTGGCTCATCCTTAATTGGCACAGCCCCCTCGATTTTAGTAAAATCATGGTAAAGCTACAAGCTGTCCAATTCTTACCTTACAGCGAAGCTGCTTGTGTAACTCAAAATTGCATTTTCTCAGTCTATCAATATACCAATCAAATGGATTTGAAAGAACTAAGCACAATTCTAGTGCTAAGCACAAAACTGATTCTTCAAGTTTTTTTTTTTTTTAATTAATGACAATTTGGATGTAAATTGTTACAACTGCATCTCTCCAACTTCTTGCTGGAACAGGCAAAATTCATAGGCTTGCCAGGCATTTAGACCTAGAACACAATATCATTCTGTATCCAAAATAAAACACTGTTACTTGTGGCAACCTCATTGGCTGTTTTAGCAGACAGACCAGGTGCTATAGAAGGGGAACCAAACCATTCTCTCAACATGGGATAGGATTCTTCTTTGTCAGGACAATGTAGAAAGGATGATCAAGCTATATTTGCTTTGTGTAAAATTGTGGAACCAGAGCTTCTAACATGGGTTAGTCTATAGTAAATTGCTTTTAGAGCACGCCAGAAATAATCAGAATAAAGCAGGTGCTTTCACACTCCCTAGGAACCTAATTCACTAAAATGGTCTGTAAGAAATAGCAGGGGTAGCTCTGTTCCTTTTCATTTACGTCTGAATAGCTGGCTTCAGCCTTCAGGTGAGTTCAGAAAAAATGAGGCTGTTGAGGGCAACAGCCATTTTCCATTCAAGCTGCTGGAAAAAAAAAAACTTTTAAATCCCTTTTGTCTAGAAGCAGTGAAAACTGCAGAGGTTGTTCACTGCCAGAGCAGTTCTGTGGGGCCTAAAGGGATGGGAAATAGGCTTAGAAGTGGTAAGAGTGAGGCATTGTCCAGTGGAATTCTTTTTGCGCCCAGAATGCTTCTGGCCTGAATTTGGAAGAAGAAAATTAAGGATATTCTGAGTGCAGTCCTCCTCTGGGTTCACCTGGGTGCTAACAGAGGGGATAAAGCATGCTGAATGAATGTGTGTTTGTGTGTCTATGCCATGTACAGTAGTGCAACACTCACAGTAGCCAGGCCATGCGCTGAGACATACAAAGGGGAGGGACGGCAGCACTAAGTTGGAGGTCTGCAGGTTCATTAGGACCCTCTGAACTGACCACTAGCCAGCACTAGAGCAGGAGGCTTTAGGTGTCAGGTATGGAGCATTGCACAAAGCTGAAGAGAAGCTAGGCACAGCAGCTACAGCAGGGATTATGGGCAAAGGCAGGAATACCACAGCAATGAGCCCTGAGAAGTCAATATGTCACCACAGCCATCGCATGTCTGCCCAGCCCAGTCTGGGATAGACTTGTACATTGCTGGCAGCACAGATTGCAGTGTGGAGTTGTGCTGGTTCTCAGGAGAGGAACAACCACAGGAGAGCTGCAATTGTTGTAGCTGTTCTTCCCTCAACACCCCTCTTCACCCACTACGGAAGCAATAACCCTAAGTAGCCCCAAGCCTTCGGGCATCTGCTTGTGCTACATGCACCCAGGCAGAGATTCTTGGCCATTACCACTATTGCTGTCTTTCCATTCTTGTCCAACTCTGATCTAACATGTGAGCCAAAATCTATGCATGCTTCCTGCAGCAGTCATTCCATACTTTTTTTTTTATTTTTGTAAAGTTTCTTTCTTTGGTCTTTGCCACTGGAAAGAATGGCAAATTTCTCTTCAAAAGCATTATTGTTGCACTCTATGTACAATTGTCTATATCTATTGCCTGTATTTCATCTTTTCTCTGCTGTGTCTCAAAAGCACATGCCTGAGAGGTCATAATTTACTTCAGACAATGATAAAGTATTTTATTGTGGTTTATTTTAAAATTGCAATAAAGAAATGATGCCTCAGTCCAGAGATGCTGGAAGTTTAGCCATGGATTATTTAGTGAAGTAGTTGATATGGGAAATTATTTACCTCTGAAGACTACAGAATGGATGAGAGATCCTTTTCTGGCTTTATAGTAGGATGGCATCAATCAATGGGAAAAATAATTTCATTGACAAGTAATTACTTAGCAGGTCTTAGAGTAAAAGGCAAAAAGTTACAGGGTGAGTGAGAAAAGATAACAGGATATTTGTTTCCCTGAGGAAATGAAAACATTTCAGGCAAAGTAATGGGACTGGCATATAGGTAGGATGCTCAACTGTCATGAGCATAGGCACTCTTGTCTGAGACAACTGACCTTCAAGTACACATATCGACCAGGCCCAAAGTCTTTTTTAAGTATTCTGTCCTTGCTACAACCACCAGTTGTTCAGGAATTGTACAAAAGAAGGACTCAAGGTGTTTGCTCATGTTACATATTTTTATACCTGCAGACATTGCTCAGTCTGCAGACTTGATTTTGAATAAATTATTTAGCAGTGATCAGTCACATTCAATCAAGAATAAATCACTGGTTACATATTTCACTTAATTGTCATAGTTCACCATGGATTATAGGTAATCCAAAGGATGAGACATAGTCACATTTCCACCTCAATGGAAGCAAAGACCGCTTCACAGCATTTAATATTCATAAGGGAGTAAAACTCTCTCGCTTTTGTGGAAATTTCACTCATAATGTAAAAAAAGACTAATGGCATCTCTCATCACATGACAATGCTATAACTAGAGAACAGTCTTGGAAATTAGGAAGAGATCATTTTAAGACAAGTGAAAAGTACTTTTTACATAGTAGATAGAAAAAATATAAAAGGAAGGTTGACAAACTGTAGTGAAGAAAAAGAAATGGAAGAAATTCCAATTAGAAAAACATTTTTCACAATGAGCATGGTCAAATCCAGGAACGTGTTACCCAGAGAAGCTGCAGAATCTCCATCCTTGAAGATTTCCAAAGCTCAGATGGAAAAGGGCCTGAGCAGCCTGATCTAACACTGAAGTTAACCTTACAAAGACCAAGGTCTTGGACCAGGTGACCTCCAGAGATCCTGACCAATCTGCAGTAGTCTATGATTCTGTATACTTCTCGAATTTGTTGCTGAAGTGGGTGGAGCAAATATCAGCAAACTCAAAAGGGAATTAGACAAATCCATTGACAATGTGTTTATAAACAGATAGTAAGGGTAGTAAAGAAACAGACAGGGATGTGCCCTCTAACATCCCAGGTAATTAAGGATGCTGGGGGTGGAGAAAGGAAGCAGTGGATAATACTGTGCTTATGATGTCTAAGTAGCACCCTCTATTGACATAGGCAGGGGGAAAATACTTGGCAAATAAAGAGTTGTTCTGATCCACAGAAAAGTATTTTTATCATTAGTTCTTTTTATCTAATGTATTTCTTGGCTGCAGCACTGCTGCTGTGTCTCTGATATACTTACTTCCACTCATATGACCTGTCTCGAGTCCTTTGATGCCTGTGTTTCCTAAGTCTTTTCTGGTTTCCCCCAAAACCTCTAATGAAAACTAGACACAAGTGTCTTAAAAAGCCTGCCAAGTCTGACTATACTGAGTATACAATGAAACTCATCACAGAAAAAGGAGAGCTGATGGATTCACCTGTGCTGTCTCTGGTCTCATGACAATCAAGCTGTTTTTTTAACCAGCCTCTCCTTGCATTGACTACTACTTACTGCACTCTGCTAGTACCTTGGAAATAGTATTGGTTGTGACTCTGAGGATGATTTTAAATCATGGTCTCATCTGACATCACAGCAAAGTATCCGAGGCACTTCACTGTGGGCCTCTGCTCGTTATTAGTGTACTCAGATATGGAGCTGTCAGAAAACTACATGTATGCAGTTTGAACGCAGGAGTAGAGGGGGCCCTATACAAAAAGGAGCTGCAATAACATAACAGAATAACAAATTATGTCTAGTGAAGAAGGTGCGACCATGTATATACATTCTCTGGTGGACTGGAATTTACTGGGGGACATGAGAGCTCTTTACTTTGGGATTAAGCCTGTTTCCATTTTACTAAGAGATTAATTTCTCAGTTAAGATTAGTTTCTGAGCTCTACATCAGAAAACAGGATCAACGGACATTCAATGGACATTTAAAACTTTGCAGAAGATTTTGCATGCTTTGATGCTTTGAACTAAAAATTGAATGAAAATCTAAGGTAGTAAAGAAATATCTATAAGCATACCATCTCTGCATACATTTGTTAAGAAAAGCCTATTGCCAGTGCTTATATTTAAAGTTGTGTGACTTAATGATTCAGCAGGCCTCAAGTGCCCTCCTTAAGAGGCATTTTTTCTTGAGCTGGGATCTAAAGCCTCCACTCTTTAAAAGATTTGGGTTCTTCTAGCCCCACCAGAGACATTGCAGTTTTTGAAGCTATGAATACGTCCTGGAACTTCTGCTAGGCTAGCATGAAATCACAGCCTCTCTAGAGTAGTCCCATCTGTCTATAGCATAATGATTCACACATTATTCCTTAGTAAAGGGTAGGAAAAGTTATCACTCTGGGAATTTACAAACCCCTTTGGTAGTCCACTGTGCCAGAACCATAACAACAGCTTTCATTATTGTGCTCTAGTTTTAATGGATTATCCTTTTTATTGCTGGCTACAGTTGCAGTTCTCAGAAATAAACCAAAAAATATTCATTATATTAAAAAATTCTCCAATCTTCATTAATGTTGCTCTCTTTAGTGTTATTTATTGAATGATTAAATTACCATTAGCAGATGGTAACTGAAGTATATAAAATGCAAATGCCTACAATATCGAGGAAGCATATTTTACTAACAAAATTTAATACAAGTGCACATCATGATTGCTCTTTTTTGTGCACAGAATGGAAGATAATGGAGATGTGTACCATGTTTCTCTTAGATTAATTAATCTATTTATTCAACAAATCAAGCTGATGCCAGTAGTTTAGTTAACAATATGGAAAGATAGGTGATATTGGAGCATATGTCCTGCAAGTTAAAATTAACTTTGTTGCTCTAAAATGGAACTTTTTCCTAGCATTTCTTAATTTTAATGGTACTCCACCAGAGGCTTAAGGCATATTAGAGAACAAGGTTGTAAATTGTTTCTCAGTTTTATTCTGGAGCCTAGATAATCCTCTTTTATAGATGAGACTTAAAGCACTGAGATATGGACTCTAAATGCTTGAATAATACAGAAAATATTCTTTTTCCACTCACCAGGGTCCTCCACATTCCCCATGCAGTTTGTTTGAACTTGTACCCTAAAATCCAATTGAATTCAGTGGGAATTGGACAAATAACATATATTCAGAGCTGTAGCCATTTCACACTATAATACAAAGGTAATGGGAATCATATAGAATATCCCCATTGTCTCATTTCCTGATTCAGCAGGATTAGTTCTTCCTTTATGCATTTAATTCAGTGAAAGCCATCTGAAGAGTCCTGAAAACATTAGGATAACTGCACAGTGGGGACTCCCCATGTACACATTCTTTCTTAATGTACCTGAGACTTAGGAAGACTCCCTCTCATTACACAGAAAAATGAAAAGTGCTTGCTTTGGTGGCGGTAGCAGTAGCAAAAACAACTGCATTTTCTGCATTATTCACTAATCAGCCCATGATATCACAGCCTTTGCAAACCACCAAGCCAGCTGACACAGGACTCAGAATTATCCCTTTTTGCGTGAATAGAAATTTGTGTTGCAGCCTGGATGTTACAAGCTTGCATTTGCTTAGTTGCACATTGCTTGTGACAAATCAGAGGCTAGCGATAATGAGGATATGGGGTATAAATGCAATGATAGCATAACTGAACCCTTTGCAAAGTCTATATGTTGCATATCCATGGGAATAAGGCTGTGGGTGAGGAAAGAAAGGTTTTAGTTAGCTAGCAGGAAGACAGTAAGAAGAATCAGAGCATACATTCTCTGGAAAAAAAAAAAAGACAACCTATATATAGTGTTACTGTCTATAGGCTATTTCTATGTTTTAAGGGCAGACATGGATTCCTTTACTTAAGGGAATTAATTTGCTTTTAAAAAGTAATCTTACTTCAATTGCACTGTTTTCAAAGTATGAAGCATGGCTTCAGGTGGCTGTGAGTAAAGACATGCCTCACTGCTGAGCATTCCCTCCAGCTTTCCTTGTGTAGGCTGAAGGAAGCATTTGGACTTCTTAGATCATATCCCAGAGACCACGGCATAGAGAAGAGATGGGCAACACTGATTTTTTCCTAGAAAAGTGTGGGTGGGCAGAAAAGGACTATCAGCTGTGGAAAAGTATAGTTTCTGCTGTTCTCTCAATGTGTTGTATTTGCTACTTGAAATTCAGCCGAGAGCCTGAGGATCCATACTGCCACAAGGAAAAAGAGCTACTGAAGAACTGGGGGAGAATTTTTTGTGCTGGATTATCATAGAAGAGGGGTAACATTATATCTAGAAAGTAGGGTGAGGCCTTGCTTTGGTGGAAAGTCATATTACACATTAAAGTTGTTTTTGGGAGAACTGGGAAATGTGGGTATTTAAGTTCTACAGTTTGTTGCAGTAGGATAGAACAGTAGCTTTCCACCAGCTGAACAATAATTATTGTAATTTAACATAAGTAAGTCAATTAAACCTCTTCTGTCCATTTAATTGCAGCATATTTCAATTTCAAACAGTTGCTACTCATGTATTTTAAACTGAGCAAAAACAACTTTTCTGTCTCAGCAGGCTCTACAGCTGTGCCATACAGGGTTGGTTGGTATAGCATTTCCCAGGGAACCCTCAGGTTACACTGGCCGTGTCCTCCTGCAATTTCAGTTGAATAAATAAGCATAATTTTCAAAGATTATCAGATCTCTGACAACCTGGCTTCTGACTGACTGAACATTCACTCTGGCTGCTTAGGAGGAATAAGGGGCAATACAATACAGCCAAAGGCTCTGTATTGAGCAACCAGTGCAGGGGCAGGCAGTTACCTCTCTCATGGCATGGCTGTATGAGCAGTACCCCCTGTAGGCTGCAACAAAGCTATGAGGGCCTGCAAAATGCTATAAATAATTATTATGCAAGAAAGATAACATGCAACTGTAGCTTTTAAGGGGTTTGCTGGATGAATGGCAGAGTAACATTACTGGGGCCAGTAATGTGTGACGTATTGCTATCTACTGTACAACATTAAAAAGAAGACTGAGTAATAGACACTGCGTCAGGTTAAGCTTTGTGATTTCATCCACCTTCTGGAAGAAGTGAAATTAAAACCAGATTCTGAAGCAGCTAATCACGCCATGCTGAGAAATACCACAGAATGTTAAGAATAGGACCAGGTCCCTGAAAAACCTGAAAAATGATATTTCCTAAAGTGTTGTCATAGATCTGGGGACTCCAAGTGCATCATAATGCACAGATCAGACATAAGCTTTATTAACTATGATCAGACTGAGATAGCATTCTGCCATCATCTCCCCCTTTGCTCCTGTGTTCTCTGCCAAGTGATTTCAGAGACCCAGCCTATATGCTGTTTCAGAAGGAAAAAGAAAAGAGAAAAATCAATCATTTCAATGCTAAACCAGGTATCCATCCCTGGGAGGGATGCACTTCTTAAATATCTTACTAACTGCCACAAGAGATCAAACAGTAAATAATGAGACAATATGGAAAGACAGCTGTGGGTGAGGCCTATAGGAGTGGCACACCAGTATTAGCTCAGCTCAGAGCGGGGAGATAGAAACCATCATAATATTAGCTTTTAATAAACAGGAATGTTCTTTTATTTAGGATAAAATTCTTTGTCAGACCTCTCAGAATCTTAAATATTAATAATTTTATCACCACAGCGTGACTGAGTGTTGACAGGCAGAGAAATCTCTTATTTCTACCAGAACTATTGCAGAGAGTATTTATTCATATTCTAAGAGTTATGGACATCTTCTCCCATCTGAGATTAGTTTCATAGATGTATGACTGGACTTATGGCATGTCAAGGTGGATGGGCACTGAGGGTACAGGAGGCACTGAGAAGGAAACAAAGTCCCATTCCTGCTGATGATCTTCTCACTCATGCTCACCTGCTTTGTAGTAAAGATGCTAGTAGCTGAGTAGTCATTCTCCTCTCCCTCTCTCTGACCAACACCATTGCCTAGACCTCCCTGACGTCGTGCAGGTGTCTCATTCTCCTGTGTCCTCCTTTTTTGCCCCTGGATATTTTCTGGCCTATCATCTCTTCTGCATGTGCATCCTTGGTAGGCAGTGGGCAATGGGGCTGCTGGAGAGGTGCTCTGCTAAGAGCTCCATGCAGTGACCCACCTAGCAGCTCTCATTTAAGTTTTGCTGAAGTGTGAGGGACAGGGCTGAGCCAAAACAAACACTTTTTGTACTGTAGCAGTGTGGGTATCATCCATTTTATGGAACAAAAATTGTGGTTTGAGTAAAATCATACTTAAAAGTCCCTGAAGTCACTTAAATCAATGTTCTAATATTCTCTGGCCTAGGTGTCTTTATTTAAGAACAGCCTCACTTCTACATTAAATTGTTTAGCAAACTATATATCAACTATAAGTGAGAGAATATGCTGAAGAAAATCTCTGAAGATTTTGTAGGTTAGGATATCGGGATTGTTTTAGTCAAAATGAGAAATCTATCTCTTTTATTGCAAAGCTAGTTTCCCATTGTATTCCTTGAGGGGGAGCTCCAGTTAATGAAAATGACTGAAGATAAAATCCACTGAAGAAAACCCTACAAAGTAAAGGAATGTTTTCAAGAGATGCTAATAAGCCAACTGATGGAACAAATCTCTCACTTGTATGTAACAAGCTTAATTTTCTAGCTGATACACTGCTTTTCCAGCTGTCTCCTTTTGATTAGTGTACAGTAAAGTTCTGTAACCAGGACTTCTATGTCATCTTCAGGGGGGCATGATGGTCCAACTGTCTCCTGTGCTCTCAGCTCATGACCTTTGTGTGCACAGAATCTCTCAGCCTCTCCCATCTCAGAGTGAACATACTACTTTTGGTGAGTTCCCAGGTACTTTCCAGGGAATAAAAGTTTTCATTAAGTTAAATTAAAAAAAAAAATAAATCGTGACACACAAAGATAAGTCAGTTAATCAATTAAAGATTTTAAGGAATGTTATTCATCTCAACCTTTGAGAAAAAAAGGTACAAAACTGCTAAAAGTTCTGTACAGGGTATTTACCACAGTCTTTTTGAATGTAGTACTCTGTTTCAAGCTGTAGGTTTAGGGGTTCCATAGTAAGATAGAATCTTCCAGCTGTAATATTTCTTCCCAGAACATCTTTCTCTTTTTACTGAGATTTTTGCCTTATTCCTTTTTTTTTCTTGTTTGTTTTCTTTTTTGTGTGTGTGTTTTGGGGTTCTTTTTTGTTTTTGTTTTTTTTTTGTAATTTAAGGTTCATTTTAACATGGAATTAAAATTGCACTCTAAGACTTAACTGCTACAAAACTATTGACATCAAGATTATTGAAAAGAAAAACAACTTACTGCGTTTGAAATCGATTACCCACATAGGTGTGCCTGGGCATCAATTTTGTATTTTATGCTTAGGAACAGGCTGATTTGCTAAAAATTGAGACCTCAGGGATTCCTGTCTTTATTATCCTGTATTTCAAAATAACAAAAAAATACTAGTGTTTGGATAAGAAAGCCTTGTATAATCATACCATTGACTTGGCTCTACATCCTTTGCAATGCATCAGAAACAGCAAGTATTTAAATAATTTTATGGTCTTTGTTAATCACATGGTTGCTGTAATACTGTTTTGGACAGGCTTTAGCCATCTATGAGCTTCAGTAAAGCTGGAAAGAATCTTTACTTCTTTAAGCTATACCTATTTCTATGGGAATAAAAGCAACAAGACTAATTTACCTTATAGCAACCTGAATATGATGTATTACACTTTTATCCCTTTTCAGTTGCTTTCCATACACAAACGTAAGGGAGCTGAGCAGTGATAAGGCAGTCATTAGTCCAAAGATGCACTTTACCACCGTTGTTCTATTGTGGAGCATATAGTCAAAGTCATTATTCATCATGATGAGGAAGACTTTATTATGAAGGGCAGAAGGTTGCTGGACTGAAACAGACCAGACTTAACATGACTTCCTTAAACTGTATTTCAAATGGTACTTTGAATGATTTAGTTGGTTTTCACCTTTTCCTACACGACTTCTGATTTCTTCCCTTTACATCACACAAGGATAGGATATTGCCTGTAAAGGATGTATCTTGCTGAACCTGGTACTGTTCCACATTTGTCAGTATTTCCTGGCATCAGTTATTTCCTTGACGAGCAACTCAGAAATGATAAATTGCTTGTCTAGCTTGCTCTATAACCATCATCTTAAGTAGGTGTATGATCCAGCTCTTGAAGACTTTATTATCAGTAACTGAAACTTTTTGTGTTCCTCACTCATAAATATCTCTGAGACTTTTTGTTCAAGTAGTGGCAAGTGGGTCTTCCCTAACCCCCACATCCTGAGTGTCTTTTTTGTAAGTTTTTGGAAAAGTAACATAAGCTCTTTTTTATGTATCAAATTTTAATGAAAGATCTTGACAACCATGCAATTGAGTGCAGTGTACGTTTTACAGGACGTTTCTTTCCACAACTGTAACAGAGCATAAAAGTTTGCTGACAACTCCATATAAGTAAAAACATGAAATGATTCTGTGGTGACAGCTTACAGTTCTTGCAGCACACAGTCAAACAGTCTGGTTCTGGCTGTTTGTGGTGAAGGCTGGGAGATAGAATAGTGTCTTAATAGTGACTAAGCACTCACACTAGTATGGCTGGCTTTTAGCCTGTGGCACATATGCAGCATGGACAAAATTTCAGCTTCATTTCCATGATTCTGTGTGATTATACCTTCATAACTCCACCTGTGAGACCTTTGAGCACCTTCAGTCCAGAGTGCTAGGCATTATCTAGGATCTGGCCTTCCTTGATATCTCACTGACTTTGATGAACAAGGTGCCTGTATACAGTTCCCACTGCACAGTTAGTAAACATCTCTGGGCCATGGATTCCTATATATATGTAGAGCCCAATAATAGTAAAAATCAATAAACAATAAACCTAGCAATTGGGAATCTATCATCACTTACAAATAAACACAAATCAAACAGAAACAGAAGGCAGCAGGCAAAGCTGAATTGTTCCTTTTCTCTGCAGATGTATGGTTCATTAGGCATGCTGTACAAATTAGATTCAAATGTGAAAATATGAAAACCATAAATACCTCTTTGCTTTTAGTTTCAATATAAATGTATATTCTTTCTGTGGATTGGTACTTTCCTCATTAAATATTCACTGGCCACATTGCAAAAGATACCTTAAAAATATTTGAGCTGTTTTTCCACGTGTTACCACTGATGCCAATTTTTAGGTTTGGTGATTAGCACAGTGTTCTAAAATGAGCAGAAACAGCTGGTTGCATAATAGTATGTAGAACAGGATGAAACCATTTAGCTTGATTTTTCTGATAATGCTGGATGTGTTGTTGTGGTTTGGGTAGGTGATGCGCAAGCCTTTGGTATCCCAAATAATTTTTAAGGTCTTAGTTGCAAACACAAAAACTTTATATTCTCATTCTTTCCTGTCTTTACATTCTTTACTGATATGGTAGTAGAGTTATCACAGAAAGAAACCCTATTGAATTTGCAGCTACACATGGAAAAGGAGCCTGATGGGAAAGAGATCCTTAAGCAAACTTAAACATTGAGCCATGGAGTCTCTCTTGATCCTGGTGCTCTTCAAACCTGATTCTTTGAAGGTGCTGACCATTGTGACTGAGAATAAAAGAATAAGTTCCTACATTCTTGAAGTAGAACCCCCTGCAGAGGGGATCATGACACTTGCATAGTTTATGGCATGCTACCACAGGGAAGACAGATATGTTTGATAAACAGGTGACAAGATGAAAAGTTGACATTGGTAAAACAAGCTCATGAGAAAGAATATCAAGATTACTATAAAGTTATCTCAGCTGAAAAAATTATAGTGTTATCTTCCTCATTCTGAGGTACAAGCTGTTCCAATCAGTCACACTCACTGGCTAAGTTAATGTTATTGACTAGAGCCACTTGTGATCTGGGACCTCTAGGAACAGAAAACAGAAGACATCAGTGATGCATCATTTTCTCTTTCTTAATCCTTTTGCAAAGTAGCAGTAATACTACCGTGGTGACACTTACTGACCTAATGTGACATTTTGGCATTTCAACCATATGTCTGTGCGACCTTATGAACTTAACAGTTTATAATATTTCACCATCTGGCTCTAATTCAGTTATACAAACATGAACTTGCTGTTACTGCTTTATCGACCAGCTTCTTGGGTGAAAAACATTGTATCTATGAATCTATAGATTATGAAACTATACATATATTCTACAGAAACAGAAACGCACGTACTTGTAGACACACACACCAATTTCATTGAGGAGGTATGCTTCAGATTCATTCAGCACACTCTTGCTGCCTTCATGAGTAGCTCAAGAAGTTGACAGAAGTAATGGGTTGACTTTTATGGATTGCATCTCTAAGTTGCTTTATACCTAATGCAGGCATAGTGCATAACAGGTGCCTTCTCTCATGTGGCATCTGTTACATTATCAGGCTGAAGCTAACCTACTGAAGCTTGAAGGCATTTTGCAGTTTGGTAAAAGTCCAGATACTCTAAATGTCAAGGGAAAATGAATTATAAAATGTATTTGTGAAACTGGTTTTCAGTCACACTAACACAGATTGTTGTAGCCACCAACTTTTCTGATACATGTCTAATTTGCTCCTTACTGCTGTGCAGTCAGGCTTAGATGTTAATGGACTTACCTAGTGTTACCTCTACACAGAACAGAAACATAATTCCTTTGTTGAGAAGAAACTGAGACACAAGTGACCTGCCAAAGGTAATGCAGGGAGGGTGAGAGAGAGACAAATAACCCACAGTGCCTGCGTTTTCAGGCAGAGCCTTATTACCAAGATGAGCATTCCTCTTTATTGGATCATATATGTTTCTTAAAAGCCAATAATTTCTAGCTTGAATGCTTAAGCTTGGAAACATATATCAATATTTTTTGTACTTTCATAAATATCTTGCTTTTCAGCTGCTTCTTCAGCTGTTGACTTGCTGCGTCTTTTGAGATTTTTGTTGGTGTTTTCTTCAACTTGTAAAATAAACTCTTGAAAGTGGGAAAGCCACCTGTAAAAATAGTCTCCCTATGTTTTAATTCACAATTTATAAACTGGCACTAATGTTAATCTTGTGAAGTGGTTTGTTTTCTAGCTTTAAATAGACAGACTCATACAGATAGTCATAGAAGTATTATTGCTGCCAAAAGCTGTTGCTACATTAATACCAGACAGATTTCTTCCATTTTTCTCACAACTTTTAGCCCTTCACAACCACTGTTAAACTTTATTATGCACTCACTGAAATTTTTATTATGCTATCTCTGTCCTTTTGATCTATTCAAGATTAATGGGAGTCAACTGTCTCTTATTACCTAAGTGAAACACGGTTATGCTTCTCTTCAGGAAGGCTGTCTATCTTTAAATCAAGACATTTTTCTATTTTTAAACTGTTACCATTTGATGTCTGAAAAATGGTACCTAATGCTTTACTAAAAAAAAGTTATTCTAACTGTTCTATAATCTCTGGCATACTCATGGGATTTTGTCTTAATCATGACATTAAACTAGTCCATTTTCAGTCTTCAGGGGTCTCTGTTGAAATTCTATTCAGTGATCTTTTATTAAAAACTACCACTAAAATTTTTACCAGTTAATAACTGCTATTACGTTTAGAAACCTTGGTTATGACAGCTTATGCCCTTATTCCTGGCTCATTTTACTGAAATAAAATGCTTGAGAGTCTGAGGTCTTATTCTTTATGAACAGGAGACCCTGTCACATGAAACAGCCGAAAAGCAAAGGACTGAAAGGGGAATGAAGACTACATCAGTCTCTCTCCTCTAGTCCTTCTTCGTCCTGCACTTATTGTAACTATTGTGAAATTCAAACTTCTCTTGCCTATTTGGTACTATTCACAGCAGCTTTCAGTTAATGGGGCTGTCAAACAAACCTCTTTCATCTGCTTTGTGGGATAAGTCCTGAGGCTTCTTCATGAAACTGATGAACTAGCTATTCTCCTAGAGCATGTGCACTTTTTTTTTGGCCTAGAAATTTTAATTCAGTACAAGCAATTTTGACCCAGCCACGATTTAAGGACCATTGGGTTGGGGTTTCTGAATAGCCAGCGTGTGAAGTGAAGCTGAGCAAGTTGAGCCACCAGATGTTTGGAAATCTTAGCCTTGTCAGCATGACTGCTGTGCACAATAGAGATATCTCATATGCTGAAGACATTTGCAAAAGAACAGAAATATAATAACCCCTAGAGATCTATGAAAACTACCTTGCATCCTGATAACTCATCCTGCAGATGACACAGAAGGGACTTGTGTGCTATCGGATAACAAAATTGGAAGGAGAGATGGTAATACTGAAGGAAGCATAATGTAAATGGTCTTGACACTTTGAGAGCAATTCTGCCTAAAACCTGATCTTGATCTTCTTTTTTTGTCAGGTTCAATAAACTAGTGATGTATTTTTGGTCAAAATGACCAAAAATGCAATCACTGGTAACAGTAGCTGATTTCCCGATTATTTATTCTCTCTCCAATTTTTATGTTATCTGGAAATGGCTGGGAAAAGACTTTCATGCTCATCAGTGTTGCTAAAACATTAAATGGAACCATTGAACTTTCTGTTTTCAAATGTAATTAATTATTAAATAATAATGTATTTAAAATAATGTATTAAAAGGATGTACCACTGAAGTTATTTTTAATTTGATGAGATTTCTCTCATTTTTTGGAAATGCCCTTGGACAAAATCATGAGCTTATAATTTTTGGACAGATTGTTAAGGAGACATCTATCCTTTTCTCTAGGTAGATTTGGTGTCTTGAAGCAGTTACACAGCAGTACCCCATCACAGCTAACTTTCAAAGTATCTAAGTTTGTGTGACAAGGAATGATATGAAGTTCTGTGGAAGGTGAGGTGTCAAACAAGCTTCTCTCTGTGCTAGAGCATTAAAGCACATTTTTGAAGTGGAGTTTGAGGATAAGATCATAGTTTGAAGTCTTAATGGTTTTTATTTTTCAGTTTGTGGGTTATGCTGCCTTGCTCCATAGCTTGTCCTGTTGCTCATGGATTTTCATCTTAGTTATGACTCTCGCCTTTGAGTAGAAAGCTAACTTCTCTGCTTCTGAGTGATGAGCAGAAAGGTCTCCCCACTTGCTTTGTTGAATAATCCAGCTTATTATTATGACTATTGCTGTGGTTATTTTTATTAGAACTACAGCTGCATTAGTTCTTCAGAATTAGGACTACCTGGCTTTGTAATATCTTTAAAGTGACCTAAGTGTGAATCCAGTTAGGCAGGCACTTCAAGAGTAGAGAAAAAAGAGGCAAGTGCTATTCCAAAGAGACCTATGTTCAGTGCTGTCATGCTTTAGAATCATAGAATCATAGAACAATTAGGGTTGGAAAGGACCTTAAGATCATCTTTCCTTTGTTATGAAACCCTGTTGATGGTGAGAGCTACAGGTGGAGACCAAGACTTCAGATTCCACAGGCTGAGGCAATTTAAGCCTAAATATTCAGCTTCTGGTAGATGCTTTTTGGTCTTTCTGCTGGAGGTGAGCTGAGGGCATGAAGATGTGGGAGGTTGCTGGGAGCAGGGGAGGAAGCCCAGATCTCACAGCTGAACTGGGGCACTCAGCTGAGTGAGTCTGAAAGTTTGACTTATAGAGGGAAAATAGAAAAAATATCTGGTATTATACTGAATGTGTCTACTTCAGGTAGGTCGTTCTTATTTACACTGAGAAAGAATGAGACTTTTGTAGACTCCTGTATTCTTAACCGGAATGGACCTCTGCCCCCATTCACACAAATACAAGGGTGCAGAATTCAGCCAGTCTCATCAGACAGCAGAAACCTGGCACAGGTACTCATGATTATGTAGGAGTACATAACCTAGATGGCAAAGGTATATACCTAGAGAAAAAGCTATCAGAAAAGGCAAGCTACAATATGAGTCTTCAGTTTATTTCAGTTATTATTTTTTGAGTTAAATTTAATTTTCAAATCTTTGGTATTTTTTCAACTCATTGGGGAATGAATATGTCCTGGTTTATTTATCAAATTATTTTCTCTATAATTTTATTTCTTCAATATACCTGTAAAAGCCTTTTTGATTCCTCTTAAATACCTTGACTGGCACGAAATGATTTTGCTTGTTCCATCTTATATTGTGCTCTCACATATGGCAGCTGATTTGTTTTATTTCCTTTCTCTACGCTAAATATAATTCTTTTCATAATTACAGCCACAGATTTTTATTACTATTTCTTGTCAAATTACATCTGTGCTTACTTCTATGTATTATTTCCTTCTGAAGTAACTAGTATCTTTTGTCTACCACTTTTATTTTCTCCAAGTTTTTTTCATGTGGCTTTTATTCTGAGACACAGTAGCGGCTTATCCTTCCAAGATGCAAGCTGCAGGGTTATAGCAATGATTCATTTGGACAATTCAAGTTGGCTAGCTCAGTGCATAAAATTTCTAATCTTTTCATCAGCTTTTTCAGGTTCCCTTGCATCCTGCAACCTAATGGTATTCCTGGTGTTGGAGAAAGAACATAATCCTTGCCTGAAAGGCATGCATGAACTGTCCCTGAGTAAAATTCACATGGGTCAGGAGTCACAGCTTGACAATGTCTGCTTTAGAGTAGCTCAAAACGTATGCAGACATCTCCCTTCTTCTGTAACGTTAAACTGACAACTCAAATTAGCTCCCTTTTAAGTGGTTAATTTCTCCTATGTTTTGATTAGGAGCGTAATAACCTTTGTCAGTCATGCTCACAGTACCCTTGGCTTGACATAAAGAGCTGCCCTTTCTGTCCCCCTGGAAATTTGGTGAGCCACCAAGCAAAAAACCCAGCAAAAGGGCAAGATTATTCTCATGTGAGAAGTCTGAGCAATTACATATCTACTGCTTTACAAAAGGACAGCACACAAAAGTCTTGGAGTCCCTTCCCTAATGCAAACCTACAACAATATATGTGAGCAAACAAACAAATAAACAAATCTTACCAAAACAAGAGATTGTTTTAAACAGCCTCAGGGAAAGACTGAGATAAGACCCATACCAGGTGTCTCTCTCCCAAGTGGAAAGAGCTCAGACTTGAAGGAGGTGAGCTCTGGAGACTATGAAACAGCAGATGTATATGAAAGATTTAGAATAAAGCTTGCTCTGTATATACATAAGCAGAAAGGTTATGTAGCAAGGGAAAAACCCGCCTTATATCCCTAAGGAGAAGATGAGAGCAGCCCACCCCCAGAAGCACACCTCTTTACTGAGTGATGGGGCAGGGTATATCAGTAAACAAACCTGCTTTGCTCCTGCCCTCCCACCACTGAAGATTTGGGTTCCCACAGCAAAGCCAATCTTCTCTGCTAGCTGGAAAACATAGCCCAACCCTGTCAGCTGCACTGAGGCCAGGAGCTTCCTTGTTTTCATCCGCTTGGTGTGAGTCAACACCACCCACAACAACCTCCATGCAAGACATGTTCTGGATTTGCGTTTCCTTTGTAGAGAATATGGGGACCCTAATGGTGCAGATTCAGAGTGGGAACGTGGTGGAATAGGAGGAGGAGGAGAATGGTTTCACACATGTTCCCAGGGGGTCTATGTACGTTCCCCAGAGAGGGGACTTCTCTGTCCATTACCTGGCTGTACTCAGGGCATGTCAGCATAACGCCAGTGGAGTCTCCCAGTCTAGGTGCAAGCAGAAAATATGCTGGGATACACTGGCTGGATATGGTAGGACCCAAATCAATACAGACAAAGCATATTTTCTACACATCCCTGGCCTGTCTTTGAGAATACATTATTTTAAATAATGGCTCTAGCAGCTGTCATGCTCCCCTCTTTTTCACACCTGAAACTTCCCTCTTCTCTCTACAGGGCTGTAAAGTTTGGTTTAAAAGCACTATCTTACACTGATTTTTCTGTAGGTGTGACAGATAGCATCTCTTTAATTAAAGGCAGAAGTGTTTCATTCCTGTGGTCTCTTCTGTCTTGGATTTGGCTTCTATTTCTGTGGGAGAAAATGAGCTCCTTCTAGATTCTCAGAATGCACTTCCAAAAAGCTACAGTAAAAAAAACCCCTGGAATTAAAGGAACATAAAGTGCTAGTACACCTTTAGCTTGATTACACAGAAAGCTGTGAAAGTTAAAAGGACATCAGATCTGCTGAATTGTAACTAATAAAAAGCCATAAAGGAAATGAAATGAGATCACCAGTGTTAATCAAACGAACTCTAATGCTGTTTTCATAATGCATTACTAGGTTTGGAGATTGCTAGGTGGCTAATAGAGCAATTCTACCACTTGACCATTTGACCAAAATAGTTAGAGTACTTAGATTTTTCCATACGATGTGAAGCCTGTAATGGCAGCCCTGAAATTCAGAGGTGAAATACTGCAGAGTATACGGTCTCAGCTCTCTTCTAGAAACAGTGATAACATTGGTTTCACTGTGCAGGCTGCTACAGTGTTCATAAACTTAGATAGTTTTTAGCTAACTGCTAAGTTTCAGACCTGAAGCATGGCTTCTCACATAAGATTTTCTTGTTTAAGGGTGTCATTCCAAGATATTTGGGGTACTGGGAATCACTTTTGTAATGCTTAAACTTTGCAATAACCTTGTAGAATTTGTAATCCAGGAATAGGTGCTAGGTTACACCTACTGTGAGTAGGGACAGTGCCTTCAGTGATTTAGTAACCAATAAAGTCTACACCAGATATATCAGTACAGCTTTTGCCTCTCCATGTCTTTATGGCATTCATCCATTACGCTTCCTGAGGAGGCTGTACAAGATCAGCCAATGCTTAGTAAGCCTAGCAAGCATTCATAGCACGCAGCTTTGCTTCATCAGCAGTTCTGTTTTGTACTCACCCAAAAAAATAGCTACCTGACATGAAGAATTTCCTCAGCTTGGGAGAATTTGAATGCTTGTCTCGTATGTTCAAAGAATATCCTAGCCACAGTATAAGTATAAACAGCCTTTGGAATTAGCTCAGTGCACTTTTGGGATTGAACAAGAATGTTGGCAGGAAGAGTAGACTAACACTTAGGAACAACAGGAAAAGAAATCCTGCCCCTCTACTCTGCTCTCGTGAGACCTCACTTGGAGTATTGTGTGCAGTTTTGGTGTCCTCAACATAAAAAGGACATGGAACTGTTAGAACAAGTCCAGAGGAGGGTCACGAGGATGATCAGGGGACTGGAGCACCTCCCATATGAAGACAGGCTGAGAAAGTTGGGGCTGTTCAGCCTGGAGAAGAGAAGGCTGCGTGGAGACCTCATAGCAGCCTTCCAGTATCTGAAGGGGACCTATAAGGATTCTAGGGAGGGACTCTTCATTAAGCACTGTAGTGATAGGACAAGGAGTAACGGGTTAAAACTTGAACAGGGGAAGTTTAGATTGGATATAAGGAGGAAGTTCGTTACTGTGAGGGTGGTGAGGCACTGGAATGGGTTACCCAAGGAGTTGCGAATGCTCCATCCCTGGCAGTGTTCAAGGCCAGGTTAGATGAAGTCTTGGGTGACATGGTTTAGTGTGAGGTGTCCTTGCCCATGGCAGGGGGCTGGAGCTGGATGATCTTAAGGTTCTTTCCAACCCTAACTATCCTATGATTCTATGATTCTAAGAAAGTATGTACAATTTTAGCCTACTCATGTGATTGTTTCTACTCTTTTATGCAATATAAAAATGCATTGCTGCTACTTTTTTTCATTGAGTAACTCAGCATTTTATGTCATTGCTATTCCAATCTATTAAATTGAGTAAAAGTAGAAGTTTGGAGTGTTTAAGTAGCTCCAAGGCTTGATCTTGATAAGATGCCTGAATAGATATATTCTGGATTTCTTTTAATATCTAAGTGTCAAAAGTGGAAGTGAACATGACAGCTGTGAAATATTTAATGTCAATTTACAATATTTTAGGATAAAGCCTTTGTGCTTTGCAAAAGGAAATTTTACTGGATCTTAAATATAAATGAACTTGTGTTAGTAGCCGTATTTGTTCCCCTTTTGTTACCAGTGGATAGAATAGTAGTCCACTGTACCAGTGCAGACCAGGTGGAAATTTTATACTCCAGGATGGAAACATAGTCAGATTCTTTCCCTAATCAGCAGTGAGTGCAAGTTTCTCCTCCTGTTAATCCTTTGGGCCTTCAGAGCAAATTGATCCAAATGAGCCTGAAGGTTCAACATTAACTGCCAGATATGCATTGCTAATTACTACTTGATGCAGTGATAATTAAACATGACTACCTCTTGCAAGACTGGCCTTGCCATTCACTTAAAAAAAACAAACCAAACCAAAACATTGTTTCCTTTATCTCCTTGGTGGAGTCTGGCCCTTTCAATGCATAGCGTATGTGGTGCCTTTCGTTTTTTAAAACAAATGATGGTTTTGCTTCACCAATCCAATAGGTCTGGGCTGCTTCTTTGCAAGGCACTGTGATGTATCACAGCTGTCCATAGTAAAAAGGCTTTTTTCTGTTCCTGTAAAGTGAAGCTACACTGAGGAGCTTGTAACAGCTGGAGCAATTTTCTGAAGATGAAGTTTGTAATAGTGCTGCTGCTAGTCCCACCTCTTATGAAATGCCTATCACTTTTTTCATATAGTAGGGAATTGTAAATTAATTCTTCTGTCTCCATGGGTTTGGAGTAGAAATGATGCCTTCACAGTTCAATGAAGTGGAAAGTCTTTCATCAGTAGAAAATCAGCCAAGGAATTGGATGGCAAAGGCCTCATACATTACAAAACAGTTGTTTGCAATTAAGGCCAAGAGTAAGATGTGCATGAGTCTGTCATGTTTCTTTTTGTTTATTTAATCCGCCTGAGGCATAACATTAGATAGCTGGAAGTGGCATTGTTTCCTTGTCGTGTCCTATGATTTGCCGTGTATTATGTGTACAGTACATGTACTGCATCAGAAGACTGCAATCTGTTCAAAAGACATAGATGTTTAATATTTTGCATGAATCCTGATCAATAATCAGGATATTTTCATAGAAGCATTAACCTTCTAAAGTAGTGATCACTGCTGCTGTGGGGAGATTATTTTGGAAGTTGTTAGAGAGAATCAGCTAGGAAACACAAGGACATCACCAGAACTAAATTCATTGTGCTGCAATGTTTCTCTGTAGTCACAGTGGCAAACATGGTGTCAGCCTCTGCTGATGTTTCTTTTTCAGTCTCACAAAGCACACTTTTAATGGACAGTGCACCATGAGGGAGAACTTTGATATGAAGTTGAATAGAGTCAAATCTGAACTGAAAGTAAGCTAGAAAAAGAGTCATGTAGTTTGGTCAACATCAGCCCCTAAAGTCTTGCTACTGCCAGTTTTAATAGCAATCCCAGAACAGCAGGTAATCTTATTTACCATATGCTATGCACGGTGCAGCAGATGGATGATGGCATTCTAGTGTTTTCTGTGCTTTCCTTGCACTTGTCAATTCAAGCCCTGGGAAAAAGGCTGATATCCAGATTGATACCACATGGATATTCTCTAAGGGCTTGCCTCTTTCATCGGTGCAGTATTGCAGAAAGAATTGAAAATCCTTTCTCTATGAAGGTAAATGCAGTTAGTAATAGCTGGTAATTCTGAAGATGAGTTTATTAGGTCTGTCTCAAAGTTGTCAGAAGGTAAATCAGGCTTTAAAGAACAGAATAGCCAGAGCTGATCAGGTGTTAGAAGGCTGTTGTGGGATGTCACACATAAAGCATCTCCTCAGAGAAACTAATAAATGAAAAAAAACCAGCTTTAAGGGAGTAATGATGATTAGCCTGGGTACATCACTATTTTAGTAACATGTATGAGCCTTCAGTAACAAAATTAAACCCTTATAAGGCAATCTGAGACTGACCAGATCTATGCTGTTAATGTTTTTAAATATCTTTTTCTCCTCCATGCAGTAAATCTTACGCAATAGACTGAACACTGACACTGAATTAGAACACTAAGTGCTATAGCCTAGTAGCCAGTTGGTGTCCTTGGATTTGACAGATACAATAACAAAAAATTTTGGAGATTACTATTAAAAATATCTTTAAAACACTTATCATGAGTCTTTTTCTCTGCAAAAAAAAAAAGCTCTTTAAAAAGTAAAATTTACCATACCTTATTCTGTTTCTGCAGTCTTTTACAAATCTGAGAACTACATCTGTCAGGGATCTCCAATGAGTCTAAAGCAGCATGGTAAGTATTCTTAAGAAATAATAGGAAAAGTCATAGTGTTTTCAAAGTGAGTTAGGAAGGAAAATAAAACTTCTATTGCCATATCATTATATTCATTATCAGATTTTAAAGGTACTACTCAATCTTCTCTGATTCATTTTGTACATCCAGTCTTGCAAAATGGTAACAGTGGAGAATATAGTGTGTAGCTCAGGAGCACCTTGTCAGTGGGTTCAAGGGGTTTCTAGCTCTCTCTTCCAGTGGAGACATCTGATGACTGAAAAACATTAAAGTTTGGAACTGTCTTCATGCTTTCCTTGTCTTTATGTCCTTCATGAGGCATTAGCTATTGGTCACTTCTAGTGACAGATCCTGATTTGAAAATACCTTTCTTTGACTCAGGATATATTTAATGATGTTACTCACCTTTTTAGGATAGGTTAGTCTTCTGCTTGCATAGTGAAGTGAAGCAGCTCCATATAGAAAAAGCAGGTAAGCATGAGAGTCAGTGCAAAGGAGAAGGAAAGAACACATTGTGTAGGCAGGGAGGTTGGAATCTTGTCAGGCATCAGTGGGTTGATTTAAACTGCCATGGGATTGTAGGCTTCTACAAACCTGGTTTCTAAAGTTGTTTTTACACAGAAAAGAAATAGCATTTTATCCTATTTTAAATGAAAGCAGAAATACTACTCCCTATAGCATACAACTCCTGACATTTTCTCCTTGCTCCAGCACTAACTGCTTTAGGAGAAGTGAGGCCTTGAACTTTTTTGAGTGGGTATTAAAAATCCCTTCCAAGGATGGCTCTGTTTTTGGCCTTTCCAAGGAAGTGCAGAACTTACTTCAGACATATGCTATTTTTAGAACATTCTCTAGCACAGCTAAAACTTCAATGAGATGTATCACTTAAACTGTAAGAAAACACCTTTTGCTAGAGCACTCTACTGCATGGGAGATAAACCAGTTGCATATGTAAAATCATATTTGCAAAATAACAGTATTCAATTACTTCAGCAGGGGATTTAGGTACTGCAGTGTAACAATCAGATTATTCCATCAAACTGAAAGTGTCTGGAAACAGAATTGTAGAATTTAGAGAAGCCTCAAACTCATGAAATTTCTGAACTAGCACCTTAGACAGGTGTCTGAGCATTTAAGTAAAAAAATCTCACCCATTAAAAAACATCATTTGAAAGTTTCACACAGTAATTTTATAGGACCTTTATTTTCTCACTGTTGTGAACATTTGATTGTTTAGAGTAAAATAGATATATCTTGCTAGATAATGATTTTAACAAGTCTCATCATTGTCAAGGAGCCTATACTGAAGACAAGGAAATGAAGTTTCTCCTGTTAGAACAGGTCCAGAGGAGGGCCACGAGGATGATCAGGGGACTGGAGCACCTCCCATATGAAGACAGGCTGAGAAAGTTGGGGCTGTTCAGCCTGGAGAAGAGAAGGCTGCGTGGAGACCTCATAGCAGCCTTCCAGTATCTGAAGGGGGCCTACAGGGATGCTGGAGAGGGACTATTCATTAGGGACTGTAGTGATAGGATCAGGGGTAATGGGTTGAAACTTAAACAGCAGCTATTGAATAGCAGACATCTGTGAAACAAATTTTAATGGCTCTATTGTCCAAGTTTCTGAGTATACATCACTGTCTTGCTGTACAGAATTCCATGCATTGCTCACTATGGGCTTTTTTTTTTTCTGAAAGTATACCTCCTATGGGCTTTATATTACAGTATCCTCTGCCACTCAACTTCACTTCTGAGGTCATTCAGGATGCGAAAAATGAAGATTTAAGTTACTTCCTCATCTTTTCCACCTCGATGGTCCCAATAAGTTCCATAGGTTCCAGTATGAATTACATCAGTTCACCAGGGAGTAAACGTGCACAGCAGTGTTTTCATAGCTTGAGTTTGAAAGGTGACTGGACTGGCTTGTGGCATTGGGCTTGGACCTCCTCTGTGGTCTGTGTGATGCTGAACTAATGGGCAATACTGAAGATGAATGTTAATGGTGGAGGGAGATCTTCACAGTATCACAGAATGATTGAGGTTGAAAAGAGGGTCCTTCCACCTGCTTAAGCAGGGCCACCCAGAACCAGTTGCCCAGGACCAGATGGCTTTTGAGTATCTCCAGTGATGGGGACTCTGCAACCACCCTGTGCAACTTGTGTCAGTTCTTAGTCAGCCTCATAGTGAAAAAGATTTTCCTGACATTCAGACATGCCTTCTGTGTTTCAGTCTGTGCCCACTGCCCCTCTTGAACTACTGTAGTTTGTTGCTAAAAATGTTTTCTCTTGTATTCTTAGACATCATGGCAAATAAAAAAAACCCAAACATTAAAATAAGGCAAATACATTTTAATTATGCTTATGTAAGAAAAGGCAGTATAGTGGGATAATTGAATTACCGATCTCCAAATGGCAGTCTTTTATCTATCTATACACTGATTCCTGAAAATACAATTTCAAATTCATTTCAGATATTCTTTTGTGCTGCAAATTATTGTTCTATGTAGTTTAAATAGCAGCTGGGAAAATTTGATAAAAATGCACAGAAGTATTAGCAGTTTTAATCCAAACATTTATCAGAGCTGGGAAGCCTGCAATTTTATGGTACAGAAAATATGAAAGATGCAAAGTGTTTAGAGAACTTGAATGCCATAAGTTAACAGCTGCAACTTCATATATCTGTGTATCACTCTGTAATCATAAACTCAAGCTAAGAGTGCTCTTTCCAGTCTGAACACTCATGATCAATTTGAATAGAAATGATTCACTCAGTATTTGGAAAGCAAAGCATAGATGCTGAAATGAATTATTAACAAATTGCTCCTGAAGACGTAAATATCATAAGGTCAGAACTTCTCAAACCCGTTATGACTACTGCAGTGAAATCCCCATTAACCTAAGAGTGTGTTTTGGGTGGTGTTTTGGATCTATGTATTAAGATTCAGTTTGGAAATTTTCTTTTCACTAGGTCACGTCAAAAAGACTCAAGGACGTTGCATTGCAGGCTCAGTGAAAGTGAATCACTCTTCTGCTCTTTTAGGTTTCCTGATACATTGCAATGCGTCTGAATCCTCTTTCCTCCCCTGCTATTCCTAACTATTCCTCTGTGCTTTCTGAACCAGATTTGTGTAAGATATTGTCTAAATTTATCCATGTGTCTCCAAAATTGCAAATGATAAACTGGAGTTAAGCCAGCTGACTTTAACAGGAATGTGTGTAGTCGTGCCTGTTAGTCTTGTCACAGTCACAGTTTCTGTGATTTTTCTGATCAATGCAGAGAGATATTAATTTCAAATGGATATTTTATGCTTAGAAATAGCTTTGTCCTCATTTGTCCCTTTCATTGAAAATACTTCTCAGCCTTCAGTCATAATGTGTAGTCATGGCTATATAAAGCCAGTAAGCATCACCCAATGCCACCTGGAATCTGTCTGCTTACCTGAAAATCATAAAAATATTAAAGTGGATAAAATCTCCTCACTGAACACTATTAGGTGAGTTAAATATCTCAGCTTTTATATCTGGATGTGGGCAGGGTAAAGGAGTCTTATGCAGGAAAACAGTGAGTAGCATTGTAGCTACTGGGAAAAATTTCACATATGTTCTACCATGTTTTGTTGGCAAGGCTTCGAAGCAGCATGTAGAAAGGGCACATTGCTCACAGTGCTAGCACATATGATCAAAGATACAGCAAGACAAGTAGCAATCTCTCACAAGAGTTTTAAAAATCACTTATTTAGAAAACCGATGCTTCCAAATCACTGAGCAAGATAAACAGCCCACAGGGAAAATGTGATCTTATTATAATCTGAACCACCAACTACTTTGCTACCATAGCTCAGAATATTCACATTCTGATGCCTTCCAAAATCTGTGTCCTCATTAATCTTTAGATGTTGGGTTTGAAGTGGTTGGTGCTTTGTTTTCGGTTTTGGTTGTGTTGTTTGGTTGTTTTTTTTTTCTTTTCATTCTTTTTTTCTGCTTTTAAAAGTAATCTTCCAGTTGCTTTTATTCTTTTGCTTACGAATCTTTAAGAGCCATACAGTGTATAAAGCATGAAAATACTTATTTCCTGAACTAATTTCTTGACACTTACTGAATGGCAACATTAGCTGTATGTTTATATCCGTAATAACAACACTGTGCTTGGTTGTTTGGAGCAGGTGCATATGTTACCAGATAAAAGCAGAGGTATGACAACTGTTTACCTTGACTTCTGAAACATCGCCAGCTTTCGGTGCTGAAATCTCTATAGCTCTTCTTCTAATCTTGTTTTTCTGTCTGTCGTTTTGGTTTTAATGGTGGCTCTGCTTTTTTTGATACACCTGGTTACAGTAAGCTTTTACAGTCACTTTTTAGCTCACAGGCTACTGCAACTGAATTAATTACAGCAAAGTGCTACAACAGAACAGCAATGATGTTCTTTGAGGTGTGTGTTAAACCAGATTCCCAGATGGATGAGTTTTTTAATAAACTCAGCTTCACCACATGTATCAGTTTTCTCAACTGTCTAGAAACCAAGTTTACACATGAAGTGCTCTCTCACAGACATACACGTGATCTATCTGGGCTAAGAGACCACACTGATGTACATCAAGTAAAGGTGAAAGCCGTTGCGCATATAGGTAATTTTAATCCATTCCATTTTTAAATACCACAATAAATTTAATTTTCACAATAAATTAAATAGGCATATTCAGTTTACAAAATAGAATTACTTAGTGTGAAACCAGTATTTACAAACACTGTACACTATGTACACGATGTTTAGCTTTGTTGACACACAAGCATAGAAGAAAAAAATTATTTGACTTTTTTTTTGACACGATTGACATGCTACAAGTGACACTATGGTCCATACAATAAAACAATAGTGCAAACTCACCACAGGAACTCTTGAAACAATGTATTTTGTATGAGATCAGATATTAATTTCAAATAATAAGAAAATAGTACTATCCACTCTCATTGTAAAAATTCAGCACTGTGTTTAAAGCATCAGTATTCCTTTAGCAATATACATACCAAATATAGCCTGAAGATTATGCTTTCTCACAGCTTCACAGACCTTTGACATGAATTTTTATGGCAAAAACTAGTGTTCTGCTTAGATCATAAGTATGTCACATAAACACTTCACTAGAGCGAGAGGAACACTGACCCTTTCAACCGTGTCTGACTTTATTTCCCTAAATACCTCCTTTCCCTTTGTTGTTATATCTTAAAAGACGCAAATATGCTGACAGTAAATTTATATTAGTTACTATTCTGTAGAAAAAATTGTTCCCACATATATTTGGTCACACACTGCATATGTACACTTTTGCATGAGAAAAAATTACTTTGACAGCCGTGTCTATGAAAAGTGCATATTTTAGCAGAGACATTTATTGCATGTCTCAGGTGCAACAGAAAGTTTTGTATGAAGTTTAGTTTAGGGCCAGTTAAATGTCCTCCCAGTGATCTGGTAAAATTTTTGATTAAAAGGATGAAAGAATTTGCGCAATTTGGTAATGACAGAAGTATCCACCTCTGGATGGATGCGTCCCTTGCTACCCGCCAGGCACTTGTTAAAGACAATGTTAAATCGCAAGCAGTAAAACCCTCTGGTCGCATTGAAGTATAAATTGTACTGACTTATCCTCGGAGGAAGATTTAGGAACTTCTCGACCAGCTGGAGTTCTGGCAGTGGTTCTGTGATGAGCCGGTCTCCATCCACAATATGAAACTGCTCAATTGGGAAGTATTTTAACCATCTCTCCAGATGTTTTGTGTAGATGCTGGTTCTCACTGCCTTATACTTAGTGTTCACTTCACATGTATTAGGATCAATAGCCAGCTTCTCAAATTTGTAGTAAGTTTTGTTCTTTCTTTCCTTACCTTCCAGCACCTGAGTGTAATCAGAAATAGCTCTTGTGGTAGGTTCCCTGACAATGATCAATAATTTGATAGATGAGTTCATTTTGTAAATCCTTTCAGGTACTTCCTCAGTGATAAAATATGCAGGGCTTTTCTCAATTGTTATTTGTTGTGGGTAAGAAAAAGGCATTTTTTTCCGATACCACTCAATCCCCTTGGCATAGTTCTCATCATTGTCAAAGAAGTGAATCTCTTGAGAAGCTTTGACCACTGCAGGGTGAAGGTTCAGCATCTCCAGTAGTGCTCGGGTGCCTCCTTTCCTCACCCCAATGATAATGGCCTTGGGAAGCTGCTGGACAAGATTGTGAAGTCGTATTTGCTCCTTGGTGGCATTGCCCTTTCGGAATTCATGGAGCAGCCCTCGCTTGAACTGCAGAGCTCGCAGTGGAATTTCGTCCTGGCTACGGGGTCCAAATCGACCATCGATGGGGCAGAGGGGTTGCAGTCTGCAAGCAAAGTAAGAGGTATTTGAAAAAAAAAGGTTATCTCTTAAAGCATGTTTTCTGTATAAGGCAGTCATGCTCTGGAAACGTTTTACTATACAGTGTCAGCAGCCCAGCTATCAATTTTTATTTAATTCTGCCAGTGATTAAATTGCTTGAAAATTATTTGCTCTGGTCTTTTGCTGTGGTTTAGCTGAGTAACTCCTAACTCCATCCTCCTGCTCTTTTCAAGCATAGGCACTATGATTACAGTTTTCAGGGCTTCTTGAACCTTGCTTAACCTCCCACACTCCTCATTAATTTGTGATTGCCTTGGCAGTTCTTAAAGCATTCTAAGATGAATTTTATTTGGTCATTTTGATCTAAAAATCCAGTTCATTTAAGTTGTTTCTTTTCAGTGTTTTTCCTGTTCTAGCCTGAACTCTTTCCTGTGCTTCCCATTGTGTTGTTGTTATTAGCTGCTGATCCAGAGTTGGCCTTTTTATTAAAGAGAAGCAAACAGGATAAGAGACAGCTTTCTAGGCATCACTTTTCAATAGTTTCCTTCCTCTTTGGAAGTTGCCCAGTGTTTCCTTGTGAATCAGAAAGACCAAGGCTCTGAATCAGACATGATTAACAAGGCACAGACAGAATAGCAAGAAAAGGTTTTAAAAATGCGCTTACTCCATCATTACATCAATGATTTTCTTATCATTGCGAATGTTTCCTCCTACAAAACCTCATTTTCTTTTCTTCTGTGGGGCTTCTTTTGCCCCACATTTCTGTGCTATTCTTTTATATTCATCTGCAATTATTTAACCTATTTTCCACTTTTCTTATGCTTCCTTCTTGTATTTGATTTCACTGAATGTGAGAAATGACTCAGTAATAAAAACATTAAAATTTTGCTACTACTGAACCTTAAATAAGCCTTCACCTCCACTCCTGTATCAGTGCTTTAGTAATTATAAGGCCAATATTGCACTGAAGATGAAATTGATGTGGAAAGACAGCATCTAAAGTCCTAAAAAAAATATTATTAATAAGTTTGCATAGCTATGCTCTCCAAAATTAAGGATATGTAAGAACAAAGGGCATATAGGCAATTTTAATATGAGCTTGCTCTGCATATATATTATGGTACAGTTCTTAAATTACATAGCAACATGATATTTTTTTTCACAGGACCCCTGCCTCAGCCAGTATACCAGATGGGCAATGCTCATTAATAGCTGTTTAGGTATTCAGTATTTATTCTGGTCTCTCAGCATGTGGCCCCTCACTCATTTACTGTATATTATTCAAACCCTGCTTTCAGGACAGAATTATTTATTTCTTTATGGCTTTTCCATCCATCACTGCTTCTTGAGGTCTCTAATTTGACACTGATGCTAGGACAATGGATGGCTGGGACAAAATAAGTTTGATCCCCCCTGGCTGAGCCGCTAGCTGTTTTCCTTGATTATCCAGATGTTGAGAGATACAGACTGTCCAGACAGAACTGAAGAACAGCCCAGATGACATTGTTAGGTTCACATGAGCTCCAGCTAAGTCCTGCAGACTAATTAGAAAATGTGATGAGGAGTGAGCTCCTGTTATTTCTTTTCTCAGCATCTAGGCTCTTCTCCTTAGCTCTATGCTGTCTACTGAATAAGAGCCTGACTTGGTGGCAAAGAATGAATGTTGCTGCAAACCTGCCAATTAAAAAACCAAACCACAAACAAACCAAACAACAATAACAAAAACACACAAAAGACCAAGCAGAAAGCAATGTCTTGACTTAACAGTGATACAATTTGACCAGATTGTGATGTGGCTGGTAAGACAGTCTTTCTGCAGCAGCAAGGTGGCAGTTAAAAGCATAAGAAACAGAAGCTGTAATTGCTTTCTCTCTTCTCTTCCCTCTCCTTCTGTGTATTTGTTATTTGTTTTCAAGCAAGGAGGATTCCACAACAGCAGTTCCAGACCCATCTCAACTAATTTTATCTCTTTTGCTCAAAAAGACACTTATCACTGCCTTCAGTGTAACACAACAGCTTGTCAAACAGGGTGGTTTCCTTTAAAAGTAAATAAATACCCAAGATATCCTTTAGTCTAAGATTGGATGTTGTTAAAAGTCCTTCCTCAATGCATTACTTTTCAGGTTTCTTAATCTTTCCCCTTTCTTCTGATTTCTCTAAACAATAAAAAATACCCTTTGAAAGATCTTGGCAGTGTTGGTAGTAAGCAGGCTGTCTGTTCTTGGTACTTGAATCCCCAGATGTAACTATTTACTGTTATACTGTAAGATGTTATTATTTTTTTAATTCTCTGCATAATTTTTTCATTAAAATTACAGTCCTTTGCAAAGAAATAGTGTATGACATTTATTATATCACTGAGTTGCTCTCCCAAAGCAGGCAATTTCTCAAACTACTATGGTAAAACTCCACAAATACTCTTTTTGAGAAAACCTAATGTAAAACAATGTATTTTGGGGAACTTCAGTTTTGAAAAATTTCAAAACAGCTAAAATAAACCTGGGCAATCTTAGTGACAAGTAGCAGTGCTGTCTCTCCTGATCCAGAATACTTGCTAATTATCTTCCAATGGAGGTGTCACAACGATAAAAGATCATAAACCTGATGCCCGCAGGAGCAGCTGGGAGCATGGAAATCAGGTGCAGAGGCTCCCTGTACTTCCAATGAGGGAGTCAAGCAAACTACAAGAATGATCTAGGTCTTCTTAAAATTGCTAGGCACAGAATGTGTTTGAGCTTCCACATGTGAAGCAGCTCCATACACTCAGGATGTGAAGGACAGTGGCCTCCCCTGGAGGGAAGTGTTCAGCTTATTGGACTTTCTGACTCAATGAATCGGACAAACTAGTGGTAATTTCCCTTCAGGCCTGAGAAAACTCAAAACATTTCTGTTGAAGAGCCTAATATGAGGCTATTAAATGTGGACCATCCCCAGCTCTCTTGTTCAAATTAGATCAGCATAAATTAAACGTAAATGAATCTGGATTTCTTCCTGAACAATTAGTTATTCCAAAGTCTATTGAAGCCTCTCAGCATCGTTTTACTGACAGACTCAACAACTTTGGATTGTGCCCTAGTACTGAGGCAGAAAAACATTTCCAGTTAATTCTCATCCTTTCTAGTAGCTCTTTCTTTCTCTCTTTCATGACAAATAAGAAAAAAAAGTAAAAGCGGGGCTGCTTTGTATCAGTGTGGTATTTTTCGCACTGGGTGCTGCAAGAGAATGAAACTGAATTTTACTGCCATTGGCATTATTATATATGAAACAAGTGGAATTCACTGCCGCAGGAGGTCAGCAAGTCAAATACCATGGCGAGATAATTTTATAGTCATCAGTAAATTCTGTAGATGTGCAAGCATAGATAATAGCATAAGGTTAATTAGATTTCATGCCTCTGAGCATAAAATATGCTTTTGTGGCACCAGTAAGGATATCTGCCTCCATTTACAGCATCACATTAGACTCAGTGAAGTTTTCACCTCTGAAGCATCAGAGCTGCTTTGACCAATGGGGAAAAGAAGATGTAAATTCTGGGGCTTAATTTCCAGTGCACTTCGTCCTAGCTGAGTACAGTCTCCCTCCTCTGGAGTGGATTTAAGCAGCTGAAGAAGGTGCCCAGTAACCTTAGATAGAGCTCAACATTACCTAGCAATGGACTCTAGGTATCTGTTCTCAGTTCACTTTCCATGTACTGCATATTTCCACAGGATTGTGTCACAATTTTGAACTCAACTAATATTTTCCATCATTTAAAAGAAGGATGCTAACAGAGCATTAGCACTGACAAGCTGCCTACCAGCTTCTGGAAATCCTGAAGGCTTGTTTCATTCAATCTTTTTGAAACAGCTTTTTTCTTTTTTTAATCCTGTCTTTGAGTAGCTCCTACCAAAGCCATCCCAGGCCATTTTGAAGGTGACTGAAACAGCAGCATCAGTGCAAGTAGCACTACTGTTGCACTGTCAATAACCAGTCAAAACTCAGCCTGGTCAAAAGTGCCAAATACTCTTTGATTTCTTCTGCTGGATTTTCTGCTGCTCTCCAGGAAATCACTTGCAGAGAAAACCCACTTATTTAGCACATTCAGCTCCTGAAAATACTGGCTAATTAAGATACAATTCTCAAACCCTAAAGCAATCTTTCAAGTGAAATAGTACTCAAAATTTGATGAGCTACTCTGCAGGCTCATACTTAATTTTAACTACCACTGTAGCACATTAATTGCTTGCTCATAAATTTAGAAAAGATGATATATAAATACATCATAACTGTTTTGCTGAAAGTAGACATCAACACACATGAACACAGACAAAAATGACCTACTGTAATGACATTTTTACTGGATGCTGGTTTATTTCTTCTTTGAAACAAGTGTCAATGTGCTTAGAATACAAATGGACAGATAGAAATACTTTGACAGGGATGACCTGTGACTCTATTTTCCTACTCTCTTCTCCAAGGGTAGCAAAGAACAATGAAAACCATTACTAGAATAGACAGTCTTTCTGTCTTTCTATATATGAATAGACACCAGAAAATATTAAATAAAATAATCAGATCCTTGAAGCAAAATCTCTGCCTGAGACCACTTAAAATTAAGAGAGCTACTACTTAATGACTTACCTATCCAAGCTCCCAACTCTGGCAACTAGATATAGGAGACTTCCAATAGCAAGGCTGCCTAGCACAAAGAGCTTCTGTCTCAGCAACGCCTGCTGTTTGAATAGCATGGCCCTCCATCAATCTTCAGGACTTCTTCAGTCTGTAGAGACAAGAACACATAAAGCACTGACCAGAAAGCAATATGCAGGGTAGCATTTAATCAATCGTTGCAAGTGATAAAGCCATGCTTACAAAATCTTTTTAAACTGTAAAATAAGTAGTTAAAACTTGTTTGTTTGCTACTGCTTTTCTGTCCCACATGGTAGCTCCAGGCAATGTATCTGGAATAGGGTAATAATGCTAGAAGCAACAGTTCAGCTACACTCACCATTACTAGGGCTGTCTGATAGCCATATTCTGGGTCTTGATGCTGTACGGGCTTGTATTGAAATAGGATCTCTTGTTAGGTAAATGTTATCAGACTTTAAGCCCTTCAGAATCAGCCTGGGCTAGATTTCAACAGAGACTTAAATGCTTTGCTGCCAAGTGAGACAGCAGTAACCAGGAGTTAGGCTTGAAGCTCCTGTGCACATAGTATATGGGGGCATGTTTACTCTGTCTCTATTATTATTAGAGTGCAAGCTGGAGGGAAATCTAAACTAGTGTATTTCCTGATCTGTGCCAGCAAGCCCATGGTGACAGAGCTGAGTAGCATGCAGCTGGGGTGGGCACAATTATGGTTTTTCAACACCACCACATCCTATCAGCTTTCCCTGTATGAGTGTCAGCTTGGCTTGTTCTGTGGAGAACATCTTAGGCACCTCATCAGCCTGACACCAGCCTTGGCTGTCATCTCAAGACCTTATGGGACACAAAATAGCATCCCTGAACTAAGCATGCCTATATCCCCAGATCTTAGCAACATCAAAGCATAGACTTAAATTTCCTTTTCTGATATAGTCCAGGGACCATCAAGAGCCCACAAATGAGCTTTGCTTCAAATACTGTAAATATGAGGAAGGCAAGAGTCAAAAGATATGACCTTGTGCCAAGAATATGCAACCAGAATAACCAGGAGGTCCCTAGCTAAGGCAGAAATAGGTGCTGAATAAGACTGTTTGTCTTTAACCTGTATCTTCCCTAGGCATGAAGTTTGTGTTCAGGACTGTAGACTTGTTTAGGAAATTCAGAACTGCACGCATAATACCTTTTCAAAGAACTGAAGACAGAGATAAACTCCTTTAAAAGCAGTCTAAGATGATGTGATTCTTCACTCTGTACTAGTCCTGGGTTTTCTTATATGTATACAAGAGAATTAAGTTCAAATCCTCTCAGTAGCTCAGGGGATGTAAAGTTATATTACCTACTACCAAATGAATGCTTTAATCATCAAATGGATCCTTTTGTTACAAAAACCAAAACCATAAGTCACCTGAACTACTCATCCATAGTCTCACTCCCTCAACCAAGGAATGTTTCATGTATTATGGAATAGTTTCAACAAACTGTTTTTTTTTTTCTCCTGAATTTTGACTGGATTTACTTTGAACAATTTTTGATGTAAAGTTTCTTATATTTTAGTTCTAGAAAGATCACTTTGAGCTCACTTCTTTTCCAGCCTTCAGATTTGCAGCAGGTAAGACTGGGATAGATTATAAGCACATGGCTGTGTACAGAAGCAGTGGGTAGTGAAAGTGCAAGGTTTGGCTGGCCACTGTTACACAAAGTCTGCAAATTTAGAACTTCTGGCGTTAATAATAACTCCTTATACAGCTAAGTCATAGCGCAGGATAACCTATCATACAGGACCACTCATCGTATAGAATACCTTGCTTTTTACATAGTAAAAGCAACTCTGTAATAAGAATTCTTAGATAAGATCCTTATTGCAACAAGAATTATATAAAACACAGAGTAAAAGGAGTTTGTAATGTAAACACAGAAACAGAAGAAGTATTATCATCTTTTAAAATATAAATGAGGAGTAGAAGTACAGAGAGATTAAGTGATTTGCTCAAGGTCACAGAGAAAACCTGTAGCACCAGTGGGATTCAGTGTGAAATGACTGACTCCTGATCTAGCACCTTAACTACATGACACCCTTTTGCCTTTTTTGCAGTATATATTTTCTTAGCATTCAAAAATACACATTAAAATGACATATAATACACATTAAAATGACATATAAATGAGGAATTTAGATACCAAGCAAGGCAGAATAGCTGAAGCTTAATTGTTAAGAAAAATCTATGTTGATATGTTATTGCTAATTACTCTTTTAATTAAGTTATTTAATTAAAGAATAAAGAAAGAGGACATGATGATGATAGCAAATTTTCATAGATTTCCAGTTTTAAATCCTTCAGGGCTGCTCCCCCTAAGTAAAACTGTCACTTCAGAATTACAACAATTAGTTCTAAATTTTATTTCTCAGAAAACACATATGTATGCATCCCTCTGTACATGAAATTAAAGTGCTGTCCACACATTCTCTCTTGTACAGGCTCTTGGACCTCAGTTAAATCCTACCTCCAAGCATCGTTAAGGCTGTGGAATTCATCAGGTCATAATGAAATCAAATTAACAAAGAGCTATTTCCTGAAGGAAAGTTTCATGACCTCGACATTGATGTTTGCAATAAGATTCAAAGAAAAAAACCAAACAAACCAACCAACCAAAAAATCTTCCACAGAATGACAAGTAGCAAACACCCACTAGAAATGCAAATATAACATTATTTATTTGTTTGTTTCATTTTGGTTATCACTTTTAGCATCTAATTTAAAGTCCATGGAAGGAGTTTCATTCCAGAGATGTTGTGACCTTTATAATACTTTCCTTAGATGTCAGATTTTTTTAATGAAAAGAAATTGTAGTTAAATAATAGCTTCAGAAAAGGCTACATCTTGCAACGGATATACTGAGATAGGTCTACGTGACAGAGGAGAGGACTGAAAAAAAACATTTCTATTTAAGCCACAGAGTTAACACAACCAGAATGTGATTAAGGTGAAGGTCCCTAAGGCAGAAATGTTGCTGGAGACTAACATGGCAACACTTAAATGAAATGGAAAGAAGAAACAAAAAGGAAGAAATGAAAATTCCAGGACATATTATAAGCTGCAAAAAGTTTTCTGTAAGGAATGCACACTTCTAAACTTAACAAGAAGCTGGAAGGCAAGGTAAAATATAACCCAAAGTGACAACATTTTAGCAGTTATTTGGGGCAAATAAGGGTGGATTTTTTTTTAAAGAAAAAACAAATTGCTCTCTGTTAGAATTAACAGCTGAACTGGCACACAAGATACTGACTAGGAGGAGCAAGGCTGGGAAAACCGCAGGCAGAACTTTCCCAGCTGCTGGATGCTGGATGTAGAACTTTCCATCAAAAGAGTTAAACATTTCCAGTGGGCTTACATCAGAAATATCTAGTTAAATATGCATACAAAACAAGTTTTTTTCCTGGCTATCCAAGAAAGTTGTGATGCACAAAGAACACAAAAAAATCACAGTATGGAATGCATAGTTTCTAGAAATGAAAGTATGTGCAACATCATGTAGAGAAAAAAATATAATGTGCTTTGTGATTTCAGATGCACAGCTGATCTAATTTGTTAGGTTGACATGGTAAACATAAATTTGTGAATGGGCTAAGCTTCATTTAGCCCTAGAAAGCAGCCTTCTCTGTATTGATGTGAATACTCACCCAGCCCCATTCCCCATGTTCCCATACTTGCTGGTAAGGGGACTGGGGTTATTGACAAGAAATGACAGTACAACTATGTAGAAGTCTGTTGACAATACAATTGAAAAACACATGGACTTTTCCTAAGAAGATGAAGTGATCATGGATAAAGGAAGATATTGCATGTCCTGGATAAATAATGTGAATTTTCAGTGGACTCCCATAAAAATTGGTTTTAGGTTCAAGTCAGGTCAAAGTCAAATGAGTAAGAGAAAACAGAAAAAAAAACACACCAGGGATGGTACTACTGATAAAAGTCTGAATTTGATAACACTGCAAATTGTGCAGACACACTCAAAAGAGAAGCTGTTGCTATAATAACTTATTCTGAATAAACAGACAATGAAACAAGAAGTTCACAAGGAGCTTGCTTGAAAATGATCAGAAGGAAATTTTTGGACACATGGAGCCAAGATGAGAAGATGCTACAGATAAATGAATAGCATGTGGTTGGTTATAAATGGAAGTGTAAGAAAGAAAGGCAACATATAATCCTTTCATAAACAGACTGAAGAGATACAATCCTGATGGAGTGATATGGTTAATCAAAGAGATGTACAGACCACAGGCAAATATGCACAAAGGATGCTGAAAGAAGAGGTGTTTTTTTAGATTAATATATCAATCAGTTGGCATAGATTTTTTTTTGATTTTGTACACTAGCGAAGGTCATCTGTTGACCAATGAATATTTGTCTTCGTACACTGCAGAAAGATCTTTTGGGTTAATGTGGAATTTAAACACTGTGACTGAGAAAACAGCTTGGGACTGATCACTTTTCACATTTCCATTTCTCTTGATTTTGTATTATGTTTCTTGAATGTTAACTACAGTTTCCTGCATTTATCACTGTGAGTAAAGCTCATACAAATCAAGCATTTAGACGTTTTCTGGAGTAGGAAATCACATGGAGTTTGGGAAAGGAGGCAATTCATCCATCAAAATGTGTGCATCATCTCATCAGCTCATGATCTTCCTTATGGTCTGGCTGGAAGAGCCAGTCATGCTCCTGCTCCTTCTTTAACCTCCTCCAGGTCCTCCCTTTCCGTTTGTGTTACCTCACCAGTGAAGGAGGTCTAGACCAGTGGCAAGAAAAAGTCACAGTCCCACTGTAATTCTTCCCTAGTTCCCTTCGCTTCGGTGGCTCAATTACAGCAGTTCTACTGCACCTTGTGGACTGTATTAAAGAGCTAGAATAATCATGATAAAGTAGAACACGATTTTTCATTGGAGAGAAGATTTTTCATTCTCAATAGCATTGAATAGCCTAAGAACAGACAAAATTCTTCACATTTTTGACACAGTAAAATGAAATTGATAATGGGAACCGAAAGCTTTGAAAATGCCATTTTTCTGAGGGTATGGCTAAGTGCTGAGCCTGCAAAAATGGAATTTGGATTTTTTTCTTAATGGCTCATTTTTTTTAATATCCAAAAGAAATTTAATTCTGATGAGTAGTAACAGTGTTTCAAATTTTTCTCTCTAGCATAAGAGAGAGATTGGACAGAATAAGATTAACAAACGCTTGATTCAGGTTATGAAGGAAGAAAAGAAATAAGTATGTTTAAAGCATAGAACAAGTTCACAGTTTCAGGTAAGTGTTACTGTATACTAAACAAGACTTTTTCTCCTCATGACCCATATTGACTAAAACAGTGGAGAGGAAAATGTCAACAAAGCTGATGGAAAACAGTAAATGATGCAGATAAACTGACATAAAGATTTCCTATAATCTTATGTCCCAGCTGTGACAATAATTAGAAGCATCTTTTTTTGTTTGTTACTGTAAAGCTTTGGCATCTAGGACTGCCTTTAAGCTGCCCTTGACACCAGTTCTTTGTGCAAAGAAGTGGTAAGATGCTTTCTCCAGAAAGGCTGCTATACTCTGGGAGCCCATCCACAAAATCTGTATGTGAATACTAGATAAGAAAGCGTATGTTCATTTCACGGAAGTTAGCACAATATCAGTGCTGAAAGAGCATTTGTGATTTGTAATCCCAAGCTCATCACCTTAATATCTATATTCTCTCAAGCCTATAGAGAATGGTAATGGCTATTTATTTAGTCCACTGTCCATGTGACATTTAACAGCAGACACCTTCAAGACTCATGTAGCCATAGTTCTATTATCTCTAAGTATCTGCTGTGTCAAATGACAACAGTACAGAAGGCCATAACCAGCTCTTTATCACATTGTTTTCTCAGCCTGACCCTTCTTGCTTTTTGCATCTTACTAAAAGACACTGAGCAAGATGGCGTTGGGAAGAGAGAAACAATTCCAAAGCTTGCTATTGCCTTTGTCGTGCCCTGTGCCAAACAGATCTGCTGCCAGATTGCCAGAATAGTTAGGAATCTCAGACGCCTTGATGCCCTTGATGTCTCAAACACATCTGCTTAGGAAAACTGCCTTATTGCATCTGAGCAGGAGAGTCAGGTGGCCGGGTTCTGCTGAATGATGACTAGGTTGCCATGATCCACACTTAGCTACAGTGCTCTAGGAACACTTCCAAGCACATAGATCTTAATAGGACTTCATTAGTCCAAAATACAGATGCCTGTATCCCTGCCAGCATCTTGAGTGTATTACCCTGTGCTGCTCTTCATAAAATGCAAGATTAATCTCCTAGGGTTGGCCCTTTTCTTTGAATGATGTTTCCCCAGCTACTTCCCTCCTTTTCTTCTGAAATGATCACCTTACTCGTCTCCTCCATTTCTCAGGAATGGTGGAGCTGATAACACTAATATAGAAGACCTGTGGAACTGTATTTCTGACTGTAGAAAATTTATAGTAGATACTAATTTCACAGTCTTCAAAAGAGAATACCAGCCTTGTTTCTTCCAGCTGGCCTTGCAACTGCAAATAAAAATAGCAATCAAAAAAGAAAAAGGAGATTGAGGAGGAAATGCAGTGAAATGGAAGAGTAGAGGAATAACTGCATTAGGTCAAAAGAGAAATCACAGAGAGAGTCAAATAGCGCTGTCACATTGAGAGTAAGCAAGTTTTTTTTCTCAGAGAGAAAGGTAAGCAGGTACATATGCAGAGCTTTCTTCTGTCCTCTTTTTTTTTTCCCTAGAAAAAATTGCCTTTTCCAAAATAATACCATACCCGAAATAAAACATATGAAAAACTGTTTTCAGGATCTTTAATTAATTAAAACTGGCAGACAATTTAGGTTAATTCTCCTCTTAGCTGTTATGATGGCAAAATCTAGATGGCCTCATGCAGCTTTGTTTTCAGTCTCTATTTAATGTGACTTTCCTTTAGAGAAGAAGCAAAAGTGACTTAAATGCAAAAAATTACTAGGAGTCAAAAGCATTGATGGGAAAACTAACAGCAACAATTTAACCAAGCTGCAAATATATTTTGCTGGTACACTGCATTTACAGTAAAAACACCTAAGTAGATTTTTGCCCATGGCTTTTACTTCCCAGTGAGAAAAAAAAACAGTCTGAAATACCCCCCCCCCTTCTGTGCACATATGGATATATTATAAAAACGTAATTTGGGTGAGTCTGAACATTTTGTTGCAGCCTAATCTTAGTCCTTGTTCCTCAGGCCAGGCACACTGGCCTAGCTAGACTGCTGTCAATCCTCATGTTATGTGTTCTTCAGTAATACCTACTGCCTGCACAGCTATGTCTTACTCTGGGTGCTAAAATAGAGCTAAGTAGCAGTGATAAAAGCAGTGAGATAATCCTGCAAGATACTGCAAGACAACCAAGTATAATGACATCTCATGGGCCTGTTCGGCTTCAGCTTCTGTGACTGTGATTTGCTTCTTACACAGCCTCAGTTTCCTCTTGCCTGTCTGCATGTCTTCATGTAGTACACATGCTCATCTCTTTTCTCTTGTCCAAACTCATATTCTGGACTGCCCCATTACTGATGAATACACGTCACACTAATATGGAGCACCTACATTCATTCTGAATCAGCAGCATCTTTGGCTCTTACTCAGCCACCTAATCTGAGGCATAGCTCAGACTACTCTCTGAAACCTTATATGCAAGCCAAACTTCACAGGTTTTTTTATGCATAAATGTCCCAAAGATAGAGTTTGTTGCATACCTAAATATTTAAATTTTGCTGTGGTTTCCCTTCACCTTTTTATCCTAACTACTGCAGTGGTCTTTTCTCTGACCTTGACCCATACAACTGTAGTCCATTCACATACACTCTGAACAAGTGCTGCAAAGGACATTCTTACAGCCCATGTCTCTGACTACACCACATGTGTCTAGGCATCCTTTATTACTTGTCTGCTTCCTCTGACATACAATTTTGTGTATTTCTCTCTCTGGGTATTCCATGGGGTTTCTACTGGGGGAACAGGAAGAAAGGGAGTTTAAAAACTTGACCCTAAACACCACTCAGTTGTTTTTGAGAAATAGCTGTAAGACCTGACCACAACACCTCCCTAAATAGTGCTGACTATTTTTAACATAAAAATCTAAGTGAAAATATCAATAGCAGTTTAACCAGGAACTTGTTACAATGCCTCTGTGAGAGTGGGAGACCTGTTAACAGTTTTCTCTGAAAATGAAAGAGCTGTGATTGTCTGCTGTGTGTGTTTTAAAGGCCAGCATTACACTGCTGTACTGGCCTGTGTGAAACCTCATGGCCCCCATCTGGGTGGAAAAGAAAAGGAGAACAAGGAGAAACAGCTCTTGTCTGCAGCAGCCAGGTGTTACAAAGCTGCATGGTGCTGGAGAGCTCGCCATAAATGAGCTCTGCTCACTAAACAGTCCTGCTTCCCTTGCACAGCCCATTCATCTTCCTCCCACTGGGCAGTGTGAGCTGAAGTTACTGCTGTCTTGGGGCTGTATTCACTCTCTTACATGCATCCAGCTTAGCTCCATGGTTTTAAATAAAAAAAAAAAACATAAAAAATCAAGCAAAACCCCTTTGCACATGCTTTATTGGTGGGACTCTGCAGCAAGAAAGATTCCAGCAGAGACAGTTATGTGTTTCTGATCCTTACTGGCAGTAACACCTGAAAAAGTACAGAAGAGCTGTTCCTCTACTGGCATGAGATGCCTTCTTTCTGTTTCTTTTAGAGCAACTTTTTAAAGAATATGTTTCAGTGTATTATTCATGGTCCTTATGCTGATTTCATGCTAATACATCTTGATTGACTTGGTCAACTTAATCTAACTTGAGCTCCATGGAATAGAGAATATCTAGTCCTTTCTCTATGGGTGCTTATGACTTAGTATCACTTTCCTAGAGATGTAATTTTTTTTTCCATAGGCCCATCATAATGACAGTTGCTACATGGACTGCCCATGTTTTTGGATACAGACACATTTTTTTCTGTGTGGTAAAATATGCTAGAAATGATGCCACTAGAAGAGGCTATCACTTCTCTGTCACATAGTTAGTGGTGAATCATTAAAGAAAAAGAGTGAAGCAATGGAACTAGCACACGTACTTTACCAAGGAACTTGAAATAACCTCTGGCCTATGTAGTCAAGCTTGTAGTGTCCGTTAGTCACAGTCTCTGTCCGGTTTGGCTTTGCTTCTGATGCTTATTTACAGAACCTACATCCTGACTTGATGATCTTAAAGGTCTTCTCCAACCTACATGATTCTGATTCTAATACCTCTCAGGATCATGGGCTGCAGCCACAACACTGACTACTGCATACAAGTATAGAAAACTGCAAAATAACCTGCACAATTAAAAATATATTGATTGGGTGAGGATTAACTCCAGAATATCTGTGTTTTTCTTAATGGGTTTTGAAATATACAAGACCACCTCCTCATGTTCTGAAGGACCTCATATTTAAAGCAACTGCCATGTAAATATACAATAAAGTTAATATTTTCATGGACAAACACAACTAGTTTAAGTCCTAAAGAGTCCTGCTTACAAATCATGTAGCTATCAGAATGAGTGGCATCTTATAAATGTCTCAGTAGATGGAAGAGTTGATCTAATAATCAGAAAAGAATACTCACAAATAATTTATTTGTTATTTGGTGGGGGAAGAGTGAATAATTTATTTGGTCAATATTATTCAATCATCAATGGAACTGGTAGAATAATTTATAAATTTACTTCTGAATAATTTATTCATCAATTGATAGTAGGAGGAAATTAATGAAGTAAACAATATTCAAATAACATTCAAGAGGCTCCCAGGGGCAGGCAGGACACCAGAGAGGAACTGAGGGAATGGATCCCTATTGTCAGTCTCATGACAGCTTGTGTATGAGCACAGGGGATCACCAAAGGACCGCTGACTTATAGCCAGTTCTGTAGCTGCTGCTATTAGTCTCCTTCATTCTCATCTGCCTACCCACGATAACAGATCTGCAAAGGTGCCCTGAGAGCATTGTGTGATTTCTTTGTGTCTTTGATACTGATGAGAAGCTGTTTGGAGGTTCCTCCTTTGGTATCCACTGGCTTCTGCTGTGATCACTCAAGCCAGATGCTGCTACTTACTCTGACACATGGCAGCAGAGGCTGTGGGTACTGTCACAGCCGTTCAGCAGCTTGAAACTTGTCATGCAGCTGAGAAGTGTGCTGTGTTCTGCTTGTGTGCTCAAAGTAGGAAGCAAAGGGTTTCCTCAGAAAGCTACAGGACATTGTTTCCTGTTTCTGAACAGACTGCAAGATTAAAAATTGAAAATACAAGACATCTAAGAAATCTTAACAGTCTAAAGTATCTAATGTTGCATCCTTAAAAGGCAAACCATCAAGCTTCTCAGATCCATACTAAATTACAAAAGTCTAGTTGTGCAACTGAATTGTGTTGTGCCTGAAATCAAGCACAAAATTGCTGGTGTGAAGAATTAAAAGTAACACTCTTGCCCAGCATTCGTTTTCAGAATATGACTTCACAGGTTTGTCAATGGGACCATCAAAACAATTTCAAGGCAAATTTTACCTGAACATAATCTTTAGGTTTGTTTAATTTTTCCAATGTGGTTGTGTGAAGGGGAAGTTTCTTACTATGTAATGCATTCAGAAACAACCCCCTGCCTTCAGACAGCATACACTGGTTTGTTCTGAGTTTGCTCTACTGCCATTGAATGAATCCATAAAAAATCCAGTCTGAACATTAACCATGACCCATAGCAGAATACTGTTAATAAAAATCATCCTGAAATGGCTTTTTTGTGTTAGAATCTCACATTGTAATAGCTGTCATAAAATTACGAATGTAAAGCAGGCATGGGGATGTGGGCAGAAGGGATTGGGTCTTTTTGTTTTCAATGCATCAAATTTAATGGTGGATATATGTACAGTTTTGGGATGAAAACAGTTGTCCTTTGTGAATAGACTAAGTGGAGGAATCAGCTGACACTCTTTGTTCCTTTGTTAACTATAAACTGTAAGCACCGAAATTCAAAAAAACATGAGGGAAAGTTTATGAATTATACACGGTCACAGAGTTTATTAGTGCTCTGTGCTTACCCTCTTGGGAGCCACTGGAGGAAAAGCTTTGAGCAATTGCCAAATTTTCAAATAGGTTCTCCATTTCTTTATCTCATTCGGCTTTTGATATGCATAAATTATTTATCAGGACTACCATTATTTCCATTATTAGCTTGCGTTGTCCTCTGGCACCATGTCTGCAGAATTATATTCATTCTGAATTTGCAATTACTAAACTTAAAAGAAATCAGTTAATTCTTCCTCTATTCAGTTCTCTCATTTTGCAGAATCGTGTGTGAAGGCCTAAGACGTGAATAGAATTTCATCTTGACCTTGAACCTTAATTTCTCTTTTCATCCTGCCATTTCACCAGAAGACATAACTGAAGTTTATGTAAGAAATATCTCTGTTTTCCTTTCTCTCTTTTTTTCTTTTTTAATTCTTTTTCAGGTGGGAAGATGGGATAGGAAATAAATTTTTCCACATCATAAATTCACCATTAAAGCTTAGTGAATTACATGCTATGCTGGTTAAGTTCAGAGAAGGATCCTCTTTTATATACTTTAAGTCTATCTCCTTTAAGTTAATTTTTGAGGCAGCTCATCTCATAGCTTCCCAGTTACAATAGCATCTGAAAGGAACAGCTTCATCTCACAGAGTGTAAAGAAGACATTGATCTTTTTCAATTCCAGAATGTACAATATATTCATAAAGAAAATGTTTATTATGATTGATCTATTCCTGTTCTATTCCTATAACATGCTTATATTCCTTCCTGCCATCTCTGTTCTCTGCTGATGCAGTTACCAGGTAGCAGGCTACGAGGCAGATTTCCATGTAAAGATATATACAGGTAGCGTTACACCTAAAACAATATGCTAAGGGAGTGGAGCCAGATTGTAGCTTAGCCTGGTAGAAAACTTTCTCCTCACTGTTTGGTTATAATAGCAGACTTGGTTACTCTTCTCCAAAATAACTTCCCCTCTGCTGGAAAGAGCCTGTCCAGAACATCTGTTTTCTGCCTGTTCCCAGAGCTCCTCAGCTAAAGTGTTTTTGTAAAGGAAGAGAAAGAAGGAGAAGATCTAGTGGGAGAGGGATTGTGGCATTTCTGTCCAGATGTTTTTCCCCTTATACAAAGAAGACCTGGTGCTATCTGCTTAAAAATCCATGTCTGTGAGGTGGGAACAGTACTGAACAGCTGGCTGTGAGAGACTGTGACAGAGCTGCCTGTGCTGCACAGCAGTGGCGCATCCCCACCTGAGGCCCTTGTCAGCACAGAGGATGGATGGTAGTGCCACACTCCTTCCCCTGTGCTGACAGCCACTCAGGCAAACAATTTGCCTCCTGGCACCTCTGCAACAGGCCCCATTTTGTGCAAATGGAAGATCACAGCCTAGAATAAGGGAGCAATGCTACAATACTACCTAAGATTGTTTTTCTAGTACCAGCTATGGATTAATTCACTGATTTCTTTCAAGTAACACTCTTTCCTATCTGCAGGTTCACTTTAATCCTTCAAGCTTTGAAGATGCTTCTGTCATGACACTGAACGTTCTTGCTGCTTACTAACTGTGGTATTTTTCCTCTGGAAAAAACTGGGGATTTTGTGTGCATAAATATACTAACCTCCTCTATTACTTCCTTGAGCTATTCTTATTCTTGAGAACAGCAAACACTTATTCTTCCAAGAGCACTAAATATATTGTGTTTGATTAAATTTAATGTATTTAGTAGTTCTGTGAAACTGGTCACAAATAAGAGTCCAAGCAGGTGGGATGATGTCAGTGGCTGTGTTAATATCAACAGAATCAGTCTTATGGAAAGTGGGGTATGAGATAGGGCTCTTCTTACCACCTCCAAGTTATTGGTCCTAATGCTGACTGTTTAATTGTTGCCTAACACTCTATGCAGCTGTAGAGATGTCTTTATGTTGTGTTAGGTGAGCTAAGTTGCTAAATTCTGTTTGGTAAAACACAGGCATGTAGTAGTCAGAAAGGCACTGAAGTTTAATATATGCAGAGAACCTTGCTTTTCGTAACACACGATTCTGTGCTTCTCCTTTGTATTTTAAGTATATTTTTTTTGTAAGTATTTTTTTTTTGTCTCTGAAAGGTGCTGGTTCAGTGCCTTCACCAGCTATATGTACTTGCAAAAGATATGGCAAACAGCCTCAGCAATAGTAGGCTTCCCAAGCTACCTCACATCAGAAGAACCATTCCTTGGTCCTGCTGGGACTCCAGAAGTTTTTGTGCAAGTACACATGTCCTTGGCAAAGAGCAATTCCCTGCTGTGGGGCAACTGCTCCCTGCTGATCACAGTCACCTGTTGGTAGGAAGCCTGTCCCATGTAGAAGATGTCAGGCTTCTGTCCAATATGCCCTCACTCCCAGGCTGCCAGGGACAAGCCATGTAGCTGGTCCCCTGATGCCTAGTCCAGCCTAGTAAGACACAGTGAGAGGGCACTTTTCTGCACCTGGCCACCTTGAGGTCCCTTGGGGCTCCCTGTGCTATTTATATATGCAGGTTGTGGATCCCTGCATGGATCCTTAGGCTAGTACTACATAATAACTGTCACTAAACATCATCCTGACTAACTTACCCTTAAAAGTGCCATTTCACATCAGTTTTCACAGTACCCAGCTTCAGGCTTTATTCACACTGCTGTGTGAAGAACGGGGCTGATTAAAAAGAAACCAACACTCCGTGCACATTCACACTCCTGTCCTAAATCCTCACAGCTCTATCAGGGTACATTAGATAAAATATGAATGTATTTGTAACCTTTGATACACCAGGCAAAAAAAAAAGGAAAAAAACCCACAACCTCTTTTAGAGTACTAATGGCTTCTTTCCCTTGATGCAAATAACAAATATATGCTTTGAAATTAAGTCAGCTGAGTATTAATGTAAATAGTTCTGTAATATTTAGTCTGTAGCGTAAAGGTAAAAAAGAGAATCTAATCATTTCCTGTCAGCGGGAGACTGCTCTGCACAGGGCTGTACATCCTGCTCCTTCCAGGGTCACTGAAGGGGCCAGCCCCAGCACGTGTTATTGCAGCCTTTGTAAAGATATAAATGTTACACAACAAGAACAGCTGCAAGTCTTATCCCTTGAACAAACAGAAGATAATGCAGTTGAGTTTGCTTTTGGACAAGGAAGGTCTGCCCTAATGCTCCAGATAAAAATGTTGATCAGATTGTTTGACACCAGTTTAATACCTGGAATTCTAGAGCAGGCTCTACCTGCTACCTTACTGCATTCCTATACATTCCTCTGCAGGGCCCCATCTGAGCCTTGATGGCTGCAGTGCTGTGAGAATACTGTAGCCCCTCCTGCCTGTAGTTGTCTCTCAGGTTGTAGCTTGGAAAATATAAGCTTGTTCCACTGACAGCTTCTTCTGTGCAGGGTTACCATTTTTTGCCACTAAAGCCTTCCCTTGCCAGCTAATAAGAGTAATGGAGCTGAGACCTCTGCTGTGACTGAGAGTGCTTTGAGCTGTACTGAACATCTGCCTTATAGGAAGGCAGATCTGTTTGAAATTCCTGTGGAAGAACAATACTATGAGTATAGCTAATTAATAATAGACACGGACACAAACCCATTAAATTCCAATCAAAAAACTCGACTGTGATTTCTAGGTGATTGCTTTTTAATCTCAGTCAGGTTGTGTATGTTTTTAGTTCACAAGATTCAACAGCTTACTGATACTTGTCTTTCTAGTGAGACTGAGACTGAAGCAGAACTGTGGAGGTTTTTTGTTTTGTTTTGTTTTAAATGGAATTGACTTTTTTAAAGGAAGGTCTGTTTTAATTAGAATGGTACAGCAAAATTTGTCAAGCTCATGTTCCTCTTTCGAGTGCATTACGAAGCAATGTGTAAAGAAAGATGCTCTATGTGTTCACTCTCTCCCAAAGGCCCATCTGAAGTTAAAATGAACCTCTGTGCCTGCTGGCACATACAGACCCCATGGGCCTCCTAAATTCCTGCTCAGCAAAGGCTGCTTCACACTGAGAGAAGAAAATATCATCACCTTTCTTCAGAATGGCAGATTAAGTTATCCCTGGCTCCCCCTTTCTGAGGATCAGACTCCAACATAACATACCTGGATGCTAAAGAGCCCGGGCTGCTGGTTCAGCTTTAAATTAATAACATCAGTACTTAAGGCAAATGGGACAAGATACAATTGTTAAGTTTGTTCATCCCCACCCTCTCTGTGTGTTACACTAATAGTTTAATTTAGTGCTTCTGGCTTTCCTCTTGCCCAGGTTTCAGGAAACTGTTGTTCAATAGCAGGTGCTTGCATTTGGCCATGAACAATCAGAATTAGAAGGAGGGTAATTCTGCACTGTACCTCTGTTCAGACTGTGACGCTTAAACTCTTGGAAAGTTGTAATAGTATAAGTGATGATATTGGAGTTTAGTCTTTTGATGTTACAAGGGAGAGCTATGGCAAAATCTGAGTCTCCAAATTCCTGGGCTCTGGGTAGTTCATGATTGTGTTTCAAAGAGAGGTTAGTAAAGAAAAACCACAACAAAGGCCAATCACTCCATATTAGCCAGGACAGATGAAGGAATCCCAAATAATAATGATCATGAATCAGTCAAATTCAATACCATGAAACAGTGATACAGGTAAATCTGTAGCTTAGTGAGTCTTTGTAAAAACAAATCAGCATTAAACCAGTTATTTGTCAGTAAGGAATGAGCATAAAAATGATGGTGTTTCTGTATCAGAATATAAAAACTTTGCATAGATTAATTATATTCTCAGTTAAAAAACAACTCTACATTTCACTGAGACAGAATAATCCAATTTATGTTTTGGGCAGAACCAACATCAAACTGTTTGGGACTTACCTAGTGGAATGAGTGACTTACACTGTAACAGTACAGTACAGTCCCTGTACAGTAACAGGGAGGTCTTGCATTACCTGGGACCCTGGGTAGTTGTCACCTTTGTAATATATATTTATTTTTCTCCCATTATTTTGTCATGTCCACAAAGGACAATTAAAGTTGCTGCCTCTTCCTTGTTATTTCCTTCTAACATGAGGGAAGACAGAAACTGGCTTTTGAGTGTGTTTTGTTCCAATGTTCCTGATCAGGTAACATCTCTCTACTGTGAGTCAAAGGCTGTGCTCCTGCTGGCCAGTACAGTGCAGGGGAGTCTGTAACTTCAGAGCAGCTCTAGGACTCACTCTCCAGAACATACTTCTCTCTCAAGAAGATACCTGTTAGTCAAAATCTGCTCTTCTCAGTCCTTGCTTGTAGGAGAGGTGGAAAACCCATTATATTCTTTTTGCACTCTCTTTGTTTTCTTTAACTAAATTATATTTGCCACTGTAAAAGACTAATTGATTAATTTAATAAATCTTTTGTTCTTTCTACTGATTAATGTCATAATTTCTGTCTTACTTGTGCAATCTTCACTTTGGTCTATTTAAGCATTCTGAAAGCTTTATAGCCTTTTCTAAATGCTTCATTCTTTTGTCCCTTATGTACCAACCTGGGCAGGGGTGAAATCACACAAGCACTCAGCAACTACCAACCACAGACAGATCCCTTGCCCCCCTATGGTGGTGTTTGATGCAAAAATGACAAGTGCCAAAAGTATTTGTCACTTAGAAAGCTGACACTGGAATCTCTGGGCTAAAAGTTTACTCCAATCCCCAGCAGGTCTGGGTAAGAATATGTATAATTTTCCGCTATCTTTAGCAGAAAAAATTCTGACACCTCTTTTTGATTCTTATCTCTCCTCTGGCTAGAGCCTGGGGAAGTCAATACGGGTGTGAAGTAGCAATAAATCCTGAGGACTCCAGCAGAGGCAACAAGAAGACAACTAATATACCAGTGGGATAATGTGGTGGGGTAGGAGAAGCAGGATGTAATGCTTAATGATACAAGTCCTTCTTGGTCAGGGCCCTAAATGTCAAAAGTCTCACCAGACAATTTAATAGAGACAGCAATCTGTCTTCAGAGCCACACTGTGGAAAGTCACATTCCCCCAGATATTAGTCCTAAATCATGATCTTGCAATGTGCAGTGTTCACACTATACTGAATATCTAGGCTTTTTTTATTAATTTCCCATCTGCACACAGCAATTTGCTTGTTGATGTTTAGGCGTGATTGACATAATTCGACAATCTGGCTTATTAGTTTGCTTAGTAACTATGTAAAATGCTGACAATGATTATCCCAGTTGACTGAGGACATGCTTCCTGTGACACAGTAAACAAATGTAGCGAAGGAGGCTTTTTCCAAATGATTGCTTCAACCCCCTAATGAGAATGTTAACTTATTTCATCAGGGCTGCACTAAACCAAGTGTCTTAATGAATCCTCAAGTCACACAGCTCTATTGCTGGAGCCGGCGGTACAGTAGCTAGAATTGTATGCCTATGGACTTTTTCTCCCATCTTTAGCTGCATGCTGCATTATAATGAGCCCATTTATTATACTGCCTGCAAAAAGACATTTCTTTGAAAAAGAAAGCATTTTTGAGATCTGGTTTCAAAACCTACAAAATACCTCAGAGGAGTGCTTCTTCCTATAAATCAGTGCCTCTTAATGGAAAGAAGCTGATAAAAGAATGACTAATGATAGGTAGAAAAATAAGAATAAATCAACCTGCTCATTAACCTGCTTGGACAGTAAATTCTCTGTCCTCTGAAGGCCAGGATTTAAGACAGTTCCTCTAAATCAAAGGATTCTTATGAATCCTGTTCTCCAGCTCCCTTCTATAAGTTATGTTTGGGTGGTCAATGACCGTTTGTAGGGGATGTTTTTCACGTGTTCACAAACATTGACATTGATTTATTTGGAGCAAGTAATGCATGGTGTTCCCAGGGGGGAAAAAACCCCATTACCTTAGTTTTGGTGCATCTAATAACAATAAGCCTCTATCATACTCACCATCTACCCTAATTATGCAGGGAATTGGCAGTGTTTAACAATGGAGGAAAGACTGCTCCAGTGTCCAATTAAGACTTTCTTTGAGGATTAATAAATCTTGTCTCATCAGCCCCACTGACCCAGAGGTGTTAATCTTCACCTTATAGCTCTAATCTTAAAGCAAAATTCTGAAGATCAAGAGCAAGAGAGTAGTTGAGTTAATTGACCCATTAGGCTGATGAAGTCTTTAGACTTATGCCCAATAGCACACTATTCTGTGAGCGTCTTTACATGACCTGCTACAGAGAAGAAAACAGTAAAAAGACTGCCACAGTTATTCTACCTGGATGACCAGTAGCTTGAACTCTGCTCCATACTCAGTTTTGATATAACACTGTTGCATCTACATTCTGGAGCAAGGCACTGGGAAGATTAGAAACAGTCAGGAGAGGTTTTAGCACATCTAAATGTAGTTGCAAAAGGAAATAAATCATGTAGTCAATAATGGAAAGAAGACTTAACAGTTATCTGCCCTTTAAACAATATCCTGATGTCCTGGGTTCAGAAGTAGCAGTCGTTTTTCTTCTTCTTAGTAACTGGTGCAGTGCTGTGTTTTTGACTTTCAGCCTGGAAGCAGCACTGATAACATTGATGTTTTTAGTTACTGCTCAAATGTTTAGACTGACCAAGGACTCTGTGAGTCTCATGCTCTGCCAGGGAGGAGGGGAGGCCAGGAGGAAGCAGAAACAGTACACCTGACCCAAACTAGCCAAAGGGGTATTCCATACCACAGCATGTCATGTCCAGGATGTAACTGGGAGTTATCCAGAAGGGCTAGTTCACTGTGGTTTGACTAGGTATCAGTTGGTGCTTGGTGGGGCAGGGTGAGGCGAGTTATCCATCAGTGGGTGGTGAGGTGTTGTATTCTCTTCCTTTGTTATTTCCTTTATCATTATTATTATCAGTGGTAGCAGTAGTGATTTGTGTTATACCTTAGTTACTAAACTCTTCTTATCTCAACCTGTGGGAGTTGCATTCTTTTGATTCTCCTCTCCATTCCTCTGGTAGCAGGGGGAGAGGAAGAAGCAGGGGTGGGGGGAGGAGGGTGTGTGTTTGAGAGAGAGAGACTGCGTGATTTACGGCTGACTGAGTTTAAATCATGACACCTGACTAGAATGCATAAACAATACTGTTTTATTTGAGGGCAAGAATACAGATATTTCACTGGGAGGAGTTTTTCTTATTGACAAGCCTATAGTGTTAATGGAGATCATTGGGTTAAAATGTGCTCTTAACCACTACAATAAATGACAAATCTCAATTTAACTGTGTTCCCAGTCTATTTGTATTTGTTTCTGTTTCTAAATCACCAGGCAGGTTAAATTCTTTTGGCACGAATGTTCACAAAAAGTACTGAGATCACATTAAAAATCTGTTTGATAACCACTGCTTTTCAAACAGTTCCTCCTCCTAGTCTGAGTTAAGCAGGAAAAGAAATGGGACCTGATACCTTTCAGGGCATGGGTTACATACTTGTGTGTCACTGAACAAAGGAAAAGAAAAAGTGAAGGATCAAAGCTAGAATTATTTCATGGAGTGGGTAGAGGGAAAAGGAGGAGGGCTGCATTTCTGAAAGGCTTTTGAATGAATACTCTTTATTCCTATTCCTATTTCCTTCCCCATGTCTGTCTCCTTTCTAAACAGAACATAAAACTCTGTTTTCCCTCTCCTTACTCCATCAGACCCCCAAAGCAATGGGGCTTAGACAGAAACTTCCCTTTTCCAGGGGTGATAGACTAATAAGGACTGTGCATTGTATTCAAGAGGACAGAGAATGTGCTTGAAATGAGTCAAGTGTCAAAAGAAGGTTAAAGAGTTGTGTTAGAGGAGAGAAAAATGAGTAATGTTTTTTCCCTCTCCTCTCCAAAATGTGTCACATATTATGCTATTTTCTGAAACACAGACACAGCCTCTTCTTTTTCACTCTGAATTCACTCCTGAATGTAACACATGAACAAGCAAAGAAAATATTAAACAACACAATTGTTTATGTTGTTTTTCATAAAGATTTCTCAGAGAAAGTGGAGCTCCTGGACAGCTGCTAGTTCATCTATATTATTATTTCTCTTTTTGCATCTTGAAGATATTTCAAATAGATTCCTTTTAAAATCAAAACAGATAAGCTATTATCATGTCTACCCTCTGTGTCCTGTGCTGGGAAATGGGATATAGCATTACACTGACTTCAAAGCATTTCATCTGTAAAAAAGACAAGTGACTTACACATAAAAGTGTGTATCTTATAAAGCACACAGATTTGATCATTTAAATGATTAATTTAACCGATACAGTTTTGAGATGAATTGATTTGTCTCTTTTCCCCTACTTGTCATCCTCTCTTCCCTTCCACAATTTAGCATTCAACCCAATACTACAGGCATACAACATTCCCAAGGTCATTCTATCTTCCTTCAAGCCTCCCATTAAAACCTTCTTCTAGTATAAGACTAGGAACAAGACAAAATTAGTCCTTTCTTGCCCTCCAGCCTAAGAGGATTCAAACTCACGTATCTCACCTCTCAAGAGAACTGCAACCTGTCCTTCTGTGGGCTGGTATCTTTATGCATGCATGTGCATACACAGATATCCAGAGAGATGGACAGAACTCTGTGCTGCTCATAAGGCTGTTTTATTTTACATGAAATAATTAAGGATTCCTTGGTCCAAACAGAAGGATAAAGCAGGATCATAGGGCAGCAATTAGGGCACTCAACTGTGAAAGAGACCTGTTTTCTGCTCTTTGCTTCAAAGACTACTTGCTATTTAGACCACTCTCAGTAAAAGACATAACTGAGTCTTTCTCTCTGCCCTGGCTGGCGAAGCATGTGAGCCCTCACCTTCCAGGTGACTGGTTAGGTGCAGCAGGAGGACTCCTATCTGCTTGAACCACTGCCTCACTGAGTACCCTTAAAAGTCAAACAGTGATTCAGAAAGCTCAGGACTCAGCTACAATTATGTTGCTTTTATGCTGTACTGGTGTTAGATTGGCTTCCCTTCCTGTAGGGTAGGGAAGATGCCATGACTGCATCAGTACCTCTTTGGGGCAGGCTTAAAGAAAAGTGATGACCCGCTGTCGTGGTTTAAAACCAAACCCGCACAGCACGTTCACTCCTCCCCCCTTTGCTCCCCCGACCCCTGGAGAGTTGGGAAGGAGAATCCAAAGAATGTAGCCCCCATGGGTTGAGATAAGAACGGTTTAATTGCTAAGGTATAACACAAATTGTTACTGCTACTACTACTACAAATAATGATGATAAAGCAAACAAGTGAAGAGAATACAACACCTCACCAGCCACCGACCGATAATTCACCCCACCCTGCCCGACCAAGCACCGACCGATACCTCCTCCATCCCCCCAGAGCTCCAGCCCTTCTGGGTCTCTCCCGGTTACATCCTGGGTATGACGTGCTATGGTATGGAATACCTCTTTGGCTAGCCTGGGTCAGGTGTCCTGTCTCTGCTTCCTTCCGGCCTCTCCTCCTCCATGACAGAGCATGAGCTCAGTAAAGGCCTTGGACAAAACCAAACATTTGAGCAGTAACTCAAAACATGCTTGCTATCAGCAACCGTTCCCAGCCCGAAAGTCAAAACACAGCACTGCACCAGCTACCAAGAAGGAGAAAAATGACTGCTACTGCTCAAACCAGGACACCCGCCAGGTACGTTTCCTAGGGCAAACCAAAGATCCAGAGTCCCTAAAGCTGAATTCTCAAATTCTTCACCCATTTTTCTAGCCATGCCAGATCACAGAGTTGCCTTCAGAACATGACTAAAGCCAGTGTTAAAAGTCACAGGAATTAAGTATTGCCAACAGCTAGGTCACTCAGTTGGGTCATCAAGATTCAAGTTCTTGTTCCAGAGGAGAGAATTAATCACAGGCGTCTGTTCACAAGAATGAATGAATGACAGCAAAATTTGCAACCAAGAATATCAAGAGAAAGGAGAGGTCTGTCTGGCCAGAGGCAGATGCTTCTTTACCCTTTATTGCATTCCTGGTTAGTTGAGGTGGCTTACTTTTCAGTTCTGAGGTGGAGCACTACACAAGAGATTGAGGAGTCCAGGAGATACTAGTTAAATCCTCTTACATGTCAGTACTTGTCATCAAAAGAAGCGTGACCAGCAGGTCGAAGGAGGTGATCCTGCCCCTCTCCTCTGCTCCTGTGAGACCTCACTTGGAGTACTGTGTGCAGTTCTGGTGTCCTCAACATAAAAAGGACATGGAACTGTTAGAACAAGTCCAGAGGAGGGCCACGAGGATGATCAGGGGACTGGAGCACCTCCCATCTGAAGACAGGCTGAGCAAGTTGGGGCTTTCATCCTGGAGAAGAGAAGGTTCTGTGGAGACCTCATAGCAGCCTTCCAGTATCTGAAGGGGGCCTACAGGGATGCTGGGGAGGGACGATTCATTAGGGACTGTAGTGATAGGACAAGGGGTAACGGGTTGAAACTTAAACAGCGGAGGTTTAGATTGGATATAAGGAAGAAATTCTTTACTGTTAGGGTGGTGAGGTGCTGGAATGGATTGCCCAGGGATGTTGTGAATGCTCCATCCCTGGCAGTGTTCAAGACCAGGTTGGATGAAGCCTTGGGTGATATGGTTTAGTGTGAGGTGTCCCTGCCCATGGCAGGGGGGTTGGAACTAGATGGTCTTAAGGTCCTTTCCAACCCTACCTATTCTATGATTCTACATTCCCTAGCATAGAAGTGGGTCTAACTTACAGCACTTCTGTTTAGTTCTTAAGATGTACAGAAGAAATAGGGGTTTCCAAAATTGGATGAAATCACTCGTAAATTCACAAACTCAGTTGTTATGTCCAGAAAAGAAATGTGTGAGACACTACTGGAAATTGTAGTGTTGACAAAATAAAATAATTTATGCAAAAACACTATTATGAGACAAGTAAAATATTCAGAAGGTAGTTAATGTCATATCGTTCCTATGTTTTAAGCATTTTTAAAACAGATTTATAAATTGTATCCAATTCATAAATGGTTTGCCTTTCATATTTCTTGTTAATTTCTTTTATAGTAAAACTCCACTGAGTGAGCATCTCTGCACATTATGTACAGAACATAGCAGGGGAATAATTTTATATCTTCTTCTGTCTCTCTCTGCCTGAATTTTAATAAGAATAAGTCTGAATGGTTACAACACAAAACTGAAAGCAGCCTACCTGACAAACCAGGCAGAATACATGAACAACCTCAGTACTGCCTTATTTTACAGATTTGTGACAGATTACAACTAGTTTATGCAGGAGATGTTATTATCCTCATGTTTCTTAAGAAAAAAGCAAGTTACTACATTTACTGTTCTCATTCTGTTCACAACAAAACCAAGAAAAAAAAAATAAAATATCAAAAATCTGTCTGAGATGATGAAAGATAAAAAGGCTGCTATGTGTGTATCTCTCATTCGACTGTTTTCAGTTCATCAGTTGGGAATCCATTTATAAATCAGGAGCATCCTTTAATAGAAGGCCAAATTCAGTTTGCCAAAAATCAACTTCTATTTTAATCAGTTGGAACCTGAACCTCATCAACATGAAATCAATAGGAGTATTTCTGCACACTTATTATGTTTGGAGTTGCACTTTTGATATGCCACAGCATCTTTCTAGTTTGGGACACCTTTTTCTGCCAGTAGCTGGAAGACTGCCAATTTGCTGCTATGGTACTTGCTCTGGTTCCCTATACAATTTAGAATTTAATTTCCCCATTTATTAATTTTCTGTTTGAAATAGTTCTTTGGTCACCCCAGGAAAACAAAAGTTGAGGTGAGGATTACTTGGGGATCAAAAAAAAAAAATTCTTTCATGGAGAAGGGCCATAGAGATGGATGAAAGGGAAGAAGGAAGTCACCACCATAGGTTGAAGCAGTGTTTCTTCTGTCCAGGAGGCAAAGCTAGGAGCTATGGAAGTATACAAAACCTTAAGAAGTGCCAATAAAGTAGAAAGCATCACTCATGAGACTGCCTTCATGCTAAATCCAGCCCTCACTTGTGGGTCTTTGTTCATTCTGAGAAGATCAGAGCTGCAATGGGCTGTCTGCCATATCCTGTTGTTACCTTTAAGTGAGATGTAGACAATTAGTTGCCAGGTTTGATGGCACAGGTTGATAAGAGCTTACTTAGAGACTAAAGAGAATAAGTCTTTGTCAAAGACAAAGAATGTTACTTGCTAAGAGGTAGGGAAGTACAAATTTTGGTTAAAAGAACCTGGTTGCAGTTCATAATCTAATAGAAAAAGCTATAACATTGATTTTGAGCATAGGGATTTTTGCAATTTGTGTTTGATTCTTCAGGGGGAAAAAATAGGAAAATGCTAGCTGTATTTTCTTAAACTGCTTTTTGTATCCCTAGCTGAGGATGCTGTGAACTTAACAAATTTGAATTACCTTTCTGGTAATTTCTCTTCTGCTAGACTTCATTCAAAAGAAAGTCTCCTGTAGGTCTTTTGCTATGGCCTCCATCTTTCTGAAGGGAAACTTTATCCAGGTCTATTCCAGCTATATGCACACAACTCTAGGAACAGCAGGACTAGTTTTCTAACCTTTCCTTGGCCTTGGCTCTTGTTGAATACAATTTATATTGTTACACAAATGTATTGTATAATGAGCAAAGTTTTTTTAAAAATTGGGTTTACTCTGTGAGTACCAGACTGCAAGCTCAGCCCAGCAAATTTGTTTTCTGTAACAGCTGATCTCTTCACCATTTCATTTTCTTCATCTAACAATTTTCTCAAGAAAGGAAATTTTGTCACATAGCTGCTCTCAGCATGCTGTCCATATTACCTCAGTAAAAGAAGGACATACATAGTCTTGTGGAAAAAGGTCTTACTTCACTCACTGACAAGCCTAACAGTATAGCTAATGGCATTTCCCAAGGGGGGTGGCCTTGCTTTAAAAAACAAAGAGAAGAAAAAGAAAAAAAAATCAATATTGACTCTTGACACATTTTCATTTACATCACTGCATGGGTTTCAGTCTGGGCACGAATCAATAGGCAGCTTTTAACACTGCTCAACTAGTTTGTTCTATGTAAAAGAAGAGAGATTTGCCTCAAGTGGCTTGTTTTTCCCGTTGTGTTCCAGGCAGACTCTTCACCATTAAAGGGTGTGACTCTTTGAAATGAAGTTGAGTTTATTTGACTGTTCTTTCTGTGACTGATCAGAAGAGCCTGACCTGTAATATTAATCACACAATGTTTTCTTCATCACCACTTACAGTCAATTGACTTTGTACTTAGTGAAAGCATCTCAAGCAGCCAACTCAATGTACCACAGGGCAAGAAGTCAATAGGAGGAAGAAAGATTTAGTTTCAAAACACACAGCCTGTGGAGCTGCTGCCACACACACACCGGGAAGTTCATCACACTGCAGGTGTGCTACTATTACCATGTTTTTATTTGCATGATGAAGGCATCCACATCAGCTCAGGTTTTTTTTGTTAAACAAGTCTCCTTAGTCAACTGCAGCTTTTCCTTCCATCTCAGGTTTATATAGGAGGTATAGGGACCAGGTAGTTTCTCCAAATTGTACTGGGTTCATAATTATTTAGTTTCAGTTCAAGTCTCTACAGATTTCAGCAGAGAACCGACCTGTGAAGCAGGGACCTTCTGTTTCAAATATACTGATGAGATGACTGTTACTCAAATTCCAGGCATATGCTGTGCTAATAATACCAGCCATATGTTTTACAAATGCCAATTTGCCTAAGATACCATTAATACTGGCTTAATAGCCACTCACATACGGTGGGCTTTCTCAAACCACATCTTTGTTGGACATCGATTTTTGAATTTAGAAGAGCAGGAGTACAGATGCTCAGAGGCACAGCATTATCAGTTTTGTTTCCTAGAGTTTCAGCACCTCACCTCAGAGAATTTTTAGTTCTGGAAGCCTTCACAGAAATTTTCACACCAAAAAAAATGCATGCAGCATTGAAATCAAGAGCCTGGTGGCTTCATTTATTGCATGGAATGCCTTAGAAATGGTCTTTGATAGAAGCAGACACTGTATGAAATCCAATATGCCATAAAACGGGCAACCATGTCTTTTTCTATGGCACATTTTAGACCTTCATGACCAGAATCTTCTCACTGTGTGAAGTAGCTTGTTGATTGCCTTCTTTACTTTCATGGGGGTTCTCCATTATTAAAAAGTGGATTTGTCAGTGGAGCAGAACTGATGTAGCTTCCAGCACAATGTCAACTCTCCCTCTTGGAGCTTTTCTGGGTTAGGCCTCTAATTATCTACATACATAGATACATGCAATAATAAAATAATGTGCATGAATAAGTACATGCTCATTCTAAACAAATTTACTATCACGTTATTAAGCAAAAGCATTGGTTTATTTTCTGTGAATGAACCAAGGTTTATTCAAGACTGTTTTCAGGGGATAAAATTAGTATCATTTCAATGGAACACACTGAGCATGTTTTACTTGGGACAGATTTTGTTGGTTATTAATTTTTTAAAATTTCCATAGACTGTCCCAAAATGTATGAAACAGCTGTCAGTCTCAGACCATGCAAATCAATTTTTATTTAACCATCCAAGTTTTCTTGACATTTGTCTCTTATGAATTTAGAGTTACAGGACAACACGTGTTTCCCAGTAGAAAAGAACAGAGTTGTAACAAGAATAAAGAAGGACTTTCAAGGACACTCAGAGATCAGTCAGTCAAGACTTCCTTTTAATCTGTATTATTATTCTGTTGGGTGGATTCAAACCAGGTTATATCAAATAATTGAAGAAAAAATTAAAGTTAACTATCTATTCAAATGCATCCAGATTTTAATCTGGAAGTCAACTCCACAAACTATCTGTTTTGAGAAATTCTTTAGCCCTCAATGTCTGATGCAAATGCAGCATGCACTTGTTCTCAACTTTGCCCCCTGATATTTGCCAAAGAGTAGGCAAAACACAAATTAATTGGTTAATTAGGAAGCATAAAAACATATTTCCTGTGGAATGGATCCATTTCAATACAGCTTGTACACCATGTACCAGTACCAGATACATAAGGCTTGTACCACTACTCACCAGAAAGCCCATTAAATGCCAAGTCCATAAGCACACTCCAGCTGTTTTATACTGCTTTACCAACAGGAGATGAGGTAAATTACCTTTGTATAGTGTGACGGGCTATCACCCAGGGGTTACAAAGGCAGGCAGTGCACAGCCATAGTGAACAGTGCTATGAGACAGTGACAGTGGCAGTGGGAGGGTGAGGGATGAGGGCAGGACTGCTGGGCAGTCAGCTCTGTTCCTATCAGATGACAAACAGTGGGCACACCAGAAAGGTTGCAGTCAGGCTGCCTATCTCTCCCAACACCCCTTCTGAAATTCACAGCTACTTAGCTGCAAATTGTGAGCAGTACTTCAATCCCCAAATTTATAGCAGATATGAAATTTCACACCCACTGTAAAAATACTTACAGCTCCTGTGATTTCTTTCAAAGATCTCTGATACTATGTACTTTCAAAATGCATTTTGAATGCCTATTATATCAAGTAACAAATGGGCATTATACGGCTGTTGATACGAACATAAGAAAATCTGAAGTCTAAGAGGTAAGATCACCTGAGCAATTTTAAATTCAGCTTGCCTGTCAGTTGAATATACTCACTCTAATTACTGAGAAATAGACTGCCATTGAAGATCTTTCACCAGGATAGAAACTAATTAGAGAGACCTCACCACTATAATTTCCCTATTTTTTAGAGGCATAAGTGGGAAGGAGGGGTAGTTGAAGCATGTTGTTTGAGGTAATCCATCAGACCAATGACCAAGAGATCATAGAGCCAGACACACATCATTTTCTATCGGATCAGTGAGCAGATCCCACTAACTCTGCAGCTGAAAGATCACTGGGAATTGCTGAGGGAAGTGACAGGCACATGTTGCTGGATTTAGGGGACAAGGAGAGACTGGAATTGTCTTTTTGAAGCTCGCAGCTCTATTGGATTAAACACAGAGTGACAGTGTTTCAACTGTGACTGTTCTGTTAGTGGTATAGTCTAGCAGAGATAATATTAAGCAAAGTTTCAGTGCCTAATCTCTCTCCCAGAGCCTAAAAATCTCTCTCAGAGACCACACCACTGAAGTGCAGCATACGTTTAAGTGGACAGTCAGAGTTCAAACATATGCAGTTATACTGGTGTTTCACAGAGGACTCCATTTGGAGTGAAAAAGAACATGAGGATAAGGCCATGGGAATTTTTCACCATCTGTGATAATAAGTCAGAAAAAGCCTGGCACACAATCTGCAAAAGAAAATTCTCTCTTGGGCTTGCAATTCCAGGATTTACTTCCAGGATTCAAGTATTACATATTTTTAATGCCTTATAATCACTCAAGAAGGCAGATGATTTCCATGCATCGTACAAGTACTGGAACGAGTTGCCATTTGGTGTAAAACATTTGACACAACGTATCTGGCAAAATACATGCAAATTACCAGACCCAATGCCATCCTTAGGCTGATTTCCAATATAATAATAAACTATAAGTTTTCTGGTTCTTTCACACCACATTTCCTGAAATAAGAGGTTATTAAAGGGTGACATAACACGAAAAAAACTTGCTTCATTGGATGTTCTTAGCCATTGGGTTTTTTACATCTGTTGACATGCACAAAAGTTTAAAAACCGTTAAACAACAAATCTGTTCAGGTACACATGAATTAGGATTATAAAAATTTATTATACTGTTTAAAATCCCAGAAATTGCTGTTAGGAAAAGGGATATTACCAGACTAAATCAGACTGACAGCTTGCCTAAACAGTGGTCACAGTAGGGCTGTGCTGTGACCAGGTTGGAGAGTTCAGGCAGCTGCCAGCACACCGACCAGTGTCCAAACTGCTCAACAAAAACTGCCTCTGATAGATACTGCTCCCTGATGCCATTGTGTGTTCACAGGTTGTGCATAAAGCAGCCCTGGCTCTGCTGCTGCTGCAGGGCATGCAGGACTGGACCCTGATTGTCATGACTATTACTTTTCCCTATATTGAGGCAATCTGAGCAAGTTACTCTTGGCAGTTTCCAATGGAGTCCAAAGTCTGATGACTTTTTCCTTTGTACTCCTTTTCCCTCTCCCTGTAACATAATGATACAAAATGGTTAAGAAACAGCATAGTGAAATATAATCAAAGTATACGTTTATAGAAGAACCTGCTTAATGGGGAAGTTAACCCTCTCAGTGACTGGGTTATACTTGGTATGTGATACTTTTCTGCTTACATGCTTTAAAATTCTGATGTCAAATGTATTTAATCCTATTCAGTTCATGTCCTCAATTATTTATTTTGACAGCAAGCTCCATTGGCTAATCATTTATTCTTGAGTCAGTTGAGGCTTGCAACACACTGGTTATTAATCAAATCAGGCTTTGCATTCATTAATGGTGAAATGCAACTGAAAAATCCACCATGTCTCGACCAGTCTGATCCCAGTACAAATGTGAAGGTAGTGAAGTGAAACCTCCAAAGAGCGGAACACTTCTGGCCTCAATGAGAACATCAGAAAACCCAGGACAAAATCCTGCTCATGACTTGTTCTCCATTTTGGCTTTTCTGAAGTTCACAGTTGCAACAGCTCCCACCCTCAGATCACAGAATCAATCAAGATACAGCTAAAAGGAAAGTATTTAGAAAGCACCCTCATTTTCCTTTCTTTGCTATTATAAATCAAATCTCACCTGTCAAACTTTTGCAGTTGACTACATTATGTTATATTGGTGCTTAGAAGCAGAAGAACTTTGTGTGAAACCATGAGCACTTTAAGGCTTAAGCAATCCTGAGCATTGCCCTGAGAGTCCGGTAGCCTTCATGGACACCTGCCACTTTTTCCTCTGAAAACACGTATGCACATCACCCTGTCACAGCACTGTGCTGCAGCCCCTTTTGTGTAGTTTTATGGCCCCAAGTGTCAGGGTGAGCCTCATGTACCAACAAACTATGTTTAACACACAGCATCCCAGAGCAGGAGAAATGCTGCTGTCCTTTGCTGCTCAGAGGTGCACGCTTGCAGCAGGCCTGCTAGTCAGCAGCATCTCCCTCTTCCTCCTGTGAGCAGTGTGGCTACCTCACCCATGGAAAAGACAGACAGAAGGGGTCTGCATTTGAAAAGCTAAGTAACTGTTTACCTGTTTATATTTATAATCCTGGCCCAGACACATGCTGGTAAGTAAGGCATTATAAGTAGAGACATAAACAGATAAGTAGGTGCAAAAGTACAAATGAATGTTGTATATCCTGTGTTTGCAGAGATATCTATGTCTTTTTATTTCAAGTAAAACTTAGAAAGCATAATAAAGATAACAGACATGTCTACCCAGTAATGTAAACACCTAAAAGGAGGGACATACTAAGGTAATATTTTAACCTACTTTATGCAGAAAAGGAGTTTTTAAAAGACACACAATTAAATGAATTCTGGATTAATTTGGAACAATTAAAAATCTGATGCTGATGAACAGGTTTCTTTAGAGTAGTGACAAAATTAGAATGGTGTCTCTTCAGAGTCCAAGCACTAATACCAATGGCTTTATTTCCCTTAATGCTTCTCAGGAGTGAGAGATTAGGAAAACACTTTTCCTGCCACAAACAGTCTTTAGGATTAGTGAGCAAAATAGTCAATCTTTATGTTGATAAAAACATTTTAAATAGCCCTCTAGAGATACGACATTAAAGATATGGATTTTCCACTATAAAGTGTTCATGCTTACTTGTCCTACATGAACATTTCTCTCAGCATATCCATAGTAGTCACACACACAACAACATATGTGGCTGGATGTACAATTCTTTTAAATTAAAGGCAGATATTCCACCATGTAGTAGCAGCACAAAGCTTAATGATGTTAAAGCCATGAAGTGTCAGCACTATTTCTGTGTCTGTCACTACATTTGGACTAGTCAGTAAAGCAGTACAGAGCCTGCTATCTGACTTTAGAAGCAGTTTGCACCCAGGCAGCTCAGTTGTCTTTAAAATGAGGGTGACTGGATCTATTTTTCTTACAGCCTCCTGGATGGTGCTGGAGCATTGGCTTAGGGAGTGCTATCTGGCATGTACCCAAGTGCCTGTCAGAGAGCACACTAGCATTAGTGAACAATTGCAGGATAGTGTTTAAGTCTGTATCCTGGCACTCTCTTGCTGGTGTGGGTGCAGTCTGTAGCAGCTGTGTGCCTGAGGCTATTCTGCTCCATACAGCCCAGTGCTCCCACTGGTGCTGCCTGCTCTCAGGGTAGCTCTGGCTTAATCTCTTGCAAGGCTTTCTTGCAAGGTGGGGATGCTGCAAATCAGTACTTCCCAGCCAGCAAAGCTTTCCTCAACAAAGCTGGTCTTGGAGCAGGAATGCTGGGAGTGTGCAGGTGCTGGCTGTGGGGTACAAAGGAAAAGGAATATGCCCACATAGGAAGACTTACATGCTGGAGAAACGCATTCCCTGAATCATATTGTGCTAAAGATCTCCCAAAGAACTACATATCTTGGTTCTTCACTGAGATCAGATTATATAAGGACTGGGCAGGTTTGAAGAAGAAGAAATGGATTCTCAATCCATCTCTCCACTCATTTCTTGTCTGAAGAAGTTACACTACAATTATGAAGTACTACAATAGTTTAATCAATGTTTGGGATTAATTTAGTTAAAAATTTGTTTTGTGTTGTCTGACTTTTACACAGATGGTTGCTTGGTTTATGGACATTAGGTATTTACATTCATCAGCTAAGTATAAATATACATAAACCAGATCCTTTTGAAGAAATAAAGCTTAGGTTTTGCAGTATTACTGCTCCACAAAATAAAAATTCTCTTGTGTTTACCAGGCCTAGAAACAAACTTGTTGAGTATCATCATTTATGTTCCTATAGGAAAAAAATTGTGAAAGTCAAGGATAATTGTAGTTCAATTACTGAGCCATTTTCTAGGAGGGAAAGATTAAAGTGACACGTTAGTTTATGTTTTTCCCATGAGGGCTTTCTCTTAAGAATCACTTCTTGATGAAGTGTCCAATCTTCTCTGAACAGAAGAATTACTCAACTGTTTGTGAGAAAGGTATAGTTGTGTGAGAATAACCTGTTCTTCATTTCTTGCCACTGTCTTGATCCAGACATGGATAATTTTTAGAAGTAAAATTCATGTTAACTAGCTGTTTTATTTGGTATACCTTAGCACTTCTGCAACTACTGTTGCATCTGCAGTTGTCACTGTTCATGCAGTGGTGGACTTGGCAATCCTGTACTTGAGGATATTGGTCTTTTCCAACCTAGTTGATTTTATGCAACCATTGACCATTTCAGACAAAGATTCTTTTGTTGTTTATATTATGATTAGCTATTCACAGGGTTCTGTGAATGTAGCCTAGTTGTAGAAAACATACATGATATGGTCCTTGTCTGTAGAAGGATACATGAGGCATCTTTCCCTTTGTATTGGTATTAACCTTGCAAACTGATCTCATTATCCTGAAGTTACCAAACTGCCAGATATATGTAGAAGGGACTGAGGTGTATGAGGCCATCAGGATAAACAGCTCCAGAGGCTGCTGATTGGAGGCTGGTTGGTAAAGCAGCAGCCCCCATTTCTCTCGACAGTCTTTACTAAGAGCAGAGTACATGGCCTGTGAGCCAGCAGAAGAAACTCCACTGGCAGCACCCTGTGCTCTGTAGTTTTGTACTTTGCTATTCTCTCAGTGCACAAAGGTGCTGCTTTCTTTTATTTCTTTATTTCTTTTATTTCTGCAAAACAGCTCCTCCAGACTTACCACACTGCTCTTCCACCATAGTGTTTTCCATTTCTCTTTCCCCCAGCTTCCAAAATTGCAGCTGTGGCCAGAATTTGGAAATTCGCTGTAAATAAATAAGGTTTCCAGTTTCAACTGTTGTGTGTGTGTTCTTTAAGGCTCTGACCCTCTGTGAAACCAAATGCTGCCCTGTCCTGCTATGATCAGTATCTCAGTGAGTTCTGTGCTATGTTTGCCCTGCAGTCTTCCTTAAAGGTAACTGAAATAGGCAGACTTGTGTGTGAGTGCAGAATGTAGCCCATAGCTTTGAATTTTCAAAAGACAGCTGTTTCCTAGGAAAAATGTTTTGATAAACTAGAGCGTGGTGGGAGGGTGAGATTAGGGTTTGTAATGGCTCAAATTCCCAGAGTTTTTGCCCTGGGAAAAGTACGAAGGTCACAAAGGACTTCATTCATGTACATACACACACATATACATACATCAAGAAAGATTTGTATATATTGCATATATGTATGTCTGTTTCTCTTAAATTCTGGAGATACCTCATTCCTATTTCATTATAAGATCTGCTGTAACGGTGTCATTTAATCTGGAAATTTAATAACTTTTTTTTTTTAGCATGTAGCAGTACTTAGGAGTATAAGAAAAGGGCTCTTACATTTAGTTTTAGGTGAATAACTCTACTGAATTCCTTCTTAAAGATTTCAATCTGTGCTGTTTTCCTCTTAATCTCTCATGTAGTTTAAAATGCTGTATCGTTAAATTAATGTATCTTAATAGAAAATAATGTAGCAGAGTTAGCTTAGGCTAACACAATGACAAGACAGGTGTTCTGTTTTTTCCTGTCTGTCTTCAGGTTCGCAGTTACTGCCCACCTTTATTCTTCTCCTCCACCTTGTAATTATTTTCCCTGGTACTTCCTGACACGACATGTGCTTACACTAATTGGACATCTAAATCACAGCGAAAAATTTTCATGCTGTAGGCTCTAGCTTTAAAAAACGCCAAAGGTTACTAGTCAAAATGACAAAGGATATACAGGCAAGGGAGAAAAAAGGTGTTTTAATAACAGGACACAGAAACCTTGTTCTGGTCTGTTAGTACTGTGACCATTTGGATGGAACAGATTAATGATATTTGGGTAAAGCATAAAAAAATATTCTGCAGACAGAAATATTCTTGAAGGTGCAGCTCCATTTGAATCCCAGCTGCTGCCCTTAAAAGCATAGAATTCTTGTTTGTCTCAGGAAGGGCTGTTTTTTCTCTCTGTATCCCACCTTCATCTTTTTTTATGGTGGGTCTGATAATATTCGGTGATTTACTTTTTTTTTTCTTTAATAAACCCTCATTTCCTAGATCCATGTGATTAAAGAGGAGAAACAATAAAATAAACTGCTGAATGTACCAGCAGCCAATTAACCAGCTTTAATGGTCATAGAGAATAGCTTGCAATCATTATTGAAGTGTTGCCCAAAAGCTAAGCTCAAGACTTAAAAGCCACTTTTTTCAATAATTTTTAGCAATATTGTGATTTTTTTTGGGCCTAACTAAATATTCTGACTGACCATGCTGAGTCCAAGCAAATCCAGTCTCAGAAGGCAGCTCTTCATCAGGGCATGACAGTGAAAGGCTTGTGGTGGTGTGGTTCTGGGCAAAGGAGAAGGCTGTAAAGCCTCTTACTTGGTCCTGGCACCTAAGGGTACGTCTTCAATGGACATCCTGGAGACCAACAGGACAGGAGGGGTAGACAGAGCAGGACTGGAAGGGATCCCACAAAAGACAAACCTTCAGAGCACTGGGGTTGTGAAGATGCTCAGAAACAGCTCTTTAACTTTTGTGCAGCAATCTTTTGGGGTATGACTCAGGGAAATATAAATTTCCTTTTAGTTTTCCATTGACAGATCTGCATTTTTAAATAAATAAATTGGTAGCAGCATCTGACATCCTCAGTTTGTTAATGGAATTTTTATCCTCTGGCACCAATATTATCCTTGACTACTATATCCTCTGCCTGAAAAAGAACAGCACTGTGTAAAATAAGATAAAAAGGAGAATAGCAGTATAGGATGAACATTAGCAAGGAAGGATGGTCATTGAATTTAAGATACTTTATTAGGAATCAGGACATCCAAGTCTAGTTTCCCCTTCACCTAATGACTATCAAGTAACTGGGGAAGTGTTTAAATATATCTGTGTCTCAACATCATATCCTAAAATATTTCCTTTCTCCATTTCACCTAATTAGAGTTAAACTGTTTAAGTTAGGGACTTTCTCTAGCTATGTACAATGATTAACATACAAAGATGTGTTGTACTGAGTGAGCTGCCCACATGTGCACTAGTAAATTAAATAGTGTCTTCTATATGTCTTTAATAATATTAACCTCTAACAGTAGTCACCTATACCTTTAAATAATGCTTAACATAAAACAGCATTGTCACAGTGCATATGAATCTTATAAAAGATGAAATATTGTTATAGGCCTGCATGCTATACTCATACTTTTTTGTTTTTTGCCTATAACTACATATTGTACATATGTATAAAATTATATTTTAAATTAAGAATATGAAGCAGTAGACTTTACACATATCTCTGTTTTTTCTTCCTGAAGATGCAGAACTATCTATGTTGCCATAATGCTTTTAGTTTTTTAGTTTTGTGAGACAGTGCCAGTTTAACTCCCTCCAGAATGTAAACGAGGGTAGTTAACTGCTTGTTGTAAATATTACATATGTTCTTTTCATTTATAATGTCTGATTAGTACCATTTTTTACCTTTTAGTATTTACTAATCTAGTAAAAAAAATCCTGTAAATAAGATAGGGCTGAACATAAAAAGAACATGTTCCTCCTTTTTGTTAAATAAGGCTTTGACTTACACACAATTACGTGAATTCTCTCTTTGATGTAAATAAATCCATAGTGGTTTCAAGAAGGGCATTGCAGGAGCTCCATATCGAATTTTGTGCAGTCATTTGTGGAAAAACTTGAAGTGATTTTCTGCCCTGTAAAAGCAACTTCTGTTCTAGCAGCTTCTGGAAAAGGCTGGGTCGTGGTATGGATTTGATTAGCTCACCTCTTTTCTTTTGACTCAGGGACAGGGAAAATAATGAATGACTAATCACTTCTGGTTACTGTTTTTAACACTGAAGCTATTACAGAACCAATTAAAAAAGTCACATGGAAAGCTATATAGATGTGATTAGGTTATAATGGTAATGCAGGGAACTGTGGATGGATAATTATTCTGCAGTACAGATAATTCCAACAAAGACTTATCAGAAGACATATCAAGCACCTAAGAATCATAATTTTGTTTGAATTCCTTTCAAGTGTAATTTAAAAAACTGCAGCTATATTGTGACTTTTTAAACAATAGAGGGGGAAAATTACCCTGGGCTCTTTCATTCCTTGCCTTGCACAACAGTGCCCTGCAGGTTTTACAGAAGCTCAGTTTGCACAATGTTCCTGCATTAATCATAGTTGGGGTGTAATTCAAAGCAGCTTTGGACTTTCTCTAAATTCCACTGGTTGGTAATAGTTTCGTAGGGACTAACCCACAACTGTGAACTATGACAGCGCAGCACTTACCATAGCTCAGCTGACAGAGGAGATTATACCTCTGCATCAGGAGCTGCTGAATTAGACTTAGAGGCCAGCAGTTATAATACACTTGCAGCAGCTTGTGTGCAGAAGGGAATATGACAGACAGTAAATCGAGGTAGTGTTGTGCCATCCTTTGTGTCTAATTTCTAGGAATGGGGAGAGGGCAGGAAAAAACTTGTTTTTATTGTTATTTTCAAATATGGTTGCTGTGCTACCATCACAGTTTGAAATGCAGAAGAAAAGTGCTTGTCATGAGTATGCAAAAACTCCACCTGACCTCCTGTACCATTATCTCCTTCTCCCCTCCTCGATTACCTCTCTCCTCTGAGTTGTCTGCAGCTGTGCTCAGAATAAGTCCTGCATCTCCCTGCCAGCAGCTTGTATCTTATCTCAAAACACATGGCTCAGTACAATGTCTCCTCTTTTTTATTATTTATACGATGTGCCCTACACAAAGTCATGTTACTTGGTTCTGAAAACCCTGGTGCAATTCAATTCACATCAAAGCATCCAGTTTGTCAGCTTCTCCGTCACCTAAAATCTCAGTATTCACTGTGCAACCTCCTGAACATACCTGTGTCTTTCGTGTCTACTGCCACATAAAAAGCCCCAACACTTCTACCGTACTACTTGCACAGAAATCACTGATTTGATATATACATTTTCTTCCATCTTCCCCTTTTCAGTGTCTGCTGACTACTTAGCTGTCTTCTCTTAGTGTGTTTGTTCCTCATGGCAGAAACATTGCTCAGAAAGCATTTAGCATGCATCTAGCAGTATTTAAATAGTAATTACTAACTTCATTGTGTACCTCACAGCACAGGCCACCACCTGTGGTTCCTGTTTTATTCCAAAATGCATTTTTATATAAGTCCTTGAAATCTATCAGACAACAACATCTTCCCAGCAAACGATGCTCTGTATGTGAAATAAAACCTCTGAAATAAAACCTTTTAAGAAGTGCTTGTTGAGATCCATTAATCAAACTATGTAAAAACAATTTGAAAAGCTTCTCAGCACCAACCAAACCCCTCTGAGTTCAGCCATGTTACTGCATCCTGCTTTTTGAAGTGTTCAAGTGTAAATCTGTTTCTGGATGAGCACAAGATGTAGTCTAAATGGGTTCTGAGGGTGATACAAGTTGCAGCATGAAGTACAGTAGCAATCTAATAAACTCGTAGAAAATTGCACTTATATCTTCCTAAGGTTGCCTAAAAAGATAAATTTTAAGTATAATTCAACTTGATTTGTCCTGTTTCATGGACTTTATATTTCAGTAATTTTTAAAAATCTTAATCAGTATTTAGCATTTATGCAAGTCTGTGTGATTTAAGATGCTGAATGATAGATGAGTTCAACAGAGTCCTCAGCTGAAGGACAAGTATTTTAGTGAGTGTGAGACCTGACCCAAAGGCTATTTCCAGCAGTTTGTCATTTAGTACAGGGAAGGTTAGGTAGGTTACAGTGATATATGATCTTTCATGCTCTGAACCTAACAGCACAGTTGAACTGCTCCTCTGACTTTCATTAACGGTATGCAGCTCTTTTATAAACTGAGAATGTGACAATGTTTCTACCCATGAAAGAAAAGTGAAAACTTGTGGTAAATTGGGTCAATCCACCAAAATTCCACACTCAGTCCATGTAAGCCTGCATGCATTTTCTGCTGAGTTTATTTTGCATTCATGTAATACCAAGGGGGAAAGGGGGGAAATCTTGGTGAGTGCTCCATGTGGAGCCCTGCCAGCATGCTGCATTAAGCAGTGACCCTTGTGTAGGAGCAGCGTGGGGAACACCAGTGGAAAACAGCACCTGCAAGTGTTCTGCAAATGGCACGGAGCTACAGAGCAGGTGGAGAGAGGATGTAACTGGGCAAAATATGATGAAAAATGAATTAGAGCCATGAGCAAGCAAGACATATGGACAAGCTTTTCAGCTTAAGGGGACAAGTCAGTGGAACAACTCTTCTTTCATGTATATATAAGAAATAGAGCTGTTAAAATTTCAAGGAGTGAGAAATAGGCATTTTTTCTAAACAAACAGTATTTTGAAAAATGCTTTGTTTCATATTGTTGCCACATTTTCCATCAGAAGACTGACAAAAAATAGAAAGAAAATATTGTTAATTATTGTTAAGATAATTGTTTTTCTCTAGCCAGCTGGACAGATACCAGCAAAAACAAATAAACAATCATTTCAAGAGGCAGTTCATAATGCGGTTTATAGTCATAAACATTTCCATCAATAATACTCCTGTTTTTTATTAAAAATCCTTTCAGGTGAAAAAAATCCAGCAAACTCTAAATATGATACTGATGGCCTGATTCTACCTGTAGGCTGGTGAAACAATTATGTTGAGCTCAAGCTGTCTTGCATACAACTAAGCTGAGCGGAGAGCTGGGAGTCTGTCGTGTACTTCTACATCAGCTTGAGAGTTAGTACATGAAATTCCTCAATAGTGACAGCCCTTTTAAAAAGTCTTCCAGTGTATAGCTACGAGTCAAATAAAAGTTCAGTTACATATGGATATAACTGAAAAATGAAGCAAGCTTATACTAATCTTTCTTTCAAGGTAATTTTAGATACATATCCTCCCCCCAGTAAAAGCTGAAGAGACAGACCAGTTTTCAGTAATGAACAAATGCAGTCCCCTAGGCAGGGAACTAAGAGCTAGAAATGATGAAAATTGACAACTGGTATATATAGAACCAAGATGTGTGCAACCAAAACTTGTGTCTTTGCTTTCCATTTAGTCTATGGAGAGAAAGGGTTGCCTCTATCTGTCCCTTGCCCAGCTAATTTCCATTTTCATAGCATGCCTGGGAGGAATTAAGGAGGAAAGACATAAGGCTTCTCCTGTCCATGCCTATTATAATGTCTTCTCCAAGGCAAGACCAAGAGTAGCATGCTAGAAACAAGTGGTGAAAGACCCCTTTCTCTCCTACATGAATGCACAGGCAGTTCAAGAGTGAGAACACAGTCTCCAGTATGTACATTGTGACCTGGTATCACCACCAGCATCAGTGTGTGTGATGGAGGTCTCGAGGACATGAACAGGGCAGCACTGCTTCTTTCATTCAGTCAAGCCATGGTAGTGAGAGCATGATTCAAGCACACTGTTGAGCAACATATCTCAGCATACAACCTCTTCCCATTGCTTGACATTAATTTGGTAATGAGTGTTCAGAATCCCTTTAGATGTGTGTGATCATTTTCCATAGTGATTTTGCTAAAGTGCCTAAAATAACCTGGGCTTGCTTCTTAGCACTATAAGGCTGATTGTCACTAGTTGCATATGACTTTGCTGCATGCAATTCTTCCTTTGCTCTAGGATGCTGACTCAGTGCCATGTACAGGATGAGTCAAGTGCATTATTGCAGGCGCCTTAACTTCTGTAGTTCTGGAAAGCATCTATTACTCAGTTCCTTCCACCCCCTCATGACTGACATCTGCATTTCTTCTACATATAGATCAAAAATAAACCTTTGAAGCAGGGAAAAGCCCTGGCATAGTGAGCAGGTGTGGGAACTCGTGCTAGGAAGCTCCCTTTGCATCACTGATTAATCCCAATGTCTGCAGGGAGTTCCTGACTCTTTTCTGATAGCAGCAGGGATCACTTTAACACTGACCACACCTCTTGTTTTCCAAGAAGTTGATGCTTGCAGCCAGCAGTGGCCTGAGGGGTTCTGACTCACCTGCCTTTCATTAAGGTAAATTTTGTGCTTTCTTGTTTGTTTTTTGTTTGTTTGTTTTGTGTTTGTTTTTGTTTTGATTTTTTTTTCTCTTAATTGTAATTCTAAAGTACATTAGATAGCATGATTTCTTACCTCCTTTCCTGGCTATGCTAGATATGTTATTGTTACTTGGGGTATATGATGCACTGCTTAAAAAGGGGAACTTCTTTCATACAAGGCAAGCCTAGATCCTATAAAGACCTCAACTTGAGATTTTCCCTAAAAAATGCTCACACGCAATTCCAAGCACACTGAACAAGAACAATAGGTGAAAAATGACACCAGGCCAAACAACTTGTAACTGTGGTTATCTGCATTGTTGCATGCAGTGTGCTGTTCAGCATGGGCAGGTCCTACCTTCATCCTTCTGGGGGGTCCAAGATGCTTTATTAAGGGAAAAGCAGTTACACTCATGGAAATATAACTGGGATGTTACTTATTAGGTTTCATGAGAAAAGGTGTGTGAAATCCTACCTGACCAATTTGACGGCCTTCTATAATGGGGCTATGGAACTAATGGATGGGGTAGAGCAGCTGATATCATCTACCTGGACTTGTGCAAAACATTTGACACTGTCCTGCATGACATCCTTGTCTCTAAATTGGAGAGATATCTATTTGATTGGTGGACCACTCGATGGATAAAGGATTGGCTGGATGGCCACACGCAAAGAGTTGTGGTCAATGGCTCAATGTCCAGCTGGAAACCAGTAACGAGTGGTGTCCTTCAGGGACTGGTGTTGGGGCCAGTCTTGTTCAACAACTTTGTTGGTAAGAGCACCCTCAGCAAGTTTGCTGAAGACACCAAGCTGTGTGGTTCAGTTGATACACTGGAGGGAAAGAATGCCATCCAGAGGGACCTTGACATGATTATGAGGTGGGCTGATGCCAACCTCATGAAGTTTAACCATGCCAAGTGCAAGGTCCTACAGCTGGGTCGGAGCAATCCCAGGCACAGCTACAGGTTGGGCAGAGAAGAGATTTAGAGCGGCCCTGAGGAGAAGGACTTGGGGGTGTTGGTCGATGAGAAAATGAACATGAGCCGGCAGTGTGCATTTGCAGCCCCGAAAGCCAACCATATCCTGGGCTGCCTCAAAAGGAGCGTGACCAGCAGGTTGAAGGAGGTGATCCTGCCCCTCTACTCTGCTCTTGTGAGACCTCACCTGGAGTATTGTGTGCAGTTCTGGTGTCCTCAACATAAAAAAGACATGGTACTGTTAGAACACGTCCAGAGGAGGGCCACGAGGATGATCAGGGGACTGGAGCACCTCCTGTATGAAGATAGGCTGAGCAAGTTGGGGCTGTTCAGCTGGGAGAGGAGAGGCTGTGTGGAGACCTCATAGCAGCCTTCCAGTATCTGAAGGGGGCTACAGGTATGGTGGGGAGGGACTATTCATTTGGAACTGTAGTGATAAGACAAGGGGTAATGGGTTCAAACTTAAACAGGGGAGGTCTAGATTGGATATAAGGAGCTAGTTTTTTACTATAAGGGTGGTGACGCACTGGAATGGGTTGCCCAAGGAAGCTGTGAGTGCTCCATCCCTGGCAGTGTTCAAGACCAGGTTGGACAGAGCCTTGGGTGACATGGTTTAGTGTGAGGTGTCCCTGCCCATGGCAGTGGGGGTTGGAACCATGTGATCTTAAGTTCCTTTCCAACCCTAACTATTCTATGATTCTACTATTCTAAGATTTAAAGGGCCATGCTCTTAGCAGTCTATCTAAGGAAGTTCTGAAATATTTGATTGACAAAGCATTCCCTTAAGAATAATACCAGTAACTCAAACCAGTGAAAATCCTTTTGATGTCTCTAGAAATTGAAATTTACCTCTGCTTTACTGCATCGGTCCTCCACGTTGCTCTTAACATTCAAGAATTTCCTCTACCAATTCATGACATTTTTACTATCTGTATGATACATTTGTCATTTTTAATGTAAATCTTCAAGGCAGTTGTGCTAAGAAAATTCTAGCAAACAGAACAGCATCATGAAATTAGAATGGCCTTCAGGAAATAAGAAATCTACAAGGCTTTAAATAATGTATGAAACTTTCTGTTTCAGATTGCCTTTTACAGCTGAGTGATAAGACAGACCATTTGGGGATTTAAGCTACTAAATATTTTTCAAAATTTCAGCTACGGGAGAACTTGCAAACCTGAAATATTTTCTTTCTTTCTTTTCTTTTTCTTCATGAAAAGAATGTGATTTACTGCTTGCAGAATACAAAGTAGCTCATGTTCCCTGCTAGATAGAAGGGAAAAATAGTCTGAATTAATCAGAGAAATTAATCCAGTGAATTATATTGCAGACAGAGCACACATTATCTAAGGCCTTCTCAGGTGCACACACAAAATGGTACACCTGCATCCGTCAGACTTGTTGAGCTGCAATCACTCTAGACACCTTAGTGTGAAGCCTGGTGTCTCTTTCCTGTCCGGTGACACATATCCCCACAGAGTATTGAAACACTCCAGGTGCCACCCAGGTGATCCATTGCAAGGTGGCAGTGCTGAGTGCTGCAGAAGGGGATGGGTTTGTGGTGCTCTAGCACAGACCAGGGATGTCTTCTGAGGAAACACACCACTCAGACTCAGGCAAGGGACCTTGACTTTTGTTTATCAGAAGCATTCCTCTCCTCCTGCCTGGTGAGGCAAGTTTCCACAGAAAAGGGCCCATGAAGGTGGTGGAGAGAAGAGAGTGAATTGGTTTTGTCCTTTCTTCCGTTTTGGGGAATGGGAGCTAGAGAGATGTGCAGCAGGATTCAGAGGCAGCCATCAGCATCTCTACAACTACTTGAAAGGAAGTTGCACTAAGGTGGGGATCTGTCTCTTCTCCTAAGTCACAAGTGGTAGGACAAGAGTTAATGGTCTCAAGTTACACCAGAGGAGATTCAGATTGGATATTAGGAAAAATTTCTTCACCAAAAGAATGCTCAGGCATTGGAACAGGCTGCTTAGGGCAGTGATGGAATCACCATCCCTGGAAGTGTTCAATAACCTTGTAGATGAAGCACTCAGTTTACTGGTGGTCTTGGCAGTACTGGGGTAAAGGTTGGACTTGATGATATTAAAAGTCTTTTCCAACCTAGCTGATTCTATGACTATGATCTGCAGCAATTGCTGACAAGGGTAAAGCTACCCCAAGCCCCACAGCTGGCCTGACACCAGCACTTGAGTTTACAAAGGAATTTTCAGCTTTCAGCTACAGCTGTTTTCCAATGTGCCAACCCCAAGACAAGCCTCTCTATCCAGGGTGTTGGATACCTTGCCTAGAGGGATTTCTCCTGCAGGTCCTATCTCTGCCTGGCCAACTTATTATTAATGCTCACTTGTGGAAGGGCCTGAAAGTCATTATCTCCTTTTGAACTCACTGTGAATAAAAATAATTCAGCATCACAAGCCCGAAATGATTTAGAGCAAAATCCTGGCATTAGTCAGGCAGTGAAATGAATGGGTTAGTTTTTGGTCTTGGTCACATGCACATTTTTACCATCTGAACATGACCTTTCTCTTTTCTCATCTCTTTAGGCACATCCCCTGCTCTGCTAGAAAGGAATGACTTAAAGGTGAGATAGATAATGCTGACCTTACTAAAATTCTCATGATATTTCTTAGCACTAAAACATGTTTTTTTTTGTGGCTTCAAAATTTCTTGGATTTTGAAGAAAGTAGGCTTGAGTTTTCTATATCTGGTGTCTTTTTGACCCTCAGTTTCAGGCATGGGAATTTCATAGTCAAAATAACTTGGTTGTTTCAGAGAACAAGAAGAGAAACAGTATTGAATTGTGCCTCTGAAAAAAAAAATAAATAGAAAAAGCACAGGGAAGTTATGATGGAGAGAACAAAGAAAAGGGCAGAAATATAGAAGCCAGCAAGAAGAGTGATGGGGTGAGTATGAGAGAAATAAGTATACATAGAGGCAGAGGGTAGGATCTGAATTGAGTGCTAGGATGATCATAAAATGGAAATTAATCGTGTTACCTTTTTCAGAATGTAGTATATGTCTAGGAGTTATTTCATACAGTTTTTCATCAAACTCATGCAAGGTGACTTGCAGCCACAAATTGGCAGGCAATAAGGCAATGTTGTCTCATTGTCACCTTTTCCTGACTGTGTTTGAGAGAGCATTAAAAAATTGTTTCATTTGCTAGGAAAACATGTCTGTGCCCTAACTTTATTCAATTTACCATGTCTGTTGAAGTGGGAATGATTGCCTGCTTTTTGAAAATAAAAATCATTATAGGTGTGCAAACCATTTATTTGGTTTCAGCATGACTTCAGACATCTTGGAGACAACTCCAAATATGTAGACCACCTCCAACCTTCAAACCATGAACTGACTTTCTGATACTAAGGTTTGAAAAAATAAGGAACAATCACATGGAAGAAATATTTCTGTTTAAAGAGTGTTGAAGAGAAATGTTAAGTTTTGAATTATGTTAATTTTTGAATTTTTTTAAGTTACCCCAAATATTGAGGTAAAAATTTTCACCTGAAATATCTTACCCAATTTAACTCCATAATGTAGTCTTCCCAACTGTCAACTGTAGTTTGTAGATCAATATTCTTTTCTTAATTTTTTTTTCTTACTACTATATTTTATGTGTGACCTTCAAATTAAAAAGGTGCACTTGTACAGGTATGGAAAGCTGAGTCCTTCCCTCATCACAGACTGGATTCTCCTCCATCAGACTTCACTTGCATCAGAGTGCTTTCCTGACTTCTTTAGCACAAAGTCCTTTTCTGAGCATGAAGCAAACTCCTTTTTTAACCTCAGATGGCATTGTGCAAAGTCATTTCCTTCAGTGTGGGGTTTTCTGAGAAAGAAAATTACCTGAATGTTTTCTTTCCAAGAAAAACATTTTAAAAGAACAAAGGTTATCTGAAAGGATATCTGAAAAGATTGTTTTGAAAACATCTGTAGAAACACCTGTGAAAGTGGTTATTGTTAACTATACCATTAATGTGCTCTGTTGTGGGCAGCACATATACATACCTATCATAGGAAAATTTTTCCTTCACCTTTTAATTGTTTCTATGTTAGCCAATCATCCCACAATTATAAATCTGCTTTTCTTGTGTAAAGAATGTAGTGACAACACTTTCAGGATTTCTGTCGATATGGAGATACATTGAAGAGATAAAAGAAACATTGAGGCATAATAATTGTTTAGGTAGATTAAATCAGAGGTCTATGTAATTCATTGTCATCAAGAAAACTATCAGTAGATAATCTACAATTTTCAGGTAATTTTTCTTCCCTTGAAAGTTGATGCCTGACATCTAACTTGTGAAACAAATTGAATCATTAGAGTTGTTACCTCTTTCCTTGAAATGACAAGTAACGTGAATAACTATTATTCTTTGGGGGGGATGCTATAATGTATACATTTTAAAATATGCCAATATCTAGCCTCTTTAAAGTAAGTTTTCCTTTTTAAACACGAACACACATATTGTGCTACATGCTATCAAGAAAATGACAGCTCTTTACTGTGACATGTAGCATGTTAGATGTGTTTTACACTTTACATGAAAGCAAATTCAAAATATGTCCTTATCTACCAGGAAATACAGTATTCAGTTGATATTACTTCAGACAATATGTGGAAACCTTTAATAAAGGCTGTTCTTAAATGCAGGATATGTTACAGTTTTAGCAATTTGAAACATTTTTCTTTTCCTTTTTTTTGTGGCTATTGCTGCTTCTGCTGTGAACGGAGTTCACAGTAAATTCTTGCAATTTGTTGGAGAGAAGGATAAACTAACCCAAAGGAAATGCTACAACAACACATCTGGGACATCTAGCTGTTCTTCAGATGTAAAAAATTCAGAGATACTACAGAGCATGCAGCCTGCACTGAGCTGTCCATGTTCACCCCCCTCTACAGAGGCACTCTAAATATTCTAAAGCAGGTAATGAAGCAGATAATAAAAATGGATTAAACCTTGATATGTTCATTATAACTATGACTTCTAACACATTACATTTTAATACAGGCACAGTACCCTTCCACACAGTAGGAGCAAATATAATGAAAACAGCCATTTTATATACCCAAATTATTTTCATATCTATTACTGAGACTTCCACCTTCTGTCAAGTTTGGTTAGTGGGTTCAAAAATGAATAGGAAGACATAAAAACCCGCCAAACAAATATGGATATAATATTTAAGCAAACCACAATTTCTTCAGAAAAAAAAAAGAGGATACAAAACCAAATTATTTCACTCATTTCATCCTGACATGTTTGGTAACAGTTCTTGCTCAAGAGACATACTCACATACACAATGGGTTTTTACTCAAGAAGTATACGACTCCAAATTTCACATGCATATATAAACTGAAAAATAAGCCTCACAAATTTTAGACTTTGGTCCATCCCTGGGAAAAAGATGTTTCTCATCTGCTGGTAAGGCATATTTGTCACATTTCAGGCAAGAGCATCTGAGCATGTTTTGGTTATCTATTTATTTGCTTGCCAGAAAGAGCAGATGATGTTAATCACAGCAATGATGGAAGACAGCATCCAAAAGGTCTACATGGCTTTTGATTAAAGCATGTTAGATAATATTTTAACTTGTTGTTGTTACAACTCCCTGCAGGGATGCACCTAATATATCTCTGCTTTTTCACCAAGTAATGCATACGGTATGCTAGCTCTTTTGCTGTTACTTTTCATATATCTTTTGTTTATATAAATCCCTTTATGATTTGGTATTTACATCTAAAGCTTTATCCAAGATTTTAAAACATTTTGGAAAGTCCCAGCACTGAGTTTGCATACTGTTTATTCTCTGACTCTTTGACTCAAGAGATTCAGCTCCACCATTCCTTCTAGAGTATGGAGAAATCCTTCACGTACAGTAAGCTTCTCTCACCTTTCCCCCTGATTACTACTTGCTGTACTGAGCTATGCCATTTTCCTTTACACACCTATTTTGCTTTGTGTGCTTCCATATGGCCTTAGGAACTATTTAGGCAGTACAATAGATAGATGCAGAAAAGTTGTTGTGCCATGGCAATGCATGTAACTTTTAGCCTTTGCCTACCTATGCAAGGAAAATATTCTTGTGTAACCCAAATTTTGATCTGAAATTATTACCTTTGTATACTAACTCATGAGCACTTACAGATCTAGCACAGGAGAGCTTTTATACAAAAAGGTTATGGGAAATAGTCTTGCACAAACCCCAAAATATGCCAGACTAGAATCTGTCAAACACCTTGCTCAAACTCTGTTGCTTGTACTGACTGAGCTTTCAGAGGCACTAGAATTTGCATGGTAACTGCAGAGAATAGAATCCAGCTTCACTGGAGGGTGGGACTGTGACCGCTTGATAGGCTTGGTGTAAGGATGGCTGGCCTGGCTTCAAGGAATCACCCCTGGATGTTCACAGTTGCCACTGAAAGAAGTAAACACTGGTTTGTTTAATTCCAGATTAAAAATATGAAGGCATATTCACCTGCCTGGGGTGAGGGAATGGGTGAACATGTATCAGAGAAAGAAAATTTTGAGGAGCTGGGATTCACACAGAGACCCATCTCAGAAGAGGCATTTTCACAGACAGGTGGGAAGCCAGAACACTGTAAAACTTCAGGACTAGGACTACACCAAAATTCTGGTTCTTTCTGATGAAAAAAATGTAATCACTAATGAGCAATAACTATCTCTTTGAAAAGCCTCTGTTTTGATTTGTCATTATACATAGATAAAACTGACTTGGAAACTGAGTTGAATAGTGAAGCTGAACAGTGAAACAGTTGACATGATAAAAATTTCATTCTAGTCGAAAAAATAATCCCTGATTAAGAAAAGTTATAGAAGGAATTTCTTGTTACTAAATGACAGGAAAATGATGTGGCAGACAAAATTCAATGTTGAAAAAGGTAAACCAATATATGTTGCTAGGAGCACATGCTAAAGTATGGTCACGAAATCAGCTCTTGGCCATCAGCTCTGTGCCAAATGCCAGCTTGGTGCTCAGGGTATTTGAAATAAGAATGAAATGGTGGAAAAGGGAGGGAAAATAAGAGAGGAAATATAATCATATCACTGTGTCTGTTTCTGGTGTGCCTACATCTTCAATCCTGCAGATCTGGTTGTGTGACTTCAAAAGAGACCAAGCAGAATTACAAAGACTTCAAAGAAGAATAATAAGGTTGGGCAACCACCTTCCTGTGAGGGGTAATTACAAAACATGGAACTTTTCAGGTTGAAAAAGGGATATTGGTAGAAAGAAAATATAATTTAAATCTATAAATTTATTAATTGCATAGAGAGACTGAACAAGAGACTGATTTACCATTAGTTTTCAGGATGTAAGAACTAGGAAGAACCAAATGAAATTATCATTAGGAGGTTTAAAATAAACAAAAGGAAGTAGTTTTTCAAATAAGGCATAATTCAGTTGTGGAACTCTTTGCTAATGTCAAAAGTATAAGTGGATTCAAAGGCGGATTGGAGACTTTCAATGAAAAAAGCATCAAAAGCTGTTAAATGCAGTGAAGTGATTACAACATATAGCTTGCAAAGTCTCTGAAATGCAGATTACTGGGAGTAGCAATGGTACAAGTTAAAGAATCATTCTGTATTTGCCTTATTTGTTAGACTTCTTCCATAGGCACACTATATTTATTCTTGTCAGAAATGCGATACTGGAGTAAATGCACTTTTGAGCTGATCCTGCACAGATGTTCTGTGTGTACTATATAACTCATCTTTCACTTAAGCCAACAAGCTAATTTCATTGACTTTAATGGGAACTGAATTAAGCCATCAGAGAGATTGAACTTCCCAATATGTTTTGCTAAGGATATGAAAGCTAAACTTGTTAGATTGGTAAGTATAAGTTCAAAGGAAATAATAAATTTGCCCAAATCACATAGTGCCTGCACTGTAGCTGCAAAACAAAACCACTGTAGATATTTCTTTTAAAACTATATGCAAAATCTATAGGCTTATGTTTTATCTACTCTTGAAGTCACTGGTCTGCTTTTTCTCTCTTGAGTGGTAGCTGATCTCTTTGTCTAACTGGTTCTCTGGGTTTATAAATTGCATGGTCAATTCAAGGTCAGTCTATACTTTAATGAAATTAAGATGATCATAGATATGGCCAAACTACAAACATGTCACCTCCTTTTCCCAAATTATTTGCTTTCCTGAGACACTCGTTAGTAAGTGCACAATTAGATCAATATTATTTGATTTTTTTTCTTTCAGAGAAAGATGAAGTCTTTTAGAAAACAAGTCATGTGTTTGCAGACAGAACAAGTTCTTAAAAAAGAAAGAAAACAAAACCAGACCAGAATAATTAATATAAAAGTGCAAACCACAGAATCATTGCTTTAGTTCTACTACCACGACTAAGTTTGTTACCTAACGTAAGCTAAATGCCAGTGGCATTTAGGGTGGATAATCATCAAATTGACTGAGTGAATGTATTTATTTATATGAATGAACAGTATTTTTAATTTCAAGGAAATATTGTTTTTGATGTGAAAACATGTTCTCAGGAAATCTCTTGTTCAAGTGCTATAGCATAGCACTTATGTGTAAGACTGCATGCTATGTGGGGAGAAGGAAGAATTCCTTCAATTGCCATATCCCAAAACTGTGAAGAGTAATTCAGGTACCAGACATAGTCATGAGATGCTCTGTGATAATTCAAAATGTATGCATGGTGCTACTAGACATGACACAGGAGCAATAGAGGACTTCTACCTTTCAAAGTTGTGATACTCTGGGACACCTCAAAATGTATTACGGACATATATTTAGATACTTAATTAATTCCCTAGGTTTAAAATTTAAGCAAGCTATGGGGGCTCTCTGAATGTGTGTCATTTCAACAGGTACACCCCAAAGGCAGTTCATCTCAGCCTATGATAACATCTTGAGATAGTACCTGTCACTTGTAGAAGGTTGTCTTTCTCTCTATAAAGCAGATCTTAATAGTAAGCCAGTTAACTCACTGGTTGTGACCCCTAGTTCTTCAGCCAGTGCCAAACGAGATGAATTCCACCTAGTTATACTACTGTGGGGCTGTTTCACTATTGCAACACAAATATTAAAAATGCATAGGGGTTTTGCTCCCCAGAGCTCAGAAAAAGCTCAAAGGACTTAATGTTAAATGTTTTTCTTTCTTGAGAAGTAAGGAGAGTGAAATGACTTAACCCAATTCACTTGGCAGGCTATCAGCAGAGCAATGCAGTCCTTGCTTATGGATGGCTTAATATGGTATGTAAGAGCTACTTTATCCTAATAATGAATTGTTAATAACCTGGCTGGAAACAAGTATGGAACTAATTAGATTTGTTTCATGTTTCATGGTGATTCAAATATTAAATATAACTAATATAGGTGAACAAATTAATATGGTAAGAACATTAAGCTCAACAAGGATGTTTACTGATAGACAAATATAGGAAACTGAATGGGAAATAAGAGCGGTAGGCTTTACTTTTAGTGTCTGGACTTACTGGGGAGGTGAGAATATGTATCTTCTCAACTAAATCTCAGAGTAAAGAGAGAGGAAATTAATTACTGTCAGACAGGAATATATTAACTTTACTGTCGTCTTCCACTACTCAGTAGAATGTCTCTCTAGGGAGGAGTTGCAGGGGTTCTGCATGCTGGGAACACCTTGATGGGCTAGGTATAAAATAAGTATTTTTTAAAAACAAAAAATTACATCCTGTTAAGAGGAAGGCTGGGACCATGAGAAGTTATAAGTAGGCAGGAACAATATTTCCACCTTTTTCTGTGTAGTAAAAACATATTCTTCAGTTTTATATTGATTAATGGTTGCTTTGTCTTTAACATTTTTTAATGACAATGAGAATGCTGTTTTAATAAGACTTTTTCCTTTCCTTTAATTGAAGAAAGAGAAGGATGTGTTGGAAAATATCATTCTTTTAAACACTGGATAACATATAAAACCATACAATGTCTGTCAGAGAAAAAAAATTACTTATTATGCATAGAAGTCTCAATATGAATATGCATAGAGGTGCTATGTACATGACAAAAGTGTTAATACTTCCATCTGAAGTTCCAAAAGGTGCCAATATGATAGCTAAAAGCAGTATGTGTTATATTTTTACCAATATGGTGTTCATGAAATGTATGCTTGGAATATACTCAGACGTTCAAAACCGACAGTTAAATCTAGTATTTCATATTTCCTTGCGTGTTTTTGTTTATCTACACACAAACAAATCTTACGTAGCCTCAAAAAAAAATCAAAATTAAAGCACAAAGAAAGGGAAATGTGTGGTTTTCCTTTACTTAGTCTCTCTTCTCTTAAGAAAAGAAAATAAATTAAAAGAAATTCTGCCTTTAAATATTTTAATTTTCAAGAAAGAAGCCAATTAACACAAAATATTTAGACAAAAAAAATTTGAAAAACTGTTGCAAAAAATAAATTATGTCTTAATTTCCCTTAATTAAAAACAAAACTAGCCATAATTTCTCCAGTTCTAAAAGCTGAATTTAAATATGACCTGACATAGTCCCTTTGAATTCAAAACCTGAAGGCTAGAATCACTCCAGAGTTCTCAGCAGGCTGACAAAACCTGGACAGTAAGTGTTGGCTCTCCTTTAATTCTTGAGTTTTCCAGCTGTTAAGCTCTTCTGAATCCATCTGTCCTTCTTGGCAAAATTCAGGCTAGGTGCCTTTCTGGGCGATAGATCCAATATGGCCTCTTATGTGCTTGTTCTGGAGTCTCTCTGAGACGATGATGTAATATCTCTCTAATTTTAACATAAATTTGTGTTTATATGTGTGCATCTATAAAAACAAACAGTTCTTCATCTCAGTTTTTCTGCAAGCCCAGAAACTCATACTGCTTCACACCAGCTTTGCCAGCTAGGAAGACAGAGTGGCGCTCCTCTGCTGCTCTGATGCATCAATATGTAAGTACTCAATTGGCAGCTGGATTACTGCACAGTGTGCATTTTCCTCTTTGTGAAGATTTTTTTTTTTAATTCAAGGGTAAATGTCAAAACAATGCTGTAAAACCAATTATGGGGAAAGAAAACAAGATTAGAGGTGCTACCTGAATTATTTATTATTGTTCACTGTTGCCAAGTCTTTAAATAAGTACTTAATAGACCTTACTGTAGCTCTCTGAGCAATACAGTAATTTATTTAATGCACAGTTCAGCAGTTTCTTAATATTAAGCTGGAATAGTCCATATAGTATGTTGTGAGCCTTTCGGAAGGCTCCCAATTTAGGCTGTTCACTATTTATGAAAATTTTCATGCAGAACTAAATTTATTAATTTTGCTCAATAATCTGATATATTAAACAGGTATTGATTTCTCTGGAAGGGAATACCAAGATTTATTGATCAGAAACATTAATTCTGACCAATTTAAATCCAAGGTCAATATTTATCTTGAGGGAAAATAAATCTTGATTTTCAGAAAAACAAGAGGATACTATATATATATATTGTTATTTATAGTTTCAGTGTTTAAACCAAAAATATCTGGAAATCTCTCCATGAATTTGAACTTCAGATATGGGACTTTTCCCACTGATATTAATATAACAAAAAAAAAATTGTAGAACTCGGGAAAACTATCTTTCCTAACTATTCTAGGGAATATACTGAACAGAGTCAGGAAGCATTTACTTTTAAGAATGAACAGATTGGTCAACATAGCCACAGATTTACTGATTTGTGGTCTGGTAGAAGCTGGAACCTGCTGATGTATGCACAGCTCATCACTGTTCATCAGCATCTTACAAATATTCAGAAGCCATATCTGAACCATATGGAGGGTGAAAGGGGTGGTGCATTTCAGAATCTTCTGCAGAGGGGTCTGAGGGAGGCCCAGAAGCAGATCAGCTTCATGGTCCCACACACAGCACTGACAGCTCATCCCAGGTAAGGCAAGGGTTGTGCCCTGTTCTCCTGCAATATAATCTGTTTCTTACCCAGAAAACCATACTGCCTTTAGTCACTATTGCACTATGTAGGACTTTTGGTGAAGGAATGAAACAGGAATCGAAACATTACATATTGTAAACTTAACTTGTTTTCTTCATCACACAGGAGATATATTCACCATGTCCTTATCCTCTGTGCTGCCATACAAATCAGTCTAAAGAAATGGAGGGGGAAAATCAGTAATATCTGTGAGGTGCTCAGATTGTGCAGTTGGTTGCCCTTTACATGGCCAACTGAAGAAGAGTTCCTGACAGTGAAGGTGAGGAAATTGTGGTTTTGAGGGAAGACCATTTTTGGTGCCTTTATCTGACTGTTTGAGCTGTGGTTGTGTTACTCTCTAAACATTTAGGCTGATTTCCAAATCTTTATCTGTACATGTGCTTGCTTGAAAAATAGTGTCAGACACTCATTAACAGTAACCTACAACTTTTGAAATTGACACCATTTACCTACAGGAAATTGTCTTTTTGAAATAGTACTTTGTACTAAACCATTCTGAGATAATTGTTCCAATTAAAAAATACATGAGGCATTGCTGTGCACCTCAGGATGGAAACTTTATTGTGCTGTGAAAGAAGTCAATGGGAGTTCAAAGTATTCAGCCACCTGCAGAACTGATGATAGAGAGCCAAAAATTTGTAATTCATGCTGGAAAAAGAAACTGTCATACATGCAGATGCAGCATTGAAAAGGATGAGTGCTTTAGCTTTGCTCCTTCTTCTCCCTCACCCTGGATCCCCCTCTCCCAGCTTCCAAAAAAAAAAAAAAAAAAAAGAAAAGAAAAAACAAGATGAAACGATGAATTTCTTATGTCTTTGAGTATTGCTGAGCTCTACATAAATAGGAATATGCTCACTGTAGGGAAAACAGTGAGATTCATCTATTCCCATGAAAATGCTAATTACTGTCCTCTTATAGATCAGTTGGTGAGGATTTGGGGAACAAAAATAACACCCAGAGATTATCACAGAAAGAAAAAAATCAAAGAAGAAAACATGACATTAAAAAACATTTCTTCTAAATTTAGAAACCTGCTAAAGTGAGGCTAACCATTTATTCTCCCTGGAGCTGCTCCATATATTAAACTGATATCGAGAAGTCATGAATTGCTGTGCTTCCAAGCATAGTTCACAATTTGTATTATTTTACTTTCACATATTTTGTGTCCTGTCCATGCTATCACTGACATCTTGAAAGTAAGTCCTCCACTCCTTGCTGCATAGAAATAAATAATGTGGGACAGCAACATTAAGCAATATAATACTAAAATTACCTGTTATTAAAAACAGAGCACAATTTTTTAGAGGGAATGTTTTATTCAGATGTTAAATAATATTTTTGCCATTCACTCTAATGTTTCAACATTATGATTCAATCTTCTAAAAAGCTGACATGGAAAATAACAGTGTAATAAACCAATTCATCATAATGTGTAAAAGAAACTAGTGGAATAAATTGCAATAACCTTTCAAAAACTAGCAGCTTTTAAAAGTATTAATTTCTACTCCAGATAATTGGAAAAGACACCTGGGTGGCCAGGCAATATTTTTTATGGGATTGCCCTGTCAGGGACTCAGATTGTCTTCAGAGTCAGGAGCGATCGTTTAGCACTAAGTGACAGTGAATCTTGCAAATGGGTCTTCCTGGATGCTGTTTGCCATAAATTACCAAACTGAACTCTCCTTCAAGGTCAACCATAAAAGAAGGTAGATATCAAACAGCCTTTAGAGAGAACCAAAATACTCTTCAGGCCTCATGGAAGCAGGCACAAGCTCTGCTGTAAAATTGACTTAATAGACTGACAACATAAATTATTATCAAACTTTGAAGATATTCTTGGTATCTAAATAACTTAAAACCATAACTGGGAGTTATAGTTCACAGGAAGAAGGACTAACACAAGTTGCTTCCCATTATGAAACTGTATGTGCAATGATACTAAATTAATGGTATTAGAGTTGAAGATATCAATGTTTCAAGGCATACATGCAAAACTACTTCCTAAAGTAAGACATCCTAAGTCTGTCAACTTATTTTATCTTTTCCTTTCATAAAATCTCTTGCCTTTTTTTCTTCAAATGAATACTAAGGCCATCTGTGTTTACATTGTCCTTGTGTTTCTGCTTTGAAATCATAGGATCAGAGTAATGAAATTTAGTCAGTGGTGTTTATAAAACCAGCTATCAGTGACATAAACCCGCACTATGTAAGCAATTTTAGCACTTTTTCTGAGAAACAAGGAAGGGTTACAAACAGTCTGAACTCTGTTGTCTTGAAATCATGGAATCATAGAATGGTTTGTGTTGGAAGGGACCTTAAAGATCATTTAATTCCAATCACCCTGCCATGGGCAGGGACACCTTCTACTAGACCAGGTTGCTCCAAGCTCCATCCAACCTGGCCTTGAACGCTGCCAGGGATGGGGCAGTCACAGCTTCTCTGGGCATCCTGTACCAGTGCCTCACCACCTTCACAGTGATGCCTAAGAGATGTAGATGTCTAACCTATATCTACCCTCTGTCAGCTGGAAGCCATTCCCCCTTGTGGGTGGAAGCCTTAGACCTAGGTTATCACTTGTGTTGTTGTTTAAGCTCAGCTGGTAACTCAGAACCATGTAGCTGCTTGCTCACTCCTCTGCTTCTCGCTTATTCCCCCCTGCTCCTGGAGAGATGGGAAGGAGAATTGAAAGAATGTAACTCCCATGGGCTGAGATAAGAACAATCCAGTAACTAAAGGTATAACACAAAACCACTACTGCTACCACCAATAGCAATAATGACAAGGGAAATAAAAAGGGGAGAGAATATAAATCTAAAAGGGGAAAAGGAAAACAATAAACACAAATGATGCACAACACAATTGCCCACCATCTGCTGATTGATACTGTCCTGGGTTCAGCAGTAGCAGTCATTTTTCTCCTTTTTAGTAGCTGCTGTAGTGCTGTGTTTTTGACTTTTAGCCTGGGAACAACACTGATAACACCTATGTTCTTAGTTACTGCTCAAATGTTTACTCCGACCAAGGACTTTGTGAGTCTCACGCTCTGCCAGGGAGGAGGGAAGTCAGAAGGAAGTAGAGACAGGACACCTGACGCAAGCTGATCAAAGAGGTATTCCATACCACAGCACGTCATGCCTAGGAGGTAAATTGAGAGTTACCTGGAAGAGCTAGTTCACTGCTTCGTTGGGCTGGGTATTGGCGGGTGGTAAGCAGTTGTATTCTCTTCCCTTGTTATTTCCCTTATCATTATTATTATTGGTGGTTGCAGTAGTGATTTGTGTTATACTTTAGCTACCGGACTGTTCTTATCTCAACCCGTGGGAGTTACATTCTTTTGATTCTCTCCCCATCCCTCAGGGAGCAGGGGAAGCAAATGGGGGGAGTGAGAGAGTGACTACGTGATTTACGGCTGAGCTTAAATCATGACAGATACCTGGCCTGATCGGAGCAGCAATCTGAGCCTTCCAGGTAACACCCCCCAGTTTCTATACTGGCCATGATGTGCTGTAGTATGAAATACCCATTTGGCTAGTTTGGGTCAGGTGTCCCGTATCTCCTTCCTCCTGGCTTCCTGTGCCCATCTTCACTGGCAGAGCATGATAAACTGAAAAGTTTGGAGTAAGCATTGCTGAGCAACAACTAAAACATCAGTGTGTTATCAGCATTGTTATCATACTAAAACCGAAACACAGCACTGCACCAGATACTAGGAAGGAGAAAAATAGCTGTTACATCTGAACCTAGGACTACTTGTCATGCAGAGTTGTAGGTATAAAATAGCATAACCTATTCTATTTCTATTCTAGTCTAGTTCGGTCCATTATGCTCCATTCCATTCCTTTCTTTTCCATTTTATTCCATTCCAATCAATTCCATTCCTCTCCATTCTATTCCATTCCATAATCTCACTCACTCTGAGCTGCATAACGATGAGACTATTATTTCCCTTCAATACCAGCTCCAAAAACACTTTCAAGGGCACAAATCACAAATCTTACAAGTGGAAACAGGATTTTATTTTATGATTCTGTTTGATTTTGGTTTTGTTACTTTTAGTTTTTTGTTACTTTTACTTTTATATTATTTTATGTTACAGGCCAAGCAGTGTCTGTCTCCTGAAGAGAACATGAAGAATGAGCGTCGGGACTGACCACACAAAAATGTTCAAAAAGGAGGAGATGTGTCATACCATGGGGTATCTCCCAGGTATGACACCTACCAAAGACAAGCACACTATTGACTTCCAACACTTTCTCAGCCACTGCACTTCCTGTCTAGGGATGCTTGAAAAGTGCTCTTGTGCCTGCCTGGTGCTGGTGTTGCTCTCAATGAGCACTGAAAAGTGGCAGCTGCTGATGGGACAGCAGGGCTGAAGCCCTCCAAGCATAGCCTGCTGTGCACAAGCAAGAATCCCTTGGGAAATGGAGCCAAGGGAAGAGCAGAACTCACTCCCACTCTGAGCTTGCACTGGGCAATGGAGCCAGAGAGTGCCAGGGCACGAGTGGTGCCTTGGAAGTCCAAGAGCAGTGAGCAAGAACCGAGCCCAAAGGACCCAGGGATGCCCTGTCAAGGGGCTGTGCTCAGTGCTACAGAGGACAAGCAGCAATCCCCAGGGGATACCCTGGGAATCTATAAAGTTTGCTATCCCCCCAGATGCAGGGCACAAGGGCCACTTGCATGGAGCAGGAGCAGCATCCTTTGGGCCACAGTAGCCCAAAGGAGCCCTGTCAAGGGACTGTGCTCAGTGCTGCAGAGGGAGGCAAAAAAAGGGGGAAAAAAAAGCCTTCCCCCCCCAGCTGGAGCACATGAGGAGCCACCTTAGTGGTGCATGACTAGCAGGCAGTAACCCAGCCAGAATGGACCAGAGGAGCCCTGACAAATATTCGTGCTCAGTGTTGCAGAAGGCGGCAAAAAAAACCCCGGGGACCTGTGCCAGTCTGCCAGGGGGAAAATTCCTTCCTGATCCCAGCACTGGCAATCGACTACTTCCTGAACACACGAGCAAGACCTGCTTCTGGTCTACAGGCTGGTCATGCCTCCCAGGAGATCCACAAGCCCTATTCTGTCTCAACCTGGAGCCACCTCAGGGGCTTCGAGAGTAGCCAAAGGCCCCTAGCCTGATTGACACTGGGGGCAAGAATCTTTTCTACCACTGCAGGGTACCAGCAACTGCTCCAAAGCACTGGGATCCCTGGAAACTTCTCTGCATCCCATTGCTTACCACTGCTGCCCCTGGCTCGATGGGGGATGAGGATGGTGAATTTTGCAGTGCTTCTCAAAAAGGCTTTCATACGGTCTGGCCACAGCTATCCAGCTGAAAAAGATTGCCATTCCTCTAATGAGATAAGAAGCTGGTGCCACTGGAAGCAGAGAACTTCCAGCAGCCTCAACCAGCCACTGACCCTCCTGCCTCAGTCACAGTAAATCCAGCAGCTAAAGGACTTCCTCTCAGACATCTTCAGGCTGCCCCAGGCCATCTCTGCCCAGTGACACTGGAGGCTGTTCCCTTTAATCCTGTCCTGGGACATTGTGACTGCTGCATTGCTGGGTGGTGGCATAGAATCATAGAATAGGTAGGATTGGAAAGGACCTCAAGAGCATCTAGTTCCACCCCCCCTGCCATGGGCAGGAACACCTCACAATAAACCATGCCACCCAAGGCTTCATCCAACCTGGTCTTGAACACAGCCAGGGATGGAGCATTCACAACCTCCCTGGGCAATCCATTCCAGTGCCTCACCACCCTCACAGTAACAAACTTCCTCCTTATATCCAATCTAAACTTCCCCTGTTCAAGTTTTAACCCGTTACACCTTGTCCTATCACTACAGTGCCTAATGAAGAGTCCCTCCCTAGAATCCTTATAGGTCCCCTTCAGATACTGGAAGGCTGCTATGAGGTCTCCACGCAGCCTTCTCTTCTCCAGGCTGAACAGCCCCAACTTTCTCAGCCTGTCTTCATATGGGAGGTGCTCCAGTCCCCTGATCATCCTCGTGGCCCTCCTCTGGACATGTTCTAACAGTTCCATGTCCTTTTTATGTTGAGGACACCAGAACTGCACACAATACTCCAAGTGAGGTCTCACGAGAGCGGAGTAGAGGGGAATGGAATGCAATGCAATATGAATCACTTGTGGTAGAAAGTTATTTATTGCTATGCCTCTACTCCAGCATGGAAGCTGTGTTCCAGGGGTAACAAATTACATTAAAAAAAAAAAGAGGAAAAGAAAGTGTAGGCAGATTTTGTGACCTGGCCTGTTCTGTGGCATCTGCATTGAAGCAGAGCTCCCTGTCACTTCCCATTGGAAAGCCTACGTATGGCTTGTTACTGACATGTTACAGAGCACCATCCTAAAGGCTGCTCACTTGAGCTTCATTAGCATACAAGCAGAGCAAAAAATGTGTTCAGTACACTGTGTATTTGCAAAGGAAGGGAAAGCAGCAGGGTGAGAGGAGCTATAGTGCAGACAGCACCTGCTGCAGAGACACCAGAGAATCCATGGGACTGTTGTGTGGGAGGGAGACATGAGGATATTTCAGCCTTTGGTGTGTATTGATTCAGGTCATGCATGGGGATGTCACAATCCCATTGTAACCGCTCCTGAACCCTTCCCATTACAATGAATTGTATGCTCACTCTTATGTGCTTTGAAACAATTCTGTAGTGAAGTATTGGTCTATTGGTAATCTTTAAGAAGTACTGGCAATGCACAGAACAAAGTTTCAGCTAAAGCAAAGTCCTGTCATGCTTTCAGAAGCCCTTCAAAATGATAAATTTCTCTTTGAATAAGTTATACTGTTTAGCCTTAAAGCAGCAACAGATTTTATGTTAAAAATAGATCAGAATAAAGGTTTGTGGATTTATAGATTGAACTTCAGCTTAACTACATCACCTCAGCCAAATATCCTCAAACAGCATCCCTGTTATAACTGTGTAGTATAATGTGGAGTATGAAAACAGGGCTTTTTTAAAATTAAACTTTTGATAGTTTTACAATAGTCCTGCAAGAGACCATGAAAGGATAGAAACTTTACTGGACAAAGCAAAGGCTTTTGAATTCCTGTGGTTACCAATATGAATAAAAGGACTTATAAAGTCTCATACTGCGTATGTGCGTTTCTTTGCTCCACAGTGCTGCTTTCTGCCTTCTTTCCTGTCTGGTGAGCCACTTCTTCTTCTGCTATGATAATACTTTTGTGTCTGCTATGACCTCTAGAACTGAATAGCTGTTTCATATAATTGCAAAGTTACACCACTCTTACCCACTAGCTTCACCTCAATCACAAGAAATGAAACAGAGATTCTTCTTACAGCTGCTCCTCAGTGAGCTCAGATGTCTAAGCAACAGCCCAAACTAGGTCAAACAGCCTGTTTCCCCATCACATACTGACCCCTTAACAATTTTCCTCTGTGATATTCCTAGTGTGTCTTAGCATAGACATTTACAAGAAATGAGAGGAATAAAATCTTCTCCAACACTTTCTCTAATTTCAAAATAAAATGGTGGCATATTTTGAAGTTCAGACTAAAGATGTGCTAATTATACAGGGAAAAATCTAATTAAGAGAATCAGGAAACCCATAGCAACTATTGTCACATTCTTGTATGACAGAAGCATCAATCTGGCAGTCACTGGAGCATACGCTCTATAACTGCCTGAACTCATCCTTTTTCATCAAGACCTGCAAAGTAAAAATGAGATACCAGCTATGACAACAGCTCAGCTTCACAGACCATATTGCATGAAGCAGCATTTCTTTCTCTCCTCTTTCATTGATGAAATAAAAAAATACGTAAAAAACCTCCCAAACAAAATGCACTTAGTATACTTGTATGTCAAAAATGTTGAAATGTCATGAAAATGACATTTTCGTAAATGAAGGGGCTGAGGTTGTAATATAATACATATTTTTTTCTTCCGGCAGCACTGAATATTCCTCTGAAAAAACATGGAAGTCCTGGTAGGAAGAAAATGGGGGATTAAGAGAGAGAGTGGGAAAATGCCAGAAGGACAAAATCCAGTGTCTGTAGGAGAGATGAAATTGCACCACTGATAAAAATTACTACTTCTGCTGGAATTCAGCTTTTCCAGAATTCATTACTTTGTCTACAGGAAGAAGTTAAAATATTATGGTCATTTTGAAGGCCTTTGCATCTTCAAAAATATCTCTAAAAATAGAAAGAAAAATGCTAGTCTCAGAGGCAAGGAATGGTATAAAACTTGTAATACTGTGAAGATGTAGGACTTATTTAAATAGGTTTGGTACATATGTCTTCCCAAAGCTTTAACAGTTGAAAGGTTCATGAAAACAATCTCTGGCATAATTAGCATTGCTGATTAAAGACCAGGGGAGGTTTTTTAGGGAGAGTAAGATCTTTTTTTAAACCAGCTGATATAGGTAGAAGGAATAAACAGCTTTCAGATATAAAAGAAAGTCAATACATTTAATGGTATAAAAGAATGATATAGGGTAACACAGCATCTGAGAGAAACCAAAACTCCCTGCAACGGTGATGTATGTGTTGCTGATATCCATGGATTAGTGAACTCAGATATAAGATACATGTAAAGAAGTTACTATCAATGAACCAGTAAATTCTCAGCATCATTTGATCAAAGAACTAGAACACTGTTACATCCAGAGGGGAAAAAGAGTGATCTGAAAGAAAGGTCAGACTATGGCAAAGAGTACACAAGGTGTGGGTAGGAGATGACAAATGCAAATTAGGACTGAGCAGAATTTTGTAAAGAAAACCAATTGAAGAACACACTGACTAGCCGAGATTTTTCAGGACTGATATAATGGCAAATGGGAGCAGTTTGCTACAGCAGGAGGTGAACTCTACTAAGCTTTGCCTGAGCAGCCACATCCTTCCATGGGAAATTGCATTCAAGATGCGCACCTTTTGTCTAGCAAAACTGCACTTATGTTATTCTCCCGAAGACTTATCCGTACTTTCTATGAAGAAGCTGAAGTGGGGTACCCTGGTTACTCATGTACGAGGCTTTACTTAAAGACAGTAGGATAAAAGGACTATAAATCAATTTCTGAGCATGTCTAGGTCATAAATTCATTAAACAAGTAATACAGAGATGGATTTCTGTATCCCATTTCCACTAAGACATAGTAAGCAAACCAGCACAAAAGGGCACATATATATATTTCATAGATTAGGGCATTTTTCCGGATAATATATTATAGAAGATACTATCATAGACTCAGTAGATTCAGTAGTACTTTTTAAAATACACTTTAAATCCCCCATGTATTATCAACTCAGGTAAAAAAAAAATTAACTTAAAAGGCATTAGGTGCACTTTATAGACGGTCTTAGAGAATAACAAAGTAGATAATACAGAACTAAGACTGTCTCACTGTTATATAGTTAGATTTTATTTCATCTCCATGTGATACAGAAACTTACTGAAAAGTGTAGTTTACAAAATTTGGCCCACAATTAGCTGCTGTCCTATTTTTTGGAGTCTTGGATAAGGCAAGTGAGTGACTCATCAGAAAAAAAAGAATACAAGGTATTTTTTCATTGATAGTTACGTTTAGTACTTAACAAAAGAGAATATAGTAACTCACAATGCTACTTAATGTAGATTCAGCCCAAGAAGCATTTCCAAAGAAAGTGAAGAAAGCCAGTGCTTGCAATCAAGTGAATAGAGAATTGTGTAAGAGTACGTTACTAGTTCATGTACCATACTCCAGAAGAAGTCAAATAAACGTAAATGCACTAGCATCCTGTGATAAAAAATAGGAGGTAGCAATTCCACGTGGATTTATTTAAGTATAAGCATGAAACTTAGTGCATGAAAGGAAGAGGGTCATTTACGTATTGCCTCTTCTCAGCAATATCAAATATTTAAAAACTGTTGTAAGGAGTATTTATGTCAGTACATAAAATGGAGGAAAGACACTGAGAGGCCTTTGAAGTCAATCAGAAAAAAAAAAAAAAATTGTAGCGGTCATCATTCAGCAAAGTCATCAAGAATAGTCTTGTGCTAGTAGAAATCCAAGATTGTCAAAGGCAAACCAGAGATGTAGCAGTTGCTGATATTAGACACAGGTTTTCTCTAGCAGAGATGACAATATGCTACAATCTTCAAAAGTGTGAGTTAATCTAGAAGTAGATACTCTGTATGTGTCAAACAAGCAGGTAAAAGCACTAAGCCATTTTTTAGCTGAGGACACACTAACTACTCTTCCATGAGATCTTTCTGTAATGCTGTATCAGTGCACTAAATTAATTCAGTTCTTAAGATATTTATTTGTGTTTCTTTTCCAAGGTTGGTGCCTATAGGAAAACATTGATTATCAAACACTCATACACTTGATACTGGAAAATATGCAGCCCCTGTTCTTTCAAAGGATCTGAGAGGTCATTAGAAGACTACAAGCAATGACCAGCTGCAGTAATGCTTGACTGTGGTGTGTGGTCTCTTACTGCAACCATCATTTTCCAGGATGTGAAGACAGGCCGGGTATTGTACTTCAGTGGTTCTCAACAAAAAATACATTTAAAATCAGAAGGTGCCACATGACAGGCCTTAAGTAAGAACTTTTAGCCATGGCATGGCCACATCAGCTCTGGAGGTACTCCCATGGCACATAGTAACTCAGCACAATAAATCAGAAATTAATATAAAGGACCACAGGGAGCAATAGTTTGGATAGTCTGTGGGTCATTGTGAGAAACTCCCACAGAGCTGCCAGAGCAGCACAGACCCATATAGGCACATCCACAACACCCACCACTCCCACACAGAAGAACCCTTCAGATATTCATTCTGAAACATTCATCACCCCCAAAACAGGTAACATTTTTGTTTCTGTCCTGATTCTTGTTGAGAAGTAGACACTAAGATTAGATTTGGGTTTGAGGAAAAATTATCTGTTGAACTGTCCTTTGGTTCATGTTTGATGTTACTATTACAGGTATGTTAACAATACATGTGTAATCAATTTAAACCAGCTTCAGCCAAGAGGACTTGTTTTAGAAATCACTCTCAGAGTGATCATAACAGAATGTTCAGAATTTTCTTGGCTCTGAGGTAACAGACAGGAGTCAATAGACACCTTTTTGCTCTGTTGCAGCAAACACCTGGTATTTAAAACCTGTTTGCCATAGCTGGTCTGCTAACACGTAAACAGGCTGCTAATAGGGACGTGTTTCTGATAATGCCTGTAAGAGGCTGGGCGCTGTCTGAGCAGTGGAAGGCATCTGACTTGCCTTGTGGAGCACTTGGGGGGGTTTTGAGAAATCAGGAGACAAGAGTGTTCAAAGCAGTAGTGTGATGCTCTGGCAGACACCTGCTACATCTTCACATTTACTGACCCATATTTTGTAAAGAATCTGTATATCCTTAGATATAAGCAGCTGAAATGCACTGCCCTATACTGTTATTCTCTGAAACCTTCCTGTGATAAACTGGTAAGTATGTTATCTACTCCTGTAAATAATTTTGTTTAGCGAAGTCCTGACATAATGCAGCAAGGAGGTATGAAGAGATAAAATTATATATAAAAACAATGAGGGGAATCCTGGTATTTCATTTCTCTGCAAGGACTGAGAAAAGGAATAGCAAGCATAAGCATTTTCAGGTGTTGTATTTGAATAGAACAATGAAGACATTGCACTGGACAGTGATAACTAAGTCATGGAATCCTGAAAGGGAAACAACTGGGAAGGGAACAATAGTTCTAATCATAAAAATAGAAAGTAAATGAAAATGGATTTTAAATTAGTGCTTAAACCAATTTTCTTAAATAGTCAAAGTTCATACATGTAAGCTGTTTCTTAATTTTACATAAGGAAAATCTATAAGTGGTTTAAGTTAAAATCTTAATCACCTGCAATGAAAGCAAATCAGGAAATTAATTATTTTTGGATGGAGGGTGTTGCTGTCACATACTGTTTCTAACAGCATGGGTAGTTCCCATATTGTCTAAAGAGAAAGTAAAGTAATTGACATTGTCATTGAGCTGAAGGCATTAGATCAATATTAGCTTGAGAGCTCCCATAATTCTTGCAGTTTTAAGGTTTAAATGACATTGCCGAATATAAAGTGTATCAAATGTAGATGATTAGAGTATTAATTCCTCATTATTGTGGAAAGGATGATTAACTTTATTGAACCTTCACCTGAATTTCTTTGGCAGGGCACTAAAAATTTATCTTAATTTTCTTTTAGTTTTCTTTAAAAGTCCACGTAAAGTAATATAGACAACTTCAAACTTAGATGTTGTTTATTTGTATAGTCTATAGAAATAAGGACGCCTATTCTGTGATGTGAAATAATAAGTAATTTTATGTATTATAGTTTGAATGGTTGGTATCATTAGTGCTAATAAAGTCTTTTTAGTTCACAGAAGATGGTAAGCTATTTAAACAAGACCAGCAAAATATATAAACCAGCATTTTGTATGAAACAAAAAGGGGAAAATAAATCCTGGTGTATCTTTCCTTCTGAAACTCTGAACAAATCAGAAATAATACCAGAGAGGGGGTTATCTTTTACTAGATGACACTTTTATTAAATTGTTTTAGCTTTTCTCTTTAGTGCAGGAAAGGAATCATTACAAATAGGATACAAGTGACCTACAGATAATAAATCTAGCTATTTCTTTGTGTTTGGCTCTTTGGCCTTGGTATTTAATAAATACAGTCAGTTAAAATATGTTTGCTTATATTTGATTTAGAAATAATTACTATAAAAATATGTAAACCTTGATGTTACTGCCACAACCATTTCACATTCATTATTTATGAAAGAGCATATGAAGCATATTAAAGTTTTGATCATCAGAAGGCCTAGATATAATCTGGCCTCTGTTGTCTTTGGCTGGTGATTGTCTATAGTAATCTGTTTATATTTGACAATATCACAGTGCTCTAAGATACTAATACACAGCAATATTACACAACTACAATGACAGGGATGGAAATTTCCATTTGCTTCAGAAAATATTCATCAACTCTACTATGACAAAAACCATAATCACTGTAATTAGGTTGTTCGATGTACAATGAATTTCGACACATCATTCTTAGCTAGATTTTCTCCATTTCCCCTGACTCTAATTGAAATGTATTTATTTTTTGTCTTCTACAGAGTTTTTGTTATTTCAGTGATTTTGTGAGATGCTTTGAAAATAGCTGCTTCTCATACTCAAACTAGATATTCTAATTTCAAAAGTCCACTAATTGTTACTATAATTACAACTACTGCACTATTGTGATTTGAATATCCATATAGCTTCATGGGTTTGGTGGATTAGAAGATGCTTATTCTGGTTGCCTCATATGCATTCAGAGGTTTTTCTAGAACTTTCACTGATGTTAATAAGCTTTGGATCAGGAATTTTGAGCTGTTAGTTCATTGTCTTTAAGAATAGCTTGAAGATACTTGGATCGATTTACTAGTAATGTCTACACTTGGCAAATATACTTATGGGGCAAAAAAAGACAGAAATGAAATTTTTTTTGTAGAAGTTATTTGAAAAAATTAGTTCTTAGATCCCATAGTCCCAAGGTCATTGTAAGGGCAGTGGCACAAGAAATCAGAAAGAACAGAAATTTAGGAGGTACAGGAGGGAGTTTTGTGGAGAAGAAACAAGTGCCCATACGAGGCAGTGTGGCCTGAGCAGCACTGCTCCTGGGCTGGGTGGCAGATTCTGAAAGCTGTATCTTAAAAAAAAAAAAAAACAGCAAAAAAAAAAAACCAAACGACAAACAAACAAACCCCCAAAAACCAACAAAGAAACCCTACTAAACCCCCAACAGAAAATCAGCCTCCTTTGGATTAACAGACCAAACTAACTCAGTTTAAATTTTAATTCTCTGCTTCATCTTCAGCACACTGAAATGTAGTTAACAGGAGCAAGTGTTCATACTAGATAAGGGAATTGTTGTTAGTCATATAATTATGCTGTTTCTATAGCTGAGCCTGGCAGTGAGACAGAGCAAGACACAGCATCACACTATTAGGACAGTTAGCGCCTTTGACAAGAATCCATTTTCCAGTGATCAGAGATGCAGTTTCTATTCCTTCTTCTGTGCAAATTCAAACATCAGTGAAACAAACATTTTCCAGAAGACAGGTTGCTCTTAAATCATTCTTTGCAATTCTGATGTTTTTAATGTGTTTTTATAAAACTCCAACAAAGAAGAAAAGTGTGAAGATCAAGTAGGGGTGCATATTGACAGCATGTTTAATCTGTATCTGTAATAGGAACTGAGCTTTCTCAGTACTGCAGATACATTTTTCTAATGACTCAGGCAGATCCTTTCCTAAATATATTCATTAGTTTGGGGTTCTTTTCCTTTATCCTCACCTAGCATAATGACTTCATTAATCTCAGTTTTCAGAGTGATGTTAAGAAGTTGTGCACTGTTAAGTAATCTGCTGTACTCAGGAAAGTTTTGTTATTTCAAAACTCTCCCCCCATGTGAAAGAAAAACCGCTGTGGACTCATGCATGCCATCTGCTGGCACTTTCTAAATATCTTAAAAGCACATTCCCCCTTTGTGGCCTCTCTGGGGTTTCTGCTAGTGACATTCTGAAGCACTCCAGGGTCAGACACAGTTGTAGGTATCCCTAAATGGCAGCATCTCCTCAGATGGGCACCCGGCTCCTGAGCTATCCAAATTAATAGGCGCTTTCAAAAAGATTTCTTTGCGTAAGTTTCCTTCTCTTTAAAATATGTTATTTAATAATGTTAGTATAACTATTTCTTATTTTAGTGGGAAAGTGTTTGAAAAATACTGGCTAGTATTTGCATTTTCTTTCATGAAAAATATTTCATTACAGTGTGATTCAGTGTCATACACATACATCCATCTGTGTGGGTAAACAGTTTTTGTTATATAGAACATGCACACTTGGTGCCAGTGATCTACATCTTGGGACAGGAAAAAAAATTGTTGAAAAAAGCATGCTGACATAATGGAGAACTGCATTTGCAGACAGTAGTTGTTTCAAGACTATATTTTATGCTTTTCAATCACTTTAATAAGATAGCAGTTAATTACAATTTTAAATGTATGTATTTGTAATTAAAAACATTTTTGTGAATATGTACAGAAATATGTGTCTACACATAGATGCATGTCTATGCATCTATGAATATGAAGATGCATGGATTTGTATCAAGATAGATGTGGATGCTTGCATATGTGTTTATAAGCAAGTAAATCAGCAATATCTGAATAACTTTGAGCACCACTAGTATTTTCTTTTATTTAAGGGTATGAGCATACACACATGCACACACATATGTACACATGCACTCATATAGTATCCTTTCCTGTGTCAGTAGGCTGAATAGTAAGCACCTGTGTCCTATATAACCGTAGATAGGCTAAACTGCTTGCTGCTTTTTCACATATACCCAATGACCACTCTTAAGGAAAAGTCTGAAACCTGTCTGATATTCTTGTTCAGTAGCGACAGTAATTACTGGTGGGGAAATTATTAAGAAGCTAAAGTGGTAAGTTAAGAGAAGCTCTACAAAACAAGTTCCCTTTGGATGAGGAAAATGTATCATGGTGAGAACAACAAAATAAATGGGCTTCTCCATCCTGTCTGCACAAATGAGCTGCTATGTCCTGGGGATAGTGAAGTGGGCTTGTGCTCTCAGCACCTACGCAAATGCCTGTTTTATGGGCTCTTTGAAGGACAAATTATGTTTATATGCTTTTTAGAAGGGGCTGATGAAGTTGCTAGTGCTAAACAAGGAGAAAATGAAAAGGCAAGCAAATATTTAAGTGTAATTCTCTAGAAAGAAAACTGCCATACTCAAAACAATGCATGGAGTTCTGAATTGTGTTTCTTGAAATATAAGATAGAGCCAGTCACCCTACCTCTAAGTATGTCAGTCAGTGGAAATTTAAAGCTTAAATGACAGACATTCCAGTTTAGAAGATGTAATAGTGGTTAAGCAGAGTAAAAAATTATGCAAAAAATAATCTCTTAAAATGCTAGCATATGAAAATTAAGCAATTGATAATTCTATAACACACACTGAAGAAATAGGGCAAAAGCATAAGTCTTCTAATCTCTGCCCCTCACTCTTCCTCCCACACCATTCCAACAATTTAAGTCTTACTTTCTGGGTTTGCTTCTTACACTTAGGTTATTTCTGAAATGTAAAAATCGCACACATTGAACTTACATCAGTTTCTGAATATGACTATATTACATGTTTTTAAGAATTGGTTTGATATGCTCATGAAACATTAAAATTAAGACTTCTAAGACCATATTTAGAAAAATGTCATAGTGACACATTTCTGGGAATCATAATTAAGAGAAAAGAGACTGACAGAGAAGACTATAGTCTTCTAGAGGAAAATTTATCTTATTCTAGAGGAGTAGGAGAAATAGCACAAAATAATTTTTCTATTACTTATATAAATCATTTGGTGCAATTATAACGGTGTTGGAGGATTAATATTGGAATGTTAGAATAATAACATTTAAAATAATTGCTTTTGTTCCTTTAATCTCCTAGTTTCATGGTTCTTTCATCTTCTGCTTAAATTCAAATGTCTACATTTGAAAATTTTTAAAAACTTTTCACCAAAAAGCTCATGGAGATATATTATCTCACTTTCATTTCTGTCCTGAGGCTATCATGTTTGACAGTGACAGAAAATAGTTTCAAGGACAATATAATGATGGAGATGGAATAAATGAAAGTACAAGCTACTTAGTTGCAGACATAATTTGTTCTTGTTCTAAAACTGTAGTACGGAATAAATATTTTAGACTGAAAGAATGCCTTTAAACCATGACCAGGCTTTTTAAAAGCTGCTACTATTTAATTCACTGATGGCCATGTATTGAAGGAACATTCCTAACATTATCCAATTGCCACTTTCTCAGCAAACTACAAAATTTGAGTGAAAAGTTGATTGTATATATATTCTGAAAGTATTTAATCATACCACCAACCGTGTTTTTCTAATCAGGCATAAATCCAAGGGATTAGTTAAAATATGATTGTTTTCTCAGCTCTGAAATACTGCAGGTAATCCTCCAGTTGCTACTTCTACAAAGGCTAAAGCTGCTTCCATGAGCCACAATGAAGCTGAGGGCAGCAGACTTTTGTCTCAATAGCTGCAGGCCTTTTTCACACACTTTTCCTCTCTTCCCTTCATACTGCATGCCATGACCATCTCCTAAAGTAGCTCATATAGTTTTTAGGTGATGGAATCCTCTCCTGGTTGAAGGATGTGCCACTTGGTTGCCACTGTGTCAACTGACCCACCTCTGCACCACGGCCAGGGCTCTTGCTGGCTTTTTATAGGTTTTTCCCTTGCCTTAAATATGCCTGTTAATGACTTCTTTGTGGCCCAAAAGACATCTGAATGAGGGTTTAACCATTCACCTGGAAAACTTTTCAGGGTATGTAAGGTTTGCAAAAGCAGAATCCTCAGTATCTTTGGGCTTCAGATACTGACAGAGGTAGACTGCAAGTTCTTCTGAGGAAGGTTAAATTCTTGCTTCACCAGCTGAGGTTGGCATTTTGAGGATTTCCTCAACTGTGGCAGTGCTGTCCTGGGCAAACTTGCTTCAGTAAGAAATTGCAGTGCTGGGCAAATAATACAGTCAGAAACGTCTTTTATGATCTGATGTGTAATGAAACACAGAGTCAGAGCTGTGTCCCTGGAAGTGAGCTGCTTGAGCCAAATAGAAGGAAACGCCAAGCACAGGGGCATGTGCAAAATCCCAGCCCAGAGGGAGGAACCTAGCTCACATGTTGGACAGGTATGTCCATGACCCTGGGATTTAGAAAACAAAACTAAGAAAAGTGACTCCGGAGTTAGTAAGGTACATACAGATAGCCAGTGTGCATCAATTAGGTCTGAACTCACTAGCAGCTTTGAAAGGTGCAGCTTTATTTCGGACCTGTTTTTTGTAAATTAGGTGTTTTGAACAGTCTGCTGACTGTGCTGTCACTGTGGCAAAATAAAACTAAAGGTTTATGGTTAATACACTTTCCTGCATAGAGGAAATACTTAAATCCCCTAAGTCCAAAGTTCTTAAGTGCCTCTGCAGAAAAAAAAAAAAATATTGGATAAAGAACTTTAAAAACTGAAACAAACAACAACTTCTGAAAGACTTTCAGCACCGTGACAGTGGATACTCTTTTTTTAAAAAACACTGGTGGGAAATCCCTATGTCTACTTTCTGAAAAGCATTCTAAGTCTTTTATTATTCCCAGCTTTCATGACTGGGTTGATTTAACCCAGGGTGTCTATTACCCTTTAGCACTTTTGGAAGTCTCAACCATAATTAATATCTCGTATGGTAACAGCAAATGTGATTGTTTATTAGTTAAAAAACAAATGTAAATATTTATGACCTAATATACCAAAATTGATTAATGATGTCAGGTAGCTAAGTTTACACATTTAAGGGAACCTGATATTAAATGTTGATTTAATACTCACTGTTTTCTTTCTATGCATATGAAATGGACCACTCAGTGTGAATTACTGGCTGCTTTTGAAAATATGAACCTATATGTCTTTCAACTTTCTGATTAATATACATAAAGGTAGCAGTACCCAATATTTATCAGAGCGGCTATGCTTTCAGTGCCCAGATTATATAATTTTGAAGATGTTATGAAAAAAAAGACAGCAAAACAAACTCTGAACCTGGAAAAGTGCTTTAGAAATAGTTATTAATTTCTTTATATTTATTATTATAAGTAATATGTGAATATTATATATTGTATAAAATATTTTCTATATATTATTATATATTATATTTATTCTGCTTCAATAAAAACACCAGGTAGAAAAGATAAAGGATAAAGAAACAAACTTTCATGAAGCCAAGTTTATTTTGGGGAACCATGGCATAACTTTTAACTACTGTATGACTAGTGCATCTCTGTAATAATTACATAAGTTAATTCTGCTTTCTTTCACACTTTATTCCCACAATGCCTTGCCATTTCCTCAAGTGCCATACCCTTTCTATTTTTCTTAATACTTCCCCAGTAACAGCCCACTAAAAGGGTTTTAAATAACTTATGCAAACCTTTTTTCCTTTCCTCTTTTTTTTTTAAATTAATCACCTATAAAACTGCATATTCTCTAGATAATATGAGATGAGGATTGCCCCCATTTTGCATAAATTGCTTTTTTGTTATTATTACAAGGCTTATAGGCTGAGCTCCTTGTTAACATGGCTCACAATAATTTAAGTTTGCTCAGGTCACACTAGAGACTAACACTTGCTCAAAGATATTTCTATGCTTATTGCCTTTTATCCCCTAGAAATCCTCCTCAGTGAGCAATAACATTGGTAAATTTGCATCCGGTTCAGCTGGATTTGAAATCAAGGGACATTTCTAATGTACTTCCTTCTCTTAGTTTCACATGGGCTGTAACTTTCACTTTTTAATTTCTTTTGGCTGACTGACAGCTCAGCAATGGAGGAGGAAGAGGAAGCTTTCCTCCATCCATTTATCCATCCATTCATCCATCCATCTGATGAATTCTCCAGCACCTTCAGGCTTTTTTCCTTGTAATTTTAGTTATGATTGTCGTTCCTGAGCAATGACAAAGGTTGAACTGAAGCTGCTGGCAGGGGTAAAGCTAGGTCAGATTCTGATCAGCGGAAATCTGCCTCCACACCTGCTGGTTGGAGGGTGGCAGCAGGATCAGACAGTATGACTTTTCCAAAGCTTGAGGTATCTCTGTGGCTTGCACCCCACCATCAGAATAAAAAATACAGAATGTCAACTAAAGAAGGGTATAAACGTTCCTCCACATGTGACCACATACAAAAGTGTGTCTCCTAATTTGCTTTGTTGTTTATATTGAAACAAGAGGGACTGCAATTCTTGTAGAAATCAGGCCTTTTGATTTCACTGACTTGTTACTCTGTTTTCTAAACAGTATCCTGGTTTATGCAATTATCCTTCAATTCTGGAGCAATTCTTTTATGCTGACAGTTCAGACATGCTTAATACCAAGTGTATGCCTTTATCATCTTTCCCCATATCTGCAAAAAGCACCATGTTAAAAAATTATAGATTCCTAATTTTAATATGCATAACACTAAAATTCCCACCTCTCAGTCTCCTTGAAACATGAGGTAAGTTCTAATCTCTTTCTGAACCAATATGTACTACAAGAAGAAAGTACAGTCAAGTGAGAAAAAAAAATAATTCATTTCTCAAATAAGCAAGATATGTATATTCATACATTCACAAAGAAATTCAGCAATGTTTTTAAAATGAGAGAATTCTGGAGATTTTCCAGCTCTCTTCTGGCACTATATGTAGAAGATCTTTCAAACTGCTATTTCTTCATTACAAATGCAGAGTCACTATCAAGCAGCACCCAGGAAGATAACTAGGTTGATGGGTCTTGCTTGGCTCACTGTATGATGATCAGATCACAGGAATGTAAACAATTGTTACTTCTAGGGATGATAAAAGGCAAATTTCCAGAAAATAAATCAACTCTGCATTTTACTACTCTAGAATCTTATCTAGTATTGAGAAAACTTGTCTAGTGGGCTGGAATAAACACATGAAAGATAGCTTGTTAGTAACCATATAAATTTCCTTATCAACACTACTACAAACTGACAGAATAATGCAAACTAATGCAGAAAACAGGGCACACACATAAAGGTACGCTATATCGGGAAAGAATGCGTTCCACACTCAAAAGAATAAAAAGAAGACAAGACAGACAAGTGTCTCTATACATTCTTTCACTCACACATTGCAGGAGTGAAAAGGACATCCAAGCATCATTTGCCACATGCTCTGGAAGAGCAATTAAAAAAAAACTGGTCTTTTTTTTTCTTATTATTTTGTCACATTCAAGAATTTTGCAAGTGTAAGAGAAAAAGCTGAAAGCGGACAGAGGTACACAACAGATGGGCTGAATTTAACTCTATACCTCTAATAGGAATTGCAGTTTCACTAAACTAAGGCTTTCCATAACAAAGTGCTTTACAAAACGCAATAAATATGTCTTAATAATGCCCACATGAGACAAGAGTATTGCTAGTGGTCCCACAAAGGAAGCAGCTTTCAGGGATTCAAAAGGAATCAAAAGTATTAGCTAACTTGAATGTCAATCAGAGAAGCCTGCAACCTGGACCTATTCTTCTGGCATCCTTAGAGAAGGACACCCATAAACTTTGGTCACAGTTGGGTGTTCTCCACCATTTCTGTCAGTCAGACCTTCAGTATTTCCTTATGCTTATACCAGTGGGATGAATTGGGAGTTAAATGCACTTAGTGGACAGCAGTGAAAACTTAACATTTAGTCACCTGCTCACCATCATCAGGAAGTCTGTGGCAGAGGCCAGGAGAAACCCAAGGTAGAATGTTCTCTCAAGGTACATCCTTGGGATAGAGTTGAAGCAATATAAGAAGTTGCTGCTCCCCACTGTTACAATCTCTACAGATACAGTTTAAATACTCTTATCAAGTGCTGGAGTCTGCTTCTGCATAAAGTCAGTGGACTTGTTTTAGATTGTCAGCAGCGAATGCAACTTGGTTGTGGAGGCAAAAAGCTCCAGCTAAAGGACAGCAACAAACAGGTGGTGGATAGTAACTGCTAAAATTGCTGCAAATGACTTCTGAAGCCTCAGGTGCTGTAATTTTTTCTTCCTGCATTTTTCTGCCTTAGCTGTCATATGACTTCCATTTTGCCACATACAATCTTATAGAGGCATCCTACAGAGATTAGCATACTTTTTCCATATGGTTCTGGTTTGTTCTCAGTGCATAGTCCCTCCTGTGAAGTGAATGAAGCAAAGGTCTGAAAAAAATAGTATGTATTCATAAACTAAAAACTATGCTATAATGCATATACCCAAGGGGAGTAAATGAGTGCTGCACTATGCTACCCTAATCCTTGAGGGCTTACCTTGGGTACATTTCAGGGCAAAACCTTGTCATTTCTCCATTTACCCTTCTTTCCATGTACACTTAGGCTTGTAGGTAAGAAGTGTGCTGTAGTGTTCTTCCCCCTGCATGGGAGTGCTGAGAGTTGCACTGGAGCACACAGCAGCATCTCTGGGTCACTGCAGCCAAGGAGCACTCAGACTGGTTCCTCACATGGCATAAGTCTTTTCTCCTTACTCTAAGAGTGTAATTGAAACCAGGCTGTGCAGAACTTCACGGAGGTCCCACTAGATGGAATGAACAATTTAACTACAAAAAATGCCTGACTAAACTGGCTTTAGTTCTTGCTGATTGTCTTTTTGCTGCTACACTATACTTGCCTTCAGCAAGCCTTTGCCTCACTCTGCATCAATTCTCCCATGGGTTTCATCACTTTTGCCATTTTACAAATCTACCCTTTTCACTCTCCCCTGCCCATCATGGCCCAGATTTTATTCCTTGTAAAAGCTTCGTGTGCTTCCCCAACATTCATCTCTGTTCCAAATAATTCTTCACAATTTGTAGTAAATAATAGAAGGAAGAATGCTATGTAAGCAGATGCCCATTCTACTTATAATTCAATCACAGTCCTTTTGTGCCTTGAAACTTGAAAAATCTACATTAATAACACATCTGTAGGGTTACAGAAGTACATCTGAAAGTGCCAATTCACTTTTATTTGCACACTATACTGGAGAAGCAAAAGGCCAGAGGCAATAGAACAAGGAAGACTGGAATGGTGTTTACAGTTTGGTCAGCCCTTGTCTTTTCAAAAGGCTAAAATTATTATTATTCTCTCACATAGTAGCCCTATGGATTTGTTTGTGTCTTAAATCGTGAGCTTCCTATTTGTAGATTTCCTGAGTTTTGTCATTTGAATTACTTGAGGAGCTTGATTGCAAAAGCTGCAACATGATGCTTGTGTTAGCAATTGAAGAGTTGCTAAATACTATGAACTGATCCCCCAACACATATAGCAGTGCACTACACTACATAACCTTGTAACCTCCTTGCATGGGGGAGGCCCTGAGGAAATGACTACAACAGTGCTAAAAGAATATCTACCAATGACATTTGGGGAAAAAAATCCTCTAATGAAACTGGGACAATTGAGAGGCTCACTGAATTAAAGCAAAAGTCTTCATGCAATAAACAGTTCCAGCAGCTGGAGTGTTAAGAAACCCATCAAGTATCATGGGACAGAAGATAACATTGCAATGAAGTGAGCAATGGATGAATTGGAATGACTCATGTGTTTGGAAGCCCCATTCCCTGTTACCACTGTATTTACTTATACAGAGTTTATCTTATGTGTTCTTTGTTACTTTCATTCATCTTAACCTCCAGGCTGTAAACACATTCGTTATGAAAAGAATAAAATTACACAAACTCTGTGTGAAGCCCCTGAAATCTGGCTACAGAACTATTCATCACCTTCCCATTCTTATCACAAAGGCACTGCACCATTTGTTATTACTAGATAACATAAGAAAGAGAGGAAAATGGGGGGAAAAAGGAGAGGCAACGTGGAATGGAGTTGGGAAAATGGACAAAAGGCAGAAGAGACACGGTGGTGGTGCTGGAGGACAAATTAAAAAAAGAGAAGACATGGGCACAACACAGAGATGAAACTCAATTCAAGAATAGACTTCTTTTATAAAAATATGTTTTCTCTTGCCTCACTACTTTTCCTGTTGTGATAAGGTGAGGTTTTTGAGTCATTTTGAATAGTGCTATGGTAGTGATTATCAGAACAGTCTCATGAGTACTTTCAGGCAAATAGTTTTCAGAAGTTCCTAAGGCCATTTTGTCAGTTCAATGGGAGTTTTAATTGACTATTAAAATACAGCACTACACAATGAAGACATTACTGCACTGCTACAAAAATACCAGCAAATGTGCCATCAACAGAAAAGGCGATTCTCTTCTGTGGGTTTATCGGAACTGCTACAACAGCATAAATAGCCTGGAGCAGCAGTAATTGAAGGCAGAGCTTTCCAAATATGCTTTTCTCCCAAATGTAAGCAAAACAAAGCAGAAGTACAATCATTAAAGCATTAATTTTACATGATTGGCCAGTTTCTCCCTTCTCATTACTGCATATGTAATAGGTCATATTTTACTACTTGATAGAGAATGATGGGCTGCACATCTATACAACAAAGGGTAAAAACTTCATGACTAAGCAAAATTTCTTCATGACTACACTGCAAAGAACCCAGCTTCTTTGAGCATATTTACTCTCTTTCCAGTTTCCAGAACAAATGTCACAAAATTGTACCAATTCAAGACATAAGGATTTTTGTGCCCTCAGCTCTTCAAGCTCACAGGGGTGGGCTGAAGCCCAGTTTTACCAGAGCCTTGTCTCAGCTAATGGTTTCTTCCATAGCAAGCAGGTTCCTCTGAACACCACCACAGGCAAGAACATGCCTCACCATTCCCAGCAAGCTCTCTCACATGCATGCCACAGGGAGATGTGACAATGCACTGGGCATTAATGTCAGTGACTGTCTGTACCAAAATCAGCTCATGGCTGAGGCCAGCGAGACTTACCATGGCTCTGCTATCCTCAGTAAAAGATGTATACCACTGCCTGAAACAGTTCGAGTTGTAAATAGACAACTTGCATTTTGAAGAAATTATGTGGTCACAGGAATGTGCATATCACAAAATCACATTAATCAGCTGGAATTGTGAATGTGGAAATCAAATAAATAAAACAGCATTTCTCCATGCTCTGTTTCTACTGAAGTTGTTTAAAGAAACAAGTGACCTTCTATTTAATGATGACTTTGTTCATCACCAAACAATCAAGAAGAGTCATAGACTCTCAATAAGCAGCATAAAGACCGTACACAGACTAAAAGCAGGATGAATATTACACACTGCTGTTGGTCTCAAAGGGCTTTATTAAAAACAAAAGCATATAAAGTAGTTCCTGAACAGGATGATTTTTAATTGTGTCCCCTTGGGAAAGCTGTACAAGGCAGACTTGCTTGCTTCCCTCGTAGTCTAGAGGAACCTAACAAGCTCTCAACAGATTCCCTTTGGTCTAACACAAGTTACTGCTGAGTTTCTGGACTCTAGTTAAGTCTTAGTGACAATTTATGTTTAGCTGGTTGTGAAACAAACACAATTTTATAAACACCTTTTTTACACAAAAAAAAAATAATATATGTAAAGGGTTCCATCTGACAGTTTCTTCTCAATCTGTAAGTCCCTGAGCATACACAAACAACAGTGTAAAACTAGCAAATAGAGCAATTAAAGCAACCATGCCTGCAACTGCAGTAGGCTGGTGACCAGCCTGCATTAACTTAACGGCTCTCAGGAAGCCAAGTTATTAATTTTCTTTGTGCAGTCCAAGAGACAGATTTTCTTTGAGACAGATCCAGAGCAGGCAGTTGGGCACAGCACTGCAATGCCATGCTTTACACCCCTTCATTGTCTATGATCTGCCTTCTCTATATAATGTAGGCAATGCATGAGTAAGATCAGGAAGAGGAAAATCAGTAAGAATTGTGGTAGTTGAACATTGGGGAAAAAGACCCCAAACCCTGTAGGAGAAACCCCTTACAGTTAACCAAACTAAACAATAGTAAGCATCAATGGAAAGGATGTGGCTTAAATTTTGGTTCTGGGTCTTTGTTATTTTAGATTTTTTCCTGGGCTAGCAGGGGGTACTTCCCTCCCATTGGGATTTAAAGACTAACATTTGTAGCAAGATCAATTATTTATCACAAAAGGCAACCAGAAGAGAAAGAGCAGAGCCCTCTTCGACCATCCCTGCCTTATTACACATCTTTATAGCTAGTGCCAGACAAGAAACATGCACCAGACAAGCAGGACTCTTTCTCTAATGAGTAGGCACGCACTTGGAAAGAGACAAACCAGGCTCCAGTGGCTCCTTGGCAGAAAGTGAGAGAAAGCACTACAGCAGGAGGTGGGGGAGCTGGCACTCTTTGGTTTATGTTACCAAAATCTTTAAGCCAAAAGGTCTCAGTGTGACAGCCTGTAACCAGCCAGCTTCTACTGAAACTGGGGAAGATCTGCTCACAGGTACCAGCTGAGGATCTTTCCCCCCCAGTTATCTATGTTTGCTGTGATATGGTAACTATATGGTATGCTTCCCTACCATCCAATTGCCTTACATTGGTCTCTCAGATGCTGTGAAAGACGATGAAAGTAGCAAGATGAAAGAAAAAGGAAAAGCTCAAAACAAGCTTACATTAAATATTCATAACTGGTAGTAATTATAAACAGAAAATAGGAAATAAAGCAGTAGTGATTATGCAGTGTCCAAATCATCTATCTGCAACTCCCTCCAGGAAGTTTTCTCCATGGAATTCTGTTGCTAGAGTTGCTGAGTGAGCCAGTCTTTATAGTCTGTATTTTTGGTCAGATTTTGCTACTTCATTTATCTGATACATAAATGTAGGCTAGTGTGTTGAATTGTGAGTAAAAGTAAGGCTCTGCATCTCATTTCTACTCTCCACTAAAACATATAATGAAACTCTGCCTTCAGTAAAAACAAGACAGCCAGCCAGATCAAGGATGAAAAAGTCTGTTGAACTCCAGTATTAGTTTCCTGAGGCATAGTAGTCCTCTCAAATTACAGAATAATCACACATGATTCACCCTGTTACTACTTTGAAACATTCTAGTGTTCCCATGAAGAAGGCTCCCCCTCTGTTACAAAATATCAGTTCATAGAATAAAGCATTAATTCTACTTCCATGGTGAACTTGACAGGTTTTGCCATCTGAGCACTCCACTCAGCTTTGGACACCACAGTAGCCTTGTTAGGTTTCTAAGGAGCCCTAATTACACACATTTGAGACTGCAAAATGCTTTAATTTAAGCCAGCACACAATCAGATGCTATGCTTTCACAAATATTCAGAAACATCATCTGCCAGGATCAAGAGTAATTGAACTGATATCTACTGGGTTTTATCTGCAGCTTTGCTGCATAATTTTTCATTTTCTTTAGAAGGCTTTATCACAAAAAGAGAACATGCCTAGCGTCCCACAGAGGTGTTTTGACATTAGGCTTAATAAAGCATGAAGAACTCATTAATAAATAATGTTCTGCTAGGTTAACAAGTAAAGCTGAATGCATTAATGAGACCCAGAAGTAAATCATATCATGCATGTAGCCAAATAACTTGTTAAAATGATTGCAATGGTTCCATTTCTTCAGTGTGTTTGGCACAGCCCAACACAACATTGCACAAATAAAGAACACTGCAGCATATATGCATGCACCTTCAATTATAATGTTACCTGTCAATTTTTATTTGCACTCTGTGGGCTTGTGGGGTTTGTAAACAAGCATTCATGACAGTGACAAAGAGATATTTATGTATCGTTAAGCTTTGCTGAGAGAGCACTTCTGTCTGGAGTTTCAAAGAAAAAGACCTCTTGTATTCATTGAGTTATGCATCATCCCATTCCTGTGTCAAAGCTACAAGCTTGATACATTTTACTGCAGACCCATTTGAGTTACAGCTTTCAAGGCTGTGTCAATGTTTCCATATGTTCTTATTTTCCAAGGTTAAACACTCTGGCAAGTTTTGAATCAAGGCCTGAAGAGAGCTTCTAGCTGCCTGGGGTCAACAATAGAACTCCCGTCAGCTTCAACTACGCCAGGATTTCACTTAGAATCTGGAGTAGGATTGAGGCAGCATTAGGGTCTGGATCCACCTTCCATCATGAAGACTTTCTTAGTTAAGTGCCTAAATTGGGAGCTGAAGTCACCTTAAATTCTCCCTATAATTAATGCCAAGAGATAAACGTTTCCAGAATGTGATCCAGATCTGGGCTGCTGATTACAGAATCAGCTTAAAATGAGCAAGTTCTCCATATAGAGATTTCTGCTATATGGTTATGCTTCTAGACAGGAAAACTCACCAAGTCCCTCCAATGAGGCTGAGGAACAGATTGTGCAATTCAAGTTTGGGCCTGTGAGAAATATGCAATTTGTCCGGGGGGGGGGGGGGGGGGGGGGGGGAGGAAAATGTTTCCTTATTTTATTTTTAGCTTGCATTTGAAATATAGTCTTATTCTAAATAAGGAGTCATGATATTCAGAAACACAGACAAAGAATCTGAATGCATATCTTCAAGTCTCCACCACAGTTTCTATAAGCAGAGAAATGCTGCATTCCTCTATTTTAGTTCACTGTCATTTGTAAATAATGTGACTATCATGGAATGAATATTGATTGAAAAAAAAAACAACTATTTCATGTCATCTGTTTACTGAAAACCCATATTCCAGCATATTTAGAGTGATTATAAAAATGAGATTATTTTTCAGACCTGACTGAGCTGCCAGGTTCCAAGAGTTACTGTGAATGAGAGGATCATATATAAGGTATAATATTTTCTGAAAATGACTTAAAATCTCTGATATATTTGATAAAAGAAATAGCTGTTTAGGTGGGGCAAAGCCATCTTTGTGGTTTTGTTTTGCTTTATTTTTTAAGATAAGATTAAGAAAAGAAACTTCAGATCCATGCCATTTTTAGAACATGAAATTGAAAAGCACCAAACCTTTTTGACACAATTTGAGTGATTTTGCAAAACAGGACAAAAGTAGAAAATGTTTAATTTTTTTTTTTTTTTAAACATCCAGCATTTAGACTGCTGAGGGATGTGAAATGTTAAATAAGCATTTGTGCTATGGGACAGTAAGCAAACATGGATAAAGTGCATGGCCCATTTATTTTGCACATTTTTCGTCTGCCATTGAATATAATTTCTATCTGTGATAACATAAGAATACAAATTCATGAGCACAAGTGAGTGAATATTGAAACAGTGAAGTACTTCAGTGAGTACACTTTCCGTATGTTATCTTATGGTTTCACTATCCCTGCTGACTTGGTGCTGTGAAGCAGACTTGGCAGGTTACCTCTGGAAATGAGAGATGTAAATAGTAGAATTCAGTTTCTGTTCCCTATTTTTTATCTAAGTATTTTTCATCTAAGTAAAGCCTAAGTACTTGAACTAGGAAACACTTGCCCATGTTCTCAGGTAGGAAGCATGAGACAGCTGAGAAAATTTCAGTGCCTGGTCAATGCAGAACCCAAGTTTTTGGAGGCGCTTTTCTTGTGAAATACGAAGTGCCTGCGGAATACAAGTTAGCTGAATGCACAGCACAGCCAATACAGCAATGCTTCTGGGTTGTGTGATCACAAGATTTGAAGTGACAATCCTTCCTGCAAGCTAAGACACTTGTGAATCCTCAAATGCTAAATGGGCACTGAAGAGTTTGGGGTTATTTTTGTAACCATGCTGGTAGGTTTCTGTATCCAAATTTTGCTTGCATTATGCTTCAGCTATTTAAATTGTCCTAGGACCATGCCAGTAATCCAGGAACATATATGAGGACACTGATTTTGTTCTTAAGAATATAACTTGAGAATAGCTTCATGTTACATGACATTAGACATCAAAATTACATCAGAAAATTCTATCCATTGTACACATTTATGCAGTTTTAGAATGCTACATGTACAAGATGCTAAAAAACTAATACCCAAGACTTGTTTATGCTAAGCATTATGACTAGGTGAGGGTGGAGCTGCAACAGATATTCACATAGAAGTATGAGTATGATGCCATGTGACAAAATCACACAATCCATATACCTGCAAAAGGAAGTACAATATGAAAAAATATTTTATTTTTTTTCCCTTCTGCATTAATAATTTAAAAAGAAACTTGTAATTATATTTGTAAACAATGTGTACTTAGTTTTTCTATATTTGAAATATTTAAAGGTATGTGAAGCACTACACAGGGATCGCTTTGTCATTCCCATTAAGACAGTAGCTTTCTTGATCTCAGTCAAGATACCAGCATATTAATAGAGGAGGGAAAATGCCACCTTCTATCAGAATGAGGAAGGACACAGAAAACATTTGACATCATTTAGCACACACATCTTGAAGCTCAGTTTGTAATTCTGACTTAGGAAAGGAAGGAGAGTTTAGGTTTAAGAATAACAGTTAAAAATATGCACCAACCAAGTGAACAAGCATAAATTCCCCAAGTACTTTTAAGGCAGTGTTTCCTGTGAGTCTCCCTACACATCAAATCACATCAGGTTTCATTAGACCCCTTCAAGAGAAAAATATTCACATCCCGCATTCTGGTTTGCAGAGTCTCCAGAAGGCAGAAGCTGACCAGGAAATTCTTTTAGGGTGTTAACTGTCCCAGCTCTGTTGGGACTCCCCACAGTGATAGGGCATTTTTTGGAGGGGACAATACAAGTAGACCCTGAAGTACATTGGCTGTCTGTTTGCTCCTCAGAGAAGCTGGGTTACTCAAACAGTCAAGGAAATTAAATTCCTTGATTTCTGGAGGAGTCCCCTGTGCCCTTTTAGCTGGTGGGACTGCAGTCAGGATTTATGATTATACCTTATGATTTGAGTACTGAAACTGGAGAAATTCTGCATTGTTTCCATACCTTCTCTAACAAGCTCTAAGTACCCCAGTAGGAATATACACACAATTTAGAAAAATAAATGCTTTATTCATGATAGCTATAAGTACAGCATGGCTGTACACATACCAGTTGAATAGTAGTTTTGCATTTTTTATTTTATTCCTCCCAATAACTACATGTTCTTACAAGTGCCTCACAAACATGCACTGAGTTTTCTACAAAGCTATTGATGGAAAACATTTTAAATAGTTTTCATAAAATGAATAAAGCTGTGATAAGCAGCACAGCTGGTGAGCTAGTGAAGAGAATGTAAGGAAGGAATTACCAGGAGGAAAATGTTCTAGGAATGTATTTCCCTTATGAGACTCAAAGATTAACCAATTAAGATTAGTGCTCCAGTTCATCTATGTAAGATATATGGAGAACAGGGTGACTCAAATACTGCTTTTGAGACAGCTATTTCTCTAACAGTTATCTACCAAAAATCAAAACCATGCAATCACCAGTAAGAAAAGCAAGCTAAAGATCTGTGTTATCATTTTATTCTTTCTTAGTTTTGAATGTGAACTGGAGGAAACACAAGAGCAGTATTTAGAGGAGCATGTCTTATGTCATGTTATGACCCCAGAAAAATCCAGGGGAATAAATTGCTTGTACCAATGAAATCCTCATGAGTGAGACCCCAGGATGCCTTTTTTCTGCTCCCTATTAAAGGAAGTTAGCAAAGCAAAGATAATGTTGTCAGGGAGATTATTCAGGATTTTGACAGTGAAACCCAACAGTTTTGCAGTTATTTCTTCTCCATAAAGATGCTTGTACTTTTTTATTAATATTTGTGACCAGACTTGAAGACCTCTTCCATCCTGAAACTGGACTCTAGCTTATTACAGAGTGTTGTATGCAGCTTCTCTGACTGTGTACTTTGATGGGATATTGTTTGCTTGCAGCTTTCACATATATTTTCTCCTCTACCCCACAGTTATTCATTCCTATAGGCTGATATTGTAACCTGACACTTCACAGGTATGGGATGTTTGTTTGTTTGTTTGTATGAGCCCCCAGAGTTTAAATCACCTCTTTCACCTTTCTTCTACCAAGAGCAGAACACTTAATTTTAGCAGATGCACAGAACTTTTGAAAGTCAAATTCTCCACTGAAAGCACTCTGCAGTGTGTGTACAGACCCTAAAAGCTTACTGCATAACCAGAAGAGATGCATCATGCCTCTCTCAGGAGCTCTCTTTACTCAGAAAATTTTAAATTGCTTTTTGTACAAGCTGTCCATTTGTGGAAAATGAGAAAGTAATCATGGATATTAAGAGATCCAAAATGATCATACCTTTGAGAACAAGATTAGTACTTTATATCCAAATGCAAATGTGAGTTTCAAAGGCACTGTGTTTCAGGAGCAACGTTCTCTTACTATTAAAGAGTGAAACAGCCCTGGATGCAATGAGTTATTAGAAAGTATGCAGATATTTCTGCATCCAGGCCTTTGTCTTGGAGACATAGAAAAGTTTTCTAGACTTTACTGGTTTTGCTACCTTATTTTTTAACCTTAGTGAAAAGCTAAGTAACACTGAAAAAGTCCGTGTTGCAGATGCTTTTAATTGGAGTGGGAGGAGTTCTTGGTTCATTCTCTGGGGCCACAACTGAGCAATATGCTTACCCCTGCTTTTATCTAGGGATATGAATAAACTCATTGCAAACTAAGGATTAAAAGCATGTGTCTAGAAATCTTGTTCAACTGGATGTCTGGATCATTTCTCACTTTCAACCAGTATTATCAGTTCAATCTCATTCAGGTGCTCTTCTCCAGGAGCCACTTTCCTCTAGACAGTGCAACATCTTTGTGATGGCTCTGGTTACATCTGTGGAAAATGAGATATGCACTTGGGTGTCATCTGCAAAGCCTGTATCAACTTAGCAGCTCAGCCCATCTCTGAACAGTTTTATGGAACTATTGGAAAGGGATGTAGGGAGAGGATTTATAGCCCTATGGTTAGACAACAGGTGCAAGATACTGGGAAAACAAACCCACAGTTTTCCTAGTGTTGTTTTTGGGGTCTTATTGAAACCAGATTCTGTATCTGCAAAGCATACAAAACTGGGATACAGCCACTTAGCATTTACAGGAAGAAGAAAAAAAAATAATTCCTTATTCACATCTGAAATTAAAAACTCATTGCAAATTCATACAGCCACAGGAAACTGGATTAATAATACTAGCAAATGGAAACATGTTGCAGAATATAAAACTCTCTGGATAAAACAAATAGAATAAAAACTATTGTTTCTTACTGCTGTATATTTTAGCCACTGTGTATTTAACATTTAATTTTGCTGTGCAGAAGACGTTACTGAAAGAACAGTTTTACTAGATAATTTTCTTGTTTGGTAGAGCTGATGTATTAAAAAGGTTAATGTGCTAAATTTACATTTTTCTAGGCTGATTATTTCTTACTCCACTCTCTCCTTCCTTATTCTTAACCTCTTTAAAATGAAATGATATAAAATAGGACTTCTTTTTGACAGTTTTAGGCAGAAAAACCTTACTTTCTCTGCCAATTTTCATGCTCTACAAGCTTTGCCATCATAAACCACTTTGCATGTATTAAGAAGGAGTATTATATTAGATGAGGCAATTTAAGTGTATCCTATTTCACTTGGTGAAACTAAGCAGCTTTGCATTATAACTAAGTTGAGCTAATGAGAATATGCTTGAAGTGTGTGTTAACCTGGAACTGAAGTTAGCTACTCATTCAATACTGCAACCTGTGAGTTTGCAAAACGATGGCAGGAATCCTGCTGTGAGGGAGATAGGAAAATTATTATAATCTGCATTCTTAAATTGAATGAGTATTTTGCTCAGCAGAGGCCTCTTGACTGCAAATAGTTTGAAATTATATCCTGCTGTTTAAAATGCTTTTTTTTCAAAGTGAGTAAAAACGTCCACATTTTCTTACATCAAATATTTTAAAAATCTAATGTGAGTAAAATTATTGAGAAATGGGAAGTCATAATATCTTTCACTTTCTCTTGTAAAAGCTTTTTGATAGTCAAAGCTGTTTGAAAAGGACAAAGTGTCAAGAATTCATGTTTTTATACTTCTATCTTAATTAATTATTAGATTGATAAGGCTTAGCATTATATGTCCCTCATCACTTTATTACTGAAAGAACCCCATCTTCACAAGTTTCTTATTTTGTTCAAAAGAAAATTGTAATATAGATATTTCAGCAGAATCATCTGATGGATGTGATGCTCAACATGCTAGTAAACTGAAACCCATATACAAAGTATCCAGAAAATACTGCACAAACATGAGCAGAGTACCAGGAACTAGCAAGCAGACACAGTGAATGAATTTCCCCAACAAGCATGGAAAACATAATTTCATTCATGCGAATTCTCATCTCATTAAAGCTAGAAATGACACCAAAAAGAAAGAAAAGGGCCTGTGGATAAGTATTAGATATCACCATAGTTGTATGAACAATCATGTTTTACCGTGTAAAAGCAACATATACTGCAAATACTTTGCAGTGCATCCTTCTCGAGAGTCCAAAATGGAAGAGGAGTCAGCTCAGATTATCCTCCTCAAATTCTCTGTCCTCTAATTAGTGACCAGAGAGAAGGTTTAAGATAAAGAAAGATGATGGAACAATTTGTATGGTCATCAGTGCCCCACAGCTAGAGTCAGAGGAGGCTTCAGCTTTGCTACATTTGGCTGTGTGCATATGTGCAAGTTAAACAGACTAGGACTAATTTTCTTGCCCAGAGTGGAGGTAATCCAGTCTCTCCACCTAAAAACAAAGTGGCCATATACTTATCTGCTTCAGGGAAATTGTCCCTACCCTATGTTGCTCCCTGAACTCTACCCTGTCATTGTGTGAGATTGTGGAGTAAAAGCATGCTAGGAAACACATGGACAGATGGGATCGATAAGCAGGAGCCAGGGATCAAATTCATGCCCAAACCCTACTTTGCTGCTGTTGACAGGTGTGTATAGCTTTAAGTTTGCTGATGAGGCATAATGCTTGAGAGGAAGGTATGGTTACTCTTGTGTGAAAGATGGCTCTCAGGAGAGCCAGCGAGTCGGGAAAAGGTGATGACAAGGACAGAGATGTATCTTAAACACAACTAGCTTTTCTGGAACTTAAAGTGCCTCATGCTGTTTTGCAGTCATGTTGCTTTGGATTAGGATTCACAGCTCTGACCTACTTCTGAAGTGCTGGATAGATTGCTTCTGTTTTTCCTCCTTACAAAATATATCTGACAGAAGACATCTTTTTTCTGCATACTAAGTCAACCTCTCAAGACACAGAAGGGCAGAATTCAGTCTTCCACATGTCAGGGGACTCTCCTCCCAACCTCTGGGAGGAAGCTGTAACCACTAGGACTTATTCTGTATGCTGTAGCCTTAGCAGGCAATCTCCAGGATCAGTATTAAATCTGGGGTCATGTCAAACATTCCCATGTCAGAAGCCGTAATTTCTTTTTTTTTTTTTGTTTTCTGGTGTGCTGCGTCATTAAATGCACAATGTTTCTTTTGACTTAATAAGCTCGGCACTCAATTCAGTATAACCATAATTTACATCATTCTTTTACATCTGGGTAATTTCTTACTTTTACTATGTAAATTTCTACAGGCCCTGTGGATAAACCTAGCTGCACTTGTGTTCTTGCAAAAGGTAAAAGTCAGCCAGTAATAAAACTAATCATGGAAAATTTGGACAGGTGAAACTCCACTGGATTTGCAGCCAGTCAGATAGTTTAGCTCATTCTTTGTGATTTTCACTGTTTAAATGAACATATCCATTGTTTATCAAAGAAAGTTTCTTCTCTAATCTAAGAGAGTTTCTTCTCCAATCTATCAAGTAACGTGTGTAATATTTGTCAAAGCATACCCTATAAAATCCACAGAAGAGAAGAATAAAGCATTTTTTTGCAGTTTTTCATCCAAATTTATATATATTGGTATTAATGAATGTGTGTGGTTTAGTAGCAATACTGTAAGCAAAATGAAAGTTACATGGGATCTTGCAGAATTATCTATGCTAACACAACAAGGCTCTGTCAGCAATTGTACTGAGTTTGCAAAACCTATAATCCTATATATTATATATATCCAGCAGTCCACTCAAATGCATATTACACAAATCCCCCAAGAAGTACTAACATGCAAGCGGTACAAGGAGTTGGAGTTCACAACACTTTTGACATTTGAACTTTGTAAATCTATGAGTTATTCATCCCTTGGTATACACACATGTATAAAAGACGTAGTACTATAAACAACAATCTACACATTAAAGCTACAATATGTGTCCCATATGAACTTTACTTTCTTGGACAATATTTAAGTTTTACAGTGAGGTCACCCCAAACAACTAATATACTTCTCCATAAGGAAATCTTTGCAGAATATTGCAGCTCCTCTAACCTGCTGCTTTTAAGTGGAACCTGTATTTTTATATCCATGTTCTTGTTCTAGCTGAATTCAATTACAAAAAATCTCAGTACCTTCAACAGAACTTAGATGAAACAAAACTGCATTGCTACTCTTTTTTTTCTTTTCCTCTTCTCCTATCTTGAATAGATATTTGGTGCCAAAGGGAAACAATTCCTTTTGATGAGGGATGATATTTTTGTCTTCTCTTTACTTTATAAAGGGAGTAGGCATTTAGAATGCAAACAGAAATGCTAGCTAGAGTAGCAAACAGAAAAAGATCTATTAGAAAGCTATTATTCATGTGCTATCACAAGAATCTCTCCACAAAAGTGAGAAAACAGAATTCAGTTCATATAGTTCTAATTGCATGAAGTTGAAGTGCTGCTATTTTAGCCAATAGGTTTCCTGAAACATTTTAATATTTTATGGAGATATTAATACAAATAAATGGTGTCTGTAAAACAAAAAAAAAATGAAATTTCAAATAAGAAAAGGTTGACAGAGTAAAGCTGAAAAAAATTTTACCTCCTCCTCCCCCAAACCTAGATAGAGCAATGATCCTGACAAATATTTGCAATATATGAAAAACAGATTGCAGTAATAGAAAATCAAAATTACATGACTGTTCACTTTTCTTCTTTACAGCACAAAGCATTATCCAAATAATTATAAACATTTTATAACGTTATGACTGCTGCTGAAATCCTGATATATCTTTATGATCTTACTACTTTCCTTGTCAATTATGTGTTTGAGACATGACTTGATGTGCATATATGCCCACCCACATTGCACCACCTTTCTGAGCATGTATCTGTTTGCAAGAAGGGTTTCTTGTACATTTTTGATCGCACCACAGAAAAATTACGTGAGTGAATTGTCCTGATCAAGGGTGATTTCCTGTGGAGACAGACTAATATTCATAGACTATGTAATATTTTAACAGAAACCAAGGGATAGAGAAAACATTTTGTTAAAATTTCACAGGTTCCAGGAAGTGAATAGTTGTTATTAGGAAGAAATTAATTTTTTCCAACATGTTGTATATGTCTTGGCATTCCCTTGAAGGCATGTGCCACCTAGAACAACTAAGCACACAGGTGGACAAGTATCTACTCCCTCATTCCCACTGACTGTAAACAAGGACCATCTTGTGAACAGAGTTAAGTAGAATACTCTCCTTGTTCCCTTTTTTTCCAGTCGTAAATCAGATGAGTGTGATTGCAATGCACTAAACCCAAGCTTAGAAGAAATACCACAAAAATGGCTAATGGCAGTCAAGCTCAGAGCATGGGTAGATCTTGCTCATGTTGTCCAACAAGTCATGTATAGGGCTTTAAGCTGCACCAGCTCACTAAGTATATTTATTCAGTGGCTGTTAAAAACACGATCTCAACTACATATGTGATATCAATCATCATTTTATCCACCTGTGCCTATGTGTAAGCAATAAATTGAAACATAGTCTGCCTTGTTAATGGTTAAATAAAATAGTCCTAAAAATTTCATTCAGGCTTTTAAAGAATACACTAACCTTTGTGTCCTTAGGCACATCCAGAAAGTCCAGTACGTCTACTTTTGATGAAGAACATTCAGGAAGAATTTAATTTGTCAATTCTAGTGCTCAGTCTCAAGGAGTCTTTAGTGGTTACTGGAAAGACCACTTGAGGGATAAAGCAGCTCCAGGTATGCAGATGGAAAGATCAGACATCTCTGCTGAAATAATGTACAACTCGCTGAGCCTGTATGAAAAGAGAAGACACTTGCTGCACATTTGAAAAAAAAAAAAAAACAACAAAAACCCAACGATAAAACACCCAACTTCCCTCTTTAAGATTGAAAAGAAATTTTGTGTGGTAGGGCAAGAGTGGTAGTACTTGCCAGCTGAAGTTTTTGCAAGTCCTATGTCTGTCTTGTAAACATTGGCAGCCTGGAATCTGAAGTGCAGGTTAGGGAGGAAGGGGAAGGGAAAGGAAAATTACACCAAATGCATTTCACAACTGTAAAAGCCAAACAAAAAACAACCTCAAAACCATAAATCTGTTAATTACATGTATATTTAGTGGGCTACAGGAAAAAAAAAATGTTAGATCTATACTGTCAAGAGGTGATAAGCTGTCCTCCCTACTGTTACTCTGTTACCTTATACCCTTGATATTGCCCAGAAATGTTTTATACAGCCATTTGTAAATCACCGAAAAAAACCCTACTTTTATACTGAGAGCAATGCTAGCAATTTCTCCCATCTGGAGAAAATGTTAATAATATTTAGTGAGAATTGTTTGACTGTTCTTCTCTTTTTTCTGTTTGTTTGTTTATAATCTGTCTATGTTTCCATATTGAGGAAACAGGACACAGACACTAGAGTGAATGTGCTATTTAATTGCAAAACCTGTACTACAATTTTTAGCTTTCAGCATGAACATATCTATTTTTTTTTCAAAGTAAATTAAGCCCTAAGAAATTTAGGATACAGTTAAGCCTCAAAATCATCAATGCCAATGTGACCTGCCAAAAGACATTAACTTTGTAATTATTCCGCTAGTCAGGAAAAAACTTGAGTGGCAAAACAGAATTAAATCAAAAGGTTTCTACAGAAATATTACAAGAAATGACTAGTTTGAGCACCTTACAATATGACCAGAGTCTAACAAGAGCAGATGAACACCTAAAACTAAATTTTGTTGGATGTTTGATGCACCAATGTAGAAATGTACAATGCAGAAACTGGATAACCAGTCATAAGTCTCAGAAAATAACAGTCACCCTTTCTTTGCTATTAACTACATAATTTTCATAGCAATACATACACAACTTACTTACCTTGAGAACAGTTTATTTATGACTGCTTTTGGTTCTACACTATATGATTTACCACGATGAATTATATGTTTTTCTATCAGAAACATTTATGTCTTAATAATTTATCAGATAAATGGTTTCTGATTGAGCAATTTAAAAAATGTAAGCAAATCAATGGCAAAAGATACCAAGCAGTGTATTATAATAATACAATAATTTGAACTCATACATTAGACAGAACTGATAATGTCCCAAAAGCCCTTTTGATAGCTCAGTTGCATAAACATTCAGCTGAAATAACTAATAAAACATCTCAACTACTGCTCTGTGAAATCATGCCAGTATCATGAGCAGTATCTTTGAAAACTAATAGGTTGGCTCCAGAAAATAAACAAACCCCACAAAACCTCTCTGCATGTATATAATCTCTCCCTGGAAATGGTATTAATAGTCACATGAAGAAGAGAAATGAACTTCTCTCTTAGATGTGTGAATGGGACTTTGGAAATCAGAAGGGTCAGATTCCTTTGATATCAGGGATATTTATAGATTCCACCATTAGATCCAAAGAGTGTTTGTCATCACTCGTATGTGTGACACAGAGAATAAGGGAAGCAAATGTGATAAACTCCTTAAGAGGGAGCTGTCAAGGGCTCTTGATGTATTAGAAATAAGTCATCCTCTGAGTTACAGGATTTTCAGCTAAGTTGATCACAAGGAAAATAAAATATATTCTTAGGACTGTGCTTTGACAAACTTTGCTGCCTTTAGGGTTTTAGAGAAACGGAGGGAGATTTGAAAATGCTTTTGGAGGAAAGTTGCATATATATATTTCCTCTTTTTCTTACACGTGTATTACATGAATTAAACAAAAATTTCCAGGACAGTACTTAAGCTTCCTAAGAATAACGTTGCTGAAAGTCTTATCACCTTATAGGCATTCTGTAATAGCTGAATGGACTGTTTTCCCATCAGGCTTAAGGAGACTAGTCAATAATGTGTTGACAGTATGCAAAGTTATTTATAAAATGGATACCGTTCAGTTTAAATGAATGCACGTATTCTGCCAGGAACAGATTGTTTTCAAACTTAGCAATAGATAGGAATTCTCTTCCGTTATTTGATGAAATCCTATATTGATTATAAGCAATAAGTTCAGGAATGACAGATTTACCAATAAAAGCCACAACTCAACATGGAATATATGCAAATATCAATATATGTAATTATATATTATGATGACAAATGTCATCAATTTATTTAAGGTAAACCATTGAAATAAATACATATGAAGTGAAAAATCAAGTTAAGTGGAGTAACATGATTTTTTGTCCTTCTTATGTGTTTTCTAATTGAACTCTTTCTTTTTGTGCTAAGAGAGCACTACAGATTTTTGTTTAGTCACTGTCTATTTGATGTGCATTTACCTGCTCTGCTTAGACTAGATTCTTTGGCCAGTGTGTCCTTTCAGACTTCATGCCAAGGATCCTTATGGGTCTCTATGCCCGACAAAAGGACAAAAGGATCACTTTTAGTTCTTTCCCAGAGTAGGATTCCTTCTAATAGACTGACTGCTCTTCTTGTAAGGGTGCTAGTGTTAATGTCAACACTATTAACCAGTAAATTGTTTCTTTTTTTTTTTTTTTTTGCACAAAAAGCCTTCTAGCTGCTTTCTTTATAAGCTAGATACACTCAGACATATCCAGGGGCTTTATAAATAGAGAAAAAGAAAAATTTTTAGGGATCCAAGCAGTTCCTGCATGCAAAGCCTCAGCTACTGTTCTGGTCCTTGAACTGCTGCTGGGTCCTAGTCCTTTTTTCCCACTTGTCTCATGTTTCTTTGCTTGTGGGCTCCCTTTTAAAACAAGCTGGTCCTGGGCATCACACTGGTCGTAGATTCAGTGGACATCGTTCCCTGTAGGTGATAGGGACTAGACCTTGCCAGGCTTGACATCTCTTGTCCCACACAGTTGTTCGGCTGTAACCGAGCCAGCTGTGGTCCTCACATGCTCCCACCTGTCCTTATGATACATGTTCTGCCTTTCCTCCATTCACTTGGTAGAAAGACAGGAGGACAGCAGGACTAAACAACTGGGGAATAACCAATTGATGTAGATATATCAATCCTCTCCATTAAGAGAGCAAAACCATTACTCAGCCACTTGATGACTTAAAAGCATTTCAAAAGCTCATTGAATTCAAAGCAAAGGATATTGTCTTGCATTAGAAACTATTCAAGAGGAGTCACTTGCAGTGCATAACGGTTTGCAGGTGGAACTGGTTTCTCCTCCTATCAAGGGCAGCTAGACCAGTGTATGTGGCTACACCAGTGCCCAGTATTGTGGGCTCCAGCCATTAAAAATTGTAAGTTGAGGAACACCAATAAATAAGATCTCTTGAAGATTATGTTTGTTTGCTTTTAACAATGAACTTGAGTTGGTTTACTTGTTTCCTTCTCTGAATCTTCTAGACATATTTGTTTTGTATGTTTCAAGTCAAGAAAGCACTCTGCAAGAAAACTTATAAAAACAGCTGAAAAGACAAGCTGGTTCTGAAGGCAGAGTTTAAGAAGAAATATACATTTTTTTTAAAGTTCAGAAATCAGCAAACAGCTGAACACTTGTGCATTTTAAGAAGTGACTTCCTCTTTATTCTCACATGAAAGCTACTCCTCCTCAAATAATACACAAAAAGTAGTACTGGCCACACACCTAGTCCATTGCAATATAAAATAAAATAAGTTAGATGAAACCATGGCAGCTGAATCATACTTGCTGCTTCAACAAAGTGAGACAGAAGGTACTAAATTTCAAAGGGTAGATGCTTTTCCTCCTCTTTTACTTATCACTGTGATCTCTTGCAGTGGTAAGTACCTGAGGTAAGTCTAAACACCAAAGGTCACTCAGACTAAGATCTAAGTAACAATTCAGTGTTTGGTTTTACTACTATTTTGAGCATATATCCAGATACTATAATAATATATGTATACCCTTCCAAAGCATTTCGCATCTCAGTATTTTTACTGAAACCTATGTAAAAGTTAAAGTAAATAAGAAGCAGCCAACTGGCTACATTTCCTTCTCGGCACTGCTGTGCTGTACTGAAAACAGCACAAAGTGCAGCTATATCTGCTTCCAAGGCAGTGAAGATGCTGTCCTGGCAGCAAGTGTTAGTGCTGCTCTGGCAGGTACAAGTCACAGTCAGAGCTGGTTCCTACAAAACCAATGAATTTGCCATGAATGCCAGAAAAACACATAAAGAGAGACATAATTATGTGACTGGGGACAGATGAAAAAAAAAAAACCCCAAACCAAAACAAACCTGAAATATGTGTAATTCTCACATAGATTTTTTTACCTCTTGACTTTCCTCTGTTCCATGAAAATAATTTTCAAAATAATGTTTATGAGCCCATAGCATCTGTCCAACCTTGACAATAGGCAATACATTATTTGTGGATGAGAGGAATAGAGTAAGTCAGCATACATTATGATTAAGTGCTACAGAAGTTTATCACTTCAAAACCAGAATACATGTGAATATCAGCTGCTCCACTACTCCAGAGCTACTTACTGCATCTTGCTATGTAGTGCCTGATAAAATCTGCAAGTGGGAAAGAATAGCTGAAAAAAACAACACAGGGTGGTTCACTCCTATGCCATAGGTACTCTGTGTCTCCTAATTCATGGGTTGAAGTCCACAGAGAAGCTCACAGGAAAGCTTTTCTTTATTTTAATGTTAGGTGCTGGGAGGGTAACCGTATATTTGGTCTGGTGTCCTACCCTTTAACTGCAGCTTACAAATATTCCAGTTACCTGGATTTTTTAAAAAGAGGCAAGATAGAACACCAGAAGACCCATTACTGGATCATAGGACACACAAGGTAAGGATGAGAGAACTGGGTTTTTCAGCCTTAAGATGGGAAGTTTATTGAGAGACCTTGATGTGGTCTGCAGTCACATAAGAAGAGGATGTGGAGAAGGCTCTCCTCAAAAATGTACAATGAGAGGGCTAGACGCACTGATCACAACATGCAAAACAAGAAATTCTGGCCAAATAGAAGAAAATTTTCACCATGAAGGCCATCAGCTGAAGCAGGCTTTCCAGAGAGGTTGTGGAATCTCCATCCTTGGAAACACTCAAAACTCAACAGGATGAGGTTGAGTTACATGCTACATGACTCGCTTGCTTTCAGCAGGAGTTGGACAAGAGGCACTCCCAGGCCCCTTACCCCACCAGGTGACTCTGCTGAGCAGAAGTCCTGGCTGCTATGATAGATCAAGCACTGCTTGCATACCCACTTCCCACAAAATCCTGGGTATTATTCTGAGGAAAGTGTTTCTTATCTTTTAGAGTGGAAGCCACACAACAGTACTCTGAATCCCAAACCAGATCATATGTGTGTGACCCAAAGAGTCTCAGCCCCATCAGCTTCCCAGAAGTGCACCTTCATGCAAACAATCTCACAGACCTGAGCTGACTTACAAAGACACACACACTGCAGACAGCAGTAGACATTCTCAAACTAAGTATCAAAACGGCTTATCTTTTCACTACATTTGCCCATTTAAGTAAATTTTTTTCCTCATTTGGGAATGAAGCACAGGCCAATTATAAAATACGTTAAATGCTTTTCCTTAACCACCTTCTCTCCTTAAGCTGACAAACATATAAATTAGATGAATTATTATTTTCCAGTTCTATTTTCTCTGACTGGACAGCTTATTTGTTCCATCTGTGTTCTCAGCAGTTTCACATATCAATGTGAGGGGTTACTGTATGTTTCCAGGCAGCTAGCGAAAAAAATGTAATCTGTACCGCACCTCCTGGGATCTGGTTTAACACCCATCCATCAAAGGCAGCATCCTTTGATCTCATTATGTTGCTTACGGACCCCTCCTCCTTCATGGTTGTTGAGCAGCAGCTTGCAATGCCTGCAGCTGGATGGGAAACCAGTTTTCCATCCGCACTCGAAGGGACAGCTGCCAGGTGCATGAGGCAATGCTGTGGGTATGGATGCACTGTGTATCTGTCTGTACAGCCTATAAAAGCAGCCTATCCCTACCCAGTCAGTTGCTTAAACAGTCTAAATGGCCACTTTTTCAGAAATCAGCTCTGTGCTTTGAGAAAAGATACTGTCAGCCATGAGGAATGTAAAAAAGTTGCCTGTAGTAACAAAATTATCTCTGTTTCCTGGTTTCCTTCACAAACACACACAGAAAGAATTGTTCTGCACCAAATAACAGCCATGTTTGAGACAGAACAGAAGTCTTTGTTTCCAATTTGATTTTATTTCAGTTCCCACCCTGCCCAAATGCTGCCAACTATTATCATATTAACAGCAGATTTGAAAATCATTCTTGCTTTCCAGAGCAGAGATATTCAAGTCCAGCCTCATATGACATGGTTAAAGTTTCAGTGTTCTCCAGTCATAGAGTAATTAACTCAGCCCTAATTAATTAAAACTAGAAGTTTCTTTTATTCAACCATCTAAAATACCAAATTCCACTGATTTCCTGCAGAGATATACACAGGCACAACAATTCCCACTGCAATCTTTCATTATTCTTTACATAGATACTGTGCCATATTCCCTCTAGACTTTTACTGATGTGGCTGTACTGACACTGGTGGAATTATTCTTGATTTACATTGGCACAGAAGAGATCAGCATCAGGCCTATTGGGATAAGATACTTCCTCCCTATGGTCATATTTACTCAAGACTACAAGGAAAAAAAGCCCAAACATTAATCAAACAGCTTCAATGTACCAACATTTTTCATGAGGAAATAAAGAAATAAATAATAATTAGAATCTGTTTTAGGGAGATCTGCTGCACTTTGTGGTTACCTGGAAGAATGAGAACATCACCAATCCAGCAAAATAGAGTTCACGCTGGTGTTTCGTTTTACACGTATATATGATGTTCTTTATCCAATGCTGCTTAAGAACTAGACAGTTTTGGGAAAAAAAAAAACAACCAAACAAAAACAACCCCAAGAAATGTTTCTTTCAAAAAGGGGGACAGTTTTCAGTATAAACTGAGAAAGCAATCGAGGCAAAACTAGGGTCACTTTAAGCAGCTCTCACTTTCTGTGTCATTTCTATGCACATTTTTACCAGCTCTGGTAAAAACCACAAGAACAGACCACCAAGAACTGCTGTGTTTGTCTTGTGGTGTTTCATCAGCTGAAACTGTTAGGAAGGATGGGGAAAACAACCAAAAAAGAGACATGTGATAAATGAAGATTGTCAAGGATAGGCAAGTGAGTGACAGAAGCGGCTTCACTGAGAAAGGAAGATGAATTCTTGAAAAGACTTTCATTTTGGTGAATAATTTCGTCTCTATTTCTGTTCAACATATCAAGACCAGTACTGTCTGAAAAACTTTTTGTTTTTTTGTTGAGTTTGTTTTTTTTTTAGATGCTAATTAGCATTAGCAAGTGAGCACATAACTTCTCATGCATGTCAGTTTAGGAAATTAAGTGTATGTCCTTAGGGTGCTCAGGTCTGGGGTGGTAAGAACAACACAAGAACTTAAAATAAACAGAAGCTGTAAACATATTGAAATAATGCCACTTGTGATAATGTTTCAGCAGGCTGTTTAAAAGAGTGGTGGAAATTCTCTGTGTGCATAGAAAGTTTGTTTAGCCATAAAGCTTGGCCAGCAGATCTCTTTCAGCTGTCATCTGCCCCCATAACATCTCTGAATTCATCTATGAAACTACAAGTTACATGATGGAGTCAAGAAGCCTTAAAGGCAGCCCTAAGAGGCCTTTTCCAGCAAAAGACTTTCACTTATATTAATATGAATGCTTTGCACAGAGAGTTCGCAAACGGTGTGCAAGAAGTTAAGCAGAGACTGCTAGCCCCTCATCCTAGTATAGCAGGCTGGACATGAAGAGCAGTGATTTAGCTCTACATCAGTATTATTCCACCCACAAGCTTTGAAGACATGCAGAATATAAATTTTCTTAGGAGTTCTCACCACTGATGTAGCACACACAAAAAAAAAAAAAGTCTGCAGCTGAATATCCTCCTTTGAATTAAAATAAGAAAAAAGGATTTTCCCCACACACGCCTATCACACTTGTGATAAAAGAAGCATTATTTTGCAACCTTTTCTGGTGGTCAAGCTTTCCCTGTGCAATCAGGGCACATTTTCTAGGTTTTATTTTTCCTACAATATGAGGCCTATTTTAATTCATTCTTCAATGAAAAATTAGGTTCTTATGTGCTGACCTGACTCGGGGCTTTCCAAAAGACCACAAAATATCATTGTGATTACAGTCAAATCAAGAACACTGTCAACACTGGAAAAAACACAAAACAAAATATCCATCAGCAAAACACCATCTTTTCAAAGCGGGTGCTTATGGAGAGAGAACTCTAGTTTTCTTAGAATTCCCCCTTAGGTAAATTTTGCATTATACGCCATCTATGGCTTATTGGCAGATTGGGTTGATCTGTCACAACCTGTGACCCAAAAGGATCATAAAAGGCTATTCTCCAGATCCTAAGGCTCACTCTGCACACACCAGCAGAGACTACAATGGATGTCAGAGGTAGCTGGATGCCAGAAAATGGAAATAGTTGTGTGAGCCTACCAAAAGGCCAACTGTGTTTCTTATGCTCCCTTTCACTCAGGCTAAAGTAACACCACTGACGTTCAGCGAATCTTCCTCTTCTACATCTGGTTTTTGAAGAATCAAGACAAAGGCAATGGGAAAAGCAACAGGCAAAGCTGAATTAGACACTGGTTAGTATAAACATATTTGCAACTGTGTCCTCAAACCCTGCCCTGAGGTGTCAGTGCCAGCAGGAACTGATGGATATCTGAGAAAATGGTTTAATTTACCAAGTTTATTTCATTTAGAAGGACTACTTCCAGGAGTACACAGAAAGAATCATTCTTAAATCAATGTCTGAGAAGCTTCGTGTCCAGAAAGAGCTACTCCTTTCTTCATACTCTTCTCTAGAGACCAGTGGGACAGACAATTCAAAGGACTTACACCTTATTTCTCCAGAATAGAAATCTGTGCCTTTGGGCTTGCTGCTGTCTCAGCATGCATATAATCTTCACTTGTGTTTTTCTGAAGCTTGCCCACAAGTTATAAGCCTTGTAGTGACTCATACAAACAATGATAGTTTGCCATCAAATAAGCTTAAAATTAAAGATAGTAAAAAAAAAAAAAAGCAATTTAGGAGAAACATTTTCCTTATTTTAAGGGATCGAAATTTTTAACTTTCAAACAGGCTTTGCAGAAAGGTAAAAGAATAATCTTATTTGCAAATGTATTTGTGCAAATTAATTATATTTCTGTCCTGATTTTGTCTGGAGTAGAGTTAATTTTCCTCCCAGTAGCTGGTGCAGTGCTGTGTTTTGGCTTCAGTCTCAGAACAATGCTGATAACACACCAATGTTTTAGTTGTTGCTAAGTAATAATCACTCTAATCAAGGACTTTTCAGTCTCTCATGCTCTGCCAGTGTAGAGGGACACAAGGAGCCAGAAGGGAAAAGAGATAGGACAAACCCAAACCAGCCAAATGGGGATTCCATATCACAGCACAACATGCTGGGTATATAACCTAGGGGGAGCTACCTGGTAGGGATCTCTCATTGCTCAGGTCAGGCTGTGTATCAGTCAGTGGGTGATGAGCAATTGTATTGTGCATCACTTGTGCTTATTGTTCTTTTCTTTCCCTTTCCCCTTTAGTTTGTCTCTCCTTGTTATTCCCATCATCATTATTGTTGTTATTATTATTTTATTACTATTATTATTAATTATGTACATTAGATATTAAACTGTCCTTATCTCAACCTGTGGGGCTTGCATTGTTCTGATTCTCCTCCTCATTGTGCCCCTGGTGGGGGGGAAGGAGAGGGGTGAGTAAGCGGCTGTGTGGTGCTGAGTTACTGGCTGGGCTTAAACTACTACAGCTTCTCAAATGAGTGCTCACACAGACAAACTTTCAGGTTCAAGAACTCATGTGTAACAACTGCCATCATTTAGTTAATTTCTGTAGAAACATTTCTGATCAAGCAGATTAATTTTAAAATGTGCAAAGTGAACAGAAGCACAGAATCACAGAATCCCAAGGTTGGAACGGACCTCAAAAGATCGTCTAGTCCAGCCCCCCTGCAAGAGCAGGGAAACCTAGAGTACATACAGAGGTGCAGCAGTTCACACTACATCCAAAACAATTCCTGCTCAACATTGCTAATTAGAAAATCCCAGCAGAACAAGTAATAGGATACTTTCTAGCACTATTGAAAATCTGAAAACCCACAAATTCCAAACACTCCAAAAAGAGAAGAACTCCCAGTGAAACAAATTTATTCCATATGAAAGCTTTACAGATCTTGTTCAAAGCCTCAACAAATGCAAATATCATTGCTGCATATAGACTCTAAGCTGATGTAATTTGCCATAGCTCCATGGAAGTCAGTGATGATACATTGATTTCCACTAATGAGGGTCTGACCTAAAAAAATGCTGCATTCATTTACTGAAGAAATGTTCCCTCTCCCTCCCCCTTTCAAACTTTATTTAGCTTTATTTAAGGGGACCAGAAGTGCTGAATTAGTATATAAGTACATTCAGCATCTGCACCCTGAGCCTTGCAGAACATAAGTGCAAGAACGACGAAAGAAGTTCACCACTGTGCCATAACATACTATAGATTGAGATAATCACTGTAATAGATAAAGAAAGTGCAACATAGAAGGTGTTCTGAAAAAGTCTTCAGTTGTCTAGAAAACCCCTTCCAGCAACTGGGAAACAAGTTAGGTGGTTTCATGACTCCAGATACAAATAAAGTTACCAGCATTTAGAAATTAAAGAATATTAGAAAAGAGTTTACTTGGTTCATTCCTCAAAAAAGTTTTCCAGAAGAAATCTTCAGAGAAACAAGGTAGATTGGAATAATAAAAATAATTTGAGACCTATCAGGTGTTTAGCAGTGTTTTTTTCCTCCTAACAAAGTACTAAGTTTTTTCCTGCTATACTGTAAGAATGGAATATAACTTTTCTTAAGAAGAGTGACGAGTGACCCAGTTTTTGAGGTAGCATTCATATTGTTATCCACTGGGTATTATGTTTAAAAGATTATCTTGACATTAGAAAGAAGCTTTTTTGTATTTTTTATCCAGTTAAATTTTGAATTCCATGCTTACAGAGAAAACTAAGCTGATAAGAGAGAAGAAAAAAGGTTTCAAACAAGTGTTCCATTAAAGCAAAACAACTTTAAAGATACAAATTTCCAAAATTTCCTTTTGGGTTCCATTTCTCAAGCAAAGCATTTGCTGGATGATTTATTTGACATTATCCCTATCTAGGACCCAAAAGTTACACACAATGAGGTTCCTTAGGTTGCAGCAATTTTAAGTAGGACACTTATTTTCCCCACTGAATACAGCAAAGCCCCAGGCACCCAATGTACTTCCCTGCCACTTATCAGAAGTGTTCACTTTGGTTTAGAAGCTGGGAATCTACCATGACTGGGAGTCACAGCTACGACTATTTAAAGAAAGCATTTTCTTCTTGCACCTTGATAGAACTGGAACCCACAGTATGCAAAGAGTATTTTTAATTTAAAAAATTCTTTCACCAGCATCACAGGTACAAAATTTCTATTATGCAAGAAAGCAACCCATGAAAGTAATTAATGCAAGAAAATCTAATTTGCCTGTTCAAGCAACAGTTAAAAATGTACACATGCCAAATTTGCTCACATGCTTTCTTTTCTTGATCAAAATACAAAGATTCTTGTTTGAGTTTGTCAGTGATCAAAATCTAACTGGAAATGAGATTTGAATGAGGAGTTGGTTGCCAGACCAGCTAAATAACTTCAGCCTTATTTCAGCCTTTCAAAGGTTCTAGTTGTTTTCTAATTTCATACCTTTTATACAAGGATGACATATTCCAAGCTATTTTTGTTTTATTCCTATTATGTCCCTATATCATCCATTGTGTTCATCATGTAGACTCTTGCAGGGCTTACTGCAGTGGTTACAACCTACAGAGGTTAACCTGAAATACACCAGAAACATCCTGATTTAAGGCCAGAAGGAAACTTGTACCACTTACTTTTCTATGAGAGTAACTCAGACATGTAATATAAAAATATTTGTATAGTTTTGAGATGTAAAAGCTGACCATATAATCATAATTTTATTTTCTACATAATTATAGTCATTTTGTAACATATCCAAAATATAAACACAAAGGAAATGTAGTTTCCTGCAACAGCTTGTAAAAACACTGTTTTTAACTTAAACTCACAAAACCGCTGTCATTCCTTATGCTAATGGTGCCTGGAACTGCAGAAAAGAATCCTAAAGCATTGTTGTTTTATAAAATATATTGATTAAACAGATGACTGAATTTGGAAATTTCAAAGTTCAAATAGTGAAATGTCCTTAGTGATACAAGGAAAGTTTTGCATATTGTCAGTGGAACAAAGGAGCAAAGAGCATTTGCACAAAGTGGTTTTGATATCAATAGGCAGAATTGTCACAGCTATGAATCATCATAAAAAAAGGGCTTTTAACACACAATACAAAACCTCATAAAACATTGTTTAGTGAATCACAGATTTAAAAAAAAACCAACCATCAAACCCCAAACTATGTAACTCCTTTTAACCTTTTTTTCCCCTATCATAATAACATATAACAAAACACAGAAAATGAATTTCTACAGTTTAGTGTCCTATTACATGTGACCTCAAATGAATAACAATTGTTCTCTTTCCTTTAACGTTGCTATGAATCTTTGAGAAAATATGAAGACTTAAAAAAACCCAGCATTTCTTTCAATACTGTTGCTAGAGTGGTTAAAGATTAGCATTCACTGGATTGTTTCTCCCTTTTTGTGGTGATAGTTCCATAATATCACTTGCATTTTATCTACCTATTTTTTTACATTCTCTGAACCTGCTTTCATATCCTCACAGGGCAGATAAATATTAGGGAAACAGTATTCTAGTCCTTTTACCTTTTTTCATTGTGAAGAAAACTGACACTTTTGTGTGGAATAGGTAGGCTCCAGAAATACAGCATATCAAGCTTACCATGGTGAAGTGAAATGCAACTTGTACAGATAAATCAGATAAGATTTATGCTGTGTACCCATATGAAATATTCTGCTTTGTTCACCACTCAAGCTGTACCAAACAGGGAATTGTTTTATACATATTAGTGATTTCAAAAAGGAGATGAGTCTCCAAAGAGGCTAGGTAGCATGTAACAGAGCTGCATGGTGTCACACACATACAGCCCATAGACCATGGGAGCCCAACTGATCCAGCTGGTGCATCTATAATAGCATGCAGGACCCCAAGGATTTCTTCCCCATTGTCCCAGGGGAAACCTCAGTTCCAAGACCAGCTGCTAGAAACACACAGATTTGCAGGTTTGGTTGGTTTGCTAATGTGACACTTGCATATGGGACAGAACTGAATGATGAAAGTAAGTAATTGAAAATTTTCTGTTATTTAATTTTTGTTATTTTAATAAACTAGGATATATTTTCTCTTAAAAAGTGTTTTGCAGCAATAAATATATAAACCAAAATATGTTTCTTATTCATGGATCTGCTGGTAGTTTTTCATTATCTGGTTTAGCTCTACAAAGTAAGCGTTTAAATAGTGAATACAGACTGCATGAGATTAGTTGGCATATAGCTGCTTCTTTCCCTTATTCTGGACTCCCTTATCAGAAATTCATAGAAAGGAATCCATAACCTGATGGCCTTTAAAGACAGAAGGTAATATATAAATTTCCAATGCTATCTGAAAACATATTACGATGAATTCTTCAAAGAATTTCCATGGAACTCAGAATAAGATAAGTGTAAAAACTCTAAATCTGTGATGACAGTTAATCTAAAACAAGGGAGCCCCTTTTCTAAACAAGGCACCTTCTTGAATGGAACTGCCTCACCAAGCTTTAAGCTCATTGCTCTAAAGACTAATTTAAAAAATCCCCTCAGTGAAAGATGATTTTGATGAGACTGACACATCTTTAAGGTCTCTCACGCCTTCTTATGCAATACTTGGCAAGTGTTATTGCATATTTACAAAACAATAAATACAGTGTGAAAAGCCAGCTGTGAACTGCTAGAAGTACACTGAAGTCAGTGATACCCATTTTCAGAGTATGTGTGACAATATCCTTACACCAAAGATTAAACAGAGAAAAAGAAAGCCTAGATCTTCTGCACTGCCACTGGTGAAAAAAAATATTTGAAGTCAAAGTATTAACTGTGTGCATATAATCTTTGGTCCACCAAGACCCTAAATCACCTTGTGCATGAACTGCTTTTTGCTGACAATGTTGCGCTTGTTGACCACACAGAAGCAGCTCTGCAGTGATTAAGATCTTCCTTTACAGAGGCAGCTGAGCTTTTTGGGCTGGAAATCAGCTTGAAGAAGACAGTGGTTCTCTACCAACCTGCACCACAAGAAGATTATCATCATTCCCACATTACCATTGGTGAGTCAGAGCTTAAGTCAGTTCAGCAGTTCAGCTATGTGGGAAGTATTATTTCCTCGGACACCACGATGGACAAAGAGATAGATAACAGAATAGCAAAACATGTAGAGCCTTCAGAAAACTCCATAAAAGAGTCTGGTGCAATAAACACCTGAAGAAAAGTACAAAGATTAGTGTCTATAGAGCCATTGTACTGTCTGCTCTTTTATATGGGTCTGAATCATGGGTTATCTGCCGCCATCACCTGCGACTCCTCGAATGCTTCCATCAGCGCTGCCTTTGTACAATTATAAACATCCATTGGACTGACTGTGTTAAATGTTACTGGCCTTGAGCAGGCAGGGGTCACCAGTATCGAGGTCATATTGCTGAAATTGCAGCCGCGCTGGGCAGTGCACGTCTCCAGGATGGAGGATTACCACCTCCCTAAGACTGTGTTTTATGGTGAACTTGCCACCAGCTGCCACAAGAGAAGTTCCCCAAAGAGGAGATATAGGAACTCCCTGAAAGAATATCTCAGCCTTGGCCATATTGACTATGATCACTGGCCCACCTTGGCCTCCAATCAGGAGACTTGGAGACACACTATACATAACACTGTTGTCTCCTTTGAGAACACATGCAGAAGTAGTCTCGAGGAGAAAAGATAACATAGAATCATGCCTCGCCTATACCACTCAAGGAGACCTTTCACTGTGCTTTTTGCAACCAGATTTGCCTATCCCACATTGGCCTTTATAGTCATCAGTGTAGGTAAGCCCTTCCCAAATCTTTGTTCGTGAAGTCAAGACATCATCAGCTCTTGCACTGGGCACAGGCATGTATGCAAAGCTCAATCATAAGCACTAAACTACGTTTTACCCACAAGGGATTGAGCACTGAGAAGGAAGAAAAATTAAAATCAATAAGGTGAGAGCAAAAGAAAAGAAACTGGAAAAATTCATCAAGATCAGAAAAAAAGAATCAAAAATGAAACTGGTATCTGCATATGGCAGGGTGTTAAAATTAATTTTATAATAATTCAGGGAACACAGAAATGAATGCTGATGGTGAGCATGTGCCCTAAGATGTGTGTGAGGGCCATTCCTTGCAATCTGACAGACTCTGGTGCTTGTAGAACACTCTGGTCAGCAGAAAGCAGTCTCCATTTTTAGACTTACAAATACAGTGTTGATAGTGTTGGGAACACTGTTAATCCCTCATGTTCTTTCGCTGACTTTCTAAGGACTTCTAGCTGATTCTGTTGCCATATCTCTCCAGAATGGAACAACCAGTGTCATGGTTTAAAATCCAACCACAGTGTCTCTCTCACCCACCCCCCCCAGTCTTTTTTTTTCACATATAAGTTCTGTGGGCTTTTTTTTCTCCTTCACTGTCTTTCAGCATGGTCGTGGGCACTTGAAATCAGAATTAAGCCAAAGAGAAGAGAACATTCTTAGTAAAAGTAATAGGCAGCCTTTTGACCATCTTTGCTATCATGCCTCTCCTTCCCTTCCTCTAGTTCCTTCCAGAAACATAGGCAGCAGACACATTTTTGTCCCAGTGCTCTTGCTACCCAAATATTGGGTAACATGACATCCACTATTAAAAAATATTAATGAATGCCATGCTAGAAAGTCTTATGCTCCTATCGTGTAAAGAACTTGCCTTTTTCCTGAATCATTAACTTGGGGTATTAGATTCTGCAAGTAGCTGGAGTTTCTTTTAGTCATACTGCAACAGATATTACTCCCTCATGCCAACACAACTTGAAAAAGAAAATTATCCTGGGAAAAGAAGAACACTGTATGGTACAGAGTCAGGCTGTTCCAATGACTGCTATCCTTGCAGCTCACAGACAGAAAGCAGACCATACCCAGAAAAAAAAGTGATACAATGAGGTGCCAGCAGCACATCTCCAGGTGCTCCATCAAGAAGTTTGACTGACATCAATGCTGCCACATTTAACTGCTGCTAACCACATGTCCTGATTTCAGCTGGTATAATTTTTCCCTCAGTACCTGGTGCAGTGCTGTGTTTTGGCTTTAGTCTGGGAACAATGCTGATAACACACCGATGTTTTACTTGTTGCTGAGTAATGCTTACCCTGATCAAGGACTTTTCAGTCTCATGCTCTGCCAGTGAGGAGGGGCACGGAAAGATGGGAGGGAGCAGAGACAGGACACATGACCCATACTAGCTAAAGGGGTATTCCATAACATGGCACCTCACACCCACTATATAAACTAGGGAGAGTCAACTGGAAGGGCAGATCACTGCTCAGGCAGGGCTGGGTGAGCAGTTGTGCTGTGTATCACTTGTTTGTTGTGGGGTTTATTCCTCTCTATTTAGTTTGATTATTATTTTAATTATATTATTATTATTAATATATTTTAGTTAAATTATTAAACTGTTCTTAAAGCCCTCAGGATTTACCATTTTTTCCTGATTTTCCTCTCCATCCTACTGCAAGGGGAGGGGAAACTGAGTGGCTGTGTAGTACTTAGTTGCCAGCTGGGGTTAAAACATGACAACACACAACCCTACTTTCTCTGTGGAGCACTGGCTGCACCCATGCACGTGGTCACTTCCTCCTTGCACAAGACACACATTTTTTTCCTAACACTACCTAAGTGTCTTTGTGTAGCTTTTTCAGGGAAAGTGCTGATGCAACAGTTCTGCTTGTGGATCTGCTCAAACTGCCAAAATAAAATGCGGGATGTGTGTATTTCAAAATAACTCACAGAAAAATCTCTTTCTTGACAGGTAACACTGATTTCAAATCTGTGCTCTGCTGCTGCTCCCATTGACAACACATGACAAGCTCTCTGACAGTGATTGCAATTCCTGAAGGAAACAGAGGGATTGTTACTTGCCCTTCAGCAGTGTGCTGCCATCAGGAGCCTATTTAAGCTTGTGAAACATGGAAGGTCATTCACTCCCATCCCACTTTTGTTTTCATATTTCTCTGTGGAAAAAAGTTTTCTTAATTTCTATTATTATTCCCCTGATGTTTTAATTCAGTGATGAGACTTCTTCAGACAAAGGAAGAAATGTGGTAATTTTAATTTTAGCACTTTAACTACATGTATTACTTCTACCTTATCAACATATATCTATTACTTTACCCAGTCATGCGTTAATCTATGTAGCAGCCAACACAGGAGGTTATACAGTCATCTCTAGCACTCCACAGATATGTGTTTTCTATTATTACTGTACTCAGAAAGCTCTTCTCCCTGAGGAGGCTTCTAATGTGATATTTAGCTTGAATCCTAGTGCAGCTAAGCTCCATTAAAACCATTCACATGCACTCAAGGGGAACTGTAAATAATGCAAAAATAAATCAATACTAATCTGGAATTGTTTATGTGTAATTCTCATGGAGCTCTTTATTTATGACTCCAGCCACAACCCGTGCCACAGGTTCTGACTGGTTACCCTTTCACAGTCATGGCAGGGTTTTCAGGAGTATGTAACGCCAATGGCACTCTTATGGATCATATACAAAATATAAGGAGAATGGCCTTCTCTCTCTATAAATATATTTAAGACTATATAGAGTATATAGTCTTTAGAATATATTCTTCTCCAGAGAAGAATAAAGTTAAAGATGGAAAATAAATAACATACCTTCAGAGCTGCTCACTCTTGTGGAGCTTAACTTTCTGATCCTATGAGGTGATTTTGTTTTATTTATCCAGCTTTTCAAGCATAAACAGACTATGAAAACAACTGTGATTTACTCTAAATCTTAAAAGAAGGAAACTGTGCTTCTGTATTGCACCTATTATATCAGCAGACTGTATTTGTGCATGTATATTCCATGGTAGAAAAAAAGTCAATCATTTGTAATCATTTATTGAAAAAATATTTGAATTCACTTTTGGGCCTCGAAAATACAACCATAAAGTAATAATAAATATTTAATTCTCAAGGTATATATATATTTCTCTTAAAGATAGATTCCTATGACCAAAGCCCTTTAAAATCTTCTAAATGTGTTCTATTGAGAAATCATTCTGAACTAGGTAGCTTCCTGGACAGTAAAATGCCTTCCTTCTTCTCCCCTCTGCCCCAGTTGTGTTTATCTTGTTGTGATTTTTCTTGTTTTCTTTTTCTGCTCATCAACCCCCTCTGGAATACCAACCAAAAAAAAAAAAGCTGCATTTTCAAACAGCAAATTAAATATGATTTTGAGGAAAACAGCTCCTTGCAGGGTCCTAGCTGTATATTTTGCTAATTAAAAAGTAGCATACAGATTGCTGATGGAGATTCTAATAACTAATATTAAAGCACTAATACTATGAGCTCAGGGTTTTGTACAACACAGCAAACCGTATGCTGCAGGGCTTGGGATTTCTCTCCAGCTGTCAGCTGACGGTATCTCTGGGTTCCTGTTAATTGGCAACACACCAAGGCAAACAAGCCAGCTAATTCCAGAACAGAGAACTGATTAACTTCAGGTGTATATACATATTTATAAAGAGAGTGTTGCTTTTGTCTCAATAATCAAAATAGGTTTGGTTTTCAATTTTGAAAACTGTGGACCACAAAATTATTAATGGCATAAAACCCACACAGGACTAGTTCTTTCAACTAAATGTTTCACAGCTGTGTAATGTCAAAAAGATGCACATGTATGTAGAACACTGGAAATAATTACTGTATCATTCCTCTTTACTCATAAAAGCATCACAATTATCTTTCCACTATATCTGATAAAGAGAATACAGACATTTTTTAAGAATATAACATTTTAGTAGTGAAAAATCACATTAAAATAGACCAGTTTTGTTTTCACTCTTTTCCTGTTTAAGTTCCTACACATTTACCATAAAGCCATGAATTGATAAAAATCACATCTTTTTAGATCTATAATGGTGTAAAATATTTTCTTAGATTTTTTTTACTATGAATGAGAAAGATTGGGTCAGCAGGTGCCACTCTCCACTGCTGTGTACACTAGGCAGTTTCGTTCCGCAGTTTCAAGCCTAATATTTAGAGGGTTCAAGATCCTATTTAGCAGTCAGGAAAGCAATTCTACTTTATGACCAGAATTTTGTGAATCTTCCTTTTGTGAAGAAAACTAAAGAAATGAAAGACCTGGGAAAATAAAGCAACTTTGATAGGCATGCTGCAATGTGGCTGCATTAGAAAACTGTAGATGGAAAAGACAAATGGTGGCCTAAAGCAATTTCTGATTCTATTTTGCTCCTATGCATGCCTGATTCCCTTACAAACTAGAATGTGCAACTTTTGATAAGGCCACGTAAGTTTTATTCTTTTTTATGACCATGCTCGAAGCATGGTCATAAAATATATACACTGGTATATTTTTAATACAACAATTCAATTCAATATTCAATATTGAATAACAGAGGCATAAAGAGCAGAGGTTGGAACCCCATTTCTGGCCAATAGAAATAGAGTTATCAATTTTATACAAGAAGTGGGTGTCTTGTACTTCTAGGCCCACCACTTTAGCATTCTTAGTTTCTGGGTGGCCCAATTGCAAGAAAAGGATGAAAGATGCTTTTGTAGAAAAAGTCCATTAGTCTGATGGTGTTTTCCTGGTGAGGGGAGCTGTGATTTTAAACTCTCTGAAGATGGGACTGGCCTTGAGATTTGGCCTACCACTTCCTAGCCCAAATCAATAGAACACATCTGTGGTTACAAGTAGAATTATTATGCTGACACATGGTCAACTGTCATTAGCTTTTTTATTTCTGAGTAAAAACATATATTATCAGACCCCATCTTCTGCTCAAAGATGGGCAATAGTGTGTTAATCTGTATTTTGCCCTGTGTTCTATGATCAGGTTATCTACATTTACTAGTATGACTTATCAACAGAAAATGAATTGACTTGACAAGTAAGTTCAGCTAGCAGAAAAGACAGAGGGCATTAGGCTTCGTTATCATTATAAGACTGAAGACTTTATTCTAGGACTCTCTCCACCATCTGTTTTATAATTCAGAGCAAATCCAGAGTAAGAAACAAAACTTTCTGCACCAAGCCCTTGCTACTGTGAGCTCCCAACAGTTTCTCCTTCTAACAGGTTTTCTTACTGGTAAAATTATAAATCTGGCAATTATTTTTAAGTGTTTTGGATTTTTTTTCCACCAAGTAAAGTCTTAACTTTATATGAAGCGTTCTTTCCCTGAAGATCATTGTGCCCCTTCTGAACACTGTCCACGCTTGTTAAATTAAGCCATTATATAGCACAGTGTGCAGCTATGGCTGCAGGCAGGAGTAGGAATCCTGGAAGACATGTATTCAAATATTAAAAGATGATATACAGTATTTTTTGTTTCCTGAATTAGCAAATCAACAGAAAAGAGGCTTATGCTTATATAAAGTATTTCAACTTGAGTGTGACAACATTAATTATCTACTGTAACATGCTGATTTATAATTATGAAATCAGTAATTTAATTGGCATCTAATGCAGTAAAAACGTTCCTGCTAGTGTTATTATCTAAGTGTCTGTGCTTGATGCTTTTAAACTTAGTTAAGCTGTCAAAAAACATTATTCTGTTATACTCTTATACCTGCAAAGCTGATAATTATTTCACACAAATGTTTTAAAAAGTGCTACTACATGACTGAGGAAGATACTATCTACACATTTCAGTCAAACAAGCGAAGGTCATTGCTGGTCATCAAGCATATTTCTTACTGTTGGTAGAAACAGTGATTACCTATACTCCTAGGGAAGAGAAGCTGCCTCTGAATCACATGAAAGTGATTGACATGTGGATTACTGATTATGTCAATCTGACCGTCTGAGCTTCATTCCTGGATTCAACTGCTTGTTGGCATCTGTGTGTTTGTAGGTTTATGGTAGCTTAATATGAACTACAGATTAATGTAGCATCCATCAAAAGATGAAAGTAGCCACTTCAATGGGGCAGAGATGAGCAATGCAAAAGCTGGGGTAAGATAAGCCAGTTCACTATAGTTGAGGTACTGTATGTTAAAGAGCCTGGGGACTAGTTTTATTCCTGCTAGTCCTTTCACTCCTGAACTTAAGATGATAGCTAGAACAGCAGGCAGTTCTTCAACCTTGTAGGCTTGGGTGAAGAGCCTGATCTTCAGAGAGGGAGTCACACAAAGGGAATATATCAGAATAACCTTAATAGGACAGTGATCTGCATGAGTGATGCTCTGTCAAAGAAAGAATCCAACTTAAAAACTGGATACAGCAGGTGGTAGAAGACAGGGAGGAGAATAAAAAACCCAGTGCTGTAGTTAGTAAATCATTCTACAATGGTTTCTTAGCCCTGCTCTACATGACGTATTGTGCCTGTGTAACTATTCCTGTGATGGAAGGGATTCCTTCCACTGAAATTGTTTTACCTCTCCAGCTGCTAATGGGACTGAAGTACTACCACTCTAAGCAGTTCATTAAAACCTATGGGAATAAGCCTGGATAAGAAAGATATAACTGATGACATAACAACCTGAGCTGCTGAAATATTTAGGCATAATTTTCAGTTATTGCATGCTAGCCTTTTTCAGCTTCCTGGTACAGTTGAAGTGCTGCAACTGCTGAGTGTGGACAAAGCCATTTTATCAGATCATTTTAGAAGACTGTGAATTCCTTATAGTATCCTTAATTTTGATATAAATAAAAGTATTCTACTAAAAGCTGCTAAGCTAAAGATAACTATAAGCACATCAAGAAAAATATAGTGTTACCAGGAGCATGGCCTATGAGGATTCCTGAAGGCAGATATATATAGCTTCATACTAAAAGTATCATGCTGTCAGATGTGTGGGTATGGAATAGGATTCAACTTGCGTTAGCTAAAAGCTAAGCACCAAACTTCAATAGGAATCCTACTGCAGCCAGTGGAGACAGGTATCCCCCTGGGGTGGTCCATCCCTTCCCAAGACAGTGCTGCAGTGTCACACAGTGTCTTTGTGTTTTCTGTCACAAAGGGCCTTCTACTTGCAACTCCAAAGAATGTCTGTTACTCACAAAGTCACCACAACAGTGTTTTCCCAAAACCTTATAGCAGTATTATCCCACTGTTATTTTTACATCCTTGCATCTGCAAGCCTAAAAGTTGTTATGGTGCATTCTGATGGGAAATGGCTGCTGTTGATGTGAGTCACTCTCCTTCCATCCTTTCCCTATATTTTGGTTACTCAGTGAACCAAATATAAGGCATGCACACAGCTTAACCAGTTGCAGCACCTGCCTCCAAAGTGTGCTTCTATCAGTACTAACAGCATCATGACGGTAAACAGCTGACAGTTTGAGCAGATCTTGAAGACATCCATATAGTTACTACAGAAGTTTTTCAGTTATGTGTTGGTAAACCACCTGCTGCTGATGGGAGCAGGGCCAGGGAGTGCTCAGCTGCAGACCCTGTCACTTCTTTCCCCTGACTGCCAAGAGGGATAGTTTTCTCTTTCCTCTCTCTCCTCTTCTGCTTTGTCTTTCCCCAAAAGCTATTTTGACTGTCAATGTATGCCACCAGCTATGAACCCCGCTGATAAATCTGTATGCATGTGGACCTGTCTCCTTTGTGCCACAATAGGTGACTGATATTTTTTAGACACCTAATTTTCTGACAGTTGGAGTTAGGTCAAACAAATCTCACCCTCAGGCAGTGCTGAGATGGAGAGAGCTGGCAGAAGACCTTTTCTAACATCAGACTTTTAAATACTTCGCTGAAGTGCACAGCCCTGAAGATTTGAACCAATACACAGTAGGAACATGATTATAGCCTATTCTGGTAGAATAACTTAATTGTTCATGCTCAGTCTTTCCTATATTTCCCACAGCTTCCATTGCGTTTGAAATAAGCCTCAGCCTCAGAAGCACTTTTAAGTCTTTGGTAACATTAATAGACCATAATCACAGAAGAATTGGAACTGTGAGAAGTAAAATTTCTAGTTTAGAACTTGTAAATCAAGATTCCTAGGCTTCTTTGATCATTATAAAAGTAATTAACCACAACACAAAAGAGAAATAAATAAAAAAAAGTTATTGAAAAACTAAGCTATTATTTAGACAATTGAAAAAACAGGATATGTAAAAAAAATGTGGAATACTTAATTCCATTTCTTTGTGTATTTTCATTATTGATTGTCATTACTCAGAAGATTCACAATAGGAAACATCATCCCAATTTTTAATCACTTTAAATACAGATTTGTGAAGCATCACATAATTACCTTTTATTCTCTCTTTTGTACCATAAAGATGATATGAATAGAGCTGTTTTTAAAGTACCATACTGTGATACATAATGGCCATGTATTTATAAAACATTAACTGTTTGGGAGACTCCTCAGCATAGTGATTTGTTACCCATTGTCTAATGAAAATGAAGCCAATTCAAAGCAGTCAGTGCTGCAAAAATACCAACTGCAGTATAGGGTACAGATTTTAATGAGAAACAGAACATCCTTAAAATGATAAAAAGGAAATATGAAATACAAAAAGTTTCAGATTAAGTACACAAAAGTACTTAACCACCAGCTGAACCACCAGCCTCCCAAACCAGGAAGAAAATGAGACATAGCAGAACAAAATAGCAACACACAGACATAGTTATGCAGTTTCTGGACCAAAGCTCATTCATATCCAGCTTAAGAGAAGCCTGGGGAAAAAGCTAGGTTGGCAGAAGTAGTCTGTTAAAACATTTGCTTACTCATTTTGCTATTAGATGTAATGCATAATTCAGCATTAAGTAGTTTGTTTGAGACAACTCCATGTTGAGAGTGCCCATAACTTTTTGTGAGAGTCCTGATGTGCTTTTCTTAAAGAACTAGCTTGTAGGAGTTATTTTTACTTAATCATTGTTATAATTGTCAAGCATATTGCTGGTCTCAATAGCTGTGCTAAAATGTGAAAATATTATCTGAATATACAAAACCAGAAGGCAAATAAAAACAAGTGCAAATGTTGTTTGCTTGTTTTCACTTATTTTTACATTTTGATTTTTTAATAGCAAAGCTTAAACACGTGCTTATATGCTTTGCTAAACTTGAGCTGCAATCTGGTGTAAACCAGAGAAGTTCAATGGAGTGAATTATGCTCAAGTATGATTGAAGGATTGAAAGCTAAGGACATTCTCAGGAATCTTCCAGAACTGGGATTTGGTTGTCCTTTGCACAAGCTAATTTATATTCTACTTCACTAAAATACAACTCACCTACAGATTAATTTATTCAAATTGCTCAAAAGTAATTACTGATTAAGCCGGGAAATAAAATGAATAAATGTTTCTATATAGCACAATACAAATACAATACGTCCAAAAAATGAAAATAAGGTCCAAAGTACATAAGGAAAAAGTGGTTTTCATATATATTAAGGAAAAGTTACTTCACATCAATAGTAAAAGTAGGTTAGAGCCAAGGGAAGTCCTGTAACATGTTCAGCCCCATTAAAGCTGATATAACATGAATGATTGTTTAAAACTGATGGGATCTGGTGATCTTAAATAGGCATGAGATTATTTTTTTGATATAATGTTTTACCATTTTTGACAGTTTTCATACCTAGAAAGAAGGGTTATAAACAGTTACAAAATACAATCTATTCAGTTTTGTTTCAGATTCTCTAAGGCACTTCACCAGCAATGAAAAGATGATTTGGTCTCAAGTAAAGGCTTTTGTAATAGTTGTCAGCTTAGTCAAATACTTTTTTTGAGCAAACTGGACAAGAAGTTTGACAGTATTATTTAATTCAAAACAAAATTAATAAAAGCATTTCATGGCAAAAGGTTTTCTTGGGGGGGAGGGGAGGGGAAGAAGGAGAGAAGGAATCTGCTATTTCCACAGTTTTGTCTTTTATTCTTTTCTGTTAAGAACTAAAACCCATTCATTTTGATCTATAAGTTGCATTTGGATGAATGGCTGCCTCCAGGAATTAGCCTGTGTCTGAGACACCAGTTTCTGAAATGAAAAACAAAGTCTTTCATGCTGAGTCATTCATTGACTAGGGGTTATGTGAATACACCATTTACAAGTTTGTTCTTTTTCATCTACATTTAATAAAATATGGTTGATTGTCACTTCCTGCTTTAGCCAAGTGACACCCAGCTTTTGCTTCCCAAACCCACTCCTGCTTCTTTATTCCACCATTGCCATCTTACCCTCACTTGCTATTTTCTATTCTACAAGAAGAATGGTATTCAGGAAGGAAACAGTGGCACCAAAACTCCAATACTGGAGTTGTTAAGTTAGTTGATTAGTTCTTAAATTATTTGATAGAATTTTTATTTATTTATTAGAACAAATATTGCATTAGTATTTATGAAAGATAAAAATCTAATTGAAAAAAGAACTTGTGGCCTGCATAAAAGAGGTTTAGAACTATAAAGTCCCAAAATTTTCTCCCCCTGCTCTTTGTAGAATATAGGAGTTTTGGAAGACTATAAAAAATAAAACATGATATTAACCACAGAAGTTTTTATACTTTAGCAAAAAAGAGATGAACAGAAAATGTTGCTGTATTGTCTGAAGCTGCACTTGAACTTCAAAACAGAAATTTTCAAGAATACACACACTGTAAATATACACACTGGAGCATGAAAAAAAAGAAAACTCAATCATAAAGCCATGCAGAACAGCTGCTTTTGCTGTCAACATTAGTAGCTTTTCCTTTCTTCCTTAAGGGATGCTTGCTATCACTGTACATCACCAGCAACTTCGTTTGATGTAGTGAAACAAGAAGGCCTAAAGATTACCCTGCCCTATTCAGAGGTGTGTTTGTATCCACAAGACCACATTCTTCAGTTTGTTTTCTCATAAATTTTACAATACAGTAATTATCCCAAAATAAAACAATCTCAACACCAACAACCCTTGAAAGGAACACAAATATAATAACATCATTTTAATAACTGCATGAAAAAAAGCAAAATGTCAGCCATTTAAGAGTAAAGAAAAAAGAAAAGTCAAAACAGCAGGAGTTTTAAGAACGCTAACAGAGTGTCTTACATTTGTGTAATGTTGTACTGCTCCAGTCAGGTACCTGAACTAAAGAAAACCTACATCTCTGGAGCAGAAATGTAGTTGAGTCTGTGCAGCAGGATGCCAAGGGCAGCTGGCCTTACATCTCCCTATGCTGCTCAGGTGCAGCTATACTGCCCCTGGGATACAACCCTGCACAGAGCTATAGAAACACGTCATTTCACCTGGGGTTGATGCATCTTAATAAGTTTTGCTGAAAAGGCATCACAGTCTGCACTTTCACATGTGGCTTTTTCTCTATCCAGAACACTTCATTCAAATCTGCTGGTGTTTAAGACTCTGCTATCTAGATGACTAAAATCTAGAGAGTTTCATTTGGACAAGTACCTTTCCCATTATGCAGTAAGGACACAGGCTAAATCACATGCTAAACCACTTGCATGTGGAACTGCAAGATAACACCTCTTGCAAATCCACAATTTTCCCCAACTTCCATTCCAGAAGGCCAGAATAAGAGAGCACTATCACAGGTCACCACAGCATTTCATATTTAACACATTACAAGAAGCCATAGAAATACTTTTCCAGGAAATGTACAAGTGCATGCAGAGAGCTGCCAACACTGTTTATTTCTGCTCAGCAAAGTGACCTCTCTTACCATCACGTGGGTACCTTGAAACTGAAACAAAGCTGGCAGAGGGTTTTGAGGAGGGGTGGCGTATTCAGGGTCTCCAAAACTAAGTGAGTCTTGTCCTAGGCTTAATTAATAAACAAAGTTTATGTGGGCAGAAAGAAGACAGAAGTGCTGTCAAAATCACCTATCTCAGAGAGAGGCAGAATTTTTAGGCAATGTCTTCTAATAGGGTCTGGCTGACATGCACCTCTTCAGTTATATAATGACAGCCTTTAGTTATCTGACTCACATCCTACCTCTCAATGTTAGGTATGAATCAAAGCCATCTCTGGTCAGAATATAATATCCTTTGCCACTGAAACACTGTCTGATGAAACAAGAATTATATAAACTCTCAGAGCTTATGTTTTAGGCAGTAACACGTTTTCCCTCAGTGGCAAAAAAAATAGTCTTGAAAAGTTGAAAGTAGAATTAATTATGAATTTACTTGTTCATGTAGAATAATCTGTCTTTAAAATAGCTCAGCATTGAAATTGCCTCAAAGGCAGAAACATCTGCTGTAGAGCAGAAGCACATACACCCTGGCTAAAAACAGAAACCTGAGATTTTGCTGTTGATCAGCTCTGTCTTCACTTGTATTTAATATTGCTACCCAACTGCATTAAAATCCTACAGAAGTTCAGTGATTACTTTGAGTGGCACCTAAAACATAAAATGCAGGTAGGATGAGTACGTGTATGCAGAAAACTAATGTCAAAATGCATTTACATAAAACAATACAGTTCTAAGAAACCTGCCTCTTCAGCACAAAAAGCTCATACACACATAGATCTTAGAAGGATTGTATTCAAGAAACAGATGGAAGTGCGCATATTTTTCAAAATGAAAAGTGAAGCAATAAGAAAAAGCCTGCAGAGTCAGACATTCCAGATAGCGCACCAGGAGCTTATCACTCTGGGAGGAGAAGGGCAGTGAAAAAACCCAACAGTGCAAAATTAGAAGTGATCACGATACACTGCAATATTTAACATTGAGATTGCTGGTTTTTTTCTTTACAGAAAGGAAGGAAAAATGATTGTGATAGGGGGAGAAACACTAACTGTGCAACTGAATATTTCTTGAAGTAATGATTAATCAGTTAAAAGGAGCCTGCGGCAGGTAGTGAATTTGTTATGCAGCCTCTCGCCATGAAACGGCAGCTGTGCTTATTTTGAGGCTGCTGAACTTCAGCAGTCTTTTATACAATGTGAAAATGCACAGGACCAGGTAAATATACAGATATGCCACCTATGACCATTCCTTGCTGCCTGAAGTTCTGCTGGCCACTGTGGGTCCCCTTGAAGCTCTGCAGCTTTGCCTGTATACCGCTGTAAGCCAGTAGCTCCCAGCTTTTTTTTTTGTCATGAAAGAAGCATGGGAACATGATCTCCTTGTAGAGGTCTCTGCCTTTCATGGTTTCTAACCCTCCTCACAGCAAAATGGGGTGAAGACAGTTTCACTAGGCAAATGTTTGTATGTTGGACAGACTCACTGGAAACTGGTTTTGCTGTTCTGTTTTCTGTTCTAACTTTATGCATGAACATACCGACTAAAAGCCTGTTACTGCTTTCAGTACACATGCAAAGACTTGTTACAGTCACCTGACATTCTGGGATAATGGAGGATCCCAGACAATGTAAAAAAACATGGATAACACAGAGCATATATAATTGTAAATATATATAATTAAAATGGAAGTTAGAAAACTTAACACAGTCCTGAGTGCAGGCCACAGATATCCTAGGTGATATGGAAATAGAGAAATGGCAACTCACTTTGGAAGCATCACCTCACCCACAGTACAGTTAACTTGCCAGCCAGATAACTTCCCTATTCAAAAGAAAATGTATTGAGTTCAAATTATTGATTTACAATCAGGGTAACATAACATGTCTTTCCCGATAGCTATAAAGAATTGTACCTATCCTTTTCTCTCACTGTACATAATGAAGGAAAGAAAAGAAGAGAAAACCCAGTTTTATATACCTGAATATCTGAGTCCCATTTTGCCTCTGATAACAAACAGGAAAATCCATGCAAAATTAGTCTTTTTTTTGTGTGGTGCACCTGAGATGCAGACAGCAGAATTTTTTAGCATAACTCACAGTTACATTACCACTTCCCATGCACCCTTGACAGGGATAAAAAGAAGCAACACCTGTGCTTTCTAAACAGCACTAAACTTAGAAAAATCCATCTAGAAATGTGGAGAGCTAAGGTCCCAATAGGGAAGGGTAGAACAGAGCTTGTATGAAGCACTTTTAACTACCCGTTTAGGTTGGGCTGTGTTAACAGCTGACTATTAAATCAGACCAAATGATCACTGGTGTAGTCATATCCCATCACTGGTTAAGGATAGAGTCCTGGCTGTCCCTAGCTCTTCAGCCTGCAAAAGGGCCCTTTACCTTTAAATGGGAATGACTGCAGTACATGCAAGTGAAAAGGAGTAGGGAATGATCAAATTTAGCAGTAGATTTACACAATCTGCTGCCTGATGAATTGGAAATCAAGTGCAATTCAAGTGCAACCATTTTGGAATTCAGAAAACTAAGTCCTGGGGAAAATCGCACATAAAGGATTTAAACACCAATCACTTCACAGGCTATGGTACTGAGACCATAATGGAATCTTACATATTGACAAAACAAACATCATAGAAGAAGCATACTAAAAATGACATTAGTTTATGAAATGCTAAGGAAAATATTACCAGGCTAAGAACAAAGGAGAAAATTATTTTCAGCTTTGCAATACTATATTCAATCCTATTGCACCATAGTTCTGGTGATGATGGTAACTTGAATACGATCAAGAAGATAGAGAGATATAGTCACTGGCTTTTTCCCTTCCTCCCACTCCATCCCCATGCCTATCCCTCCCCCCCCCCCCCCCCCCCCCTTTTTTTTTTCCGTTACACCTTCTGGACAAAGGAAGAGGAAAGCCCAGCTGAGGAGTTCCCCTGTGACATAGTTAGCTCAAGTGCTTTCCCAAAGTCCCACTGGTGTAAAGAAACATATTGTCAGGGAAGGGACATGGTTATACTCTTCTGGCAACTTCCATCTGGCATATTTGTCCCAGGGGTTCTACAGACAGCTGGCATTAGTTTCACTAGACAGATTCAAATCTTTCTCTGGATCAATGTGTACAAATCAGACCTGTAACTCTGTTGGTTACTGTGTTCCCACACCAGGCAAACTCTGCCTTGGAAAACACAGGGATTTGTCTTGTTTCTTCGCTTTTAAACCTAAAATATTGCCCATTATTACACCAGTTACTTAGCATCATCTTTGCATCTTCATTGTCCTCCTAGCAAGAGAAAATTGAGTTTAAAGCCCTTCAAAGGGGATCTGCTAGAATCTTCTGAGGAGGAAAACCATGAAAAATTTAGCCCAATCCTTACAAATTCCGAATATCTGAACTTCCTTATCAAAAGGCTGAGTTGGTTAAACTGAACCTTTTCTTCCACTGGCAGTACTGAAGGCTGATAACAGACTAGATCAATTACCCCTACAATATTCTCCATGAACAAAATCTATCTGAAATCATACCTGAAGTACCTCTGTGCTACTTTGTCCTGGTTTCAGACATAACAGTTCTTTTTTTCTCCTTCCTAGTAGGTGGTGCAGCACTGTGTTTCAGCTTTAGTCTGAGAATAATGTGATAACACACTGATGCTTCAGTTGTTGATAAGTAATGCTTACCCTGATCAAGGACTTTGCAGTCTCTTGTGCCTTGCCAGTGAGGAGGGGCACAAGAAGCTGGGAGGAAGCAAAGACAGGACACCTGACCCAAACTAGCCAAAGGGGTATTCCATATCACAGCATGTCATGCCCAGTATCTAAACTAGGGGGAGTTGCCCAGAAGGGACCAATTGCTGCTCTGGTTGGGCTGGGTATTGATCAGTGGGTGGTGAGCAATTGTATTCTGCATCACTTGTGCTTATTGTTTTCTTTTCCTTTTCCCCTTTTAGTTATATATTATCTTCCCTTGTTATTTCCCTTATCATTATTATTATTATTAGTTTTATATTATACTTCAGTTATTGGACTGTTCTTATCTCAACCCATGGGATTTACACTCTTCTGATTCTCCTCCCCATCCTGCTCATTGTAGGAAAGAAGGAGGAGAGGTGAGCTAGTGGCTGCGTAGTTCTGAGTCACTGGCTGGGCTTAAACCATGACATGCCTTACAAGTTTTAATGAAGTAAATTTTAAGAAAAAGCAAAAAAGTTACTTCCTTCTTTCTCCCATCCTGAATTCATACTTTTTAAAATGAATTTAATTAATTTAATATTTTACATATGCATCTATATTAGAGCAAGGAGTCAAATATATATGAAAATAACATATATATATTACAAACTGTATCATTATTTATGACTTCAGTGGAATAATACAGAAACATAGACAACACAAATGGCCAATAATAATAATAATGATAACAATAAAAGACATACCTATTATCTATTGCAGTGGAATTTTACTATGAGGAAGAAGTCTAGCAGCCAAGAGACTCCTTTCACAGTCCTACATCAGGCTAATAACTGTCACCTCAGTGCTGCAGATATTACTCTTTGAGAATAGTCCCATTGAAACTAAAAAGTTTCAAATGTGCTTTTTACAGTATGCTTAAACAGGTCTTTTTTAGCAAAAAATACTTTGAAATAATTTCAATATCTAAAGCCATTGTAGAGGACACAATTGCTGATTCCATGTGAGTTTTCTAGTAACAGAGAGAGGAATACACAGGATGTCTTTTGAAGTTTAAAAAATGCCTTAGTTTATGTAAAATTTGCTAATCGTATGAATAATGATACAGAGATAGGTAGCAAAAATATTTCTTAAATGTCAGGTTTCCCTTCATGCTGTTTTATGTGCCTATCATTCTCTTTAAAGTTACACATCAGCAGAGCACCAATAGAGCAGAAATTTCAATTCTTTCATGACTCAGCTAATGTGAAACTAGTGTAAAATGTTTATTTTATACTGTAAAAATAAGAATTTGCAAAATATATGGCATCATATCAAAATTTCGTGTGACAGTTTTATTATTTAACATTTTAAAAATTTATAATCATAAGGGTAATTGGTCTTGAAAAATCAAAAAACCTGAAATACTCCCTCTTCTCCAATGCCACCCTTCCTTCCCTTATGGCTATGTGGGAAGATGTTCAATAAGCTTTGACAAAAAAAAAAAAAGAAAAAAAGAAAAAGGAAAGAAATGAGATAGGCATTTAGGTCTATTTGTTGTAGCAGAACAAGGGATATACAGATTTTTACAGTGTGTTCCTTCCATTATCCATTTACAAACCATGATGGCTTCTCTAACAGAACCTTATTTTCCCCTTTTCTGCGACACTGCAGTGATACTCCTGAACTGCCTCTCAGCTATCAATATGCCACTTTTTTGATAACCTTGCTGTCAAAAGATACATCCATTAATAATTAACTGAAGAAAATGGTCTTACAGGTAGGGATGTGTGTGTGTGTGTGTGTGCAAACCTTAAGGGGGGTTTGAGATATTGGCATAATGTAACCAAAACAGGAAAAAAAGATATCTTCCATAAAAAATATTTCCAGAAAACATCAAATCTTGACTAACAACATATCATTCTTTAGGTTGTAAAGGCATTTGCATCAATCTTAACATTCGTTTATTTCATTATTCTTTATCAAAATAATATCTCTGCATATGCCAGAACTCCTGATTCTCCTTTCTCCCCTGGTCCCCCCACCTCCCAATAAATAAAGTTATTTTGACAGAACTGAGGTAACAATTTCAAAGCAAGTAACTTAAATGTAATAGATCAGATCAAAAGGCCCTTCCCTTTGCTAGGAACATTTTAATTGACCTCAGTGAACTCTGGCTGACATCCAAAGGTGAATATTAAAGTGTTTTGATTCAAAATCTAACTAAAATGTGGGAAATAAAGACATGCAAGGGACAGGTTTGTAGCTGTTGTAAATTTTCATAGTTATATTGACTTCAAGAATATTTAAATAATTTATACTAGCAGATGATTTGCCTTAAAGTTTCCCAAAAAACTTTTAGTCTCCTATTATTACTCTTCCACACTGCACATAACACATTTTTGACAATAAATATAAATGTATGGTCAGTACTTTGACTTTTTCTTTTTTTTAATTATTATCAGCTCCTAGAAGATTAATAAGTTGTGTGCACATTGATTTCCCACTGTTCTGTATGTGGAGCAGATAATAAATCCATATCACATCAAGTGCGCTTTAGAAAAAGTTGCACTCTGGATTTTAGAGCATACAATTAGGTCAGAAATGCAGCTTAGATAGCTGGCTTGTCTGGAATCAAAGAGCTTTTCTGTAAACAAATTGAATACAGCTTGCAGACATTTTCATTGACAAGAGAAGATGGCTGAGAATTTTAATTTTGTATATATTTTAATAAATAGGTAGTAAAGAAAATAATTTGGTGATCTTTTCTCAATAGGTAAGATGTAACATTTTTGATTGTTATAAGTTATTGTGTAGGAAACAAAGAGGTCTTCCATAGATCTACAGAGAAGAAAGATCTGAAGGCACTGGTAGACAAAGATTATAAAGCTGTGAAGCATGCATTTTGTATCAGAATCATAGAATGATTTTGATTTGAAGGGACCTATGGAGGTCATCTGGTTAAACTCCCTGCTCAAAGCAGGGCCACTTTTCAAGTTAGATATTACATTGAATTTAGATAAGGTTACCGAGGGTAATATGTATTCAAGTTTTGAATATTTCCAAAGAAGAATCATTCCCCAGCCTGCTTGGGGAAACTGTGCCGTTTTTTACTTCCCTTACTTTGAAAGGATCAAAAAAACCTTTTCTCCCAATATTTAACTGGAATATCAATCTTTGTAACTCATGTTTTTTTGCTTTGTCCTTTCAGAGCATCCTGGCTCCACCTTTGCTGCTATCAAGCCTTTCCATAAACCTCATGTGTTCTGTCACCTTTATCATTTTGGTGGCCATCCTCTGGACTTGCTCTACCATGACGATGTCTTTTATATATTGGAGTCCCCAAAGTGGACATATTTTTCCAGGTGAAATCTCATAAGTGCCAGTGTTAGGGAAACAGTCACTTTACTTGAATGACTGCAAATAACTTGACAATGCAGTCTGGGCTGTGGTCCGTAGTTCGCCTTCATTGCTGTGAAAGCACACAGCTGACACAAGTAGCAGAATGATGACCATGCTCAGATATAACCCAGGTCCAGTCTTTTCAGTGCTAGAGAATGAATTTTAGGGTGCTCCTTGCAGGCTTTGTATGTGTAGCTAAGAAAATGCCTGATTTCTATGCCTGTTGATTAAAGGAAACAGTGGATGTCTATTACTAAGTTTGTTTAGCTGAGTTTTATCTTTTTTTTGTGAATGTAAAAGAAAAACATGGGTATTCAACTGACTGAGATACAGCTATGTTTTAAAGGACGTGGAAAATTAAACTTTAAGATAACCACAGATTATTAATTCTTCAATAAATCGATTTCCTATCCATCATTCGTGGCTCAAGTTTTCTCAAAAGGATAGGAAAAAGGGAATGTATTGTCTGTAATATGTACATATTATGCACTTATATGGATGCTGGAACTTGGATGAGTGTTGTTATTAATAAAGAGAAAGAAGCAAGTTGGAAATGTAGATAAATAAGTAGCAGTGAGTTCTTCCACCTTTATATGGTGAGATAAAAGCATCTTTCAGATGGGAGCGTTGCTTCACTTATCTGTGACTGTCACCTTGAGACAAGGCTGCCAAAATACAGTCTGTGTGAAATCACATATTTGTGAAATCATTTCAAAGCTAAAGCAAGTTATGAATTCTGTTTCCTGAGTGTTATGGGGCAAATACTTTTGTGAATATACAGATACAAGAGTTCAGAAGCTACTTTGGCTGTTTTAAGAGATGCAATTGAACTTCTAACTCCCAAACTATTTAGATCCAGAAAAACTGCCTTTTTTCTGTGTAAGCTGTGGACTTGAGGATCTAGGACTTGAGCCAGTTTAAACTGAGTTAAAGATTCATTTTTTGGCAGACCTAGAAAAATTTTGAGCAAGCCAATCTGTATCATGCTGTGAGGACCTACCCACTTGCCTTCTGAGTTTCTCAAATAGTTAATTCTTTAAAAAAGGGTCTTTATAAGCCTACAGATGTGATTAGATTCTGAATGTCATTAAGAGTGATCTAATCATGTCAGAAACACCTCTGGTGGTACCACACACACATAACTCTGGTGGGTAGACCTGGCAGGTAGTCCAAATCTTAGTTGGTAGTGGAAAGCAGGGTGAAATTCATAACCTGATCTGAAGCTCACTGAACTTCTTTTGAAACTTTGAAGCCTTTGATATTTGGTTTGAGAGGGTTTAGACTGGCCTTATGAAAGACTTTTTAAAAAAAAACAAAACCTTTGTACTGAGGTGTTTGTAATATGAAATTGAGTATTTAAGAAATGCACAGTATACCCTTTTAATGTGTCCCAGCCACTTGAGTTATGATAAATATTAGTAGAAGGCTACTTATAATATTATTTAATTTGTTGGAGTATTTCAGTGTTACTATATTCACTTTGGGCTCTCCATGCAGAAAGGTCATTGTTACCAGGAGGGTCTCAGGGAACAATCACCCCTTCCGACAGCTCGCAGCAGACAGGTGTTCAAAGGACTGGGAAAAACATGGAAAAGAAAGTACTTTGACTCCAAAAGCCCTTGAGAATCAGCGACTATAACTGGGTTTCTGAAAGCTCCCACTCTTTCACTCTCCAGAAGAGAAACAGGAGATATCAATGAATCTCATTATCATCACCGGTGGAAATTTTTGCTGCATTAGTCTTTTTACCTGTACTAGTAAATTAGTACCTTCTAGAAATACAACCACATTCAAGAAAATCATATAAAAATCAGGTGTGGCAGTAGCTAAAATACAGCTTTCATAAGGAGGTACAAATCTAGTCTGTTTTAAAAGCTTTCTATTCTGAAGAGTATGTTGCTATATTATATAGATCATCTTAAAGATAATGAATTACCTTATAAATCTTTCTTCCTCTTTTTACTAGGAGATCCATGACTTATGCAAGTACATAGTAATTAAACATCAGCAGTATTCATTCTGCTTATCTGTCTACAATGCACCTGGTCTAAAATCCGTAAATCCAGTCACCTACCCCACAGTCTCGCCTGAGCTGAATCACAAGATTTTAAAGTTGTACTTTTTTGCAGCAACAGCAGCAGTGGAAGAACTATTATTGATGGAAACAAGCAGCTGTTTGTCACTGACCCTAGGGAGAGGTACCCGGAAGTTTAATTCATCTCTATAGTCTCCTTACTCTGAAACCTTGTTAAAGGTTTGTACAGATGTATATTCCATAATGTCTAGGGTAGGGCATGGGTTTGTAAGATCTGTTTTGAGATGTTCTGAGCTTTGGCCAAAGATTAAACATACTGGGGAGGTCTGTTCTTTAGCTTCAAATTAGTAATTAATGTTGTCTATAAACACTACATGCATGATGTTTTCTAAAACACCAGAAGGGAAAGCTATGAAAACAGGAGATGATGAGAAGGATACTGGAATGAACACACTACCTACTGTATTCTAGAATTATAAAAACATTTTAAAATATAAAAATGCTCTTTTTACTCTTTTCCAAGCTGCTTTAAATGTCATCTTAAATGAAGTAAGGAACTAATTACTCCTGTTAGAGACTGACACATAGACCAGCACCAGTATTGTCTTCTTAATTTATGATTTCTGCCTTAGTCAGTGTTCTCTGGTTTGATGACATTCTAAGCTGTGAAATTTTCAGACATCCAGCAGATCTCACAACACCTAAAATTCAATGTATCTGGAAAACAAACATACTCGAAAATACAGGCCTTAGATTGTAGAACTTTACAGGATTTCTTTCCAGTGTTACACTCAGATGCAGTTGGAAATTGTTAATTATTTAATGTGGGAAACTTTCAGTGTTACTTTTCCCCCTAAATGTAGCTGGATAATCTATCTATGTTTTATATAAAGGTCAACAAGATTATTTTTTTTCCTATGGTTAGGAGAGGACAGGTGGCTAGTTTTCAAAAATACCTTCTAATAACTATTACATAAGATTGCCAAAACCAGAAGACTGAAAACAGTTTGGATTTCCATTACTTCAATGATTAGGAAAATGTATTGATCAAAGTATTATCAGGCATATAAGGCATAATGCCAATACTTTCAAGGCAGAAAAAATGATTGAATATTTATTTCCAACTAGTATTGATGACCTTGCTAAAATGAAAAATCCTTTCTCTTATTTTCTATTTTAACATTATGTGCATTAGGGCAAGAAATGTTCTGTAATGGTAGAAATATTGCTGGTTTAAGAATGGGGAGTACAATAAGAAGACAGACTGGTTATGCAAGCAGTACAGTGGCTGGTGGAATTTCACAAACTGTTCAATTGCTTCTAAAAGTTTATCCATGTGCTGGACAGTGCAAGTATTGTGCAATTCTGTGCAATAAAGGTCATCTTCCAGCTATTTACAAATTTCAGAGCAACATTTTCACTCAAATTTGGAGTGTCTGAATGAAAGATTTCACAAAATTACACTACTTATCAAATTGCTTTAGCACAGAAGGCTTCTGCTTTTCCCTTGTCTTTCTTAAAACATTTTTTAAGCTTCTCTTTTATTTTCTATACTGTATTTCCATTCTGGATGATTCAAGTGTATTACAATTTTATGGTTGCTGGTGTGTTAGGATCACGCTGAACTTTTCAGTAGTTTTCCTATTACAAAAATATAGTTTAAGTACTGGAAGGCTGCTATGAGGTCTCCACGGAGCCTTCTCTTATCCAGGCTGAACAACCCGAACTTTCTCAGCCCATCTTCATACGGGAGGTTCTCCAGTCCCCTGATCATCGTCGTGGCCCTCCCCTGGACTTGTTCTAACAGTACCATGTCCTTTCTATGTTGAGGACACCAGAACTGCACACAGTACTGAAGGGGGCCTACAGGGATGCTGGGGAGGGACTATTCATTAGGGACTGTAGTGATAGGACAAGGGGTAACGGGTTGAAACTTAAACAGAAGGGTTTAGACTGGATATAAGGAAGGAATTCTTTACTGTTAGGGTGGTGAGGTACTCGAATGGGTTGCCCAGGGAGGTAGTGAATGCTCCATCCCTGGCAGTGTTCAAGACCAGGTTGGATGAAGCCTTGGGTGATACGGTTTAGTGTGAGGTGTCCCTGCCCATGGCAGGGGGGTTGGAACTAGATGATCTTGAGGTCCCTTCCAATCCTAACTATTCTATGATTCTATATTATGAAAACCATCATATCCTTATTCTGAATACAGAGCACTAATCCTAGAGACCACCAACAGCTGTTCATAGTCTTAGCAGAAACCAAGAACCTATAACAATCTCTGCAATGCAGCATTGGCTCTAGTCTTCTTTCACTGGAAGGAAAATGCAATTTTTTTTCAGAATTAGTGACTCTTTGTAACCAGCTTATTACCTTCTATTCCAAAAAGAAGTAAAATATGCTTAAGTCATTTTTGTGAGTAGAATATAAATCCAAAATACTGACATTTGCAAAAAACTCCTCTCTTCCTTTGTGTAATTGGAGCTATCCTGTAGAATCTAAACTGCTAAACAAATCAATGGGTAATTTTCCAGATGCAGCTAGAAAATGGAAATTCATGCTTTAAGCTCTAGACCAGATTTTGAACATGTACTAGATTTTGATTAAAAGATTAAAAGATTGTTATTCTTTTATATGTGTTCCTGTCAGAGGAGTGGAATGTTGAAGAAGAATAGAAGTAGACAGAATTCTTTCTGTACTCAGTGTTTGCCAAAAAATTAGATAACACGGAGCTAAGCAGACAGCAAAATATTATTTACCCTTTTACAAATTAAAATAAATGCTTATTGCTTTAGGCTACAGGTAATATAATTTAAATCTCATTTGTATATACCAAATTAAATAAGTTGTAACAAGTGAACAGAATGAACAGGAAAGTCAGATATTTTCTCATGGGATTTATTTACTTTTCTTTGTTATTCCTTCTGATATAAGCACAGCACAGAACAGTTTCTCTTTCACATGCTACTGTGAATTTAAGTTTTCATTTAATGTGATTAAACTTTAATGTTTGTTATGTGTTTGATGAGCAAATCATGGTAGTGTGAATACAGTGTGCTAATGAGTATCCAAATGACAAATGCATAAAAAAGGCATTGAATTTTTGTTTGCCCACTTGTTTTTCCTAAGAACTATAATCTTAAAGTAAAAAAAAGAAATCCTAAAAAAAAATAAAAAAAGAAAAACCCCAACCAGAGTTAGCTAGTAGAAAGAAATTTTCTGCTGTGAGCAATACCTTGGCTCAACTTATGATTCTGTCTTGTACTTTTTGTCATCAAAGATATCAAGATATTAGAGTAATGACTTCAAAGAGCAGACTGATAAAAAAGGAGGTGGGAAGTTTGTCAAGATTTTGGTGTGTCTGGACTTTGACTGTATCAACAACAAAGCAATTCCATAGTCCAATGCAGACCTAAAGTCTGAAAAGCCTTGATTTCAACTACTTCCATCTCACCTCTGAAGAATGGGATATGAATATGAGTCACAAACGAGTGATTTGCCTGTGGAACATACTATAGGCTACCTGAGTTTGGAGCTATATTATTTTAGACAAGTCCCAGACAGTGGCAGCTGTCTCTGATATCAGACAAGAGAAGTGATGTTTTGGCTCTCCCAAAGTAGAAAAATCTCAGTATTTGGGATTTCTCTGTCACATACAGTATTGCTCAGCAAGTACACACAAACACTAGAAAATTTCATTCCACTCCATTCAGTTCAAAGTGTCTTCTTGATTGATGGGATCAGCTGGACTGAATAGAACAGAGGTTTCCAATAGTGATCAATCTCAGGTATTATGGAGGATTACAATCCACTTCAGCTACATATTCACACATATCCATGTATGTCTGGTAAAGTAAAAGAAAATTTTTTCTATGTTCTCTATTTAAATTGGATAACCTCTAAAATTTTGCAAGTGATAAACTAAGGTATCTAGGTATATTGTTTTGATTGAATCTGACATGAATTTGGAAAGAGGTCTTTTTGGTTTTGTTTGTTTGGGTTTTTGGTTTGGGGTTTTTTTTAATGTTTTCACGGTATTTACATTTTCCTACAAAAGGGAAATAGAAATATCCAGATATGCTCTCATAGTCCATGTAACTTTATTATGGCTTTATGCAAAAATCTCTCATTTTTTTAAAACACTTTATGAGATCATGTCATGAACTTTATTAAAGCTTTTCCCTCTCTCCATAGGGCGAAGTGTTCTGTAAGAATAAAATTAAGCACAGTGTCTTCTTCAGAAATCTGTGTTGGTTTCTGTTATTTTTGTGACAATATTAAACTGTTTTGCCTTTTCAGAATCATCTATTAGTAGTTTTGTGTCCTTTTTTATATCAAATATTGCTTGTTAATCTTGTTTCAAATGTACATTTTTGTCTGAAAGAGGTTTTAGTGTCCCTCCTAACTGAAGCTCTGTGTGCTATCTTTGTGGTGTTTTGCTCTATTTTCACACTTTTTTCATGGTAATCCAATGTATTTTTCCCTTTCCTTAGTTTTTCTACCTGTCTGACAATCATTAAACAGGTTGCTATTTAGACATATTGGTACCTTTCTACATTTCCTTACCAATGGAACCATTTGAACGTCTACTTTTTAAAATTGTTTGTTAAAGGAACTGTCCATTCTACCTAAATCCTTTCCCCTTAATCTTACTTCCCAAATCTTAGTGTTTGCTGTATTTTTCTCCTTATTTTTGTTTTGCTGTTCTCACTAGGCTCTCTTCTGAAAAGCTGTGAACTCTGTCAATTTATTATCATTCTAATCCAAATTGTCTTCAGCTTTCATAGTATCAATGAGTATCTTTCCGCTGGCTGAAATCAGTCCAGAAAAATATCTCACTCTAGATCCTTTCTTGAAGTTGTGCACTCAAAACTTCACACAGTCATGTTCTTAGAAACTGCTGGACTTCATATCCCTACAGTATTCTCTATCTACAGTCAAAATCCACAGTTGTGTTTGGGTAATTCTGCCACATATTCTTTAAAAATACGCACAGAAATTCTCATCCATCTGATCTCTATTGGGTGTATTGTCTTCTAGTGATCCAAGTCTGATGTCAAAAGGAAGCATTTCTGATATACCAGGTAAATAACATTTCTCTTATTACACTGTCTGACCACACCTTTATATTGTAATGTTTGTGTCGTATGAATTGAGAGGGGATTTTGGTATGTCTTTCTCATACAAGTGAAATAATATTTTGATCTTGTAGTGAGGTTTCCAGGTTTTTTTTCTTAATATTTTCTGCATTAGCATATTTTCATGGATGTTAGATTTTCAATAGACAGATCTATTATAATTATACAGAATCACAGAATCCGAAGGGTTGGAAGGGACCTCGAAAGATCATCTAGTACAACCCCCCTGCAAGAGCAGGGTAACCTACAGTACATTACACAGGAACTTGTCCAGGTGGGCCTTGAGTATCTCCAACATAGGAGACTCCACAACCCCCATGGGTAACCTGTTCCAGTGTTCTGTTACTCTTACAGTAAAGAAGTTCTTCCTGATGTTAACGTGGAACCTCCTATGCTCCAGTTTACACCCATTGCCCCTTGTTCTACCACTGGATATCACTGAAAAAAACCCAGCTCCATCATCCTGGCACTCACCCTTTACATATTTGTAAACACTAATGAGGTCACCCCTCACTCTTCTCCTCTTCTCCAAGCTAAAGAGACCCAGCTCCCTCAGCCTCTCCTCATAAGGGAGGTGTTCCACTCCCTTAATTATATTTGTGGCTCTGCGCTCTTCATGTTCCTCATATGACCCTATTCTCATTAAAATTTATTTTCCATTTGTTTCTGGTTTTATGCAGATTTTGATGTTTGTCATTGCCTTTGAGCATCTGTTCCTCAGGCCTCTCTTTCCTTCACCTGTAAAACCCTTTTCACAAGTTTTGTAAAGATATTAATTTCTTCTTTTTCATCCCTGCCCCACTACTAGTGGAACGTATCTCAGGTATGACAAACTGAAGTCCTGTTAGTAGCATCTTGTGTGTAACCACACACCTATCTCTGGGAAACATCAAGTCTGAAGGTGGCTACCTGGAGGTTGAACACCATCCACTACATATAGTTAGATTATATACTAGTTTTCACATCTTTTGAACAGTTCTAAATTTTTGTATTTCCTTATGTGGGAGTGTACCACTTTCCCTTACAGGTTGCTTCTATTAGTTAGCTTTTCTCATAAAAAAATAGTTTTCTACCTTGCTGAAATATTTTGTTTAAATAAGATAATCAAAATGCAATAGCTTAGAGTTTGATTTTAATAAATTCCATAGTCAGCATGCTTTTATATTTTACACACTAGACAAACATTTCAGCCATTTTTATATCGTCAGGCTTTTATGACCTTTAAATGTGACTACGTTTGTATTTGTTTGACATTGCCATGGCCTTCTGAACTCTCAGATAATCACAATACATTTATCAGAAGATCCAGGTCAATTGATTAGTCATCAAATCATCAATTAAAAAAATAATAATGAGGCCTAATAATAATGGATTGTTTGAAATTCTAAAATATATGCATATTCTAAAACTGACCAGTTCTATATGGTCATCATAAACTATAATGAGAATTCCCAGAAAAAGTTGTAAATTTTGGTGATTTTAATATGACTTATCCATAGCAAGTTGTCAGGAATAATTGCAAACCCAATCAAATACAGATAAAATTCTAAAGTCTTGGTTTTAAGGAGAGATACCAAGTTCAGAATCTGTTTCAACAATAGATTTGTGATATTAGGTACAGTATACCTGTGAGACTTGTTCTGTCACATAGAATTTTAATAGGAGAACATAGAATGGAGAATTAAATGTTAAGTTATTGTGTGACTCTTTGGATTAGATATTAATAAATAGCAGAATAAACTTTCTTCCTTCTACCCGCAAAAACTTCTGAAATGTCTTAATTGTCTAGGTATCCCTATACGTATCCTTCACTTTCAGACTGCTGTGAATTATTTTTATTTCAGCTCTACTGGAAGATATTTGTAAAGACCAAAGATATCACACAGTTTGAATAGTAAATCAAGCTCACATTTGATTCAGACTTAATTCTCTGACCTTAAAAAATTGTAACTTCCTCTATACAGGGCTTTATCTTAAGACAGTTTTGAAAATTTGGCTAGTAGAAAGAATTCCTTCTATCATAACTTTATCCCTCTCCTTCTCCTTCTAAAAAGAGAAGTAGCCTGTGCTCTGCCCAGCTCAACAACTATGTGCAGCACAGTGATTGTCACTAACAAAAAGCCATCTCCTTAATTTAAATGGAGAAGAAAAGGAGCAAGATCTTAAAGAGGGACCCTTAGTCTCAGAATGGTCTTCTTCCCTCATTCAGCATAGTAGAGTCTTGTAGATGTCATCAGGGTAAACTAAAATGAACTCCTTTGTAAGTGTCTGTGCTATTCTGAATACAAAAAGTACTAAGTTAAAATTGATTGCAAATGGAATCTCTACATATTTTCTCCAGATTTCAACCCTTTTTTGATGTTCAGAATGTATCTACTCCTCTGCTTTCAACATTTTTTTCTATTTGGAACTAATCTTGGCTTTCAGTTTAAAGTAGCAAGGATCAACTTCTGTTAAAAAATATAAATGGCACACTTCTTGACAGTCTTCATGAGTGCATAAATTACTGAAGCCTCTCTGTGGTGGTGCAGCTTTCCAATTTACTTTTATTTGTCAGTAAAATCAAGTAAGTAATCACAATCAAGCTTGTCTTTAACCTTCCTTCTCTTGTCTCATACATGTCTACAGTGTCAACATGATGATGTAAGATATACATAAATCATCTCCTGTACTTAGCTATTGCTAATTCATCTTCAGATTCAACTAATTACATTCAAAAAGCAGTCTAGAAAGATATTACACACTGCATGAATCAGCTTTTAAAAGTCTTCACTGTACCAAAACCAATAACTGCTGTATATTGTGCTGGGCACTTAAAATGACAAATACTTTGTTATTGTTCTTTTTGTAGGCCTGGAATAATTAGCAGTTGATTAGACTTAGAAAGGAAGATTCAAAGATTTTTCCCAGATACAATTGTGCAAACATCATTTAGGGAATAAAGTAGAATTCTAAATGCCCTCTGCAAACTACACTTTTTACCTTAAATTTCGCATAAAGGTGGGCCTGCATAAGGAAGGATCCAATCAAGCAATACAGCAAAATGAAGATAAAAAATAAATGTTTTAGCCAACCTTTTATATACTGATATATTGATATACAGTCAGCCCTCAGAAAACTTGCTTAACTAATATATTAGTGCAGTATTTAAAGTTAACATTGTCACATGATAGGTATTTTACAGCATAACAAGCTAGATTTGAAACAATGTATTAGTATTTTTTGGTTGCACAGGTTGAGTAGGAATTCAATATTATTAGCAAGAAATCATGACTACTGCTTATTGCTGTACTTTTTTCAACAGTCCTATAGGAGCAACAGGGGAGAAGGAATCCTTGTTACTACTCTGCAACAGGGAAAGTAACATTTCTCTTTAAATGTACCATGGAAGGTAGTTTGAAGAAGCAACAGTGGAGTACACTTGTATATTGAAGGACAAATCATGGAAATTTATGGATTATAAATAAAAACATAAAAATAAACATTATAAATAAAAACATAAAATAAAGCATTTTAGTAGGAATAATCTATTGATAAGTATTTTAGGACATTTTAAAGTAATTAAGTCATTGGAATTATTAATTTCTTTATGAACAATTTGTTTTAAGGGTAAAATTCAGTCTTTGAATTTAGTCAGAACATTAGAAGAATCCTAAGCAGAATTGGACTTTGAATCTCAAAGCTGAAAGCTGACAGGGGGGTGCTAAATGAACAATTCCTCACTACCAAAACAATTTCTTCTTTCATTATAAAGCCTACTGGAAATAATACTGTAAGGATGTATATCTGGATTTGAAATAGATCTTTTTCTTCTTACTGCACAATGCAACATTGTTATAGAAAAAAATAATGCAAGTACAGCTTATTTTTTGTCAGTTCAGCAAAAAAATTCTAACACCCTTAATATTTCACCATGGTAGACATTTTTTGAATCTTATTGTATGTATAATAAGTCTTAGAGAAGACAGTAACTTTGTAAGATGAGATAATCATAATACCGATCCCATTTTAACAAAAACTTCAAAGGAGAGAAATAGAAAATCAGTGACTATGGCTAACTATTGCTTTCCGTATGTACAATCCACTTTTCCCAGGCAACCCAAACTTGAGGACAAATGTGAAATATCAGACATATATATAATGATCTAACCTTTAGCTGCTCAGATTACCATCAACACGAAGCCAAATAATAATAAAAAAGAGCACTTAATCATCCATGAAAGATTATGCAAAATATGAAATTATATGTATCTTCTGATATATACATTTGTTGTATTTTGACTAAAATTAAGTACTCTAGACACCAGGACAAATATTAGGCTTTCAGATGTTTAGGAATATAGGAGTTAAAGCTTTAGATGAAAAGTGGAGAAAAGACAATGTTTACAATAAAAACTGGAATTGAGGGGAAAAGAAGGTTTCAGGTGTTGGTCTCTTCAATATTATCAATTTCTAGTACAACAATCTAGATAAAAGTGCCAGCATCATAGTCCAAGTCTACCCTGTTAAGGCACCCTTACAGTAGGATACCCTAATTACACTCTGAGTGAGGATTTCTTCTTGGTGCTTGCCCTTTGCGAATGACTTGTGTTGCTCTCTTCAAAACTGAATATGTGTAAGAGGATGAGGGAGCCCACTGACCTACCAAGACCCTAGGGGAGAGTCAGGGCCTGCTGACCATTATGTCAGGGAGAGACCTGAGCTCAAGCTCAAGTGTCTTGCTGCCTTCAGGGAAAGAAATAAGGCAAGGTTTGACTAATGTTTTTTACTTAAAACAATGCTGTGCATGCCCTATGTTTCCCCTTTCTTCCCCCCCCCCCCCCCTTGTTTTACAGTCAGTGTGTTTCTGTCATATTTAAGGAAAATTAAGTTCATTCTATTGATTAAAATACTCTTTCTCTAATAATTTTTTCCAAACTGTGTTGAGTTTACTTAAAGTCAATGGGTCTAGTCATACAAATGAGAATGAAGCATGACTGAACTATACTGCAGCCCGAACAGTCACAGCTGTACGAGTCTTCAGGTTTTGCTCATGAAAGGCCCTACACATAAGACAGCATCATTGGCATATGCTTTATTTAGTACAAGGACTGAATAACATGTTGATGTTGCTTATGACATAAGGGATCTCAAGACCCCTCTGATGGGGCAGCTGCACATAGTGACTGTGCAGCTTACCATTCCTGCTCTCTCCCTCCCACCTCCTTGCTGCTACTCATATCTCTCATTTCCTGAATCACTGCAGATCATTAGTCCAGCAAAAAGAGCAAGTAAGTTTCTGCCAGGTTAGTGAACTGAATAAGAGTACTTTGAGGCAGGTGGTGCACCAGAGCTTGTACAAGGGAGGGAGCAACAGAAGTGGAAAAGGGGGCAGGGACTGGCTCAAAGGCGGAGCAAGAAAGAAGAATAACAGTGCAGGCTCATATTCTGGGAACCACATCTTTCATGCTATCTGTGTGGTTAAATTGGTTCAACTTCATCATCTTTCTGCCATCTGTCATCCATCATATTGTGACCTCCTGACTACTGTCTATTTGAAATTTAACTTCTGATCAGGAGCCCACTGGGAACAGAAACCCACTGGGAACTGAGAAGCAAGTAAGGGGCTGATCCTATGATGAGGGACCTTCAGATAGTTATTTAACATTAACAGTGCCATTTATAATAGTTCAAACAGCATTCACCTTCTCCACATTCTCTACATTTAACCACTTGTTCCAGTTCACCTTTGGCTATTTCTCTCCTCGCAGTTATGCTGATCCAGCTCTTTATATGGCTGTGCTCTAAACTGGATCTGTGAAATGCAGTGCTCAAAAAGAAAAAAATGAAAAAAGGAAGAAAAATCTTGCCTTACAGTCAGGAGAAACTGTTGAATTGGCACAAATAAACTTCAGGGCTCAAAGGGAGGAAGGAATGTATGGCCACTTGTGGGGAGGGACACATCTTACAAGTGATATGCTCCTGACAGAATAGGAGCATGAAGAAACTACAGGTTTAGTTCAGGCATTAGTCTAGAATTCTGAACAGTGTAGACAGGCAGCAGATTTGACTGCTTAGGGAGGTTGTGAAGCCTTCTTTGGTGTAAATTTCTAAGAAGAGATTAGACACTTAGCCTGTCAGGATATGCATAGCTTATCCAGGTTTGGGAGTTGGATTGAGATAGCCTTGTTTTGTACCAGTTGGTAGGAAAAAAAAAAATAGTTTATTTATGTAGTTTTGTCTGAAGTAGCAAAAATGTGCTAGAATAGTGTGCTATTTTATGAGTCCATGAAGATTTCATTTAGCAAAGGGATAGTAAAGCCATAAAGCAATACCTACTTCATTTTAAAGCAAAAGCATCTAAAACACTGTGAACTTGCATATCCACATTTATGTGTACTTGGCTTATGTAGTATCACATTGTAGAAACTGATTATGATTAAACAGGCAATTTGGTATACACTGTCAAAAAGCCACTTTTACAGACCTGACTGTACTGCAGTTAAGTCTGATACTTGGTGCTCATTTCAGACGGCTTGGAGCTGAACCACAAGCTCCAAGTGGGGATATGCAGTTCTTGAAAACTTACACTACTTTTGACACTCTCAGATATCCATACTTGTAATACTTGAAATAACCAAAATAGAATAGGCCAGAGTTACACATTTCAGTGTTTCACCTAAAGAAGTTTGAGCTAATTTGGGCATACCTCCATATTTCACAGGTCTGATGTAGGTGTCTAAGAAGCATGGAAAAGTGCCTTGTTTGACAAGATAATCCTTTTACAGCTTGATGGTTTCTCTAGAGACCAAATCTTTACATAGTCAAATTTTTAATTTTTATATTTTAATAGGATTTATGTGTACATGTGGAAATGATATGAATCTGGGGAAGTTCAGATTGGACATGAAGAAAAGATTCTTCACTAAGAGGGTGGTTAGTCACTGGAACAGGCTCCCTGGGGAAGAGGTTACTGCAAAGCCAGTCAGAGTTCAAAGAGCATCTGAAAGACACTTCTTGTCATATGATTTAGTTCTAGGCAGTCCTGTGAGGAGCAGGGAGTTGGATTTGATAATCCTTATGCGATCCTTCCAACTTGAGATATTCAGTGATTCTATGATTATTTTGCAAGGGAAACAGATCTGGTCACTTGAGGCTCCTTTGAATTCTTAAAACAAACTTCAAAAGTGCTAGATATTTAAGAACAATATATGAATACTAAATCAGCCAGCTGATTTAGTTTGGACTTCTTCCATATAAATAATACATGAAATGCAATTAGATATTAAGATCAGCAGCACAAAAAGAACTGAATAATATTTATAAAGTCGTGAAAAAATAAACACTCTTCAGATTTTAGAACTGCATAAGCTTCATTGGGGCTAATTTTTACATTACTGATAGGTTACCTAAAATATATATTTGCAGTATAATATTCTTGTTTACTGAAGCAGTTTGTACTAAGTTAAGAGACTGAAGGAGTGAAAGCCAAAAGGAAACAGATTCATAAAGCCAAAAATCCTGAATACCACTCTTGAGGCATTAGATGCCAAGGGAAAAAAAAGAAAGAGAGAAAGAAAGAGAATAAACAACATCATAAGTGGGACAGGATCATTGCCTCAGTCTTCTCTCAATGTGTACAGCATTTCAAAAAGCCTATTATAAATTTTTGCCAAAGCTACTAAGCTATCCAAAAGAACACATAGAGAGCCAAACAATTCTTTTTATGTCTTCTATATACTCATTGACTCAACAGCTACTAATCAGGTAATAGTCTGAACTTTGCTTCTGTCACAGAAAAGGTAAACTTGTCTAATGTTTTCCACCATAAAACCTTAATTACAGCTATTTGTAACCTTCTCAAATTTGAGTAATAGGGGTTTAATGTGTTCATCCTCAATATCTGTCTCAGCCATATAAAAAAAAAGAGACTTGGGAAACAACAATGCTAAAATAAATAAATAGATAGATAGATAGATAAAAAGCAAAGCAGCGCAACACCTGTGGTGGGGACAACTCATTTCATAGATTTCAGAGTATTTAGTGGTTTGGGAGCAAGAGTCCCAAATCTTGCAGAGATATGACTTTGTGCCAAAGATATGTCTTTTAGCTTTTATTATATCCAATCATATGTTTTCATGGGGAAAAAATAATCAACACTTTTATACTTAATAGGTTAAGTTTTTGTAGCTTTTTTTCTTGAAGATCCTGTTCTCAGTAAGCAGGCACCACCTCGGCTGTGTGACCACACTAAGTGCTAATCTGAGCCTGTGAAGTGAACACAGGGAGCTGGCATCCCAGCCAACACTGTGTGGAAAAGCCACCTAGCTCAAGTGGCAAGTGGACAAGAGGTAGATACACAGCACGCATGTGCATGTGCTGATGGAGGGGGTTGTAAAGCAAGAAGAAGGTTTGGGGGTGAGGAGGGAACCTGAACAGTAGTGTGGGCATGGAACAAGAGGCTGTCAACAAGACAGTGCTGCCAAAATCATAGGAGATGGGGACAGGATGAGGAGAAGGTTTCAGATTTGGATTCATTAAATGACTAGCATTTCCTGAACATCAATGGGCTTTGGAAGTATACTCAGCACAAGTACCTGGAAAGTCAAGGATGAAGCAGATGTGGAGCTAGGAGTCTAAGAACTTAAAAGAGATGGAACAGGATAAAAAAGTTGGAATGGGATGGCCAAGACAACCCAAAAGCTGCAAATGCTGAAAAGAAAGGGAGAAAGGGCAAAATAATATAAGAAAAAAAAGAGACTAGATGAGTGAAGAGGTGTCTAAAATGCAAGGAGTCACAGAAACTGCTCCTGCAGAGGGTCTGAGATAGACATTTCAGAATATGGTAAGACATGGGAATAAATCAAGATAAGAAAGACTGACAAATTGGATGAGGTTGAGCAAGCAACTGACATGGTCTAGGGAACACCATGCAGAAGTCTGGAAGAAGAGCCTGAAATGGCTGTCATAATATCTGTAAAATCACCTGGCAATCTGTGCTTGTTTCTTCTGTAATGATGATCTATACAAATAATAACAACTCACTTTCTCTATAAGTTGTATAGTATTACAGTGCTCTCACTATCTGATATATATATATATATAACTGTTTCCTCAAGTAAGAAAAACACACCACTATATTCAGAACAGGAGTAGCTAGTACACATTTGATACTGGGTAAAGACATACTAAACCACAAGGACAAAGAACATATGATGCTCTTCTGTGCACATTGAAAGTATGCTGTGATTGTGTGATGATCTCAGTGTCCTTATATACACCCTGGGGAGCTAAATTTAGATGTTGTAAACACCACAGTGTGTGGAATACCACTGCTCTGTGTTGGGGTGTTTTGTGTATGTATATTTGTGTGTACATATTACTGTACAATGTGACTGTATGTTTAAATGTCTGAGTTGGTATTAACGTACAAGCGCAATAACTGAGATGTATATATTTAAAGTTTCCTCTTCAGACATAATTGACAGAAGAAATCACATATCAGAACAGTATTTGAAAAGAGACTGCTACTGTGTCCTGGTTAAATCCTTCTCATCCATTAAAAGAAACATATTTCAAATATTTGGTGGTATTCATGAACTCCATTACTAATCATCTTCACTCTACTATTAAATATTTTCCAGCAGCGGGCAAAACCAGCTAGCAACCTAGAGATTATTTTTGAAGTTATTTTAGGATATAAGAGGAATGGGGTTTCATTGTGTGCAATGGCCACTGTGCAAAATGGTACCATTAAAATCCAAACTAGAAATTAAGTGATTGACTCTTACTGTAGAAGAACTACAGGAATTTTCAGCTGTCCTATAGAAGATAAGTAGCTAACAAACTGAGCTAATTTATTTAAGGAAGAATATCTTGTGGCTTTTGAGAAGTTCAAGTGAAGCCCCCCTGCCAAGTGTATACTGCATGACAGCTGTACCATATAATGTAATATCACCATGGTAGTATTGCTATCATAGTGACAGGTCCCTGTTATGGGAAGAAACAAGCTAGGCTTGCTGAGGCTTAAAGTATGAGGATGTTTAAACTCATCTACAAGCTAGTTTCTGTCCTTCATCCATTTGAGTAGAAGTATGCATAAGAAAGAAGTCTTCTTTAGTCTCTTAACTATTTGGTTTGTTCCCCTGTGCTTCCTTAAATTCATTGAGCAATATGAACTTTACAGTAGGGTAGGGAGGCAGGTTAAAAACTGCCTGAACCTTCAGAAAAAAAAATTACTATTGGGTAATTTATTCAAACTTTTTGCAGCTAAAAATAGATCAATCTTTCCATAAAACAAACAAAAAAAGAGTTTCCTTTCAATTAAGAGTACCATAATAATGAATGTAATATGAACACCAGATTTGTTAAAGTCCTACTTATCTGATCCTTGATCTCTATGCAATAACATCAGGTTCCAAATTCACAATGAGCTAGCCTTCTTTGGAAAAAAAATGTATTATTACTTTATTTTTATACATTTGCTTTCAGTCACAGCTGGGAGACAGTGTAAAAGGACTCCAAAGGCTGATCTTACAGACAGCCAGTATGCTCAGAAAAAAAATTAGGAGTTTCCCCCAGTTAGTTAATGTATCCTCCTGCAATTCTTTCTGCCAGTGGCATCATGGCTTTTTACAATACTAATATCACAGTGACCTATAATTAAATGGTATTTAGATCTATGTATTGCCATTAGTATAAAATTGACTTGTATGGCCAAAAATATGTTAAGCATTTGTTTGAACAAAAATAGTTGAGGGAAACTGATACCATTAAGCTTTCTGGACTGTTAAAACTTTCTGAAGAGGTAAAGGGTTATGTTTTACTTTTAACTGTGCTCACATATAGTCTGGTGCAGTTTAATTCTATGGAACTTAAATTAAAACTACCATTTAATTCTCACATAAGTTTTAAGTAGCTTATAGTTTCTCTCCTTGAACTGAGGGATTCTGGGCAAAGTATAAGTCTTCTGTGTTATTTTATGGAAAATATGTTTAACTGTCATGGGTTCAGCAGTAGCAATCATTTTTTCTCCTTGGTAGCTGGTGCAGTGCTGTGTTTTGACTTCTGGGCTGAGAACAGTTGCTGTATGTTTTGAGTTACTGCTCAAATGTTTAGTTTTGTCCAAGGCCTTTTCTGAGCTCATGCTCTGCCAGAGAGGAGGGGATGCTGGGAGGAAGGAGAGATAGGGTGCCTGGCCTGGGCTAGCCAGGGAGGTATTCCATACCACAGCACGTCATGCTTGGGGAGGTAACTGGAAGTTGTCCAGAAGGGGGGGAGTTAGCTCTCTTCCAGGTTGGGCTCGTTTCGGCGGGTGGTATCGTATTCTCTCTCCATGTTTATTTCCTCTATCATTGTTTTTGTTAGTGGTAGCAGTAGTGATTTGTGTTATACCGTAATTGCTGGTTTGGTTTTTATCTCAGCCCGTGGGAGTTATGTTCCTTCGGTTCTCCTCCCCATCTCTCCGGGAGTGGGGAGGTGGGGGGGGGGAAAAGAGGTGTGTGGTACTAAGGGAGACTGAGGTGGGGTTTTAAACCACAACATTAACTCAATTTTCCATCAATGCTTCCTCATGTGTCATTGATTTCAGGCAATTTAATGCCAGAAAGAACATTTGATCATTGAGTCTGACCTCCTGAACACTACATCTCATTAAATGTCATCCACTGGTCAGTTTAGAATGTAATATTTGACTGGACTGATTTTTTTTTTTTTTTTTATCTTCAGGTGATAAACCTGTTGCAAGCAAGGCAAAAAACTAAGCTGTCGTGTTTTATCGCATCCCTAGCAGTAACTGAGAGTTGAAAGAACAAGTATGGCATGCCCAGTACTACAGGACTTGTACTACACAGGGCAGAGTAGTGTTATAATTTCTACTGCTCCGTTGTGAGAAAGCATTCCTGCTTGGTCTCATAAAGAGACACCCCACTCAGAGCACAGTGCACAGTTCTGGTGTCGACAACATAAAAAGGACATGGAACTGTTGGAACAAGTCCAGAGGAGGGCCACAAGGATGATCAGGGGACTGGAGCACCTCCCATATGAAGACACGCTGAGAAAATTGGGGCTATTCAGGCTGGAGAAGAGAAGGCTGCGTGGAGATCTCATAGCAGCCTTCCAGTATCTGAAGGGGGCCTACAAGGATGTTGGAGAAGGACTCTTCATTAGGGACTGTAGTGATAGGACAAAGGGGTAATGGGTTCAAATTTAGGCAGGGGAAGTTCAGATTAGATATAAGGAAGAAATTCTTTACTGTTAGTGTGGTGAGGCACTGGAATAGGTTGCCCAGGGAAGCTGTGAATGCTCCATCCCTGGTGGTGTTCAAAGCCAGGTTGGACAGAGCCTTGGGTGACACGGTTTAGTGTGTAGTGTCCCAGCCCATGGCGGGGGGGGTTGGAACTTGATGATATTAAGGTCCTTTCCAACGCTAACTATTCTATGATTCTATGATAGGTACATGAAAAAGGCTGACCACACACAAGTATTCTTTACCCTGTCCCAGACTACTTGCCAGTAGCAGCTAACATGCCATTTGTGTTGCAGCCTAGAAAACCTTGATAAGAGATGACAATCAACCCCAAATATATCTGGTCAGGCTTTTCACCAGAGCAAAGTTCCTTTTCATATTGTGCAATGTTAAAAATGTCCTATTTTCTTTATAGATCTCTATGCATTTCTTTCACAAGTGAGTGTTTTAATCAGCTTGTTAAGCCTGTAAGGACTTGCTTCAGTTATGAAGTAGGAAACTATGAATAGTGGCTAAGTACATAAACTATTCATACTATTGCTAATTTTAGACTGATTCAACAAGAAATATTTTTTGCTTTTTTCACATTTTTCATTTTAACAATAGAGCGCTAACATCACTACCTGAAAACAGATAGAATAACCACAATTAAAGCTGTTTATTTACACACTGGGACTCCACAGCTAGCAAGAATATTATAATAATCTCAGGTAAGGATGCAAAATCTCACTGGATGAGATTCTACAAAGTCACTGACTAAAATTTATTTAAAAAAAACCCATATAACCAAAATGAATCAACCAACCAAACAACCAAAGAAACAAAAAAAATCCAAAACAAAATAAAAACAAAAAAATAAAAAAGGAGAAGAAAAATTAAAAAAAGAGAAAGATTTAAAAAGACCACACTTTCCATGACAGTATTTTGAACAAAAATGAAAACAGTATTGCCTAAATTTTGATGAATGGCATTCGCTGTTGTCAATGAACTCATTGTACAACCTCTTCCATGCTTCCTTCCAGGGTAAAAGGCTATCCACTCAACACGAAACTACACAAGACTATCTGTGTAAGGAATGTTGGTTATGTCTGAATGGTTTTTAAGAATATCACAGTACAATGGTTCCTGAATTTATCAAAAATATGAAGTTTATAGTGGTTGTGATCCTATTAGCATCATGTGAACAATATTAATCTGTATTACAAAATACCCAAGCAACATTGGCTGTCTTTTCATGCATCTGAACTGAAAGGAGGAAAAGCACAAGGCTACTATTGAATCCTCCTCCTCCCTCTTTCCAAAAAGTACCCCACCTGAGCTTCTAATTTTGTACAGGCTGTTCACAGGTAAGCAACACTTTAATTGCTGATGCTTTTCTTTAAGTGTAGTTTTTCTGAGACATGGGACATACCTGAATACTAGTAAATCTTCCATGTTACACAGTCTATTATAAGTACATCTCAGGTATGAATTGTAAATGTCAAGATCAGGGTATCATTTTATCAGATTATTATTCAGAGCCCTAACTGTCCGTTTCATTGTGAAGAGTGAAGATGTCTCGGTTACTTGGAGTAATAATGTTAGTTTAGTCTGGAATCCTTCAGCACAGGTAAAAACAGTGAAGAGGAGGACTCCTGAGAAGGCATGATGATGAAAGCAATATCTGATAAATCTTGAATAGAAGTGAAATACAAACAAATGCAAGCTCTTCCTAAAATCCCAAATTAGATATGTTTCTGAAGGGATAGGTTTGCTTTGAGCATTTTCTTCAACCAATGTGATTAAATTAAGCCTGTAGATTATTCTTAAAAAAATAATTTAAAAAATCCAACTAATTTTAGTATTTTCTCTGCCCCATTCCTATATTTGTCGATAGATCTATATGAAACTTGTCTTGCAGAAAATTTGATATAAATTTTAAATTCTCTGGATGCAGCTCATGGGTATGACCTCAGGCAAAGTAGGACACAGGAGAAGAGAAAAAACCTCAGCTGTCATCAAAATAAGAACTTTATTTATTCCAGCAAAAACCAAGTTACAAATAGCCTCTTATGAGATGGGAAGTTAACCACTGGGACCAAAGCAAAACACTGAAGTGCTAATCTACAAAAATATTCAGCAACAAATTCCAAAGGAAAACATTTGGAGCCTAAATGTTGGTCTACCCAAAGATTTTTCTTATTCAATTTTACATAGCCACTGCAGTTATTACTTTAACTTTTTTAGTTAGAGTGACATATTACTATAAGCCCTGCTAAAACCACTTGTACAGTAAAAACTTTTCTAAGGTCAGGGCCACTGTAAGAGTACTTTGTGCTGGAATATGACAAACAAAATGTTTCTCTTGAAAACACAACTTAAATCAGAAAAACTCTCCTCCAGCCAGTATGCTTTACTCCAGCACACCATTCTTCTTCTTATGATAAATAAGTTAACTTGAGAGGCTGGCTGAACTTAACAGGTTTGGTGATAAGAGCTGCACTGATAGAATTACAACAGTCATTCCTTTGTAGTACAGAAAAAGATCACTGATAAAATAGCTTTCTTTGCAGGTATAGTTTAAGCCAGCTCCTTAAACAGAATGACATACTATCAAAATATATTTTTTTCATCTTTTGAACTAGCACTTCTGCCTTCATTATTGTTTTGCTTAAGATTGTTATATATAGAATGACTAGCTTTGAATTCAAACTGCTGCTGGCAAAAACTTAATATTCTTGGTTTATCTGCTTCTTTACATGCTTTTAGGCATTTTTACTCCAATAGTTGTGTCAACCAAAGCACTGTCAGGCTTTTGGCTAACATAGCTATGCCAGTAAAACCTGTAATGCAAATTTGTCCTTAGACCAATGTGACTTATTCTCTTTTCCATATGCAATTGAACCAATACATGCCCACTTACACTGGCTGACTGTTTAAATCATAGATTGCACCAATATAGCTTTTAGTGTGTATGAATGCACTAATTTAACATCCCACCTGCAGGGCAGAATTGCACTGGTTTAACTTAAATTGGATTTCAATCTGGCATAAAGCTTAACACACAAATCCTGGGAATCAGCTGCTTCAATGTTCTTATGCATTATCTTATTCCGCAGCATTCTCTGTACATGTCAAGAAGCTTATGCTGCTTACGAAGGGTAATCTGTATCAAATACCTCACATTTATCATGAGGAAATGGAGCATGCACAATGCACAGTTATCATGGAGTCGCTGATGCCTGGTAACATATTGTCACCCGGTCACCTGCTAATATGTCAAAGTTGATAGTTATACTGTGATAGACACCTGCAGTGACATTAAAACAGAACGTATCTAAATACTTCACACAAGGAGGTTAAATTACTCTATACCAAGTTTTATGTTGCCACTACCAATACAATTTAATATTAGTCTATACATTTTAATCCTACGTCTGTGTCTCTATGTTACACTGAATTTGCTTCTGCAGCTGCATTGTGGATGTATCCTTTAAAGTATATGAATACATTAAGTTTTGACAAGGGATCACATCCTCATTCTGAAGAGCTTCTAACAGCTTCCCGAAGACTTAAGCATCCACACTGCTCTAATTGAGGGTTAATATGATTTTTCTTTTTTTCTTCCATGAGCATGAAGTTGCTGTGTAGTGATTTGGTTTATGTCTTGACCTCTGTATCTGTGTTCATATGTGTATGGCTTTATATCAGTGAAAGGGTTATTTCATGCATAAATCTGGTCCCAGCTGACCAATAAAATACACTGTTAAAATGAAAACAATGTCCAGACAGATTTTCACCTCTTTAGCAAGATCATTTTAATTAATCTTTTGGGTTTATACCTATGTAATTTTTCTGTGTGGCTAAGGCTTGAGAAGGAAGTGCAGGCTGTAGAAAGATTTTTCTTTTTTTTTTTTTTTTATTGCTGTGTTCTTTTTTTAAAGAGATAAGTGGGAAGAAGGAATTTGCATTTTTATTTGAAGCAACAAAAGTGAATTTGCATTTTCCAAGAACTGCAGGTTTTTTTTCTCAATGCCTAATAAAATATTGATATTAAAATAAACAATGAAGGAACTGAGCAAACAAAAATTTTAATTAGTTTTGCTAAATGATGAATTCAATTTTCTTTTCATATTTAGAAACCTTTCAGATACTGCCCATTGCTTATTTCGGATTCAGGAAAATTTAGGTTTTTAACTACTACATCTAAAACAGAGACATAAGTTAACTGACTGGAAATGAACAAATAAATTAGTTAGCTCTCTGCTGTCATGAACTAGAGCTTCAAAGGTCACAGCTGCAAAGAGTGACTTGAAAGAGAAGGTAGGGAAGGCTCAATGGGAAGATGATTAATAAGCATGGGTGGCTCAGGGAAGGACTTGGGGAAGATTTGAGGAAAGGTTTTGACTGACAGGAGACAAGAAGACAATATCTTCTTTTTCTTCTTCTGAAGTGAAGGATTGGTCTTGGATGAAGGTGGGTGGTTTTTACTTGGAATCCTACTATTTATTTAATAATGACAAAGGAACTAAATGAAGACTTTCTTTTCCAGTTTTTGTAGACTGACTTTCTACTGTTTTACCATAACTCCTTGGCTTGTGCTAAAACAAGAATCTCATGTTTCCCATCTCAATGTTAAATAGGCTCAGCCGTGCTTTATTTCCAAGAGCAAATAATAGTGTACAGTCAACCCAACAAGGCAAAGGGTCTTGATTTTAATGTACTTCACACTACTGATTCTTTATTTCCAGTAAGAGCAAAGGGAAAGCTCTCCTCCAGAAAAAAAAAAAAAAAAACAACAAAAAAACCCAACAGATGATGGATAGGGAATGAGTTCATGGAAGACAACAAGAAGCCCAAAACAGTGGAGTAGGTTTAAATAATGGAGTGTGCAGCAGCTTCTGCTACGATTCCAAAAGAAAACTTGCAGTGCATACATGGAAGCACTTTAAATTAATAAAGACCATTACAAAAATAAGATATTTGCATTAATAAATAAATGAATAAAGTGAGTATTTTAAAGGCGTATTATATGCATTTAGTGTCCATTTAAGTATGGACTGTAAACTTAATGTAATTCACTTATTGCATATGTTCAAGGACAAAGACGGCATCAGCATTCATGTTAGTGGTGATGCTCTTAGAAAATTATTCCATATTATAACAATCTTAGTATTTCAGAAACATCTACTAGCAGATTTTCAAACCCTAGCAATTTATGCACCTGAAAGTTTCTGTACACAAACTCAACACATCAAGGTATTGATTCTAAAAGGCCTGTGCTCAGAACTTCATGAAAATTCTACTTTTAGAGATACTTCAAGCTGGGCATGCAGAAGACTGCAGTTATTCAGGTATTGTTTGTCCAGATATTTTCAACAGTTTTAACATTCTCAATGTGGGCAAAAAAATTGTATGCTTGGCACATATGCTTGAGACAAACGTTCCTTTGAACATTCAGTGAATTTCAGTTTGTATTGAACAATGTTGCAACTTGGGGCCTTCTTTTGCTGTCTGCATCCTGGGTTATTAAGGAGAATGCTTGTCAACATGCTTAAGAGAAGCTAAATAACTTGGAGACTGTTGACTGTCTTTACTACTGATCCTGCATACTTAGCAGTGATTTACCTATTCAATAAAAACATATATTAACTACCAAGACTACTGTTTGGACAATGTGAGAACACTGTAAGCGTAAATGTTTTCTCCAGTAAGACTGCACCTGAGCCTTTAACAGACAATCACTGCTTTCTCTCTCTCATTGCTACGTAATGATACAAATGTTTCTGAAATTTACAGGTAAAAATCCCTTGCCTGTTTCCCAAAAGCAACACTTGGTAATCTCAACCCTTGATTAAATTTTGATAGTGCACAGGCTACCAAGTTGGGCAGGCAAACATGAAAGGATCATGTTACTCACAGCTTCAAAAATATCCCCAAAAGCTGAACAGTAGAAAGATTAAAAATAAAGAAGCAAAATCAAAGATGAGAAGAGTACTGTAGACAAAGAAGCAGTAACAGAAGGGGAGGCTAAGATGAAAAATCTCTTCTTTGATCTCTGTGAAAATTAGCTTCAAATAAAAGGCATATCCATGTTCAACAATTGTATTCAATGTGAAAGTTCTTCACATTCTGCCTTTGTAGTGCCTCTTTTTATTTTAACTCTTCCTCTTTATCGCTGCCTTTTCTGTGTACATTACAATTCTTGTAACTTATTTATGTCCGTGATCATTGCATGCAAGGTCAACTATTATCACAGCATCTTCCCAAATACTCCTACTCTGTACTTCACCAGACTCTGAGAACTCTGTATAAGTGGGGCACACTATCTGAATATCTTTGCCAAACAGGGCATTATGCAGAGGGCCAAGTAAGCTGTACAGGGCTCTGAAAACCAGCAGCAATATGTTGAGAGCACAGGCGAATTATGGTTTTGTATTCAGGCTTACATGGGCATAGTGAAAGTCAAACTTTAAAGAAAAGCTAAAGAAAGAAGCTTCATAAAGAGATTTTGTAAATTTGAGAATAAATTTTAAAAGTTGCTCATAAACAGGCTTGTAGCCAATTAAGAAATAGACACACAAAGAGGTTTTGGGATTTTTTTATATTTTTTTGCGTTTGTTTTGTCTGTTTTGGTTTTTTTTTTTAAATGGTTTCATTTTGTTTGGTTTTGGGTTTTTTAATTCTTTTTCTGAATTATGCTGCAGAATACAGATCTTTCTACTTTCACCTTAGTGTAAAGTTGAAGAGGTCTCCCTGGATGGTAACAGAGCTAGCAGAAGATGGCACTTCTACTGCAAGTTAGATTGTCAGCAGCTAAGGGCAGATCTCAGGGCACTTATCCATATTATCCTTAGTGTTGCCAAACTGAGGAGCAGGAAGCTAGGAGACTGAATAAAAATCTCAGAACTTTATGCATGTATGTTTGTGTATATATTTGTCCATGGCAGGAGGGTTGGAACTAGAGGATCTTAAGGTCCTTTCTAACACTAACTATTCTATGATTCTATGATTTATTTTTAAAGAGTAATAAGTATATGGTGCCTGACTTCTCCTTGTCTCTTTAGGTGCTAATGTGACCTAAGAACTGAAGGGAACCTGTAAATTTCAGCCTTTTGGATTTGCTAAGATGTTTGTGCAGAAAATCACTTCCTACATGCTATTCCCTGAAAATCTCACAAAAGACATGTCTGAGAAGTATTCCCCAGAGTAGTATAAATGCATATGCCTTGAATACTTATTTTAGGAAAGGGAAAATGTGCTGAGCATGCAACAGTGCAAGTCAGGCATGACTAGCTAGATCTCTTGGATACTAAAGGAAAATAAATGACCTATAAAAATTATTTTATAATTATCTAATGGCTATTATTTGTTGAAACATTTAACACACAGGACCCTGACCAGGATAGCACTCCACAGATAATTACTTTTATTAAAAGCTGATCATGTACCTGTTAAATTCTCTAATAGTATGTTGAAAGAGAAAGGGGACCATTCACTGCTCCAGCCTAGTACAGGGCCATAACAGGGTTTCTGCAGTCAGGAAATGCTGCTAACTTGGTGAAGTGAGCTAACTTTGAATTTCAGCTGACAAAGCAGTTATGCTTCCTTCCATACAGTTTTCCAATTGCCCTCACACAGAGACTGTAATGAGGCCTATCAGAATAAAACCAACATTATCTTATGCTGCAGTGAGACAGCATTTTTCCCTAGCTCTTGAAAGATGCTGAACCCTAATAACTCCTCTGATTTTTTAAGATAACAGTGGCTCCTGAGGAGCTCTGAAAAAACCTCATGCTTAGCTAATCGATGCTCTATGTACCCCAGTTATCAGGCAAAAAGTGAAGCTTTTTCCACCTTCAGGAATGCACTCTGACATTTACAAATGAATATGTGCTCTATGGATTATATTATAATTTCTTCTGCAAAGAAAAACTTGTCTAAATGGTATCAGAATGAAAATAACGCATAAGGACAGAAGATATAACTTCTTCCCCCAAATAAAGTCATTAATGTTCTCTTTTCCTTTAAAACTGTGAAAACACTTGTATGTCATCCATACAAATGCTCTGGAATGGACAGAAAGGAAAGCATTTTCACTTGAAGTGACTTTTGTTACAGCTGTGTTGCTAAAACAAATGAAAATACAACTTCTTCTGTGTCAGTAGGGCACAACAAACAGGCTTACAAAACCTACTTCTGAAACACTCTTATGTTTGAAGTAATGACTGAACTTGCAGCAGTAACTAGTTAGTTCCCACACTGAGGTTGGCACCCACAGGGTGCCCACCTGTGAAGCAACACCTGTACAATAAAGAAAGGGATCCTCATGAAGTGTATTTTAACGCTGAATAATGTATTTCTAGGAATTGTAGCTTAAATCTATGGAAAATTATTAGAGATTAATCTGGGCTCTTTATCAGTTTGTAAATAATCACTAATTTATGAGAACTTTGCTGGCTGATTTAAAGTCTGACCTTTTCTTTCTTATCCTCTGAAAAACCCATTGACATTAATGGGAATTTTGGGTATGCAACAGTGCAGGATTGGGTCCATGATACTCAGTTATAATTGAAATATTAAAAGGTTATTCCAGATATGTAGTGCTCTTGACTGCAAAATTCTATAACTATAAGTACTGGGAAAGCGTTTTGATTGTACAAATTTGCTACTTGGAGCCAGTGATTTATTTCATGCCCTAATGCACTGAAAGGTCAGTAGCCTAAATTTATCTCAGTGCTTTTCAACAGATTATATCTTCTACAGTTCGTTCATACATCAGCTGTCTTTGGATGCTAATGTCCAGTCTCATTTCCAAATTCTTCAAGTTAATGAGAATTCTTTTAGATCTGCACCTTGCCCTTTTTGCACATAAAATCACCTTGCAACAAGATGTTACAGTCTCACTTTTTGCCTTGTTTTCAGCTGCTACTAACAGCTTTTAATTTGGAAAGACTATCTCTGAGTTTACTGCGCCTGACTGGTTTCAGCTCAATTGTTTCCCTAGCCAACAGAGCATTTCATTTCTCCTGAAGGTCACAGCAAGCTCCCAAGGCACTGAAACACACCAGCTTTTCATTCATGCTGCAATCTAATGTTGCAGTACTGTTAAGATAAATGAAAGTAGGGATGTGTGTATGACTCTTTCTATCAACAGTTACCAAATTTATTATAATACAAAATAAATTAAGCCATCAGTGAATGAGCAACTGTTAATAACCTACCTTCTTTGACTCCAACACTTCCTTCAAGTCACTAGAAATTAATCCTTTTACAGTGGTTTGCCTGCATGCTGATAATTATTCGTATAAATTACACCATCATGTCATCTACTTGTGGAAGTGGCTCTTCCAACTGTAGCACAACTGGTTGCAATAAGCCAGTAATGCAGTAAGCTGCACAGATCCAAACTGTCCCATAAAACAAACACAGTGGCCATCTGTTGGGGGAGGGCAGCCATTAACTCTTTTAAAGGCCTGGATGTGGTCCAAATATTGTTCATTCTGCCATCAAAATGAAATGATCATTGTAATCAACAATATGCATTTTAATATTGGGTTATCATGTGTCTCCAATGCCCATGTTGTTTGGAATCGATACGTGCAGTGCTAACTCACACTGTTAAAAGGCAAACTGCTCATCTGTTTTCAAGCTGAGCAGTTTTCAAGTTTGCGTGCTCTTGAGTTTGCAGAATTCCTTTACTCTGAGAAATTGTTTACAAATTTGCTAATACTCAAATTCAAATTAAAACTGTGAGACTAAAGAGTCTGCCAAATTAGACTTCATTTCTTAACAGCTCTACTGGACATTTCACTGAAATAGTAAAATACAGTGGTCAATAATGACCATAAAAATATAGAATATATAAGACTCCATAATAATATTCATATTTTTAAAAAATCTTAGAAAAGAGACAAACTCTAGGGTCCATACAATAGTTACTCTAGTATTTTTAAAAGTTACTGTATTTTATTTAAAAGACAAGAAAAGGAAGAAATTTATTTCCTTGAACATCCATCTTTCAAGCTGAATATTCTATTTAAAGTTGGACTTCTGAATGAATTTGTGGATTTTTAAGGAGTTCTTGGATCTCCTGTGGTAGTAGTGGAAAGCCCATTAAATAGATGTAAGAATACTGTAATGAGAAAAATACGGAACATTTCTTCACAAAAGCCTGGAAAAAGGCATAAAATGGATCTATCAACACCTTTGCTGTTTTACAAATGGTACCTTGGAAAGCACTGTGAATTATGCATAGGTCTCTGGTAGCCTTGTTGTACAGATAAATACTTACTATAATCAAAATCAATTAGGTTTATTTTATTAATGTTTTCAACCAAAATAAAGTGCACATTTCAAGCAGTGAATGGCTAGCACATTACATGCTGTCCAAAATGGAAAATCTTGGCTGATAATTACTGGTACAAGGTAAAGAAGGAAGCTTGTTTCTCACAAATACTTTTCTTGAATTTGTTCCTTATGTAAAATTCTAGCTAATTAAATGTTAGAGAAATATTAGAATAACTAAATATTGTTTGCATTTGAAATTCAGTCTGAACACTGGTATTAATGTATTTATAAAGTAAATATTTAAGGAAAAAAATTAGCCTTTTATGGGGTTTTGATCTATCAAAGCAACCATATTACACATGCATTACTTGCTGTAAAAATCTAATTAAATAATTCACTAGTGGAAGTGGTCTGGTCCTTATCCAACAGTAAGGTCACCTTTCTTATCTGACTGAAGTTCTGAAATGGAAAACCAAATTGCATATAATCACTGGTTTAAATCATTCTCAAAGCATGAAGAAACCTTGCTCAAGTACACCAAGCCCAAAGAAAAACTCTAGATAATTCTTTTAGCTTTTTTTACAGAGAACATTTTTTTTTTTGGTTAAGCATGCTGAGGGAACAGCAACATTTTTTTTTCTCTCCCTTCCAAAGGAGTGAGCTAAAGCTGAAGCCCTTGAACTTGCAGGAGAGCTGAATAGTTTCTGATCCTCCAAGTGGGAAACTTCTTGGCCATAGGCACTGGAATCCTATTTTAAAGATGGAAGCTATACAAAGAGGGATTTTGAAGTCATGCTGCCTTAGGCACAGAGATCTTCTGTAGAGCTGAGTTGCAGGTATGTATTGGAGAAGAAATTATCTGAACAACACTGGTTTACCTAAGCTATATGTCTAGAATGAGCAGAGCGAATGTGCAGCTAAAGTACCTGCAGGTTTTTAGACCAACAGTCAGGATCACTCTGGTGTTCCTACTCTGTATTTCATACAATTATTTTTACTGGGACAATGGCTGAAAAATATATCATTATAATATTTTATAAGCCCTTTTGCTTTTAGTTTCAGTAACTTGAATTGCTGCCTAAATATGAAAATAACCCAGAATGGGGAGAAAATGTGCATTTTTTTTTTAACAACTTCACTGTTTTATGAAAAAGGATGAAAGGAGAGGAATAGAGAGACACTGATCTCACTATTTCATTTCTGTGTGTGCAATAGCTGGAAGGGGCAATCATTCAGTGATACATTTGGATCTTTTCAGAAAATAAGTGAGCCAATTGTAAGTAATCTCATACTGGACGCCTTAGTGTCAGTGTGGACATTTGATTGTTATCAAACAGAAGAAGAGCAATTACAGTAGCTGGAATGAACTCAGCACCAATATAGTTCTAAATCCAGCTTAACCAGTGTCTGATTTGCGCTGCTAAGATATTTTAGCCACACTCCTTCTATAAACTCTCTTAAAAAAAAAAAGAAAAAAAGGCAGTACAAATGAGTATATGATTCACTGGAATTGCTACATAAGTGATTGCCTAAGGCGGTGACTCAGATTAGAAATCTAACTTGGAGAAGCTGCTGGAAGATTGCTCTCCCTCTTCCACTCACTGTAGACCTGCAGCAAGTGACTGAAATTCCTGTCTTTTTAATACTTCCAAAAATGACTGGCTGCATTTGGGACTAGCTCTTCTTCTCACCCATATTTTGGATGTGTCATATTTACTGAATGCTAACCAAATGAGACAGAACTAGTTCACAAGTCACCCATAAAGTGTACTCAGAGGAAAAAATCACCTGCTGGGCTCTGTAGAGCCACTCGAATGCCCCGTTTCTTTTTGCTGGTTTTTCAACTTTGGCCAAAAGATCTTCTCCCACTACAGAGCCAACAACACATTTAGTACGACTGCTTCCTAATCCACTGAAAATAAACCCATCTTAGTTCAGCCTAGCCATCTAAGCTGTTTAAATAGTCTGTTTAACTCTGCCCTGGAAGGTGGTGAGGGACTTCTCACACGTGCAACACTTGGCAGAGCAGAGGCAAACATGGAGCAGTGAGTGTAGAAAAATTTTCACCCCTGCACCAGGAGGAACCTGGTTAATGTCTCATTTCCCTGTGGCCTAAAGATGCCACAGAGATAACAGCAAAAAGAAAGAAAACAAAACAATTTTTCCTATTGCTATGGAAAACCCCAAGCTCCTATCCAAACTTCTGACTCATACTGTCTTTTATTCACAATATCATTGCTCAACAAGAGTCAAGAAAAATCAGAAAGCTCTCTCCTCCAGTGATTTGTTCTCATTAGAGTTCAGCCTCCTGCTAATTAAAGAGCCCCAGATGACAGACAGAACTTTATTTGCAATAACTTATTTTATTTTGGTCAGTTCCTCAGCTCTTCTATCCAACAGCAACACAGCAGATGCTTCTTTCCATTGCTGTTCAACAAAACAAAATTAGGGATAATTAAATCTTCCATTTGAATCAGCATAAGTGGCATGGCATATCTCTAGTTCCTGCCATTTTCATTGCCTAAAGAAAACTTCAATATGTACAGGAACTTATTTTCTCTTTTGACCCTGGTTTGTTACATTAATAATGTGGATTGTACTGTTTGACATAAATGGCACAGCACTTAACAGCTATCAGTAATGTAACATGATAAGAGTGTAATAAATTTGTTTCTCCTGATATGCTGCTGGCTATGAAAGAGTTAACACAGAAAGCAAATATAAGGTAAAAGAACAGGGCAGCAAGTTATGAGTAATCTCCAGGATAATGCATGTGATGTTATGTTGGTTATGTATTAGAGATCCCCTAAAGGAATTTTGCAATATTTAGCAATAAGAGCAAATACCATTAAGGGCTTGGCAGAAGATGAGATTTTCTGCACATCTCTCATAAAAAGTCTATTAGACACAACTGAATGAGAATCTCATTTGATTTTTACTAGGCTACACTCTCATCTGAGTTTTTGCTCCACCTCGTGTTGTGGTCCACCAAAAGTAACTTCACACTAAAATGCATGAATCCTAGGGAAAGCTGAGGTCAGCTGGAATAGTGTCATGTTTTTCTCCCACAGAACCACATCCCTTGCTCTGACTTTAGCTTGGATGATTTTTATAGATTTAATATAGAACAGTGAAATGGTCATGCTGGAGTAATCGAGGAGACAATGTAATCTGTTGGAAGAGAGAGTCTAAGCAGCTGTGAGCAGGTTTACTGTTTTGTTGCAGACAACCTGTAAGTTAAAAGTAGGGAGGTTGTTTTAAAACAAACAAACCAAGCACAAAAATCAACCCCACACAAAAGTCCCAAAGTTGTTAAAAGGAGGGAATTTGCAAACTGGATTTAAACCTGTAGGCTTACATCATTTAAAAGCCCATCCTTGCTTACACCAGTTTGCATTCGCTGACAAGAACATCATGCTCAACAACCCCACTGTGCTCTGACTCTAGCCAAAACTGACATACTCAAAACAGTTTGTGAAATTTGCTGCTGTGATAGACACTGACCAACCTCTTCATTAGTTCACAAAGCAGCACACACCTTCCTCCCTCAGTGCTACAAAGAATTTCTGTGAATTTAACAGAAGGTTACAGAACCAGGTATTGTCAGGATATAATAAAATTAATGTCTTGAATATGAAGTCCTACTGTATTGTGGAACTAAATATGCTCAAGAATTAAACATGGCAGTTTCCTGATAAGTAATTGACTTTCTCCCACCCACTGAAAAGAAAGAGATAAAGGCTCTGCATAACATATGTCTGGATACATTCAAAGGTCATACACAGTGACAAAACACAATATGCCAGAAATTGTCAATTATTTCAAATTGTTTGGCAGAAATGAAGAGGGGAAGTTGTAATATTTTGGCACACATCTTTATTGAATAAGTATACATATCTGGTAAGTGACCACTCATAAGACCAGTATAAATTAGCTGTATAGCAGAAAAGATCCTCAACAAAAGATCAGACGAACTTGTCTTACGGATGACTCTGAGATATTTTTATGTGGTCACTTAAGGAAAAGTTTGGAAGCAATTCATAAGGTTATCAAAAAATGAGAATTTAAGAATGTAGACTTCTGAAAGGCAGGAGGCCTTCTTTATTTTTACAAGGATTTGCTGAAAAACCTTTACACTACAGTTACGTTCATAAATCCTAGCCATGGAGACAGAGAACCAGCAAAGGGTTTTCATTCCTGGAATAGAATACACTTTACTTGCAAAATAGCTTTTTAGCTCTTTTAGAAGCATTTCTGCATCTTGGGAGTTGCTGTCATACTTATTCAGGATGGAGGAAACATCTCACCTCTCCCCAGCCTAGCTACAACAGAAAGTTTTTCAAGGGCAAGCATGGTCTAAGTAAAAAAACTGTCAGAGACCTTTTTTTTAAGGTCTGCTTGCTTTAGCAAGAAACACTGGAAATTATTTCAGCTTTGTTTTAGTAGATTTTGTTTGCAAGATATAATTATAAATTATACTTTGGATTTTCAGCAATTCCTACAACTGTTCTTCTGCTTTATCCTGACATTCTTTTTCTATCTTTTTCCCCACCCCCTCCATAACAATGTGCTATCTCTGAAGGTGTGGCTCAGTTGTGAGAAAAGGTGCAAATAACAATGTTCAACACTGTATAGGAAAGGCAACTGTATCCTGAGCTGCATCAAAAGAATTTAGACCAGCAGGTCCCCCTGTATTTCACTTTCTTGTGGCCCTACCTGAAGTACTGTGCTTAGCTCTGGGTCCTCCAGCACAATAAAGACATGGACCTGCTAAAGCAGGTCTAGAGGAAGGCCATGAAGATGATCAGGGGGCTGGAGCATTTCTACAGAGACAGGCTGAGAGTGCTGTGGTTGTTCAGTCTAAAGAAGTGAACAGTCCAGGAACACCTGATTGTGGCCATTCATTATTTAAAGGGGGCTTATAAGAAAGACAGAGAATGACTTTTAACCAAGGTCTGTAGTGACAGGACAAAGGACAATGGTTTAAAATTTGAAGAGGGTAGACTTTGGCTGTAAGAAAGAAATTTCTTTACAGTGAGGGTGGTGAGACAATGGCACGGGTTTGCATAAAAGCTGTGGATGCCCCATCCCTGGAAGAACTTAAGGCCAGCTGGATGGGAATTTGAGAAATCTAATCAAGTGAATGGTGTCCCTACGCATGGCAGGGAGGTTGGTCAAGATGATCTTTAAAGGTCCCTTCCAGCCAAAACAAAAAGATATTCTCAAGTTTTACATGACAAAAATTGCTTGCACCACAACTCTGTAAAGAAGTAGGTTTCATTAATTAGTTCCAAACACTAAACTGAGATTCCTAATTTGAAAAAATGTAAACACAACAATAAGATTTTTACATTTGATCTAATCCTTTTAGGTTTTCTTTGTAGGTAGTGGAGGTACTTATACGGCATGTTTTGTCTGTTCTGAAAGTAGACATTTGAAGCAAGTCAAATGAATCATACCCTAAAAATGTCTCTTTCTTCAACTATAAAGGTCATCTAACTGGAACACTGTAGAGACTGAAAGTCAGGTGAAATGAATTCCAATCCTAATATCTATAACCAACACAAGATAAAATACAACAGTAAATGGAGAGACTTGCTCATGGAAAGTGAGAAGGTAATCTGAAAAAGCTTCATAAATCCATCTGTGAGAGCCAAACTTCAGTGAATAACCATAATTACTTTTAAGAATTAAGGAGAACAAAATCCTAATTCTTTACTCACTTGCTTACTCATGAATGGAGGAAGGCAGACAGGAAGTTTTACCTTTACTTACAGACCAACCACATTTATAAGGCCTTGTGCTGAACCTGATACATTTCTTTGTCTGTAACACTTTTGCATATCACATGATCAGTGTTCCAAAGTCCAGAAAATATTCAAAGGCAGAAAAGTATTGAATTTTCAGAGAAAAAAAAAGGAGAAAAACATGAAAAAAGAAAACCCAACATATCACACATTAAGCCTCTGCTATCTATTTATCCAGGAAGCTACAAGCACCTTTCCAATTATCTGCAGCTCAAAGAGTAGGTCTGATAACATAAATTAATACCTAACAGCAAAGCAATGATTCCATCTTGGCTCTAGCCATCTTCCCAATAGATTTTTATAAGCTGACGCTCTAAATGATGTATCTTTCAGAGATGAAAATAAGATTACAAAGAAGAGGAGAGAGGAGAAGAGGCTGCCAGAGCCATAGAAGAGAGGAGAATATTTAGGCATAGGTAGAAATTGCACTTTCCATGGAACTGAGAAAAATGGGACCCAGCATGACTGGCCATGGGGACCCAAAGTTCTAGGTAAATAAGAAGAGGTATGAAGAATCTTCATATAAGGAAAACAAGAGAACAGAAACACACTGGGTAAAAAGAAACTGGCAATATTAGTATAGGGAAAGAGAGTCTGGGGAGAAAAAGGTGGGATATAATGTATAGGGTATCACATCAAACAGTGGAAAGGTGAGAACTGGGATGGTAAACAATAAGCAAAGTACAATCAATGCCTATAGGTAAACAAAACAAACAAATGACAATACACTACAAGAATCCCTAAAACAGAAAGGAGAGGTTAACCAGTACACAAGACTCATACAGCTTAAACCACAACAGGGACAAAGTATGAAGAAGTCAATAATGGAAGTGCTTTACAAACCAGTAAAGTCTGAGGGCATGTATTTTTTCTGTCTTGTGTCACAGCTTCCACAGCACACATATAGTGATTAGAGGGATATCAAGAGATTAACTGTAGCATATTTATCTTTACAAATCTTAATGAACACCATGAAGTTAAACAAAAGTGTCTTCAGAAAACTGGTGACAGTACAAGCATTTGGATGCTTTGTTTTCAGGACAGTTGACCAACTTTTTGTTTCTTAAGGGGATCTATGAGGGTCTAATTACACCTATCATCAACACCAGCTGCAGTGTTCTTTTGGTAGCTATGGGAGTTATAGAAATGGAAATAAAATATGCTGGTCCAACCTCAGTAGAGTAGAATTTCAGCTTTAGTATGAGTATTGCTAATTTTCTAAGGAAAAATAATTCAACTCTTGTTAGAAAAAAGCCTGTCACAAATTATTCATTATGGATCTAATTCTCAGTCGAGATCTTACTGCTGAGCTCAGTGGAGAATGATGTAATATTTGGTGCATGTCACTTTGTTTAATATGATCTAGCTTTCTGCTACCATAAACTTTTTTAGCTTAAGGCATGTAAATAGGTATTTTACAATCACTTTCCAACACAAACTCTGCAGCACCTACAACTTAAACAGAGTATGTTCTAAAATGTAATAATTTAAATGTTATTGTTTTCTAGGGACTTACACATCATCTGTGACCAGTTTTGAAGGGTTTTGCTTGTTATTGTTCCTAAGCGTCAGCCAAAAAAACTCACCCTGGCTTCTGAAAACCACGCTGTGCTCTTTCCACAATAAAAATAAAAATTCCACAGGCAAAATTAAACCCCAAGATAATGCTGGGCCACCCCACTGTCTTTAGATTAAGCCTGCAATGGAATTACACAGATGCAATTGACTGGAACTTAAATAATTCTGCTAGGGCGGAAAGAGAAGATAGACTCAGCTTACTCCATATTACCTAAATTGGTCCACAGTGCTCCTAGAATTAACATAAGCCTAGATTTTAATTTTTCAATTTTTTTCTTTAATTATTAAGGCTTCTTTATTAGACAATCACTGTCAAATTTCATTGTATACAACAACATTGAAATAATTTCTGGAAGAATTTTGTTTTCCAGAAGTAAAAAATGCATCCATCCATCCATATGTCCATGATCTACAATGAGCCTGAACATTTATTGTGAAATTTTCATTTTTTTTTTTTTGGTAATTATTGTGAAAAATAGAAATTAACAATCAATTATAAACACCAATTTTAAATGAGTTTAAATTATCTGTTCTTGCAGAAATGCCCTCAAATAAACCAATAAAGAAAAAATAATCACCTTTCCCAACAACTCAGTGCTAGAAAAAAATGTTAGATAGCCACTTTTTCACATATAAAGTTGAGGAAAAAACACAGTTTTCTGGAGCTCTACAAAAAATTGCACTACATTGGATGAAGACACTGACTTCAGTGTTGAACAGCACAAGCTGTAGTACTCACTCCCCCTCCCACTCCTTTTCTCCCCCAAAGAAGTATGTGTTTCTGTCTAAGTGTAGCTGTGTTATCAACACTGTGAGGAGTGTGCGAAGAATCCAGTCCAAGACAATGGGTGAACTCAAGATTTCAAGATAAGAAAGGACAGAAAACACAAAGCATTAGGAGACAGGAAACTATAATCTGTTTGACACATGTGGCTCTTGCATGGCACTGGGGATGAAGGCATGAAAGAAAGCAAAGATCCCTGCAGAGTTTTTATAACCTCATCTTCAAAGTCACTGAACCCACACATCTCCCATTCATCTTAACAGCACAACACTAGCAAAAGCAAAGTAACAGCTCCAGGATGACTCCCAGTTCCTTGCTTTCAAAAAATTGTCCACGGCCCAGTTCCCCTGCCCATCTCTCTGTGAATGTCTAGGCATTTCCACCAAAATTAGCATCTTTCTGGCCTCAGCACCATGGTACAATGATGCTGAAGTGTAATTTAAAAAAGAAGAATGCTATAACCTGTTGCTAAGGCCTTGTTGCGCTTCTGTGCACTTCAACAATATTTTGCTGCTGAAGATTTTAGTAGGCACACAATGGTACTAATTAAAGAAGACAGGGAAGAGGAAGGAGAAATATGCAAAGATGTTAATTTCCAAAAAGCTGTATGAGGCAGTAAAGATTGAAGGATATTTTTGTTTTTCCCAACTAAGCTCTTCCATTTTGCATTTCACACCTTATTGCAGCTCCTTCTAATACAGTTCTGTGCTTGTGGGCTTTCCAAAGGAATAAGGAATTTTTAGTGAACATATTACAATGTTGGCTTTATAAAATGAGCCATTGCACTGAGTACAATTTATTCCATAATGGTGGAAGAAACATACAGCTAAACCTTTAATAATTTTCTGATACTTGTGGCTGAAAAAACAGGTGAAAACAAATTGAGAGCTTCCATCTATTTTTAATAATGGCCACTTAAAAAAAAGCTCCAAGAGTTAACAATCAAAGAAATTTGAGAAATTGAGTGAAAATGTAGATGTGCCAAACACATTTGTTTGGACGTAACACTTCAAGTAATATTCATGTCAGCATGAAGTAACAGTCACATACGTGCTGTCACTGCCTCTAGATATGCAAGGCAGACATTGAAAAGACATGTCAAAAATATTGAAATATTTAATTTATTTAATTTATTTATTTTGTGACAAACTACAGACTTCCCTAGTTCATTTATGAACAAAATCACTATTGACTTTTAGGCTGGCACCTTGGTCACAAAAGTGTCCCTTGCATAAATATTTTGGTTATCTGTTGACAGATTTAGATTAAAGTGTCAAAAAATTACCTTGTGCATTCAGAAAGAGAAGAAAGCAGACTCTCCACCCAAAAAATCCATACTGGGATGGAGGCATCCATGTGTTGAAGTTTATTTTCTATTTCTTCAGTGTTACTCTGCACTGGTGGGGGGGGAGAGAGGGAACTGAGGGATGGTATTTCTTGGAGGAGGGGAGATATTAACATGTTCCTATAGGCATACAAGCTGTTGCCTCACAGCGGAGTGACCTGAGAGAGGCAGCAGCTCCCAGACCCTGCTGAGTTCCTCTGGAGCAAGCAGCCTCACACTGTGACAAATTATCACTCTATGAATAACATCATTAAGCAAACTCAGAGGGGAAAAATAAAATGCCATTCAGAAATCAGCTATTTGTCTAAAAGAAGCGGCAGCATGGTGTACCACCTCATGACAGTTTCTTCATTCACTTGGAAAAGTTTTTTTGAAAAAACCCCAATGCATAAACCCCAAGACATACATAAAAAAACCCAAAGACATATCTTAAAATCAGGATAAACTGAGGCAATATTTTTAATTTTGTCTAATATCTTAGAATGTCCTATAAGATATTTTGTCATAGCTAAGTCAACAAAGAAAGTACATAGTAAAAGCACATACAATTGTGTTTGCTTCAGATTAAGTACTTTCATTATGCATTTTTGGACTGCATAAATGTTTCTTTCAGCTTCCAGTTGTTCAGACTAACACATAAAATTCTGCTACTGTTACTGAATACATAATGTAATACAATGATCACAGTTATCATTAAGGCAATGTGCAAAATTTTTACAGTTAGCATAATTCAAAAAAAGGCTGTGAATTACTTTTATGAAACTTTCAAAATTGTAGACACACTTCTTATATTTTTTTTTTGCATCTTCATAAGACATTAGCCTATAGTGCTTTCCTAATGATAACAAAGAAGTTTCATGTAGGAAATTATAGTATGAAAATCTGATGTTTTTCCAGCTTCATTTACCTGTTAATGAATGCATCATTTCTTTTTTCTTCTTTATGAAGTCATATACCTATGGGGACTTTACAAAATGGGGCACTGGTAATGGATGGCAGAAGAGCAAAGTTAGACTGAGAAAGTTCTAGAGAATGATACTTTTCTTCAGTGTTTATTTACAAACATTTCTGCTACTGTAAACTTTAAAAAGACCATTTGATATTAATTGGTGTTACAAAGTTATAAGCTAATAGCTATGCTATCTAAACATATTGCCTGTCTGCCCTTTGTTGTTCTGGTCTAAAAAAGATAGTCTCACCCATAGCAGTGTCATTCACCTACTACGATCTCTATATCAAGAGTGAAGAATTAAAAATGAAAGGAAAAATGCCCAAAACCCTAAATAAGGTTAGATACTGGGTATGTAAAAGAAAAATCTGGCTATCACAGCTTGTTTCCTGTACCTGATGGTAGCATATGACCCAGATAATTAAATTTTTTCCTAAACAGACGCGAGAGGAGTGAGGTGTGTCAGAGCACTGGAACCAGACCTTTTGAATGTTATACCTAATGACAGGCATCCCTAAATTGTGCAGCTGGCTTCAGACCCATCATGGACTCCAGCAGAGCCAGATTCCGGTGGCAGAGTCCTGCTCTGGCAGATTATTTCTCATGTCAGTCATACAGGCTCTGTGACCCATATGAGAGGCCCCCTTGCAGCCACCGCAAGCCTGCATATCTGAACTTCCCTGGGCACTGCCTTCTGTAGCAGGGCTCCACACAGTCTCCACTGATTTGGACAAGACCCTTCACAGAAATTACTCCTGCCAAGAAGCTGGAGTTTTTAAGAGACTCGGTAACAGTGACACAAGGATCTTGATGACACAGGATCCTTGTGCGTGTGTTGGAGGAATATATTGCTCCCTCTGCTGCTATCCTAAGAGTGCAAGGCTAGAGCAAAAGAAAGATCCATGACACTTGCACTGAATGAATGATTCTTCCAAAGGGCAACATAAGTAGTAAATACTTTTTTGGCTTTTCTGATTCTGAACACTTCTTTGGGGACTTTCAGTCAGCAGGTGTGACTGATGGATAATAATGATTTGTAATATACCTGAGTGTATCAAAACCCTGATATTAAAAAAGGTGTGGTATCATCAGGGATCATGATGTTATTAAAACTTTTTGACAAGTGTTATCAGAGTTTGGGGAGATCATGTGTTGGAGCAGGGATCTTCCCTTGCCCCATTAACCCTGACTATAATCCTGCCTTGCTGTAGGCTAGGACTGCAGTTGGCTGCAGCCCGGTATGGCATTAGGTTCTTCATTTTATCTCCAGCCATCAGGTTTTACACCTACTTATTTTTTTTGGCCAGAACACCACTACCAGCCCAGACAAGTGCTGTTTTATCTGAATGGTTTTATTTCCTGCTTGATTTCATTCTCCAAAGAGAGAAGCAATTAGCTTGTGGTGAGCTGTGCTGCCCTGCCACATAACACCCTCCTACCTTTTTTCTTATAACAAGGCTCTTCAAACCCTTTCCTTCAGTGAGATTCTGTCATCAAATCACTGTCTCCTCAGAGTGCTCTGTGAAGGGGAGGCAACACATGAAGAATAAGCCATCCAATCATCTGTGCTAAAGCAGATAAGGCATGGAGATTCCCCAGGATTATGTGATGCTGGTTTAACACTAGGCCTTGCCATTTGGGGGCTGACTCTGATAAAATGAGTGCATGAGTAGCTCTAAAAATTCAGCAGCCAATGGGCTGACACCCTGAGTCACCAGAAACATTTTTCATATGTCTCAGTAATAATTGATCCTTCTGGCTCCAGTATGACCAGGAATGCTCCAGCAACCTTGTCTGAATGAAAAATAGCAGCACAGCGGAGTGGAGGAACCAGATCTCCTACACAGACCATCTGAAAACTCAGCCAATGCTCTTTCAGAATTCAGAAGCAGTCAAGGCTTCAGCCTCTGGTTTCAAGTTGTCCTTAGTTATATTGATTTGAGTAACCATGTAATTCAGAAATATTGGTATGGCCACAGGCTGTCCTGGTTCACATTTTACAGTCCTGAGACGTATCAGAAGCACCTTCTCTCAAAATCACAAGAACCAAATTCAAGTGAACACATCATTTCTTTGGCAAAAGACCCCCTGGTTCTTCCACAAATTCCTTCTTCCTACTCATATTACAGCAAAAGACCCAACAACTCTGAATATAAAGATATTGATCCTAAGCATCTCTTACATCTGGATTACTTTTTGAATTTATATTTTGAAAGATAAAGGAGAGAACTGGTTAATTGACAGTACACTTATCCTTTGTTGTCTCCTAAAACACGAGATGTAACACATCTGCATTAGTATGTTTTTAGTTCCACCTCTATTTATAAAATGAAACTGTTGGATTTCATAATTGTAGATTTGCTGTTATGGATTGCATCATGTAGTTTCTGTATTGTACTGGGGTCATTCTCAGTTATACTATCCAAGTGGCAGGTGTGGGAAGCAAGCAGATAAGGTGATAAGCAGCATGATAAGGTGACTGCAGCAGCAGCATTTCAGAGGGAGCAGCAGATGCTCTGATCTGCACAAGCCAGCTGTGCCATTCAATAGAGGAAAGTGTGTACAACATTCCATCTCTCTGCAAGTCAAGAACACCACTTCACAACACTGGGCACATCTGTGTTCAAGGACTTAGATTGCTCCTGTCCTCACAGGGGTCAGTAAGGTCACAGGAATCGTCAAATCCGTCTTGGTCCATGTTGATAACATGCCATGTTACTGTACCATATGTACCACCAATGTCTCACTTAAATCTATTTTTTTTTACATTAAGATGAATTTACCATGAAGAGCTGATATTCTGCAACAGTTTAGTATTTCTCTGAACAGCCAGTCGTAGTTTCTTGTAACATACTGACATTTCTACCATTATTTTTCCTCAAAGTTGAAAAGGCTTCATAAAATTAAACTGCAATAAGAAATGCAGTCTTCTCTACAGGGCAATGTATATACAATACTATGTTTGTTAGAGCCTAAATAAAGAACAATCTTTTAATTTGAAATTTTAGAGAAACGATACAAAATATTGATTAATCAAACTGGAATATAGCCAGGACACCAGAGTTTCACACCCTTGCTCTTGTGAAAAGTAACATAGCATATTTTCCCTATGCCATGAGAGTTTGAGGACCTTGTAGAATAACACCCATATGAGTACAAAATAAAGTGTCATACTAGGACATTGTATCATTGGTTTCTCATGAGAGAGGTAAAACACAAAGAAACAAACAGAGACACACTACTAGAAACAATTGCTTGGAAGATCTTGATTTTTTTCCTTTAGATTCTGAATTTTCATCAAAAGTGGAAATTGATAATGTAATTAATAAACCAAATGGCTTCTTTTAAACAAAGAACTGCTAGGGGAAAAGGCCTACAAGGTAGCTAATATGATGTATGTGGAAACAAGGGAATTAAAAATAATTCTTGCAAAGCTGTATTATATTCATCTAGCATATTGATGAAATACATCTTCAAATATGCAGGAAAAAAACAGCATTTTAATTACAAGCATTTTCAAATTAGAATCTTAGACCAACCTCTAGATGTTTTCTTTTTAGGACTGTCATGGACTATATAGTAAAGCATATAATTAAATGAGTCAATCTATTAAAAAAAAAATAGACTAGCATTTTAGTATTATAACACATTGCTCAACCACAGCTCCATCTACTCTCACACATTTTCTGAGTTGGTTACTATTTCATGGATTAGAGATGCGCCGTTGCTCTCTCCCAACAGCTCTCTCTCCACACACAGAGAATTCCTTATTTCAAAAAAGAAGACATCTCAAATTTTTTTGTTTGGTTTGCTTTTTTGGGGGGTTTGTTTTGCTTTTTAGGAAAGAAAAGTCAGTTCTTTGGTTTGGGTTTTAATCATGAGAAATGATTCATATTCTGGAACTGAACATTTGAACAGACAGTACGTTCCTTCAGGAGATTTATTTTCTTAAATGAAATAATCCAGCCATCTTCTCCACCTCCTCCTTGCTTTTTCTCTTTGAGCTCTTCAAACCTATGTTGCAGAATTTCTACCTGAACAGCAAAAATGAGTTCATATACTAACTTAAGTTGAGCTTCAATTCTGAACAGTGAAAATGGACTAATGATGATCTTTTTCCTCTTCAGGATTTATGAAAATTAATAATTATGTTAGTGACTTTTGCTAATTACAACAATGAATACTGGAAAAAAGCCAATGAGAAATTCAGGATTTCTGTCTTCAAAATAAGGCCCCGACAACATGAAATGAATGAGGGTCACTCAACAAACAATAAAAAGAAAAAAGAATAATTAAAACATTGCTCATTAGAGATCCCATTGTAATCATCATCTAAAATGAAGCAGGATTCCTTCAGAAAAAGTACTATGCACTCATGTAATTGAAGTCTGAGCCATAATGTGTTCATGTAAGAGGGCTGAAAACAAAGTACCCTGGTTGTGACATTTCTTTTTTTTTTTTTTTTTTGAGCTCTTGGTTTCAAAACCTTCCTAGTATTTTTGTTTGTCACTTGATATATGGCTGTCTACTTGCTTACAGCTTGATTAAAAGGCAAGTTACTAGCTAGATGTCATGATCCCAAATTTTATTTTCATCTGGTTTTGGATGACTAAATAAGTTTTCTTATACTACACAACTGAAAGCAATGGCTATTTTTGAAATCTCTTCTTTTATACAGACAAGCTGCTAGTGCAACCAACAATTATATACATTCCCCATCATTGTAAGATTGTATAAGATTACACAATACAAAAAGGATTATTAAGAGAGCCAAAATTAGTATAATAATGGCTCAATTTGACAGTTTCATTATGTATAATGTGGGTAAAACTGATAGAAAACTCCTTCTAAATTGCTCCTGCCATGTTCTGAACAAGACCGCTAAACCAAGCTAGAATACACTAGCTTATGTTCTTTTGTAATAAATTTATTATAATGGTGCATATGTGAGCAGCCATATATTTTTTCCTTTTATACCAAGTGTTCAGGACAGAATTTTGATCTAAGTATATTTCATCTAACTATATTTCATCATGGTTCAAATATCAGATTTAATGGTATGTCACGGATTAACACAATAATTTGATTTCTACACTCTTAAGTAGAATGTACATTTACATGACTATGGAAAGTTACACATGAATTACAAAATAAACTCTCAATGTTTAAAAACCCTTTCTGCCTGTTTCTAAGGAGATCAGTAGAAAAATTAGATTATTCAAAAATATGTTTATATATCCAAAGTCAGCTAATGGGTTTCTTGGGGAACTATGATCTACTATAGACATTGTAAGAGTAAAAAACTACTTTAGAAGAAATTAGTCATTCATATGTAACAAACTGAAACATAAACTTGGAATATCCCAGGGATTCTCCAGCTAAGTGTCTTTCTCATCTTTCTTGGTACTCTTCCACCTGCGCTGAGACAGCCCAGAGTAGAACCATGAGTGTCTAGATGTGTGCAGAATAAACCTGCTTCCAGGTTCTTTTGAAAACCCACATATATTCCATCACATCATCATCTTACAGGTGTGGAATAATTGGCAAGGACTCTGCAGCTAAAGAATTCTTGTCAGTATTTCCTGGCACAGATAAGGAAACAAGGCCATTCCAATCCAGAAAAAATATTAATAACTATATGGAAATTGACTATTCTGGCCTTCTGAAGACCCCAGTAGATGAGTTTATGGTGTCTAGTCAGTTGAAAATGTTGTGGTGCTCATGGCTGGATAGACAAGCTATTCTGTGTTGGAGGGCTGGGTGACATGTGCTGCCTTGCGTTGACATCTGCCCTCAATATTTGGCCAGGAGATTTTTCACCTCTTAACTTTAGAGCTGGAAAAATTATCAGGTCCCCTAGTTAAAATGCAGCTAGCATACACTTTCCATTCCAGAAAGAATGAGTATGTCAACAACATAATGGTGACAGTCATTTTGCACGCTGCAGTCAGTCTTAGGGGCAGTGGCATATGACACTGAATTGTGCAGGAACGTGCAAAATGCTGAAGAGATGCAGCATTCGTCTGTAGGGACAAGCAGGGATTTCATTCCTTCCCAGTGACGTAGCCATCAGCCTTGTTTGCAGGAAGCATGAAAGTTATCAAGCAAGCAATCATTACGGTGGGTGAGGAAGACAAGCAAAGGAAAGTATAACATATGTATTACTCTAAATTCATGGCAGGTTTAAATAAATGACAGCCCACTGTCCCATGAGAATGCCACAGTGGCACAGCTTCTGACTATAACACACCCATTGTGGGAATGGTTTCCTTTTGGATCATTTTAGAGTACTTTAACACATCACAAAAGCAATTTCCTGTCTTTTCCTCCTCCTTGTTTTTTTCTTTCACAAACACAAGTACTATCTTACTGTGCAAACCTATTTACTGCCAGGCTTTTGCAGGAATATCAGTTACTTGTGTACAGTTGTTGAAGAGTTATAAATATGCAAAGGAAATTTAAGTCCAAAATTTTGCAAAGCAAGGAACGACTTAGCTGGACCCATGGCCATCATAGCCATTTACTAAGTTTAAGATGTCATAGTAACAGCCTAGTGTATAAATAACATCAGAAGAATGAGAAACATATTAACTTCCCTAGTAATTTTATTTTCAATTTCTTTTCCTGTATTTTTTAAGAAGAAATACAGAATATCTCCTCTTTATATTCAATATCAACACAAAGAAAAAGTCACTTCCAACAGGCTGATATGCTCTTATTTCTCCTTCTGCTGCACTGCACTACTCTAAATTCCTCCTGGGAAAGAAGACTCAAGAAAAAGCAAGATGAAATTTAACACAGTTAAAAAATTGGGAGGCATCTGGTTTGGATCTTAATAGTATAAAACTGGAGTCCTTAAAATAGTACTGGTTCAAGCACACTATCACTCTGGGAAAACTTGGCATTATATTACACTTTCAGAAAGCCTGGGCTGATAGAAAAACAGGCTACAGGTGGAAAATATGTAAATAAGACTTTTCATCATGTAGTGACTGATCCACATATCAAAGCATGTATATGGCTAATTAGCTACTAAGGCAGCTATTAAAAATTTGCCCTACCTGGGAATCTCAAAGGGATGTCTACACTGCAAGGCATGCTGGAAGTGCTGCTTGTCACATCAGTTCAAGTACAGGAGAGCTGCCACTGCAGAAAACCCACTGTCTTCCCATGTTTTCATCGAAGATGGGACCTATCTCAGCTCACATGCATGGGGTTCAACATGCAGAGAGATGCCTGTCATCAAAGGTAGTTACAATATCTTGTATGAGATATATTAGTCTTGAGCTGGGTTTACTTGCTGATTGTACATGTAAACTCCTTTGAATTATCACCCTGCTCTTTTGCCAGCTTCTCTCAGCATCATCAGATCGTTTCTGCCCTTTCCCACATTTGTTCCCATTTGTGCCACAGAGAACGATGTCCACAGATCTTCCCTCCTAATCACATTCATTTCTGTGAGGATGCAGGACACCCTCCTCCCTGAATCACAGCCGCAGTGATCACCTGCAGAATGCTGCTCTGCAGAGCTGAGCAGAGGGAATGGGAATGCACCCTGGGTACTTGGGGGTTTATGTTCTGGGTAAACACATGCAAACTAGCAGGTTTGAGAAGAAAGGAATGAGCAAGAAATGGTGCACTTAGAATGTTGCTGGAAAAAGGCTGTCTACATACGGATACACTTTTTTGCTGTCATCTTTAAGGACAGTGAGCACACTCATGGCTTACTGCGCAATACACATTTTGTCTCATACACCATTCATAAGGGTGACAACAGGGCTTGGCATGAAGGTACCTGGGAACACACTTCTTTGTAATGAATATGAACATTATTGTGCTTATACCCTCCCCTTTCACTTTTCAATGTAGTCAAACTTAAAACCTTTATACAGGATCAGATTCTTCCAAAAATTTATAAAGAAGCCTATGCATCTTACCCTAGACTTCACCTTTACCTATACATGGAATTACTGATGCTGCAGAAGCTGTAATTAACATTTTATGTGATAGAGTAAATCTTTAGATCTCAGTGTCCTCCAGAAGCAAGACAAAGGTTCTACGTTAAGCAATTGCAATGCTCTGATCATGGGACCATGCTCCTCTTACCATGCTGGGAATGGGATCTGCAGCAAATACAAATTTGTAAAAAACAAATACTGTGGAGTACTCTTACATTAGTTGCAGGAAATACCTGAAGACTCCTTAGGTTGGATATGGTAAAGTTTATTTTTATTGCCCCAAGTTTTTATTTTTTAAAGTTCATGTTGTGCAAGTCCCTTGTTTTGGAAGGAATTATAATTTGGTCTAATTATACCAAATAAAATTACTTTGCTCCTGTCATTGGTCACATATCAACTGTTAGGTATGTGAGCTAAAAAATGGGAAAGTTTTATGAAATAGTTTCTGAATTATCAAAGAGAAGCCTGTGGTTTCAATCATATTAAAAAAATGACAGGAGCTGTTGACCATTTCTAGTACATTTCTCCCTCCTACTAGTGGAGTAGTGTCCTTTTTTAGTGAGTAGTTGAACACTTTCAGACTCATTAGGTATCTTATATCTCCTTATAAATTATTTGGAATACCGCATTTTGAAAAATGAAAATGCACAGACATATAAAAGAGGAAAATAAATTCAATAACTGTGCTAGATGAAAACCTAATTTGCTCAAATGTACATTCCATGGGAATGTATAAAATAATGAATTTTAACGACAGAAAAGTAGAAAAAAAAATCTGATTTATACACTGGAAATACTTAAGGATATAATTTTTAAAGCTAGTATTAAATATTAAAGTAGTAGTTCAACATCTTTCCAAAACTTAATCCATGTTGAAATATATTATATGCCTGTGCATATATAAATAAAGAAATACTGAATTTAATTAATTTAATTTAATGTCATGTAGGGATGCCCATACTGGCAGAGCCCATGGACATGTTGTTATGAAAAACACAGATGGGATAATTTCCTAAATACATGATCAAAAAACCCCCAGATAATTTTATAAGTTCACAGTGAAGAACACTTTGTTCAGGTGCAGTATGGAGATAGTCGCACCTTTTCCACTCTTCTGACACTGTACTGAACATTGCAATAGGATTTATTAATCTTTAGAATAATTAAACTAGAATATAAAGTTTATTAAAAAAAAAGAGGTCCTGTAATATGGACAAATCAACTTCAATAGTTTCTGCAATCATTTTTTAATTTTTTTAATTAATTCCTTACTTATTTCTCTGAAATGAATGACGAGGATGATTACTTTTTTAGGAATAATCCTTTAGCTCATATTTTACTTTGCCCTAGATCTAGCTTCAGAAAATTCAATGAGTATACTATGGTAATATCCTGGGTATTAAATTAATTCAGACATGATACTGAAAGTTGTGCCATAATTTTATGAATTTCTATCTCCAGGAAAACTATTGGAATGATGGGGTACTGATTACTTTCAAAATCTCTTGTTATTTCAATTACCTTTATGTCACATTTCTTCAGAAAATCTCTTACAGCACAGAAGTACTTTCTTAATAAACTTGAAAAAGTATGGGATGGTTTAGTTTTCTAACAGGGTTCAGGCAGTAGAAATGGAGCCAGAATTCTTGCACATCACAAAGGAGAATTCAGCCCCAGTGCTGATAGAAAAAGCTTTTCAATATGATTATTAACACCTAAAATTAGACTATGTCAGGTAGTAAAATCCAAGTGCCAATCACTCTCTCTGCAAAAAAGACAAAATCTTTTCTCTTTTTTTCTTTTTTAAGGTTTTTTTTTCATGGTCACAGCTAGATACTTAGGCTTTCTTTTTTTTTTTTTAATTCTTTCCTCCAAAGTTTCTGCTTTTATTTCATAATAAAATATAGCAACAGAGAAGCACCAGAGAAATGCCAGTGCCAGGTTCCAATAAAACATAAAATGTGCTGACACAGATTCTACGGTTATGAGGAAACAAAATGATAATTTAGTCTGACCTTTTTCAAAACACAAGGTACAGAAAATTGGGAGGTAATACTTGCAATAAAGTTATTTTACTAAGTTTATTTATTTATTTGCACAATGAGAGCTTTAATTTCCTCTCACTAGGTGGACTCAGGATTTTTCTAAGGTTATCTGGTGATGCTGTGTTAAAGAAAAAAATGAGAGGAAGGTAACAAGAGAAAATGATTTCTCAGTTTGAAATAGCTGACTGTGTATTATACAATGTCATTCTACTGCCTGTCTCAGATATAGACTCTCCTATTCTCTGTAAGCAGTCCGCAGGACAGCATTCTTCAATGAAAAGTTGAAAATGTGCATTAGGACACCCTCCAAGCCATATACGGTGGACAAGATATCTCTCTCCTTCCTTTGACTGCCCAGAATATTTCAAACACTTACAAATATATATATAGAACTACACTTATTTATAAGTTTAGAAAAAATATCCTTTGCACTATACACTATTTGAAAAGCTAGACCTTAGTCAATAGAATGACCAAATACATTTTAAGAAAGATTTATTTGGGCCATAGTTTGGGATTTAACTTTTGCAGTTTTCCAGCCCTGGAAGTTTCAGTGTTCACAGGCATTAAAATTATTCAAGTTTTTACTTCTTTACGATTAACATGATTGCGGAGTTTTCCTTAAAGGTAAAACCATAAAGAGAAAATATTTTCCTTGAACTTCCCAGACACCAACAGCAATAAGCTCATCTTGGAAATTTCAGTTCAGAGACATTTTCTGCAACTTATAACACCTTCAAAACTGAGCATTGACTCTTCATACTTATTAAAAATAGCTAAGGTAGTTAGAACCATCCCAATGATGATATTTTACTGAAAAATATCACCAAGTTTCTCTTCTCTGTGTGCATACAAGTGTTCAGATTTGGCTATACCAAGGTCTATGTAAAAGGCTTCAACTTTATCCAGCACCTTTTATGAGTAACCGAGGAGTTTGTTAATCGCAGGGTCACTTTTGATTGTAAAGCTACCACGTATAAACTAAGAAGGATCTTTGGGCTCTCTCTCAGAGACAGGGCTGGATGGTTTTTTGCCCAGGAGAGACTTATTCAGGAAGGAGTTACACATTTAAAGATCTAGATTGTTTGCCATTCACTTATTTTCAGCTACGGATGCACACACAAGGCTCCAAATAGTTTTAACACTTTATAAGCAACTGTCACTTCAACATGCATTCTCCCTGTCTCCTTACATGTGCAAGAGCTGTATGTGTTATATCTGGTGACATGTTACATAGAGTTTGAGAAGATTTAAGTTAACTAAAAGAGGTAGTCAGGATCTGTTAGATTTATAATAAAATCTTTAGAGAGACAATGAAAAATCATGCGGCAGAAATCCTAAGACCTCCACATAAATTAACTCAGTTGATATTTGTTGGCAGAACAGTGGTATAATCTCATTAATATTTGCAAATTTCAATTACATGGAGGGCATGAGCATGTTAAGTAGTCACAGTTTTCCATTATGATTGGAAAAAAACAGCAATTTATTAATTTGCCATCTAATTTTGAAAAAGGTGAAAGTGTGATGCTACTGAGAATGATATATAATAAAGTACATTATTTTTGCATAGGTGTTACGTTATTTTCTTACTGTGACATTGAAATTCTGGGTCAAACTCTGGGAAAGAGGAAAGGACATGAAAGCATAGGTCATTCTTCATATAAATGAGGAGTTGAGATAGATCACTTAGCATGATGAAAACAAGTAACACAATATTCATTATTCAAGACCTGAGCCTGTTGGACAACAAACAAAATTGCAGTTTACAAAAAGAGGACCAACTCTATGTGCACTTCCCAAGAGGAAGAAAAAGGCAATGGAATGCCATTTGGATTTCTTTTTTTTTTTCAACAAAGATATCCTCAGATGAGAAAACAGACAACTAATCAAGCAGGATAGTTTGATGTGAGGCCTCTGTCCTAATAAGGAGCCCAATCAGAATCACAGAATGACAGAATCCCAAGGGTTGGAAGGGACCTCAAAAGATCATCTAGTCCAACCCCCTGCAAGAACAGGGTAACCTAGAGTACATCACACAGGAACTTGTCCAGGCGAGCCTTGAATATCTCCAGTGTAGGAAACTCCTCACCCCCCCTGGGCAACCTGCTCCAGTGCTCTGCCACTCTCACAGTAAAGAAGTTCTTCCTGATGCTCACATGGAACCTCCTATGCTCCAGTTTACACCCATTGCCCCTTGTCCTATCACTGCATATCACTGAAAAAAACCTAGCTCCATCATCCTGACACCCACCCTCTACATATTTGTAAACATCGATGAGGTCACCCCTCAGTCTCCTCTTCTCCAAGCTAAAGAGACCCAGCTCCCTCAGCCTCTCCTCATAAGGCAGGTGTTCCACTCCCTTAATCATCTCTGTGGCTCTGCACTGGACTCTTTCAAGCAATTCCCTGTCCTTCTTGAACTGAGGGGCACAGAACTGGATGCAATATTCCAGATGCGGCCTCACCAAGGCAGAGTAGAAAAGGAGGAGAGCCTCTCTTGCCCTACTAACCACACACATTAGAAAATGCACCCTAGGATGCCATTTGCCTTCTTGGCCACAAGGGCACATTGCTGGCTCATGGTCATCCACCTATCCACCAGGACCCCCAGGTCACTTTCCCCTTCACTCCTTTCCAGCAGGTCAACCCCCAACCTGTACTGGTACATGGGGTTGTTCTTCCCCAGATGCAAGACTCTACACTTGCCCTTGTTGAATTTCATCAAGTTTCTCCCCGCCCAACTCTCCAGCCTGTCCAGGTCTCGCTGAATGGCAACACAGCCTTCTGGTGTGTCAGCCACTCCTCCCAGTTTAGTGTCATCAGCAAACTTGCTGAGGATACACTCAGTTCCCTCATCCAGGTCGTTGATGAAAATATTAAACAGCACTGGTCCCAGCACTGACCCCTAAGGGACTCCACTAGTCACAGACCTCCAGCTAGATTCTGCCCCATTAACCAGAACTCTGCCTTCTTCCTCAAAAGATGTGTCTAAACATGAAAAAACAGAAAGACCTTTTTATATACCTTTATATCTTCTATACAACTGTATGCTTATAGATATTAACAGAACAATTTGTATATTGAAGTAAGGGATTATTTGTGACATGTAATTTTATTTTTCTGGGTTTTTTTAAATAACCTTAATACTAATAAATAATAAAAAGAAAGGAAGAATAAATAAACTAATAATTTTATTAATAAAATATTACTATTACTGTCTTATTTGTATTATTTGGATCAAAAGAATCATCAGAATCATTATATACCTCAACTAGTGAAAAAACTAACCCATCCAGCTCCTAAGGAGGCAATGATTTTAGACCAGGACAAGGATAAAATAAAACCTCTGAAGCAAATCCTGCCCTCCTTCTACTCAAAGAACATCACACATCTAGCACAAAAGCAACCATTCAGCCCCAGAAAGAATAGCTTGCAGATGTCACTGCCAGGCACAGTTTGCTATCAATCTAAAAATAAGGCACACAATCTTAGAAGGAGCTGAAGAAGCATTCTAGAAATTCTTTGCTAACTAGGAAAGGGCTGGACACATTCAGAAGTTAATAAGCCTTTTCCAGCACAGGGTAGATGAGCAGTTGTTAAACCTTCTTCCTAGAGCTTGCTGAAGCACTTAGAAAAGACTGTGGCTTATCTTGGAAGCCAAAGAATCTCTTTTTCTCACAGTCCAGTTACACAGCATGCTGCAAGATTTAACTGTAGCTGCCATTCTAGGTTTTTTACTTCATTCTGCTCCACAAAGCACAACAGTGAAACACATCTGTTTTGGCATTCTTCATTAGTTGTGACCAAAAAAAAAAAAAGGAAAAAAGAGGTTGGAACCACAGCCTCATTACCTATCATGGAATATGTCACTCTGTCTCATCAGGGTGCACAGTAGGAATGGATCTGGACTCACAGTTCCTAGGAGGGAAGATGAATATATTTGGTGGCAGCTGGTAGAATAAGAAATATATTGAGCTCATCCTTTCTTTCCCTCTGGCTCAAAAAAGACCTCTTCCCAAAGGACAACAGCTCCAGTCAAGCTAAGTAAGAAGATGTCCTGTGAACTGGGAACTATTTTCAGATTTTCAAAATTTTATTTCAGTATAGAGAAGGTTAGACCTAGCATGCCTCTACAGCTATAAGCAAGAGAGGGTTTGCATGAACCGGAAAGGTATATTTGCTCAAGGCCTTGCTAAAAACTACCTCTGGGTATCTTTTATCCTTAATGATCAGGCAGAACAGATGGCTAACGGGTGACAGTCCCTGCCTGGAAGCAGTGGTGTTTATTTTGTGCCCAAAAGCTGGTCCCATTCCATGGCTGGATGCCCACTGTAATCTGCAGTTTAGAAAGGGTCTAAGGGTGAGGGTAGGGTCAGACTGAAGGGGGTAGATAGTAGACAACCAGAGGAGACCAATGGTTTGGGCTGGACAAGCAAGGCACGTCGGATTCAATTTTGCAATAGAAGAGACCACAGCAGAAGAAACTGTAAAACACGGGCAGGGAGCATGAGGATTGTTCCATGATGGCAATCAGTAAGAATACAAGTAGAGAGAAGAAACAATACTGAATAAGCTACATAAGAAATATATAAATCTTTGTCAAGACAAAAAGTTGATAATCTTATTTTTTCCTTATATACACATAAAGGAATGGATTAAGGAATGCCATTGATTGTAAAATAGACCTGTATCTTTCACCTTGTCTAATTCCAGATCATAAAAGGATCATTACCTATGCAGGTTTCAAAATAACCCACATTTTTGAATAGGCAGTCAACTACAAAACTAACAATGCAGAACAGTTAATTCAGATGCAAATATGAACAATTACAGTAACACAGAACTCATATATTTAGCAAACTATGGGCCAGATACTCAGATAATTAAAACTGAAATAAATGTTGGTATATATAAATTCAGAGATTCTTACCCTGCATTTTCATGTATTTCAATCAGCATGTCAGTGTGCTATTAACTGAACTAAGCTTAAAATTCTGATGCAGTCTTATAATTTTTGAAAAGGGTGGCCTTCTGAGGATAGTTATTTAAAATTCAGAAGGCTGTCCAGAATATCAGAGTAAGTTCAGCTTTAGTGTAATTTTTCAACCTGACCCCAGAGGCCTACAAACTAAAATGCCAGCAGATTAAAATGCCTTTTAAGAACCATATTGCACTAAGTATATGTATGACAGAGTTATACTTTGAGTTATAAGCAGGCAGTATCACTTTTGAAGCAGCAGTTGACACAGTCAGGCTAGAACAATTTTGCTCTAGTGTGTGCCAAAGAGCTGCAGGACCAGGCTAATACAGGGGCCTCCATTACCATAACAACAGCTTCAAGGTTAGTTCTAGGGGGTCAGAGTCAGCGGCCACCCGCTGAAAGCAGTCAAGAGGAAGATACAGTTTTGGCCAGGGTAACATCTGCTTTTTCATAGTTTATAGGAAGCTATTGGCACCAGTATGACATTGTCACAAAATGTGTCATGATCTTTCTCTCTGGATGTCTCAACCTAACATCTGTTCAAAGTACCTTTCTAACTTAGGCTGAAACATTTAATAGACACACTTATTGCCACAAATGACCGTGTTTGCATAACAAGACAGTCTGCAAAGAGATTTGCAGAGCTATGTTACAATTTTTGACCTTTATCCAAGAAATAGGCTGGACAAAAAAGCCTCATATTTGAAAGAAAGGCACCTAAAGAAATCTCAAACTCATGGTAAATTTTGTGTCTGCCCCAGATTTCAGACAGGCTACTAGTCCACTGTGCCTTAGCAACTGTTTGGTACAAGCTCCTCTTCTTCTGGACTGCATGACTTGCATTCGTACATGTAGAGCTACCATCCCTGTAGAACAAACTGAAGGGAGAGAAGAAATAAGGGCAGAGGAAACAGAGGCTTTGCATCACAGCAGGATGCAAGGAGCAGGATGCTCTTCAGAACATTAATTACAGTTGTAGTTAGTAGACATGCTTCAGCCAAACCCTAAAGAAGCTCCAGGCCAGCTTTAGATCTACTTATTTAACTGATACTTTTTAACTATTACTGACAAAGAAGTTAAACATTTTAGAATGCACTCAGTTCTCCTTAATCATTGCATCCCATACCTAGTGATAAAATACATTTATACTTTGGTAAGGGTGTGTGTAATACATATTTAATAATTAATTAAAAAACAGTATCTACAGGTGCATCATAAACAATCATAAACTTTCTCAGATTTTTCCCAGGGGTCTTTAAATATCAGTTTCAGTCCTATTACCTTTTTACATATTTATGGAGTGTCATATTACACATAATTTTCCAAGCATGAAGAATTTTAGAGAATTCAGTGATAAGTGATATTCATATCATCCCAACTTCCAAAAAAAAGCTAAGCTCAATATCCTGGTAGGCTTCCCTGAGTTTCTATTTTCTAGAAAAGTCTTCACTTATTCTTTGGTCAAGCCAAATACCTCCTACTGAATAATGAAACTGATGTTTGGCTTCTGTCTATTTATTCTATTTATGAGATTCAGGTGCTTTTTTGTTTTTTAGGTTGGTTGGTTTTTGTAGGTTGGGTCCATCAGGTTCATTTTATATGTACTTATGCAATAGTTAAATCATACTCCTTGAGACTCCCCTGAGAGATATCCTAAAAGCATCACTTAGTGGAAGATACGGCTAAAAGATTTAGTCTTGTTCTTTCTCCCATTGAATCAATGCAGCTTGCCAGAGCCCTAACTGAAAGCATTGCCCACAGAAGGGCACTGGGACATCATGACCTTCCCCTAGAGATTTAGTCTTACTGCACACCTGGGGTCACAGCATTTGGAAGCAATTATTTCACCATTGATAGGAAGGTATTATCTCTCTGCTAGGTAAATTTCCCCTCAAAGCGCTGTAGTTTACATCTGCAAACCATGAACTGCAAAACCGGTACTGAAGGGTTACAGTGAGAAGTAGAATCTCTCTTAGACAACATTTTTATTTACCAACATTTTATTTTCTCTACATTAATTTTCTCTTTTTGTAGAGTTTTTTTTATCCTGCATCAGTAAAAGAATCATAAAATCTGAAAAAGTAGAAAAAGATTAAGAGTAGAGAAGATGACTTGCAGATATTGCAAAGAATGCAACAGTGTTGCTAAATAACAAGAAATAAAAACCTGTGATAATAACCACTATATTGGATTTTTCCTTCATAACTAAATGAATTCATCAACTGTCATACCATTAGTTATCAAAATTGTTTCCAACTATCCTGTGCAAGGGTAATTTTTTTTTAGCTGAGAAGGTCTGTATTTTAAAGCTTAAAGATGTTTGTTTTCTGAGACTACACCCTAAAAGATTTGTCATGATTTTTTCTGACATACAGAATACTGAATATTCTACCAAATTAGGATTTTTATCTACATTTGTGTTCTCTGACAAAAGTTAATAATGCACCTTCAAGAAGTGCTTGTACCCTCACTTCTCTAAACCAGATTTTTTTCAATACTTTGCAAACTTCTGTCATCAAATGCACTGCAAATAGGTATTAGCTTTCCTATGGCAGCAATTACTGGATAAACTGACCCAAGCATTCAATGTGAAATGTAACTATAAACACAGAAAAGTATGCAGAACAGTAGCTACTCTTTTCTAAAACATTTTACCAGGTTTAAATATTTCACTGCTTTCAGAACTTTATTGCATATATCACAGTTAATGACGGCTTACAAACAAGTGTTAAGCCCCTTTTACATTGTTTGTCAAAACGTGCTGTGCTGTAGTAACACCACTTATATCAGTGGAGTTCATTCCTAACAAGAAAAGTGAATAAACACTATGTATTTGGAGTCATACTGACCTAAATAAAACTACATCTACACAAGTGAACTAAATGGCCCTCTGCCCTGGAACTATTCTTTTTCACTGAAACAGCAAATCTCAGGACAGTCCCTAACACTATTTTGATCTTGACTACATGACCAATAGTCTCCCAAGGGATTTCTGGGCACAACTGGGGCACTAGCCCAGCTTGGGGACTGTTCCCATGAGGCGGTCTAACTGCAGCCAGTACTCAGGAGGCTAAGGGAATTTAACCATCTGGAAGTGGTGATGCTTTTCTGGCCTTCAGGCTAGAGGGAGGCCTTGTACCATTCAGTTTATTCATAAAAAAATGAAAATAAATATATATATAGGCAAGGAGCAGCTGTAACAGAATAAAAAAAAAATAAAAAAAATCTAAGCAACAAACACTCCCAATTAGTCTCCCAACAGTAAATATTTTCAATTAATCTCTCATTATTACTGGAATAAAAGAGACAAACCCTGACAAATCTGTTCTCTTGTGTCCCTGGGGATAAACAGAAGTGAGTGGCCAGCTTCTGTCTACCAGTGTGCTGGGGATTTACACTGTATCTCTGTGCTGTGCTTTCCATATTGATGCAGTGCACTGGTGCTGATATACATCCGAGTCTAGAGGCAAGCTGTCTCATTCATAAGCACTACTTACTGATACATGTCAAGTCAGATAAACAACACATATTCAACTTAAATTCCTGAAACAGTAGACTAAGTAAATTAGATTCCTTTCCAGCTGGCCACTAAATGTCTTTTAAACCTACATCCTAAGCCTAAGTACAGTTCAGTCAGAGGACATTTCCTCTTAGAGCTGTTAAAAAGACAAACATGATTTCACACTCACTATTTTCCTTAAGTTACAACAAAGAGACAATTCCTTTCCTCTTTCTATTCTCACCTTAAGTCTGCCTCAATGAATGAGCTATATTCAGGAATAAAACAATAAGAAAACTTTCCAAGAAAGCACCTTGTTACCTTTCCAATATTTTCACTTTATCCATTAGACCAAAACTATGATCTACCCAATGGTGTGGCTCTAAAACTGAGTAAGAAGAATTGTCTCCATTAGGCAGAATGTCTGAAGCTTTCAAAATTCCTTTTGGAAATTGCAAAAAGAAGTTAAAAATCTTAAAAGGTTAAAAATCTTAGCAGATTAAAAAGGAAAACATTTTTATTAGGGAGAAATCAAGAGTCCTGTGTCAATGTTTTGGGGACAATTTTTTCAGGTTTTGATTTTCCCTTATTTTTACAAAAATCAACTTAGACAAAAAAAAAGTTAATTGATATATGATAACAGAACACAGAAAATGTATGAAAATCTGTCTTTCCTACAGACAGAGCTGGTTTCAAGCAAGTTCTATGTCTAAAAATCACAAATTTTAAAGAAATTTCAATCAGCTTCGGGTTTTTCATGAGAGCTGACTGAAATATCTTCAAAGACAATATTTTGGTGATGAAAAGTTTTTATTCTTTCTGAAATGACACTAAAAATATGGAATTTTCAAGAATTTTTTCTATATTTCAAGGTGACAAATGAGAAGCATTAATCAGATATGTTTATTTTATGTAAAAGATAAATTTATTTGAAAGTTTAGAAATATTTTTCTTGCTTTTTCTTTTTCTTCCATCTCTTTATCTCAATGAAATTCTTTCCTGCTTCCCAAAAAAAAAGCATAAAAGAAAAATTACATACATATCTTTAAGAAACTTATATGCTATTTGGCTCTGAAACAAAAAGAAACCTACAAATATTGCTTTGTTAAGAAGAAAGATGGCAAACCTGAATGACAGATAAATCTTTTTCAATCCATTTTTGTTAAAGAAAATAACTTCTGTTCAATGATAATGCTGGTAAGTGAAGTTTCTGTCATGAAATCCATCCTTTGTTTTTCTTGCTATTAAGTTGTGCAAGGTAAAGGTATACAAAACAGTCTCTAAAGCATCTGCACTGTAAATACCTTTGCTACACACCAGGAGAGAAGAAAATTCAGTTACAGCACTGTAGGTCCAATACAGAAGGGAGGAAAGAGATGTTGATTCATGTTCACCTGCATCTATCTCACTAGAAGCCAGGGAACAGCCCTGAAGGAACTGCTGGGAAAGCAACCACAGAAATTAAACATGCTTTTAGATAGATCTGAATGGAGGTCTGGGTTTTGTTTTTCTTCAGTTGCTTTTTGAAGAACAGGTCATTTGGCAATGCCTGGAGGAATTTGAGAGGATATGGTTCAAGACCATCTTAAGAACCTGAACATGCACAAGTCCGTGGGACCTGATGAAGTTGATCCGTGGGGCCTGAAGTAGCTGGCAAATGAAATTGCTAAGCCAGTGCCCAACATGGTTGAAAAAACATGGCAGTCAGGTGAAATTCCCAATGACTGGGAAAAGGGAAATATAATCCCCATTTTTCAAGAAGGGGAAAATGGATGACCCAGAGAATTACCTAAATTAATTTTCCCCAAATCTTACTTCTGACATCATACCAAATTTACCTATATTCAATCTAGTCAACTGTCTTTTCAGCATAAAAAGCTGATGTTAAAATATTGTATACCTATTTACTGTATTAAATGTAATGCTGTATTAAATACTCCTTTGCTTTACTGTTATCTTCTGTTTTCTGAAAGCTCCATATTACATTCACAGATAATGTTTCCTGGTTCTTCAATGTAAGACCATAGTTGCTTTTTCAAGTCTTTACAGGAAGACCTTAACTGTGATTGTAGATGACAGTAACCTGTAGCTGGCAAAATATCTTTGAGATTCATATTTTTCAGGACATGATGTAACATTGGCTTCAGACACTGAAAAGAAGATGCATTTTGTTTTCTCCTCTTTCAGGAGTCAGTTACTTTCTTTTTTTTATTTTTTTTTTTTTTTGGCAGCACTGGCTATTATTTATAGCCCTAGATTTAGAACATTCTGCAGGAGAACCATTGGACCCTGCTGTTTTACCTTCAGGAAACAGTTTAACCACTCTCAGCTATTTATTGTGCTGTCATATCTTCCTCAGTGGCTTCATGGTCAGAAAGGAAGAACAACCAGCAAATCCCTGCTGGGGTGAGGAAACCAGGCAGTAACAAACTAGGGCATTATACAGATTTCAATATTAAAAGATATATATGTGTGTGTGTGCACATATATGCAGACAGACGTGTACACAAACACACACAAAATCTGCTAGGGCCATCTGGATTTGTAACATGGAAAATTGTTATTTTCTGGCTTTTGTCTTCTTTTGAAGCTCTCATCCTATCAGTACATCAGCTTTAGTACTTTCCCATGGCCAGAACATATTAGGTAACTCAACTTTGGTAATTCTAGTTTTAACCTCATTTTTTTTTTTTTTATGTTTTACTTCTGTCTTAAGGATCTTTCATAGAAGAGTATGTATTTTCTCCTCTTAAAAAAACCCAACAAAGCACATTCTTGCTAATTTTTACTTTGCTTTGCCATGTCTCTACCATTTCCAACTTTGTCTCTAGGTTCATTTAGGGGTTAGCTAAACTCAGTTGTGTCTGTACACCTCACAAAAGTCATTACCTTCTATAGTAGTACCTGTAAGAGAAAAAATAAAAACAAACCTGTCTGCACAGAATCCAGGATGCAGTGTAAATCCATTTCCACTGATGTAAACTGACTTGTCTCCCATGAGATGCCAGTTTGCTAATGCTGTCATCATAGAAGAAATGCCAGGTTGCAAAGGGAGGTTTTGATGTAGGTTGAATGTCCATCAGTTGGTGCAGAAAGTTTACATGCTGCTGAGCAAGCTTAAGTACCTGTTGTAGAGAACAAATCCCTTATTCAGTGGCTCAGTTTCCACGTAATTCTACATAGGATTAACCCATTAATATCAATATTTCCTTTACATACTTTTAAGGAAAAAATAGCATCTATATATTGATTATAAATTTGCTCATGAAGTCCTTCTACCAGTCATTTTTTTTGTATTCACTGAGTTTTTTTAGCGATTTGTGCTATACTGTAAAAACCTGTCATCCCCTGGTAGACTCTGAATATGTGTCTGTTATAATACCGTCTAATAGTTTTATTTATGGCAGCCCTTTGGAGACTCCAGTAACTGTGTGCAGTCAAGATTGTTCAAGCCATTATAATGCAAGATTGTATTACAGTGATTTGAATGGATAAAAGTTCTTTCATCTCCAAAAGAGAAACAGATTGATAGACACTGTTCTGTAACATATCAGGACAAATGTGTTACTTTAATCCCCTAGACAGAGAGCTGTATTTTCTAAAGCAACACTGTTGCAAGCAGTAGGATGCATAAAGACTCAGATTGATAGTGCACAAAAAGTACAGCAATTAGATCTTTTTTTTTTTTTTTGTAGTATGAAATATTCTGTCAACTTAGGTACCTTTAAAAGCCTTAAAAAATGCTTGGGGGTATTCAATGGTTTAAATACGGAGGTATGCCTTTGATTTGCCTCCTTCAAAAATGGCTGGATCTTACAAAATTGGCTATTAAAGTCTACCTTATCCAGTGTCAGTTCCTGATACTCTATCTAGAGTTGACTTTGTGGTAGTCCTTCATGATAAACTTCATCCTTCACATCTTATCTACAAAAGCTCGTTTCAATTAGAAATATTAAAGAGTATAGTTGTGTAACTCTTTCTAAAATGGTAAATAGCTTGCAATACTTAGGAAGTATTTAAAAAAATGAAAAAAAATTAAAAATATTTAAAGCTTTTCCCCTGGAAGTTACAAATTAAGGTTGTCTGATGCTCACAATATTTCATAACCACAGATTTAGGCACTTGAATAAACTTTGGAAAATTATTACTTTTCATGGTCATTGATCACAAAAGCATCTTTGTTCAACAAAACATGTGATTAGGTCCCTTTGAGGTCAGCATATGCTTAAAGATTAATATTTACTTAACAGCTTTCCTGATGTGAATCTTTCTGCAATTACCATTTCATCTGATTGTGTTAACAATGCACAGTAATGCTTATTTGTTCAGGAAGAAATTTTGTGCTTACAGACTTGTAATACTTGAGAGAGGGTGTGTGGAGCTAATGCAGTATTTATGCAACAGGACAGGAGTACTATTAAGTCCTATTGCTGGGTTGGGCAAAGTAAGTGCATAAATAATATAGAAAAACACAGTTTTGGTGGCAAATGGTGTCTGGGTGTTGTCCTTAAAGACTAAAACTTCTTTTCTTGATTATTTTTTTTCATTTGCAAGCATTTGCATTCTGAACCCAAACTAAACTCAACTAGTTCTTCTTGTATATCCATCTTTATTTTATTAACCAGTAGTGTATCATTCCAATCTGTATGCTTTTCTGGGGAAGATCATATTATCAAAGAAATGTCCTGATAAAAGTAAGAGAAAATTAAACATGCACACACACACACATGAAAACAAAATATACTTGAGACTAGACACAGGCCAGTAATTTATATTTTAAGTTGCATGTGACACTCTTTCCTTGTTCTGTTGCACTGCATTTAGATATTGTATGGCTCTCCAGACATGTTATGCATAATTTTACATACCATCTGCTTTACATGCCAGGTTCCATATGTACAACGTATAACCTAAAAGCAATATTTTGATTGATTTGAGCTACAGTGGAGCCTTTTGTTCTTAAATTGCTTGATAGAAGAATATAGCCCTAAACAATTTATCTGACAAATATGTTCTAGGACTAACAAACAATCAAATTTATTTTGAAAAAGTTTTAAAGGCTTAATAATTGCAAAATTCAGGTGACTTTCAACAATCCCACTAATATTGCTTCCTAGACTCAAATGCTGAGAAACCTGTAAACACTTGCTACCATTGACTTAACAACCATAGCAATACAATAGTATAAACATGTTTCAGTCAGGCCAGGCAAAGGACAGCAAATATAGACTAGAAAAAGATATATCTAAATAAAGATGAACAGCACTTAGTCCTAAAAACAGAATAGGGTTTATAAAGATGCTAAAAGCGACTAATGCATATGCAGAACCATGTCCTGGAGATTCCCAGTACTTCATTTTCTGGCTTCTTTCAACCCTGTTTTAAATACTCAAAGCTTATCTACTCTTCAGTTACAGGTAAACCTAAAAAAATAACTTTCTATTTGGACATGCTGTCCACAACCGCATCTGGCTGTATTTCTATATGCACATATGAATAATAAGCACTGGAACACAAAATGAAAATAATATAGAATTTCAGATGATGGCTCTCAGGACAAAACTGAAGATTAACGCAAATGTATGTCCTCATTTTTAGAACTATTGACTCTTTTCATCCAAGCAAGCAAAGAGAATTAAACATTGTTTTGGACCTTCAAAAAAAAAAAAAAACCAAACACCAACACTCCCAGAAAAACGCCACAAAACCAAATAAAACCAGTCCAAACCTCTTAATATGGAAATAATCACCATACTTTTAACATTTGACTTGAAATTGAAGTATTATCACCACCACCACAAAAAAAAAACCTAACCCTATAGCATTGCAATTTATCAGTAAACAGCAGATAAAATGAAGAATACATGAAGCAACAAAGCAGCTCAAGGAAACTTTTTCTCCATGCAATGTCTCATAAAATATGCACCCTTTTCCTCTATTGATGGCACATGATAAAAGAAACATCTGAACAGGGAAACTAGTAAGGAACTTGTAATATGACATTTTAAGAAGGAGGTTTCTATCTTCCTCATGCAATTGCAAGGGAAAAGAGATAATCAAGGAAGCATTTGTTCATCTTATAGGGGTTTTTTCCATTGTAACATGAACATCTTAATCTGTTCACATTTAAGTATCAGTGGCATGTTCAGTTTAATTCAATGACAATTCTAACAGAAGCCTACAAATAACTATGAACAAGAGATACAACATCTCAAACTTTTTTATACTTGCCTATTAACACAAACTTATGCTTAGAAGGGAACATTATTATTTTACCATAACTGAGACAGGTTTTTTTCCTTACTGTAGTGTGTTTGCGTGGCAAGGTTTTGGGAGTAGGGGACTAATGGAGTGGCTTCTGTGAGAAGCTGCCAGAAGCTTCACCCATGTCTGACAGCAAATGCCAGCTGGCTCCAAGACAAACTCACTGCTGCTCAAAGCCAAGCCCATCAGAGATGGTGGTAGCACCTAAGGGATAACATAGTTAAGAAGAGGAAAAACTGCTGCTCAACAACAGCTGGAATAGAGGAGTGAAAATACAGAAGAGAAACATCTCTGCAGACTCCAAAGTCAGCACAGAAGGAGGGCAGGAGGTGCCCTAGTGGTTTAAACCATGACAATGAGGCTGAAGCCTTTGGTACAGACCATGGTGAGGCAGCTGTGCTCCTGCAGCCCATGGAGATCCATGATGGAGCAGATCTCCACCTGCAGCCCATGGAGGACCCCACACTGGAGCAAGAGGATGCCCAAAGGAGGCTGCAACCACGTGGGAAGCCCATGCTGGAGCAGGTTCCTTGCAGGAGTTGTGGTCCCTTGGAGAAGCTTATGCTGGAGCAGGTTTGCTGCAGGACTTGTGACCCCTCATGGGAACCCAGGCTGGAGCAGTCTATTCCTGAAGGACTGCACCCATGGAAGGGACCCACACTGGGGCAGCCTGTTTCTGAAGGGCTGCACCCCATGGGAAGGACCTACACTGGAGCAGTTCATGAAGAACAGTAGTCCATGGGAAGGACTCACATTGGAGAAGTCCATGAAGGACTGTCTTCCATGGGAGAGACCCTACGCTGGAGCGGGGGAGGAGTGTGAGGAGTCCTCCCCATGAGGAGGAAGGAGCAGCAGAGACAACATGTGATGAACTGATCCCAAATCCCATTCCCTATCCCTTTGCAAAGGTACAGGAGAGGAGGCAGAGAAACTGGGAATGAAGTTGAGCCTGGGAAAAAAAAAGGTGGGGGGAAGGTGTTTTAAGGTTTGGTTTTATTTCTCATTATCCTACTCTGATTTGATTTATAATAATTAATCTAAGTTTCCCAGGTCAAGTCTGTTTGGCCCATGTCAGTACCTGGTGAGTGATCCCCCTCTGTCCTTACCTTGACCCATGAGCCTTTGGTAATATTCTCTCTTCCCTGCCCGCTGAAGGAGGGGAGTGACAGAGCAGCTTTGGTGGACATCTGGTGTCCAGTCAGGATCACCCACCACACTTATCCATGTAATAGTCACATTCTTCATGGTGTATGGGCATAATTCTGATGCTTGACAAGTTGTTGACAACATGCAGCATTTTGGGGGTTCTTTCAACACCCAGCATTGAAAAAAAAAAAGATAAATAAAAGATTGTCTTCATACTTTAATTTGTAAGGCATTCCAAGCAATTGAAAGTGGTTAGTCAGGTTACAGGAATGAGTCTAGCTTTTGCCATTTGAATATCAATATTTTTATTTGGTGTTTCATTATATATCTGACTGCTCCCAATCTAAACACTGCAGTGAAAAGAAGATGTTCTGTGAACTAGAACTTCCATCTGCTAATGGATTTTTTTTTTTCGCATAAAATCTGCTTTGCAGTCCATATGAATATGGGCCTTTTAATTATTAATTAGAACCATTTTTTCTTATTTGTTTCTGTGCTGTGAAAGAGTTCTTAAAAACAGGATAAAAAATTAATGTACATTCAAATTTTTCTCCTCCCTAGAGGGAGGTTGTTTATGAGTTAAATGCTTATGCAACACCTTTCCTTACAAACGGTACTACATTTCTCTTCTTGCTTCTCTGTTGAGCATTTCTGGGCCTGATGCACAGGCCACTAAAGTCAGTGGGAGCCCATCCAGTTGTCTTCCTCTGCCTCTAACTTTTTAGTGAAAAAAAAAAAAAATATATATATATATCTCACTTAAAAATGATAGGGTACTAATCTAATAATACTTTATAGCATCCATAGGAAAAACAATGGACTTCAGTCCATCTTGAAATGTGACAAGAAATCACTCTTCTATTTCTCCACTGCAAAGTGGGAATGAAAATCCAGAAGATGTTTCTGACACAGTGCAGCTAAATCTCTTCGGCTAAAAAGCTGACTTTTAAAAAATGTAGTTTCTTATACAGCTCTATAACTTTGCCATCTCTCAGCCTTCTGCCCAGTCCCTTTCATTCAGTATTAGCCAGAACCTTCTTCCTCTGAACTCCATTGGGAGTTTTGCCATTGACTTTAATAGAAGAGTTACCATACCCAGGTTCCAAAACACTAAGAAAATATACCATTGTCAAAGCAGAGATCCTCAAAGTAAGAAAAAAAAAATGTTTAAATGACTTATCAAAATACACTTCAAAATCTACAACAGTAGTCAGCTTTTATATATGTACCCCACAAATTGCACCAGACAGTATAGGAGAACAAAAAGCCCCTTGCCCGGAGTCCCTGGCATTTGGTAGCCAGAGCTGAACCCCAGCCATAGCGGAGTTACCAGTACGCAAACCCGAGCTAAGCGCACTGATAGCAAACATTCTGCAAACATTAAGCTTTCCCTAAGGGACGAGCTTTTTGAGGAGCACTAGTGGAGCAGCCGGGAAGGAGAGCAGCCGGCACCTCCTGTCTGCGCTGCCTGGCACCGGCCGAGGCTCCTCTGCCCCAGCACCTGGGTGCTCCCCTCCGCAGGTGAGGCCCCCGGCGGAGCTTCCCCTCTGCCAGGACGGCTGCACCGCGGCTCCCGAAACACCGACAACGTTGGCAGTCCCTCGAGACATCGCGGAAACCGAGGTGGGGAGAAAGGGGGGCACCGTCCCCGGGGCGCTCCGGGGGCACCGTGCCCTTCGCGTCCTGTCCCCAGCGGGGCGCAGAGAGAAGCCTTCGGGAACGGAGCCCTCAGCACGGCAGGGCACCCTCCATACCTTTCCCGTCCCCAGGGGACCCCGGCACGGCGCTGAGCCCCGTACTCACCGCGGTGCTGCAGGCAGCAGCCCGCAGCGCAGGCGGAGCGCCCCAGCCCCGGCCGGTGCCCGCTGCGGTGCGCGGACCCCGTTCCTCAGCGCCCACATCCAAGCCCCGGCCGTGCAGCTGAAAGTCCTTCTGAGGAGCACCCGGCGAACCCCACCGCCTCCTGCCTCGGATCGCTGTCACCTCCCCTCGCTCCCCCTTCTTCCCCCCCCACCCTCCCCCCGGCAGGCGGCACCATTATAAAGCGGTCCCTAACCCGTCAGATCACGCACCGGCAGAGGTGACGGTCCTCGTCGCTACTTACCGGGCATCCTTCAGAGCGGCGGGCGGGAGCGAGGGAGGAGGAGGAGGAGGAGGAGGAAGGAGGGAGGGACAGACAGAGTGGGGTGGGGGATGTTCCTGGCGGGCTGCGCGGCGCGGCGCTGCTCGGCAGCCTGGGCAGCTCGGCTGAGTGCTGCGAGTATGTGAGTGCCTCCGTGCGTGTGTGCGCGTCGCTGGACACAAGCAAGCGGAGACTTAGGCACGGAGGGGCGGCGGGAGGCGGCGGGGGAGCTCAGAGGCGCAGATTGTGCGGCGCGGCGCGGCCCAGTGAGGCCCAGCCCGGCCCCGCGGCCCCCAGCTGCCTCCCGCTGCCCCCCGCGCCCCTCCGCCGCGGCGGGAGCTGCCGGGTAAGGGGCTGGGGAAGGCGGGCATCCTCCCCGGTGGCACACGCACCGCAGGCGGGGAGGAGGGGAGAGCGGGAGGAGGGATTAAATATAACGATAATAAAAAAGCTCAATCGCCAGGAAAGAAAAGGTAAAATCAGCAAAACTCTTGTCTCTACTTCTCGGCCTAGGTTTGAGCCCCCCGCCCCAAAGTCGGGGGTTTGAGCTCCGCGCCGGGAGCCTCCACTGCCCGCTGTGCAGCACGGCAGCAGCTGCCGTTGCCGGTAGCGCCCAGCAGAGAGCTGGAGCCTCTCCCTTCGCCCGGAGGAGCCTCCCTCTTTCCTTCCTTCCCTCCTTTCATCCCTCCCTTCTTCCCTCCCTCCCAGCCCGCTAAAGTAGGCAGCGCGGGCAGGTGCTGTCGGCCAGCTTTCCCGGCGGCCGAGGTCAGAGCAGGGCCCTCCGCCATCAGCGGCCGGGCTCCTCCGGTGGCTCCGGGTCCGAGACACGGCTGGAAAGGGTTAAGCAAGGGGCAAGAGGAGGGGAGCCTGTTGTCCCTGAGAGCCGCCGGCAGGCTTCAGGAACGGCGGAGGAAGAAGGAAGAAGAAGTGGGGAGGAGCCGCATCCGCCGGGCAGCGGGGCAGAGTCGCCTCATGCTGCTTTCCCCGCTCGCTTCACCTTCTGCACGAGGGAATGATCCGCTGGAGAGGAGCGGGGACAGTACATCGGCACTGCCTGGTTTCTGGGGGGAGAAGGAAAGGAGGGGGAGCACGCAAAGAAGGGAGGGAAGGCATCATTATAAGAATCATACGGAAACGAAAAAAAAAGAAGGCAACACGCACACTAAGAAAAACCCGTTCTCGGGAGAAAAATCAAAAATAGCCCCAACAGCACTGAAAGTTGCTTGCTTTGTGATTTGAATTATAATGCTGCTGCCGCTGCTGCCTATCTCCGACAGCGTACCCAAGAAATATGTAAGATGGGAGAGAGGGAAGCTACACACTTGGTGTGGCTTTCCCTTCGTGACGGTAGTTCTCTCTCTAGATTTCTCTGTGTCTCTCAAAAACCCCAAACAAAACCCTAACTCCTCCACCCACACATACACCCCTTGCTGGAGGGGTGGCTCCAGGTGATGGTTTCTGAGTTGTAAGTGAAGTTTGCCGGGGAAGTGGGGGGCGGCGGGTAGGGAGGTAGAGTACCCCAGAGCGCTCTCCTGCGGAGTTGGGCCCTCGGGGTTTGGCAGCCCTGGGAAGGAGGGAGAGCACACTGCTGCATCCCTCCCAGCAGTAGCCACATAGTGCCCGACGACGGCCGCCTCAGGCCTCGGTATGTGGGAGACACACGCGCAGTCCCGCGGTGCGCCGCGCAGTTGCTCTCTTCCCCGCCAAGGGGGCGCGCCGTACCCCGCGCAGGTTTGCGCCAGCGGCGACGGAGGGCAGCGCGGCCTCACAGCGCCCGAGTGCGGGGGCTCAGAGGGCTCCTGGGAGCGTGCGAGTGAGGGGGTCAGTGCCTGCCTTCCGTGTCTCCTGCCGCTGCGGAAATCAAGATCAGTGATAAGTGATTTTGTTTTAGAAAAAAAAAGGTTGGATACAATCTAATTTTTATTTACCAACAATTCATGCCCTGACTAAAAAAAAAAAAAAAAAAATAGCACCAAACCTTAACCTAGATTACAAAGTTAAACGTATCGACCCAGAAGCAGCGTGGCTGTTTGCCAGACCTGTGATCCATTAACCTCTTTAGCTCATTGCTGTCAGGCAACAAAAGCACACAATCACATTCTTATATTCAAAGACAAGCCACTTTATTTTCACAGTAAACTCTCCTGTGTTGCAATTAAAAAGGGTGTCCTCAAAGATTAAAGTAATGACAGACATATAATGTGGGGGTTTTGCTGCTTTGTGTTCATTTTGTAAGGGAAGAAAAGAAAGTGCTATACTTAATATGTAGAGAGGTGGACAGCAGTATGTGAAAAATTCTTATGTTGTAACAAGGATTTTGGATAATTTTACCTTCACTGTTAAATTGCATACTTTTTAGACTGTATGCCGTTCAAAATTTTGGTTCCAGTTCTTTTACAGAGAGAAACCTAGTAAACCTCAACAAAATCAGAGAATGAAAATAGGATACACTTTTTTCTTTCCCATGTATGTTATAGATGTTTATACACATATATAGCCTTTAATTCAAATACATTCTCTCTGAATTTATATACTTCTACAAAAATGTGTGTGCACATGTACATTATATATATACACACCCATTAATAACATACTTAAAAATAATTTAAAAGATTAGTATAGAAAAGAAGTAAAGCTAAAAGCACATCTCCAAACCCCCTGCTGAGTGCTATAAAAATATGCTACCACTTGGAGGAGAAGTCACAGAATCAGATACAGAAAGAATATTAAAGTTATACCTTCCACCTTATTCTTCACAAAAGCTACTTAGTTAATGGAAATATGCCTGTGGAAAAATGGTAATACAATGTTTTATGGATTTTCTTCAGTGAAGGACATTTTAACTTTAAGCTGTGGTCCTAACCACCATGTGCAAACACTTGTTTTGAGAAGACTTCATCCAGAGAAGCTGAGTTTGTCACTGCTGAATTGAGCTGTCTGGTCTGTGAGTGGAAGAGAACATATGCAAAAAAGGACAACTGATCCCATGAGGATCTGGGAGAAAGGAATGGGAAAAGTGATGAGGATATGAAGTAGGGATAGCTGGGTGACAACAGTGGATACAAAAAACTGGCATGCCATGGGGAAACCAGGCCTGGAGACAAATGCCATCTCACATGAAGTATGCAGCATGAAAGAACTTCATCTCCTTTCTCATCGTCAGGCTGTGCTGTAAAGATATCCCGTTGCTCATGAGGGGATGAGGAGCGTAGGATAACACGCACATCCTCTAAGGATCCCCATGCATTGATTCTAAATCCTCTGTGGCTTAGGAAAAGTCCTCATCAAAAAAAATAACCAAGCATGAAAATCTGGGAAAAGTTAAAAAATCTAAGTTCATGTGACTCACTCACTTCCTAGAGGATCATGATTTGTTTACCACAAGAAGGATGGTATTAGTGGGTTTTTTTTTTGTCACCCTAGCCAGCTCCTCAGACTTAGCTGGCAATATGATGTCTTAGTCTGAAAAATAAAGGTCCAAGAGTCTTCATGGCTATTTTATAGTTTTAATCTGAGAAAATTAAGTCTTGATCTCATTTTCATTGAGATCAGTAACAAAATCAAGAAGTGACTAATACATTAACATAATGTTTTGAGTGCATGAGACTGCCAGCTATAAAGAGCAAACATTTGGGATGGGAAAGAGGTGTAAATCTATACTGCATAGTGTTAAATTTAGGCTATATTTCAAAATGTTGGGGCAAGACTGATCATTAATACATCAAAAAAAAAATGAATGAGTGCTTATTGCTACTGTAGGTAGCTTGTTAAGTATTTAAAGTACATAAATTTTAGCTGGCCACTTTTTCACTGTGTTTTCTTCACTAAGTCCAAAGTGTTTTCGCCTTACTTAAGAGTTACCTGCTGTCATATGAGAAAGGTGCAAGACATCACACACTGGTTCCTCTTTGCGTATGTTGTATAGGATATTCACATTGATATTAGCTGACATAAAACTGTGAGGTTCCTGGCTATCCAAGCTTCCTGCTTTTCATGTGGTACAAAAATAGCCGATATTTGGTAGCCATTATTTTAAGAAAATACAAAGTTGAGCCCTCTGTTCTTTAAAAATGTTCCTTTTTTTTTTTTTACTATAAAGCATACCATCCAACAGCTTTATTGCATTAATTTTCAGTACTGTAACTTGAAGAAGTATGTATCATTTATTGCAAACACATTTTGATAATAAAATTATAAACAAAACCTGTTGTTCTCTGTAAAAAAAGCCAAATCCATGAGCAATATACAAGAACAGTAACATTTAAATGCCCAGCCTTTATTCCCTTATTACATGTTACATAACTGCATTGGTTTGTAATTTCATTGGCCCATTTAAAGCAAGTGAGCTTTTTGATACAAAGAGGGTTTTCTATGAAAGTCAAAATGATCAAGACAGTGACATTATAGAATCATAGAACCATAGAACAGTTAGGGTTGGAAAGGACCTTAAGATCACCTACTTCCAACCCCCCTGCCATGGGCAGGGACACCTCACACTAAACCATGCCACACAAGGCTTTGTCCAACCTCGCCTTGCAACAATGCGAGGGATGGAGCATTCACAACTTCCTTGGGCAACTGTGGGAATTCTTAAAGAGCCAAGGCCACATAGTGAGTGATCCCGATACCCTGAGCCTTATTACTGTAAAGTAAGAAGATTCTTGTCAGGCATAAGCAAGGTCAATTGTCTTGTTAGGCCTCTGTAATTTTCCACTGAAAACATGCAGAGAATGATCTTTGCCAAGGTTGTAGTTTCCCACTGTATTTTTAAAGTAAGGTATTTAATCGCAATTATAACAAGTTATGAACATTGGCTTTGTAAATGGTAGTAACCTCTAGACTAGCCAATTAGAGCTCAGTATCCAAGGCTGTTACATAAGAAACCTAAGGGTGTAAGGTTATAAAAGGAGCACTGTATCTGAATAAACTTGAGTAATCGCTTGATCACGTTGATCGTCTCTGCATTGTCCGTGACTCCTGTATCGACAGGCAACCTACTCCACTACCTCACCAACCTCACAGTAAAGAATTTCTTCCTTATATCCAAAGTTCCGCTGTTTAAGTTTTAACCCATTACCCCTTGTCCTGTCACTACAGTCCCTAATGAATCGTCCCTCACCAGCATCCCTGTAGGCCCCCTTCAGATACTGGAAGGCTGCTATGAAGTCTTCAGGCAGCCTTCTTTACTCCAGGCTGAACAGTCTCAACTTTCTCAGCCTGTTTTCATATGGGAAGTGCTCCAGTCCCCTGATCATACTCATGGCCTTCTTCTGGACTTATTCCAGCAGTTCCTTGTCCTTTTTATGTTGAGGACTCCAGAACTGCACACAGGGCTCCAAGTGAGTTCTCAAGAGAGCAGAGTAGAGCGTATATACTATTGATTGGTATAGGATGGCTACTTGGCTACTCTTCCTTATATAACAGTAAGGAACCAAGATGGTAGCTTGAAACATGGTGTTTTGACAAAATATGAAATTCAGTTCTCAAGCCAACAGCTGACCATTAAAACCCATGCTATTTTGGCATGCTTCGTGTCACAGATTGAGTGATGTATTTCACTTGTAAGAGAGGAGCAGCAATATGTTTATTAATATAAAACAGTAATACAACAAATTTAAATAGGAAATACGGAAGTCATTTAACAAGATTCAGTGGTGAGGTACATTTGAGTGTTTACTGCATAAGAGGACATGGTTAGACAAAACTGTCAGGGAGACCATTCTTTTTGAGTCATGAGGTTCAGAAAGGACCCCCTTGTTTTCTAAACTCCTCCTCAGAGAGTAGTCTATATGCAGCTGGTCCAGACTTAGTGCCAGGTTTGGTTAGTGGTTTCTTTCTAAAGGATTATATATGTGTAACTGAGCCTTTACATCACAGCTAAATTTTCAAAGTTTTGCGTGCTTTTAATCACTTACCAAGAATCTATTGCAGCAAGTTGTCTCTCACCCTTGAAGAGTAATCTTGAGAGGCATCCCTACTCAAGGGGAGAACACATTGTGCAGCCTCCTGCTCTACATGACAGCTCAGGGCACCCTAGGATGTCCACTATTTACAGAGTAAGATGATTGACTCATAATCACATTTGCATACCAACTTCAGAGCTAGGGTTTTTTCTAAACTTGTCTGGAGTCAGACCTTCACCAGCAATACAGTTTTGGGGGGTGCATATTGCTCATATTAGCCCTTGGCTGTTGTCTTGTTACCTGTTTCCCCTGAATCTATTTTGAGTGGGATACACCCATCATGACCAGATGCATCCATTACCACCTCTGCTGGTGATTATCCCTTGAGCAGGTTTATGGGAAATAAAGGTCACGTTGAGGAGGGGGCTGGGGGAGATGAGCACACTGCCGCACATAGATCATGGTTTCAGTTGTTAAATATAGCTAATGGTAATAGGAACATATTCTGCCTTCATTTTCAAATTAAAATTCAAGTTTCAGTGATAGTTCTGGCAATTAGAATAGATTAGAATAGAACATTATTTGCTAAACATCTGGTCTGTTGTAAAGGTATGTTTTATGTAATTCTATCCCAATTTTTCAAACTTGCATTCTGTTCCATGTGAAGTGTTTTATATCCCAACTTTTTATTATTTATCAGAAGTTGCCTCATTTTTTTTGAGAAAAAAACCCACAAAAGGTGCTTTTTAAGAACTTCATAAAAAGTTAAGGTTAAGGATCTTACATGATTATGTGATTTCATATATTACAAGAATAGGTACCTTTTTTAGAAATCTAACCAATATACTTCTATTAGATTGGAACTGGCCATCATAACCCACTAAAAACATGCTTCACTGAATCAGTAAATACTATATTTTTTAACTGTCTGCATATTATTGACTTTTCTGCTTTCTGCAGAGCATTACATCTGAAGTCCCTTCCCCCCATTGTTTTCATGCCAAAAAAAATCAATTGAAATCATAGATATACAAAGCAACAAAGGTACTATAACCTTTATATATTTCAGAATTTATAACATCTCCTTCATTTTGTTGAAGCTCTGCTCTGCAGGCTTATCTGCAGCACCTAAGAGTTTTGACAACTCTTTCTAAATGTACAGTAAAACATGGTAAACCATGATAGGCTGACAGGCAGCTTATTTAAAATTGTAGTGAAATGTGACTAGCATGTTAAAGAAAGACTTTCCTTTTGAAAAAAAAAAAACAAAAAAACAAAAAAAACCCCAAAAAACAAACCTCCAAAGATACTAGGCTTAGAATCACACTCAAATGTCCATTCATGACTCACTTGAGGAAGAAATAAAATTCTATGCAAAGAACCAACGTTAACTTTAATGGAAGATCAATGGATAAGTGCAGAGTTATTTGGTCACAGGACACCCATTCCAGTCATAATTTTCACAGGTTTATGATGTTTTTACTGCTCTGTTCATTTCCAAACTAACATGCGAGGCCTACTGATCTTCGTTTTTCATTCAGGTAAGTATTGACAAAAGAGGTGAGGTTAGCATGTAAGAGGAATAACTCTCATCTATTTTACTGCCCCTTCCATCTTTCCAAGTTTCTTCCTAACACTGCCATAATCTGACACTGCTTTTAGCTTTTAGTTTGCTAAACTTCAATGATCCAACCTGAAATTCTGTATGCTGGAGCTCTGCTTCAGGTTGCATGCTTTTAGCATACCCAGCCATATCTGAGAATGAGGTTGAGGGACATCATTGTTTTATTCCTAGTTGATATATTAATTGTAAGGCTTACTTTTTTAAGAACCTCAAAACCTAAAGGCACTGGACTTGTAAGTTGGCAGGATGGTAAGTATTAGTTTAGTTGAAGACCACTTGGAATATTCTTAAAAATTATTTTAAACTTTTTCAGTTCATGAACATTTGGAAGTTCAGTCCGCATGTGCTAAATAGCCATTTATTAGAGTTATGCAGCTAAATGCATATGTTGAACTATTCTCCAGCCAGGTATATTCAGATGTTGCCTGATCTTGCCTCTCCCAATGCTGTTCTTAAACAAGAGGGTCTGTTTTTCCTATGCTCTTTATTTGGTTTGAGCCAAAGCTGTACTGAGAAGAGGGCTGGTTCAGCTAAGCACAGGTGCACAAGAAGCCTTCCCTAGATTTCTTGGGACCGAGGGCTGGCAAAGATGAAGTGACAGGATTTTCAACGTTAAAAAGTATGGGAGAAAGATCTGAGACCTGGGAGGAACTGTTGAGGAAGAGACTGAACTCATATGACTAACTGCTATGAGCAGGAATAGAGCTTGGGAAGAGACAATGAATCTGTCTGTGTGGCAGTCAAACGGGAAAACTGTGTGAGAAATTTATAATTTTGGATATGTTGATAAAGAAAAAGGTTCTAAAAAAATCTAAATACTGAAGACCACACTGGCTAAGCGAAAAAAGTCAGGTGAAAACAAGACAGTGAAGATGTGAAGATGAGAATGAAGTCCCACAAGTGAGGGGGGGAGGAGAGAGAGAGAGAGAACTGGAATAAGACATGAAGGCAGGAAAAGAAAGAGAGAAGTCTATAATACTAAAGCATACTGCCATGCGGAGCTTGGAAATCAACCAACCATCCCAAGCTCAGCATTTTGCTGTTATCAATAAATATCTATGAAACCTGTTGGCAAAGTGTGCTCCTTACTCTCCCCTGGTGCTGTTCTACACAAGGGGTAACCATCTGTTACCATTGTGAAGTCTGGACTTCTCTGTACTGGCAGAAACACATACTGTAGGTCTAACTTCCTGACCTCAGTGATGAATATTGTTGGTATCAGGCCACTTTTGGAAATATTTATATTCATTCATCTTTGAAGAATAGAAAATGCATGGAAGGTGAAAAGGAAGGGAGAGAGAGAGGAAGGAGAAAAGAAAGAAGACCCTCTAATCCTTACTACAATAAAGTGTTGCTGTCATGTATTAGGCAACATTAGAAGTGGAGTTGCCTTTACTAACTGTATTCATTTTCTCTTTCCCTACTTGTGGCTATACATTGTAATACATTTTAACATTATAAAACCATGTACTATTTTTTATCTTCTGTCAGCATAGGACATCTATTACTGCAGAAGATGAGATCTACTCAATTACTATGCACCTATGTAATGTTTTGTTTTATATTTTTACCAATTTATTCAAACTACTGAAAAAATATGAATTGCCTCTTCAGAGGATTTTCTCTGATACCAGTCAATATGGCATCTGCATACCTCACAAATGAATATTTACTTTCACAGTGCTTCCACCATTCCTATTGTAGAGAACTGAGACATAACAAATTCAAGCAATTTTGTGTGTAAATGTAAATAGGTATTAATATTTTACTTTTTGAAAAGCTGTTGTGTGCTCACTTGAGCTGATAGTTGAGCACTTCTGCAAATGATACCCAGGCTTTTAAGTAGCTCACCCAAAAATAAAATACTTGTAACTTGTGAGAAGCATGCGAACAGTCAAGTTTTGATGGCTTTTCCAGTTTACTGCTGGAACTTCTCAGCAATGCAAGAGGATAGTATCCCCACTCTTCATGTCACCATTCAAATGGTTTAAGAATTGAACATTAATTGAAATGCACACTGAAACTTCTTTTACTGCATATGTTATAGAAATTTAAAAAAAATGAATAAGTAAAGAGAAAAGAGATGAGAGCACTGTTATAAGATGCATTCCACTTTATAACCAGAGATAGTCATCCTGTGCACTGTGGAGGAGAGGTCCTGCAGAAACAAAAAATATCTGCACAATCCATCTGTGATCTAAGCTGGAACCCACCTCGCTTTTACACTTGGGCCATAACTGAGTATTAGTTCTTCAAGGACAGAGAAACTAAATATGATAAAAATCTGCTTCTTAAAAGTTTGATGAACGTTTTGGATCCAAACTGGAAAATTTTGTGTATTGTCTAGAAGCTTCTGGAAAACTTCCAGCTTTGAAGTCTTCAACCCACTTCACTTTTGGTACTGTCATCTTATTATTCTGAGCACCTATAGTGGGACAAAGGATCCAAGCAGATCTAGAGGAGCAGGAAATAATGTGGAATTGCTGGGGGCTGGAATCCTTTGCTTCTCTCTCCATATTTTCTAACAACAGCTATGTCAGGATAACCTTCCTGTTTCCTGATTTGGAAAAAGTATTGCAGAAAAAGTGAAATTTGACCATTTTTTCCTTTACTGTCTACAAGAAACTTTTTTTGCTAAATTATGTCTTCAGAGAATTTCAGCAGGACATAGTGTTACAGTTATTTTCATATTCATTTTCCACTGAACTTGAAAACCAAAACCCTTTAGCTTAACAAGGACTGACTGATATACAATAGGGAGGCTCCTTTTCCTCTGCTAAAACTGACAGGCAAGGAATTCTATCTGCGAACAATTTTTTAAAAATCACCAAGTGAGTGTTGGCTAGGATCTTGTCAGCCAGGATTTGCTTTGCTAGACTAAGATAGACAATCATCTGATTAATTTGTAATCCAAAACCACCCTAGTTAAGGTCAGGCCTGTGGGAAAAAAGTCAAGGACCCTGTATTTTTCACCATTTCTGTAACCAGCAGTTTTCTATGTTTACCAGTTCTGTTGAAGCCACCCTGCAGGCTGCTGCTCTAAACTTTGAGTCACTTGCCTGTTTGAATCCATATATCTCAGAGTGGAGAGATGTTGCAGAACTGGGCCCTCTGCTCTTCCCTGCAGAATACAGCAAATTCATCACACACATCCTGACACCCCTGTCCTTGCTGATGTGTTTTTCTCCTTGAACTGTCAATCCACAACCAGCTCTGGACAATGGAAGTAGATGAATTTCTTTAACTCAGACTGAGTTTATGGAGAAATCTCCTGTAACTGGATACAATTATGTGTTGAATAACGTATATCAGGAGGTGCCTGTGAACGTAACTGTTTACACTTACTTCCATATTTAACAGACTTTTTTTTGTAACAAGTCCAAACACTCAGCATCACATGCTTAGTAAATTTGCATTTCATGATACGTGTATCTGGGAGAAATAAAGATAAGTGGCACCTTCATTGCAGGAGACATCCTATAAAGTGTACATAGTCCTTCCTTAGAAGGTAGAGTACAAATTAATCTTAATCTTTCAAGTCCAATTTAGTAATCTGATCTTTGGTATTGCTCTATTTTCCCCTAAGAGACACAAATCACTTAATACATGGGTTCAGTCTCCATATATTTAGGCATTACAGAACAATATATTACCCTTTAGGTTAATTTAGAAACACCAATGTCCCTGGAATCTTTCTGGTGAGAATGGAAGGGGCATGTGTTATGTGTCCCATTTCCCTCCTAGCTTAGTTATATGCCAAATAATTAAATTCATGATGAGATTAGATCTACGAAGATATCTTAAAAGCTTTCTTCATGTACAATCTGCCTGGAAAGCCACTACAAAATCTGCTTGTTGTAATGTCTAGAAGCCTTTTTCTTTTCCACCTCAGTATGTGTATGTCCACCCAGAATGTTTTCGGTTCCAGTATTAACATTTAACAAGCTCTTTCTTCTTTCTTTTATTTAGCCACTGATGTATTTATGGACCTCAATCACCTTGCTCTCTGTTTAATTTTCATATATATTTTCCTACCAGGAAAACAGTTTCAGGCACATCCTGAGAATTGGGCCTCTGCTGTTTTCTTCCATACCCTTCTCTGCACCCATTTTCTTTCAAAGTTACCTTTCCTGACCTGAAAACTCAATACTGTATTGTAGCTGAGGTTTAACCAGGGCCTAGTATAATGGTACTGGTACTCAGCTGTCTCTGACGGATTCATCTTTTGCAGTACATTTTCACTTTGCATTCACCACCTTTATGCTGCATCATACTGGCAGGTCATTTGTTCAGAGACTGCGTATCACATCCCATTTCTACAAAACATTTCTACCTGATAAACCTCCAGCATACCAGAGGACTTTTTATTATTAGCTCCATGTGCATAGCAGTGCATTTCAATCTAGTCCTATTTCTGTTCAACCACATTTTTGGTATTCAGTTCTAATCTCCTCCATCCTACCTTCCACATTCATGGCATTAGCAAACTTCGTCATTACAGATCTAAAACTGTGCCAGATTGAAAACAATGAATGAGTTCCAAGATCACATTCTGTGGAACTTGACTAGGAACAACCTTGATACCATTGCATGAAACATCTGTGCGCTGCTCTCCCTAAAAATACATCTTTGTCAGTTTTATTAATTCTTTTTTTTTTTTTTTCAGATACACTAATAGTATACCAAGTGCTACTATGTCAAATATACCCACCCACTGACTAAGTAGAAAAATCCACTGAATTATCTGGGAAAAAAATTACAATGTCAAAAAATATATGGATAAGTCAAAATCTCATTATAGTTCTCAAGGAGAGAAGGAGCAGTTGTCACATTGTTTTTGTTATAATGAGAATGCTTTTTCAGCTGTTTAAAAAAATATAAACAACCCATACCATAGCACCAAATCTATTTGTGGTTGCTTAGATATTCAAGCAAAACAAAACTTATGACTTTGATGTTAGAATAGTTAGGTACTAAATGATGTGTGTGGATTCTATGAAATCAACGTGATCCTTTCTAGTTCTCTATCTGTGGACAACTGCAGCTTTCTTAAAAACTTTCCTTTTGAGCTGAACTTTTCAATGAGTTTCGTGAACCCATAATTTTCCACTACAGTCCCAGGGAGATTATCTCACAGATTTCAGTGGAATCAAGATTAACTAGGAGTAATAAGTAGGTCATTTTTTTAAAAAGTGACCAAACCAAACCAGGTCTCTTGTCATAACAGGAAAGGGAGTAGTCAGGGAAAAGATTAATTTCCCTAGGCATTTAACAAAAAGACCAACTGACTTTTGGTTTGTTGTAAAGAGCTCTAAAGCAACTGTGATTCAAAGAATAAAAACCCCATAGAAGTAGGTCATGATCTAACCAAGAATTATCTACAGTATGCAATAATTTCATAAATATTCTCTGAAGTCCTGTAGGCAAGATTACTATGGTGGGCAGTGATTGTACAGTGCTCCCATAAGATCTTACTAATTAATGATGCATTTCAGAACACACTTTTCATATAATGTGGGGTATATGTTGTTTCCAGCCCATTTCAATTATATTTTCTGCCAACATAATTCATATACCCATATTTCTTTTGTGACTGATTATATATATTGCATAGCGTTTGAAATGGATTATTAAAAAATTCATATATGTTGTATAATTTCATTTGTACACAGCTGCATGAGCTGCCACCATTACCAAATCTCCAGTAGATGTTTTTTTTTTTCCCTTAGCTCAGGCTTTCTTTCGTAGCTTTATATGTATATTTCCCACAGAGAAACAAATGTTCTCATATTCAGCCTAAGTAGGCATTTTAGCAGGCATAAGTTTTGCTTATTTTTGTTGGAGCAAAATTAGATATTAATCCAATGCCAGACAGTTTACAAGAATGTAATTCAGATACCAGATTGCAAAGTGCTTTTAAGTTCTCCTGCGCTATTTCCCTAAAGAGATCAGTCTCTTAACACGCTGAAGGGGAACAGCTATGGAATGCATGGTGGAAGTACAGAGAATATTTCTTCCCTGATAATTTATTATAGTGAATTGACATAATGAAGAATGACAAATAGGTCATTTTTCATCCACACAACACTTCCCATTAAAATATGAATATTTTCTGTATGAGTGTCAAGAGTAACGCATTTAATTACACAAAAGCCATGCGTCATATGTTGTGAATGTAATATGGAAAGCAAGAGAAAATGTACTGTGTATTGCTGAGTAAGTGTTAATGGGGTACCAGAGGCCTACACTTTAAAAGCAAATCTCTGCAGTGTTTGAAAACACTGGAAAAAGAAACAGCTGTGGTGAAGCACTTAACAGCCAGATGTGAGGATGGTTGTAATAGCCCGTCAAGACACTGTTCAGCTGAGAGGAGCTATCAGAGAACACCTGAGAGAGAAAATTCTTCATTTATGATCCTTATAACACAAGGGTGGTTTTGTCCCCACTGTTTCTTGACAAGTTAACAACTAATCTTGAATGGTTTTATTCTTTGTAATTAACATGAAGAATGAAGGATATTAATTCTGTGGCATGTACTGCTACAATAAGTTATATTAGACTTAGCCAGAAATGGTAGTGCGGAAAGTCATTGATACCCTTGAATACACAGCAGCTACCTAACCCCATGTATCAAAAATCTCATGTAGCTGCTGCTGCTAGACAGGCAAATTAGAGTTCTCTCACAGCCTATATGAAGAGTGGCAATGGTATCTGTAAAATTTCAGGGGTGCTTATTTTTTTCCTAAATGAGAATATTTTTTTCATGACTGTTAGAATTGGTTAATCTCTTATGTTTGTGTTATATAGTGTCCTTTTATGTGTCTGTCACTTTGTATCTGCTTATTCCTTCAATATTTAGTACCATCATAGGAAAGTATTATAATAACACAAAACTCAAAGCAGGAAGCAAGCTTTTGAAACATAGAGTCAAGCACAATAAATATTAATTTTTCATACTGAAGCACGTATGTCTTCTTGAGATAACTGTATATGGTTTTCACCCAATGACGTGGTATGCCGCTAAAATAAGTCCACTAGGGCTTATTGTAAATGGTATTTTTGTGGCTTGTTTCTTTATGCTTTTGTCATTCTACACTTGATTTATAAAGAGATTCATGGAAAGTCATAACTATTTTAAGAAGGCAGCAGTGAAAGTGTTCTTTCACCATGTCTATAAATCTTTACTTATGCTCTACAGAGAACTTTGCTCCCTATGTCTCTCTTAACAGTGTAAGAGGAGTATATTACAATGCCTTGAGTTGTCAGAGCTTTGGGAATCTTTATAATATGAGATCATAAGTGGAGGCAATTTCATTGTAATAGTCCTGGCAACAAAGGAAAAAGGATACCAATTCAGCTGGCACACTTACATGGTAGTGCAGGTATGTTCTTTCACAGAATTAAAATATGTGGGATTGGAATGCGTGTGTGTGTCTATATATATACACATACACGAAGGAGAGGTACTTTTTACCAGGACATGTAGGGAGAGGACAAACGCTAATGGCTTTAAGCTGAAAAAGGTAGATTTAGATTAGATATTAGGAAGAAGTTCTTTACTGCGTTGATCATGAAGTGCTGGTACAGATTGCCCAGAGAAGCTGTGGCTGCCCCATCCCTCAAAATGTTCAAGGCTAAGTTGGATGGGGCTTTGAGCAACCTGGTCTAGTGGAAGGTGTCCCTATGGAACTAGATGATCTTTAAGGTCCCTTCTAACCCAATCTATTCTGTGATTCTATATGTACATATAGATGCACACATATATATATACACACATACATATGCATAGTTAGGAAGCCAGTAAACCTGTAACTTAGAAAAGGAGATGACTATTGAAAATATGGGCTATTTTTTGGATTATATATATTTCTGAAGGAAAGCAGAATGTGAAAATTCATCCCCCCCCCCCCCCAAATGGTAAATAACTTCTTTTCAGAAGAAGAAAACACTGTTCTTCCTCATGAAGTCCACAGCAGATTGACAGCAGCTTGGGCTACTGCTTTTTATCCTCCAAAATCTTCTGTAAGGAATTTTCTCTTTGCAAGGCTTACAGCCCAATAGAGAGTTCTGGTGGTTAAATATGGACACACAATTCTTGTGGAGGGTAGGGAATCTTTTTCACCAGAAATTTGTAGAGTGGTGTAAAGAAATAATTGTCAGGAATTTCTTAGGCACAGCTAATTCTGCTTTGGGTAGCAGTTAAGCTAAATGATTTTTTATGGTCTTTCCACATTTTTCCTTTTTAAGCTCCATACAAGATCAAGCTGGTAAACAAAACCACCTGAAAGCTATTTATCAAAAACTTTATTTTAAGAGCAATACAATGTTTACTGCCTCTGTTTATTTAACATCATATTTGGTCATTTGTAAGGAATTAAGTGTCCAAGAATGGATGTCTCAAGGACCTGTCTCTAGTCGTAGTGGCTGCTCTGCAAGATAGGTATTTTGCACAGTAAACACTATATTCTCAGTGCATATTCATAATATCAGCTGAGAATTAAGTAAAAAGAACATGAAATATTCAGATTTCTGGATGTACAAGCATTTAAATTTCATACATTATTTTTAAAAAGAGGAGATCTAAATAATAATTTAAAAAATCTACAGAAAACTAAGATAAAAATTGTGTCACTCAGAAAAAACAGCTGGAATGACAATATATTTTTAATGGGTTCCTGTCTACAGTTTTCAGACATGTAAAAATTTTTTAATATGTCTTAGTGGCTTTGTAAAGAAAGCTTCGTCCATTGTTAGACATTCAGTATACAGCTCTCCCTCTTTTCCTTCTTTTTATTAGCAGTATGACTAAGAAAATATAAGTTCTGTCACACTTTTTTGTTATCTTTTTTAATTATTTTCTAAGTATTTAAAACATAGTGTGTGCATCCTTCCTGAGTGAAAAGTTTGTAATAACAACTATTTTATTGATGCTGAGATAAAATCTAGGAGTATTCTTTAATATCAATCTTTCACAAGGTCTTGCAACTGCCAAACAAATTTGTATGTAGATTAAATGATTTACTACTTTTGTTACCTAAAAAAAAAAAAACTACAAACAAGTAATAATTTTGCTGAAGAACAGTACACTTCAATTGACAATATAAGAAAATTTGTAATCTTCTGGCTATTAAAAAACCATATATTTATTCAATATTACAACACAAAAACGTTCTCTTTGTAAACTGAAAAATAGCCTTTCCTTAGAAGATGTCCACTCAGCAAAATTTATTTTTTTCAACAAATACATATATATATATATATATATAAAATTAAAGTATCTCTGCTGATTTCCTGATGCCAGGTATAAATATGCTGTATATATGTTAATTTAAGACTATGATGAATATAAAAAAAAGACTAAACATGTATCTAAAGTCATTGAGTGAAAAGAATCAATTTTGTTATTTTCCCTCTTCTTAATTTCAGAAGTTTTCCAAAATCTCAGTAGAAAACGAAACAACTGTTCCAGACCTCCTTCACGACTGTGCAGCTCTGATGTGTCAAAACCCAAATGAGTTCTGTCACATAAAATACTTCTGCCCAATTAATACCTAACCCAACCACTTCCAAGACAGGGAATTTGTCTCCAAAGGCACTGATTGACTAACAGGAAAAAAAAAAAAAGGAGAAAGAAATAAGCACTAGTCATCAGGGTAAAGCAGAAATTTGGTTTTGTGAGGGCCCTTTTTATGCTATAGGGTTTTGCTAAACAATCTTATTAATAGCTTTTGTTTCCAACAATGTGCAAGTAGAGGTTTTGATACCACTGATTACAGGCACTATAATTTCTAGGATATATATAAACATGATTGCCACAAACTTGAGAGAACCTGCTTTTTAAGAATGTTGCTACTCTTTACCAGCCTAATTTGTGTTACTTGCTCTTGTAATATTTCTATTTACTATTGATGCGCGGATAGACTCCACAACTAGTTAAAGTTGTAAAGTAGGTATGCTTTTATTCAGCGCTGAGGTGCATGGGGATCGCTCCTCCAAAGCATGCACACTTCAGGGTTGTTCTCCCTTTATATTTATTCTCTTAAGGTATACATAGACATGAGGCTGCTAAATTCGCCTATACATATTTAATATCTATCCCCGCTTCGTATTATAATGAGCCGGAAGGTCCTTTGCACCTGCGCAGTGCCCCTTCTGGTCATGGGCAGGGGTCTCAGGATGAAGTAAATAAGTCTTCCTCTTGTGGGTAGGGGTCTTCAAGATTAAGTAAATGAGTCTTCCTCTTCTTAAACTTTATACCTTTTAACCTTCAGACATGGCCTTAGGGTTTGGTCGGTGCCCAGTCTGCTTCTCCCCTTCTTCTCAGTAGGACCAAACACCTGTGCTTTTGTCATGGCCTTAAGATTTGGCCCAGTCTGCCTCTCCCTGGCTTATCAGTAGAACCAATCATCTGCTTTTGTCCCTTGTCAGTAGAACTAGCATCTGCTTCTCCCCCTCCAGCAGTAATCAATGCTTTGGCAAGATGGCAATGGCAGGTACTTAGGACAGACAATACTTTTGTTTAAGCAAAGGAATTCTTTTAACTTCCTTGTACAATTTCTCTGTATTATCCCCCTGTACATTGGTTACCCATGTATCACTATTTCTTAGTCAGACGTGGTCACTGTAGAGATTATGAAATTGTCCTGAAGTGTTCAGTAATGGCTGTTGGCATTGGAATTATTTTAGGTCAATCTGATTCTTTCTATATGTTACTTAAAGAAAGATCACAGTGACAAACATTGTGTCTCCTTTAAGACGTTTCTTATATTAAAAACTTATATTTTTTCCTCTAGATACCAGCTTCACAGAACAGAGGCAATTGGAAATCTGAGAGATCGAAATCTCTATAATGGTCCCCAACCTTAAGACTGAAATAACAGCTATATCAGTTTTAGTCCTACTGAAGGCAACAGGTAGAGTCGAATCAATTCACCTGAAGATTCTGGTGTAGCTGCAATTCAAGATAGGATAAAGCCCTTCTCATACTCCAGATAGATGTGCCAAAGAAGTATTTATTTATTACAGATCAAAATAATGTCTGAAACAGATCACTTACCAAAGTTAGCAGGAATTACATTTGTCAAAAGACTATATACACGTCACATGTCCAGGACTAACGTATTTCCAACTGCCCTCATTTTTTAGGACTTAGCTTCCAAAAAAAATCAAACTTTGCAATATATTTTCCTTCGTATCAATCTATGTGATGATTTTCTTAATTAAAAAAAGTACAACCTGATTATATTATATATATGTGGGTAGTCAAATGCATAAACTGAAGAGAAAAAGCTTTCATTCAACCATAACAGACTTTCAAAGCAAATTCAAAGAAATAAACATCATATGTCATGCTATTTTTTTAATTTTTTTTTTAAATGACATACCAAGCTGTTCAAGTTTGGCTTTTCCTTCCTCCAGCAGTAAAATATCTGCTACATTAGCTAGCGCTCCCATATAGGTGATTTAAGCAAGATTACAGTTTAGTGCATTCAAAATGGAATTAACAAGCAGTTCAGAAAGAGGAAGCGAGTTTCTAACATGAAAAATTGTCTGCTTCTTTGAATTTTACCAGTCATGTCATGTTACATTAGACAGAGTAATAGAACATTAACTGTGTAATGAGCTGCTAAAATGTAAAGGAGAATGCACTTTCAGATTGGCTAGTCCTGTTGAAAGTGATAGCTTGCATCTAATCTGCAACGCTTGTAGACATTATGCAAACAAGCTGTTTGTGAATTCCAGATCATTTGGAAATTAGAAGGAGTGTCAGATATACTATCAGCTTCTGGAAACATTTCTGTATTTTACTTTCGGTTTCCAGATACAAGGAGGTTTTTGAGAAAGTTACTAAGATATAAAGTTATTTTAATTTAACACTTGATGTTTTTTCTTAGATCATTTGGGCCAGAACATCAATTGAATTAAAAGGGCTTCTGTTTATTGAAGTCAACAGAGCTTCAGACATTTAAACAATTTTAAATCTACCCTGTTTTAGAGGCACATTTGGATATAGTTTTATAGTACTTAGCAAAGAAACAGCAGTGTTGGTACAAAATTGTCTTGTTTCCTCCAGGGTAGTGTTTCATTGTAACTAAAAATGGGGGTTTTTTAGAAATTTTATGAGGAAAGAGGAAGACAGTTTTTAATTTCTGATTATTTTGAGTAAAGATTTGACCCTTAAACTTCAAGGTGAGGCACATTCCCTAACCAGTGGGTTACCAGATATTTTGAGGCACGTAAGTTTCCTCTGTTCTGTGACAGATTTCAAAAGGTTTCCTTTCCTCTCTCCTCTCAACTCCTAGTAAACAAGAATTAATTTCAGAGCGTTGGTGTTTTTTCTGTACTATAACTGTGGTTTTAAACCATATTTCACAGCAAATCAAACCAGATGTTTAAAAATCTGAACATTTCTATATTTTGTTTTTGCAGTACTGCTACTTGTCACGGTAATGCTTTCCTTCATGCGGGAAACCTATGGAACTTGATCACATTTGTAAAAAGCATTTTGTGTCTCAGAAGTGAGAACAAAATGGTTGGCATCTCATAATGGACCCTTAAAAACTAGGCAGTAGATTTATGTTTTGACTGTCTTGAATAACACTGACACAATAAATGATGAAAACAGCCTCAGGAGTGGAAATGTGAGATTAATCTGCTTAGTAGAAAGAACATTAAGAAAAGGAAAGATTACATATATGGAAATGTACATCTACAGAAAGTCAGGAGATGCAAGCTTCTAATGTTATCAAATCAATCTGTCCATTATGTCCTTTACATTTAATATTTAGAAAAGTGATTCTACTTTCAAACACTTCAGTTTATTCAGAGTGCTACCATTTTATTAAAATATGTGTGCTAGGTAAACTTAGCTTCCTTAACTTCCTTCCTAGGAATAGTCAATCTCATGCAATAACACAGAACAGAGGGGAAAAAAAAAAAAAAAACAGAAAAAAAAGATTGATTTTTGCAGTGTTGGTTGAGGATGAACATTTAGAAGGAAAATGGAATAGACTGAGTCTATGAACTGTTATGTATGTAGTTTTTGTGGAAGTTTCTCATTTATTATTACTGTGCAATTACGGTCTTAGATATCTATACCAACCATAATTTAGCATCAGTGTAGACGAATTGCCAGTACTTGGCTTCCTCTGAGCAGAAAATGCCAAACTGCTTAGCTGAATTATATTATCAAGCAACACACAAGTTTTTAGCTGTTCTGTCTTTATTCGCATCTTGGGAATCACACTGCTAAACCCTCACATAGGATCTTGAAAGAGCACTCCTTTATGACTACATTTTTCCTACATATGTTTTTTTATTTAAATTGAAGATGTCTCTGCTTAACTTCCAGTTTTAATAGCAGTGAAATCCTTTGGGTTCTTATTAGATGAAATCTAAGCTCAAAATTCCCTCATCTGCTCTGCTCTATAGATCTTTTATTTGAAGGGTGAAAAAATCTTTTATATTTGCAGTTGTGGTTACAGACTGATGTGCTTATGACTTTACATTGCCAAAAATTACCTGTTCTATACTTGCAGTTGACGTCACATTCAAGCAGGCAAAAAATGAGAGGAGAAAATAATGTATATTTTCTTTGGATCCTGGAACCTCCTACAGTTTTTATTCATAGAATGTATATTTGTCCATGTTCTGGTACAATTTCTTTTTACTTTTTATGCGGGTTTTGTAATGATCTTAGTAGAAGCCTTGCACTGGAAACAGATCCAGAAGCAGGAACATGAGACCGTGGTGAGGGTATAGATACTGTAGTTGTAAAGAGAATTTTATTGTAAGAAGATAGCTCCAAAAGACTGCAAGCCTGGCCTTACTTCCAGCAAGACTGTTTACAACTTCTCAATACAGAATTCATTGTAATTGTCATGTAAATATGCAAAAGCAGAATTTGTAAATATATTGTCAGGGTAGCTCAAAGCCAAGAAAGAAACTCATAATAGACCCTGTCTGAAAGCCATTTTTCCTGGTGTATTAACTTATGATGCTGACCGGAAATTGGTCAGCAATGTCTATGATGTCTAGACTAAGTAAGAGTCAGAGAGTGCTGTCATGAATAAAATGGAAAAAAGAAAAAGAAGAAAAAAATTAATGTTGAAAAATAAGAGTAAGATTATCAAGGTATTAAGCTATGTAATTGCAGGACCTTTTTTCCATCTAAAATCTCATTGTTATTATTATTATTATTGTTATCATTATTATTATTGTTATTTACATAGATAGACAACAGCACATTTTAGTTGCAGGGGATTCCATTGTGGGATTACTAATGGAATATGCAATGATTTTTTGTGGGAGTGCAATATCTTACAAATTACTATGTAACATAAAGATATAGAGTCTTTCTCACTGCAGGCAATAAAATAAAGCAAAAACAAATAAAAATATCTAGGCTACATAATTGAAGTTCCTCTTCATTATTCTGACATTAGCTAGCCTCAGGCTTTAGAATCTGCTCAATTGTAATGAATCGTGAAGATTTCAGTTGGGCCAAAGAGAACACCTCATTGTACTTGGCTGTTTGCAAGATTTTAACAAAATAACATCTGCTGTCTTAGTTTGTGGGTGATTTAATTTTTAAACACTTGTTCCCAACCTTTAATTTTCCGCAAAACAACGACATAAATTATTAATTCATCTGTATTTCCTCAAGGCGAGCTAGACTTACGGTCCTTCATAAATATTTAAGAATTTGACTGCAAAATAAACAAAAAACTTTCACTTAACTTTTAATTGCTAGTTCCCAGAACAAGCAACAGCATCATCAGTAACACTAAGAAGAAAGATTCCAGGTAGAAGCACATTTCTATGAAAGGATCTGTCCATTTCAACTTGTGGAAATTCACTGTTCTTTTCCACCAAATTTGCAAAACATGAGTTTCATTAGCAATAAACACCAGGAAAAAAGGCCCAACGTTCATATATAATCTAGTCTTGACTTGAAAGGCTCTCTAGCGGTTCCCAGGAGCATGACGTGCAACATACCTGTACACTTGTATATATGCTTTCTTTAGGAAAATATTTGTTAGCATTAACACAGTGTACTCTCCAGGACCAAATCTGAGTTGCTGTTTAATTCTGGCACTGGATCTGAGAAGTTAAGGCAGTCTCAAGCTTCACGGGTAGCCTAATGTAATCTCAGCTGCCAACTTCTCCCCTTTCCTCAAAGGAATTATTCTAATAACTATGGATCACTGCATTTGCTATATCTCATCTCCTTACCAGAACAGTCCTCACCTGCTAGATAAAACAGTTCCCTGAACCTTTTGGAGTGGTGCAGAAAACACAGTAAAATAAAGATCCAGGACCTGTGAATGAAAACAAATTTCATTTTCTTATATAGTATTTGCTTTTTGCAAAAAGGGTGGTTTTACATAAAATTTGTTAGGCATTTTCCTCATATTGCACATGAGAAGAGTACTTCAGAAATATATGTCAATATTTTTATGTTTCAGTATTATTTTGAGATATATCTAATATTTTGAAAATATTTTTTAGCTGAAGGTATTTAGGCATAAAAATAATCTTTAGAAATGTGATCTTTAATTTCCTAAGATAAAATCTGTGAATTGATTTTGAAGGTCAAGTAGTTCCTTACTTCATTTAAGGAATCATTTTATAGAGATAGTAACTAAAAAAAGTTTCAATCATTATTCCAAAGGAAGGAAAAGAAAAAGATTTTGCCATAAAATGCAAAAAGTCAGTGACAACATTTTCAATTTCCCTCTAGAAATTTAGTAAAAATATTTCCTTAAAAGTTAAAACTTGATAAAAAAACCCAACAAAGTCTGTGTAAAAGTGGAGAAATCAAAATACTCTGTACAGTATAGAAGAGCTTCAGCTGTAACTGCTTTTGTTCTTTGCTTTCTCTTGCAGTCCCATGCATTTTGGGTTTATTCCTCAGAAGTATGGACTTACCAGACCTGACCATACTTTCCTTTTTACAGTGATGTCCAAGGATGAACACAAAATACAGTGATGTTAGAATGGAGTAAGGGAGATTTAAAACAGGATCATGAAAGTATTCCTCCTGTCTTGCCATACAGATATTGATTTCTCTCCCTCAGGCTGAATATAATTGCTTGCTCTAATTTAGCATTGATCTACCCACCCAAGTTTCTTAAAGCACTGCATAGGCATCAATTAAGTTGTTCCTAATACCACCTTTGTGAAGTAGGATAGCTATAATTTTTCACACTTAGAAAATAACGAGGGATGAAAAGTGATTTGTCCTGAGTTATGCAGTAAAACAAGCCAGGATTAAGGTATAAGAAAATTATACCGTGACATGTGCCCGTTATCAGATCACTCAGTTTTTCTAAAGGCAAAATATTTGCTCATCTAATGATTTGGGATTCCAGTGAAACACACCTGGTCAGATAATGAGTGTACTACAACTGCTGTTGATCATATAAGATGTGACTGCTGCCTTCTCTCCTTTCTGGGATTTTTCCACTGTTTTAGTTTTTGACCTTTTCTTCTATCCATTTTGCTTTTAGTTCATATGCTTCAGCTTTTATCACTTGATTGGTCAGTTGGTCCCTGATAAGAACTTTTGTGCATTATTGCATGCAAGAAAGAACACCTCTTGCTGCTGAGGATGACAAACATGATTTTGCCACTCTGCTTTTTTGTGTCATTTTCTTTAGCAGTTCAAAAGAAATCAGCCAGGGTGCTAATGAGGAGAAACAAGTACAAAGTATTTCATATACACATCCAAGAGTTCAGAAAAATTGCAAGTTCTAGCATATTTACTGGGAAACCCCAATGTTAAAGCAACACATGGGTTAGATATGATAATTATTTGAATCAGCAGCAATAAATCAGACTGGGACTGGGTATCAAATTGAATTTAGCCAGATTTTCCAAGTAATATACGTCTTTGAGTCAATGAAGAGAAAACTCCCCAACTGGTACACTATTACCAGGCTTGTAATATGCATAAGGACAAACAATTTCAGATATGCTTAAACATAAGGTGGACATGACCTTTAACCTGCTGATTCTAAACTTTCTGTGAGAGAAAAAGAAAATCACATTGATATTGGAAAGCTGTACACTACATACAAACTTTAATTATCAGCTATGCTATGCTACCCAGTGCTTACACACAGAAACCACAGGAAAGTCGGTAACAGTAACAGTACTTACTATCTGACCTCATTTTGCCACGCTGCTTGACTTGGACAATGTAAATCTTTGCATTTTTGGTCACTAGTTTCCTATTTCAAGAATTCTTTCAGGACTGAATTTACGGCCCTGGATTAGCTTTAAACATGTTCTTAATGTGATCCTAATTGCTATTAATGTTCTTGCAAATTAAGGACATATGGTATAAGCTCCTTGGGCTATTCTGAAACATACATTTCTCAGCATAGGAGATTCTGGAGACATTAATGAATTCACTCTTACCTCCTCATGAAGGAAGACGACGGAAATGAGACAGTGTTACCTTGCTCTACCCTTACAAGTATGCAATGCATGAAAAAATCAAAAAGATGCAGAGTTGTTTATTTGTGATTTGTGGGTTTTTTTGTGTATTTTTTTTTTGTTTTGTTTTAAAATAGGACCTAGCCACATAGTCTTCTTTCAAGAGATTTTAGTTGGAGGAGATGTCTGTGCCTGAGGCTTTCCCATGAAGGTGACATCATACAAAGAATCAAAGAGATCCAGGCCAAAAGTTTTTACTTCCTCCAATACATTCACAAATACAAATTCTCTGTACATCTCTTACTTATAGGTGGTATATTCTACTGTAAAAAGTTTGGACTCTCTAATCTTTCCAAGTGACGGGCTTTGGGGGAAACCGTCCCATTTGTCCTATCTTGGTCTAGATGCACAGCCTGACAAAACTGCATAATACATGAAATATCATTATTTTTATACTCTTGCCCACATTACAACATAGGAAATCATAGAATCATAGAATAGTTAGGGTTGGAAAAGACCTTAAGATCATCTAGTTCCAATACCCCTGCCATGGGCAGGGGCACCTCACACTAAACCATATCACCCAAAGCCTCATACAACCTGGCCTTGAACATTGCCAGGGATGGAGCATTCACAGCCTCCCTGGGCAACCCATTCCAGTACCTCACCACCCCACAGTAAAGAATTTCTTCCTTATATACAATCTAAAACTCTGCTGTTTAAGTTTCAACCCATTACCCCTTGTCCTATCACTACAGTCCCTAATGAATCGTCCCTCACCAGCATCCCTGTAGGCCCCCTTCAGATACTGGAAGGCTGCTATGAGGTCTCCACGCAGCCTTCTCTTCTCCCAGCTGAACAGCCCCAACTTTCTCAGCCTATCTTCATATGGGAGGTGCTCCAAGCCCCTGATCATCCTCGTGGCCCTCCTCTGGACTTGTTCTAACAGTACCATGTCCTTCTTATGTTGAGGACACCAGAACTGCACACAATACTCCAAGTGAGGTCTCACAAGAGCAGAGTAGAGGGGCAGGATCACTTCCTTTGACCTACTGGTCACGCTTCTTTTGATGAAGCCCAGAATACAGTTGGTTTTCTGGGCTGTAATCATGTCTGACACTAAACAGAGAAAGTACAAAGCTACCAAAATCTGTCAGCATTTACTGTATTTTAAGCTCTCCCAGAAACACATCTGAGTCCTGAGCTTCATGATTACTGTGAAGCTCCAGCATGAAGCACTTCTTAGTGAATCCATTCCTAGGAGCAGATGCTGCTTTTACATGGTCCCACCATCACCCCAAAAGAGAAGAAAGCTTTTCCACCACGTGCTGACTTCCTTCTCTGTGCTGACACTGACCCTTTTTCCAGGCATGTGGAGCTAATACTGCCATTACACAGATCTTGCTGTCCCACCTAACATGAAATCAATGATGCAGGAAGCCTCTAAAGTGAAGTAGAATAGTCAATATTGCACATTAATTTGTTGTATGGAAATATTACTTCCTGTGTTAGTGAGCTTCGGGAATATATATTATCAGTATTCAAATAGCACATTTTGTTTACATGCTATTTTTAAAAAAGGGCTCTGTGCCTGTAAGTGTAATTAAGTAAGAAATTGAGATAATTGCGATTGTTAATTTTCCATTTGCAGAATGAAATGGGGAACTTTCACTTGTATATGTATATCTATCCATACACACAAAGGGAAGAAGGAGTATCTAAAAACTAGCAAGTACTCTGTAGAAATAGCGGAAAAGAATCTTCAGCTTTTTGGTGTCGTCCAGGAGGTAAGGCAGATAATAGCTTTCCCTGTTAAGAGATTTCCAGTCAAGGAAAAGCATTTAACAGCAGCAATACCTGAAGCCCATACTGTGCAACTTTAAGCATCACCTGAGCTGGGGTACAGCTGGACATATCTATAGGGGCTTTTTGATAACCCTAGGATATAATGTGTGCTCTGATCATTTACAAGAAATATGAATGCTTTTCATATGCATGGCCTACTATGCATTTTAGCTGGGAAAGGCAAGGTACTTATCAAGATAACACTGACAGGTGGCAGAGGAACTTGAACAGTGCAAGATGGAAATTCTCAGCCAGTGGGTGGCAAGAGAAAATGGAATAACATTGACTGGTGTAAGTTGATATGTCTCAAATTACAGCCTTCTTATTGTACAAAATAGGATACTGGGACAGATAATTCTTATTTTCCATCCTTTGGAGTTCCTTGATTTTCCTTACAATATCCTTTCACATTGAATGCAACCATGTTTTGTGCAGCAAATTCAGGATTACTTTGAGATGAAACAACTGAGAATAACAAGTCTTTTACTTGCCTGCTTACAAAGAACGATCATTAAATCATGAATCATGTGGCCCCAGCTAATCTACTTAAACAAAGGTATTTTTGAGGCATCCTAAGTCATTGTTTCCTTTTATATTTTTTTTTCCTTTGTCACATTTTGTTTTACCTTCTCCATGACCTGAATAAGCTAAAAATGACTGAAGGATGATGCATTATCCTTAGTTTATTAGCTGTTATGTTTAAAGTAAGTTCTGTTTCTTATACTTTTTCAACATGAAACAAAATAGGAATCCCAGTTAGATCTGAGATTTTCAGAAGATTTTTTTTTAAAGGCAAGTCATTTGATGAGTATAAAGAGATGGCTTTTCCTAAATCGTTTTCCCTTCAATTTTACTACTGTGAAATAAAAATGTTTCACTAAAATTGCTTGCAGACATCACCAGGATTTTTTCAGGTGCTTTGAACAATTTTCCTAAACCAAAATAACCAGATGACCCCACCCCACCCCTTAAATCCTCCTCTACAAACTTGAAAACACAGGTAAATTTGATCGTTCACATTTTCCTATGCATTAGTATTTCAGTATTATCTCAGTATAAGTAGCAACAAAGTAGTGGAGCTCAGATTTAAAGTTGCTTTTAAGTTCATACACACATGCACACACCCCCCCCAACTATGAATACACAGACAGCTCTTGACAGATATACGTGATTGCTATCTTTAATTGCTTCTCAATAAACTATAATTGTTTAAAAAATGCCTCTGTATTATCTGATAATGTATGGGGTTTGCTGTAGTTTGTAGTAAGTGTGATTAAGTGTGAGTTAATCTCTTACAAAACAGTGTTTTACCAAGTCTCAAGGTTGGCTGTAGGACACACTATTTTAGCTAATATCACACAGGAGATCAGTTATTTCCCATTGTGATTCCCAATTGGCATCTTGCAGTGAGCTTGTTTACTGCTTCACGGTAGAATGGATTGTCTGCCGTTAAGTACAAAAAGGCTGCATAAAAATAGTGTTAAGTTTCTGGTTTAAGCTGACAAATTCTAAGGAAGTCTAAATTAAAGATGAAGTATCAGAACAGCAATTGTTATGTGCAGGAATATTACCTTAGAATAGGAAAAGAAGACAAGGCAGGCAATAGCTTTTGTCTAACCATTATCATGACAGCCTTTTAAATGGATTCAGAATAGTAAGAGCTTTCAAAAACTCCTTGTTCTTCCTTTTCAGATTTGAACAAAACAATGTAAGTGGGCCAGTAGTTGCAGGCCAGTTTCTGGTTCAATTACAATTGTAACTAGGCAGTACATTTATAATATTGACAAGATGATAAAATCTGTTCTTCATAAGAAGAAAAAAAATATCTCCTTGATTGGAGTGTTGGATTAACTACTTTAAAAGACACTGGTCTGATGAAAATAATCCACAAATAGTATTAAAAATCCTGTATAACAAAACTTTTGCTTTCTCTGTGTCAACTAAATCCTTAAAGACCTCCAATAATATAAGTAACATTTAGACGTAAAAGAGCAAGCATGCCAAAATAAACATGAAAAAAGAGATGCATTCTAGTTGCTGAGACAAGATGGAAATATAAGAATAGATGGATGTGTGACAGGGAAAAAGGATGTCCTCTTCCAGAAGGGTGGCCATAGAGTAGCCTATATGAGGAATTGAATAATCTTTGTACTCTCATCCAATTGAAAAAAATTATCTGTCTTATTCTAAACTGAAGCACACGTGGGTGGAAAAGAAGAAACATTTGCAGAAGTTGTATTTCTATGGGTTACTATTCTAGGCTCAGATAAAATCACCTGGCATGGACCACCTACATCAACAGAATTGCTTAGACTTTGTGTAAGGACAATAGAAAAAAAAAATAAAAATAACACCTTCAGGTCACTAGTGTTCTGATTTATTTGTGGAAATGTCTTCCTCTGGTGGCAGCTATGCTCCTAAAATAGACATAATTGGTAATTCAAGGTGATGGGATTTGAATCCATGCTCTAAATTTAGCTAATTGTCCCTGCTCTGTGTTACCATGTTTATTCAGTACTTCAGTAAGAGTAAGATTTTTCTTTATGCAGGGACTTCTCTCAGTAAAAATCTGTCTTTGTGAAGTTGCACAACTTTTTCACAGACTCTTGTCCATCCTTCCTGGTGGGTTTGGTGACAGCTGATCCTTTACCACTCTCCCTGCAGTTCAGGGGAGAAGCCACTGGCCCTCCGGAGGCTGCAGAATGAAATAACTATTAATTTTGTTGTAAACTTCCCCAAACTATGTCAGGAGGAGCAAAAGTCTTGTCAGGTTTTTCTTCTTATAAAAGATCCAAAGCAGAAAAGGAGAAAGAAAGAAGAAAACAAAATTGAGGTGGGATCACCACCCTCTGCTGAATCCCATGATGTCTTCTTGGTCATTGAGTTAACATTCTTTCAGTTACGGTCCTTTCAGTCTTTTTGGTCAGTAAGCCCACCAGGTCCCTGAGTGGCCATCTGCCTTTTTATAGGGTCAGTCTCTCTCGGAACCCTCCCTCAGGTAAGACTCATCCACAGGGCTATCAGGTAAACCCCCAGACCCAGTTCACCTGTCCTGACAGGCTTACCGCAGAGTTTGTACTGCTCTCCCCAGGCAGTTTATTGCCCGGGCAGTTATGTTCGTGGCCTCAGGGCAGACAACACAGGAAAACATCCCCCACCTTGGTGGAGCGGGACCCTGCTCTGCCCCCCGGGTGTTTACCCTAGCCATAACGAGTTGCTCACCAAAGGCACTCAGCCTCCCTCTGTTCTGTCTTTTGAGTTGTTTTGAGAGACATACAAAAAGGATCTCTTGACCATCACAGCTCTGCATGGAGCAGTTGCTATTTTTCAGCAAGGAAGTGAGTTAAAGCTATAGAGAGCAAAGTTTGGCTTCTATTTTCAAAGCCTGAGGCTCCGGTCTGCAGTCAAAGCCAAGCTCTCCCTGCTTGGGTTGTGCAGTGTTTAAATAAAAGCAAGCTCAGTGTTAAATTCAAGCTCTCCATGACATAGCAATGAAAATAACATAGTGTGTCTGGGAAGCGCCTGTAGGGATGAAGCCATGCTGCTGGAAGAAGGTGTGTGCATACAAATGGCAAGCAGGGAGAGAGGAGCTCTCAGAGAGCATAGGACTTTTAGTGGTTCCTGAGGACTGCGTGGCTCAGGTTCAGCTGTTGTTGCATCACTGGGTGGCTGGACAAACCCACCTCCTTTCATACACAGATCCTAGGAGACCACTAAGAGAATTTTTCTTTATATTTTCTGGCTAATTTTGCATAGCAAGATTTGAGGCACAAGTAAACCACTGTCACTGAGCTAATATGACCCAATTTCATATTTATTTATAAATGCATTGCATATTGCTCTTATCAAAATGAATAACCCCACATTAATAAAATTTTAAGTACTTGAAGAGCACAGCTGTACATGTCTGTCAAAATATAAGAAAAGTAATTACATTATAAGTACATCCCAGAAGCAGTTTACTTAGCATTAAAAAAGAGGGAAAATAAGAGAGCCTCTGTGTCAAGGCCCTGATGGTCCCAATAGGCCTTAGTGGCTCTGGCCAGCTTCACCTGGGACCCTCTCCCACACTCTACTCATGGACATGGGTGCCCCATTTCAGCTCAGCCTGCCATTGTTGCTGTGTTTTAGATGTATCTGTGCCTCTTCAGAGCTGATGTTGGCTGAATTTTCTGGATTGACTTTGCCTTGGACCTGACTTGTCATCTTACGTTCATCTTATTTTCAATGGTCTGTTGATAGAATCCACTGCTGTGATCAACCTGCCCTGCTTGCCTGCTTGGGTAGTCCAGGGCTGTGCCTCTCAGGGTGGTGAGGACACAGCCTGTCCTGTAGTCGCACTCCTTCTGCTTGTCCTTCTCAGAGCAGCTCCTGCTGCTCCCTGAAACCCCACTCTTTTAAAAGTCTTTATTGACACAAATGGTGTAAATGTATAGCATTCATAAGGATGAATGTATGGACTGCTCTCTTACTAAAAGAGGAATGGGGAAGTAAAAATCTGCTCTGAAGCACTCTAATTGCCAAAGAAAGTAGTATGTTTTACAGTGCTCATGATTTATCTGCACTTCTATTTTGAAAGATGCTTCTATATAGCACCATGGAGTTTACCATAAAATTTATGTAAGGAGTTCAATCAAAAATATTTTAAACCTTTATTTGCCATTTTAAAATTTTGTAGTTTCATGATTCTCTTTATTTTTAGTAAACAAGAAAACTTATTAATCAAGATATTTTCTGCATAGTTATCTACTATATAAAGAATAACTAGGAATATCAAATTAAAGTGTTCTCAGATGCAATTTTGTTCCTTTCCACCAAATGGGAGAAAAAGAATTATTTTGGCTTTTTAGTCTTTGATTTTTTTTTGTCTGGCCAGCATCAAGTGAATTGACAATCCACGCAATGTTTTTACAAGCAGATTATGCTGTCAATAGTCTTTCACTAGATCTTTTCCTGGCATGGGAGAAGGATGGTTTGTTAGTGTCTGGTTATAGCTGCATGATTCTGAAGGCTGGCAGTCCTAGCTGTAGAGGAAGTGTGGTGTATTGTAGCAATGTGACCCACTGTGATAGGATGCTCATGGGAGATGTGATGCTTGGAGGTCAGTGGAAACTCAGATGCTTTCACTTTAATGATCTTCTGGGGTAAGGATCCATCAGGTTTGCCCACTACTTGAAGGAGAAACATGACTTGTCTTCTGCCTCTAAATAATTCCCTTGCCACCATTTATTAAGACTCTGCTTAGACTTCCAAACACCTGGAGAGTTGCATGTTTTGGTACAGGCTTTTAAACAACAGAGGGGAGGACAAAGGCATCAGTATACCTGGTTTCATGGTACAGATGATGCAGAGGAAGTCCATCTAACCCGTTACTGGCTTTTATGCGTCCTTCAAAGGGGTTTTCAATAGGTTCTTTGTTGTTGTATAAACTTCCTGATAAAATAGAAATTTTAATTTTCTTTAAGCCAGCAGTAGTGATGTCAGACTAATAGGAGTAAAAAGCAAACAAAATGTAAATACGGTTGAACCAAACTCTTGGACTATAATGTGTGTGATTTGAGGTCAGATTTACTTAATACAACTACATTAACCTCTCAGAAATACAATATCCCTGAAGGGACTAGAACAGTGCTATCTTATTTATGCTTAATGTTGTGATGGGAGAAATAATACAATAAGCTTAACTGTCACTGTTGTCTGGTAAACTTACTTTTAGTATTGTAATTTCACTACTCCTGTTTGTATTCAACACTCATCATCTCATTCTTGTGTGAAAACCCTCTCCCAGTATATCTTCTGAGATGTTTCTAGCTGGTTTATAATATTACTTCACATGCATAGAGAACATTCTTCCAGTCACTGTCTCTGCATCCCAAAATAAATGCAGGGATCCTTACACTTACAGTTTGGTTAATAAAAACTTAATATAGAAGTTTGAAGTTTTGGTACACTGAAATATATACCATTAGAGCTCTTACATGCAACATCTGCTTACATCCTATAATATCCTATTGTAAGTGAACATTTAATCCTAACTCATTATGCCACTCCAAGCAAGCTACAACTCTGAAACCTAGGAAGGAGATTTGCTTCTCTTCATAGAGATCGACGCAATCTGTAAATAGAACCCCATACTCTTCCCAGCTGCTGTTTCTGGCACAGTTGCATTTGAGAATGATGTAATATATCTTCTATTGCAGCACTTCCTACTCTTTTTAGTCAAAAGTACAAGCTCACTAGTTTAAAACTTACTTGTGCCAATCACTAGCCTTTATTTTCTATTTAACTTTGTTCAGGGTTAAAAGGAGATAGCATTAAGTACCAGTGCCATGCTGTCGTGGTTTAAAACACAACTACACCTTCTCTCACCCCCCTACCCCGGACTTTTTGCTGCCCCGGCCCCTCCCCCCCCCCCCCCCCCCCCCCCGCGCCCGGAGGGATGGGGAGGAGAATCAAAAGAATGTAACTCCCACGGGTTGAGATAAGAGCAGTCCAGTAACTGAGGTATAACACAAACCACTACTGCTACCACCAATATTAATAATGATAGAGGAAATAAACAAGGGAAGATAATCCAAATGAGCCTGACCTGAAAGAGAGAGACCCCTTCTGGGGAACTCCCAGTTACTTCCCCGGGAATGACGTGCTGTGGTATGGAATACCTCTTTGGCTAGTTTGGATCAGGTGTCCTGTCTCTGCTTCCTCCTGGCCTCCCCTCATCCCTGGCAGAGCATGAGAGTCACAAAGTCCTTGACCAGAGTAAACATTTGAGCAATAACTAAAAACATAGGTGCTATCAGCACCGTTCCCAGGCTGAAAGTCAAAACACAGCACCGCATCAGCTACCAAGAAGGAGAAAAATATTACTGCCACTGCTGAACCCAGGACACATGCGGACATCCAGTAGAGAAATTCGTTATTAAATGAAGGAGAAGCACATCTGAGTATCAGTAGAAAATGCCTGAAATGTGTAGTGGTAGCATAACTTAGAATGATATCTGCATAGGTCTAATTTATACATCTAAACCTGAAAAATATAACTGCTATTATAGAATGAGGGGTTGTGACTCTGGAAAGCAATACCTCTGAGAAGTGGTTATAGCAGGCAAGAAACTTCCCAGTGTGATGCTATAGTAAAAGGTCATGAAACAATTTGGAATTATAGATAAGGAAGCAGTAACTCATATTTAAGATACCTTTAGTGAAGTTTGCATCTGAATGTGTCTTAACTCAGACTGTTAGATGCAAACCACTCTTTTATTCTAGTTTATAAACTGTGGTAAAAACTGGAAGAAAAATGTGATATTTTGTGCCTCATACAGACAGATGATTTTAAACTAGAGACAATAGTTCAATGTATCTTCTAATTAACTAGGATTAGATCAAGATTTATAAAACCAGACAAATATAATTTTTTTTTTGCTAAAAATGGGAGTTAGAAATTACTTATTTCCGTGAATGAGTTTCTGAGGCTAAAACTTATCAATGATAAAAAGGACAACAATCAATTGCTAGAAACATAAATCGAGCAAATTTAAGTGCTTGAAAAGCACAAGTTTGCAAATGCATTTTCTCACAGATTTTAATCTCTAGAACAACATATATATTGATGTGACCAGTCCTTCAACTGCTAAGTCCCTTAAATCAAGGTTGGATGTCATTTGAAAGATATGCTTTAGTCAAAAAAAAGTTAGTGAACACACTGAAAAGCTAATTGGATTAGAATTAATATGAAGGAGTTCAGAATAGAAGATTTAATAATTCCTTTTAAGATATAAGTGAAGCTAACTAAAGTTAGCTTCAACCAAAGAGTCTGGTTGACCTGATTCTCTTCTGTAAAGATATCTAAAAGCATTAGCCTTCTTAGGCCACACAACAGTTATTTAATTACTTTCCATTCTCAGTAAACTGTCTAGAAGAATCATCCTATCAGGGTTAAACACATCTATTTTTCAGTGAAGAGATATCAGACTTCACACAGAGGAATACAAGAGTTATTGAACTGTATATATGCAAGTGAATTACTCTGCCTGGTATCAAATCAATGGACCATTTCTGGTATATCTAGGTAGAAATAACCTGATGGCCTTCAAGTGTATGCAGCAAGTTAGAAACACATCTGTATTCTACTGGCAAAAAGAAGAGATTGCTGGTCAGGATGTGTTAGCCAGACAGAAGGATTGAATTTAATTGTAGTCCAGCATTTCTTGTTTAAACTTGTTTTGAGAACAGTCCTGCATCATGGCACATCTGTGAGGGAGGTATAATATTTTGTCCATCAAAAGAGCTGAAAAGGCAAAACCTTGAATATTTTTCTTGTCAGCTGATACAAAGAACATGAATTAATGAAATAGGTTTTGAGATTGTTTCAGTAAATTGCTTGCTAAAATAGGTTTCCTCCCTTCTACTATGTGAAAAATTGGAACAGAAGAAAGATTCTGTAATTGTCTGAGAGCTGTTTTTTTACTGGAGCCTGTATCTACATGCTGATATTTTCATTGTTGTTATTGTTACTGCAGCATATAGACACGGAAACAATACATAGACTGTTACCAATAATAATATTAAAGAAAACAAGGGAACAAGACCAGTTTCTAGTTCCTCTTCCTTTCCTTTTTCCTCTCTTCAAGAACACTCTTGAATAACATTGCATTAAATTGGGTGGACTTTATTCCTTGTTACAGCCATTTAACCCCCTTGCCATCTGTGAGATGGTCCACATGGGTATCACAGAACTTATTTTCACATATCTTGCAATTAATATTGAGTGATTCTTTAAACATGTGGTTCAGGTTCTGTGGGGAATTTTATAAAAAGACCTTATTTTCCTGACAGCACTTCAGACTAAAATAGTTTCAAGTATGCAGTAAAAGGCAAAATAGTTGCTGTGGGATAAACTTAAGGATCATTTTTAAAAAGGACACATTCAGATACAGGAGTAATGCTTGCTTCTTAGCAAAGGGACGTATTCCCCTGTCTGTGAGTCTGTATTTCCTGATAACATTAATCAGAGTTAGGTATGCATACTGAGTAGAGAATAGATCCTTATTTGTCCTAATTATATTGTTTGGAATGAGGTGGGTTTGTGTGGTTGGGGTTATGTTTTTTAGTTTTTTTTTTCTTTTGAAAGCCTAGGTGTTTCTTCCATTCATATTAGGTTTAGACAAATATGTAAAAAGGAAAGGCAAAAATGTCCCATGGGACTTTCATTTCCTGAAGAAGATACTAACTGCAAGAATCAAAAGAACAAGGATCCAACCCTGACTCTTACTGTCAATGAACAGAATTTAAAAGAAATATAAAAGCAGTTGTGAATCCTTTATGATTTTATAGTAAACTCTGTGGAAATTTGGAGAAAGTGAAGACAAATGTTTTATTATATGACTAAGGCTTTGATTTCATTTCTCAGATAATTGCTAAGCACATCATTCCAAGATTCTTCCCATGATCCGTACAAAGGTTAAAATAAAACCATGTTGTAGCTACCGTTGCATTCTTTACTTTGACTCATGAACAACCTGAATAAGAACATACCACAGCCTCTTTCTTGGTACTGGTCCTGATGCACGGAGGATATTTTCCCTATAGAAGTAACCCTGTGAACACACTGTCACCCTAATCATCCTATCTATCTACACTACTAACGGCAATGGAGATTGAAGCCAGCATAGGTACGTGTACATGGAGCAGTTTCATATCCTGGGATCCTGCTAGGTACATGTACAAGCAAGAGATGAAAGAACTGTGAAGCTGGGGTTGGTTTCAGACCAAGGGACATTCCCGGCAGATGCTTCCTAGGCAGAGTATGGAAATCGGAGCTCAGAATGCCTACTGTGAATTGTAGATGTAACAAGACTGATTTATTATGATGTTGTTTCAGTTTTATGGAAATATGACACAACTAAATCACTGAATCAGTCTCAGCAGTTCTCTGTTTTCTTTTGGTTGACAGAAGACATATAATCTTTATTTTTACAGCATACAGAATATTTTCTTCCTCCTTTACAGTTTATTTAAAAGCAATTATAATTTACTTAAAACTGGATGAACCATGTGCTCAACACATCTATGTTTGTAGAAGGTCAATACAATAGAGAAACTGCTGTGTTATTCTTGTTAATTTTCTGAGTTAGATTGCACAATTCTTTAAGAAAATTAAGTTGTAGTAGATGTGTTACTCAAAACCACCAGCAAACAAGATGTGGTTCATGTATGCAGGATGATGGCTGCTCTTGTCAGATTTTTTTCCCTGACCATTTCTTGAATTGGGGGGTGGATCATAAACAAGATTTACCAGAAATACTATTGTCTATTAAGTGTTTGCTGATAAAAGAATCTAACTTGTTATTTGTACCAGATAGTTGTTCACATAGTATATTTATTTGTTTCATTACACAGTTCATACACATGCACATACACTCACTTGTAGTCACCTGGTGGGAGCTACAATAAGGAGGCCAACTGAGAAGTCCACTCAAAAGTGGAAGGTCATATTGATGCACCAGTGGCCTCTAGGTATGAGTTCAGAAAGTTTCCCAAGAGGGGGTGAAGATGTAATCCTGTTGTCTTTTTCTGCCCATAGCATCCACCACATTGTCTCATGTGGCCCAAGTCATCACACAACCTATTGCTGATGTGTGGGTTGGTAGCACAGATTTGTGCTTGCACAGATTTGGCCAACTCTCAGTGTTCTGAGCTTATCAGGCCTCAGATTCATCAGGATTCCTAGGTTCCAGAGCTTGCCTCTGGCCTTTTAATCATCTCCTGCCCCCTCATCTCTCCACCATGATGTTTTTTTTTATTTTTAGATTACTGAGAAATAATAGCAAAGTCACACTATTATGGGATTCTTTTCCTCCTTGCAGAAAATCTCTTTTCCCTTCTTGCTTGAAAGAGTCCAGCGTAGAGCCACAAAGATGATTAAGGGAGTAGAACATCTCCCTTATGAGGAGAGGCTGAAGGAGCTGGGTCTCTTTACCTTAGAGGAGACTGAGTGGTGACCTCATCAATGTTTACAAATATGTAAAAGGTGGGTGTCAGGATGATGGAGCTAGGATTTTTTCAGTGATATCCAGTTACAGGACAAGGGGCAATGGGTGTAAACTGGAGCATAGGAGGTTCCATGTGAACATCAGGAAGAACTTCTTTACTGTGAGAGTGACAGAGCACTGGAACAGGTTGCCCAGGGGGGTTGTGTAGTCTCCTACATTGGAGATATTCAAGGCCCACCTGGACAAGTTCCTGTGTGATGTACTCTAGGTTACCCTGCTCTTGCAGGGGGGTTGGACTAGATGATCTTTCGAGGTCCCTTCCAACCCTTGGGATTCTGTGATTCTATGAATCTGTGATTCCGCTGGGAGCTTTTGTCACTTCAGAATCTGTTGCTTTTCAGAAACTCTGATATAACAGGCACATATGGAGTTAATATAGTCTAGTAATGTGTAAATATCAGTTTGTCACTATTAAAAATCGTCAAAGAGTCCCCAACATATTCTGCAATCAGGAATCATGGTGAAGTTTTTCCAGCTAGGGAGCTATGAATATCTCCTGCTTCCCTATTCTGCAAATTACTGAACACCACTTTTCTGCTTACAAATGTGAGAGAAAAAGGAAACAGCCAAAAATTACACAACTAAAAAAGGTCCATTGTTCTGAATCATAAAACTGCCAAAAAGGTAAACTGCAGGTCTGAAAATGAATTTATTAAAAGAAGATGGAAGACCTGTTTTTTTTCAAACCTTCCAATAGAGGCACTAAATCAAATCCCAGATCTTCAGTAGCAGATATTAGATGTCAAGCTTACAGCTCCCACATTTATCTCCCCATGCTCTGAGTGTAACTTGGTTCAGTGCTGGAAAGAAGACGACTGCTATAATTAAGATGCAAAGACACTGTCTCTGTGTTCTTTTTCACACTGTCTATATCATTATGCCTTGAAATCCAGGCACCTGAGACTTAAAAAAAAAAAAAGTTAATGCAGGGAAAAATAATATTTATTAAGACAGAAGCTGTTGATGGTTTACAACTTATTCAGGAAATTAGAGCATTCTGATTTCACTGTTCCTCACAAAAAATTTTTATTAAGTTATTCTTAAAAAATAATCTGAAGTGATTCACTGCTTCTACTAGCTTCTGTAGTATCCTTCTGAAAATGTATCCTTTAAAGATTCAAGCACACAGCTCACTCCTTTTTTGTCAGATACTGCTGTGGATATTTCTGAAGTGATTTATAGGCTGTAGGTTCTCTTACAAGTAAAGAGATTCAAAATGAAAAAGGATCACAGCAAATTACAAAGCTGACCCAAAACAGTAAAGTTCAGGCCTAAAACTTTGATTTGGAAGGTTGTCCTACACGCAGCTTATAAATTGTTGCAGTACAATTTGGTTTTTCTTCAAAGAAAAATAAATACTCTCCACTGAAAAGTCTGGAGACAGGATGGGTCTAGTAGTTTACTGAGATGAGTCTGCAAAAATTAAAGCTCCACCTACAGTATTCTGTCAAAACATAGCTAACAAACTGAGAGGAGTCAAAGTGATGACAGCTTTGTAAATTCATGGGCAGGTGACATTGACTCTAATATCAAATGAATTGTGTCTTTACAAAAAGAGTCAAAGCCTTACAGTATGACCATTAGTAGTAATGTGAAAGAGTCTGTTGGAGAGAGTAGGATGAAATTTTAAGTAACCTAAATACTGCTGCAGAATAAACAAATATGGGCTGTATCTGAAAGTGAAGCAGGTTTGTGAAAATCCTTAGTATCTGTTCTGGGTGACGCTATAAAAATTAAAGATAGATGGATCTTAGTTTTGTCTTACTATTCTGTCCTGGTTTTCCCTCACAACTGGTGCATTTATGTCATGGTTTAAGCCCAGCCGTAAATCAAAATCACACAGCTGCTCTTTCACGCCCCACTTCCTCCCCTTGGCTCCTGGAGGGATGGGGAGGAGAATCAAAAGAATGTAACTCCCACTGGCTGAGATAAGAACAGTCCAGTAACTAAGGTATAACACAAAACCACTACTGCTACCACCACCAATAATAATGATAAGGGAAATAACAAGGGAAGAGAATACAACCACTCACCACCTGCTGACCGATACCCAGCCTGACCGAGCACTGATCTAGCCCTTTCAGGTAACTGCTCCCAGTTTACATCCTGTGCATGACATGCTGTGGTATATACCTCCTTGGCTAGTTTAGGTCAGGTGTCCTGTCTCTCCTTCGTCTTGGCTTCCCCTCCCCCCTGGCAGAGCACAAGGCTCAAAAAGTCCTTGGTCAGAGTAAACATTACTTAGCAGCAACTAAAAACACATGTTATCAGACTTCCAGACCCAGGCTGAAAGTCAAAAATACAGCACTGCACCAACCACTAAGAAGGACAAAAATAACTGCTACTGCTGAACCCAGGACAATTTAGAATTATCTAATATTTATGTAGCAATCCTGAGGAGCAGCTCACCAATAGATTTGTGGATGCATAGGTTAAAAATACACTGGATAAAATCTTGGAAGAGATAACCATGGGAAGTTACTAAAGAGACAGAACCCACCTGGTTCAAGAAATAGCCTGTGCTGAAAACTGTTGAAATCTATGGGATTAGCTGGGACAAGGAGTGCTTACTAATTCCTATTCTCCCTCTGCCATCTGGTTTGGGTTGCTGGTGGATACAGCATGCTGCAATGAAGGCACCTCCAGTGTTTCACTCTTCTTTGGGGCACAGCCAATGCAAGACACTCTCCAGAACCTACTTTTGCCCCAGCATGCATTCATGTTTGATTTTGATTCTCCTCAACTTTGTTTCTAAATATATAGACTACTTGCAGCTATTTATATATATTTACCTTCTGAGCTAGTTATGTAGAAAAGTACCTTTCAGAGGAATTTTAATAGAAATTACTGGATGGCATTGTATCATTATAAATGAATATTCTTTCCCTAATAGAATTTAGTAACCTTAACATTATGCTCTTATTTTTCTTTTTTTTTCTATTTTTTTAAAGATATATATACGTACACACACACAGAGGAATACATATTGAAACAGATTGAAGGAATGACTCCTTTAGGAAACTAAGCTGCTGCACATATTGTGTTTTAATGAGCAGCTGTGCTCTTCTGTCTCAATTAGTGTCCACAGCACAGGTGGAACTGAAAACAGGAGAGAAGATAGGGCTGCATCAGCAGTGTCAGTAAGTTCCCACATTTGAGTAAAAGAAAAAGGTCAATTTATCATTTTTATCAGTTTCCAGGATGAATGAGAGAGGAAGAGGACGGAGTGAAGAATGTGAAAAATAATTTTAAATGACAGCCAAGGAGTATCAACTTGAACACAGAGTTCAGAGAAAAATGTGAGAAGTGTAGTTAAAGGTTAGGGGGAAATGTTGAGGAGTGAAGGCTCTGGGCACCCTTAGAAAGATTGTACAGGTCAGCCTTGTGATGCTTGTGCTCAGAGGGCAAAGGAGAAGGTCTGTGGTTTATAACAATCATCAAAATTATTTACAGTTTTCCACATTACAGCATAATTTTCTGTCATTTTCTGTGGACCTAGTTGAAGCATTTTTTTCAGCTTTATGCTTTAGGTGTAGTATTATTCTTTTTTTTCTGAATTCCTCTCTCCTTTTTTTCTTATGACCTTAGCTTGTCATTGCTCTTTTCTTCTATACTGGAAATGATGTATCATTATCCACTCAGTCAGTACTCCACTCATATGGACTTGTTGAGTCTTATAGGATTTACCTGACCATACAGGATGGGACAGCAATAGTACCCAGCTCAGGCTGGTCATCACAAAGAGTTTTTTTGGGACATATATCTAGGTGACTGTCAGAGGAAGAGGGAATTATAAGCAGCTGTAGATATATTATCCACTAATGCTAAGGTGGTATTAAGGTGGGATACTTGTCACCTAAAGGCCAGAAAGTACAAGAACATCTGCATCTGGGGTGGTCAGCATTAAATCTGGGAGAGAGACATTTTTATTGCATGATTCATTTGATAAAATGTAGATGTTCAGTTCAAAATAAGAGAAATTTCAGCATAAAAATGCCTATTTCTCTGTGAGGACTAGAAAAGGAAGCCACTTTCAGATACAGAAATCTACATTTGTTCAGGTGAATCCCATGCAGAGTGCCTGCTATGACAGAGCACTGAAGGGTGTTTTCACCCTGATTAGCTGCAGATCTTATTCTGAGCAGTAGCTGATGTTTTGTTGTGGAAGAAAGAAATTATCTCCAAGTGTTTCACTTACTGATTTTCCCCCCTAACATTCATTAGGCTTTTTAAAATATTCCTGCTGTGAATGTATATCATGTGTCAGTCATACTGAATTAAAATATAGCTTAACCCGTGAAGAGATTCCAGCAAATATTCATTCACATTTTTTCCCCATCAAAAACTTCTTTGAAGCAATCTACCCTAGTGTAACCAAGCCTGTGTTTTTTTTTTTCCTGTGATCTGAAGGCAATGAGGAGCTCTAAATCTATGTATATCTACTCAGACTTGACTGCTGATAGAAAGTTCCTTATATACATTACTACATTGAAAATGTAGCAGCCTCTGAAGAGTCTGATTCTTTCAAAATATGGGCAAAGTGTTAAACATATAATCCTACTCTTGTGTGATTAATTATATCTCAAGTTGCATGAGACAGGCACTCTGAACTTTTAAAACCATAAAAACCAGCATTCAGAACGAATACACTAAAAAATATGTATGAAAAATAAATTGGTATCTCTTGAAATTTTATATATTAGATAAATGAAGCCATATAAATTTACTTCCAAGAACTAACATTGTATTTGAATCAACAAGATAGATGGAAACAGTGTTTCCTTGTTACCTCTTGCATTTTAGATAAGATGCTGCCTCATTGTGTGACCTGACCTGAAGGATTTGGTACAGTATAGAAATAGTCAATACAGCAAATTATGCCTCATTTCCTATTTAGGCACAAATCAGTCTTTAAATGTTAATATAAAAGTTAATTGGCATTGCTATATTCTACAGTTCTCCCCTCCTGAGTCACTAAAGTCTTCATGTCAATAAGTGTGACAGGTGAGCTCTTAGGACAAAAGTAGAAGACTATTTTCCCTGTTAAGTTAGAAAAAAATATTACTCCAAAGGGAGAACTGAAATATACATTTGCTTCAAATAACCCTATGCTGGTTACCATTATATAGCAAGCCATTTCAAAACCCAGACATTCATTGTTTCATGCTTTTAGAATATGGGAAGTCCTATATTTTGGATGCTTATACTTTTGTCAGCATAGAATTCATCCTTTTGAGATACTTGCAGAAATGTCAAGGGAGAGGGTATCTCTCAGCCATTTCCCTATACTTTCATAATTCCTGTCTAGTCAAGAAAATCTGCTCCATAATTTAAGATTTTTTCTAAGATACTCAAATGTACTGTACTGTACACAGTACTCATGACCAATGATCCAATAAGGCACTGCACAATTCATTCTACCCTTTCTTATAGTTATTTTGACCCTATAATTCTTTCCTCAATAACATTTTTGAAAAGGGCCGAGGACTAGGAGCTGAAGCAAGTGGGTCAGCTTTGCACCACATCAGAAACATAAAGACTATGGAACAAAAGCCAAGAATTCTGCCCCAGCTATCTGACTGTGACCGTGGCATTCTCTATCAGGAAGATACTCATAATTTCAGGTAATTAAATGACTAGAAAGCTCATTCTGTGCTTGGCAGCCAAAATTAAATGTGTCAGAGGAACAAAACCTATTTCAATGAGAGAAATACTGAGGCTGCTATTGATTACAATCAGTTAATTAGTTTTAGGGAATATTTTGATCAATGTTTTTGACTGCTGAAAATGATGTTATAAATGTGAAGACAACATTCTCTCATTTTTTTTTTCCTGTCAGGATTGCTGGGACTGGCAGAGGGGTTAGTTTGTATACTTCTATGGCAAGAACAAACCTGCTGCATGGTGGTTTTGGTTATTCCTGTTTCTGATAAAAATATCTATGAAAAAATTTGAAAAATATATAGGAAAAGTAAGAATCATTATTTGGTAAACACTTCTCAGAAAACATGCACAGTCGTCAGTTAGCCTACTATATGGATATATATTTTTTTTGTAATTCTTAGAATATATTTTAGACAGCTATATCTGAGTTAACATGCTCTTTAGACTACTGCATTCTTCAGTGAAAGCAAAGATTCATCTGTTCTGTGGAAAGATTCTTCTACTCTGTAAGTTCATGAAATAAAGCTCTTCAGAAACTCAATACATGCAGTTACCAGATCTGTCTTTATAATGGCAAATGCTGCACTCAAAAAAAGTGTTATAATCCACATTATGTCTAAATCATAGAATCATAGAATCAGCTAGGTTGGAAAAGACCTTTAAGATCATCCAGTCCAACCCTTACTCCAGCACTACCAAGATCACCACTAATCCATGGCACTGCAGGGCGGTGTTGTGGCCCAAGTACAGGACCCGGCACTTTGCCTTTTTGAACCTCATTAACACTGCCCATGGATCCAGCCTGTCCAGATCCCCCTGCAGAGCTTCCTACCCTCCAGCAGATCAACACTCCTACCCAACTTGATGTCATCTGCAAATTTACACATCCCAGTATGAAGCAGTATGGACCAGTATGCACCAGTACAGATCAATATAGGCCACTATGGCCCCAGATACTGCTGGGGTTTAAAAATCCCAGTACTTCCAGTCGCTGCCTCAGGTCTTCCTGCTTGCAGCCAAGCTCAACTCCCAATCCCTCCCAGTCCCTCTCAGTCCTTCCCAGCCCTCCCAGTGCTCCCAATAACACATTTTGATAGATATTAATTTTCTTGTGTAGTGAAACAGATCTTTTAAGATATGTCTTTGAAGTTTAATATTCATATAATTGTTTACATATATATTAGTATCTATATATGTAATAATATATATCGGTCAGAAGCAAATTAATTAATATTTATCATAATATTGACGATACTGGCTGTTTTGTTTCATAGAAAATCCAAAGGGTTTGGATTCTTACCACCCACTAAGTTTCTATTATAACAGAAACAATGATGGAAGTAAATGCACACATAATAGATGGGAGAAGAACAATTTTTCATTTTTTGCATTTTTATTATTTGAAGTCTTCTTGAAAGTAGAATTTAACAATAGGGGAAAATGAGACTAAGAATATTTCTACAGGAACCACTGTCATATCTTCCAAGTAAAGCAATGCATTGCAGTAAAACCCAGACAGTGTTTCTGAGATCTAGGCCCAGAGGTGCCTAGTCTGCTAGGAATTTTTGGAGGCTTGGTTTCTAAAAGTATAGTGGAATGATAAGCAAAGAAAATGAAGGCAGTCTCTTGCTTGCTTTTCAGTGCTACATCTGTTCCCCTGAACTTTTAATGTCAGCTGGCCTTTCATTACCATCCAGAAAGTTTGATGGCAGTGGCCTATTTTTCAAACTTTATTTATTTGAAGTAGTTGAGATGTATTTTTTAGCATAGAACATGTAAGTAGATGGAAAGCTTCATGTGTCCAGCTATCCCCCACAATTGCAGAAGAGCCTACGGAAAGCTTGGCCCTTAATGTTTACATTCTCTGATCTGATAGGCTCCTTGAGTATATGCAACAAAGAACTCCCACAGTTTGCAGTGAATCCAGTGGGCTGCAAGCACATGTAAGAGCTTGAAGGTTTTGGAACAGAGGGCTTTTAAATACACTTGTCAACTGATTTCACACCTTTGCAAATGTACTTTGAAAGCATGAAGTTCAGATGAATCCCTTTGACACAATGATGGAGACAAGCTGAGCTTCACCCTGATATGGATGTGCACAGACAAGAGTTTTAAATCAGCTCAGCCTAATAAAAATAGAGTGTGTCCCCTGCAGACCTATCAAGGTCAGTGAGAATGCTGGTAATCTGCTGTATAAATTCCAGATGCACAAGGTATAGTCCCTCCAGGCATTTTTAGTTCACATTGTTTATAATGGAAGTCAAACATCAAGCTTCATTATAGTAAAAAGTTTAGTGTTTCTGTCTTGCTTTGACATAAATCTGAGTACAAATAAATAAATAAATAATGACCTAAAAGTTTAGGCAGTATCCTTTTCTAGGCTGGCACAACTCTCCAGTAAACTTAAAAGGGGGCATTTAGGAACTGTATGTACTTAATTTTTTTGTTTCTTACAGATTAAGCCACAGGATTTGCCCTTCTATGCAATCTCTCTTATTAAGAGGCAGCTTAATAAACCAGTTTCTGGTTAAGCATCTTTACCTTTTACAAAATATTTGTTTTCTATTTAATTCCTCCACCACACAGTTTGACCCATTAATCAGCAAAGGCAAAAAGATGACATGTCATGTGCAGATTTTCTTTATTCACTAAGATAAGAATGGACATTTAACCTAGGCTGGAAGATCCTGGATCTTTGGGTCAAATCCCGGCTGATGTGAGCAGTCATTCTTCACAATCCCTTTTATAATATTAGTTGGGGAGGCAAGAGTCTACTTGAAAGGTATTACACAGAATATCTTTCTCTTAATGGCTAGAAACTTTTTTCTCATTTCCACACTAGAATAATTTATGGCCAGTTTCTATCCATTTGTTCTTGTGCCAATGTTGTCCTTTGGTTTAAATAGTTCCTCTCTTTCCCTGGTGTTTCCCTGTCTGTATTTATTGATGGTAACTCAATATCATTTAGTCTCTGTTTTATAAGGTTACCCAAAACAAACACAGTTTTACTCTTCTTCTAGGAGTCACTGTTCTCTGATTACCCCAAAAGCCTTTTCCTTCACTTACTCTTTGCTGAACAGTACTACATACTTCACAAGTTCTCCTAAAGTGGTCAGCAGCACCTCATGTAGCATAGCTCCTTCTGGGAATGCATCATCTGACACAAAAATGAATTACTTTTGTCCTTTTACATATATATCACTAAGGTTCAAAGGTATCACTGTTACACACAAATCCTCTCCTCTTCTAATATTTTGAGGTTATAAGTTCTTAATATGAGTTCCTAGGTGTATGACATTGTCCTTTGCATGATTTGACAAAAATTACAAGATTAATTTGCCATAATCTATTTGGCTATGTTCTGCCATGTTTTATGACATTTTATACCTTTAATGCAAAAAAAGCACCAAAAATAGCTACAGGGCAGTATAGAATTAGGCTCCATATTAGGTTTCATTGTGATTGAGATAAAATATACAAGCAAATGATAGGGAGGAAAGTTGAATTTGTGTAATGCATTTGAAACAATCATATTTTCCCATAAGATGTTGACTTTCTAAAGAGAGAAGATTTGATTTTATTGCAGTTTAGAAAATTGCAGCATACTGTGTATGCTTGGACATTGACATTGGTTTAGGTGGCATATTCAAAATACAAATCAACTACAAAACTATTTCCTTATACTGTTTGAGTAAGATATGTATGGCCTCTCTCTACCTTTTCAAGGATAGGGACACAATACAGAGGGAAACTTACATAATTTAAATAAGGGAGTGAATTAACAAAAATATTATCACTTGAAGGTAAATATCAGAGGTTGGTAGACCAGAGGGGAAACATACTACAGAAACACTAATGTTTTTATAGTTAATGTTTCACTTTTGTAATAATTCAGGCATATACTTTGCTATCCTAAACAATATGAACTCTACCCTCAGAGTTTATGAATTATTTAATCACCTAGTGTGTATAATTTATATGATCTATAAACGAGCAATACTTTATAGCCCCAGAGCTGAAGAATTTCAGAAACATTTAAGATTTGCAGCCCTTCCTTATGAAATACTGTCTTTTTTTTTCCCCTTTTCTTGAAATCTTCCTTGCTCATACTGCAAGATGGAAAAAACTGAACCACTTTATTGCAGTATTTTCTCTGTGGCTGAGTTACATGTCATTTACCAAGTGTTGAATGGTCTTGTGAAAACACATGGGGTGGGAGTGAGGAAGTTTGTATTCTAATCCTGGCTGTGCCCCAGGGTTTGTATCAATCCATGGGCAAGTAGTTTAACCTCTTTGATCCTCAATTTATTTTGAAGCAAAAGGGGAGAAAAGGATACAGTCTGTCTTGTGAAGGTGTCATGAGGATACCTTCTGGCACTTTAAGATGGAATTCAGTGCTCTAGAAAAGCAAATCTTATTACCTTTTAACCTACTCCTGTCTATTAAGTATCAGTGGAGCTGTGATCAGGGGCCTTACCATTTGCCAAGGGACGTGTATGCAAAACTCAGTTTGAAGATTTACTTAAATGTACAACACTTACCATTAAAGCCTTCATTAATGAATTCTGAATAGGCAAAGATTCCTTTAGTCCTATAATTCACTTGCCCTTTTAATAATGATACCCGTGGCTACTCAAAATAAATTTCAAACAAGAGGTTAATTATTCCTGCTAACCATCTCCCCTCTCTAACAATTGTCACTTGGAATATTTTTCTAGGTAAAATCCCCACTTCAAATAAAGCTAAATTCATAAATGAATGTCAATACTGGAAAGATAAGCTTGGCATCTGGACATTTCATGATGCCAGGTGTATAATATATGATCACAGCTGTTCATTGTGGTAACTGAAGGGAAAAAATGAGCAAAAGAGAGATAGGCATTAGGAAGTAGCAAGAGGTTATGTTATGTCATTATTTTAATTACAAGGGGATGCTGATTTGCTTTGTAATTACAATGTAAAGTTGCTGTTTAATGTCCAAAATGTACCTGGAATTACGCTTTGATGCAAGTTTTCAAATATAAAATAGAGGCTGCTAGCAAGAGGGCTGTTTAAGCACACTCTGCAGGAAAGGAGAAAAGCAGAATGATGACTTTTTACTATAACTTTGGAAGACCCAGGTCCATTTCTAAACCAAGGAAGTCACAAGAATAATATGACACAGGAAAAGGAGAAAAAAAACTATGGAATCACTTTCACAGTCTATGGCATAACAGAAATATATCACAGATCACTGTCCTAAAAGTAATTTTTAAATGTACGGGATATTAAGGGTAATTATTTGGATTTCATAGTAGTTTTTCCCAACATGTTATAGAACAGTACCCCAACTATGCACTGGCCCAGCTTGACAGCCCTCTCCCCTCAAAAAAAAGACCCTCCTAAACCATAATGCATCAGTGATAGGTGTGCATGATTTTTAATTGATTTGCATTTTGACAATTTACTGTAATGTCCTAATATTTTGGCATAGCTCTCCAAAATGCTCACCAACTGCACATCAGGGATACATGCATGCCAGTAAGAGTGAGAGCAAGGGTTAGAACCTAACAATGGAAGTTCTGAGCCCTCTTCAGCAAAAAGTTCCCAAAGGGTGCAGGCACAAGCAAGCCTTATTCTGTAACTGAGGAAGATGGCTCAGACAGCCCAAAGAAGCATTGGCTGCTGACATAGGAGCAGAGAGGGAGGAGAAAAGGGCATACCTCATGAGGTCTTGTGAATAACCAGCTAGAGCTTTAAGGTAAGTCTGTACGTGCAGTACTGGGTGACCAGCTTTTTTTACAGTGAAGCATTTGTTTCAGGACCAAAGCTAAAAGCACACTTTCCTGTTTAACCGTTTCAGCATGCACTATTATTGCTAGCAGCTGAGAGATTTATCATTTTAAACAAATATGAGTAGCCCAAATATTTCTCATTCCCAAGCAATCCCTCATGTAAGTTGTCCCTTTGGAACCTAAGAAGCTGCTTAGCTCTCCTCAGGCAGCAGGACCAGGTAACATCCCACCCATGTGCTACAGTGACCATTTGGTGAGTACATTATCTAACATTTCTTTTTTTTTCAGATTTAAGTAAGGAAGTGACTTCGGTGAATTGCAGCAGTGCTGAAATGAGGGAACACAGGTAAATTTTAAATGCACACAATTTATTTGCAGAAGAGGATTCATATTGTTGAGGTGAGGAAGGATGGTCTTATGACCTGAATTTCAAAGATAATCATCACAGATCTGTGACTTCACATCTTTACACGTCCTTGAGCAAGTCAACTGATTCATACAATTCAAATCATCGTTTCTAAACTCATCCTTGGTTTTCTTTGTTCTTTCTGACAAAGAATATTTATCCCTGTGTGTTTGTGCAGTGCTTATCATACAGGACTCCCAGTCTTTGAACAGGTTAATGAGGTGTAAGTTATAGTTTGAATTTATGATATCAGCTACTCTGCAGTAACTGCCTGTTCTTATGCCATGGTAAATGTAGGTAGTTTTCTTCTTCAGTGAGGGATAAGCTGTCTCACTTTTACTGCAAAGTGAGAGCAAGTACTCAGACTATTGTTAGAGCAGCAAAAATGCTATAAATCTACATCACAGCGTACCTTGTGACAACTTATGCATGTAGCTGTCTCTCTGTGAAGGGATTTTTTTTTAACTCAGCTATAATCAGCATATGTAGCTAAATCAACACAACACTGAAATTATTAAATCTTAAACAACAGGCTTTAAAGCATGTGATATGAAAGGTTAAGGATTTTTTTTGAGAAACACATGTTAATCTTCTCATCCTATCTCATTGTATCTGCCTAGGAAATTTTTAACTGTCTTTTCCTCTTATTTTGTTTGCACTCAGAAGACTTCTGGTGCTTTTTCTTCATTATTATCTCCTTTTTCTCCAGACTTCTTAATGGCATACACATCACAAGGTGAAGCTTAGAGGTAACTTGTGTTTGCTCATCAGTGAAAGATAGGCTTCTGGTGGTAGATAGAAGCAGTTAAATCCTTCAGGAATTGACAGTCACAACACAGAATAAGTACTTGAGGGTGAAAGTCTAAGAGGTTTTATTGGAAGTATGTTCAGAGTGGCGGGTATACCTTTTTGATTTTTCTAATGTATCTTTTGCCACTCAGGAATGAATGTTTCTTCCTTGTAAATGTAAGCTTTTTCTATTTCCAATGCATTCTCCCAAGTTTTAATACCCTTTGTTTTATTTTTTAGAGCATATGGATTTTTACCTGTTTTAATATCAACCTTTGTCATTTCAGCAAAGTCAGTTGTATTGTGACATGTAAAATACATTGCACTGAGTTCATCACTACAATCATCCTTTACTAAATAAGTCAATATTTTCAGAATGTACTATTTCATGAAAAGACGTGAGGACTTTCTAGATTGACTGGCAAAACCAGACATGAAAATTCCAGAACTTTCTTGGGAGAGAAGTTCATGCTCTTTGTCTAACAAGCTGAATTATCTACTGAATTCTGAGTGCCATGATAAAACCCTTGCAGGTTTGCATTACATCTTATTTTCTAGGCACCAGACCTGATATACGTAAATGTTGAGATAGGGATTCCAAGAATGCTATCTCACTTCACAGGAACTTCTATCCATTAATTCTTTGCAGCTTTCCCATTTTCCTTTTCAGCTCTGCTCAGTCCAAGAATTTGTGTTGATACATAGGCTGAGTTACAAAATAATCTTCCCATCATAAAGGTATAAACTGTTGGGAAAAGATTTACTGTCCTTATATCATCTCCTGATTGAAATCTCCTTATTCAGTCTTCATCACCCTTCCTTTTCATTTAATGTAATTCATCTCTGCTTTCTGCCAGCCTTTCTCTTTAAAAAAAAAAAATATTTTCCTGCTATTTGACATTTAAAATCCAAAATAAATAAACATTGGCTGCTATTATCAGTCAGGTGCCCTTTTACTGTGTCTGGCTTGTCACTTTCCTGACGGGGCTATTTCTTTTTAATCTCCGTATTGGCTGCTAATCTGGTCTGTCACTCTTCTGTTTCTCTCCCCCTTCTCTCTGAATCTGAAATTGAAGTAAAGTTTCATCAACTTGCTCTTCTTTGCAACTTTACCTAAGGAGATTTCACCTTGACTGCTGTGTTGGGCAAGCTTTCCAAGATGATGCTTCCTCTTTCACAAGCTCCCTTTCCCTTTAAAAAAGGAAACTGAAGAATGAACCAATGTAAATTGTTGCATTAAAGCTCATACCATTTGTTTTTCTAATAGGATCCTTATTAAGTTTTTTCCTCCTCAATGTTCATTGCCCATTAATGTTTCCTGTTATCCCAAATTAAAAGAGACAAGGGAAATTTGTTCTAAATGTGCTAGAAATTAGAAAACCCTGAAAAGCTTTGAGCAGTTCAAAGCTGGGAGAGGAAATGATATTTCCATGTAATTTTTAACTATTCAAATGTGTTACATACAGCAGCCTTTGTAAACATGGTGGATCCCATTTTGTTGCTGGCTAATATCTGATTCACTATTACCTCACAGAAGTGGAAGTTACTGGAGCTAAGCAGGGGTGTTATCATCTCTGAATTTTATTGCTGCCTCATAGCAAACCAGGCAATAAAGAAAACTGCAAATGTAGGATTTATTCTTTGCAGGAGTATACCGCATGCTTGGAAGATTAATGAAGAATTCCTGGTTCACTGTTTACTAAAGACACCTCTGTACTATAGTGTTTTTAATTGTAAATCCCTCATTTGACATCCTAAGTTCCTGCTGAATTAATAAAAGCGACATACTAACTTTAAATCCCAGATAAAGTAAAGACTGCTGTTTTAATATCCCATCCATATCCTTTATCTTTCTACAGGGGCTTTCAGGCCAGTAGTTCTAATAACATGCATGAATGAAGATGCTCTTTTTTTAAACACAAATGGTGGCAAAGAGTTTTTACTTTATATTAGGAGGCAATCAATTCCAATGGCTTTTTAATGCTTTCTTAAAGAATCAATTTTAAAGCAGAGGCTCTTCAGGGGACCCTCTTAAACTTCTTCACAGCCAGTCTCCTAATTTTCTATTACAATGCAATCTAAAGCAGCTACAAAAATAATGCAGATAATGTTTTCTGGGTAATGATTTCCAATTTCCCCATTCCATGTACACTGTTATTAGGAGTATCATCTTAGCTGTGTAAATTAATTTTCAATTCACTTCAGGGAAACATTATAATGATTTATTCAGCGCTGGTGCTGAAGAAAGTGTTGGGAGGATTTTAGCAATTTGAGAAACAAAATCAATTTGTTCTGATTATCACCATGTTAGAAAATGGGAAGAGAAAGGTTCAGAAGAATATGCTAGAGGTTAGCACACACCCTACAGGAGCAGTCAGTGTGATCCTGGGTGTAGTTGCCTGACCAGTACAGCAAGCAATATGTCTGAGATGTGCTGTTTTCTCCTCATGCTTCAACTTTTTGGAAGTATTGAGCAGATTTTAGGTTTCTTTGTGCACTATAAAAAACAAAACAAGAGATAAACGTTTCAGTCACTGATCTGTAGTCAGTGATGCATCTTGCTCTAAGTTCGACAAGGAGGAAATTGTTTCAAAACCAAGAGAGTTTAAGAGATTTCCAGACTAAGAAGAAGGACCAGAGGAACTTCTAGTTTTTCAAATAAAGGATTTATTTTACATCAAGCATCTGGTAGCTAATGCTCAGGGAACTTATACTAAAGTGTTCATGCACTGTAGTGTTCATAACAAATAAACTAACACAAACTCACACCAAATAAGCACCATAGCTTAATGTTTAGTTAGTTTGATTTAGCTGTTGTATTTTTAAAAATGAGATTCATGTCACCTGACTTTGAATGACCACAAAAGAAAAATCTGATCCAGGTGAGAGTGTCTTTGGAGAAAAAAGAGGAGTAACAAAAATTTTGAGTCAATACCCCTGACTTATTTAGATGCCTCAAGGTCTGGCATGACTACTTCTCTCCAGTCACAGTAAAGAGAACCTGGAATGATTATTTCAAAAAAATTGCAGGTATTGACATAGAAGATATTTGCATTTGATTTACTAATATGTTTTGCAGTGATACCTAAGATATTACAGCGATTGCCAGAAGTTTAAACAGATTAAAGGAAATATATTTTTCTATGTGAAAAGCTTTGAGAGGGCAGTTGTAATACCCCAACTCCATCAGCATCAACATGAAAGAAACTAAAATTTTGTTTAACACATAAAGAACTGGCTGGATGGTTGCACTCAAAGAGTTGTGGTCAACGGTTCAATGTCCAGCTGGAGATCAGTAACGACTGGTGTCCCTCAGGACATAGTGTTGGGACTGGTCTTGTTTAACATCTTTGTCGGTGACATGGACAGTGGGATTGAGTGTGCCCTCACCAAGTTTGCCGATGACATCAAGCTGTGTGGTTCTGTTGATACACTGGAGGGAAGGAATGGCATCCAGAGGGACCTTGACATGCTCGTGAGGTGGGCTAATGCCAACCTCATGAAGTTTAACAATGCCAAGTGCAAGGTCCTACACCTGGGTCAGAACAATCCCAGGCACAGCTGCAGGTTGGGCAGAGAAGAGATTCAGAGCAGCCTTGTGGAGAAGGTCTTGGGGGTGTTGGTCAATGAGAAAATGAACATGAGCCAGCTTCAGTGTGAGCTTACAGCCCAGAAAGCCAACCGTATCCTGGGCTGCATCAATAGGAGCGTGACCAGCAGGTCGAAGGAGGTGATCCTGCCCTCTACTCTGCTCTCGTGAGACCTCACTTGGAATATTGTGTACAGTTCTGGTGTCCTCAACATAAGAAGCACATGGAACTGTTAGAACAAGTCCAGAGGAGGGCCACGAGGATGATCAGGGGACTGGAGCACCTCCCATATGAAGACAGGCTGAGAAAGTTGGGGCTGTTCAGCCTGGAGAAGAGAAGGCTGCGTGGAGACCTCATAGCAGCCTTCCAGTATCTGAAGGGGGCCTACAGGGATGCTGGTGAGGGACGATTCATTAGGGACTGTAGTGATAGGACAAGGGGTAACGGGTTGAAACTTAAACAGCAGAGTTTTAGATTGTATATAAGGAAGAAATTCTTTACTGTGGGGTGGTGAGGTACTGGAATGGGTTGCCCAGGGAGGTAGTGAATGATCCATCCCTGGCAGTGTTCAAGGCCAGGTTGGATGAAGCCTTGGGTGATATGGTTTAGTGTGAGGTGCCCCTGCCCATGGCAGGGGGATTGGAAGTAGATGATCTTAAGGTCCTTTCCAACCCTAACTATTCTATGATTCTATGAAAGCAAGTTTATTTAAAAATTCAAGCCCATATCCAGATAAAATAGGAGCTTATGAAATTGGTTAGAAGTTTTAGGGATGAACACATTAAATTACAGAAGAACAACCAATCAGTTCTGAACTACCAAATTGAAAATTGCTAATTTCTGTGGTTACAGTGGTAGGAAGGGTATTCCAAACATAATAAATGGCATAAAATAAATTAGTCACCACCCTAGGAATTTTTGAATTGTAATTGTGATCTGTCACTGTTGTTAGTGTTCCCACACATCATGAGATATAAAAATATTTAGTATTGAACTACTGATGCATAATTTGAAGCTGCATGAAGCTTGATTTCACTGGGATCAAGACAAAAGTTCTGCAAATCCACTGCAGTAATAATTTCTTGTATTTTTCTTTTACATTGATAGCATATCAGGAACCTGAAAAAGAGTTGTCCCTTTTGTCATGGTGTCATAATTGGGCATTAAATATATCACAGTTATTGTAATTCCAGTGTGCTAGTAGCATAGCTGGCAAATTAAGTTTTTAATAGCATGTTGGCAGGGAGTTGAGTTGACATTATTAAAAATAAATAGCAAAGAATAAACAGTAAAGAATAAAAGAGCAAGTGAAGATACCGTCTTGTGGAGTATGTATCTAGATCTAGGCTGTCTGATTTCAAAGACATGAAGGCCCTTCTGAGTACATGATTTAGAAAATAAAAATAAAGAGAAAATAATTATTTCACTGTGAGCTGTATCGTGCCTGACACAAGTGGATCACAACTTGTTTTAAAATGTTTTCTCAGCTTCAGCGAATAAAACTAGTAGTCTAAGTTTAATTATAACATACTCAAAATGTTATGGACCTTTATATTTGAGGATCTAGAATGCTCTATGTGTATCTGAACAATGATTCTGAATCAAACCCAGTAAAGCTCTAACTGGCTGAGCAACTTTTGTAGTCTTAAGAAAGTACACATGAATAGTACAACCATACTGCTATACATTGCCTGAAATATCATGAAAGCTTTTGACAAAGAGCCATTCAGTGACTTCTTGTGGAAGTGACTATATTTGATAGACGTTGACAGATCTAAATACTGAGTCTATATAAACTTCTGTCACCTGCAACATCCTGTTGCAGAGAGTTCTACTATTTCAGACAAGACAAAATTAAGCAGTATTCCCTTTTTCTATTATTTTTTCCCCTAATGATCTCATACTATTCCTCCAAATCATTCCATCACAAAAAGCAATACTCACATCTTACTTTTCCACATTTGTCATTATTTTATTCTCTTTCATATTTGTCCCTCAGGTTAGGAAAAAGAGCAGAAGGGGTGATCAAATATTTGGAACAGCTCACATTGCTTACATTCTAGAGGAGATTAAAATGACAAGTAAGCTACTCCAAATCTTTGATTCCCCCCCATTGCTCTTTTTTTAATTTCATTTCTGCTTTTAGATATCTAAAACTTAATTGTTAATGGAAGCTGAGACAAAGAGAAGTAAAACAACTTACTTTAGTTCTCGTGACTCCCAGTTCAGTGCACAATCTGCTGTTGTACTTTAAATTATATTATTTGTACCTTAAAAATTGTTAGCATCATATTTTTTTTGTATATTTATAGAAAAAATGGAGCTCTACGTTTTCTTACATTTAGAAGTAGTATTTGGAAAACATTTCTTCTTTACCTGTAAATTAAAGCAATAGATGTATTCCATTTCATTAGCCTGACTTTATTTGACAGTGTCAATAATATGAGAAATTCAGAGGGAGATTAATTTTACCTAAATCTGTCTAGGCATCCAGTGCCCATCTCTCATCAGTGCTATGTGTCTACTGCTTCCTTTACAGTCAGTGGAGAGAAAGAAGGGCATCTCTGGAGAGCTATTCATCCCATTTTAAGAGAGATGTTTGTGTTATGTGGTCTGAATTGGTCCCAGGGGGATGCAAATAATTGCACTGCTGAGGTTCCTCTCTTCCATTCCTCTAGGCTCTCTCAATCATTGATAGTAAGTAATAACTTACTTTGATTAAAATGGGAACTTTCAGACAACTAATTAGATTAAATTACTCCTATTCTTACTGTCTAGGTTTTAGAGGGGAGAAAATACAACAAATACTGTGACTTATAGTCTTCACGGACAGCAAGATACAGTTAAAGAGGGACTAGGGAGGGTCCACTTCTACCTGGGCTCCCACACTGTCCTCAAAGAAGGGGAACCCTTTTCTCTCTATAGTGTGCCCCCCTTGAAGCATGCAGTCTTTTTTTTCCAGGCTATATTAACCACATTTTTAGCAATACATCTAGATTACATTCCTGTCTAACTCCTTCCAGAACACAGTAGCAAAGGAGATCCTCTTAAACTGGTAAAGAGGTTATGGAAATATGTCCTTAACAGGACTTCACTCTTTCCCCAGCTTCTTGCAATCTTCTCTCTTTTCCTTTCTTGTCAGCAAAACAAAGAAGTAATTTTTAGCAACGCTCATCCAAAAGTTGGCAAGGATAACATTCTTAAATGTCACAGTGTTATCATGATAAGCACAGCACATTCCATGCAGAAAAACTGCAGATTACTGCAACCTTCAATAAGTATGGCTGATATAGAATCATAGAATCATAGAATAGTTAGGGTTGGAAAGGACCTTGAGACCATCTAGTTCCAATCCCCCTGCCATGGGCAGGGGCACCTCACACTAAACCATATCACCCAAGGCTTCATCCAACCTGGCCTTGAACACTGCCAGGGACGGAGCATCCACAGCCTCCCAGGTCTACCCATTCCAGTGCCTCACCACCCTCACAATAAAGAATTTCTTCCTTATATCCAGTCTAAACCTCTGCTGTTTAAGTTTCAACCCGTTACCCCTTGTCCTATCATTACAGTCCCTAATGAATCGTCCCTCACCAGCATCCCTGTAGGCCCCCTTCAGATACTGGAAGGATGCCATGAAGTCTCCACGCAGCCTTCTCCAGGATGAATAGCCCCAACTTTCTCAGCCTGTCCCCTGATCATCCTCGTGGCCCTCCTCTGGACTTGTTCTAACAGTTCCATGTGCTTCTTATGTTGAGGACACCAGAACTGTACACAATATTCCAGGTGAGGTCTCACGAGAGCAGAGTAGAGGGCAGGATCACCTCCTTCGACCTGCTGGTCACGCTCCTATTGATGCAGCCCAGGATACGGTTGGCTTTCTGGGCTGTAAGCTCACACTGAAGCTGGCTCATGTTCATTTTCTCATTGACCAACACCCCCAAGACCTTCTCCACAAGGCTGCTCTGAATCTCTTCTCTGCCCAACCTGCAGCTGTGCCTGGGATTGTTCTGACCCAGGTGTAGGACCTTGCACTTGGCATTGTTAAACTTCATGAGGTTGGCATCAGCCCACCTCACGAGCATGTCAAGGTCCCTCTGGATGCCATTCCTTCCCTCCAGTGTATCAACCGAACCACACAGCTTGGTGTCATCGGCAAACTTGGTGAGGGCACACTCAATCCCACTGTCCATGTCACCGACGAAGATGTTAAATAAGATCGGTCCCAACACCGATCTCTGAGGGACACCACTCGTTACTGGTCTCCAGCTGGACATTGAGCCATTGACCACAACTCTTTGCGTACAGCCATCCAGCCAGTTCTTTATCCACCGAGTGGTCCACCTATCAAATTGATGTCTCACCAATTTAGGGACAAGGATGTCGTGTGGGTCAGTGTCTAATGCTTTGCACAAGTCCGGGCAGATGACATCAACTGCTCCACCCCTGTCCATCAGTTCCATAGCCCCATCATAGAAGGTCACCAAATTGGTCAGGAAGGATTTCTCCTTAGTGAAGCTATGCTGGCTGTCACCAAGCACCTTGTTGTTTTTCATGTGCCCTAGCATGCCTTCCAGGAGAATCTGCTCCCAGATTTTGCCAGCACAGAGATGAGACTGACTGGTCTGTAATTCCCCAGGTCATCCATTTTCCTTTTCTTGTTCCCTTTCTTGAAGTTCCCTTTTTCCAGTCATTGGGAACTTCACCCGACTGCCATGATTTTTCAAATATGATGGCCAGTGGCTTAGCAACTTCATTCGCCAGCTCCTTCAGGACGGGTGGATGGATTTCATCAGGTCCCATGAACCTGTGTACATCCAGGTTTTTAAGATGATCTCAAACTAGATCTTCTTGTACAGTGGGCCCAAGGTCTTCATTCTCGTAGTCCCTGTATCTGCCTTCCAAGACTTGGGTAGTGTGGTCAGAGCATTTGCAGTGAAGACTGAAGAAAGAAGTCACTCAGAACCTCAGCTTTCTGCAAATCCTGTGTAGCCAGTTCTCCCGAAAGCTTCCAGAGTGGGCCTACGCTGTCCTTACTCTGGTTTTCTTATCCGCTACATACCTATTGAATCCCTTCCTGTTATCTTTCACATCCCTAGCCAAGCTTAATTCTGACTTGGCCTTAGCTTTCCTAATCTGGTCCCTAGCTTCCCAGACAACATCCCTTTATTCATCCCAGGCTGCCTGTCCTTGCTTCCACTTTTAATAAGCATTTTTTTTCCTTTGAATTTTCCTCAGCAGCTTGTTATCCATCCAAGGAGGTTTCCTGGCCCTCCTGCTGCACTTCCTTCTAGTTGGGATGCAACACTCCTGAGCTTGTAGTAGGTGATCCTTGAATATCAACCAACATTCTTGAGCCCCCCTGCCCCCTAGGTCTATATCCCATGGAACCTTACTAAGCAGGTTCCTGAAGAGTCCGAAGTCTGCTCTCTTGAAGTCCAGGGCAGTGAGCTTGCTGCATGCTCTTCTCACTGTCCTGAAGATCTGGAATTCCACCATTTAGTGATTGCTGCATCCAAGGCTGCCCTGGATCATCACATTTCCAACCAGCCTTTCCCTGCTGGTGAGCATGAGGTCAAGCATGGCACCTCTCCATGTTGGCTCCTCTATTATACTTGCAGAAGGAAGTTGTCTTTCACACAATTGAGGAACCTCCTCGATTGCTTGTGCCAGGCCATGCCATCACTCCAACAGATGTCAGGGTGGTTGAAATCCTCCATGAGAACAAGGGCCTGCAAGCATGAGGTTGTGCCTATCTGTCTGTAGAGTGCTTCATCCACAGGTTCCTCTTGATCAGGCAATCTTTAACAGATCCCCACAGTAATGTCTCCCATCACTGTTTTTGCTTTAACCCTGACCCACAAATTCTCTGTTAACTGAACCCCTGTCCCCAGAAAGAGTTTCATATTAAAAGTTAGATTGTTAAATTTATTTTTAGCACCCAAAAAGGCATTAGCAAATCTGTCAATAAAAGAAGAGCCTATCAGGATTTCAAATAAAAGAAAAACTCATTTATGAATACTTATCTCCCAGATCCTCTGTGCATCTTAAGCAGAAGATTATATATACTGACTTCAGAAATACAGTTACCATATTTGAACATCTGAGCTATAGGAAAATACCAGAAAAAGGTGTTTTTAAATTTTCTTCTATTTTTATTTTAGAATATGAAGGTGTGAAAAAGAAACAAACCAAAAAAACCAAACCAAAACACTATTAAAATCTATATCATGATCTTTCCCTTTCAGAAAAGGAAATATGACCTCTTTATTACTCCAGCAAATCCAATCTTGTCATAAGTAAAACACATCATCCCATACTAGCTGCAAATAAAGAAATTTGTATAAAAAAGTCTAGCACAGTATCAACAGATATTGACAATAAAGAATTGCCACTGTGTGGCCCTTCCTGAAGCTAACTGACATCCTGTTAGTACTTAAATCTCCAAAATTGTGTTAGTTCTTTATTAGTTGCCTCCAAAAGAGCTGATTAAAGAATTACTAACAGATAATTACTCTTTAATGAAAGCTGAGCTAATAATAGTGATAAATAATATTTCTATGCCTTTAAAATAGCTTGTAAGACAGTAAATACTAAAGTCTTCATCAAAGATAGACTATGTCATCTTGGAACAAAGGAATTCCAGATAAATCAAGACTGGCCCCTTCACATACCCATCTAAGATTTCTCTGTAGCTCAAGGATTTGCAAAAGCCAGCTCCCAAAATTGCATAGGTTTGGATGAACCTGTGATGAAACCTAGGATGAAACCTGGGACACTGCTGAGTTTGATCCTCTGCTCAGCTCAGGGACAGCTTTGAAATTGCATAAGGTTGCTCAGGGCCTTGTCCAAACTTTTTAAAGAATTTCCAAGGATGGAGATTCCACTTTGCCCATGCACAGTGTCTCCAGATTTTGACCACTATCATTGTGAAGAATTTTTCACTTCAGTGTAGTAAACCTGAGCTCAGCTAAAGTTGTGACTACTTTAAAACCCAGCAAGTCTGCGTGATACTGGGGAATCTCCAGGACAAGGCCTTTAAAAAGCACCAGAGCTGCCTTGTCTTCCATCTGCTGGTTACATGGCATTGGGCCATCAGACCAGAAACAAAATGCCAAATGTGTTAGTAAAGCACAAAATCCAGAGTAGCTCCAAGTATCTCCTCTGCTCCATAGAAGAACATGATATATCTTCCAGGAGATAGCTGAACAGATGGACATTTCAGGACTTGAAAGTAGGATTGTTAGCTGTTCCTATGCTTCCATTTCTCTAAAGAATTTTAAGGATGTCCTTGAAAAGCTCCACCTATGCAACTTACTGGAGGGATCCTGTTGCAGAGAAACTCATCCAGCTGGGAAGTATTAGGATTATTAATTTTATAAGGTAAGGATTCCTGCAGTGTAAGGCTCTAGAGCCTCCTGACTGAGTTTAGGGAAAAAAGGGGAAATTCCATTAACATAAAACTTCATGCTAATATAATGATTCATCCTATTTCTTATGTAATATATTTCAATTTAAACAAATAATATTAAACTAATGAAAAATAAATCTATGTATAAAGGCACAACATATCCTAAAATTAATGAATAACCAGTGATACGAATAATAGTTGTGTTGTTTTCCAGTCCAATGGAGTTTACCTTCAGCAGTTCTGATCCTGCATCTGTGAGTAAAGATTACATCTGTTAACCAGAGAAAGGATGTCAATTTGTCCCCAGAGAAAGGTACATGTCAGCCAGAGGAAGGAGAAAAGAACATAGAAAAAATGAAGCACAAAACTAAACAGTGTTTCTAAAAATATGTTTTACGTCTCACCAGTAGAGCAATCTGCTGTTGAATTGGATTTAGCCTTTTTTTTGTGTTTATTTTCTCACTTAACCATTACCTATTTTGATAACACTTCTTTACAGTCAAGTTATCTAGACAATACAAGACTGCTGTGGTTTAAGGCCAGCCAGCAGCTAAGTGCCATGCAGCTTCTTGCTCACCACCCCACCCCCCCCCCCCCCACTCCCCAGTGGGATAGGGCAGAGAATCAAAAAAAATGTACAAACCTGTGGGTTGAGGTAAGAACAGTTTAACAATTGAAAACAAATATAATAATAACAATCATAGAAAATAAAGAGAGATATGAAGGAATAAACAAATGGTGCACAATACAATTGCTCATCACCCACTGACCAAGGCCCAGCCATGGGCCCCTCCCAGCCAACTCCCCTCAGTTTATATACTGGGCATGACATGCTGTGGTATGGAATACCCCTTTGGCTAGTTTGGGTCAGATGCCCTGTGTCTGCTCCTTCCCAGCTTCCTGAGCCCTTCCTCACCGGCAGAGCATGAGAGACTGAAAAGTCCTTGATCAGGGTAAGCACTACTTAGCAACAACTAAAGCAATGGTGTGTTATCAACACTGTTCTCAAACTAAAGCCAAAGCACAACACTGCACCAGTTACTGGGAAGAAAATTAACTTCATCCCAGCTGTAACCAGAACAAAGATTTATTTATAGCAAAACAAACCACAAATCTATTTTAGTATTACTGCAACATTTTTAATGTTTTTCTCTCAGATTTTGTCATGACTCAATAAAATAAACTATTATCAAGTTGGGCTCGGTAAAAAAGTTGTAACTGAACCTGCATGATGTCAAAATAGTCAAAAAATAATCCCAAATTAACATACCAGTTTATAATTACAAATCCTACCAAAATCCAGTTACTTAACAGATCCTCATTAGCATTTTGCTAAATTAAAAGTATAATTATAGTCCCTGATTATGTTTGTGGGTTTTTTTTTCCTCAAAAAAATAAGGAGGTTTTAGATCTAGATTAAAAAAAAAGACAAAACCAAAAAAACAACAAAAAAGCCGACCACAAAAACTATCAACCAAAACCAGTAAAATAACCCCAAACAAAACCCAAACTTTTAAAAACTGCTTGTAAGCACAGCTCAGAAAATAGTGCTATCATCTTTCTTAAGACTTCCTTCAAACTTTTCCTTTAAGAAAGTCAGTTTGGCAAAAAAAAAATAGTATGGACAAGGTCTGGCTAATTGTAAAAGCTAATTGTGAAACATAGATGGGCCAACTTTATTTTTCTATTTTGTGTGCAATTCGTGGTCACAGCATGCCACACTGGAGGTGATGCCATGCTTTCCATCCTGTTCAAGAAAATTTCAGAGGAACAACATTAGTGACATGGGTCCTGTCTACACAGGACTTTTTATTTTGCAATGAAATGCTTTTACTTCAGTGCTTCCTTCAGTCCTATGCACTGATTAATTATTTTCTCTTCTAACAGAATTTGTCCCACATAATTCTGGGCCTATATTTTTGCAATGCTCAGTGAACTAACAGCAGTGCAACTGATGTGCAAACAGATTAGATTTAATAATAGAAGCATATGTCTGGGGTCTACCAGCAGTTTTCTCCAATTTAATGAGATCAAAACATTAGATGTAATCGTGTTTTTGTGCAAGCTTTACACAACAGAATCATTTTGTCATTAAAATTGAAGTTTGTTTTCAGCTCAAATTCCAGCAATATCACAGCTGTGTTTTATGAGAACATGCATAAATTCTTTGCAACCATTTTGGGCTGGATTGACAAATGTCATATTTCAGTTTCTTTGTAGAATGATGCTATTACAGCTGATTTTCTATTTTGATATATATGAGATTAAAAAAAAATGTGGGGGGAAAGCCACACAATTAAAATGAAGTACTATGAAGAACAGTTTGGTTTATTAGCCTTGGGTCTCATAGCTTTTGTTTTCCATGGACCTTATTCAGTTATGTTCTCTTTCTGAAAGTCATTTCACATGAAAAGTAAATGGAAGTTGTTTCATAGCAAGACCATTCCATTAGTATCTGTGTATTGTTGTCCTGGTTTGAGCAGTAGCAGTCATTTTTTCTCCTTCTTGGTAGCTGGTGTAGTGCTGTGTTTTGACTTTTGGGCTGAGAACGGTTGCTGATAGCAAGTATGTTTTGAGTTATTGCTCAAATGTTTGGTTTGTTCAAGGCCTTTCTGAGCCTCATGTTCTGCCAGGGAGGAGGGGAGGCTGGGAGGAAGGAGAGACAGGACACCTGATCCAAACTAGCCAAAGAGGTATTCCATACCATAGCACGTCATACCCAGGATTTAACCAGGAGAAACCCGGAAGGGCTGGAGGCTCTGGGGGGAAGGTGGAGGTATCGGTCAGTGCTCGGCCAGGCAGGGTGGGGTGAGTTATGGATCGGTGGCTGGTGAGGTGTTGTATTCTCTTCACTTGTTATTGGCTTTATCATTATTATTTGTAGTAGTAGTAGCAGTAGTGATTTGTGTTATGCCTTAGTTATTAAACCGTTCTTATCTCAACCCGTGGGGGCTACATTCTTTGGATTCTCCTTCCTAACTCTCCGTGAGTAGGGGAGCAAAGGGGGGAGTGAGTGAACGAGATGTGCGGATTTGGTTTAAACCACGACAATTGTAAAGTGTTTTTCATCTGTTTGTTACTATTGCCACTGTCTTTTTTTTAAAAAATAAAACCAAAACAGCGCAAAACAACAAAACCAACAGCCAAAACCAATCCTAACCCCTGTGTGCTCTTGCCTTGCTTTTACTGCAGTTTTGTGATGGTGTTTGTTGGCTAACATATGGTATACTGAGAATGATAGTGGTAAACTACCTTGACCTTTATAATGTTCTTAATTTTGGCTGGCTACTCATTCAACTCATCAACATTTACAGCCATACGCATTTTTGGGAAGGCAGAACTAGGTACTAAAATGGAAAATGTCAAATGCTCACATACTCCAAGGACATGCTAGACATTCAAATTCTCATACTTTATTATCATAGCAAAAGGCTGCAGCAAGAGTAAGAAATAACCTTACATTAATCTACACACATGACAGGCGGTAACAAAGAGGACAAATGGTACAAGCCAGCCTGTTATGACTTTAAGATTTTCTTTTTGTGGTTACCTTCAGATGCTGCTCATCCTTTCTTAGATGAGTCATAAACAATGGAGTCACTGAAAGTGATTGCCAGTCTGTACATGATCTGCTCGTACTCCTGCAGTCAAAATTGGAAGCAACACTGCAGAGTCCCTTACTGAGACTGTACCTGCCATGCTCCAGTTACTCTAGCACTTATGGATCTGCCTGAGATTATACTCCACTTCAAATACAAGCACTGTTTCATAACTTGTTTTCTCACTTTCAGCCCCATACTTTAAAGCTCACCTTGGTATTTTTTCTCCTCTCCTCACTAATTTGCACTAAAATGCTAGGATAGAATTCTAGCAAAAATGAAATAATTTCAATGAAATTATATGTATACAATGAGTAAAGAGGGAAAAAGTGACAGGAAGACTCAATGGCAGATATCATACTAAAAAATTAAAAGATTAATGTGATCTTAATATACAGGTTAGCCAAACAGTTAGGAAGATAGCAACATTGAAATAGTTCCTGTCTGACAGAAGATGCAACAGAAAGATTTAAAATTATGTTGGGTTTAAAAATTTCATTTAGATTACAAGTAAGCAAAACGTTTCTGTGCACCTTCCTTCTTTCCCATAAATGTAAATTATTCATGCTGAACTGTAATGACATAATCAGGGTAGAAAGACAAGGGGCCAACAGTATCAAATTCAGCAAGGAGGGAGTGAAGTTTGTAATTAACAGTTTGTCCTATTTTTTCCCTAATTTTATTTTCAATTGTTACCTTATTTGTGCTATCATGAAAAAGTATTAAAGTGGAAATAAACATCTGTAATTTATCTTGCTGTATCACAGAACACACTCTATATCAAAGTACTCAGTTTCTGTCAGACCAGTACATTGTTTCCCAGCATCTTGATATTATTCTTATCAGATAAAACAGATGAATATACAGGTCCTGTTATGAGTTCATAAGATTTTCATGATACAACAAACCTCTAGCAGCAGTGAAAAACTGTCAGATGAAACCCACCTTGCGAAATGAAGTTTGTATTGTCACAGTGTTACTACATCCAATTTTAAGATGCATTTGCATTTGATTTATATCGTATTTTCTGAAAAATTCTGTGTGTTTATACATATATGCTGTACAGAAATACAAATACCCTCTGTACAGATAGAGTTCACGTATAACCTCATGTAACCTTATACATGAAGTTACAGAATCCCAGATCGGTTGAGGTTGAATGGGACCTCTGGACATCATCTGATTCAACCCTGCTGGTCAGGGTCACTTACAGCCAGTGGCTGAGGACCATTTCCAATTGGGCTTTGAATATCTTCGGGGATGGAGACTCACAGTCTCCCAGGAGAACTTGTGCCAGTGGTTAGTCATCCTCCCAGTTAAAAAAGTATTTTCTGATGCTCAGAGGGAACCCCTGTGTTTCAGTTAGTGCCCATTGGCTCTGGTCCTGTCACTGGGCATCACTGAAAAGAATCTGTCTCTGTGCTCATCATAAAATTGCATGCTCCTTTCAAGTATTCATATATACTCATAAAATCCTCCCTGAGCCTTCTTTTCTCTAGGCTGAGTAGCCCCAGCTCCCTTGTACATCAGTTTTACAATCTAGATACCCATTGATTCAATAACATAATGTTGGTGTAAAATAAAGACTAACCATGGGAAAATTAGGTTTATCTGTCATTCTGTTAAGGGAACTTTTTCTTGCTGGTTACAGGGCAGGCAGTTACACAAAAGCAATAGTTTTGTCACCATTAAACATGCAATAAAGCCTTTCACAAGCATTTAGCATTAGCCAAATAGTCTTAAACCTGTTGAGTGTTTACATTAGGCTTATGAAAGCTTTCCTTTCTGAACAATGTGTTAATTTCTTCTCTGAAACTGTTGTGTGCACAAATAGCTGCTCTGTTCCACACCAGAAGGTGAAGAAAGTGATTCTTGATAAATCCCAAATGAGAGGGTGTTAGGATGTACAAAATTAATGTCTTGCTCTTATCTAAGATTGGATCAGAGGACATCCTAGTTTTGAAAGGTTGCTTATGTTATACAATATGGTAAGCCACTTAGTTCAGGTTTTTTTCATTTAAACACAGATCATATCTGCTTTATATTACAGCTGTAACTACTTCTGTAATATCCTGAGAAAATGATTGGTAGAGTAAAACTTGAAGAAGTCAAATAGTATTACAATTTTATAGCCATATCTCTTCTGAGAATCAGCATAATCATTTCTTATTGAGCAAAAGTGCTCTCTTCAGATTGTAGAGATGCAGATATTCAAGCAGTGATATTTACCCCTAATTTTTCTGATCCTATCTTATGGTAAGTGACTTTAAAACTTCCATCCTTGGTTTAGCATTCAAAGTGGAGAAGTAAGAAAGAACTTAGGGTTGTTGAACTTTTACATGGAAAGCAAAGCAAACACCTGGAATATGTCATATAATATAAAAATTATACAGATAGCCACTTCCAGAAGAATGAACAGTCTTGGTGAAACTGTCAGGAAGTAAAGCTATGTCCTGTGCCATAATTTTATGGTCCTAACAACAAAAGACTGGTTGAAGTACCTACCACATCACACTTTCTTCGGTATCTCCTTTTTCCAGCTTCCTCTGAGAGGGAATAAAGTATCATTTGTTTCTTTGGTATATATCTATAGAGATAAAGATTAGGCCAGTAGTTACAATATTAATTTTGCAAACCAGCTTTTGTTAGAAGTAGTTTTCTAATGATGAAAGGAACTCTAGTGCTCTCACAAAATTTCAGCAATATTAAAGACAATTTTTCCTTGCCTTCTGGGGAAAGACATTAATTTAGTCTTTTTGTAAGCTCAGTTTCTCCTCTCCAAATCTCCTCTGGGGTATACGGAAATATAAAAAAGAAAAAGAGCATCAACAAGAGAATGTTCTGCCCTTTCATAATGCCTTCTGTGAAAAAAACTTGGACATCTGTAAAAAGAGAAGACGGATACTGAGGGACAAGTGTCCTGGGTTCAGCTATAGCAGTAATTTTTCTCCTTCTTAATAGCTGGTGCAGTGCTGTGTTTTTGACTTTTTTGTTTTTTGACTTTTGTTTGCTCTGACCAAGGACTTTCTGAGTCTTGTACTCTGCCAGGGAGGAGTGGAAGTCAGGAGGAAGCAGAGATAGGACACCTGACCCAAACTAACCAAAGAGGTATTCCATACCACAGCATGTCATGGCCAGTATATAAACCGAAGGCAGTTACCCAGAAGGGCTAGATCACTGCTTGGGTCAGGCTGGGTATCAATCAGCAGGTGGTGACCAATTGTATTCTCTTCCCTTGTTATTTCCCTTATCATTATTATGATTGGTGGTAGCAGTAGTGGTTTTGTTTTATACCTTAGTTACTGGACTGCTCTTATCTTAACCCATGGGAGTTACATTCTTTCAAATCTCCTCCCTATCCTTCCGGGAGCAGGGAGCAAAAAAGGGTCGGGGGAAGTGAGCACCCAGCTGTGTGGCTGAGTTGCCAACTGGGCTTAAACCACGACAGGATTTTTTGGCGACCCAAGTGGGACACAAAAGGGTTGAGATAATGACAGGTCTGACCAGAATGTGTCTAATCATATTTGTGTTAAGCATTCATTGTTTTGGGGTAATAGTCACTTGTCACAATACTGATTTATTGGCTCTCAAAGTTGTTGCTCTTGGTCTCGGAGTTTCAGCATGTTGTACCTTACTTACAGCCAGTATTTGCTGTGTTAGTGTTTATTGGCTGGGGGCCTTGGGATAAGGTTCTTGTTTCATTGTACTTTATGGTAATGACTTGTAATACAATAGAATCATTGATCATGAAACTGATCTGGCTTGCATTCCCAGTGTGGTCACCAGCTCTATACTTTAGGAGGTATGTAATAGAAGTGTTTAGCAATTACACATCTTTTTATCCCTTGTTGGGTGGTCAACCCATGAAGAAGACATTCCCTTATGTTCCAGGCCCCCCACCAGACTGTTTACAGCATCATTTGAGAGTTCTGAAGGCTTTGAATGGCCTTTAGGTACACCAATGTAGATGCTCACATACCCAAGAGTCAGGCCACTGAGGAACACCAGACCAACCAACAAGTGGATAAAGCTGCTAAGATTGAAGTGGCTCAGATGTACTTAGATTGGCAACATAAAGCTGAATTATTTTTGGCCCAATGGGCCCATGACACCTCAGGCCATCAGGGCAGAAATGCAACATACAGATGGGCTCGTGATCGAGGGGTGGACTTAACAATGGACACTATTGCCCAGGTTATTCATGAGTGTGAGACATGTGCTGCAATTAAGCAAGCTAAATGGTTATAGCCTCTTCAGTATGGAGGACAATGGCTGAAGTATAAATATGGGGAGGCCTGGCAGATTGACTATATCACACTCCCACCAACCTGCCAAGGGAAGCGCCATGTGATTACCATGGTGGAAGCAACCACTGGATAGCTGGAAACATATGCTGTGCCCCACGCCACTGCCCAGAACACTATCCTGGGCCTTGAGAACCAGATTTTGTGGTGACATGGCACCCCAGAGAGAATTGAGTCAGACAATGGGACTCATTTCCAAAATAACATTATAGAAACTTGGGCCAAAGAGCATGGCATTGAGTGGGTAACTCACACCCCTACCATGCACCAGCCCCTGGGAAAATCAAATGGCACAATGGGCTGTTAAAAACTACACTGAGAGCAATGGGTGGTAGGACTTTCAAACACTGGGATACACATTTACCAAAAGCCACCTGGTTGGTCAACACCAGAGGATCTGCCAACAGGGCTGACCCAGCCCAGTCAGAACTTTTACATATTGTAAAGGGGGACAAAGTTCCTGTGGTGTACATGAAGAATTTGCTGGGGAAAGCGGCCTGGGTTATTCTTGCTTCAGGTAGAAGCAAACCCACTCGTGGGACTGCTTTTGCTCAGGGACCCGGATATACTTGGTGGGTAATGCGGGAAGATGGGGAAGTCCAATGTGTACCTCAAGGGAATTTGATTTTAGGGGAAAACAGCCAATGAACTCAATTGTATGCTGTTGCCTGCTGTGTAATACTTTCATAGCCCACCAACTAGATGCCTTCAGGTCACTAGTGACTGGCCCTGACTTCCCTCTGATTATCATCCCAACAAAGAATGAACTTTGATGAAACTAGGTGAGTTCTGTGGTATCATCAGCAGGCAACAATTCAACACTGCACACAGCCTCTCCTGCTCTGAAAGACTGTTACAAGAGATGGAGTCCGACACCGTGGACTGGATGGACTCAGCAGCTTTATAGGTATTGGTCCATGCACTAAGGGATGATCTCTCTCTCTGTGTACGTATATATATGTATAGATGTGAGATAAGAGTGATGGTATATTGAAAATATGGGATCTGAGCATGACACGAATGGTATGGAATAAGGGGTGAATGCTGTTCTGGGCTTAGCTATAGCAGTAATTTTTCTCCTTCTTACTAGTTGGTGCAGTGCTGTGTTTTTGACTTTCAGAATGGGAACAGTGCTGATAACGCCAATGTTTTTAGTTGCTGCTCTGTAATGTTCACTCTGACAAAGGACATGTTGTCGTTCCTATCCTTTGAGGTACTGAACTTCTTTAGCAGGAGAGTTTTCACAGTCTGTTGTACAGTTTTTCTCTGAAGCCAGCACTAGTTGTTAGTAATGGAAGGTGATCAGATGTGGACAGATGAATGGGAGGAAAAGAATTAAGGAACTAGAACTGAGCGAGGACAGGAGAGAAGTGTGAGGGAGCTCTTTATTGAAAACCAGATAAATCAGTATCCCCCCAGTCTTTCAGTCATAGCTGCACTGAGAAAAGACAGGAATGTGAAACACCATTATGCAAATAAAGGCAGGTGCAAACATTCACACTGGGAAGGTAGAGAAGTAAATAAAAATTCAAAATCAAAGGAAGATGTTATATATTTACTGTAAAAATGACTTTTGGCCATTTTCATACTTCCTGTGTCCTGAGCCAGGATATGGTTTGTTTTTTTTTTTTTTTTTTAAATACTAGAATTTGTCAGTAAAGGTAAAGATCATGACTTAAGCCAAAACTTAATCATCTGATCAATCCTCTAAGAACTAACAGGGCCCAAGGTACAATTGCTGCAATGAGGAGGCATATGTTTCTATTCACCAGTTCTGTCTGAATTACATCAGATGACAGATGCTTTATTCTTTTTCCTTTTTTCTTTACTTCACAGTGAAATAAAGAAAGTTTCAGTAGATATATTTAATATTCTTCTTTATAACAACAAAATATATTGAGTTCCAAAAGTATATCTTTCACTTCTGTAGACCTGGTGCTTATTTCTTGTTTTCTTGCACTTAGCTATGTCATTCAAGAGCTATAAATTCTGAATTCTGATTGACAGAATCAACTTGGCTTACTATTTCAGCATCTGGATTTAATTGCATTGTTGATTTTCCCCACTTCTTTGTTGGAATGTCAATAAAATGCTCAACCAAATTTTCAGCCATTGTAAATTGAGAGACCACAAGTAGAAGTACGTGGATCTGCACCAGTTCAGACACAGGAATACCATCTATGTTCCTGCAGGCAACCAATTAGTGTAAAAATAAATTTTGAATCTCAGGTTTTACTTATTGATATTTTTCCTTTGTATGGGAACACCATAGCAATATGAAACCTACTATGTTCTTTCTTGTTTAAAAGGCTTCCTAAACTCCCTCTTGGACTGTAATACAGCTGTTATGACATACAGTTATACTTCAGAATTAACTGTACTGAATGTAACCAATTTAGTGTACAGTATTTCCCAGCTGAACTCAATATTGTTTTTTTCTCAAGTAAAACAGTTTCTATTCTTTCATTTAGGGATGATCACATGTGTTTAACATCTGGCCAGGGTCTAGTCCTGATTTTCTCTGAGTCACCTCACTGATATATGTCTTGATGATGACAAGAGATCTGAGCAGAACAGACCTCCTTTGGTGCACACCCCCAGGCTTAGCACTGATATGACTCAGTCTTTGCTGAGGACTAAGAATTAAAATAGCATGCCTGCTGAAGCTGTGGCTGGTGAGCCGTGAAGCAGGGGAGAGGACTTCCCACCAGGGCCTGACTGGTGACCTGTCAGGGCTAATGATCTCTTTCTTTTCTTAGCTTGTGCAAGCATATGTCTCATACAAGAATAGTCCAGAAAATGTCAGTGGACACACACACTTTACTTGGAGAGACTTTGAAAAGATTCAAAGACATGATATAGGAGATGTTTTACAGCCTTCTTCAAAGAGTTCATAGAAGACTAGAAAAAACAGAAAAAGGTTTCTCAGTTTGCACTGTTACCCGGAGAATGTAAAAGTAGAGTATTTCTTCCAGAAGAAGCAAATGTATTTTCCCTTCCTTCAATACATTTCTTCTCTAAAATGCTTGGGATTCAAATGATGTTATGGGAATAGTAATGTTGTATTGCAGTGGCTTTTTACGAATACTCAAAATTAGTTTAAAAGACAGCTGCCATTTTACTTACCTTGAATGAAACTAGATTGTTTCTTTCAGTGAAACAATCTAAGCCTCAGTGACATAAACCTGGTCCATGGGTCCACTTTCTTGCTGGAGTAGCCCTGCAGCATAGCAGAACAATCACATGGTCCTGGATTTGGCAGAGAAAAATAGTGCTCTTATTCAGTTTTGTTCTTAGGAAACCTGAGACTCCCAACTAAAAAGTCTCTGGAGATCCCTGAGATTCAATATAGCAATGTAGTTAAAAATAAACAAAACTAAAACCACCCGCATACACACACATACTTGTAGTGAAGGGAGGAACTGGAACAATCTCTAGGGTCAATTTTATGTCACAAATACCACCAACAACAAAAGTCCTGGCATTGAACAGGAAAGTTCCTGTCACTAAAATGGATATTAGAGATTCTTTACCCCAAATAAAATCAATTGCAGCCAGAGTGCAAATCTACTTCTAGGAACTGAGAAAACTGGAAAGATGAAAGCACTTGATAGACTGACTGAAACTGGAAATGGCTTAAAGAAACTCTCAGGTACACTAAGCCAGTGATGTCCCCTTGTGCCATAGGGACCTACATGAGTCCAAGGTCAGCTTCTCAGAGCTCTGTGGAAGATGATTTAGGGAAACAAATGTCTGAAAACCACAGAGGAATCTGAAAAACTCTACAGGAGCCACAGCTCCATCAGGAAAAAAAAAAAAAATCCTAAATCCAAAGGTGAAAATCACCTGCATTAAGCAATTAGATCAGATGGAAATAGAAATATTATTTGATATTAAAAAGTGATATGTGGATTACAGCAGGCAAAACCAAATGTAATCTTAAGGGATTCCTAGTTAAAACAAAAAGGAATTCTCAGAAGGTGAATATTTAAGATCCTGTCAAGAAAACTGTAACAAATGGAAAAGAACTGATTTTTAACATAGAATCACCTAACATCGAGAAGTGTTACCTGCCTCCACTGCTGTGAAAACATTAATCATTTAATGAGAGCAATTAGGATATGAAATACTGTATTGTAAGTTCAGGGACCAGTTACCTTTGAACATTTTTTTCCTCTCTCACACTAAAAAAAGTCAACTAAGTGCTCAGCTGATCTAGTAAAATCCATTGCTGGTGGTTCTATACAGGTATTGGCCTTGTGATAATACTACAGGTTATGACATAGAGTTCTGATCATAGGTAAAAAATTCCTGAAAGGCTGAAATTATATCTTCAGGCAAAAGACCCCAAAAAGGTAAATGATCCCAACACAGGTTCTCTCCTGATTTGTCAGTAGCTCATATCTGAGAAACTTCACAACCAGAAAACATTTAAATGGCTTCTTCTTTATGAAGAAAACGCAAAAGCAACAACCAGGACAAACAACTAAGTAGAAATGAGAGAAGGTAATTAAGTGGGAACATTGAACACCTTCTATGACAATCGCAATTCTAAGAATTTTCTTCTTAAAAAATGTATTTATATCAAGCAGTGTCAGTACTGAGTCTACAGCAACAGTTTTATGTAGAATAGGTAAGAAAGCAGTGTAAGGATTTATCACATTTGTCAGCGAGGCGGATTCAGACTTGACGTAACTGTGGATAATATGTAGTAGCATAATGTACCACAATAACTTTTGCTATCCTTCTTCTATAATGAACAATGCATTTCTATTTCCAATATAAGACTGGACGCACATGGGAGAAATTGATTTCTTCAAAATAAGGAATTTTCTGTGTTGCAAACAATAAATATATAAGAAGGTCAATTACACTGATTTCTAGATAGCTTCTGTTTGAAAAAAAAACACCCTCTTGAAAGACAATAATGTTAAAATTTATATAGATGAACACAGAGGCAAAAATAGCACCATTATCTTGGAAGAAATACATAGATCTGCATTTGAAGGCATAATTTTTGCAGATGAGATGTATTAGACTATTAAAATAGGCAGATACATTCTGCTGCCAGTAAAACAGAGCATAAAGTTTGGGAGTGGAAATTCTACATCCTGGGAGGGAAAAATTAATCCTGTTTTAAAAGCCTTCTCCTTATTTTCCTAGTCTGTTATGGAAAAAAATTAAATTATACAGTAATACACACACTCTTTCATGGCCATGAAATTGTTAACAGTCACAGAAAACTCTTTTAAATGATACACTACAAAAATATCTAATAGAATCAATCAAATCTGTTTGATTAATAATAATGTGACAGGGTCACATTTTCAAAGTACCTGAAAATTTCTAAAAGATGCTTATATGCCTAAATCTTTCATGCTTTATTTCAATGTATTTTGGGAGCTTTGTTTTGAGGAGTTTTGGGTTTATTTCTAGGAGTTTTGTTTTTTTGGAAATTCAAGCTGTTGCAAAACTGTGTATCTCCACATTGTTACCAAAATTATACAAATGCATCCCATGCAAAGCTCACAGAATGTAACTTGGGTGAACTAACTGTGTAAATCCATGAAATCTGTCAAATAATTCCATATATTTTAGAGACACAGAGGAAAATAACAAACACTGGAGGAAAGGGGTATTTTAAAATGTATTATTTCTGGAATTCTAATGTAGCAGATAAGTCACTACACAATAATAGAATAAAAAATTTTAAGATAATAAAAAGTATTTATGGGAAAGAAAAAGAATGACAACCAAACAAAAACTGTATATAAGAAGCTTTAATGTTTGTTTTTATTCTTATTTATACTTAAGGGAGGAATTGTCTAAAGAACAGAATATACCATGGACTAATAATTAATGAGGTGGAAGATAACATGCAGTAAGTGAGGTAGCAAAGGACCTTATTATAATTGGTGTGACATCTATTGTCTAGACTGTCACATGTGTTGTGTAATGGTTCCCAAAATTGCCCATTTGTTTAATAGTTTCCTAGAATCCTCTCAAATTCCAAAATCAATGAACAATTCACTGAAGTTGAAATCCAGCAAAGACAAAATTGATTGCACCTCTCATGCATCTGTGTCTGTAATAAGTACTAATGTCTAGCTATTTGCCTAAGGCTTGCTAATAGCCTCAACTCTCAGTAGCCTATTTAATTGAGATCCAAATAATTTGTTTCAGGAAATCCTAAATGAGGGATTATAATAAAATGATACAGAGATAGAGATACTGTTAGAGAAAATTTGAGAACTTCAGTGGCCCACCTATATGCCTTTTTAATAAGCCATCCTGAGGACAATAATTCTACTTGGACATGCAGTGAGAAGATGTCGGCTGTTAAGAGCTGACCATATCAGACTCCATCAAAATTCATGGGAAACTAAGGTTGATTGCCTCAGCACAAGCAGTAGCTTGGTATAATCTCCTCTTCTGTTGGGTAACAGTATAAGCACATAATGATCTCTGGGGATAATAAGGCAAGAGAAAATATAGAATGAGGAACATTACAAAAACCTTTAAATATAGTTATTTTACCAATATAATACATTTATTTATAACTGGTTAAAACAGTGTATCTCAAGGAATGGGAAAATGGAGAAAGCCATTTACAGACAAAAAAAATCAAACCAAAACAAAGTAACAAATTTTCATACTGGTCATGTTTAACATAAGATTAACATTTTTACTTTTTTGTGTTCCACTTCAAAATAAGTTTGGATAAATACAAATGAAGAGATGATAGCAACTTCATTCCAGACATGATAGGTGAATTTATAGAAGTATATTTGTTACATTGTGCCAACCAAGACAATGACTGCCCAAACCAATTAGGTAGCAAGTTTCTTAATCAGACTTCTGAGATTATAAATAAAAAAAAATAAGGCAATTGACTGCCCTTCCAAAAAGCAGAAGGAAAAAAAAACATCTGCTGTCCTCTACTAACTGCAACAGAGTCCTGTGATACCTCTTCTGAGAATAAACATTTTGTATCTAGAATTGCATGCTTCTTTATAGCATTTTCCTCTGGAAAAGAAATACCAATAATGATAATTAATATTTTTATTATTATATTGATATTATTTCCTGAGTAAGAGTCCTTTTAACTGTGCTTGTGTGGGATTATATCTGTAACCTGAACTCAACATCATTACCAGGCTATCTGTTCTTTCAGGAACTCTGACCTTCAGAACTCATATCAGTAATTTATTTTGCATAAGCTAAATTCACATTTTCCACTTGATCACATGCAAGTTTACCTTACTATGGACTTCACTGAAGTCAGGCAGAAACTGTGTTTGATGTATTTGCGTTAATTCTTGTAACATCCATTACTGTGCATTTCAAAAAGCCTAATCAAAAGCAGATAAAATATTGTAATCAAAACACTATAGATATCCTAAACTTATTGTTACAATAGCCAATGAGGAAATAACTGTAAATATCTTCAGGTGGTGAATGCGAACTGTGTTCTAACTGCACCTGACTGCCACAATTTTTCAAATATGATGGACAGTGGCTTAGCAAATTCATTTGCCAGCTCCTGCAGGACCCACTCGCAGCCCAGAAAGCTAACCATATCCTGGGCTGCATCAAGAGAAGTATGACCAGCAGGTCAAACGAGGTGATCCTGCCCCTCTACTCTGCTCCTGTGAGACCTCACTTGGAGTATTGTGTACAGTTCTGGTGTCCTCAACATAAAAAGGATGTAGAACTGTTGGAACAAGTCCAGAGGAGGGCCACGAGGATGATCAGGGGACTGGAGCACCTCCCATATGAAGACAGGCTGAGAAAGTTGGGGCTGTTCAGCCTGGAGAAGAGAAGGCTGTGTGGAGACCTCATAGCAGCCTTCCAGTATCTGAAGGGGGCCTACAGGGATGCTGGTGAGGGACGATTCATTAGGGACTGTAGTGATAGGACAAGGGGTAACGGGTTGAAACTTAAACAGCAGAGGTTTAGACTGGATATAAGGAAGAAATTCTTTCCTGTTAGTGTGGTGAGGTACTGGAATGGGTTGCCCAGGGAGGTAGTGAATGATCCATCCCTGGCAGTGTTCAAGGCCAGGTTGGATGAAGCCTTGGGTGATATGGTTTAGTGTGAGGTGCCCCTGCCCATGGCAGTGGGGGTTAGAACTAGATGATCTTAAGGTCCTTTCCAACCCTAATTATTCTATGATTCTAACAGCTTTAATTGTTAAATTGTTTTAATATTGCTATTAATATTGTTATTCCTTATCTTCTATGAAATGTAGAATTGACCATATATAAGAAAATGATGAATGTAAGTCCATTTGCCATAGAAAAAGTTGTATTAACTGCAAAAGTCTATACATCTAAATGCTTTCAAATTGTACCTCTTCTGAATCACAAGTCTAAAACAACTTCTTTTGTTTAAGTAGGTCTAGCACACTACTGCAAATAACACCAAAATCTAGTTCCAGTTGCATTTATCTGCAGACTCTACATATTTCTACAGGGTTAGAAGCTTTTATATAGATTTGTCTTCTTACGAGTTGAATAAATAAAGCTCTCTTTCACTTCAATGCATACGGTTTTAAAAGGAGTTATATGATATCAGAATTTTTTAATGTAGAATTAATCTAGAGTACTTAATATATAAATAATTCTTAGAATCTCTCTTTTGCATATTTTTTAACACTTGGCATAAAAAAGTTTAATAGACAAGAAAATCTTTAGAAAAGCAGTATAGATTTTTACATTTGTTTTCTTTAAATAATAACAGTCAGTTCAAAACAGAATATTGGCTGCATGAGAGAGATCACAAATTGATTCTACTACTGTATTGTAAAACTGCTAGAGATTTTGTTGTATCATGCTTTAGTAAATACATCTTGGAGAAATGGTGTTTAGTTTCCTGAGGTAGTGGCAATTTACATTTCTAATGCCAAGAAGTTTGAAAATAATAATAGAAAAATAAAACAAAACAGGCAAACAAAAAGAAACACAAAACCATCACCCTGATTTCTGTGCCAGTCTTTTGTCTTCGGTTAGCTTAACAGCCATTCCTATCTATGTTATTAATGTCTTCACATTAATAAGTTAACAGATGCTGTAGATGCTCGCAACATCAGGGAAGAAGATGAATTTTCCAAATGTATAAAAAAATATTTAATGCAAACACCAAACTCTGGAGCGCTTAGTACATGCAAAGCTAAAAGTTGTAAACGTTTGGCATTTAAGCAGGTATTTCCTGTGTTTGAGGACTAGGTGGCATAGTGAGCCAAACACATTACTCATGAAGCCTCAGGTTCAGGCTGCATTTTTCTTGCCTGATAGGAGAATGAGAACGCTGAAAAGAGCACCCACCAATCCAGAATTTGCATTTGAATGATGTAACTGGGCTCAGCTAACCAGCTGTGCCTGTCATAACACAGAAAAGGTACATATACACATATGCCTCAGCTGAGCAGCAAAAATCTCCAGGTGTGGGATGTATTTTCAGTAAACAAACACTTTGTTTAGATCATATAAATATATCCTCAGAAACAAGTAGAAAGAATTGGCAGAGTTACCTAAGCTCTGATACTTGATGTTTCAAGTAGGTGAAGAGATAGACTAATAGTGACTCAATTTGGAACTGGTGAATCTAACACCTATGGAAGTACAAATAATGGGAGAAGGATGGGAAGGAGAAGAAATATGCTGTAGTGATTCCTTAGGAAAAACAATGCTCTCTATTCCACAATCCTACAAATTTCATATAAAAATGTCTAAGGAGAATACAACTCTTCTGATATCTTAAATCAGGACATTCCTAGGTTTACCTAGGTAACCTACAGACTATTCTAAAGCAGTATCTAGGCAAGCAAAGCATTCACCATGGACATGAAAAAAAAAAACCAAACAAATAACAAATATTAAAATGTTATTTTAGGAAAATATGTATTTCATAAATAGGAAGAAAAACAGACCTGAAAACACCTTACTGTTTTTCTTGGATGAACCCTAGTGAATACTAAAAAGAAACAGCTCCTAAACTTCAGGGTACTCTTGGAAAGGTCAGATAGTATTGATAGATCAAGATCTGAGAACACTTCCATAAAAGCAAAACCCTCTATAAAACAGGGTGCTGCTTACTGTGGTGGTTTATTGTTTAGATAACATGTATGCTTGCAGATTAAGTACCCTAATCCAGAAAGAGCTAATTTGCCAACAAAAAGTATTTATAGAGAAGATTAGGTATCTGAGTATGCCTACTCCTGATATCCAGTAAAGAGAGTCTGACAAGGAAGGGAAAGGGAAAAAAAAAGTTTAAAGGGAAAAAAAAAGTTTAAAGGGAAAAAAAAGTAAAAGGAAAAAAAGGCAAAGATGGAACACTGGATTCTGTCTAGAGAAGTTAGCATTTATTAGTTCTTCCCCTTTCTACAACTAATCACAATTCAACCTACAACAGCCATTCTAGAGGGTATGCAAACAAGGGTATGAATTAATTATTCATTGCATCTCTTGCTTGCCCATAATGATCAATTTGATTTTAAATGAGGCCTCAACCCAATATGCATTTGTGTTTTCCATTTATTAACTGGTAAAAAAATACATTTGATCTTCCCCAGTATTCACTGTTCCCTGTGAATGAGGCTATGCTTTTTAAAATGTTTTCTCTAAGCTGCATATTTGCACAGGTGAGCTTGTGTGAGTTGGTCACTACCACAATTGCTCCAAAGTCATTGGATTCAGCTCCATCTCGGTGCTGAAACAGCTGTATTTTATTCCTTCCTTTTGTTAAGGTAAAGAGAACTAAAGCCAACATGGATGGAATTGTTAAATTTATTAAATCAGTTCACTACCACCCTTAAGCTCTGAAGTGCACCGTGTCTAGCAGAACTGGGTCTTTGATTTTGACACATCAGTGTCACATTTGTGGAAAAGTTGACAAAAGCGCATACAAATAGATTGTTTAGATTTCATCTCAGCATGTGCTGTCTTTGATGGAGACAGTACAGGCTTGACAGAGAGTTAAGATAAATCAACGTTTTGTACATGCAGTCTTATTTATGTATTTTCATTAGACTGATAATTTCCATGGGTAACTTCATGAAAATTAAAAAATTCAACTTTTAACTCACAGAGCATGCTAATCTCTTTAATGCTCTATTGAGTTCTACTTTAGGTACAAATATGGTTTTGTAATTCAAATTCATCTGGAGACCTAGTAAGGAAAAAGAAAGAAAAAAAAAAGAAAAAAGAAAAGAGTATCCAGTTTACAGTAGATGCAAATAATCACAGCCAAAATTATGTTTTGTATAAGAGCTTAAGTAACTACCAGTTCCTTGCCTTGGAGCCTGTCTGCGATTACTTGCTGCTAATCACCATCAGGTCATGCTTATTCTCTTCCCCTTTGAAAATAATGAAGTGCACAAAATTATTTTCTTATTAAAAGTCTATCTCAGTATCATACCTTTTCCCCCCGGCTGAGCAAGGCAAAGTTTGTTTTTCTCTGACTCTTGAATAAAGTACTCCAAGATCATTATTTGTACAGAAGGCTTTACATAAATCCAAGTTTTCTACTGTGTTCTTTTTGTTTGTCCATTTTCTTTTTTTTTAATCATTAACAAAGCAGCAGTGCTTTAGATTAATGCATCATCACAAAGCAGACCAATTTGTGTTCCAGTCTTTGAAAATGCCAGAGCTTTTGCAATCCTTTTTGCTAGTAAATTGATAAAAATATAAGCACTTATAAACAAAATAAACAGTATGTGGGGCTTTGCTGATAATCTTCTATGGGACAGGAAAAAGAGGCCTGACTCAGATATTTCTGTAGTGTTGTCTATATGTTTGCAAGGAGTGCACAGCACAGTCCTGTGATTCCCTGTACATAGAGTTAAGCACTCCAGGAATCAGCCTTCTACAAGGAAACTTGTTCCAAACTTTCTGTCAAGATAAAACTACTTCAGCCATACCTCACTCTTCTTTCTTTGGGAAATCACTGCCCACAGGATTAAGTTCCTTCTTTCTCTCATTTCCACAGAGAAGTCCCACTTCCTGGTGCTTTAAGTCAAGCACAAGAGAAAGCCTAGTCAACCGCATGGACTAGGAATTGCTCCAGCTTGCAATGGTTCTAATAATTTTGGCCAGCAGTTGTATGAAGAAATGTAACTGCTCTTTTTATGTTGATCCTGCAAAAACGTGTGTCCCATCAGGAGTGTTAAAGATGAAACAGAGACAAAATGATAATGCTCCTTGGTTGCAGCCACCACTATAACAGAAAACAAAATGCTGAGAAAACTCACTGGCTTCCAGGACTAACACTGAAGATCGTAAATATTCTTTAGCCTGTAGTTAACTTCTTTTTGCTGTGGCTTCAACAATATACCATTCAGCTCTATACGTAGCCAGAAACAAAGCACTCTGACTTTTAATATCCCACTGTGTGACTCTTATTGTAAATAGCTAGATGTACCAGACCTACATGAAAGCACACAGTCATGTAAAGAAGCACTGAAATGCACTTAAAGAACGAGTTAAAGAAAAAAAAAAAGAAAAAAGTTGCAAAGCTTTTTAAAATATCTTAGTTGTATGGAAACCACACACATTAAACACATCTGACAGTAAAAATGTGCTTCCAGATAAACTAATACATTCTCGCAATTTCAAAGGTGCATTAAGAAAGATTAACTAACTAAATTACAGCTCCACTGAAGAAGTTTTGACACTGTTTTAAACAGCACTGACATTTCATCCATTTTCAGTGATTTTGAACTGGAGTTGTCCACAGAAAAGAAATTATCTCTATTTTCACCATTTCTTTCAGAAAAAACCTGTTCTTTAAAAATTATATTAGCTTTACTATCAGAATATTGTATCTCAGAATATAAAAGATAATTCAGAAAATTACTTTTTTTTTCATTCATTTGCTCTCCTAAGTTTGGGTTTTGTTTGATTTTTTTTGTTTGTTTTTACATTTAATTACATATTCCCTTAAGGCAGATGGCAAGAAAAAAAAAATAAAATCAAGCTAACATGTTTCACTTCTGCCCTTTCTTTGGCCTAAAAGGAGTTATTGTGACTTAAAAAATGAAATCATGTTGTGATTTAATTAACAATTAAGACTTAATAAACCTATAAATCTGGTGTATCTAATATACAAGAGATTGATGATACCATTGTATGAAACATGATGATATAATAGAAAATATTCTCAGCATATCATACCTAGACTTGAATGTTAAATAGGAGACACTGGTGTTGCAAAAGCCATCTGTGGATGTGAGTGTTAACTCAGCAGCTCACTGAATTCTTGGGTGACATCCTGTTTAGAAACTGTCTTAACCAGTCTTAAACTTTAAAGTTTTATAGACGGAGCCAGCAAGATGATAGCTAAAGCAGTACGACTTAGGTATAGATGCCTTTGTCAAGTCTTTTTCTCTTTTGGCAATAATGATGTTTCCTACAAAAAACAGGCCTAGAAACACAAGGATGTTACTGTGCCCAAGAAAATGCAGATGCTGGATAAGAATCAGGCTTTTCTTTCCATCAGAATTTGACTCTAAAACTAACTCCTTACATCTGGTATCTACAGGCACAGAGCCTGTGCATTTATTCAAGACTCCCCTTACAGAAGAAAAAGAACCAAAGAAACAGTAAGAACATCAGTTATACTGTATTGTTCACATTTAAAAAACATGGAAGAAGGGACTTAGAGTCATCCAGAAGTCAATTATGATGCAAAAGCAAAGGAAACGTTGGCTACCTCCAATATAAAGAGGTGGTTTGGGGTACCTTTTGTTTTGGCTTGGGTGTTTCTTCTGACATTTATTTATGAGGGTTGGTGGTGAGTTACAGAATCAAAGCATATTCTGTTGCATACACATCTACTAGATACAACAAATATTTTTTCACAAATGCACATCTTCAGAGAATCCTTCTAGAGACATTTCACCACAAGACAATAAAAATTTCTGCAAGATGCATGATATCATAAAAACTTTGCAGGTAGTTAATGACTTCCAAGTTTTTTCACTTCTTAGAGTCTCAATTTTACCTTGCACACAAATTATGAAGGGAATGTAAGACTTACAAAGTCTCATGCTGTCACTCAGTGTCTCTGCAATACACAAGTTACTTCTTTCTCTAGCTTTCTAGCTCAAGCTCAGATATTTACATGAAAGCATTGAACACTTGGAGGTGGCCCAGGAAATACAGTCCCATTGCTTGGTCTTTCTCTGGCAAGTAAACCAACCACCCATGGAGAATCATCAGATGTCAAACATACGTGTGCTACTGTACTGTAAGCCCATTCATGAAATGGTGACCTGTGCAGGTAATCTTAAATACAAGGACTGAAGAAAAATGAGTCTATGTACTAATAGAAGCAACAAAAAAAAAAAAATTTCTCCAGAACCTCTTCCTTTTGCCACTCTATCAGTATTTGACAATATCTGGACAAATCAATTTCTATTTGTTACAAAACTAAATCCTTAGCAGAAGGGAAAGAAGAAGAAAAATGTCAAAGTAGTCAGTCTCAGACAGAATTTACATTGTGTCAGATAAAGTTCAGAAACACGTATATAAAGGAAAGAAGAGCAGTTCAGAGAAATAATGAGTGGTCTCCCAGAAAAAAAAATCTTAATGTTTAATCAAGGTTCAGCATATAGTAAGATTCCCTCAGAGACAACACTTTTTTTAAAGCATCTGTGGAAAAAAATCCCTTACTCACCTCATTTTTTGAAGAGAAATAATGACTTTCAGCATCTTTCTAGCCAGGTACAATGATTGTGAAAACATTACCAGCAACTCTTTCTAGCATCAGTAATGGAAAAAGATGGACTAGATGACTTCTAAAGGTCCCTTCCAACACAAACTATTCTATGACTCTGTGAAAAACTACAGTGGCAGACATTGCTTTTTTTTATAAATTTCTGCTGGGTTTTGTCTTTCTTTGCATTGTAGAACCAAACAGTCAAAAAGAATGTGCACACTCCATACTTTTGCAGCTGTGACCTCTCCCCGACTCAGCACTGTTTCAGAACCATAAAACTTTAAAGCGAGACTTGGCTGTAATGCTGGCATTTGTGCAGACGCAGCACAAGGTCATGAGTCAAGCAAAATGGCTGTCAGCATTATTCCCACCAAGATAATTAATTATTCAGGCTGTGATGGCTGCAGTAGAGCTGTGCTTTATCTTGTACATGGCCAGACTTTTCATGGCAAGGAGTAAGGAAATTCCCTTCATCTTTACAGCATGCAGAAAAAGGTCAGGCACAGTTCTAGGTCCTAGCCTTAGATCAGCACCAAAATTGCAGGCTTTCTGGAGAGTGCATGATTGTAAGGAAGATTAAGCATGTGCTGATTTGGGAAGGGCTTCTGGAAGTGATAAGCAGAGTAGACAGAAGGGAAAGGAATGTGTATGTCTTCTAAAGAATGGATATGCTTTGATTCAGTGCACCACCATATATTCCAATATTTTGCCTGTTTCCCTGTGAAACTCAAGAAAAGGAAGTCTGTGCCCCTTTGAGTGTCTAATTTAGCTGAAGACACAAAGTTAAGATGCTACAATTGGAAGAGGAGGAAAAAGATGTCATAAAAGAAACTTCATGACTATATGGCTGCATTGGCTAGTGTGGTGGTTTAAACCCAGCCACAGTCTCTCTCTTTCCCCCCTCCCTCCCGTCCCCCTCCCCCCCCCCCCAGCTCCCGGAGAGCTGGGGACTAAGGTATAACACAAATCACTACTGCTACTACTACTACTACTACTACTAATAATAATGATAAAAGAAATAACAAATGAAGAGAATACAATACCTCACCACCCGCCAACCGATAACTCACCCCACCCTGCCCAACCAACCACCAACCAATACCTCCTCCAACCCCCCCAGAGCACTAGCCCTTCCGCGTAACTCTCAGTTACATCCTGGGTATGATGTGCTATGGTATGGAATACCTCTTTGGCTAGTTTGGATCAGGTGTCCTGTCTCTGCTTCCTCCTGGCCTCCCCTCCTCCCTGGCAGAGCATAAGACTCAGAAAGCCTTTGGCCAGAGTAAACATTTGAGCAGTAACTAAAAACATTGGTGCTATCAGCACCGTTTCCAGGCTAAAAGTCAAAACACAGCACTGCACCAGCTACCAAGAAGGAGAAAAAATGACCACTACTGCTGAACCCAGAACAGCTAGTAAGGTATTCAGTTTCCTATCTAACCTAAATTGTAGACTGAGACTGAGATAACAGGTAAACAAGCAATAATAGATGCAGTAATAATTTAATCAGTTTCCATTAGTGAGAAATAACTTCATTTTATTTTGTGTTTATTTAGAACTGACAAATACAACAATAAAGTTTCTAGGAAAACTTCATTTGAACTCTTGGCATTTCTTCAGAACTTTTTTTAATGACAAAATCTAGCCTTTTTTTTTTTCTAGTGCTACCTCTAATTAACAATCAAAATTACATTTTAAATGAGAAATCACTTTTTCATAAAAAAGTTATTGGGAAAAATTATCATTATGTCAAGTAGGGCTAGAGTGCAGGATTTCTATTTTCAAAATTTGGACTTTAAACCATGACACTGTTGAAATGTAAAAATGAGATGTGACTTTTGAAAAATGCAGTACAAACATCTGTGTTGGATGTCAGTAAGTACAGAAAATCAACCACTTTTTGCACTACTGCATCAGCTGCAAGTAGCATGGTCCAGATGCTAGAGTGTAGGCTGGATATAATCTATGGGTTGGAGATAGTTCTACCTTTGCCTCTGCATCCTGAGATAGTGTGCTGACGTCCTTACAAGTCTAAACATACAACCAACAGAAGCTGTTCTGCCAGTGTGTCAAGTGGGAGGATTTACACAGCTGGGATCTGAACCTGTCGATTAGACCATGCTGACTAAAGCACAGCATCTGTTCACTCCTTATGAATTTTTAACACAGTGACTCTACATTAACATTTAATTAGAGCTTGATTATATTTACTAGACTTCAGGGTAAACCTTCTAAGCAATGAAAAGTTAGTGTTTAATAATAAGTACATGGAAAAATAAACCTGCTTCTTTAATACAATTTTGTCTTATTATTTCTTTGACTTTTCCCAGAATGCGATTTCTTACCGAAGAGAAAGGAGGAGTTTGCACCCTGTAAGGCTACATACATCAGCCCCAAATTGTCAGACATAAATGCAGAGTGGAGGAGTGAACTTCCAGAAGAGGAAGAATTGAGTCCTTCTATAAATGATTTGTAATAGTCATGTATTTCAGCAGTAAAACAAGTCTTTCTATTTTATCTGATCTCAGACCTTTATGTATGAACTTTGATCTCTCTTCACTAGACCTCTCCTGGACTTTCTGTTCTGGGTGTTTTTTTGATTTTTGGGTGGGTGGTTTTGGTTAATTGTTTTTATTTTTAAACTCTTAGTATCTATTTTTAATTTATTCAAATCCTGCATATGAAAGGTACAGCTTCCTTTACTGCTGTTATTTTTGGCATAATAAAATTATGCGGATGGAATCAAAATTATGGGACCCAAAGGTCAATTTATGTTGGGATTGACCTCAGGAGGTCTGTGATCCAAATTCTTGTTCACAGCAGGGTCAGCTATGAGGTGAGAACAGGTTGCTCAGGGTTTTGTCCTGTTGGGTCTTGAAAACCTCCAAGCATGTGTATTTTTCACCTTGGAAAATCTGTTCCTTTGCATGACTGGTTTGGTTCTTTTTTTCTTTCCATTTTTTTTTTTCCTTTCCTCTCCTCCTTTGTTTCAATTCATTATCCTCTATCTCCCTACCACACACTGCAGTGAAGAGCTGCCTTAATCTTTTAGACACTTTCCTCACAGGTATTGAAGGCTGCTGTTGGAGATCCTGAGCTGACACAGTTTATCAATGTCTTTCCTGCATTAGAAAGCAAAAAAAAAAAAAAAAAAAAGATATGGTATTCTAGATGTGGCCTAACAAGAAGTGTGTAAATTCTTACAATTGCTTCCCTCACTCTACTGGTCATGCTATCACTTGCATTCTGGCATTTCACAGAATGCATGCAGCTTTTTTTTTCTCTTCAAAGCTGTGTTTTGACAGAATACAAATTTGGTGTGGTTGGATGCTGGCATGCAGCCACATGACTTAGGAGGTACTGCACTGTCTATCACAGTAGGAGGAGCATTGGGGGATGGCACTTGGTACTGCTGCACACTGGTCAGGGGCTCTGGGCTGTATGCTCATTATTAGGAGATGTGACAGGCTGCTTCCCAGAGTAGTAGTTCTGTTTGGCAGGTACAGAAGCTAAACATGATTTACCCTCCCTGTTTAGTTACTGGAGAAAAGCAGAGATAAACAATAACTCAAGTAGCACAATGTTTCCTGTTGGAAGATACTCTGGATAAGTGAGTAAATGCTGTTTTGGATGCTCTGGATTCTGCCAAAGGAGAGTCCTATAAAGCCCAGCTGCAGGTCAGTACATTGCAGTCAGCTTTGCTGCCCTGTAGTCTCACTAGCAATTCAAATTACACAGTGTGTTGCAGTTTTTATCTGTGTGAAATATTTCAGTTCTTGATTATCCTCTACAAGCAAGCCCAACAAAGATGCTGAGATTGCTTGTGTGGGAGTCCAAGAGCTGTTCCTCACTTCCTCAGCTGCAGAAAGAACCTGCCTCTATGGCTCCCACTGTCTTTTTCTTTTTTGATTCCCCATCTTGTCTGACCCCCTCTGGACCACAGCTCAGCACCATCTGTTCATCCTCAGCATTCATTTAAAAGCAGGCAACAAAGATGACCAACTCAGAACTGATATAGAAGCCTGTATTCCCAGCAGAAAGAGAAGTTGTCGCATTAATCATAAGAACAAGAAACAGTGTAAAAGTGCTAGCAGTGGGAAAGAGGCAATCACGTGAACATTGTAACCAGGTAGATAGGGCAAGAAAGGGCACTTCTTATTGACTCCTATGTCTGATTTGCACTCAAACTGATCTGTAAACCTGAACATTATACAGGTAGGGTAATGAAGCCCACTGACCTTTGCATTATTGTGAGATAATGAACTACTTTCAGATTTCATCATTTCCTATGGAACCACTGAAGTTCCCGCAGATCAGGTCTGAGTCTAAGGGTGTGCAAAATCTCATTCTGTATTGCATTGTTTGGAGAGGCAGTGTGACACCACAAGAAGAGTGTCACTAATTCACATCTGATGCACATTATTTGTCTGGTAGAAATCTCTTTTATTATAGGTACTCTGGATGGGGAAAAATGGCATTTCCTCTACCTACAGCAAGCTACTCTTTCATACGACAATAATGCTAAATTTTCCAGAAGGCATGCTTCATGATTCTATAAGATTTTATTTTTTTTTTAATTCACCTGAATTTGATATAAAAAAAATCCAGAACTACTGCAAATTAGGAACTCTTTATTTTTTTTTTGTTGTTGCTTGGTGTTTTTTTCTTTTTTTTTTTTCAAAGTACAAAGTCCATTTTTGTAAAATATCAAAATTACAATTTTTATTATGATAATACGAAGAAGTGTCAGCCAGTAATCTGGACTCCACAATAAATCCCTGTAGATACACACTGTAAATGCCCCTCTAGGTATACATGCACAGATGCATGGTGTTAGCAACTGGATTAAGAACTAATGCAGCCTAGTTTACATGGTGAGAAAGCTTTGAACACCCTGATATTCAACATTCTTCTAAATAACACTCACTTTCTTATGATCTTTTCTCTTTCCTTAAAAAAGAGGTCAACCCAAATCCTTGACTGTGATACTTTGCAATTAACCCCTGCAAGCCTCAAGATACTAACTACACAGAATTTAACTGTAAGAATGCGATGAAATGGGACTATCTGAATGACATTGCTATTGATCTTGTTAAGGTCTGGGGCATACGGAAACCCAGTGAAACTATGTTTATAAGGTTAATAAAAAATGCCCCATCTCACTTCTACCAGCCTGATGTCTGAAAACTTACTAAATTTTGCATCTTCCACATCTCTGTATGATAAAGAGGTGAGCTACTGAACAGATGGTGGATAAATGACTCTCACTTTTGCTGCTTTCACACTTCCCAGAAGCAAAGCTGGCAAATTGTATTTGGAGCCTGGAATGTGATTTCTTTATTTAAACTACATGCTTAGCACTAACAAGGGAGCACTCAGGAACATTAATTCAAACATGCAGAGTGTCTCACTCTGGGAGCTGTGCAGCCTTTTTAGAATTTATTTTTTCCAGAAAATAATCTTAATTGTATCTGTGTGCTGAAAACATACTGTTTCTTTATTCTAGTGTCAAAATTACCAAAGTCACTGTATGTATACATATATACACATATGTGCATAAATAAATAGATGTATATATTCATTATGTATATAGCAGATAATTCTTGAGAGAAATGACATTCCTATGCATGAGAATGTAGTCCAAAGGGCTGCAATGCATTAGTCAGAACAAATAACCTAATCCATCAGCGAAATGCATTAAAACTTTTTCCTCTGTCTTTATTAAAATGTCCTGTTTCATACTGTACATATTGCAATTCCTCCATCCACAGTGAATTCAGTATTCTACCCCTTCAAACCATTAGCTTAATAATGTTATGTACTGCCTCATTCCTTTTTACAATGCTGCTGGTTTTATGTTGTTTCATTCCACTTTCTCCCCAGTCGCATTCTTCAATGCACATTGCCCTGTCACTGAAACCTACTGAATTCATCACTTGTCTAATGTTTTCTAGATCCTATCTACTACGGAGAGCATTTCTTCATCTTTGCTGCATTCATTGCCAGCTGAGATAATTGTTTAGATTTCAAAAGCACTTGGTGTCATGTAAGGCAAAGAACTGAATTAGGAAGAAATGCAGCAAAACAAAACAGAAATTGTGAATGTTGGCTGGGCTTGTCAGTGTTCTCAGAAGGTAGGTACTGTAAGGTGCTGAATGTCTGACTGACATGTATTCTCCATTCTTTTCAAACACACAGATACTCTTGGGTACAATTTCAAAAGTCTGGGTACAGAAACTTTGCTAGAACATTTTGTTGCCATCAAGGCTTAGGATCTTAAAAGAGCTGTGAAATTAGAATGACACACAGATTACTAATTAATCAAAACAGATCTCTGTGACCATGACTTTTTTTTTGTTCTTAAGGGAACTAATGCTACTTCACAAGTGATAGAGACAGATTCTGTCTTTTGAGTCTCCTTTTCTACTACACCACCACATATAGTGATTGAAATTCAGACTCCTCAAAACAGACTATATTCAGGTTTCTTCATGATAGCCATCATTCAAAGTAAGCTTGTTTTCTTGGTCTTATATATATATATATATAAACCATAATGTATTATTAAAACATAAATGAATAATTAAATAATAAAACAATAAAATAATTATAAAAAAACCCTAAAACATAAAAAAAAAACAAAACAAAACACATCTTCCTAGCAACTTGCCGTTACATGAAGTAAATAAAGCATTTGCAGCTGCTGGATGCATATACCTGGGAAATATAATAATATCAAGAGTATGGGAAAAATTGCATGTGCTCTCTCCTAAGCAAGAAAAAAAGTAAGATCATCATCAGTGACTTGGCTACAGGGATGATCAATTACAGTCCAGGGGTGGAGGAAGATAAAATTTCAAAGCCAAAGCAGCAGGAAAGCAGTATTTTCCACAGTCCAGCTATTCCCAAATAAATACTCTTTCTGCTCTTCCACTCACCTTCCTTAAGGTCACTATGACAGTTATTTTTCCCATCTTTCTTGAAGCCTGGCAGAGTGCTGCAGTTGAATGCTGTCATACAACCAAGTATTGTTTTACTACATTTCTTGCTGTCAGTGCTACATAATGAAAGATGGATAATAACCATCCTGTTTTCATCTTTTTTTTTTCCCTCCACAATCCCCCACTCCCAGTTTACTTACCAAGGCATTGGATCAGACTTTAAGATGACATATAACAAAGTAAATCTGCTGCTTTTAACTATTACACAACAAAATCTCTTATGTGACTTCTTATTAATCAGCTCTAGCAGACAAGTACAGTTATAGGACAGATGTAGTATAGGAGTGTTCGTTGCACTGACTGGAGATTACATTCAGTCTGCAGCTCAACAAATAGAAGTTGTTAAGAGCACATTAAGAGCTGATGTGAAAAAGCTCTTAAATGGAGAACTTGGAAAATAGCTGAAAACTCTGAATCCACAAGGTAATTAACTATTAGGTTTCCTCCTGTTGTGTGTAAGTGCTACCTAGAACTCTGCATTTTTAGTGTATAAAGGGAGGAGGGCTGAATATTGTATTTAGGAAATACCTTTATGTGAAGTGGACCTTAAAAGTAAGATTTTTATTCTTTTTGTATGGTTTGATGCTTCAAAATATTCCACACATGCTGCACATAAAGATTGATGGTGATATTCTCAATTCTGAGAAAATAGTTTGTACTCTAATAAACACTGCAAAGAGTTATCCTGGAACAGAAAAATATGTAGCTATTAGTTTTCAGCAGGATGTACAAGTTCAGCAATATTGATTCTGGCATTTGAGAAAGCTGTAGTTTGTTAAATTTTATTTTATTTCCCCCTCCCCCCAAGAATGCTTCTTTTCTTGTACTGACATTTTACAAAGGACCTTCTCTCACTAATTGTAAAATGGTACCTCTTCAAGGCACAATGACATCTGGAAGGAATTCACCATGCTTCCTTCCATCCCTCTTGTCTTCCCTCCTTCTCCTCAACTGACTTCTGAGATCACTGCCAGGATAAGGGGTTAAACTCCTTTGAGTAATATCACCCCACAACACTGTTCATAATAGTTTAGAAAGGATGAAGGCTCTGATACTCCTACCATGCTTCCAATAGCCATCCTGGCCAATTTCTTTGGATGTTTCATTTCAATTACATTTGTGTGGGCAGCTGTAATAATACCACAGATAGAATTAGCAATGGATTCTCCTAGAGTATAAATGAGCTATACCTTCATTGCTTCCATTAATCAGAGTTAGATTTATAGAAGTTTTAAAGAAAAGAGGAAATATGTACTAAAAAAATATTAGTCTAAAAGACACAACATGCAAAGGAACAAGTGAAGAGAGACAATAAAATATGCAGATGTTTAGAGACTGAGACATTATAGTGAGGATTACAAAGAGGATTATTGCAAAATTTTCAATATTTTACCTATGGAGCCAAGAAGATTCTGTTGCTTAATGTACACAGTTCAAAAAAGTGAAGCAGAACTGCCGTCATTACTTGTAGTGCAGGTCACTCTTTTGAGCAAGTTTCCTTGCATTAAACATACAGGTTTGCAAATATGACTTCAATAGCATATATGAAAATAATGCTGCATAGAAGAGAATGATATTATTAAAACCATGTAAGAACATAGTAAGAGTTGATGAATTTCACCGACAGTACATTAGATTTGATTTTCAAGTGTAATACCATTTAAAAGCCTGTGATTTTGTATACAAGGTAGAGTTATTTCACAGCCTGATTGTCCAAGAAAAGTTATTACACTGGTGCAGTCTGGCTAACTAATCAAGCATCTGAGAAGCACATGTAGAAAGGGAGAGAAGACCATGTAAGTTGTTGAAAAAATATGTTATTATAGGGCTGGAATGAAATATAGCAAAGTAAAATCTGACCTACATTACAAAATAGGTCTAGTATGGCTAAGGATGCATAATGAAAACAGTAACAGGTCAGGTGAATAATGTAAGAATAGACTGGGCATCACACTTAAAAATAGTACATCTATGATGTTGCTTTGACAGAGGAGTGGACAAACACCTTAGTAGGTCTCTTCCATTACTAGTTCTTTTCATTCTATGCTTTTTGTAAACCAATATTAAGTACCTCTAAAAGGCACTAGAAAGATTAGACCTCCATTCACTTCTTGTTCTAAAAGCTAGTCTTCGATCACAGAGTAGTGAGATACCATGTCTGTTAGCTACTGTTGTTTATTCTGGAACGAAAGAATATTTAAGGACAATGGATAAAATAACAATTTCTAATCAATCAGTGTGAATTACTCCAGGAGTTTATGCTGACTCACTAACATCCTGTCACTTATGATGAGTAATGTTTCAGAAACAATTACGGTGACTGAGTTATCATTTCATTAAGAAGTGTCAAATGAAAAATGAAATCTCTATCCAGGCTTCAGGGAGAGTTAAAGAAGAAAACTTGGGCTTAATTCTTCAGCAAAATTATAGCTGTCTCAAGATTCTATTTAGGCTGTGCTCTTTAAATCATTGTATAAAATCACATAAAGGAACTCCAAAAAATGAGTGGTATATTTCAAGATCAACTCAGAAAAAATAAAAATAGAAATATTTAGAACCTTTCACAACATTTCTTCCAAGAGTCAAACTAATTAAGTACCTCTGATATCCTAAAATAAAGGTTAGGAGAATATATTTCTCTGTGTTTTGCAACATCTCAAAATTTATTCTCTTGATCACCCAACCTTGCAGTTTCTGTAAAATCTGTAAAATTTATAATTTTTTAAATTTACTTGCTTGTGTTAGAATGTATAAAAAATTGAAACAGATTAATAGTTAGTTTTATGTTGGGAAAACAATCAGGCATGTTGTGATTTATCATTAACTACATGGGATTTTTTTTTTCTGGATATATTATCAATTAATGTGATAAGTTATTTGATATATTTGTTATTTGATATATTTCTTTCAATCTTCCAACACAGACATTTGAAAACACAGTGGGTTTATTTTTTGAGTTTTAAATATCCACTTCTGTTTGTCTTTCTGTTTCTGAGTGTGAAGACAAACATAGGTGATATGTTGATATTCTTTTGATTAATGAGAAATAATTATATCTTTGATCCCCGAGGCAGAAGCTGACTTTAGTACAAGTTCTATAAAAGCAATGAAACAAAGTGTAACTTCGGTGTCCAAGTACCACTCCAAATTTTAACAAAGATCATCACAGTCTGTTTTTCCATTTCTTTCTGTATTGGAAATAAACTGGAGAAGATGATTGAAATCAAGAAAAAATTACTTTGGAGAGAATTTCAAATCTGCAGTGTGTTTTTGTGTAAGTTACAGTTCAACAGTCTTATCAAGAAATATGAAGTATATATCGATACCAATACAACTACAAGAATATTTTCTTTTTATAATAAAATAAAATAAAATAAAATAAAATAAAATAAATAAAAGGAAAGTTTGCACCTTACTCCCTTGGGAAGTGAGTAGGAAAAGTAAGAAATAGCTTCCTTTCAGGTTCACACACTATTATTGCATGAAGAAAGATGTTACCTACATTCACTGATAATAAAAAAAATAAAAACATAGGAGCTTGACATCTGACTATTGCTCCTAAATAGAGTAAATTTAGGGGTAAGGAGGCACAGTCATTACTCACAAAACAGAAGCTCAGCCATTTTCAGGAAAAAAATCTCTTAAGAAGTTATAAAAAGACCTTAGATCCTTCTAGAAGTGAAAGAAATCCAGGGAAGGATGTAATTTATTTTTAGATTTCCAAGCCGAGTTGAAAACCCCCGAGGGAGTGAGAACCAAAGTAATAATCACTGCTAAAGGATTTAAATTATTATTATTTTTTTAATCTTGCTCTAGGAAGGAAAGGGAAGAACCCCCTGAAATTTGCAGAACTCTTTCTGACGTGATGCAGGATTGAACTGGGCTATTTCAGTAGAGTGAAATATTGGGTCATTAGGCTTTGGATAAAATCAAGAGAAGAATCATTGCATTTCCTGATATTCTGTTCTCTGCCTGTTTGGAAAATATTCTCTGTGCTTCCTCAGCTTTGATGCAGCAGTATCCCTGGAATTTCTGAACCTGTTTTTTCTCCTTTCTGCATCCTGAATATCTGTGGAAACTATCAAGACCCTTTACCCTTCATGAATGAAATATTGCTGGTATTTAAACTAACAATTGGTTCAGCTGCAAGCTGGTGTAAAAAAAAAAAAAATATATATATATATATATATATTTCAATGAAATCTGATTATAAGGTATTTACTAATATATTATTAATGGGAAACTGAATGGCTTCAATAATAATTCTTAGTATTCATCTTCGCTACAAGGGTAAAATAGACAGGTCCCCATTTATCTGGGTTATTTTAAATGAGCTACACAAAAGAGCTAAGTGAGCCCCTTATTTCCCTCACATCATCCCACAGCTAGAAAATATGATGTGACAGGGATTTTTCTAGACTTATATCATATGAAGAACAGCCATGAAGTAGATATAAAAATGCCTTTCTTTAATGTCTTCCAATTGTTTCACTGAATTTATATTGCTTTGGTACATTAATAATCAGTCTTTCAGAATTCATTGATATATGAGCTAGCTGTCTCTGGGAGAAATCACCTGTATATCAAACTTGCAAGTATGTTAGCCTGTAGTAATATTTGTGTGCTTCACTTGGAAAACTAGTCTTATTATCTGATGTATTTATCATCTAATTTGTTAGATCATATTGTAATCCTGGATATGAACTAAATCAACAGTGTTATTACTTCTATTATTGCATGAGGTGAGCAGGATAGAATAAGCAGGTTTCCCAGGCTGACTAAAAGTTTTGACACCTGAGAGACTGTCAATACCTGACCAGCTAGACTTTTGCTCCTTTACAATAGCTTTTTGTTTAGTGTTTGACTATGCCACAGATACACTAATTTTTTAAAGTAATACAAATGATGGAATAAATTGCAGCAAATTTTTAGGCTAGATTTTTTTCTTTGTGCTGAACAAAAACTCCACTAGAGGCTGCACTAGAAGCCAGAATCCTATGCTGTGAGGTCCTCTACCAACTGAATTTTGTTGACACTGCAATTGCATGTCCATGTGGATTTCTAGGAGGACTAGAGTGGTTTAGGATACCTAATATTAGTTGCACTCGATGATCTGATGGGTCACTATGCAACTGCATAGACTTTCAAATCATACTTTAATCCAGCTTTGGCTTTATGCTTTATCATATATTTTATCTTTTGATAATAGTGGTGTCAATTGGGAATGAGAAAAAAAAATAATAGGCTAGTCTATGGGAAAAGATTTTGATCATAAAACTTCAGTCTTTTGAGAAGATATCCGAAGACGTTTAACCCCTTTGAAGACCTGTCTTTAAAGAAGCAAATTAAGTACTATTATTTTATTTTTCCAGATTGGAAACTCAAGCACAAAGAGAAGATACACACTTAGAGGATCACACGGAAAAGTATAAACACGCTTCTAGGTCATAAAGCATTAAGGACAAGGCAGGTTGTTCTGCAATCAGTTAAGATTTATCAATAGTTCTCTGCATGAATATTTCATTTCTCTGACTGATCCTGCAAAGGTCTCTTCAAAACTGGTGAGTCTGATCTGAGCCTACCCAGTGACATTGGAGCAGGTGAAGATAAAGGGCCTGATTTCACTAGGAATTGTAGTGATAGGACAAGGGGTAACAGGTTAAAACTTAAAGAGGGGAAATTCAGATTAGATATAAAGATGAAGTTCTTTATTGTAAGGGTGTTGAGGCACTGGAGTAGGTTGCCCAAGGAAGCTGTGAATGTGCCATCCCTGGTGGTGTTCAAGGCCAGGTTGGACAGAGCCTTGGGTGACGTGGTGAAATGTGTGGTGTCCCAGCCCATGGCAGGGGCTTTGGAACTAGATGATCTTAAGGTCCTTTCCAACCCTAACTATTCTATGATTATATGATTTCAGGGGCTCCAAGAGTGTCTTACAGCTATTCAGTGAAGTGCCATCACTGGGATTAACAGAAGAACCTGCAACATGCCAGTGTGTCTGAGGAGGCTCTGTGCTGACAACTTCTGTTTGTTGAGAATGTCAGTATATTTTAATTAAAAAATAAAGTTTACTGCAAGTCAATAAACTTGCTGTTTGTCCCACTGTAGTAATTAATATACAAAGTTTCAAAATTCAATAAAATCTTGTTTTGGAGAAGAGAAAATGAGCTGGCTGGCAGATCCGTAAAGTGAATGCCAGACTTTCAGTCGTACCAGGAACAGTAAGTAAATCTCTAAGCACAGTTTTTCAGCCTGAATATAAACAAACAAACACATAAATGAAATAACAAGAAGACTATTATCAGTTTTGCTAGAAAAGGTTGAAGTCTTCCAAATGAAAAGTACTGATACATCAAGGACAAAAAAAGCAGACTGCCTTGCAAACCATGTGGATTTCCATGGGAGGTGATTTGTGTATACCCTGGGGGATCTACAACACATTAAAAGAATGCATTTGATCCTTGTATTCTAAATAGATGTTTCTGTTGCTAGGTGATGTAATATCCTTGTAACTCTATGAACTCCAAGGACAATGACATTTTTGTTGTCAGCAGCAAGCTGCTGCAAAAGTGAAATAGAAGAGTTACTTTAGTTGATGTTTGTTTTACTAAACCTTTCAGATCAATATATTTGCATTAATTTATTATATTTTCAATACTATTTTTCTCCTAAAAGCATAGCTATACTGTTTTCACTGTTGAAACATTAGGTTTATCAAATGGCCTTTGGAAAAATTTGGCATTTAGTTTTTGCCCAAATTCTCTCTTTAATCCCATACTGGGGGGGAAACAGGCTCTTGAGATATAGAAATGGCACTGGGAGGAGTTATTTAGCTCTTGACTGTGCAGTGAACCATCCACTGTGGTACTTCAAAGGTCCTGATTATCCTCCTGTGTGTGCTTGGAAGTGGAAGGATGTGGAAGGAAGAAGATGCTAGAGATAAAATGATAGCAACAGAAAAATTATGTTGGCAAGAGATTCAAATTTAGTTTGAATTTCTCTAACAACTGAATAAAAAAATTAGCTTTGAACATATCATTTCACAGGAAGAGAGACAAAAAAAATCCACAAAACTGTTGCTACTGGAGATATCAAGATCAAAACTCGTTATCACAAGTGGACAGCATGTTGAGGAAAATTTTACCTTTTTATTGTTATTTTTTGTAGTATTAAAAACAAATAGAATATTATTGCAAGAGAACCTGGTGCAATTCAAGTATGCAGGAATATATTTTTTTGTAGATATTTACTTCATTTTCATCTGAATTGTGGTGATTAAAAGACTTTGAAATCCCTCAGCAAAAGTTTCTGACATTTCTGCATGTTGCTTTGAGTCTGAGCAGTATTTAAGTGGAGAAGAGAAGAAAAACAAAGAGGAAGGATGGAGAATTCCCTTTTTTCCCCCTTAATCTTTAGAAAATTTCTGATGGTTTTGATCAATATTTCAAGACTTTTCTATCTTACTACACCAGTTTGTTGTCCTTAATGAAGGAAAAAATCCAGATTGAGACATTGTCTTTCATGTCACAGAATCCTCAAGTGAAATATAGTGTCTCAAGCAAATGGTTCAGTCACAGAATCATAGAATAGTTAGGGTTGGAAAGGACCTTAAGATCATCTAGTTCCAATCCCCCTGCCATGGGCAGGGACACCTCACACTAAACCATGCCACACAAGGTTTGTCCAACCTGGCCTTGAACACTGCCAGGAATGGAGCATTCACAACGTCCTTAGACAACCCATTCCGGTGCCTCACCATCCTAACAGTAAAGAACTTCTTCCTTATATCCAGTCTAAACTTTCTCTGTTTAAGTTTGAACCTGTCATGTTTAAATTATCTGGTCTATGGTAGCTTATAGAGAACAAAGAGAAAATATCAATGAGGCTCAGAATTTTTTTCAGTTAGAGCTCATTTCTCCGTGTTGCAAATGGCACCCAGTGCTCTAATATCAGGGCTGCTGACTCCATTTTTAAAATGTTACCCTAATGTATAGATTATTTTAAGAGTGTATGACTGCTACCAATAATTGTTATTTTATAATATACGTGAACTTGTTTCTAGTTGCTTGCAAATCATAATATGTTGAAATAGGTTGCCTGTTTGGATCAGTAACATTTTTTTCATAATCGATAAAAATGTAAAAGCCTAAAGTTCTCTTTGATCCTTGTATTCTAAATAGATGTTGGATACCAAGATACCAACATACCAAAACACCAATATCGTGTTCTCTTTAAATAATAATTGCAGCATATTAGATTTCCTCAGTTTACTTTCTGTATTTCTTCTGAAACAACAGGTATCACACTTCCACAGATGTCTTTAAAACAAGTGTCATGTGTGAAGGACTGTATTCAAGACTCTTCAACAAGGGGAAAGTACAGTTTAAAAAAAATCCAGATTTCTTACAGACATTACATTCTGATCCAAGACATGAGCATGACACCTTTCTGCACAGTCTTGCTATTTGGCATGGCAAAACTAGAAGCTTCAAACCCATGGCACTCTGTTAGAATGATAATAGAAAAGAAAGTAGCAATGCTAATACTAAAATTAAGTAGAATATGAAATAATTGTGTAAAATTAAACAACTGAGTAAGGCCTGTCAGCATGCTGGAAACCAACTGGGTGACAACAGCTTTTGCCATGTGTGGTAGATAGCATGATTGTTTAATGGATTTGTTTACAGTTTATTGTGGCTTCCTGCACAACATTGCCAACTGCATTCTGGTCCAATTACACCCTCTTGGGATAAATGCTTCTTTCTGGAGAACAAGGGAGCCTGCTCCATTTTGGAGAAATGTCTGGGATGTGAGAAGGCAGGCAGAGAAGGATTAACATGTAAAGCTCAGAGACTGCAGGACTGGAAATAGAGAGGTGGTGAGAGGCATAAGGGATGTATTAGCTCCAGAAACTGTCTTTCTAGCAGTCTTTACGGGTGGCAGAAATAATGAGACTTTTCTACGAGGTCAGCAGAGCCCTTCTGCAGGGCACAGTGTAAAGCTGAATTCAGGCAACAACTAAATACTGCTTGACAGAAAAATAAATCTGGAGAAAAGGAATCCTGCTGCAGAAGACTCTAACTGTGGGTAGGAAGGCAGGATTTATTTTCCAATATATTTTTTTAATTATTATTAATGTGTGTCATATATTGCTGCTTACTTAAATTTTGGATTAAAAGTTAGCTTGCTTCAATTAATAATAAAACCTAATTTTAGAGACTTCTGGAGAGAGACTCTTGAGTATCCAGAAGACTCCCAAAAACATCTGAGTGAACTGTAGCTTGTATCTGTCACACAGTCCATTCCATAGTGACATTCCATACCGTGAAACAAGTCTGATGAAATATGTCCTCTTCTGCATGATTACTTTGAAGTTTGCTAATCTCTTTCAGATACAGCAAACCACAGGCTTTTTTATGAAACATTGTTTTTTGTATTTTTTGCCATGTGAAGATTTGTTTTTATCCATCCTTTTTACCAGAGGAGTCCGATGGTAGAAGGAATTTGCTGGAGAACAGAAAAAACTTTACATAGGTAGCTCTCCTGTTCTAATAACAAAGGTGCTGCATCTACATCTCTCAGATAATCATAGAATCATAGAATAGTTAGGGTTGGAAAGGACCTTAAGATCATCTAGTTCCAACCTTCCTGCCATGGGCAGGGACACCTCACAATAAACCATGCCACACAAGGTTTGTGCAACCTGGCCTTGAACACTGCCAGGGATGGAGCACGCACAACCTCCCTGGGCAACCCATTCCAGTACCTCACTACCCTAACAGAAAATAATTTCTTCCTTATATCCAATCTAAACCTCCCCTGTTTAAGTTTTAACTTGTTACCCCTTGTCCTATCACTACAGTCCCTAATGAAGAGTCCCTCACCAGCATCCCTATAGGGCCTCTTCAGATACTGGAAGGCTCCATGACCTCTATGAGGTCTCCACACAGCCTTCTTTTCAACAGGCTGAGCAACCCCAACTTTCTCAGCCTGTCTTCATACGGGAGGTGTTGCAGTCCCCTGATTATCCTTGTGGCCCTCCTCTGGACATGTTCTAACAGTTCCACATCCTTTTTATGTTGAGGACACCAGAACTGCACACAATACTCGAAGTGAGGTCTCACGAGAGCAGAGTAGAGGGGCAGGATCACCTCCTTTGACCTGCTGGTCATGCTCCTTTTGATGCAGCCCAGGATACAGTTGGCTTTCTGGGCTGTAAGCGCACACTGAAGCTGGCTCATGTTCATTTTTTCATTGACCAACACCCCCAAGTTCTTCTCCACAAGGCTGCTCTGAATCTCTTCTCTGCTCAGCCTGTAGCTGTGCCTGGGATTGCTCTGACCCAGGGGTAGGACCTTGCATTTGTCATGGTTAAACTTCATGAGGTTGGCACTATCCCACCTCACAAATGATCTGAACAAACATATAACCTTTATTCAGTCATCCCTTAATGAAGTAATCTATTTTCTAATTTCTTAGATTTCTATTGGCAAGGTTCCACACTTTACAAAGACAGTAATGGACTGATACCATATCTGTTATCAGTCCTGAATATCAGAAATTACTGTTTATGGCATGAAATGCTGGAGGAGAAGATATTCCAATTATTTTTCCAGGTTTTGGCAGTTAATGTTCTGAATAGCTTAAATGAGGCCAGCTCCCATTAAATGGCTACAAAAGGCTACATTCTGTGGCAGCAGGAAATACTTCTGTGGGCTATCAAGGAAAAAGAATGCCCACTCTACTGAAAACAAGGGACAAAGACCAAAGTCCCCTAACTCCCCCTGGCTGGAAAGTCACTAGGTGCTTGGGATTTTGTCACAAAAAAGAACGCATTTGTTTTGGCTTACTGAGCTCAAGCAGACTGCAAGCTTCACCTCTAATTTTGGGTGTATTATCAAGGTTGCAAAGAGAGCTTGGCTTAACAGCCCAGCATATCTGGTTGCAACATATTCAATCACCCTCAGATTCTCAAGTGTTTGTTCAGTGGTTTGCTTGTTCTGTTTTGTTTTGGTTTTATGTGGGTTTTTTTCTTTGTTTGTTTGGTTTGGTTGTTTTTTTTTCAGATTTTGTGTGTGGGTTTTTTATTTTTTTTGTGTGTGTTTTTATTTGGTTTTTTTTTTTATATTTTAAAAAAAATGTAAAAAAAAAACCAAACAAAAAACACAAAACAAAACACCACCAGAAATACAAACCTTTCACAGCTTAATACTACAGGGATTCTGATGGTCAGTCCCTCAGATGTATGATAGATTTTGCATAGTATTTTTAACACTGCTATTAACTTTATAGCTTATCAGCACTACAAATTGTTTCTGTGCAAAACCCTGCCTTGGAGATAAACACCAAACAGGTTGGTTTATTTGGTTTCGTGAAGTGAAGATTGTGTGTTTCCTTTCAGCCTTCAGGGCCTTTGGATTTTCACTCCAGTAGTTCAGGCTCATCTTCTGAACCATCAAGTTCTTGAGCCAGCACCCTACATCCCACAGCCTTTGTTATCTGACTTTTCTGTCAGTCCTGAAACTTTTCTTTCATTCCAGTAATTTGTCTTTCGGTTCTCTCTTCCTCCTCTTCAAGTATAAGAAGTTATAACTCATGTCAAGCTGTTACATAATACTGGAGACTCCCAGATTTCCCTTGTTCTGTACAAAATGTGTCCTTCTCTTTGAAGTTCAGATTGCAAAATGATTGTCAGCACTTTTGGTATGTACAAGTTGAGACTTTTGCTCTGACTTCCTGACACTTCCACCTGTAGTTTCTTATAAAATGTAGTGAAAGTTGTTTTTCCAGAATCTTGGGAAGAAGGACAATATGCTATTACATCTCCTGGGGGTTTTATTATGTTTTGATTAATGATAATCACTCCCTATTAAGGGCATATGTCATTCAGTATCTCTTCACAGCATCTAGAATTATTGGACTATTTTTAGAAGCTTGTAAAGGTTCAGATTTCAGTTTCACATGTTTTGGCCTTCATGTACTACTTTCTTATATATCTTTCATTATATTTTCTTGTAAATTTCTGTGGAGTTCTGTGTTTTAAAAGAGAGTCAGCTTTTACGTTTTCCAACAGATGAGGCATAACAGCACCCATTGCCATTGAAAAAAAAAAGAAGAAAGAAAAAATCAAGGTCATGGAATCATGGAATCATAGAATAGTTAGGGTTGGAAAGGACCTTAAGGTCCCTTCTCCCTTTCTTTTACACAGCAGCTGCAATGGATATCGAACATATTATGATTTTCAAAAATATTTTGTCTTTATTCTTCATTAAATTAAGTACTTTGCTTCCTTTTTTCTTGACAAGATTGATTATTTTTGGTGTTCTTTGGGTCATTAATAATTCAATTATGAAATATGCTATTGTAGATGAATGTGGGAAACAATAAGAGTACTTACTCACTTGAAAAACCTCCAGACTTAACCTTAGGCTATTCAATGTACATCAGTTATGTTGTGAGTAGAAACACAGAAGGCACACTTTGATTCATGACATTCTATCTCTTTCCTTCCTAATGTTTTCTACAGATCTGTTTTTGACAGAAGAGAGTATGTAGTCTTGGATGATGCTGAATCCTGCTGCCTTGTTTTTCGATCTCTTTTGTCCTGGTGTTTGCATTAGACCTGTGTTACAGAACCAATGAGTTTTAAATACCTTTGCCTGACCAATTTTTATTAGATTTATCAGATAATATTTGCATCTGGAATGGAAATCTAAAGTGATTTTACGCAGCTGAGATATTGAACTTTCAAAATAAAGGTTTACAAATGCATAGTCAAGAAGTAATGTGATAATATACTTAATGAAAAAAATTTATAAAGAGAGGATAGAATACATGATCAAAACCGATTATTCAAATCCTAAGTATCATATGCATTCCTTCCTAAATTGAAACATCCCAAAACCACATTTGATATTCCAATGTGACAGACTTCCCTCACTTATAAGCATGAAGATCTTTATTTCAAATTAATTAGAAAAATAAAAAATAAAAATAGGGATAAGAGACAAACCACAAAGGAAAAAAAAAATGTTTATATTTTCTACATGTTCATCAACAACTTACTAACCAGAAACTGAGTTCACATATCAGTTGAATGCTTCTTTCTTGAGGAAGGGAAGGCAATATATTTTAAAAGAATTTCAAGCTACATTATCCACTTTGGAAATACAGATTCACCAGGAATACTGACAGCCATTTTGCCCGAGGACAGCCAAGTACTGCTGCACAAGATCTCTCTAACATCACTGAAGCATCATTTAAAGCACACTAAGAAAGGGAATCAGGATACTGCTCAATGGTGGCATATCCTAAGGAAATCACCATTTTAATTGATACCTTTTAAAATGGTCAGCCTTAATTCAAGTCCAAACTAGTTACTGTAAAAGTTGCAGTCTAATCACAGTTAATTATAGCATGGAGACTGCAAGTTATTTTGCCTATCCACAGAAAGACTAAACGTGTCCTAAATCAAGCCACATACAAACTTTTCAACATAAACTATACTTGCCTCCATCTAGGTTTTACTCTATTGTTCAGAGAAAACATTGGGTTATCATTGTGCTTGACATCTTGTGGAGACTATACAGCAGAAAAATCCTCCAAGACCATTTGTTCTTAATGAAAGCAATTTGTTACTAGCTGAAGCAAAGTATTCTTTGTCCTTCTGCCAAAAATGCCTTGCCTATTGTCAACGTTTGCTGAGCTCACACACAATAATAGAAACACTGTAAGATGTGCTTAAAACAACAACATTACAAGCAGGACACACTTAATTGTTCTAAAACAATAGTCATGAGTATGTTCTTCTCCGTCACACTTTTCTCTAACGCAGAAGCTCCCTGACACAGTGGAGATTCAACATTTCTTAATTGCCTTTTTAATTTAGTCCACTTTTTCCCCAAGGCTGATACAGTGATACTTCTCATTCCTCTCTCATCCCTCTCTCAACAGACCTGTGTTTATGAGATACATTTTAAAACAGCTGCTTCTTTTATTATGTTCACATATTCTTATATAACTATATTTATTTTCTTTATGAATTTAATAAACATTTCGAGGCAAGTGTTAGGAATACTTAAGGGAAATACAGATACCCTGGGAGTAGATTTTCAAAAGGAGGCAGGACTGAAATTAAAAAAAAAAAAGAGTAATAAATAATCTAGGGAAGAGAAGGGTAGGCGGGTCATGAAAAATACAGATAGCAAAATGGTTCTTAGCTTATCCCATTACCAAGCAGCCTTAGGAGAGCAATTTCACATTATTTCATATACACGGCCTTTGTCTATACAGAGACAGCACTTCACATTGTCAGTCCAGAAAAGAGCAGGATTTGTGGGCATATGACTATTCAGAGAACAGATGAGCTGCCTAAGGTAACCCTCATTTCCTCTACTATGCAAGTTTTTGAGTGCTCTAATACAGTTACTTTGGAAAATTCTTCAGAAATCATTAAGTACCGTAGGCCACATGAAACAGTATATATTCTGAGTTCAGGCTGGCAGAATTAACAGCATACTTCACACTTGTCTTTCCATTCCAAAGAAAACAATTATTTTTTTTTAAGAAAAAAAAAAGGTCATCATATATTGTGGAAAAGTAACTGCACAGGAATAGGAAATATTCATGTCTCTCATCCTTTGAATAGGAGTGGTTAAATCAATGAGCTAATGTACACAGATAAGCCAAAATAAATGTTATGTACTGCTGAGGAATTAAAGCTTAAAGTAATGTACTATATAAGGTGCAGTATGTAACATAGAATGGTTTGGCTTGGAAGGGACCTTTGAAGGTCATCTAGTCCAACCACTCTCTGCAATGAGCATAGACACCACAAGCAATCTGTATCAAAAACCATAGCTTGTGTTGCAGTAGAGTATCTTTTTCTCTGCCTATGATGTTCTTGAGTCATATTCAGTAGGAATTGAAGGGATTAATCTAGATGTTGCCAAAGGAACAAGACTTGTAATGCAGGCCAACTGGCCATTGTTGTGTGCCATATATGGTATTAAGAATGACACAGTATAAAAAAATAACCATTTTTAAATTCATTAATCAGAAATTGTAAAGATTCTTGAAAATGCAAATGTAATTGTTCACATTTATATAGTTTGCCCTTTGGAAGAAAAATGAGAGAAGATTGTCACTAATATTGTGAAACTTCTTAGTGAATTTCAAAAGTTCTATTTATTACTTACTGAAGGTGCTGACTATGCTTGCCACCACACCATGGACAATAAAACACTGGTTTTTACAAAGCCTCTACTAGCTGCCTTGCTTTTTCTCTGAAAATTCTGCAGATAGGGTAAGCTAGAATCCTTTCCATACCACAGCTGCCAAGTATTAAATGGCTATTAAATGATTTGTTAAATTGCATTTTATTATATTATTGAATGTTTTCATAACTAAACATGGAGAATAATCTGTTTTTTTTTTTTATTATTCTATACCATGTGCTACATCCAGTTATTTATCCCTCCTTCTTCAGTTGCAATTTTCTGAAATATCTACACACCTACCTTTAATTTCCATGCCCCTAGCTGGCAACCAGTTTAGAAAATAGAAATCATGAAGGTGCTACTGCACTACAGGGCAGGCACTTTTTAAATGCTGCAGTTCTTGTCCTTACAACTGTAGAATAATATGGTAGAACTAAGGAAGGAACAGAAAAGTGAGAGTGGAGATAGATACAAGCATCTTCCACAAAAGAAGAGGCTTAGCAGGTGATACCTCTTCAGTTCAGGAAAGAAGGGCAGTGGAGGAGCAACATGGTGGAAGTTAATAAAGTCATTTGCAGCGTGGAGAAGAAAATAAATATATTGTGAAACTTGCTGCTATAGGATGTTGTGAAGGCCAAAAGGATACCTAGTTTTGGAAAAAGGTTTTAGAGCTACATGGAAGATATAAAATTTACCACTATATACTGGTGGCTATTAAATAAACATCATTATGAAGATATATTGATAATAAAATGTTGATTGCTGGAAACTGGCAACGTGTGCCAGCAGTGAGACTGTTTTCTTGCCTCTGTTACATTAGAGACAATATTACCCACCATTAGGCCAGAAGGTTATGTGGACTTTTGGCCTGACCCTGTTTGGCCAGTCTTGTACTGCTGCATATCACATACCTCTCTCCACAGACGCCCCACTTCTGACTTTGTGTCCATGCCAGGTCACGCTCATTCTCTACAGACTATTTTGCTCAGGCTGCTGGGATTAATGAATTTCTCATTGAACCCTTTAGGAATCCTGCTTCCACTGATTTTTAATTATGTTTTTTTCTTTATTCAGCTCCCACTCATCCATTCCGAAGTTAATTTACACTAAATAAAATAATTCCAGCATTTTAAAAATACGTGAACTGTGTTGTATACATGTGTGACTATGGTCCTGTTTGTGCTCCCCTGAGTCCTAGCCTGCTTGTAACAAAACCACAGACTAAAAATTGCATCACATTTCTCTTGTGTGTTGTTTCTGTTTTGCTTCTTGCATTTTTTTCTTTGTTTGTTTGTTTGTTTTTACTTTACTCCACAGTAAGAACTGCATTTTTTTAACCCTTCACAGAAAATACACTATTTTCATATGTGAGGGTTTGGATGATTATAAGAGAATAAACATATTGCTAAAGGTCTCTATCAATCCAGGTTACACTAACAAAAAAACCCATTGTTATTACTGTGTGATACTATTTGTAAGGTGTTGCAGTAAAAACAGAGATTGGAAGAACTACTGGCTTTCAAATTTTATTTATTTATAGTGTTTTGTTCACTTAGTCTGGGCAGAAACATGAGTACTTATGCAAAGGTTTCCTGATGTTGCAGAAGTGGAATCCAATATCTTCTAATGCGCATCTGTATTGGAGCTTCTGTCCTAATAAGGTTGATTCACTTATTCAAACCACCCTTATTCCCAACTGCACCTTCACAAGAAATAGATCCTAATCACTGTCAGTTCCCTTGGGACTTGGAAAGCTGAAACAATACAAAAGTGTGCATAAATTTTAGGTGATGTAGTCACATTTTTCTAATCATATTTCTAATCTCACTAGCTTGTTACACAAAAGCACTGATTGGGAAACAAGATCATAAAAGCCTAGGAGATAATACTGAATCATTCACACACCAGAATGTAATAATTGTAGAGTTGCTTAAAGAGCTAGCATAAAAATACAATGAATCCCTAAAGCTGCATTAGCAGGGTACTTTTAAAGAGGAGCAGATAATACCCAAGGGTGGGGCATGGGGAAGCTTGTGTAAAACCAATTCCTGCAATAATTAAAATTTTAATCAAACCTTTGGTTCTCCTCCCCATCCCCAGTGCCCCCAGCATTGCATTTCAAACAGAAATAGGGCCATTTTTCAGGAAGCACCAGGCAAACATGTTTGCACACACATCTGCAACAAACAAAAAAACAAGTGTATCATAGCTGAAAAACAGATACCTTTTAATGAAGGCAATACCTTTATAGTTCTTGTTTTTATAGGTGTCTCAAAAGAATTGGACTCACTTTGACATGAAAGAAAACACCACAAAACACCAGAAAACCAATAAAAACAAACAAACAAAAACCACACACAAAAAAACCCTCCAAAAACCAACCCAAAACCTAATTTCTGAAGACTGCCTAGGAAGGCAGAATAAAATGCTATCTTTCATAGTTCTGTATGTATTTTTTCCCAACAAGATTGAAGTGAATCCTTATGTATTGAGAAGGGGGCTGGAGAGAGTTGTCTTTGTGTGTCAGTTTTCAGCATAAGACTGTGAAATGCTTACCAGCTCTCAATTTTCCTAATTTTCCATGTGCATGCATTAAAGGACATGATGGATCTATCACTCCAAGTTGAACAATGGAGAGGACACACAGTACTGTGTGGCATCTGAAGGCTGTCTCTCGGATTCTTTCTACTGTGAAATCCTCAGAGAAGTTACAAGGATCAGGACCAACAGAGAGCTGTGAACTGTCTGTTTTTCCACCACCCTCCCATTCAAGCAGAGATAATTACCAGGTTAGATTTAATGGCATTTGCGTTTATATATTATATATATATAATGACCCCATATAGGGGTCACAGAGCTGCAGAGGCACTGCAGCACTGTACTGAAAATGTGCAAGTAAGACCCTCAGCCTGGGAGTCTGAGGCAAGACCATGTGCATGAGGCTTGTCAAGTGCACAGGCTTGGGGTGGTCCACCCTCAGAGCTATGCTCTCCAGCCCAACCTCTCACAGAGTCAGGATAGGATCAGAATGCCAGCAGTGTCTGGGTGTAGAAAGAAAAATCCTAACTTCTCATGTAGCAAAGCAAAGCCTGGAAACACAACCTGAGTGTGTCTGTATGCAGCCACTGATACCATTAGTGCAATTCTTACAAGGCTCAGAGCCTCAGCAGGTTACTTGCAGCAGTTATCACTTTTGGAAGGACTTCTAGCAGTTCATCCTGATGGACACAAGTGGGAACTGGCAGGTTAAGCCATAAATTCCAATAATGCCTTTTTAGGGAGCTGGTATATTTCCAACAGGAGAATAGCTTAGACTCTTCGGGCAACAAACCCTGCTAAAACTCTAAACTAACTCAGAAATTGTTTCGAATAAATCAGTACAACTGCATCAGACAACAGACTGACTGAGTTAAGCATCTCCTAAAAACTGGTGGTGTAAAGTTGGGCTATTGTAGGAGGTGGTCTGAATCTAGCTGCTAGACTCCATCACTTGGTCTCACACTTCCTGTCTGCTTCCTCAGATGGGGGCAATATTTCCTCAGAAAGAAGTGAAGTCAGATTATTGAAGACAGTGACATCAAGTGCTGCATCAACCTCTTTACATAATGTCTTCCAACAAGTTAAATATTCCTCTTTTTTTGAAAAATCAGGCCATTAATTCTATGCCCAGTGGATACAGGATTTGTTTCCTACTTTTTAGGTGGATAACAGTCATGTTGTCCCACCCTGCTCAGTAGGTCCAGGGGGAGAAGATGTTATACCACACTCTACAGTTTGCAGGAGAAACAACTAACTCTCCAGAATTAAAAAAAGGAGACAACAACTAATTTTACTGTAAATTTCCCCAAACTGTGTCAGGAGGAACAAAAGTTTTGGCAGATTTGTATTATAAAAGATCCAAAATAGAAAGGAAACAAAGTAGGAAACAACACAGAGAAATAGGCTTACCACCCCATGGATCCAGTGACATCTTGGTCAGAGCTAAAATCCTTTCAGTTGTGATCCTTTTAATCCTTTCGGTCAGTGAACCACTGGAGCTACAGGCTGGTCACCTTTTTATAGGGCCACCTATATAGGGAGCCCTCCCACAAGTGAGATCTATTGGCAGGGCTATCAGGTAAACCCCCAGACCCAGTTCAGATTGTGATAGGTACCGCAGTGTCTGTGCTGGTGTCTATAGGCAGTTTGCTGCCGGGGCAGCTGACATTTGTGGCCTCAGGGCAGACAACACAGGAAAACATTCCCCACCTTGGTGGAGCAGGACCCTGCTCTGCACTCCTGCTGTTTGCCCGGACAATAACAAGCTGCACACTGCAAACAGACCCTCAGCCTCCCCCAGTTCCTTCTGTCTTTTGGGTTGTTTTGGGGCACACACAGGGTCTTTTGACCATCATGTCTTCAATCTTCTCTGGAGGAATGGACACTTTAACTATCTCTGAACTGTCTGCCTGGGGTATGTAGTTAGCTTTCACTCTGTGCAAGCATTTCCGAGAGACAAATGATAGAAACATGAGATGTACATGCCTACTAGGGTCATGACAGGCCTACCTTAGTGAGCATTTACCAATGTAATTCAAGTATTCTATGGACTCCCTGATTTGTGCGAAACTCACTGTTGTGAACCAAATAATTAAGTAACGTGGGTTTGTTCTGTTGGGTTTTGTTTGCTTTTTTTTTTTTTTTGTCTTTATTTTGTTGTTTGTTGTTGTAGGTTTTGTTTTTTTGGTTTTGCTTTGATTTGGAGTTTTTTTTTTCAAAATAAGAACACTCTGTCTTCCACATCACAATGCTCAAAGCCAGATCTATTGGTAAGTTTGGAGTCTTTTCTTTGAATGAGTATTTGTTGTTTCAAAATGAGATTGACTTTTTGCTACAGTCTGGTGAGCTAAAAGCCATATGATTCAAAACCAAAACAGAGATTCTTATATAATTATTAGACTGTAGGAGTTGATTTAAAAAACAGATGACAAACACCCCAACGCTTCTGATAGAATTGCAAGAGGTGACCAACCTTGAAACTCAATTCATGGTGTGTAATTGCCTTGGCAAGGCACAAAGTAGTAAGAATGTACATTTCCTTGTACCATATGGGAATGCCTTGAATTCTTGATTTTCCTGCATCTACACAAGCAGCACACTGCATGGAATTGTTAGGTGAGGCTCCTTTGAAAAAGGAAAAAGAAACCTTTTCAAATGTGCTTTTGTCTCCACATATAGCCTTTGCAACCTACTTTCACATCACAAATGTCATAAATTCAAAATCTTCACAGATAAAGCGCTGGCCTGTCTCTTTCATAGTGCTATAAAAGAAATAATAAGTAATTTTACTGTGCCTTCATTACACTATTTGTATGGATCTCTTCTATATAACAGTTAGGCTAATTGCCATAAATTTTTCAGACAACTGGTTGGCATTATCATCTGTGTACAATGTAGTGGAAATAAAGAGATTGCATCTATACAGATAGGAAAAAGGCTGTTATTACTGTAGCTTCAACAAGATTTGAAAAAAGTATGCTGCCTCTCACAGGATTTGGTGCTTTGTAAATACAAAATATTGCTGTAAGTTTTCAAGAATAAATGTTACTATAAAATTTTTTATATGTTTGAAGGTATAATAAATAAAAGTATTATGTTTTGAGCAATCTAGAGGCTATTATTAAAATGCACATTTTTTCTTGATGTAAATAAATCAAGATGACCTGTGAGAAGGAATGTCTTATGTTTGCCCTGTTTGGAACAGCTGGAAGAAATTCTCCAAGATGTGCTGACACCATTGACAGTGATACATAACCAAAGAGAAAAAATGAAAATAAATCCTATTATTTTCAAGGTGGGTTTACAGTTACAGCAAGGCATGTAAAATATTGCACTTTCACAGTGCTGAGGTGCTGCAAAGACAAGGAGAATACAACAGTTAAGAGTTTTGTGTTTTGAACCTCTCACCATATTCAGGAAATATACTTATTTGAATTTACTGGAAGTCAAGTGATGAAGTGATAAAAACTGAGAGAATTTCTGTCATGACTATTTAAACATGCATTGCAAATAGATACGATGACTTCCCTGAAAACCTACAGAATCCAATCAAGCCCCAGACTTTGGGTATGGAATTACTAATGTATCACTGTGTATGCTTATACTAGTGAGTTCCATAAGGAGACAGTGTTACTTGACACTAACTGTCACATCTTTACCATAAGTTTTGGTAATTCTGCTCTTGCTCTGCAGAGGTGTGCACTGTGCACAGAGTACAGCAGTGCATATAGTGCTATTTGGGATATTTATTCCTTTTTTTTTTCATCATGGAGAATGTCTCAGAGTCAATTAAACAGTGGAAGACATACTTTCTACTGTATTGGGCTGCATTTATGCAACCTGCAGCCTGTTTTCATGATTGTAATAATTTAACATATGCTGATACTTCATTGAACTAGGCCTGTTTATATGATTGCTCATTTAGAGCCTGAAGAAAAACTGATGGAATTTCCTTAATGATCTGTAATTTCTTCAATGTCTTATTGAGGCACCTAGCTGTTTGAAAGACTAAAGAAGAATCAGCACATGGACTTGGTCTAATTTCAAGTTCAACTTCCTTCAGATCTCCTAGATGAACTGTCCCACTGGCTCTATCACTGAAATTCATAGATTTGTAAGGCCATAAAAAGGTTTTATGCTCTGAAGTAAAGAGGTTTTTTGGAACTTCTTCCTAACCAGACCTAACAGAAATGCATGTTCAAGCAATGCATGTACAATAAATGGAATTTCTGCTTTTCTATTTTTTTGGGTTTTTTTTTTGTAATTTATATTTTTGGATTGACTTAGACCATGTGAATTTACAGCAGATTGGAAATCTATAGTCAAGTAACGATGTCATATTAGTCCAGAACAATTCTTTGCTTCCCTAAAGAACATAAAGATTTGGAATAATCTGTTGGGATAATGGAGTTCCTGCCTTGTTGCTGTGGAGTAGACAGGAGCTCGAGGAAGTTCCCCTAATGGGGAGCTAATGGTGAAAGTATTGGAAAAGAAGACATCCTATTTAATTTTATCCCATAGCTTCTGGCCTTCCCTTGACAAGAGTATTGATTTTTGGAAATAGATAAAGTAAGCAGCAGGACTCAAATCCAAGGCCTGTTTCTCTAAAGAAGCCACTATGTGGAATTTTCTTCAGCTGGGCTGAAGATGTGTCCCTGAGGATCTGTTCACAGACCTCCAGGCTCCTAGGTGCAATGAATTACTACGGCTGAAGAAGTCATTGTTACTTCATGGTGAAAAGTATTTGGTGGATGTACTCAGAATTCCCCATCCCTTTCTGAAGTGTGGCCTGGAATTGCTGTATATTATCTGGGACTATGCACTCCTACAGATAAGTGTTAGGTATTGCCAAATCCAGGACCACAGCAGGGGATAGGCTGCTGCAGCTCCAAGCCTTCAGCTCCAACCAGTAGCATGGCTCAGTTTGTATTCCCCACAGGTACACACAAACACACGTATACAGCATATATAAACACTGTGGATCCTCCAGCAACTGGACTCAGACACTATCTGCCCAGCTACTGGTTTCAGCTGTGACAACTTATTTCTCAGCAGCTGGTGCAGTGCTGTGTTATGGCTTTAGTGTGAGAACAATGCTGATAACACACCAGTGTTTCAGTTGTTGCTCAGTAGTGCTTACCCTGATCAAGGAAGGACTTCTCAGTCTCTCACATTCTGCCAGTGAGGAGGGACACAAGAAGTTGGGATGGAGCAGAAGCAGGACACCTGACCTGAACTACCCAAAGGTATATTTCATACCACAGCATGTCATACCCAGTGTACTGGAGGCAGTTACCCAGAAGGAACTGATCACTTCTTAGGCTTGTCTGGATATCAGTCAGTGGGTGATGAGCAATTATGTTGTGCATTACTTGTGGGTTGTATTTTTTTATTCCTTTCTCTTTTTTTTATTTCCTATTATAATTATTGTTGGGCTTATTATTATTATATTTTACTTTCTTTCAGTTATTAAACTGTCCTTATCTCAGTCAACAGGTTTTTACCTTTTTTCCAATTCTCCTTCCCATCTCACCATGGCAGAGGGGGAGATGAGTGAGCAGCTGTGGGATACCTACTTGCCAGCTGGGGTTAAACCACAATATTCTGGTATCCAGCTCCTTCAGTTGTCTCCCAGAGACAGACACACACAGTCATAGGCTGACCTCTATGTGTGCATGCTCCCAGTCACTCCAGGTGCTGGTGCACGGTCACTATGATCCCTGGTTGTATTTTAGTGGCTGTACTCAGCCCCTCCATGCACACACACACCATCATGCCCATACAGAGCCCCTCACAAAGGAAAACAGCTAAGAATGGTGTTTCAAGAGAAGCCAGGACTAATTCAAGGCACCAGGCCCAGGGCATAGCCAGGCAAGTGTACTGACCTGCCAGTTGCTCACACCCAACCCACTCACTCTATTTTCCTGCATTTGATTCATCCCATCCCTTTCCTCCCCTTTGATTCCTCCCTAAACATCCCATAAAGAGTCTTGTTTAATCTTCCCAAGCACCCTTAATCACTCCGTGACCCCAGCAGTGACCCCTCTGCCTGTACATGATGTCAGGACAGGCTCTCCCAGTGTTTATCTCCCACTGATTAACATTTAATTTTTAAAGAGAAATAAAATTTCTTCAAAAGAAATTATTTTCCTCCTCACATTATTCTGTGACCATTTCAGTTACACTTCAGTCCTTCTCCTTAGGGGTGTACTAACTCTCACCAGATTTTGTGCAATCAGCTATGAAGAAAAACTGTCACATCTCAAGAGCTGAAAGACTCTTTGGAAATGACTTGCTATCTTCTTACCTATCACAACAGATCCAAAAAAGCAAAAGATATTTGGCCTGCCACCATAGCAGTTGCTGGAGTGTCTTGTGTGGGGGAGTCTGCCAGAGATACTATAACACCCTGCAGAAAACACCAGGGGAATCATGGTTGTTGGTAGGAAGAGTACAGATCAATTAATGCTAATGAAAATAGTGGGCACATTGATGACTATTTTCATCAAGAAAACCTAAGCTGTACTCATGCTGAGTGGGTTTTGTCAAGACAGGAGAAGGGAAATGCAGAACTGCAAGCAGTACTGCCTACTGTACTACATGCACTGCAAATTGCATGGCAATATAGTCCCTGCATCAAAAATGGAATTCTGTTTCCTGAAAAGCAGGTTATTTACTCAGCTTCAATTTATTTGAATAGGAATATGTCTGCATGACTATATCGTCATTTTTGTGATCCCCACTCAACCTTAGCATGTGTGACAACCACATTTTCACTTCTCTCTCTTGATATGTTAGGAAACACTAAACCTGACTCCAGACTTCCCTCAGGTAAATAGGAGGCAGGAGCTAACAAAAGAGAAACAATAAAAGCCTCATTCTTAGGTCTTTATTGTTACTGGCTCTGGAAGAATTCCTAATCCATTTCAGAGAAAAACCAGACAACTCACAGAATGGTGAGAGTAATTATAGTTATCAGATATATGCTTGTGATGTGATGTGTTGCTGAACAATATTCAGTAAATGCTTTGCCTCCAAGAGTTACTAGCATGAAGTTGGCAGCAAGTCTGGACACAGAACTCAGAGACCATACATTTAGCCATGAGACAATTGGACATCCACCGCAACTGGCAAAACTCTACTAAAAAATGAAACAAAATATGAAATTTTGTGTTTGATGGGTATTTTGTAAAATTTCAGAGAGATTTTACCAGCATAAACCAGTAGATTTCACAGAGGATAAACATCCTAATTCTCCAGCACCAAAATAACTGTCCTAAGTCTGCAATTAAGAGATAATTAAAAGCAGTATTTAAATATTGTAGCTGAATCATATAAACCATATAAATATTATTCAATGTTATTTAAAATATTTGGTTCTATTATTTTTAAATATTATATGAAAATACAGGGGAAAAATAAATTACTGAACAATGTAAATTAGCCTATTTTGATTTGTATTTGGACAAGAATATATACATGGAATTTAACAAACCTGATTCACTCTCTCAGGACAGAATACAAATTCACTTCATTAATTGCTTTTTGCTTTATTTACAGGTTAAAACTCCACTGAGACACATAATTTCACATTTAGGAGATCTTGGTTGCATGGCTATCAATCAGTATTACAAATTAGTTAAGCATATAAAAGTTACTTTTAGGGTTTTTTTTTCAGCTTGCTGAAAATATTCAGCCGCAATAAATAAAACATCCATGTTCTGCTCTGTGTAATGCAATTTAGAGCTGTCAGTGGCCTCAGAACAAGTAGGACACCCAGTTAAAGATAAATTAGTCTTAAATCAAATGGCAATGAATGTCTGGCTCTTTCCAGCAAGTGAGTGTGCTTTGTGGAGTGCTGTACCTGAGTAAGGTTGAGTACTCATCATGATTTTCCAATTTTAAACATGCATTTTTTTTTTTTTTTTTCTGTAAGGGCAGGCTTATTTGCAGCAGACACTCAGTTTTGCTTGGACTTCAGCTGAACAAGTTCTTCCCCCACCCATGCTAAGCTATGGAATTGATTTTATGGTCCACAAAAATAGGAATAAAAGATGAATTTTGGCTTTGTTAAATTTTAGTTAACCAAAGTTTGAAAGATCATAAAACTAGAAAAGAGATGTAGTAACTGAAATGTAGAAGCAATGAAACCAGGGTAAACTCCTAGCAGAAGAGTATACTTGCAGATGTAGTCTGAAGCCTCTTAAATGTAACAATGCCTGAAATTTAGACCTCAGGTAATGTGGACCTTTGTATAACCGACCATCAAGAGGAGCAGAAATGTACCAATGATATAAAAGCTTTGGATAGCAGAACCGAGATGAAAAGTGTCCTGGGTTGAGCAGTAGCAGTCATTTTTTCTCCTTCTTGGTAGCTGGTGCAGTGCTGTGTTTTGACTTTCGGCTCGGGAATGGTGCTGATAGCACCAATGTTTTTAGTTACTGCTCAAATGTTTACTCTGGCCAAGGACTTTCTGAGCCTCATGCTCTGTCAGGGAGGAGGGGAGGCTGGGAGGAAGCAGAGACAGGACACCTGACCCAGGCTAACCAAAGAAGTATTCCATACCACAGCACGTCATGCCCAAGATGTAACCGAGAGTTATCCAGAAGGGTTAGTGCTTTGCGGGGGTTGGAAGAGGTATCAGTCGATGCTCGGTCAGGCAGGGTGGGGTGAGTTATTGTTCGGCGGGTGGTGAGGTGTTGTATTCTCTTCACTTGTTATTTCCTTTATCATTATTATTATTATTTATTATTGGTAGTAGCAGTAGTGATTTGTCTTATACCTTAGTTATTAAACTGTTCTTATCTCAACCTGTGGGAGCTGCATTCTTTGGATTCTCCTTCCCAGCTCTCCGGGAGTTGGGGGAGGAAGGGGGGGAGTGAGTGAGCGAGCTGTGTGGCTGGGTTTAAACCACAACAAAAACGAACTGGAAAAATAGAAAGAAAGAAATTCAACTTTCTAATATTCACATGTGTAAACTGCACTGCTGCTGATCTGTTCAGTTTTATTATAAAACAGTGAATGTGAAGGTATCATGCCCAAATATAGGTACAAAAAGGGAATTACAATGTTTCTGCAATCACACAGCAGCCCACAGGAAGTCAGAGACATGCAAAAGCATACATCAAGCAAGACTTTACAAGAGGAAAGTTCAGGATATAATACAGGCAGGAAAAGTTCCACGAGAGGTTCTGCTGAAAATGGCACAAGAATTCATCAGATGTGTAATGTTTTCCTTATGTGTAATGATGTGGTATAGGTTTATTGTAGAAATTGGCAAAATTGTGAATGGTCTGGAAAAAGCAAATATGTTTTCATTCCGTGGTTCATAATAGAAGAGTGGAAAAGGAATAATAAAAAATTACCAAGGAGGAGATTGAAAATAAATGAAAAGTAGTAGTTTTTTTAATCTACGTATATCTGCACTTTGGATTTCATTACCAAGAAAAATTGTAGAGGCCAGATGTATAAATGGATTCTAAAAGCAACAAGGCGCATTTATGATAAGTATTTTCACAGGAAATACAAAAAAAAGTAGAGGTCCAGATGCAGCGTCCAGTTCTCAAAAACTCTATCTGTATCATTCCACTCACAGCCTGTGAACTGTTTAAAAGCCTCCTGTGGATTGCAGAGGGAGATGGAGTTTTGGTTCAACCCTTAGTTTCTTATATACTGGGACTGCAGTAAGTGGTTTGAATATGTCACACTGGATCCTATACAAAAATGCTTTCGCTATCAGCAAGAACACTATTACAGCATTTAACAAGTGATCTCACGACCCGGATGCCATTGTGCCAAACAAAACATGAATAAGCCTCTTCTTAAACCACAGATAATAAGCTTTTATTTAGGAATAGGGCATATTTTGCTTAATCACATACAAATATGACAGGAGCAGTTGTCAAAAGATTTCATCACAAATAATTTGCTACCCTGGCTTTATTGTCTCACATTTCCAGTGTGATAACAGGGGTGTAGGGATGAGAAAACAGCCAGTTTAGTTTCAATGTCACAGGCATCTGAAATGGGAGTAACAAGTTGTTCAGAAGCTGGGGACTCCAAATTAGGTGCTTGAATTTATTTCAGTTTTAATAGATCAAAGTTCTTGCTAGCAGCTCAGAGGCAGAATTTTAAAAAGCGTGTTATTCCTTTCTCAACATAGACTCCCACCCCTTCTGAAATAAGAACGCATAAATTACAAATGGAGGTCTTCTGGGGCAGCGCTGACTGTTATACTAAGAGCACATTTTAACTAGACTTGTCAACAGGTTGAGATCAGCAATTTTTACAGGCGTGTCATTTCTCTTGCTGTAAAGCTGGCATAATAATTTCTTTCACAGTTGGAAAAGTATTTAATATTTGTTTCTCTGAAATAAACTATATGCATTTGAAATAAAACCTCAGGCATCCTTAATAATATGACTCTTAAAGTGCAGTTCCTTTTTTGCTATACAGGTAGTATGAAATAGAAGATGAATTCTGCATACCAGAAGATACATAGGGATGTTAATTTTCAGTTTTTCTCTTCTTGTTATAGTTGTGTATTAAGAAATATTATCTCTTCCTCTTCTCCAGCCAAGATCAGCATGCATTTTGTGACTCAGGACAGATCAGTTGCATAAACACTATATTACTCCATTTCACCAAGTGATTGAATACCAGATTATTCAGTCCAGAGGAGATGTTACAAGCATGCTTTATGTCTATATAGATTTAGGTATTTCAGATGTGGAAGACGTACCAGCAGATGGTGCTCAAGAATATATTGCATAGACAGCTAGCTATGCATTGGTCAAGAACAGAGAGGAAGAAATGGATAAATGTGTTTCTGAAGCAGCCTTCCAACATAGCAGTAGAGACAAGTAACCTTAGATATTCCAAAATGTAAGTGGGTAAAGTAAGGAAGGTATTGTGTGACAGAGTAGAAAAGATTCTGAAACAGCAATTTCATGGTATGAGGCTTAAGGTGTAAAGTTTACCTAACCTACTTTTATCACAGAGGTCAGAGCTTGTTGTTCAGACTCCTTTTAGACACAGTGGAGAAAAATAAGCAGTAATAGCAAAAGCCTCATTCTCTTTGTTTTTCTAAGATGGACACTTCTTGGATTTGTAAGTTTCATCAATCTATGGGGCCATGTAAGACCTATGTGCAGAACAGTTCACACTACAGCTCACGCCAATTGCTGGTGTCTCCATTGGCTTCCCTCCCCAGGAAGACCACAGGCACAGAGCTGAATTGTCCTATATCTCGTTAATTTTTAGCTGCTTGTGTTTGATAGAAAGCCATCATTAGTGTAATTCTGAAGCCCTTATCAGAGTAGGGAGTTGGAAAACATGCAACACAAAGATGCTTCAAGATCAAAGATTCTCAAAGGACTTCATGATCATCTTTCTGATTCTGTGCTCCATTTATTCCTGCTGTTTTTTGGACATATAGTGGTTCTGTTTTGTGCTGTCCATATTCTTATGCAAAAAAAAAAACCACAACAAAACCAAACACAAGCATTAATGGAAACTTTAATATTTCCTCACATCAGTGTTGAAAAAGTAAAATAAGCCTCCAAATGGATACTTATTTCTATTGTTTAAAGAAAGAAAAATATGCAACATTTACATGTATATGTATATAAATACATAAACACACAGAGACATATGTGTGTATATATATATGTATACGCAGAAAGTTCCTTCACTGCTGAATAATACCACTTAAAACAGGTAAGAAATTATAGCCCAAATATTTCTAAAAGGAAAATAAAATGGAATTATTTACTTGATTAGTCTCTTCTACTTGGCATTGATATGGGATATTTGACACCTGGAGCAAGATGTCAATTTGGCATTCTTCCTTATTGTAATAAAGCTTTGGGAGCAGGATTGTGTTCAAAGGAACATGGCATTGGGAATCATGCATAGCTGGCCTCTTGTGGAACAGATATGAAATTGAAATGCTGTGTGTGCTTTTATATTTGCCTCCTTTTTCAGAATCCTTTCAAATAAGCCTTGTTAGAGCACGATGAGATTCATGAAGGAAACCCCTAGAACAATGTGTACAGTGACCTGTTTATGGATTCTTTCTATACCTCTGAATTGAATGTTACAAGGTGATTTTCCTGCTTGTCATTGACTTGAAAAACAAACGTGATATCTGCCACAGTAATATCAAACGCATTTCATAAGGAATACTAATACTGTTGAGATTACTTTAAAAAAACAGGTTTGTAAAGGTTTCCCTTGTCTATTGTTCTGAATCATTATCTGGTGGCTTCCATAGCAAATATGCAAGCAGTATTGTAACCTTTGCAATAGAAAGTCTCTCTCTTGATAGCTCCACCCTCGTCAGAGTCTTCCAACTAAACATTACTGATGGGAATTTAAAGATAGTAATTAATTACAAGCTTGAGTTGTTTCACCACAGTGTGTTGCCGTGTTTGTCACATCACTTTCAGCTTTAGTGCTTGCTGTCACTTGTCTCTCAAGACGTATTAGATTGTAGTAATTTTACAAATACGTAAAAATTATTTCTGGAAATTAGAATTCTGTTAGTGGGTCATGGTCAGGGAAGATCTATGCAGTGTTTCAAAGCCTTGAAAATCATTACTTTGAAATGTGACATTGCCATCAGTGGACAATGAGACAGAAGTAGGAAAGGAAAAGACAAAGGCCAGCTGGCCTGTTGCAGTATGTACTGGTACTACCACGTAATTCCTGTTTTTGAACACTTGGCAATATTTAGGTCTGTTCTTTTTTAAATACATAGTTGTCATAGACTTTAAACATCCACTATGGTTATGGAGATGTTCCTTGCTTAGCCTGCACTCAGCAGGTAAACTTCAGCTCTGCCATTTATTTTGACACAGTTAATTTTATTTACTAATAAGATTTGTTTGAATTATAAACCTAATCTAAAAGTGATTTTTTAAGAATTAGCATTGTGGAGCTTTAAGTTAATTTCTGATCTAATAATTAGCAACTCTGTGTTTCGAAGGAAGATGGGGAAAGACTGCTCCTCTCCATTGCCCATTGATAATTTCTTTTTCCATTTTGCTTATGTTTCTTATTACATAGATTCTGCAAACTCAGCCTGGAATCTGGAAGACAAATTATCTGCTTTCTTTTTCTCACAGTTAGTTAAATATGATTCACCAAACCAAATTTTAGATTAGTTTACAAGGACAAGAAGCAATACTTACAAAGGAAATTCTTTCAGGATATAAGGAAAAAGATGTTTTCACAATGAGCATGGAGCCCAGCAGCAGGCTTCCAGAATTATTTCTTTCCTGAAAATTTCTCCTTCTTTGATGGAAATGTTAAACTCTTAACTGGACACAGCATTGAGTAATATGCTGTAACTTCAAAATTGCCCTTGCTTTTTGCAGAGATTAGATGATCTCCAAAACTCCTTTCCAACCTACATGTTGATCTAGTGACTACCCTTACTAATTTTTGCCCTCAGATTTCCCCTTTCAAACCTTCTTTCCTTTCTGCAGTCCTTTCCCTTTCCTTGTTATCTAGTTCTTCATTTGCTTCCTTCCTTTATTACTCTTTCCATATTTCTTCTATAACATTACCTAATTTTTCCTTTTCTGTTTTGTCTTTTTTTTTTTTTCATCTGTCTGCAGCACTCCATTCGCCTGTAAAACCTTTATAGTGCAGGCAGGAAAGATGACCTTCCTGATAAAAACATGTGAAAAGCATACAGGGAGGTTGACTAAAAATGTAGGGACACTGGACAAAAGTATAAGGAAGCTGATTACCAGGATGTACAGATTTCTTACTCCCTTCAATTATGGATAGGCAACTTATGGTCTGATACTTCTCTTTCATTTTTTCTTCTGTGCTTAACAGGTGCACTTTTACAAACGTTGGTACCCTGTTTCCTTTCTTCCTCAGTGTGTTCCCCCTTTTATGCCCTTGTTTTAAAGGCTCACATTTTAAGTTTTCTGGCTCATCAAGTCATATCTAATTTCAGATAATGCTTTTCACCCAGATTTGCAGTAGTCAGAAATTCCAGTCAGAATTAGCAATTTTTCAGCTAAATTTTCTATACCAGGGTTCCCTTACAAGTCTGTGTGCTTTCCCAGAATCTTAGGACAATTCTAAGTGTAATTGCCTAATTCGTAGAAAAATAAAAAAGGAAGCAACCGTATCATTTGCAGGCTGAAGCTAATCTCATGAAGTTTAACCATGCCAAGTGCAAGGTCCTACACCTGGGTCGGAGCAATCCCAGGCACAACTACAGGTTGGACAAAAAGGAAATTCAGGGCAGCCCTGCGGAGAAGGATCTGGGGGTGTTAGTCAATGAGAAAATAAACATGAGCCTGCAGTGTGTGCTTACAGCCCAGAAAACCAACCATATTCTGAGCTGCATCAAAAGAAGTATGACCAACACGTCAAAGGATGTGATCCTGCCCTCTACTCTGCTCTCATGAGACCTCACTTGGAGTCTTGTGTGCAGTTCTGGTGTCTTCAACATAAAAAGGACATGGTACTGTTAGAACAAGTCCAGAGGAGGGCCACGAGGATGATCAGGGGCCTGGAGCACCTCCCATATGAAGACATGCTGAGAAAGTTGGGGCTGTTCATCCTGGAGAAGAGAAGGCTGTGTGGAGACCTCATAGCAGCCTTCCAGTATCTGAAGGGGGCCTACAGGGATGCTGGGGAGGGACTATTCATTAGGAACTGTAGTGATAGGACAAGGGGTAATGGGCTGAAATTTAAACAGTTTAGACTGGATATAAGGAAGAAGTTGTTTACTGTGAGGGTGGTGAGGTATTGGACTGGGTTGCCCAGGGAGGTTGTGAATGCTCCATCCCTGGCAGTGTTCAAGGCCAGGCTGGATGAAGCCTTGGGTGAGATGGTTTAGTGTGAGGTGTCCCTGCCCATGGCAGGGGGCTTGGAACTAGATGATCCTGAGGTCCTTTCCAACCCTAACTATTCTATGATTCTATATTTTCTCATTTTCAGGAAAGTCCAGAGTGTATTTAAGGAAACTCATGAAGTAAAATTGCCTCAAGGCAGACACCTGGCATGAGAAATTAGAGCAAGAACAGTTAACCTCTGTAAAACCTATAAATAGTTGAAAACTTTGTGATGAATATGAAGGTGTTAAAGAGAGGAGACATTTCTAATTTGGCTTATAACACATTGTTGCACAATTTTACTTTTGTTCAAATGTAGTGTGGTGTTTTGATATTCTATTGTTCTCCCATTTATTGCCAATTTCATACTAGACACATGTCAATATTAAGTCTTCAATGTCTAAACCCACAACTGTTAATTTTCTTTACCTTGGTATTTTGATACCATTCCAAATTCTGGTTTTGTTTATCTCTTTATCTTAAGTGGTAACCACATTTTTCTTTTTGATCCATTTGACTTAATCACAAAACCAGTCTTTTTTCTAATTCATTTTACTGTGACTTTAACTTTCAATTTCATGTTCTTATGCAAAAAAATGGCCTCTGACACTAATCTCTTTTCTTCACCTTAGACGGTCCTATTATTTTCCAAATAATAATTTTCACATGTAAAAAGGATATCTTGCAGTATTGCTGCAGTTATTTTTCTGTCAGATAAAGTTAACCAAGTCCAATGACTAAGTTCTACATTTTAAATGGCTTAAACTGGGCCTTACTGTTTAAGCTCTTATTAAAAACCTGCCTCTCTATTTATTTTTTCCTATATTTTTGAAAGTAACATCAAATACAAAATATATATCATTATATTTTTTAAACTCTCTCAGTTCTCTTTTCACATCACTGAGGTTTTATTCTTTCAACACTACAAAATGCTTTAAAGCACTTCCAGGGAATTGGTTGTTCTGGCTTCAAGCTGAGTTTTGACTCAATTGGATTAAATCTCAAATTCGACACAAGGCCTTTCAACATTTTGCTAGAGACTTACTAAATCCAAGTTCTTCTTTTCTTAATCCCCCCAGATATTGACTCTACCTGTTTGCTAGGCATCTAAGGAATAAGTATCACAAAAATTCTCCAAATGCAAAAATGAATTGGTTTGTGACCATATCACATTTGTTAGAATATGCATGAAGAAATATCTCAATTATGATTGGTTTTACAGAGACTTGAAGTAATCACTGAATGCAATCAGACAAATCCTGAAGATAGAGAGCTCAGCCACAGAACTTGGTTATTATTTTATTCACAGTAAATGAACCTAACAAAAAGAAATAGACTGGTTTCTCACCCTTACTTTACAGTTCAAACCACTTGACTGAAACAATAGAGCATTTTATGTACCTGGAACTACAGAGATCTCTAGCTCTACTGAACCTATAAGAAACATTAGCCTCAGTGGCAGAATGGGAATTAAGTCTTGGTCCATGATGGTACAAGGCTTAAAAGTCAAACTACTACATCATGTCTTCCTCATTGCCCCACAACCAACTTTCAGTTTTGAAAGAGAGTGATTCCATCCTAAAAAGAAATGAGAAAAAAAAAACCCAACAAAAAATGCTTGGTTTATAAGCCACTTATAATGGTTTCAAATTCTCTTTCCCACTTCTCTAGTTTCAATGTTTTATTGACAATGTCAAGCACTGAATTTTGTTGCAGGTATTTGTCATGTCATTTGATCAAGACATACTGAGACCACAGGGTAATAGCTTGAAACATTGTTTAACTAGTTATCACAATGACTTATGATGAAACCCTCCTTTTCACCTGCCTGTTTGTTAAAGATCACAGAATACAATTGTCTTAGTCTCACCATTTTGCTGAACTCTAATTCTGTTTGGAGTCATTCTCCTGTGCTTTACAGGCTTTTGCTGGATTTGGTCCCATTGCTATACTTTTCTGCGATACACATTTCCAATACAAACAGCAATTTTCTGTTGAATTTGATTCTGATTAGCAGTGCACTGAAGCTTTGTTCTAGGTGGTCAAAATATGTGCAACTGTGGTAGACATGCTTTGCACTGCATTTTTGTCAATCCTCGCAGTGGGACAAAGAGCTATCCTTGTAATACTCGATGAGTCTGTAAACAAGACATCACACAGCAAGACAATTCAGCCAAAAGATATATGTTTAAGAACAGGTAGTAGTAGGATATATCCATAACTTTCTTTCTAAACTGTATCCAAGGTAGTGCTGTAGGGCACTTAAAAATCCAAGACATGGCAGCTGAGGCTAGCAAGGAAAATAGAGAGAAAAATTATAGAGAAATCAGAAACAGCCAGTTACTGTTTATACTACATAAAGGGGGGAGACACCTTCTGAAAAAAAAAATGGCTTAGGTAGCTGTTTCTGCATACAGCTGAATGCTCTTTCAGCTTTACTTGTAAGGTAAACACTCTGCTAAACTGATAATTGACCTAAAAGGGTGTATTCTGTAGACCTGGAGGGAAAACTTTTGGTGAAACTGTCACTGTGTTTTAGGATTAATGATGCAAAGAAGCTTGTTTTTTTTATTCGATTTAAACTTTGATCCCATCAGCTAACTAGAATTAGATTTTATGTTTTTGCATAAACCAGGAACACATGTGAAGGTTCAGGGCTTGTAAATTTTACGCCTGATTTCAAAAGCTATACAGGGATGAGGCCATAGATAAGACTAGAAATGTTTGCTATCACTAGTAATTAATAAGTAATCAGCTGTTAATCTGGGAACTGAGATGTTGGTTACTTAAGTTGTTTGATTTCTTTTGATCATTTAAAGTATTAGGATCAGAATGTTTGCCTTTTGTATGGTACACTACACTTCAGAATGAACAGATAGTCTTTATATTTTATGCTTTTAAGTAGACATTAAGTGTTTCTATTTTATATAATGATTTTCATTTTATCTGTTTCCAAAGTATACACACTTCTCATCCGTTTAGATTTGTCAGTCTTTTTTTGTTTGTTTTGTTTTAACCAGGAACTGAAGAGATGGACATGAGCCTTAAAGAATCATAGGATCATAGAATCATAGAATAGTTAGGATTGGAAAGGACCTCAAGATCACCTAGTTCCAAGCCCCCTGCCATGGGCAGGGGCACCTCACACTAAACCATCTCACCCAACGCTTCATCCAGCCTGGCCTTGAACACTGCCAGGGATGGAGCATTCACAACCTCCCTGGGCAACCCAGTCCAATACCTCACCACCCTCACAGTAAACAACTTCTTCCTTATATCCAGTCTAAACCTCTGCTGTTTAAGTTTGAACCCGTTACCCCTTGTCCTATCATTACAGTCCCCAATGAATAGTCCCTCCCCAGCATCCCTGTAGGCCCCCTTCAGATACTGGAAGGCTGCTATGAGGTCTCCACGCAGCCTTCTCTTCTCCAGGCTGAACAGCTCCAACTTTCTCAGCCTGTCTTCATATGGGAGGTGCTCCAAGCCCCTGATCATCCTCGTGGCCCTCCTCTGGACTTGTTCTAACAGTACCATGTCCTTTTTATGTTGAGGACACCAGAACTGCACACAAGACTCCAAGTGGGGTCTCACGAGAGCAGAGTAGAGGGCAGGATCACCTCCTTTGACCTGCTGGTCATACTCCTCTTGATGCAGCCCAGGATACGGTTGGCTTTCTGGGCTGTGAGTGCACACTGAAGCTGGCTCATGTTCATTTTCTCATTGACTAACATCCCCAAGTCCTTCTCTGCAGGACTACCAAGAATTTCCTTTTTGCCCAATCTGTAGCTGTGCCTGGGATTGCTCCGACCCAGGTGTAGGACCTTGCACTTGGCATGGTTAAACTTCATGAGGTTGGCATCAGCCCACTTCACAAGTGTGTCAAGGTCCCTCTGGATGGCATTCCTTCCATCTAGCGTATCAACAGAACCACACAGCTTGATGTCATTGGCAAACTTGCTGAGGGCACACTCAATTCCATTGTCCATGTCAGCGACAAAGATATTAAACAAGACCGGTCCCAACATCGATCCCTGAGGGACACCACTCATTACTGGTCTCCAGCCAGACATTGAACCGTTGACCACAACTCTTTGAGTGTGACCATCCAGCCAGTTTTTTATCCACCAACTGGTCCACCTATCAAATTGATGACACTCCAATTTAGAGACAAGGATGTCATGTGGGACAGTGTCGAACTCTTTGCACAAGTCCAGATAGATGATGTCAACTGCTCCACCCCTGGCCATCACTTTTGTAGCCCCATCATAGAAGGCCACCAAATTGGTCAGGCAGGATTTTCCCCTAGTAAAGCCATGCTGGCTGTCACCAAGCACCTTTCTCTTTTTCATGTGCCCTAGCATGCCTTCCAGGAGAATCTGCTCCCAGATTTTGCCAGGCACAGAGGTGAGACTGACTGGTCTTAATTCCTCGGCTCATCCATTTTCCCCTTCTTGAAAATGGGGGTTATATTTTCCTTTTTCCAGTCATCAGGAACTTCACCTGTCTGCCATGATTTTTCAAATATGATGGCCAGTGGCTTTGCAACTTCATTCGCCAGCTCCTTCAGGACCCACAGATGGATTTCATCAGGGCCCATGGACTTGTGTACATTCAGGTTCTTAAGATGGTCTCGAACCAGATCCTCATGTACAGTGGGCCCAAGGTCTAAGTTTTCACAGTCCCTGCGTCCGCCCTCCAAGACTTGGGTGCTGCGGTCAGAGCCTTTGCCAGTTGTCATGGGTTCAGCCGTAGCAGTCATTTTTCTCCTTCTTGTAGCTGGTGCAGTGCTGTGTTTTGACTTCTGGGCTGGGAACAGTTGCTTGATAGCGAGCATGTTTTGAGGGTGTTCAGGGCCTTTTCTGAGCACGTGCTCTGACAGGGAGGAGGGGAGGCCGGGAGGAAGGAGAGACAGGGCACCTGACCCAGGCTAGCCAATGAGCTATTCCATACCATAGCACGTGATGCCCAGGATGCAACTGGGAGAGAGAGCTGGAAGGGTGGAGCTCTGGGGGGAAATGGAGGAGGTAGCACGCGGTGCTCGGCCGGGCAGGGTGGAGTGAGTTATGGGTCGGTGGCTGGTGAGGTGTTGTATTCTCTTCACTTGTTCTTTGCTGTATCATTATTATTTGTAGTAGTAATGGCAGTAGTGATTTATGTTATACCTTAGCTATTAAACTGTGCTTATCTCAATCTGTGGGGGCTACATTTTTTGGATTCTCCTTCCTAACTCTCCGGGACTTGGGGGAGCAAGGGGGGAGTGAGTGAGCGAACTGTGCGGATTTTGGTTTAAACCACGACACCAGTGAAGACCGAGGCAAAGAAGCCATTCAGAACCTCAACCTTCTCCAAGTCCTGTGTAGCCAGTTCTCCTGAAAGCTTCCAGAGGGGTCCTACATTTTCCTTAGTCTGTTTTTTAGCTGCTACATGCCTATAAAATCCCTTCCTGTTATTTTTAACATCCCTTGCCAAGTTTAGCTCCAATTGGGCCTTAGCTTTTCTAACTTTGTCCCTAACTACTCAGACAACATCCCTGTATTCATCCCAGGTCACCTGTCCTTGCTTCCACCTTTTATAAGCCTCTTTTTTCTTGTGAATTTTTCTCAGCAGCTCCTTATCCATCCAAGGAGGTCTCATGCCCCTCCTGCTACACTTCCTTCTAGTTGGGATGCAACACTCCTGAGCCTGTAGCAGGTGATCCTTGAATATTAACCAAGAGTCTTGGGCCCCCTTACCCTCAAGGGCTATATCCCATGGAACCTTGCTAAGCAGGTTCCTGAAGAGGCCAACGTCTGCTCTCTTGAAGTCCAGGGCAGTGAGCTTACTGGAGGCTCTTCTCACTGTCTTGAGGACCTCGAATTTGACCATCTCGTGATCACTGCATCCAAGACTTCCCTGGAGAGTCACATTTCCAACGAGCCCTTCCCTGTTAGTGAGCACAAGGTCAAGCAGGGCACCTGCTTGAAATATCATAAATGTCCAGACTGGTCAATTCCTAGTCTACAGTGTGTGATTAAGACCATCCATAACTGTTTCTTCTGGACTGTAGCTTTACTAGGGAAACAAACGAGTATTAGCTAAGATCATCTAGACAAACTTGATCCATTACATATTCTTTCCTATGCGTTGATCGGGGCACTTCTTATATTCCTTATACCCCCAGTCACCACATATGTGTTGTCTAAAGAAGGTAGGAGTCTATTTGCTTTGTGGGTCAGATATGTTTTCCTGTTTATTCCTGCAGGCTGAGATATTTTTTGTATTGTCTTTGTAAAATATGAGAACAATTTAATTTCACATAACACTATATGCAAAACTGCTCCAAACCTTTACAGCATTGCACTTCCATGATGTTTTTCAAAACTTTGTTCCCTTATGATGTCATGGGATATATTTTTTAATGCAGTTTTAATTAGGTGAATGGTTTAAGTGTCGTATTATGTCAACTTAATGTATAAAGAGCTATAATAAAAAACATAAACCTGCAATATTCTGAGCATGTTCCAAGGCAAAAATCATTTGCATTAGGAAAGAAATAACTACTGCTATGTTTTTTCTGAAAAGAAGAACTGTATATTACAGAAAGCAAAGTAGTCCCTATTGGAGTATTAGAAAGTCTAGGATTTTATGTTTGGTTCTTATGACTAAAGCATTTATGGCATCATAAGAACTGCTTAATGAATGTACTGCTTAGCAGTACCCCATAGGGCATACTTCAGTCTCTCCCTGTTACTGCTTTTGTCTCTGCAGATGATTCTACAAGCTCACTGTTAAGAAAGCAGAACTGTTACTGATCATGTATGTTTATTAGAAGTGGTTGGTCATGAAGAACACCAGTGGCTTGAATGATTCAAACTTATCTAGGCATTTTACAGGTTATTACACACACATGAGAATTGATGACCCCTGGGATTTTCTGAATTATTTCATCGTATGTTTGGTAATATGTTGATATGCACTGAAATAACGTTATGTCTACTCCTGTAACGTTCCTTGAGGTGATCTGCTGGATAAACACATGTCCTTAGATTTCCACAAGTTAGAAATTTATAATTGGTTCTTTTTGATCTCCCATTATTTGCTTTCTTTTTTCGATGGTTCAATTGCTAAATACAGTATTGTAAAAGAGTTAAGAATCTTTTATTCCGTCTTTTGTGATTTAAGTTTCATGGCTAGGACTTCAGTTTATTTTTAGTTCTAATATATTACATGGCAATTTAGTAGCTTTAAAGCATATCTAATTCTGGACTAACTTGCTACATTTGTATTACCATGTAGGACAGATCAACAGGAAAAATTCTAGAGAGTGGAACCAGTGCTACTGAGGATTTTATATGTACACCATATGTGTGTAACATGGGATTGCTTATTTATCAGTGTTTGTTGGTTTGGGGGTTTGTTTTCTTTTATTTTAAAAAGTTTTTATTTTATTTTCAGACAAGCTCAAATCTGGTCCAATAGCCTGAAGTGGGAGTACCCTAGAGGCAACTTTGAAGCACCATTTACCTATCACCAGAAATGTATCAAGTTCATGCACTCCAAGTCTGGTTCACATTATTGGACCAGAGAAAGCACAGGAAGCAGGGATGATCAAGAAATTTGCTTCAAAAACACATGCTGGATGCAAGCTCTAGCACTAAAGCAGCTGTACTTATGTGAGACCATTTCAGCCACAAGGCATGTTCTGATATGATGTGAAAAAGGATATTAAAATGTTCATCTCAGTCACAGTAAGTAGAGGAAAAGAGATATTCTTGCTCATCCATCATTGTGAATTACAGGGAAAGGTTCTAACTTTGGAAGTCAGGGATGATCTTGCTTAGATGCAAAAGGGAAGTCTAAAAGCATGCTGTGAATAGAACCATTTATACTGAATAATTCTGCCTTGCGCTCTTCTTCTCATTGGAGTATTTCACAGTTGCTTTTCCTAGGAACTGATGCAGGAGATTTCAGAGCTCTTTTCATGGGATTTTCCTGTTCAAAGGAAGTTCACTACAGATTGTAAGGAAGTTTTAATTGTAGGTGTTGTGGGTTGACCCAGTTACCCAACAAAGTTGCTCTGTCACTCCCCTCCTCAGCTGGATGAGAGAAAATACCATGCAAGTCTCATGGGGTGCAGTCCTTCAAGAACAGACTGCTCCAGTGTAGGTCCCTTCCATGGGTGCAGTCCTTCAGGAACAGACTGCATAGGTCCCCCATGGAGTCACAAGTCCTGCAGCAAACCTGATCCAGTGTGGGCTCCTCTCTCGAAGGGGCCACAGGTCCTGCCAGGAGCCTGCTTCAGCACAGGCTTCCCACAGGGTCACAGTCTCCTTCAGGCTTCCCCCTGTTCCAGCATGGGGTCCTCCATGGGCTGCAGGTGCAGATCTGCTTCTCCATGGACCTCCATGGGCTGCAGGGGCACAGCTGCCTCACCATGGGCTGCACCAATGGCTGCAGGAGAATCTCTGCTCTGGCACCTGAAGCACCCTGCTCTCCTTCTTTACTGACCTTGGTGTCTACAAAGGTGTTTCTCTCACATATTCTCACTTTCTGTCTGCAATTGCTATTTGTTCCCTTCTTAACTATGTTATGGCAGAGGTGCTAACACTGTTGCTGATGGGCTCAGCCGTAGCCAACAGCGGGTCCATGCTGGAGCCATCTGGCACTGGCTTTGTTGGGCATGGGGGAGACTTATAGCAGCTTCTCACAGAAGCCATCCCGATAACATCCCTGCTACCAAAACAAAAGAGCAGTAGAGAAAATCTGTTCCAAAGTGCTTTTTGCTGACTAGTTGGCTATGTCTTTCACTGATTATTTTTTTCCCTCCACTATTTCTTTCCTGGATGTACTCCTTCTAACTCCCATTTTCCTTCTTTTTTTTTTTTGTTTGTTCTTTAATTCTTGAGACTTTAGATCCCAATATCAACCAGAATTGTTTGTTCCTCCTGGCTGCTATGAATGATGGCATTTGCTGTTTATCAGACATATTGAATGGAACTGAGGGCTCTATCTAATTATTCAGTTACTTGACCTAGTGACTGCTGGGCACTAGAGATGTTATAAAAGGCTTATACATTTGTATTATCCTTTTCCCACCTAAAATGACTTGATCAGTACTCATCCTCCTTCAGAACATGAAAAAATACTGTTACTTTGAGTCTATTCCCACAATTAAATCATAGCTATGCTGTCATGTATTACTTCTGCAACTAGACTGCTAGCTAATTTGTTAAAGTAATTTTTACTTTTTCTCTTTCCAATATACATTTTTCTTTTTCTTTTTATGCTTCTCTGAAAGTGTTGTTCAGGACCCTAAGTTACTGTTTCCTTCCTCCAATCCTTAACAGATTTTTTTTGCAAATTCTCCAAATAAATTGTTTCTTTCATTTTTTTTATATGTATTTACATTGTTCTCATATTACTTTATTGATTTGCTTTTACTCTAACTTGCTTATTTTCTAGCCATTTTCATGATGTTTTGTTACATGCTAAAGCACGGAAGATTAGTTATGCTTGAGCAAACCAGAAATTAAATAATCATCATCTGGTTTGAAAGGCAGTTTCTATTGCAACCCCCTCTTCACAGCAAGGTGAACACTAAATTCAGACACTAGGACTTTGGGTCTTGTAAACTTCCAAGGACAGAGATTTTGCAGGCTGTATGTGTAACCTTTTGCAATACTTTATTATACTCTTGGTTAAAAGTTATTTTTCTCTTTTTCATGTATAGAGTCTGAACATACTCTGATTCTTTCTATGAATATTTTTTTCTTTTCTCCTCTGTCAATCTCCATGACTAACCTGGCTCAGTCTTCTATGTTGCCTCCCGTAGGTATGAAAAGCCTGCTGTTAGATCCCACCAAATACCATCTCCTTGAGGCTGAACCAACATAGTTGCAGCCCTAGCTGCCTGTCACAGGGCATGCATTCCAGCCTCCTCCTATTCAGTGTTCTAGTAAAGACAAGCCTTAACTCTTATTGGGAGGTAAGGCTATCTATAATTTGTAGTCAGCAGAGATTTTTGTATCAAAACAAGGTCATGCTAGCAACAGAACTAGAAGCTGAGGCTTTTTGCCTCTTGAATACAAGATACTATGCTAGGGGTAACTTCTCTTCCACTGATATCTGAACTTGGCCTGAAATACCTGGAGATGCTGCTCATTTGAGATGCTTTCATGCTGACAGCTGTGAACTAGAAGTCTCTTTTGTCTCTTCTGGAGTTGGGCATTCTGTAGGCAATTGAAGAACTGGAAAATGTCTTGATGTCTTCCTTTTAATGCCTTGAAAAATGATAATGTGACTGGTTTAACAAACTTGTCCCTTAAAATTTATTAAAAGGCACAAGATAACAGATGTTGTGTCTAGAATGTGGAGGAAGCATCTTATTGTTTATCTTTTTTATTGTTATTTATTTATTTTTCCCTGAAGCAGCAGAAACCTCTGTAGTTTTTCATGGCTGGATACTGAATGTTATCTTTTATTTAAAAATCTAAGTGGACAAAATACATGTATAAATAGCTTGGAAATCAGGACCCCCATTCTTTTCTTGTTTTTCTCTTCCTGTCAAAGATCCCTCTACTTTGTGTAATCATTCTGTCTCCTACAACTTATGTTAATTTTTTTTTCCACAGGATATTATGGAAAATAGTGTTGAATCCTGAGTGTAAAAGTTCTATTAGCAGTAACATGGAAAAGCTTTCTTTTCATGTGTTAGAGAAGTGAATATGAAGTCTCAACGCAGTCTCAACTGAGGTCATATCTATGGCAAGACACAGGGCATACATTGTGATAGGGAAAACTGCAGCAGTGGTTCTGTTTGTTTGTAGATAGGAAGACTACTCTCATAACAGCAGGGACTTTATTTATCTTCTTTGCTGTACCACAATAAATCATGCTTGCATGGTCCAATTTTTTTTTTTAAACTATATTTAGGAATAGTTAGTTACAAATGCCTTCTTTAAAATTTACTAGTTGAAAGATACTTGCTATCAGTGAGCCTATTTCATTGCCAGGAAGAGCCAGCTTTTCAGGGTGAGATGCAGCTATAGGATAACACAGAACAGGTGAGTTCAGTTGGTGCTAAAATAGTCAATTTTGTAATGAGAGATGTTTATCACTCTGGCCAAATGTGGAAGAAAATCATTTAGTTCTTGACATTTATATTAACCATACTTAATGTCATTTATGATCCCCTCATACTGATTTTTTTTCCTCTACTTTTTTTGACTGCTCTTTCAAGAACATATCATTTATCCAAAACACACATATAGATACATACACATACATATTAACATAGAAATACTCAATTCCAAACATCTTATTGGAAGGATTTGTGAAGCTCTGTTGAAAGTTACTGTGGGAGTATCCCTGGAAAGCTATCCTGGGTATCATTCAATTAGAAAGCTAGTACAGTGTCCATACATATTAGAGGAGAAACATTAGAAACCATTACCAGTAATGCAATAACTGAAATATATCCTATTAAACAGTTTCTTCAATGGCCTGTATAAATCGTACCCTCTTTGTGTACAGGTTGATGAGAACAAATATTTTAATTTGCTGTATAAACTGCTAGTTGTCAGTTGTTCACCTTGTGTTCTTAAATCACTGATTTACAGCCGACTTTCAAATTATTTTCTTCTATGTTCTGTGGTCTTGTGACTCTTCAGAGCCTGAGGTAGTGAAATATACCTGTTTGTCCTTCTCTACAGTAATATAACTAACTTGTTGGAAGACTGCGTTCCTCACGTGTACAGAGCCACTCTTCCACCTTCACTTTATCTCTTAGATAAATTATACCCAGCTCAAAGGAGATTGCAGTTATGAAAAATATCCCCAAAAATTTTCAGATGATCTTTTGTGGCCTCAAAGTAAGTAACAAATATTTGTCAAGCTCTACAGATTTCTCCTTATGTTTCTTATTGTTATTTTTCAGGGAACTTTTGTGTTGCTTTCAGAAGTTTCCTGTCATAAAGATGGTATTAGGCATATAGCTTCTACTTCCTGCTCTCTGTGCCTGTTGATCTATCATCCTAGGAGGCTGATGAACAACACTAACAAGTGTAAGAGCACAAAGTGAAAAGGTAATTTATGAAGGTTGTGTTGCTTAAGCAGTGTTACCAAAGGGAAACTCTTTTGTATATAATGATGCCCAAGAAGTGTGTTTATGAGCTAAGATCAATTACAGCAGACTTTATTAATGAGGACACAGTGGCAAAGTGACAGCATCCTGTACTGGAGGATCCTCATGAGTGATGTTGCTCTTCAGGAGGTTGCAGTGAGCCTGTCACATTCTTGGTCAATCACTCTATGTGAGGAGCAGATGCCCCCCCAGTTTGGGTAACCTGTTCATCAAAGCATCTTTGATTTTGGCTGAACAAGTGAGCTAAAAGCTATTTCCAACATTGAGTAACTTTGCAACACCAAAAACCCCCCACAAATCCAAAGTATAAATGCTAGCATAAACTTGGAGCAAAAGGTTGGAATACCTGAGTTCTCAAAAGTTTTTTTGCTTTAAGTTTGGACTTGGGTTCATATATTAACACGTTTTGTGCATAAATCCAGCTAATAAATGTGTTGAGAAATGAGCATAGAAAGACCTTAGGATCATTTTATCCAGATATAAAATAGAAATACATATAAAACCCAAAATACAGACAATGCACAAAAGTATCAGTAAACTTTTTTTTTTTTTACATACATTAGGGATGTAACAGATTCCTATTGATCAACATAGGATAACCTATTAAAGCACAGATTTGCCTAGCAAAGTTAGCATTTGAAGTTTCTCTTCCTCATAATGTTGGTCAAGGACCACATCTCTTCAGATGCTTGGCAGGTATAGCTTTGCCAGCAAAAGTCAGTAGCTTAGACCTGTCCATAATTACCTGATGGTATCCCTATTATGCGGAATTACCATCCCTATTAAACAGCAGTTATTGCTATTAGATATCATTAGTCTTAAATTGCTTCTTTGGGAAACATCTCAATTAAGCAAATTTCCCTGTTAAGTGCATCCTGATTAACTGAAGTGCACCATGGCTGCTTTGTTTCTTCATGTACCCACTTTGGTAGCCTTCATCCCTCATTTACAGCTCTCATATAAGTCTGGCCTTTCTAAGACTCACTGAAAAAGTACATCCAATTGAAGTACTGACTGTGAAAGACCATAATCTGTGCTGTCTTCCCACATTTTATTAGTTATATTTGAAATTCAGGTTCTACTCTTGCAAGGTTTGGTTGGTTGTGGGGTTTTCTTTTGGCATTGTGTATTCATTTTAATTAGTGTGTAATTCTCCTGTTACATGTCTGAAGACTGTGATGACAATGCAAAATTATGTCCATGCAAAATCATGAGTGATGTAATTTTGCTTTCTAACAGTTTTAGAGAAAGTTCTAAAACTAATTCTATTGCTAAAATGATATAATTTTTCCTCTTCTGGAATGCTTGTGCTTCAGAGGTCAGAGACACTGGTTTTAAAAACACCACAACAATGAATCTCACCACTTTTATTTGTTGAAAGAGCAGTTTTATTGCAAACATGCTAGAGGTGAAAATAGAGCCAGACATATTTAATGCAATCATTAATTCAGAGTTCAGTTTTTAATAGTTAGCATGGTACTGAATGATACTGGTAGAAAAAAAAAATCAAAACAAACCATTAAATCAAATCAAGCTTTTCAGTCAAATTCAAATCCATTAATATTAATGTGACCTCTGTACAAGTTAAAACCAGAACAGTATTCTTCTCAGAGGTTATTGCATGTTTTTAAAGTTAAAACGATTTGCTTAAGTAGCATCTTTTTGTAAATATAAATTATACTCAAATTATATGAACAAAAAAGTTGAGCAACACTAGTAATTCATACTATTGAAAACTGACCTGTTTTCCTTCTGCTTGGAAGAATAACCTTCCAAAGCAGTTGAAATTGTTTCTTAACACTAAATAAAAATTTGTTTATAATTTTGTGTAATCTTCCTTGTCACTGAATTAAACTCAAAGGCACCATACATGTACATTTTCTCAAATGTAGCCATCAAGAACAGAAAATGTCAAATGTACTCATTCAATTCATGCAGTGATTCTTTGGGATGTTGGATGTCAATCTAGAAATACTAAGTAATTTGCTCTTTTTGACTTCTGAAGTTTTGCAATGGTGAGCACAGACAGATGCACAAACTTATTTCTGAGAATATTTGGGAATGCTACCTACTAAGCATCCCTCTCTTCATTGCTGGGAAGCTGACAAGACAGTAAATCAGTATCTTCCATGAGAAGACTTTTCAGAAGAGTGTTTTTTTCTATTTTTGTAACACTATTGTATTTTGAATGGATATTTTCACAAATCTTCCTAGACATGCTTAATGCAGTCTAGTATGTTTTTTGAACATTTTTCACTGTAAAGTCAAGAAGTACCACTGCAGTCATCTCTTTTTAAATAAAACAGATAGGAAGTTGTCCATAAAAATATCTTTTTATTTTTTTAAATGAAAATGGAACTAAAACATATGCTTTTGCTCTTAAACTTTCTAGTAATTAAGAATCCATTGCAAAACATGATAAAATGTCCAAGTCATCTCAGTCTTCCACAGGAGGTAAAAGTATGCTTATGATTTTGCTTGGAATTTATTTCCCTTCCAGTTACAGTCCTTGGTTTTTGTTTGCTAAACTGAAGAAGATTTTGTTTCCCATATTTAAAGACTGCACAGATGTTTCTTTTCTTTCATATAAAGTAATCTACTCGAGTCTTCAAAGTATATTTTCAAATTGTTCAATAGCTCATAACTGTTTGAATTCTCTCCAGCATATTCTATTTTAACACAATTGGACAGTGGAAAAAAAAAAAACAACAAACAAAACCAATGACAAAACCCCCCGTGACACTGCCACTCCAAGGTTAGCTTTCTTGGCTAATCTTCAGATTGACAACTTTTATTTGAGCAAAACAGACTGCTTCTTTCCCTCCATCTACAAAAAATGTGTGTCTTACATTCTTTGTTCCCAGCTGTCCTGTGTGCTAGGCTGTAGAAGAACCAAAGCCTTTCTGCAGTGTAGATGAAGCTGACATAAGGAACATTGTGATGAATATACACAACAGTGAACTTGTGATAGCTATGTAAGAGCTAAGGAGGTGAGCTTTGGTCTTCAGCCACTACCTCAGCAACCCACCACTCATCTATCTGGATTTAGCCAGGATCCTATGTGCAAATCCTGTGCTGCCTGTGACTACCAAAATTCCACCTGATGTCCCCTTCTTAGCCAGTGATGATATATTTAAGATAAAATTTTCAGCTGAGCCATGATTAATCTCCTACAGGACTTGTAACACTATCTTCAGCAACTAATTAACTCAGAAACAATCTACATTGCTTCTAGATGTGGTCAACCTAAGTATGTTATTTGCTGGCTCCCAGCTCATGTGCCAGTTCAAATGTGCCACATGCTCTTGTTTCATGCTATTTGCGAACTTGGGCAATATTGTTTTTTTTTTTTTTTTGTAGTTACTGAATTAAAAAAAGTTGTGTATGGCAAATAAATGTGCAGGACTTCAGTAGACCTGCCTTTGATAGGAAGCTCTTGTGTCATGTTGAAGTTGTGCATCTTTATACATTTATCAAAATGCCATATGATAATTTACATTTAACTGTTACCTCTGTGTGATAAAAATGTTTAACCAAGAAACAACATCAGTTTAATTTGACCAGATCTATTTTCCAAATGCATTGATTATATTCCATCTTTAATTCTTTATTTATGACTTTCAAATTAACCATTCTGTTAGTTCACCTGAGACTGACAGCAGGAAGAGAGATGAATATTTATGCAGGTTTCTTCCTTCATTTTAGTTAAGAAATTGTGTTGTGTAATACGTACAAATTTCATTGATATTTTAATGGTGGCAGCCTGAAGCATCAAGTATAGATGCCTAGGCTGAACTTCTTTACAAGAGGGAACTTCATTTAATTTTCTGCTTTCATCTGGAATTTTCACACATGTTTTATATATTAGGGTATAGATCCATAAACATTAGCTGTCCTGTTCTCCTGAGTTAGCCATAGTGTAGTAAAAAGTAACTTTTTTAGACAAAGTTCCATTCTCCATTGTTCCTTTGAACCTTAATTAAATGCAACTTAAAAATTCCCAGTAATATCAGCCATGTTGAATGCTGGAAGGTTATTCCATATTTTACCTAATAAGATAGTGGTTTGGGGTTTTTTTTCCTTTTTGACATATTGTTATGAAACTGTGGATTTTATGTCCAATTCATACTTCTCAGATTTTATTCTTTTTCTTAATACTCTTTTAATATGGTGTGATTCTGAAGCCCTCCTACTGAGGCAGAGAACATTTGAACTGTGAAGTCTATCCCCAGGGAAGGGACATAAGCTCTGCATAAAAATAATATATGTGCAAACCAGACTATTTTGGTTGTCTTCTACTGCCATGGAGGAGAAACCCAGATGGAATCCTGGACATTTAGTTCTTTACAAGTGATATTTACTTGCTGACAAAAATAAAATAAGAAATGTTGAGATGTCCATTCTTTTCCTTTTTATTTTTGTGGGTTTTTATTCCAAGCACATGACATATTTATGAAAAAAATCAAAAGTAGGAAGGGCTAGGATTTGCAAAAAATGTGCCAGCTAAATGTTGCTCATATATGAAGTTCATACTTTAAAGACTTAAAAGATGTTATTTTTTCCCACATAATCTTAAATATGTTGTAAGTTTGAAATAATAAAGAATCAATGGGCCATAATGATTCTAAAAGTGGAATTTTAATATGTAATTAATACTATCATGGAACTTGTCATACTTAAAAGGTGATTCTCAATTAAACCCTTTCATCTGAAATGTGGCCTGTTAGTGCTGATGAGTACTCTCCCTTGAGTACTCTTTCCCTGTTACCTTTCTGAAGGTATAATGCTTCTTAAAAATCAGCAAAATAACTTCTGATTTCAGATTATAAAAGACAAATTCCTGTTCCTGCTTTATTTCCTTGCTATTACTCAAACTTCGAACTTTACCATTTATATTTATATGTTTATTTTTTGAGAAAAACATATATTTACTAAGCCTTCTGGTGAGTTTGTGGTTTTCTGTAAGTTCAAAATGTTATTTTAGATGAAAGACAAATCTTCTTGCTTTGTTATTGGGTACTAAGACTCTGGATCACTATAAAATAAGGCAAATAAGGGGTTTTGGGATTTTTTTTCTTAGATGAGACAGTATATTACCGATAGGCCCATTAATGTGTTTTGTCTTTGAAATATTGTGTGAGTAGGCCCTCTGTGAATCCTCTACTTATTTACAGTTCAAATGATCTACAAATAAACTCAATAGGAAACTTCAATAAGTTAAATGGAGAGGGAACACTGACATGGCAGCCTCAGACTATATAGATTTTTTTATTTAATCTCTCAGAACTATGACATAATTAGAAAATCAATAATGTGTGTCTCAGTTTGTACTAGTGGGAACAGGTACACTACCATCAGTGAGATATTTTGAATTTATACCAACTGTGGTCTAGGGTATTTACTCACTTATATTGCAAATCTGGGATAACTACATCTAAGAAAAAAAAAAATTATAAATTCTCTAATAGGTGATAAGAGAAATAGGAGACAAAGTAATATGCACCAAAGGCAGGGTTTCCTATGTTTAAGTTTGCTGAAGACTTAAGATTTAAGACCAAGCTGACAATAGTTTTGGAGGAGTTTAATTTCCTATGTCAGGTATTCCTTGATAAACTGTTATGAAAATATGAGAGAATGCTCAGGAAAAAAACTCCAACCAAAAAAACTAACTACTGCGATTTTGGGGCCGGGGTAGAGGAAGAGCACAAATTTTGGAAAGAAGCAGGGGACAGGAACAGTAAGGGGCAGGGTACAATTAGAGTGTGAGAGCAACAGTTATAGAGCTTAAGTTCAGGCATCAGAATGATGTTTTGCAAAATGACAGCACAAAATTAATATGAAAATGGCAACATTTGACTCTTTAGAGTATAACACTCTAATTTTTTAATTAAGAAAAAATCTTCAGTCCCAAAGAAAGTGAACTCCAAAGCAGGTGACAGCTATGCATTGAACTAAAGCAAAATGAGCAGCGATACTCAGTGGCTCTCCACTCTGTGAACTAGCCTGAGAGGCAATAATGAACTTGCCATCTTAGAAAATTACTGGCAGCAGAACAATAGTGTGTCTTCGGAATCTTGATTTCTGGAGATAAAGAAGCTCTGCTGAACTTGCTTTCATTCTCCACATGCACAATATTTCCTTAACTCAGTAAGTTATCAATAGCTCAAGTTATTCTTCATCTCATTCACAGAGCTACTTGATATTGTTTGATCTGTCATAACTAAGGTAAGTAACGTGAAGTGTGCACCATTCACTTTAGGCTTACAAATGAGCTATTTGACAGTAGCAAGATGTGTATGCTCCAGTCACCACCATGTCGTGGTTTAAACCAAGTCCCCCAACTCCCGGAGAGTTAGGAAGGAAAATCCAAAGAATGTAGCCCCCATGGATTGAGATAAGAATGGTTTAATAGCTAAGGCATAACACAATAATAATGATACAGCCAATAACAAGCGAAAAGAATACAATGCCCCACCAGCCACCGACCCATAACTCACTCCACCCTGCCCGGCCGAGCACCGTGTGCTCCTTCCTCCATTTTCCTCCAGAGCTCTACCCCTCCTCTCTCTCTCTCTCTCCCAGTATGCACCCTGGGCATCACGTGCTATGGTATGGAATACCTCATTGGCTAGCCTGGGTCAGGTGTCCTGTCTCTCCTTCCTCCCAGCCTCCCCTCCTCCCCGGCAGAACACGTGCCTTGAACAAAAGGCACTTGAACAAAAACAAAGGCCTTGAACAAAAACACCCCCAAAACATGCTCACTATCAAGCAACTATTCCCAGCCCAGAAGTCAAAACACAGCACTGCACCAGCTACAAGAAGGAGAAAAATGACTGCCACGGCTGAACCCATGACACACCACTAAGCTGTCCCTGACAGGGTATGGTTTGGGATGCAGGGCAAAGTATAAGTCATACAAAATTCTGGTATGTATTTTTATGCATGGTAAGAGAAGAGGAGGAACTGGTGTCCTATTTTGGGAACCCATAGGTGTTGTATGAATTTAGCTAGCATGAGTCGGGCTTCTCTGGGAGTGAAAAAATACTAGGCTGTGGGGAGGTTAGACAGGGATGGCAGCAGGGAAATGAAACTGTAACAAAAAATAGGATGTAAAACCGCAGTGTAAGGATGTTGAGGTTGACAATGTAAGTAAATGTTGTAACTTGTATTAGGTAATTTTGTGTGAAGCCCAATCAAAAGCTTGTTGGCAAGGCATGTTAACCAATCAGTGTGTAACCAGTGTGCAGATTTGTGTATAAAAGATCATGTCTAATGTTCAATTAATGGCAATCACTTGATCACATTGATCATCTCTGTGTTGTCTGTGAGTCCCGTGTCAACACACAGAAGGTGCCATAAACAGGAAAGGAACATGGTGTTGAAGGCCTGATTTCTATTGTAGTAACAATATTGAAAATGGGATTTTGACAAACTTTGAGGGTGGGAAAGAAATAAATAAAGTTTTTCATAATATAAAAATAGATCATGTTATTGCCAAAGCTTGCTTGGGCTCACATTGACATATAAACATACAGGTCTTTAGATGTGCCCCAAGCTGCAACCTGATTGAAGGAAAGTTTGGGGAGTTTTTACCAGAAGCAAGAAACTTCAGAAGAGAGAATGATTCCCGAACCCCTGATTTCCAGAGATTACAATGTTATGTCAGTACTCCTATTCAGTCCATGCCCAATTCTTACACACTTTCCCTAACAATATTTTATTGCTTGTTGTGGGAGAAAATTTTATTAAGGTATATGCCACTGCAGTTTTTCTGAAGTTTTAGAGCCTTTTTGAAGCTTCTTCAACAACATGTGTGCTTGTTGCGATGATGTATTGATGCTGAACTTACTGCCTTGATTTGAATTGCTTTTTCTCTCTACATTTGGGGATTTGTTACCTCATATATAGGTAGGGTTAGATAAGTATCCTTTAAGCCAGGATGGAAAATCCTGGCTTCTTGTTGCAGAGCACTTCTTACTGATGCTCTATGGGTAGCAGTGATATAATAATATACAATAATCATTTCACACAAGGTGAGCTTAGCTGCTGTCAGAAATGTATTCTTCTCAAAAAAGAAAAAAAAGGACATCTGCTTTTCTGTTTTGCATAATACTAATAATTATGTAATTATAGTTCATTAGCATGCATACGCACATGGGTTTTTTTTCTGTTTTGTGGTCTGACATATATAAACCTCACTACTATTTGGAAGATCATTTAAAAATAAACCATCATTGAATAAAAAGCCAGAAATGTGTGACAGGCTCTATTGAGAATAGAATACTGAAAATTTGTCTTGGCTGGAGTTTAGCTGCTATTTAATAGACTACTATTTCAAATTTGATACTGCTTTATTTGTGTCAATGAACCCTGATCTCAGCATTTTTGTGAACTGTTTTGCTCTGAGCATTACTAGGAAAATATTCTAAAAATGCTGTTCAGTAATGAGATGCAAGTCAAACTTGTGTCTGCTTAGCAAGATTTGCCTTTCATTAATTACAAGATGCTTTCTACCTCTGACTGAAAACTTTCAGATGGACTATTTTTAGTGAGAAAGAAAATCTGTAGCACACCTGCAAGATCTCGATTCTATATTTTCACTAGAAACTTTCAAATGATTCAGAATTTTATCAATAATTCTTTCTGATCCTGATTAGGCATGAACAATTATAGTTTTGTGGTACTTGTGCTTGACCTGGTCTTCTTGAGCTGTTTATTTCTGCTCTGGTGGTCATTTCACATACTGTACTGTTGGTCATCAAAGGACAAAAACAGACCAAGGAGGAGCTGTTATCTTGCTTATAGGTTTAATGTTGTCAGCATCCCTGTCCTGCAGACAGGATTCATCTCAATTAGAAAAAAAAATCCCAAACAAAAACGTATTGCCATTCTTGTTGACAGAACAGATTACTGGAAAGGCTCTTCTTCAGTAAGAATTAAACTAAAAATTCAGGCCCCAGCTTCCTAGCAAAGTTCTGGAACTGGGGTGAAACTGTTCAGAGAAAGTGGACACAAAAGCCCGAGTTAACTAACTCCATCCACTTTGGATCTTAGTATCTGTATATGTTCCATTATGCTCTCAACAAAGCAACAGACACCTCAAAGTCTCTCAGTGTCTCCTACATGTCTATTAATAACTGCAGTACCTAAAGTGTTTGAGCTTTCAGTTAGCTCCACATGTATGTAGCAGGTCAATCTGTCATTCAGAGGATTTTTTATCATTTACTTTCATTATTGGCTCTTAAGACTCATAAAATAGTAGGCAAATTTATTTGCAGTAACCAATTTGGCATCTAAGCAAGACACTACCACTAAATCTGGGTCTGGAATTTGCTGGCAGCTGTGGCTATTTCTGTAAAGTGTGGGAATCATAGAATTGGAATAATTTAGCTTGGAGAGGAGCTGATTCCAATTCCCCTAACACCTCCACCTCCAAAAAGGTGCTGTGACTTACCTGTGCATGACACCAGTTGAGACCTGTATTTCAGGAGACTAGAAATACATTTTGTGCTACAGAACCACATACTATTCTGAACAGCCAGGGAACCATGTTTTTCTGACTTTTAGACTTCTACATCAAAGTCCCAAAGGAAGGTATAGGAATTAGTTAGCCTACCCAAGAACACTGGGTGATTTAATCACAAAAATGTGTAAGGAAACAGCTTTTCATGACCTCTGTTGTCTTATACAACCTGAAGAGGAGAAAAAAAAAAAAGAGGTCCAAAGGTCATCGGAGATCAGCATCCAGGAGCCTCAACTCAGAGTGGCAAGAGCCACCCAAGGAGCCTCAAACCCTCGACAAGACTTGCCCAGGAGCTGGCAGCTCAGCTGACGTGAGCAGCTGACTCACAGGGGGCGGAGTCAGGAGGAGTGTCATTAGCCGTGAGTGGATAAAAAGTGAGCCAGGGAGAGCGAGCGACAAGAGTGGGTCGAGGCAGTTTGCACAGCAGTTTGCATGGGCAAGTGAGCGGGATGGTGAGCACTCGTTGTATGACCAGGGCCCAGTCTGGGAGCTCTGCCTTGGCTGCCCTGACTGTGGCCAGTGTAGGCACCCAGACAGAGCCGATGAGAGGGGACGCTGTGGTGCAGAGCTCAGTGCAGAGAGTGCCTGCACGGGTCTTGTGAGGGAAAAGTTCAGAATGGGCAGGGCTGCATTCGCTGCTCCGTGGTGCAGATCATCCTCCAGCAGGTGGCTGAGCTACAGGATGCTGTCAATAAGGTGCAAGATGTCAGGGAAGCTGAGAGGAAGCAGGAATGCTTGCTCCAGGCCCAAACAGTGCAGGGGCCTCAAGCTTCCCTTCTAACTCATGGAAGAAAGAAGGAGGCTGTTAACCCAGGAAGCTGGGAATTGGTAATAAACAAAAACACCAAAAGGAAGAAGACGGCAATTAAAAGCAAGGGGCTTCCTCTTAAATCTACTGTCCCCACCCAAAACCGCTTTGCTGTCCTGCAGGGGGCTGATGAGGAAATGTACTTGCATCAGAAACAGCCGGCTAGTGCACTGGTACAGAAGATCTCTACTGGTGCCGCCAGGAAAAAGCGGCGGGTTGTAGTAGTAGGGTACTCTACTTTGAAAGGAACAGAAGTGCTCATTTGTCGGCCTGACCCGTTCGCAAGGGAGGTGTGTTGCCTACCTGGGGCAAGGATCAGGGATGTTGCAGAGAGGCTGCCTGCTCTAGTAAGCCCCACGGACTATTACCCGCTTCTAGTGATACATGTGGGTGTTAGTGATATCGATAGTGGTAGCCTGAGGAGTATAAAGAAGGACTACAGAGCTCTGGGAGAGGTGGTTAGGGGCTCTGGAGCTCAGATGGTCTCTTCGACAATTCTCCAAGACACAGGGGAGGACCTTCCAAAGGCAAGCAGGATTGGACAGGTTAATAAATGGTTAAAAGGGTGGTGTCATAGTCAAGGGTTTGGGTGTCTTGAACATGGGAACCAAGTTTGTAGTCCAGGCCTACTGGGAGCTGGTGGAGCTGCTCTGACAAAGAAAGGGAAGAGTGGCTTTGCTGGGAGGCTTGCCAGACTTGTCAAGGATGCTTTAAACTAGATGTGTTGGGGGAGGGGAGCATCATTCCGTCCCAACACACCCAGTCAGTTGCCAGCACCTATAATAAATGCTCAGAGCAATGTAGTGATATTCCAGCTGCTCCAGCCAATGAACCGGCTTCATTTGGAGCTCAGCTCAGATGCCTCTATACAAATGCCCATAGCATGGGGAACAAACAAGAGGAATTAGAGATGTGGGCACTGAAATAATAGGCATCACAGAAACATGGTGGGATGGCTCCTATGACTGGAGTGTTGGACTGGAAGGCTACAGGCTTTTTAGAAAAGACAGGCCTGGCAGGAGGGGAGGGGGATTTGACCTTTATGTTAGGGATAGGCTGGAAAGTATGGAAGTCTCTCTGGGGACAGGTGATCAGTTAACAGAAAGGTTTTGGGTCAGGGTTAAGGGGAAAACAGTGATGGGAGACTCTAGAAGCTTTTGGAAGAACTGGCTACACAGGATTTGGAGAAGGCTGAGGTTCTGAATGACTTCTTTGCCTTGGTCTTCACTCACAAAGGCTCTGACCGCAGCACCCAAGTCTGGGAAGATGGGTGCAGGGACTGTGGGAATGAAGACCTTGGGCTCACTGTACAAGAGGATCTAGGTCAAGACCATCTTAAGAACCTGAAAGTATACAAGTCCATGGGACCTGCTGAAATCTATCCACAGGTCCTGAAGGAGCTGGCGAATGAAGTTGCTAAGCCACTGGCCATCATATTTGAAAAATCATGGCAGTCGGGTGAAGTTCCCAATGACTGGAAAAAGGGAAATATAACTGCCATTTTCAAGAAGGAGGAAATGGACGACCCAAGGAATTACAGACCAGTCAGTCTCACCTGTGTGCCTGGCAAAATCTGGGAGCAGATTCTCCTGGAAGGCATGCTAGGGCACATGAAAAACAACAAGGTGCTTGGTGACAGCCAGCATGGCTTTACTAGGGGAAAATCCTGCCTGACCAATTTGGTGGCCTTCTATGATGGGCCTACAGAACTGATGGACAGCGGTGGAGCAGTTGATGTCATCTACCTGGACTTGTGCAAAGCGTTCAACACTTTCTCACACGACATCCTTGTCTCTAAATTGGAGAGACATCAGTATGATAGGTAGACCAGTTGGTGGATAAAGAACTGGCTGGATGGTCGCACTCAAAGAGTTGTGGTCAATGGCTCAACGTCCAGCTGGAGACCAGTAACGAGTGGTGTCCCTCAGGACATGGCGTTGGGACTGGTCTTGTTCAACATCTTTGTTGGTGACATGGAGAGTGGGATTGAGTGCGCCCTCACCAAGTTTGCTGATGATATCAAGCTGTGTGGTTCAGTTGATACGCTAAAGGGAAGGAATGCCATCCAGAGGGACCTTGACACGCTCGTGAGGTGGGCTAATGCCAACCTCATGAAGTTTAACCATGCGAAGTGTAGGATCCTACCCCTGGGTCAGAGCAATCCCAGGCACAGCTACAGGCTGGGCAGAGAAGAGATTCAGAGCAGCCTTGTGGAGAAAGACTTGGGGTTATTGGTTGATGAGAAAATGAACATGAGCCAGCTTCAGTGTGTGCTCTTGCAGCCCAGAAAGCCAACCGTATCCTGGGCTGCATCAAAAGAAGCATGACCAGCAGGTCGAAGGAGGTGATCCTGCCCCTGTACTCTGCTCTCGTGAGACCTCACTTGGAGTCTTGTGTGCAGTTCTGGTGTCCTCAACATAAAAAAAGAGTGAAACTGTGGGAACAAGTCCAGAGGAGGGCCATGAGGATGATCAGGGGACTGGAGCACCTCCCATATGAAGACAGGCTGAGAAAGTTGGGGTTGTTCAAGCTGGAGAAGAGAAGGCTGCGTGGAGACCTCTGAAGTATCTGAAGGGGCCCACAGGGATGCTGGTGAGGGACTATTCATTAGGGACTATAGTGATAGGACAAGGGGTAACAGGTTGAAACTTAAACAGTAGGGGTTTAGACTGGATATAAGGAAGAAATTCTTTACTGTTAGGGTGGTGAGGTACTGGAATGGGTTGCCCAGGGAGGTAGTGAATGCTCCATCCCTGGCGGTGTTCAAGGCCAGGTTGGATGAAGCCTTGGGTGATATGATTTAGTGTGGGGTGTCGCTTCCCATGTCAGGGGGGCTGGAACTAGATTATCTTGAGGTCCTTTCCAATCCTAAGTATTCTATGATTCTATGAGTTGTACGAGAAATATGTCTTTAGTAACAGTTATATCAGTGTGCATTATGTGAATTTATATTACAATTTGATAGTTCAGGAACTAACTTTTTAGAAAAAAAGCATATGGAAATGTTAATGGATGTCATATTGAGAAGCTTGGAAATACTTCTTCATTGACCACTGTGCTCTTTAATACTCCATAATTGTTTTCCTTCAGATTAACATGGATTAGCGTTCTTGTAATTTGATATTCACCTTTTTCTCTTTCTTTCTGAGGCGGAAGATTATATCAATATTAACTTTAATCCACTGATCTATTTGAGGCTGGAACATTATATTTTTTTCAAAATTTTCAGCATTCTTTTATGGTATCCATAATTATAGAGTAAATAATACCACAAAAGTGCTCAGAATCTGTTCTTTTAATTTGGATAGGAGTGGGAGCATTACTGTAGGTGGGTTCTACTTGAAGTGAAGCAACAGCAGCAAGAAGTTACATGTTATTTTCCTTAAATGTTGTGAATATAAACTGTCCTTAATTTCAGGAAGAACCAACAAGTGTGAAACTTTAAAAGGCACAACATCATTGTCAGTTAGATAAGCTGTATATACTTCTGTTGCCCACATGAAATTCTGGTATCTGAAACTATTGAAATAGGTATCAATAGAGTACAGTACAGAACAGTAATAGGTTCTTGATATTACACTCCAATTTATGACTAGCACATTCTGTAATATAGAATATTGGTGAATATTTCTTGCTTTAGTCAGCTCATTAAATTCTGAAAATGGAAATATGAGTTGGTAGAAATAGGTCATTCTTCTGCTGTCTATCTCAGACTTCACTGTTCTGTATGTTCCAAAACAGCTTCTTAAGGGTTTAGTTGGTTGACTTTTTTCAAAAGCATACTTGTTGAAATTTGTTTAAAATCATTAGCAAAAGTTCCTCCCCTCTTTCTTTCCCTAGACTCTTTCTTGATTAAGGCAGATTCCTCAGGTTGATCATCTTAAGCAATTTTCTACTAGAAAAGAATAAACTGAAAAATATGAAGGACCCTCTAAGGGTTTGGTGGATGGAAAAACAGGTATCAAATTTTTAGTTTTTTCACTCCTAAAGTTCACAGTAGCTTTCCCTGCTCATTACTCCACCCTTAAAAGAAATCATTGAGCCAAAACCCTTAAATGAAAGTCACAGACAGCTTTTTATTATTGCTCCATAAGAACAGCCCTTCTACATAATGCTTGGAAATATATATCTGTGGTGTTGAAGCTGTAACAGATTTACAATTCTGCACAAAGTACTGTAACAGAGGGCACTTTATCTGCATGTTGCCCAACCTGACAGATATTAATTGCAAATGCTCTCATGGCAATTCCCTCTGGGTTACTCTGTGGCATGTGCAGCCTCAGGAAGGTCTTAACTCCTTCCCATGCTACTGAGCAATAGCAATGTACAAAACGTCCCCTTTCTGTTCCTGCCTGAATGTGTCACTGGTAGAGAAAACAGCCAATGCTTGTCCCTGCCCTTACCCCTTAGCAGTTAGTGCAGAAAAGATCCAAAAATGAGCTTATCAATACAAACATCAGAAACCCTTCTCAAAGCTCTTTCCTGGAAGTATCCCTTAACTACAAAATTGTAAATAGTGAGATTAGTCAGAAATGAGGGGCTAAAAGGAGCTGTCTATCACACATGTGGGAGAGGGATGTGTTAATGTAGCTGTCAGAAATTGTTTTGCAAGCATTTACTGCAGATAGCAGTCTGTCAGAATAAGGAATTTACTAATTTGAGTTTGGTCTCATAAACTCAGAGTGAAGAAGTATTACATTTGTAACACCACCAATTAACTTTTTCTGCTCAGCCACCTGTGTTCTTTCTACAAGACTGTTCCTGAATGAATATGGCAAATCTTACTCTGAAACTCTTGCTGCCTTTCATGTCCCCTTAGCTTAAGAGAAAAACACCTGGGTTAAATTTGAGTTAGGCTTACTAAGTTGTCCTAGGTTCAGCTGTAGCAGTCATTTTTCTCCTTCTTTGTAGCTGGTGCAGTGCTATGGTTTTGACTTTAGCCTGAGAACGATGCTGATTATTAGATGTAAAACATAATGCTGATGATGTTCTGTGTCCCAGTCCAGAAATGAGTGGAAGAGGGTATATAATGTGAAGGGTATATATTCTATTTCTACAAAAATAATGCTGGTGAGCATGGATAAAAAACACTGTACCCAGGACATAAGTAAAACTAGAAAGCTCATTAAACACCTGCAGGATATATATTAGAATTCTTGCCCTGTTTTTTTGTCTTGGTTTCATCCTTCTCAGTTCTAAGTTTCCAAAACACTTTATAGTTTATCTCTTACAAATATCAGTTCAGTGAGAAAAGAGAACACGATAATCATCAAACTGTCGGTCTGAAGGAAGAGGGTGAAAAATTATGTAGCCAACCACTATAGGACTACAATTCAATGAAGTATAGTTAGAAATAATCCTGAAATAGTAGAAAGTTTCCCAGCTATTTTAGATGGTAAGCACTTCAAGAGTGCTGTTATGTTGAACATATTTATGCTGTACATTGCGTGCATAGCTAAACAGTGATATTACCAGATCAACCTAAAGAAGTAATCAGCAAAAGAAGTTTCAATAGACAAAGAGTAACCTGTAGTGACATAAAACTTTTCTGTGGTATTATTATGCAGATCCAGCAATATGTAGTATTTGCAAATGAGCTAAAATAACACCTCCATGATTTTTTTGGATAAATCCATATACATCTCAAAAACATTTTTAGCAAAGCATTGTCATTACTTTATTGAATACTACTTTTGCCTACTTCAGCTTAACAAACAAATCTAATGTTATGAGAGAATTTAATTTCAGAGCTGAATGATAATTTGTCAGGCATGGTTAATTCACATAATTCAAAGTTAATTATGTTTGCGATATTAGAGTATGCTGTAATTTTGTTCTGTTCAGCTGCAGCTTTTATTAAATCTTTCTTACATTTTGATTAGGAAAGACAGGCTTAAGGGTGTACAGCAAATTAAAAAAAAAAAAGTAAGGTATGGGAAAGGTTTTTGAAGAGCATGCTTTGGTTCATGCTCACATTCTCTCTCATGTTACATAACTTTGTCAATCCAAAGCTGACTGAGATACACTTAAATACTTACATTGTGATTTCTTTTCATTTTTCAGCATTTGGGAATGTTAAGACTGATATTCCAAATCCACTTGATGTTCTAATATGAAGTGGATTTTTTAGCTGTATTTTTTGTACCAAGCAGTATTCCTCCAACTATATTCATCTGTTGAAATGAAAGACTTCACACAATAGAATTTTGAAAAATCAATTGGAAAGTGTCAGACACCTTCTGTTTGGTTTGTGGCATTGGTTATATGTGGGTAATTTGTATTCAATAAATATATTTAAGTGCAGTAAAATGTAAAATATTTTGTATAAACTTTTTTCTAGAAAAAAAAAATCAGGTGAATGTGTTAAATTGCTGGTTTTTTTTCACAACCTAGAAATATGTGGGAGCTGACTAGTTCTGAAGATATTAACACAGGTCCAAACCCCCTGCTGAGTTGCTTTTGTCTGTAATTTCTATTATATTTTTCTAGGTTGATGTGACTAGGTTAAGGTGACCATTATGAATATGTTATCTTAATTTGAGGTTTAATATTCTTTTTACATACACTATATAATGCAAGCAAATCATTGTCCTGCCTCACAGCAATGCTGTGATGTTAAACACATCAAGCTGCTGTTGCTCTTGTCATGCAGCAACGATATACTGAAGATAGACAGCTACTACGTCAAGGTTTAGCAAAGTGTGCTCAGTCTCACATTATACTAGAGGTGTTACAAATTTATGATTATTTTCATTATGGAGACTGATCTGCTGGTTGGTTCCACTAACACAGGACTTTATCTGTGGATTCATTAGATACCTCCAACACAAACTTCTCTCCATTTCAGTGTGGCTTTGAACTTCCTTTCACTGTGGTATTTTTGTTGTTTTTTTGTTTTGCTTTTGAGTGTTTGTTTTTCCTAAAGTAAGCCTTTCCATTACAATTTTTAGTTTTTATTTCCTTATTTAAAAAGCCAGGAATGCTTCTATATTTGCTCACATGAAAAACAAAACTATGTCAAAGAACTGTAGGTTCTCAGACTTGAGAATCTTCTTGAAAGGAAGAGGTAAAGAACTGCATACGCCAGAAACCTACAGAATAAGGTTATAATCTATATAATAACCTTCTTCACTGACAATTCTCAATTAATCATTGAAGGACTATGAGCTCTGAATAAGTCAGTGTCCTATGACAAAAGCAAAATTCAGTAGCTCAGAGTTCATCACATCACATCAGCATCACATAGACTAATAGAGTCTTAACTATCTCAATAATCCTTGTGTCAAAGAAGGAGGAAAGCCTGAGTAAAATCTTGAACATACAACCTTAATTCTGGTATTTTTTATCTTTTGCTATTCTTTTAGTATAGTATTTCTGTGCACATTTTATACTCACATTTGGTCTTAGAATTAATTGCATGGAGTGTGTCATCACTGCTGTCAGACTGCAGGAAGCTGAGAAATAAACCAGGCCTTTGAAGTTAGCAATTTTATTAAAGTGCTAACAGCCAGTGAATATCTGCAGACACTAAGGACATAAGTCACTTTACAACTATTAAAATTCCAGGCCAAAAGATTTCCACAGACCTGAGAATCCCTGCTGCTGTTATTGGGATAAATTTTCTCTGCTTGTGCCAAATTTAATCACACAGAATCTTGTTCTCTTCTGTTAAACCTTCTTTCTTATGCTTTTGACAAAGCAAATCAAATATTTGATTATATTTGTGAAGAACGTTAACAAGAAGAAGAGAAATGTCTGAAGAATGGTGACATCTTTTATGTGTAATTACAGCACAGTGTCAGGCCCTGGGCTGGTTCTGAATGGATTTACTAATGCAGTCATCCTCTACTTTGTTGTCAGAAGCCAAGCTGCTTCAGCTGTAACTAAAGCAATAGTAAAGGCACAGAAGAAAGATAGTTTCCTAGTGTGTCTGATGTGTCACTGGTAATGAACAGAGTAAAATTCCAATGCACTAAACTCTCATGGAATGCCAAATATTAATCTCTACAAATATAAGATATTAATTTTCTTTTAATTATATATATTTATAAATATATTACTGGAAATCAGTATGAAGAAATCACTAGTGTAAACAGATTGTGTGTTTAAAGCAAATTATATTGTCTTCTCAGTTAATGTCTCTTTGGAAAGAACTTGTGGACCAGATTTCATTCTCTCATGGCTTCTCCAGAAATTTAGTGTCTGGCTTTCAGCAGAATTTCTCCTTTCCAGGCACTAAATGTTCTTGCATTTTGAATATTTTTGAACTTTCACAGATAAAAAGTGATACATTGAAGGCAGTTTGTATGGAATTCCTGCACTGTAGTGAGAGGTTTTTCAGGCTGGTGGAAAGATGTGAGGAATCTATATTTGTTTTAGTCACCTTTTCAGAGAAGCTGCGTTTGTCCAATGTTACCACATTAGTTGTAGAGAAAACTAGAACATGAATAGACAACAGTCGCCAGCAGTGCACATTCTTAAAATCTGGGAGAGGATTTAATTGGGAATAGAGAAATATGAAATCCAGAAACTGGGTGCTGGGAAGTGGTATTTTGATAAGAAATCCTATGGCTCTAACTGTTTCTGTGCTCCTCAGCTGTCATCCACAGATACAGGGGATTTATTCCCCCATCATCAAACTACACACAATTTGTTGCTCAAATTAATGAAGTCCATATCTACTGACAAGTCTCTAATGAAGAAATATCCTATTTCCTGAGAAAATATCCACATTTCTTTTTTCCTTTAAAATAAGTAAAACAACAAACAAGCAAGAAAACCAAGAAAACCAGCTTCCTGTTACCACAATTTATGTTTGGATGTATAATAGCAAAATTATACCCTCTGGCACCAGAAATGTTTTGAAATCAGAGATGGTGAAATGTTTCTTCAACAGAATATGGTGGTGGTTGTTAAAGAGTGCTTCACACTGCATGTGCCTGTAGTGGTAGTACCTTCTAGTTTCACTGCTGGGTTTCAACTGACAAAATTTATGCGACTGTTTTCCTGTCAGTATGAGCAGAGGAGAGTTGTACTGTGCTCAAAAGTCCATGCTATTATATTACTAAAAAACTTGCAAACCTTTGCTTTTGCTCCTGTACTACTTACGTAGCTACTCATGGATGCTCAGAGTTGCCAATCTATTGAGAAAGCTGGTTGCTACATGTAGAGATTTTATGGTCTGTATTTGTGAATTGCCCAGCAACTAACCTGTGAGCTTAAGCACACTGTGCCAATTTATATCTGTGTCCAGTGGTGATTTGCTTGGTACATCTAATAACTTCAAATCTGGGATGAATTCTGCTAACTGAAGTTCAGGTAAAAAACTCTGTTTTATGCTCCAAACCTCTAGGACTTCTAGTTTATCATCTAGCAGCATGTAAGAGCTGAAACAAATGAGAAAAGGCTTTGCAAAATAATTTTCAAAGCCAGTTGTTTTCATATTACACAGTGTAAGAAAAAACCAGACCTAAGCAAAAATAGGAAATGCCAAATGACTTCCTATTGCAATTTTATGACTGTTACTGAGTGTTCTTTAAAATTTAGTCAGAAGGCACTATGGAGTCCAACACACCAGAGCACACAGGGCCTAGGACAGGACCAGCACTGTGGATCACTGAATCCAGTTTCCTCCTGATGGAGACAAGGGGCATCCTTCATTAAAATCACTCAAAGACTATCCTGAAATCTACTAATGTTCTGGAACACGACTCCTCACACAGCTATAAATGACCTAAATTGAGGAGCACTTTACACATTTATTTTTTTATCAGATGTGTTTGTTAGTTTAAGTAATTAATTTCTTCAGCTAATATTTATATTCACCTTAGTGTAGAAATAAGCAGTTAATATATCTCCATTCAAGCTGCATTATGCTGTAGCTTCTGCTATAAAAGACTTCAGTTCATCAGTCCCCTTTATCACACTCTTGAACACGTAGTTTTCTTATCTCCAAAGATCTGGGAAAACTATTTTTTTTCATTTTGCAAATTTCAGTCATCCTATTATTTAGTTCAGATATGGTCGATTATCTTGCTACTAGCACCTGGCCTTTTTTTTCATACCCTCCCTGCCTCTAAACACAATAAAGTGGGTAAAAATGCATCAACAACAACCATAAAATGGCAAACAAGAAAAACAACTCCAGATACAAAATGCATCTCCTTCAGAACATTATCAGGATCTTCTCAGAATTTTCTCAAGGAATTAGGGCTTTCACTTTCTTCCCTGTTCAGATGGGGTTCCCTACATATTTCGTATTGTGCAGTTATTCCAGTAAATCAATGCCTATGGAGACTCCTTGATACTGTTTTTTAAATTTTTAGTCTGATCACAGTGAAGAGAATTTAGATATACACAGAAACTATATGATTGTTGAGAATGTTATTTCTAAATATGAGGAAAGATGGCAGCTGGTTGGTCTAGGTTCTTACTGTTGGGGAAAAGGGGCATAGAAGAAGTTATTTAAAGTAATTCTGCTTATTCAACTAAGCAGCTGGAAAGCTAGATAATAACTTTCCCCATTTTTAAGAACTCTTCTTTTTTCTTTGAAAAAGGAGTTATTTGTTCAGTAGGGACTGAAGTAATTGGCTAAGTAGTGTAGAAGATAAAACGCATTGATATTAATTATGGCCTTATCCTCCCATGCCATATTCTCCTTCTGCTTGTTTTCTGAGTTTGGGATGAAGCAGCAATTCCAGAAACAATTAGATTAGATTCATATAATTCTCTTTCCATTCTTCTTGATGTTTTTTTTTAATACAAGAAGCCTCACTTTGCAGTGCTTCTGCCTTTCTTATACAATATATTCCTAAAAGTGGGTGAAGTAATCATCATTTTTGCTCTGTGAATCCTCACTGAAAATATTTTTTTTTCTCTGTAGTGATTAAATGCTCCAAATAAATAAAACATCTCTTATATTAGAGACATACATATTGAGAAGGCCAGTCTAATGAAAGAACAGATCTACACGGACAAAAGCTAGGAAAAAGGGAACCTGATTATTTCCTATTTTACAGATGGCTCTGTAGCTCAGTGAAATAGAGAGCCAGATTTTCAAGCATTTAGCAACCTAAAGATGCAGATGGTGCTTTTGTGTTTTCAAAAGCACCTGTCTGTGCATTAACACAGCCGACTGTTAACTTGCTTTAAAAATCTGGGTTGGAATTAGTTGTCCATCTTATACAGGAAATCTGCAGTAATACTAAGAATCAAACTCTAAATCAGGTATTTTAACAATGATCTTGTCTCACTTCTTTTTATATAATGCATAAAAGCACATGAAATGACTCTTCAGCTGACAGTCTATGAATGGAGTTTCTGCAATTAAAGCTAACATTCACACAGGCTGGAGTGCTGGAACATTTTCTCAGATCTTTCTTCCTGCAATCGTGAACTCTTTTTCAAAGTTCCCTGCAGCCTGCACTCTTTTTCCTGCCTTGACTAATCCGTTTTAAGATTATCATCTTCTTATACCCAGAAAATGGAAGGTGGAAGTACATTTATATGCTTTCTGGAGGGCTGGTTTTGTTGCAACTCATTTTAAAAGGTCTAATTGCATTTGCTTACTAAAAGCACATCAGGAACATCATTGTTACTCCAAATGTACATTTAAAAATTAAAAGTGACACAGTGCTTATAAATGGATTACTTCAAAGATGAGGAAACACTACCTTGAAAACAGGCTGACAAAGCATTTCACATGTATTTTATTTTTGCCTGATTCATCTCTGAGTTTTGAACACAAACCTTTACACCATCTCTTCTTTCCCACCAGTGTTTATCTACAAGTAAGGTAATTCTATTGTACCTGCTTTCTTTTGAGCTGCTTTTTTTCTCATTTTCTCTTGTGGAGGAGGGATCAAGTGCGTGCTTTGAGGAACAGACTGGTCTCTCAAGCATCCAGTAGCTCAGCTCTGATTACAAGCATTAAAAATTGCAGGTGGGATGGACACACTGAAGCTACAAGCACTGAAATTATTATGAACGTATTATTCTAGTACAAATCTGTAGACAGTCTGAGGCATAGTGTTGCATGTGTTAAAAGAATGAAGCAGAATTTTAAGAGCAGGAATAAAACATAGTTCTTAATGAATTTATCTCAAACTTCCAAATGCAGATGAACAATTATAGAAGTACTCTCCTGGGGACCTCCCAACATTTGCTATAGATTAAGGGCCTTTCTACCAAAGCACCATATTGTGTCCAGACTCCATATTCAGCTGTGTCAGCAGGTTATGTTTAAAATCCACGTAACAGTAAACTTGGGGTCTAGGTATGTTTTCCTCTTAATTAACCTACATAACAGATTTGGGTTTTTTTCTTAATTATTATTTTACATAATTCATCCCTTCATTTGCATCTTAATTGGAGAGTATGTAAAATGTCAAATTTAATTGGTTCAGGAAGACTTGGTACAACAAAGCTCTGGTCTAAATATAGCTGTAGGCAGTGCACCGAATAGCTGGCTTCCAGCTCAGATTAGGATGTCAGTACCTGTAAGGGGTTTTCCTCAGCTAGTTTTCTGTACCTAAAAGTATCAATGCTAATGTCCTGAGTAGGAAAACTGAAGGACTTCTAGAGCCCCTGTTCCTACTTTTGAATGTCATGTAGCCCATTTCCTCTTGCATGCATGCATTCCAGATACAGTCCTCTTATCCTGATGGACCAGAATCCTGGTCTCCTCTTGGTTTATGAAATTGTCACTTCCCAGCTGGCTGAGAGATGGTGTCCTGGGGTCCTCACAGTAGCTCTGGGCTACACTGACCCTCTCAACCTTGCCATTTCTCATTACCTCAGAAAATGTCTTGCCCCAGTACTTGTTACCCTATCTTTCATCACAGATATCAATAAGAAGGGGCACAGGTTTCACTGCCAGTGTTGGGGCACAGCAGAAAGCAGCACACAGAGGAGGAGTGCTGCTGTAAGCTGGGAGGAAGCAATCAGGCTGTCAGCATTCCACATTTGTGAGTCTAGGACACATGTAGTGGCTACCAAGCTGTAGCTGGACTGCACCTTGCAAAATACATTTTTTGTGGAAATTTTCAGAGAAGAGTTTAATTCCAAGTACCCCCTGTTGTCACTTACTAAGGGGGTTAAGGGCTTTCATTTGTATGAACACGGGACATTATCTGTTTTACTGTTCCATCTAATTTTTTTTTTCATCTTCTCAGTTTACTCTCTTGTCTTCACATTTCGTTATTCCCCACTAGCAGTTTTATAAAGTAGATATCATCTGAAAGATTTTTTTTATAGGTTTGACAATATGTTGAAATATTTTCAGTTTCAGGTGTGGCAAGTGTAGAGGGCCTGGTAGGTTGCTGTAAAGTCTTTGAGAGTAGGAATGGAAAATATGTTATAGGTTTGCTTCTTCTAGACCCTTTTTTTCAGATGCCTAGAAGAAAACATTCTGTGTGTAGATGAAAAATAGAGAAACACTCAGAGACAGCCCTTTTGTAGTTAGAATGTTTCATTCAGGCTTTCTTAGACTAAAATGACAGCATGGTGCTCTTGCAGTTTCTGCTTCATGAAAGTCTATAAAATATTTTATATTTTACTTGCTTTCTTACTTTTTGCTTGATTTTGATTAAGGGAAGGATTTCAATCACCTCATTTACCTGTTATCCTATTTCTAGAATCACTTCTTCAGTGTGAATGACAAGGGCTAAAACTGAGTCTGCTTATAACTCATTCATGCCCAGTACATTCTTACCAAATTTCCTAGTATGTTCACATATTGCAGCTGATATTTTTGACACTTTTATCGTTGTTTTTCATGTTAATATATTAGACTTGAATAAAAGCTTAATAAACATAAAGTTTCCTTAATAACTATCAGATCAAAGAAAAGAAAGGTTTCAAGATATGTTTTCAAGTAAAATGATAATAAGAACAGGCATGAAAGGAATTGATTTAGAGTTGACCACATCATAGCTAATTACATTGGGTCAAAAATTTTGCTTTAAAGAATTAAATAACTTGCACTACCGTAGGCAAGTATGTATGTCCTAATATTTCTGCTATTATACCGAGCCTCTATTTCTTTACAGTACCTCACTAAGACAGGGACATAAATATTTCATTATGTGCAGAATAATTACTTTTTACTATGTTCTATAAAAAAATGTGGTTTTACTCTAAAAAGATGAGCAAAAGTAAAACAAATCAGGCATAGCTACATGGCCATTTGAAAAAAAAATATAAGACAAAACAAAGCTCCAGACAATTAGTACTGATTTTGGCTGTGATAGAGTTAATTTTCTTCATAGCATAGGTCTGTGTTTTGGGTTTGTGTTGGAATTAGTGTCGATAACACCAGGATATTTTCCTTACTGTTGAGCAGTGCTTACACAACATAGAGGCCTTTTCTGCCTCCCATCCTACCCCACCAGCAAGGAGGCTGGGGGTGCACAAGTAGTTGGGAGGGGACACAGCTGGGACAGCTGACCCCAGCTGACCAAAAGGATATTCCACACCATATGGCATCACACACAGATGGGGGAAGAATGAAGTGCAGGAAAAACATGAGAGTGATGGTGATTGTCTTTTTAGTCACCATTAAATATGATGAAGCTCTCCTTTCCTGGAGATGGCTGAACACCTGCCTGCAGATGGGAAGTGTTGAATTAATTCCTTGGTTTGCTGTTTGTTAAACTGTCTTTATCTGAAGCCATGAATTTTCACTTTTACTCTTCTGATTCTCTCCCCCATCCCACCACAGGGAGCGAGCATCTGCACAGTGCTTAGTTGCCAGGTGGGGTTATACCACAACACAAGACAATACAAGATCAAACCAAGCAAGCCTAACAGCCCTACATTTTGAGCAGTGTAAAGTTGGTACAAGGGCAGTGACCTCTTATGTGATAGAGCAATACTTCATGCAGTGGGCTACAGGTCTACGAGGTCAAGGGAAAGTGCTGCAGTTCTGGAGCTTTAACAGGTTCAAAAACATTACAGTAGTTAGTTTCCTTTTTCTTTTTTTTTTCTCAGTTAGACACCATATAATGTATTTTATTTCTCAACTGCTTTTGAACAAGCTGCTTGTCACAGTTCATGAGCAATACAATTTCATATGTGTGGGCAATTCACTGTAGATATTATAAAATGATCTGTTTTCCCCTAGCATATTACTGAAAATAATGCAATACATTTGTTCAGTAATACCCAGGGCAGTTTAAAGGCATGGAAACTCAATATTAAATTTGCTATAGCTATCTTCACTAGAATAGATTCCCCTTTAATCCACTTGGTAACCAGTCTTTTCTTTGAGGACTACTATAAAATTTGTTTCTATTATAAAATTTTCAGCTGTCAGAGCACACATCAAGTATTTTGTTGGTGTTGATTTTAGTTACTGTATTGGCAATTGTTTGTAGTGTTATTAGCATAATAAAGTTCAATGCAAGATCTTATGGCACGGAAAGATGCACCGATTTTCAAGTTTCTAAAGCAAGTTGATTTCATGTTTCCACACTCTTTCACTCACACACTCAAAAGAAGCAGCGTATGTGTGTCCTAGTGTTCTGACCAAAATCACTTGTGTACAATCCAAGTGCCTGAGATGCTCTGCATCTCTAGAGCTCCTCCAGACAAACAAGAATTTGGCAATGACAAACAAGTCTTTGGACAGTTCTTTCTTCTCCATCAGGAACCATCGGCCATTTTGGGGTAGATCATCACTTCAAATCTCACTTACTTCAATCACCTCAAATCTTCAGCTACATCACTCTCCACTGTCTGTTTATCCTCTTTTGGTATATGTGTAAAACACGTCTCTTGTCTGTTTTCCTGGCAAGTGAACAGGGAAAGCAGTGATATATGTGGTGTGCTGCATCCCTGCTGTCACCCTGCCAGTGCCAGGGCACTGGCTTTTTTTGCTGATGAGTTGTCTGCTTCTCAGACCACAGGACTTTTGCTTTTGATATCAAGAACATGTTCCTCAATTTTACTGATGAAAGCAGTGTCCTGGGAAGAGTGTCCCTTGTTATCCAGATATTCTATAAGCCTTTTGTCATGTTTTAAGCCCAGACAGCAATCCAGAATCACGTAGCTCACTCCCCCACCTTGCTCCCCCAGCTCCCAGAGGGATAGAGAGGAGAATTGAAAGAATGAGACTCCCACGGGTTGAGATAAGAACAGTCCAATAACTAAGGTATAACACAAAATCACTACTGCTACCACCAATAGCAATAATGATAAAGGAAATAACAAGGGAAGAGAATACAACTGCTCACCACCCACCAACCAATACCCAGCCTGACCCGAGGAGTGATCTTAGCCCTTCCAGGTAACTGCCCCCAGTTTATATACTGGCCATGACATGCTATGGCATGGAATACCTCTTTGGCTAGTTTGGGTCAGGTGTCCTGTCTCTGCTTCCTCCCAGCTTCCCTTCCTTCCTGGCAGAGCACGAGACTCAGAAAGTCCTTGATCAGAGTAAACATTACTGAGCAGCAACTAAAAACGGTGTTATCAGTGTTGTTCCCAGGCTGAAAGTCAAAAACACAACACTGCACCAACTACTAAGAAGGAGAAAAATTACTACTATAGCTGAACCCAGGACAGCCTTTGTTCTGCTATCCTTCTCATGCTTACACACCCACATTTTCATTCAGATTTCCTTCATACAGATCTTAATATTTCTTGCATCTCTCTTCTGTGCAAACAAACAAAACTCCACTTTTCTTGGGTAAATTCTTTTTTCCAAAAAGTATTTTAGATTTATAAAATCAGATACTACTGTTTTTCTTGCTGTGTGGCAGAATCTGAAAGGTCATCACAGGTAAAATAAAAACTGAAGGTACCACAGAGATAAAGAAAACACATGCTATAGCTGCCAAGTCACAGATAATCAAATATCATTATAAAACCACATAAATTAGTGTCTTACAAAAACATAACCTTGTCTACAGGCAAAAAGCTAATCCAAATGTTCTATGATTGCTGTCCAGTATCATTCCTTTTGTTGCTTTCCTCTTCCTTTCTTAGTTATTGTATCCATTTGTTGAACCTCAAAAAAATTAGATTGTGAAAGGTCTCAGGGCAAGGTCATGTCATTCTATACATTTAAACATTGCCTGGCACAATGTCACCTCACTTTTGACAGGTTTCTCAGGAATTGCTGTAATAGGAATAATAACAAATAACATCAATAATAACATTTGACATAATAAGATTACAGTATACATATCTGTTGGTTTAATCCTTGAAGTTTGGCCAATATGGGCTACTTTATCTTTTTAAAAGCTCCAAAGTTTAAATAATTTTGTCAAAAAAAAGTCAAATATTTTTCTTAACATTTCTAGCAAGAGAACTTCTCTGTGATAATTTCCTGTTCAGTTTTCCATGGCTTGATACATTCCTACATATGACACTAGTTCAGATTCCCAGCTGGGGAAATCCGCCTTTCCAGTTTATATATGTTAGGGATTCTTTTATGACTCCTGTGCAATAGGATTTAAATGTTACTGTGCCCAAACCTTTTTATGTGAATACAGTGTTTGATTTCAGCCCATATTAAACCACAGTTAAGAGGCTATTGCACTCTGAAAACAGCTTGAAAGATTTCATAAAAATCCAGTGCATGAAGGAAAGAAATTAACAGCTATGGTTCTAGCCTACTGAGAATAAAAGACAACTACTAAATCCTTTTACACAATTAATATTGTTTTAGTTACACATATATGTAATCAGCAAATATAGGAATGGCTTCAAAATTGCTCCTTTCTTACTTTTTTCTTTATGAAAATCTAAATATGTATTGCTGCAATCTGTAGCTGTACTTTTGTGGCACACAATTGATTTTCACAGGTCTGTCACACTTCTTGTTTTCTCTAATGGACTGTTCTACTAATCCTTTATGTTCTTGGACTGTTCAGTTGACAGCTTTTTTTAATTCTGTATTAATTAAGCTCAGTAGGACGGAAGAGACACTTCCGCTGAGCAAAAGTGATCTGGGACTCTGCTGTGCACTTACAAAGGCACTGGAGATCCTGAGATCATTTAAATCTGTTGGGAGCAAAGGAGGGTGACTATTGTCAAAGAACAAGAGTAAAATCATGAAATAATAAACTTAGTTGAAACACCTTCTTTCTGTTGACTAGTGTAACAAACAGTTCGCAAATGGTAAGTTTAAATGGAAAACAGAAGAATGAACAGAAGTGATGAAATCCCTCCCAGGTGTTCTTTGCTACTCAGCTGGCAAACAACAGCTGGAAAACATCCTAAACAAAACACCTCTGAAATTCCCCACCAGCTTAATCTGAATTGGATTTAATTATTTTACAGATATAACTGTATTACTCAAAGACAGATACATTTCCTCTCACTATTTGCCACCTCTCTCCCCCTTACTATGATATCTCAAAGCGAGTTTGTCTAAAAATGTTCCATGTGCTTTGACATAGCTATTATATTTTGCTGTCTTCACGTAAGTTCTGCACATTTTGGGGACATTCACTGCTTTCTTTTTCCAGAATGACAGAGAGTATCTGTGATCTTTCATATCCCCTGAAAGTCCAGCCCTCTAGTACAGTTAACAGATGCTTTAACAGGTTTTGCCACTCCACAGATTTGCTTCAGACACCTTCAGGTACACACAAGCTTGAGGGAATACACACCACTTATAGATCCTGTATAGACTAATGAGAAAGTATTAGATAGACCTTGCATACATATTTACAATAGAAATACTGTGGGATTTTTTCTACAGCTGTCATGGGTTGAGCAGTCGCAGTCATTTTTTCTCCTTCTTGTAGCTGGTGCAGTGCTGTGTTTTGACTTCTGGGTGGGAACAGTTGCTTGAGAGAGAGCATGTTTTGAGGGTGTTTTTGTTCAGGGCCTTTTCTGAGCACGTGCTCTGCCGGGGAGGAGGGGAGTCCGGGAGGAAGGAGAGACAGGACACCTGACCAAGGCTAGCCAATGAGGTATTCCATACCATAGCATGTGATGCCCAGGATGCAACTGGGAGAGAGAGAAGGAAGGGGGGGAACTCTGGAGGAAAATGGAGGAGGGAGCACACAGTGCTCGGCCGGGCAGGGTGGAGTGAGTTATGGGTCGGTGACTGGTGGGGTATTGTATTCTTTTTGCTTGTTATTGGCTGTATCATTATTATTTGTAGTAGTAATGGCAGTAGTGATTTATGTTATGCCTTAGCAATTAAACCGTTCTTATCTCAATCTGTGGGGGCTACATTCTTTGGATTCTCCTTCCTAACTCTCCGGGAGTTGGGGGACTTGGTTTAAACCACGACAACAGCAAACACAAATATCTTATGTACCCACAGAGAACTTAAGGCAGAGATTTTTCTTAGAGAAATCACGTATATTGTGTGCTGAGACTATGAGTACACTGGGAAAGACTATGCTGCAACACCTTTGGGTTTTTTTTATTTATGTTCTGGTTTTTGCTTTAAGATATATTTTCTTTTTGCATTGCTTTTGAACAGCGCATTTCACCACCAGTGTTGACAAGCAAATATTCAGCAACTCTACAGGAAGTATAAAGAGAAAAAGAACAACACCAAACATCTACCTTCCCGCTGCCATCAGTTATGAGTTATCCATTTCTAATAAAAAAATAAATGATGATAGAAATATGTGCAAACTGAGAAAGAGCTGCTCTCCCTTTCCTCACCCACAAATATATTCCATAACATTTTTCCATCATACAATCTAAGCATTTACTGCTGTCGTGGTTTAAACCAAGTCCCCCAACTCCTGGAGAGTTAGGAAGGAAAATCCAAAGAATGTAGCCCCCACAGGTTGAGATAAGAACGGTTTAATAGCTAAGGCATAACTCAGTGATACAGCCAATAACAAGCGAAAAGAATACAACACCCCACCAGCCACAGACCCATAACTCACTCCACCCTGCCTGGCCAAGCACCGCGTGCTCCCTCCTCCATTTTTCTCCAGAGCTCTACCCCTCCAGCTCTCCCTCTCCCAGTATGCATCCTGGGCATCACGTGCTATCGTATGGAATACCCCATTGGCTAGCCTGGGTCAGGTGTCCTGTCTCTCCTTCCTCCCAGCCTCCTCTCCTCCACCTGGCTGGAGCACATGCTCAGAAAAGGCCCTGAACAAAAACACCCCCAAAACATGCCCACCACCAAGCAACCACTCCCAGCCCAGAAGTCAAAACACAGCACTGCACCAGCTACAAGAAGGAGAAACATGACTGCCACGGCTGAACCCATGACAACTGCCTTACGGAAAACTGCATACTTTTCCAAACAAAGTATATTGGGTTTGCAAGCCAAGGTTGTGGTAGTGGAGGGGCTGGAGGGGTGGCTTCTGTGAGAAGCTGACAGAATCTTCCTCAGTGTCCAGTAAAGCCAATGACAGCCAGCTCCAACACAGACCTACCACTGGTCAAGGCCAAGCCTATCAGTGACAAGCAGCAGAAGCTGTCAAGAATGGGGAAAAATCCCTGTACAACAGCAACTGCAGTCAGAGAGTAAGAATATGCGAGAGAAACAGCTTTGCAGACACCAAGGTCAGTGCAGAAGGAGGGTAGGAGGACTCCAGGCAGGGGAGCAGAGATTCCCCTGCATCCCATGGTGCAGACAATGGTGAGGCAGCTGTGCCCCTGCAGTCCATGGAGTTCAATGGAGAAGCAGATCTGCACCTGCAGCCCATGGAGGACCCCATGCTGGAGCAGAGGGATGCCTGAAGGAGACTGTGACCCCATGGGAAGCCAAGGCTGGAGCAGGTTTGCTGCAGGACTTGTGTCTCCATAGAGAACTCATGGTGGAGCAGCCTGTTGTTGAAGGACTGCACCCCAGGTGAGGAAGGAAGAGACCCACACTGGAGTAGGGGAAGAGAATGAGGAGTCCTCTCCTGAAGAGGAAGGAGCAGCAGAGATACCATGTGATGAACTGACCATAACTCCCATTCCCTATCACCTTTTGCTGTTGTGGGGAGGAGGTGGATAACTCAGGAGTGAATATGAACCTGGGAAGAAGGGAGGGGTGGCAGGAAGTTGTTAAGGTTTGTTTTCATTTCTCATTATTCTATTCTGATTTGATTAATAACAAATTAAACTATTTTTACACAAGCTGAGTCTGTTTTGCCTGTGATGGTAGTTGGTGAGAGACCTCTCCCTGTCCTTTCTCAGCCTATGAGCCTTTCATAATATTTTCTCTCCCCTGTTCAGCTGAGGAGGTGAGTGACAGAGTGACTTGGTGGGCACCTGGTGTCCAGCCAGGGTCAATCCACCACAGAGAGTCAAGGTTTTAGCACTGCGTAGACAATTGTATTGGACAATTACATTTTTTTTCATAGGAAAGCATGAACCTTTTAATGGGCAGACTTCTTTATACTCAATACCCTGTGGCACTCTGATCTTCTGCTGAAGTCCCTGGTCTCATCTGCTGCAATTTAATGTGTCATGGCCTTCTTTATCTTATTATGTATTTTACTTGGATTGCTAGAAGGAATTTGTACTATAGGAGTTGAGACTAAAATTCTCTTTCCCCAGTTTTACATTTCAGTCCATGTGAATAACACCAAAGCAGCAAGAAATGGAAGTGGCAACTGGACCTCCTTTCTCAGCAGTGCCTCTGGACATAAGAGAGTCCACTGTAAAACTAGCCTATATTTAAGTTAGGTGAAATTTGAATTTTATCATACAGAAATTAAAATCTTTCCTTGCCTAGAAGGGTTTTAGATCCTCATTCATGGACTAAATATTTCAATGCTGAAAATTACTAGGATTCAGCATCTGCAAATGTCTTTTCAGGCTAAGTAGTCATCTTTATTTGTATTTATTGCATGTCACTCTAAAGTCTTGTCTTGCCAGAAATCTTCTATATTCAGAATTAATACAATAAAAACATATTTCTCTCATGCCTCAGTATATTCATTCATGCTGACAGAAAGAATTTACTGATAAAAGAAAGAGAAGTGGGATGACTACTGTGAACAGAAGAAGGACCCTGCTTCAGTTTCTTTCTGTTTCTTTGCTCTTCAAGCATCCTGAGGGAAAGAATTCCTGGCAGATGAAAGGTGATGGTGATCTCTGTGCAGCCAAACCTGCACTCACACAGAATTTAAGCTCTTTCAAACTGTTTAGGTTATGCAAGTGTGTGAGCAATTTTTAAAAATCACAGTAAAGAACTGTTCTCCCAAATGGCTTCTCAGAAATGAGGTGGGAAAAGACCTGCAGAAATGTGTCCTGTTCTCAGAAATTATTTTATCTTTACACAGCAGAAAGAGTTACCTTTTTTTTTTTTTTTAAGCTGATGCAATCACACAACATCTAATGCTTACAAACATGTAAAATGAGTTAGATTTTCAAAGCCTAAGAGAAAACTCCACATCATTGACTAACCTGTTTGGTGACTAAGCTCTTACCAAAAATGGTCTCTAAGCACATAAAGCTGTGCTTTTGTAAAAGGCCATCTGCTGTCTTTGAAAGGCTGAGCATCTGGGTTCCCATCTTTTGCTACTTACCACCCCCAAGCTAGATTTTCCCCCATTTAGGTCTCCTGAGAAGAGGCCAATCTGGTATGTATGCTTGCACGTGCCTAATACATAGAGATAGCTACAGACTTTACATAAGGCACATCAGTCTTGGTCATACTTAATTAGAAATTGTGATACCAGGACAGAAAAAGGAAGTGCTGCTGCTCTTTTTCTATTTTAATTGGATTTTAATTAGGCCAATTTTCTAACTTCAAAATAGCTAAAGTACTGGAGCAACTCAAGAGGATACTTATTATTATTATTATCATGAATAATTTTGGTACTGCATTTTGTTATTTTCTCGTAGTTATAATTTCTTTTTTCCTATTAGTTTATTAATTTGACATGTCAACATAAGTCTGTTTTTCAGTTAACTTGCTGTTTTATTTTTAAGTCCCTCTTTAATTAAACTTGATTAGTCTAGTAGGATTAATAAACTTCTTTCAAGTCCATCCTTCCCCATCTTGGGTTCTGAAAAGTTGCTATGACACCAACAAATGGGTTGTACCACCCTGGATACAGATGGCAACAGAAGATTTGGAAAGACATTTCCTTTCAATCAGAGAATAAGACAAAATAGTGACAGTCTGAAACATAGGTTACTTACCTTGTGACAAGATAGGTACTTATAGCATTTCCAAAGATGCTCTCAGAAGCCTTTGAAATTCATTATGCCACTGTAAGAGTGACATGTGGCTCTACATTTGTTACAGAGAATTTTTCTTGAAAGGAGTCTTAATTTTGTTTCAAGACAAAATATTTTTCCACTTTTTTCAGCACCTGGACATCCAACTGTGACTGGTATCCCTACTCCTGAGTCCTGATAATATACTTAACAACTAACGCTAGATGATCTTACTGTTCTTTCCAACCCTAACTATTCAATGATTCTATCAGCCCATAGGTTCCTGTGCACCAGGCTGACTTTTTTCCTCCTTACTGGCCTTGAAGGTCACAGACCAGCCAACTGGATGGTGGTGATAACCACATCAGAGAACAGGGAAATGTAACAACAGACAGAACTCTCATAAAATTTGGCATTTACAAGTCCTAATGGGAACTTAGATCAGACCTGCTGCTGGATGGCAAATTCCACAATCCCCTCATGAACATGGATGCCTCATCTGCTTGGATCATGGATGCACCATCACCTGCTTCCTCTGAGTACTGAATGAGTGATTTGTACTCCTTTTTGAGTCCAGATTATGATTGTTATATTGATGTGGCAAGCAAAATATCAAGAATTGATCCAGTCTGCAGAGGGTCCAGATTGTAAGGAACCATAAACTAAGCTGTGCTAAAAACTCTGTGCTACTTACAAAACTGTGTTACACTGATTCTGCTTATAAAAATCCTATGCTACTCTGATTGTATGCTATTCTGATTCTGTGCTGCGCTAATCATAAACTTCTATTAAAAATAAAGCTTTATTGGTAGCTCAACTTAGTGCTATCATCATTCTGCCCGGGATCTCCAAAAGATCCTGTCTGTTCATGTAGACTCAGGTAACACTGAGTCTTATCTATCGATTATGTGTCAAGTGCCTCACCTGTCTTCTGTGTTTGTAAGAAAAAACTTACAAAATTCTTTAATCATTAAAAATAATGAAAATGTTAGTGTTGCGGGTGGGTAGGAAGGTACACTGATATGTGTATTATGTGTGTGGTACTCTGAAAGATAATGTTAAAAGAAAAGAAAAACAACAGCAAACTCCTTAACTTTGGAATATATATTTTTTCTCTATCATTGAAAGAATCTCTTTTCTTTCCTTCTGCCTTCTGAACAGATTCCATAATCTTTCTCCATGTTGCTATTTTTGAGTGACATAAGATTTTCTGAATTGTATAATTCTTGGGTTCCATGTCAATCAGCTCATATTTCAGTTCTAAACATAAATGTTAATGAGCTAATTGCAGTGTTCAAAAGACCTTCTACTGAAAAGAAAGTAGGTGTGCTACCTTCTGTGCTTCGTAAGTAGGTTTTAGAACTTAATCCAGGCAACCCTACTTGCTATTTGTAGATTTAATTCTACCTGTTGATTATGCATAGTTACTTACTAGTTCTTTTATTGCAATTATTTATTACCAGTCAAAATACTAATTAAGAAGTTAACACTTAAGCACCCATTACAAAATCATCCTTAATCTTATAGAATTTGTGGGGTTTAGGGTGAGTATTATTGTTGTATCTATTCTCGTTCATGTTTGGATATGGCTAGGTAGATAATAAGATACAAGTTTGCTCATTGTTCTCACAGAAATTCAGGCATATTAGTTGCAAGGTTTCCTTCTGTTAGCCTTGTAGCTTGTGTCAAGGTAGGACTAGTTTGTGACATCAAATGGTCAGCATGCAGATGTAGCTTTCCAAATAAAAGTGGAGAAAATGCCTGCACAAGTACTTCCTGAAATGCAGTTAGTTTTTGTCATAAATATGAGTTTTGTTTATCATCTGTCTTACATGAACATTATACAGATTTAGTTTCTAGTCTTTCATTGAGCTTGCTTTTAAGATAAACAAAAATCAATAAAATTTTCTAGGATAAGTAGAAGTTAGTGGCCAAAGAAGTGTTATACTTAATATAAAGCTGCTTTACTACATCACACAAGTAAGCTCTTTGTTTTGGGAATTGTATGCAGAAGCTGAGGTTTGTTGTAAAGAATTCAAGACAGGTCTCAGCTATGTTCAGGGTGCATTAAAATGTGCATTGTCAGTGAGCACACCTGCTTTCAGAACCTGATGTAAAAGGCCATGCATTTCATGAAAGCTGAATTCTGAGGGTTAATAATCTACACACACTGGGGGGTGGAGGTGGGAGGGCAGTGAAAGCAGAAAAGGAGATCACATACAGGCAATAGGGGAGACCTCCTGAATACTTTTGGGTTTTCAGCAGTGGAGGAGAAGAACAGACTCCAAGTTTATATCTTTGATCTTGTGCTATGACAACATTTCTGGTTTACCAGGAGATTTTTCTTAAATTCTCTGTTCTTCTGAAAAACTGCCATCTGGATTACTTTGATGTTATCTGACATTTTTCTAGTCACAGGTACAGTGAAGCACTGCAAAATCTTCATGCTAGAAAATGTTCTTAGGTAGATGGGAAACAACGGCCCACAACATCAATGATTTCAGCCTCCTGGGTGGTAATACAAAATGTTCTTTGCAGTTCATCTGTTAGTCTCAACTCTTTTACTAGAATTCACCAGGTATAGTAATACAGAATAAAATGGAGTAAAACAGAATAGTATCATTTTTTGCTAAAACTTTGTCCTGATTTTTGCTGCTCTATGAGGGAACTTAGTGATGCAACAGTGATAAACTATCTCCACAACATGACCATGCATATGACCAATCAGATTCAGTAGGTTTGTATCATGTTGTAGGCATGGCTCATTAGCATGATTTTCTCAATATCTAGTGAAGGAGTTACCTGGTTGTCTGCTGTTATGTATCATTATTATTCTTTTTTAATCTACTAGTAATGCTTATTTACTTTCGCATAGAAAAAATATTTCTAAATTACACTATTCTACACTTGGTAATGTTTTATCTTTGCTAGGATTTCATTTAAGCACCCACTTGCTCCTCCCTTTACTCCTACCCCCTGAAAAATAAAGAAAAAGCACAACATGTGAACTGGAAGTGTCTGTACACATACCCATTAGAGTGTATGTAACCCTATCTGTATATAATTGACAGATGTACCTTGGTACACAGTAGGCAGTAAACTAGATTTTGGTTCTGAGCAATCTGCAGCCTTAGAAGGGCTCTGTGAATGTTCGTGGTAGACTACAGTTTAGAAGTTGGACAGAAGCAGGCTTGCTGCTATTTCATTGCCATTTTTGCTTCTTCTAGTTCGTTTCTGCCAGGGTTTGCAAGACTACTCACAGAATGCTATCAGTCAGATTGTACCGATGTGATTACATGCTATAGGTGCTGGTGTGCCCTTTCTTCCCCAGAATCTGTTTCTACAGACTTCATGTAAACTATGGTCAGAGTGGCTCTTCTCTCGCTCACTTGTTACAGACATACACCACCCCCTCTATCAAAGCACAAAAAATGCCTAATTTGTCATTTCCCATTTAATAGTATCATCAAACATAAAACTAGCTACAAATGAAAATATTCAGACCATATATATCTCTGTGAACTCATGAAGGAAGTATCACACTGCTGAGATGTGGCTGATGTTAAATCACCATTATACTTCCACCGTTGGGCCTTTTTTCCAACAGATGCTATTTCAAGTCTTTTGCCTTGTAGCTATCAATCACAGAGCTCAAATCAGGACTATCTATGACAGAGAATTACTTTTTTTTGTCTTTCTTATGTGGCCAAGATTTTACAACCTATAACACATTACACTAATCGGTTATCCCAAAATCAAGTTAGCAGAAAACTTTAATTAAAGAAAGAAAGTAGTTTCAGGTTGTGCTGCTATTTAGCATCAATATAGTTGTTATGAGACTTGGTTGCCATTATATTGATATCAGCTTAGTTATACAATTAAATATTTCTGTATTTAGTGATATTCTGTGGCATTTTTTTCTCATTTACAAAACAAAAGCCAAAAGAAGTGCTCCCAGAGGAAGCTAAAACATTGTACAGAACATAAAAACAGATGCGGGGGAGAGGTGTGCCACTTATAGTCATCTGAGACCATTGGTGATTCTTTGTTTATTACTTTGCTGATATGTTTAATAAAAATTTGATTATTTTTTGGTAGGAACTGTATTCTTAGTACGGCTTGTACTATGACTATTGTTACTGCTATCCTCAATAATGATCCTTTCTTTTTTCAGCCTTGTTTAGGCCTAACAAGATTAATCCTAAGAAGATTGTTGTGATGCAAAAGTAAAGAAAAAAAAGAGCTACTGCTTAAGAAAAACATTCGCAGTGGTTGGTAACTCCTCCCAGTTCTTCAGTCTAGTGAAAATATTGCATTAAATTTTTTCTTGTCTTGATGACTAAATGATTTTTTTTTCTGAAGTTAACATTTGTTACATATGTTGTACACTTAAATTTTAGAAGCTTGTGGATTTGCAGGCCATGTCTTCTTCAGTCTCTGAGCCTTTGATTTGGCTTCTGCTCCAACAGATTTAAAAATCTGTCCTGATGTTTCGCTGTTGTCAAAAGTTGAAATTACCTGATGACAACTGTCTTGACTTCTTTTAATAATACATCTAAAACAATGGTACAATGCACCCAGTTGTTTGTAACATGAATTTAGTACTCTGTGTTGTTCTGGACTACTTTTTTTTCTTAGTATTCTATGACCAAAAATTTTAAATATTACTAGAACAAGCAGACTACATAGAAGGAGTGAAAACAGAGCCAAACCGCAGATGTAAACCAGTTTATGCTAGGATCCATTCCACAGTGCAGATCTCAGACGAGTTGTATAAGATCACATGGCTTTCTAGAAGCTACAGTATGTATATTGTACTAATAGATAAGTATGGTGTACTTCTATGTGTGACTAAAATGCCCTAGAAACTTTTCTATCCTTTGCTATGAATTTAAAGTCTGAAAGTGTCTCAAACAATGAGAATGATCTAACACATAATCAAACTTGGCATAAGTGGCTGTAGATAATCCAACAGCATTTTTTTGTTTAGAAGGATAATACACCTGTGATGGATTGTAATTGTTTCTCCCAAGGATCTGGGATATACTTTTCTCTGCCTTATGTTTAGTATTCTGTCTATTTTCATTACTCTATCAAAGCGGCACGAATTTATCAGCTGTATATTTGACACACTAAACACCAATAGGTTAAAGTTGGCAGCTGTGGTTATATTTCTTAGGCATCCATTCTTTAAGACTCCTTTTGCATGCTTTCTTCACTCCTTTTGTCAACAGAGAGGATTCACCTTACACTTAGATAAATTTTTTAGTCAGCCCGTCTGTAAGGTAGCTATGCTCTGAAGCAGATGAACATTTTCATTTGACAATAATGCCACCCTAATTCTCCAGTGCTCTCTGTTGGTGCTGTAGCAGACATAGCAGAAGTTGAACAAGAGCTGTGAAATGCAGTCACTTAACCACAGTGGACTTACTGGCTCAAGTCAACCCTCATCTGTGATTGAAATAAAGAGGCTGGACTATGAATGGCAACACAGAACTTCAAGAGCGCATTTGCTTTTGTCACTTTGACAGAGTGGTAACTTGCATAGGACAAGGTGGTTACATGGGAAATTCTTGTCCTAGATTAGCCAAAGACCATCTGTGAGCAGCTAGGCTCATAAGTAATGCAGGCATTATAAGGAAAGGTAAATCTTAACTATTGTGATGGAATAGTTTCGAAAACTTGACCAATGGCAGTTTATTCAGGCTCAAAAATTTTGCAGTGAAGGAACTGAACCTCCATACTGAATTGCTGTACCTTTAAATATTTAACTGACCTCCTCTATAGAAGACTGAAGACATAAGTTGGAAAACCAATACTGATTCATTCATTAATCATAGAATAATAATTTAAACTATTAGTTTGTGAGAAGATGAAGACACCTGAATATTCTTTGATATCTTTCCTATCAAAGCTAAAAGAAAAGATCCCTACAACTACGTACATATATCCCAATCCTCTCTTTAACAATTTTGGCTGATCTTTACGTAGCATACTAACTGTCCATGTGGATTAAAGCATGATTCTCAAACTCGTTACGAATATGAGGAACTTAAGAACAGGCATAAACCGTCAGAAAACCTGAAGGAACAGAAAGTATATTTTCAGGTTTTGATGGAAAAGTGAAACTGAGATGTGTTTTCCCTCAAGTCATTTTTTTGGTTTTAGTCTGAGAACAGTGTTGATAACACACAAATGTTTTACTTGTTGCTAAGTGGCTCTTACACTGATCAAGGACTCTTCAGTCTCACACGCTCTGTCAGTGAGGAGGGACACGGGAAGCTGAGAGGAAGCAGAGACAGGACACCTGACCCAAGCAGCACATCATGCCCAGTATATAAACTGGGGGATGTTATCTGGAAGGCCCAGATCTCTGTCCGGTTGGGCTGGGTGTCATTTGGCAGGTGGTGAGCAATTATATTGTGCATCACTTTGTTTATTGGTTTAAGTTTTGTTGTCATTTTTTTTCTCTTTTTAGTTTTATATTCTCTCCCCTTATTACTTCCCTTAGTAGTAATAGTAGTAGTAGTAGTAGTAGTAGTAGTAGTAGTTTTATCTCACACTTTAGCTGTTGCACTGCTCTTATCCCAGTCTGTGGGGATTACATTCTTCAGATTTTCCTCTCCATCCTGCCTGAAGTTGGGAGAAAAAGGAGGGAATGAGCAAGTAGCTAGATGGTTCTGAGTTACTGGCTGTGCTTAAACCATGACAGAATGAGATAATCTAAGCTCATTAGAGACACAGCTAGAACAGCTGACCCCAGCTGACTGCAGGGGCATTCCATACAACATGATATCATGCTCAGCATATAAAGCTGGGTGAAGAACTAAAAACGGTGGATGTTTGGAGTGATGCCATTTGTCTTCCCAAGTAGTGTGATGGAGCCCTGCTTTCCCGGAAATGGCTGCAAACCTGCCTTCCTGTGGGAAGCAGGGAATGCATTCCTTGGTTTGCTTTGCTTATATTTTTTTTTTTTTTGCTTTACTTGTTAAACTGTCTCAAGCCACAAGTTTTCTCATTTTTACTCTTCCATTCTCTCCCCCATCCCACAAGGGAGGAGTGAGGGAGCAGCTGTGTGGGGCTTAGTTGCCAGCTAGGGTTAAAGCGCAATAGCCTTCAAGCAATTTTCTTTGCTCATAGTTGAAGGTTAAGATCTTTTGTAGAGAAGCAAAAAGTCTTATTTAAACTCATGAGGTTTTAGTGAAAGCTAGAATCTCATTATCTTCTGTCATGTGTTGAGTGTTATACCATCATCTAGCGAAATAAAATGGAAACCACTGTGTAAATTCCTTTGCCTCTGGCCTATATATGTGCCTTTTGGGTTTTTTATAATTGAAGACTCAAATTCATTTGAGGAATTGCCTGAATATTTTGGTAAATATATGTTTCCCAAAATTCTGAGTTGCCATAAAAAACTATGTCACAATAATTTTCATAGTTCCATTATAAATGCTGAATGCATTTTTGCAAAGACCAGATATTTCCCATTATAAGAAGCACATGTTCATTAGTAAAACATGCATAGCTAACATAATTTCTCTTGTGAAGTGTATAAGGGAGCACTATTAAACCTTTTTTCATGGAGTGCTGCTTTGGGAGAGCACTTAACCATTTAAGACACAAAAAGAGGCAAGCACCAGTAATGTGAGCTGAAGATGGGAATCAAGAGAGCTCTCTTATGTAGCTAAAGTCATCTACAGCTTGTTTTGCATGAATTAACTAATAAGGCAGTCCTTGTGCACCTTGAGTAGCCCATCTGCAAAGTGGAAATTGTCAAAATGTTCACCTTTGCAAATTCTAAGATCTGTGAGTGAGAAAAGATTATCTAACCACACTATAAATTCCACTGTCTTTTGGTAGTATATTTTCATTAAATTAACTGCATGACTTCAGGAAGATTCTGCCTAAGTGTATGTCTACTCTAAATCAAGTAAGATATAATAACTTCGCAAAAGTCACATTTTAGTGTGTAAAATTCTTTTACAAACATAGTATCAGAGTATAAAAAAGACAGAGAAGTGAGCTTTTTAGGTGTCAGTTTTGAGTTTGTTTTTTTTTTTTTTACAGGCTCAACAGAAGGAAATTAAGATGTTTTAGGCTTTTCTTCTGTACACAATATATTGTGTCAAGGGCTCCGAAAAGTATAGTGATGTAATTATTGGGTTAGGTTCTTTGCCAGATTGAACACTAGAGTGTGAAATAGCTATAGTTATATATTTTCAAAATATTATTGTGAAGGACTAGGTTTTTTTATACTCTTCAATAAATTTCTTGTCATATGTTTACAAAATTATTCTTCCTTTCTAGTCAGTGTTTTCTCTAGTGATAGCTTTTGCAACATCTCTGTTTATTTTATAACTAGCCATTCAAGTATTTTGTAGTTTTGGGGCTTATTGAACATGTGCTGGACACATTCCAGTAAAATCCTAAACATTCAGCATAATATGCTCATGGGAGGCTTTGAAGGTGTCTGGTTTTCATAGTACCTAAATGGAATTTTATCTCTAGTTTGCTAAGGATAACATAAAGATTTCCTTTCTCAGGAAATCTTTCTCAGGAAAGTAGATAAATACTTTAAGACTTTAATCCAATACACTTTTGAGAGCCAATTTCAATCAAAGGGACTGAATCATCTCTTCTAGGTTTATATTGCTCTTACTCTATTGATTTAAATTTTATTTCACTAGAATAATATGGGAGTTCCTCAGTGGTAGTCGTGATTAGAAATATAGTATGGATTGTATAAGTATCTGAAAATTCTTTGTGATTTGGATTTCCCTGAAAGAACTGAAGGGGACTAAATATATTGCATAGAATTTAAACTATCCTGGGTTAACTGCATTTATATGACATGTCAGGTACCCGATTTTTATATAATTAACACAAGGAAAGCCGTTGGAGACAGTTATTTTCTATACAGCAGCTAACCTCAAGCCTATTTTAAGCTGAGACAATGGTCCTGCTTGTCTGGCCAAACTGGATAAAGATCAAAAATGTGATTAAGACCTACAGATGTATCAATATAAGATCTGATGTAAATGACAGTGAAATTTTGTGGGTGTGTAGGAAAAGCATGAACATATTATTCCTGTAAAAAATTTGGCCACACCCAAAGAGTTGTGGTCAATGGCTCAATGTCCAGCTGGAGACCAGTAACGAGTGGTGTCCCTCAAGGACAGGAGCTGGGACAGGTCTTGTTCAACACCATTATTGGTGACATGGACAGGGTACTCAGTGGTACTGAGTGCGCCTTCAGCAAGTTTGCCAATGACACCAAGATGTGTGGTTCGATTGATACACTAGAGGGAAGGAATGCCATCCGGAGGGACTCTGACATGTTAGTGAGGTGGGCTGATGCCAGCCTTATGAAGTTTAAGCATGACAAGTGCAAGGTCCTACACCTGGGTCAGAGCAATCCCAGGCACAGCTACAGGTTGGGCAGAGAAGAGGTTCAGAGCAGCCCTGTGGAGAAAGACTTGGGGTGTTGTTCAATGAGAAAATGAACATGAGCCAGCTTCAATGTGTGCTTGCAGACCAAAAAGCCAACCATATCCTGGTCTGCATCAAAAGAAGTGTGACCAGCAGGTTGAAGGAGGTGATCCTGCACCTCTACTCTGCTCTTGTGAGATCTCACTTGGAGTACTGTGTGCAGTTCTGGTGTCCTCAACATAAAGAGGACATGGAACTGTTGGAACAAGTCCAGAGGAGGGCCACGAGGATAAGCAGGGTCTGCAGCACGTCCTGTATGAAAACAGGCTGAGAAAGCTGGGGATTTTCAGCCTGGAGAAGAGAAGGCTGTGTGGAGACCTCATAGTATCTGAAGGGGGCCTATAGAGATGCTGGTGAGGGACTCTTCATTAGGGACTGTGGTGATAGGACAAGGGGTAATGAGTTCAAACTCAAACAGGGGAAGTTTAGATTGGATATAAGGAGGAAGTTCTTTGCTGTAAGGGTGGTGAGGCACTGGAATGGGATGCCCAAGGAAGTTGTGAATGCTCTATCCGTGTCAGTATTCAAGTCCAGGCTGGACAGAGCTTTGGGTGGCATGGTTTAGTGTGAAGTGTTCTTGCCTATGGCAGGGGGATTGGAATTGAATGATCTTGAGGTCCTTCCCACCCCTAACTCTTCTATGATTCTATTTCTAGGCTGAGTCTTAGTAAATTATAGTATGTGGCATCCATTACTTTGGCAGAAAGTAATGTAAATTTTTTAGGTTACCTAAACTTCCCTACTGACACTTGCAAAATCTCACAGGATAATTTCCTATAACATTTCTAATTGTATCTCATCCAAGTAGTTTATGTTCCAGGGTGATTCTTTGCAATTTTCTCAAGCAAAACCACAGTTGATTGAACCGCTAAAAGCATTTACGTTAACATTGTCATGAATCTAAAGCATATTGCAAGATGTATTTTAGTGTCTAGGGACAAGACAGACAAGATGTCTATCAGACAGACAAAAATAAACTACTTTACAAGTAGCATTAAAAAGTAGAGGATTCTGTAGAAATGTTAATTAACTTAACTCCTTGGCCCCACACCTTTGTAAGGTGACATCTCACTGTACCTGGCAAGAGGGAGGTCCTACCAAATATGGTCTTCCCAGGTGGCTACTGCAAAACCAGTGTGTTAAATACCCTCTCCTTCTGTACACATAGAGACATTAGCTATTCTTCCACCTGACAATATGTAGCACATTACTTTATAGATATCTTAAAGAACACTTAAATGGATGTTTAGTGCACTAGGGAATAGCCTTAACAGAGCCATGATCTAGCTCTTTTGTCATAGGATTATCTAAATATTTTGATGTTAAAGCTAATAGGAAGCAGACTGTACTTTAGACTCACCAGCCAAGAACAAGCTAGTGATATAAGCTGCCTGGTAAGAACTATTGACATAGACTGCAAGTGTGTCTTCTTCCTTTGTGGAATTTTTTTCCCAAAATGTTAAGTTTGGTGGCTATAATCAAGGCAATGCAGTACTTTTAGTGAGATGAACGTGTGAAGAGCTAACAAGTTCTTTAAGAAGCCAGGAAAAAATTACTTGGTAATTTCTGTGCTTTTACAGAATTTGGCCTTTTTTATATCCAGATCCAGAAGTTAGGAAGTGCTTTCAGATCAAAAAATTTAAATGTAGTGCTAGAGATTAAAATGTAGCAAGACTGTTAGCCTACTATTCACATGTAGATGTATACAGCCCTGAGATTCTCACCTGTCTTCTCATTATATGTTTTGGTTGGGAAGCTGTTGTATCTGAACTAATATAAGTCTTATTGATGGGCTGGACACATTAACTTGAGTACAGTCTTCTGTTTCCCTAGTTACATGGTTTCCAAAACCATAATGTTTACCCAGTTTGGAAGGCAGGCAGCTTGCTTGTGTCCATTTTACACCCCTTCAAAAAAAAGTGACCCCGTGTTCTTTGTGAAGAAGTAGTCAGATGATCAGTCTGAAAATGCTTGCTGTCATGGTTTATTCCCAGCCAGCGACTAAGTAGCATACAACTGCTCACTCCCCTCCCCTTATGCCCCTTCTCCGCTCAGACCAGAAGAATTAGAAAAAAAGTAAAAATACACGGGTTGGAATACGAACATTTTAATAATTGAAATAAAGTAAAATATAAAAATGTTGACAGTAATAATAATTATTATTATTATTGTTATTAAAGAGAGAGAGAGGAATCAAACAAGCTAAGAAACAAAAAACTTGATGCACAATACAAATGATCAGCACCAATGCCCATCCCATCCCTGAGCAGCGATCGGTCTCTTTCGGGTAACTCTTCCCAGTTTATATACTGGGCAAGATGTACTGTGGTACGGAATTCCCCTTTGGTTAGTTTAGGTCAGATGTCCTGTTTCTGCTTTCTCCTGGCTTCCTGTGCCTCTCCTCACTGGCAGAGCATGTGAGAATGAAGAGTCCTTGGTCAGGGTAACTGCTACTTAGCAATACGTAAGACATTGGTGTATTATCAGCATTGTTCTCAGACTAAAGCCAAAGCACAACACTCTGACAGCTATTAGGAAGCAAATTAGCTGGAACCAGGATGCTTGTCCTGGCTATACATTGGGAAAAGGTAGTCTTATCTAAACTTAGAAAATGTTGAGATTCTGCCTTGACAAGCTTAAGACAAGAAACTTTGCTATTCTCATAGAACCTGGAAATGAGAGGGAAATAAAAGAAATAGGAACTTGAAATATACCCTGGTGTCTAATAAAGAAACTAGAAGCAGGTCAACTTATTGACTAAAGTAATCATGTATCTTTATTTTCCTTTCTTGACAGCTTGAAGCATGCTGATTTCTTGACTCCCAAAGCCTGTGATATCCCTGGCATACTATCAGAGACCTATTGTCCACTGGGCTTAAAAATGCAATTATATTTTTTTAAAAGATGTTACAAGCAGCGATTGGAATTTACAGTCATTAATATATTTAAATATACTTTAGAATAGCCTTATTTAAAGTTTATTGTTGAAAGCTGTACTTTATACTTTCACAGACTTTTCTATTCTGGCAGTTTGGCCATCATGTATTAAATGTTATTTAGCTGTCACAATGTTTTTGCTTAAGAAGTGGGAAAAAGATAGCTTGTTCACAGTTCTACTGTTCATGAAGTGCAGGTTTATCTTTAACATGTGATGCTACTATCAGACTTCAAATACAGTATATTTTATGTTGTTGATTGTAGACTCAGTCTTGGAAAGATGGTTTTTATTTTTATTATGTGACTTCACATGCTTTTATTTCTTATAAGACTTCTTAAGCTTGATTTCAACCCTGATTATATTTTTAAGTGTAAAAACATTTATGCTAGTTAACATGGCAGCAGTCTGATGTAACTCCGCATTTTACGTAACTCAACAAAGCTTTAATTTTAAGCATCAAATTCTAATATATATAGTTTGTATTATCTAGATGTAGTATTATTAAGTCCATTCTTTCTCAAAGAAAATACTCTTAGATCCAAAATTACTAGTAATGGAAATCTAGCAGTGAGAATTATGCCAAGAGAAAAACAAAAATATTTGTGAGAACAAGATTAGTAAATTAGCTCATGGTGCTGTTACAGCTGCAACATTATAACAGTCTATTAAATTATTAATAAGCTTCTATGAGACCAGAAGGAGGTCTGGAATGAGTAAAAATCTGTACCACATGAAATTTTGAATAATCATAGTCGCATGTAAATATGTTGCCTTATTCTTTTAGCAATGCTGCAGTCATAGTTTCTCTCAATTTTTAACGTATGCAATAAAATCTTTAATAAGCAGCAACAGAGGAATCCTCTAGCACAGCTTCCAGCCGGTATTAGGTTGAAAATAGTTGATTTATATTTCTGAGAGGTACGCTGAATATATTATTACACAAAGATGAACTAATCTCATCACAAGGATGACACTGCAAAATGTCCTTAATGTGTTGTACATAATCTAAAATAATGCTATATTTTTTAGTGTTTTAAAATTCACTGGAATATTTTTATTCCAGCCATGTTTTGCTCACAGTGTTTTTCAATATAAAAAGTGTTCTGAAGGCTTTTCAAAGCTGAATTTTTCAAACGGGATGGCTTTGAAAGAAGGCATATCTATATTTTTACACTTACTACAATAAGTTTATAGTTAACAAAAGTTTTTCCATCATTCAAATTAGTTCTGTCAGCAGTTGTTTTTTGCTAGACTTCTTTCAATTATTGTCCCTCAGACTTACAGTGGTCTTATTTAACTGCTCTTCAGGCCTCTGCAGTTCGGGCATCCAAAGATTTCACATATGCTGTAATTTCATTAAAATATATTTTCCCCTGACTTTGAGAATCTGAACTCATCTGTAGTAAGAGCTTCCTTGTTCTCTTCACACAGTATCCCCAACACATCGAGTTCATACTCAAAGGTCACATCTACCACAGAACCGTTAACTGCCTTTGTAGCTTAGGCTTGGGGAGATGAAAGCAGTCCGTTCTCTGAACATCTATCTGTTGGATCTTATTGCACAAGAGCCACCAAAAGGCTCTCAATGTTTGGAAGGTGAGCTGTCAGCAGTATAGGCAATGGGATGCCTGTCCTTGCCTGCTCAAATTCTGCCATTTGGCAAAGTAGAGGCATGGATGTTTCCCAAAAAAAGGCACGCTGCAGGATCCAAGCATGAAAATTCATTGTGTGTCTGTCGGGAACAAGGACCACTCAGTTGAAGATTTGCTGGTGAAATTAAGAGGATTTTAAAATAAGGAGGTTGTGGTAAGACCTAACTGGATAATATTCTGTCCTATTTTTTATCATGACACTTGATTTGGTCAATTACTGCTTTATTAAATTGAAATAATGATGTCTTTCATATGCTGTGCCATAGGATATTTGTGCTGTCAAGACTTTCTCACTAAAGGAACATTTAAAAGGCAAATATGACTTTAAATAAGTTTAGGAAAATAATTAAAACTCTAGATTTAAATATGCAAACAGCTGAGCTAATAAATGCGCAAGTTATTCCCTGCCTTACAGAGCATATGGGCAGAGTTGGCAAAGTAATTAATGGGACATAACGATCACTTCCAAGCACTTCTTTTGCTATGGGGAATATAGAAATACCCAAGGGGTGTAGCATCATCACGTCTGTGGGGTAAGACTTTTATGTGACAAGGAAAGGACTTCAGCATGTAAGCCTTCATCACTGAAATAGGATTAGTAACCCAGCCAGCTAAGAAGCCACCCATGATAAGCCTACAACACATAAAACCTGTTTTGACATTTGCTCTGTTTAGTATGGAAGATGTTCACTGATTTACAGAAGTTTGAAACAACCCTTCAATCATTTGGTTTATAGTTGTTTGTAGCTAACATTAAAAACATGTTTAGATTTTTTTTTTGTGAGAGTTTGGATCATGGAAATTCAGAAAATTAAAAACAAAACCACAAAACATTGGAAAGACTTCTCCAAATGTTAATCACTGCATATACTACATGACATCATTAGAGTTCAGTGAAATTTCACAAGTTAAACTGAAAGACTTCAGATATCAAACATTCTGTCTAAAGCTCATTGCAGTGATGAACTGTTGCATTCACTCACTTTTCACTGCAGGCAAACTCAGATTTAAGGCTAATTGAATAAGAATCAAGTGCCTTTTTCTGGCTCTGTGAAAAAAAAAAAACAAAACCATTTAGGTTTAATTATATTATTCACCTGAGGCGCGCTACGGATGTATTTAAGTGTTTGCAGAGAGGAAGAAAAACCATAGCTGTGTTAACAGTGGTCCTGGGCTTCTAAATAGGTTTAATGTTTCCTATATTTATTTCAATTATGCCAAGATTGAGGTTGTTTACCAGATTTTGGACGATATCCTTCATTTATCTATAAAGTTCCAAACTTTTTTTTTTTCCCTCCCCTGATTATTTTTATTGTATTGCTCTCCTGAATTGAAAGCTTACAAAAATGCTGGTCTGAGAAGCCTGGAATACAGAGTATCTGCTTTATTTGGAAAGCAAACGGGATAGATGCTCTTCTTCTGAAGACCTTGTCAACACCACTTACAGTGTTCCCCTCTCTCCCCCCTGCCAACCCTGAAAATGCACATTTACAGATAGATGTTTCTTGCTTTTAACTTTGTGCAGTCTCAAATTTGTTAACCAAAAGAATAATTAATGATGTGTCATCATCAGCACTTGTTTGTACATTTCATGTGGATAAATGCTTATAAACTGGTGATGGTTTGTACTTTCTCTGCTCTAAATAGAATGGATTGATTTCAAAGGGAAAGGTCCTTTTATATTAAGGTCACTTAGTCTGATTTTTAATTTTAATTTGTATTGCTTTGGACTTCAGCACAATTATTTGGATTTTTAAAATTTACAAGTTGGTAGAAAAATACTTTATGCTGTAATTTATATTTTTTGAAAAAGGAAAACTTTCAAAAGAAACCATTCTTATCCTCAAATTTCATCTGGAAAGATTAACTTATAGAAAATCTGTTTTTACAGGTAAAATAGTTCTGAAATTCTGTAATTTTAAAATTACCCTACAGAATTTACTGTCATGACACAGGTCTGAAAACTATCTCCATGGTCACTGAATCCAATCATGAATTGTCAAATGCAGTATTCGTAAGTTTATCAAGTTATGTAGGAATTTCCCACCTCTCTTACGTGACTGGAAGCACAGCCTTAGGGCTTCATTCATCTGATGACTAAAAGTCTTTTTATGTGAGTCTACTTAAATATATCTATAGAGAGTTTGCTGCTGTGAGTACTGCTTTTTAGAAGTTATTTTCTTGGGTATTTACCTTTCAATACTTTTAAGGTGAATAAACTTATTCTGTCAGTTTGCATTTTTCTGAGCTAAGATAGATGAGCTAGTTCTGCAAACTGTTTATTATTGTTCCTTTTATCTCATTCAACTTACTCTTTTATTGCACCCATTGCAGCTGAAAGATAACTTTTCAAGAGCACTTAACCAGATTTTTGCACAGTATTCTATGCTAAATATCTGTAATTCTGTTATCATTTTTCATCACTGTAATTGATGTTTCCTGAAAATTAATTAATTGTTATTCTGGATCTACTGAGTTCTGACCTCACCTCTTAGCTGTGTGTCAACGTTTCTCCTGTGCAGGTCTCACTTACGAAAACACCAAATAAAGTGGACTGAAAGTCAGTTTCAGAGTGTTACACTGGTGATACTATTTCAATCTCCATAGCAATATCGCTTTTTGATCCTTTGATGTTGGTTCTTCCTATCATTGTGAAGCAAAATTCACCAGGTGTTGGATTGTTCACCCACTAATAGGGAAGGTGAGCTGGGTTTAGAACGTCATGAGACAGATTAGTTTTACCCTACTGATGTTGTGTTGTTGCAATAGTAATCCTGCTCAGTACGAGAGGAGCTGCAGGTTCAGATCCCTGGTGCCTGTGCTTGGCTGAGGAGCCACTTGTGTGAGGCTACCATCTGCGGGCTTATGACTGAACACCTCTAAGTCAGTATCCCACCTAGACATAGTGATATCGCAGCACCACTGGCGCCCCAGTGGGCTCATGATAGGGGTCACTGGAGATTAATCCAGGAAATTACAGTCTTGCTCAGAACGTAGAAGGAAAACTTCTATCTTCAAACCCAGGCTGATGGAGCTTGTCTAGCCTTGTAAGGTCTTCTGTCTAAGAGGACACGCTTACAAAACCTATGACCTAAGGACTTTGCTGTCACTGTCCAAGATGGCTAGGCCTGGCAATTAAACCTCAGGTGTAACGGGTGGGGCCAGTTCTGCGCCAGCTGCGCCTCACCTAAAAAATCCACTGTGCAGGCTGGAAGGGTTTGCTCTCACTTGTCGGTATGGACATGTGAGGGTCAAATCAGTAGGTGACAAGGTGCATGGGTAGCTGCATATCCAACCTTGCATGTGGGCAGACCAGCACAAGGGTCGCTCGAAATTACTCAGGAGATGACAGTCCTAGTCAGACACTCCCTGATTGCCTAAGCACCCTTTTCAAACCAGATTTGCATATCCCACTCGCCCTTGGTCGTTGTGCTTGAAGTAAGCATGGTTAAAGCCCTTCCCAAAATCTTCACTCACGAAGCCAAGCCATCACTATTTCAATCTACTTCCAGCATCTGTTTAACATCTTTCCAAACACCTGCATTTTAAATCTTATTCTAACCATTGGGTTATTTGCTTGTTTATCTAGTTAGATGTGGTTTGAGCTCTCCGTATACCTGTAAGTTTCCTCCTCCCTTTCTTTTTCTAGCAATATTGATGGACACTCCTGGCTGCTGTCTAGCTCTGCAACTGTTGCATTTCCTTTGCCTCTTTTGAGCACACCATGATCCATTTTTTGTTTCCCAGCGTGGGTCCCAGTGCCAAGGAGCTAGTACAAACTAGCCTGTTATCTTTAGGATTGTATGAACTCCTACTGTATCAAATGGTTTCATGTAGCCCTCCTTCATAAAAGACCATTACTAGTATAAATAGGTGAGTTACTTTTAATATTAGAAAGTGAGAATAAATTCTGCATAAGAGCTTGTACTTGTAAGCAGCTATTGAACTCTAGATTAAATTTATAGGTACATCAGCTGGATACCTAAGCTTCTGTATTTTATATTATGAGGATAACTTGTGTTTAATTTTCTCTGCCACCTCCAAGTCTGATCTAGATACAATACACGTGAAACAGATCTTGCTCTATTTGTCTCATCTAGAATGATGTCAGTGTTGAGAAGTTAAAATATACATATATTGGGAGTAAATTAAATACCTTGAGTTTGTGAAGAAGTGAACATGATTTGATAACATCACAGAAAGCTGTGTTTTGCTGGGGTTAGATACTGAATCTTAGACAGAGAAAATTAAGTTAAAGGATCAATCAAGATGGATTATTTTTAACAGAAAACATGGATTTTTGTTGATTCTCACACTTACAGGAATATTTATTATCTGGTTTTGGATGAGTTTTTTAGTATCCATTTGTTTTAGCACCAGTTTATACTCTGATGGGTAGAACTAAGGCAGTACATCTCATCTGCAAACACTGCCTCTGCCTTCCAATAATGGGCTGGGACCACATCTTCTCATTTACAAAATTAAAGAGCAGGAAAAAAGAAAAAAAAGTACATACTTCATGAGGCTTTTTTTCTGAAGTCATTAATGAGAGGCAATGGAAAGTGGGAAAGAAGACAAAAGAAAGTTATGTACTTCCCAAACAGTGTTGTTCTTCTGCAACAAGTATATGGGATACAAACTGTAATTTGTGGACGGAGGCATGGGTGGGGGAAGGTGGTGTGGACATTTTGTGCAAATAAAGAAAGCAATATTTTTTTTTTCTTTTATTTAGTCCTTCCTCCATTTTGTGAAAGAGAAAGAAAAGTATAGTCTTGTGTTACCAGCTGTTTCTAGATGAATAATCATCCTCTCTCTTGTGGGTAGGTGACCAGAGATTGATTAAGATACTACCTTTCCTCCCAGAGGTGGAAAGCAAGAGCTTGGATTCTTTAAGAGTCATAGGAGAGGTCCTTAAGAGGAAATTTACCAATGTTACAGGTGGAGTTTATCCCATAAGTCCATTTCTTAACCCTTTCAACAAAACTAGATTCAAATTCTCATGTCCATATTTGGAAAATATCATCCTTGAACTGATAAAACCCCCAGCATGTCTTTCATTTCCAAATAGCTTAGGATCAAAATTTGTTCCTATAATTTAATGAATCTTCTGAAAACATTTTGGCTAAACTGGAAATAAGGATTTTGTTTTAATTGTGTTTAAGATTATTGTAAATGGAACAATGAAAATATCTGAACTCAAGTTGATGTTTGATATTTACCTGACTTCTCTATGAGATCATTGTTAATACTGTCAACCACATCTTCCCCTGCAACTTTATTAAACATCCAAATGGAAATTTAAAAAAAAATTACCTTTACAGTCTGTACTTAAAGCTACATACAGGAATTTTTGTGCAATACTTTCATGACTTTCGTAGCCACTTGCTGACACAATTGGTATTATAGAGTGGCATCTTAAGCCACTCACTGAAACTCTCATAACTTTATAGGGTAATTGAAATTACTTGGCACTGCTATGGCACCTTGAATACCATGTCCAGTTTTGGGCCCTTCACTACAAGAAAGACATTTCATTGCTAAAGCTTGTTCAAAGAAGGGTGACAAAACTGGTGAACAAACTAGAGCACAAGTCTTATGAGGAACAGCTGAGGGAAATCAGGCTGTTTAGCCTAGAGAAAAAGAGACTCAGAGGAGACCTTATTGCTCTCTACAGCTACTTGAAAAGAGGCTGTAGTGAGGTGAATGTTGGTCTCTTCTCCCAGACAGCAAGCAATGGCCTCAAGCTGCACCAAGGGAGGTTTAGACTGGATATTAGGAAAAAAATTCTTCACCAGAAGGGTTGTTAAGCATTGGAACCAGCTGCCCAGGGAAGTGGTGTAGTCCCCATTCCTGGAGCTATTAAACCACATGTAGACATAGTGCTCTGGGACATAGTACCTAGGGACATGGTGGAATTGGCAGTGCTAGGTTTACGGTTGCACTTGATATCTTAAAGGTCTTTTTCAAACCTAAGTGATTCCTTGACTTTAATTTTGTTTTCAGAAAGAGATTTCCAGAATAATTTGGATTACTGTCTAACGATATAACAGAGACAGCAGTGTACAGTACTCATCCTGACATCTTTTATCTGTATCAGGATAGAACACAATTTTCTTTATGAGACAAAGGGTTAATTCTCTGAAAATTCTGCATGAAGATATTAGGAAAAAATGTCATCCCTAAAACATGAAAAAAATTTTTCCGGAATTCTGAGACTCTGTAGTTTATATTAAAAAAAAATGTGTTACATGTTTATTCATGGACACACAAATGGCAGAAACTGAAAATATATGCAAAATTACTGAATATTTGTGCAAGTTCTGAAATGCCACCTGTTTACACAATATTAAGTTGTTCTTTCTTCACATCACATTCCACATTTCCAAAGATATTCTTTCCACAATGCACATCAGATCCAGAGCACTATCTGAAGGGCATGGGCTTTCTTAAAGGTTTGCTGTTTTGTCACCTAAGCAGATAACTGAGATGAAAGCAAAACTTGAGCTTTGCAAAAGCACCTTAGAGGTTGGCTACCCAATGAGATTTAACAATCTGAATCCACCAGGTATCTGTTTAAATTCCCTGGCAAAAATGTATCAACTCTCCTTTCAGCTTCTCTTCCTCTGTTTCTTGATGTCTCAGAAGTGACACTTTGTAATAGAAATCTTTCAAGATTTTTTATTTTCTCCAGGCATTGCCCAATACGTGCCTATTTGAAAACTGCTTAGACTATCACTAATAAAATCCTACATATATGGAAAAATATGTCTTTTAAATGTAATTAATATTTTAAAATAAAATTTTTGTTAAATTTGATTCTTCAACTGAGGCAAGTTCTCTTGGGTGACAATAGGATTTTACCCGAGGCTGTTTACAAAGAAAGGAAAACCTTGTGTCAAGGTTGATCATTAGAATCATAGAATCATAGAATAGTTAGGATTGGAAAGGACCTCAAGATCATTTAGTTCCAATCCCCCTGACATGGGAAGGGACACCCCACATTAAACCATACCACCCAGGGCTTCATCCAACTTGGACTTGAACACTGCCAGGGATGGAGCATTCACTACCTCCCTGGGCAACCCAGTCCAATACCTCACCACCCTCACAGTAAAGATTTTCTTCCTTATATCCAATCTAAACCTCTGCTGTTTAAGTCTCAACCCATTACCCCTTGTCCTGTCACTACAATCCCTAATGAATAGTCCCTCACCAGCCTCCCTGTAGGCCCCCTTCAGATACTGGAAGGCTGCTATGAGGTCTCCACGCAGCCTTCTCTTCTCCAGCTTGAACAACCCCAACTTTCTCAGCCTGTCTTCATATGGGAGGTGCTCCAGTCCCCTGATCATCCTCGTGGTCCTCCTCTCGACTTGTTCCCACAGTTTCACTCTTTTTTTATGTTGAGGGCACCAGAACTGAACACAATACTCCAAGTGAGGTCCCACGAGAGCAGAGTAGAGGGGCAGGATCACCTCCTTCGACCTGCTGGTCACGCTTCTTTTGATGCAGCCCAGGATACGGTTGGCTTTCTGGGCTGAGTGCACACTGCTGGCTCATGTTAATTTTCTCATTGACTAACACCCCCAAGGCCTTCTCCGCAGGACTACCATGAATTTCCTTTTTGCCCAACCTGTATTAGATCACATTAGTGTGATAATGTCAGTAGTATGAGGCTGATGGTCATCAGTAAAGCTGCACTGCATGAACCCGAATGGTTTATAATTGCTGCTGTGTTACCAGGGAAAAACATTTTGCACTAGTTCTAGTGCAAACCATTCACAAGTCTTCCTGAACTTACTGGGATATTGATGTGACTACCTCTTTTCAAGAGCTTTTAGTGTGACATGGAATAATGTAGTCTCTTGGTTTCAAAATGTCTTTGAAGTTCACCAGTATTTCCTGGCAATCTGGTCTTGAATTCAGACTAGCAGGTAGGAAACATTAGATTCATATTAACTAAAGAGCTATTAGATGAGAAAAAAATTCCCACCAAGACAGTAGGAAAGAGAAGGCTTTCAGTCAAAACACTGGCAAAAGAGAGCAATGGTGCTTTCAAAGTCCTTAGAAACCTGTGTAGCTTGTGCTTACCAAGGATGGAAAGATGCAGAGTTAAGCAGTTTCCAGGATTCAGAAAAATTTATGACCTGTCAAGCAAAGAAGTGTCTTGTTAGCTACTGAGATTAAAGACATAAAAATAAAAATAGGTTATAATTTCAATTGCAATGATCCTAGAGATTTTCTTTCCCCCCCACCTTTTTTTCCCCCTAATATCTTTTCCTGCTTGCCTTCACTCTGTACAGTGTATTTCTGTACACAATAGACATAGGCTTGCCGTGTTCAAATAACCACTTGCCTTAAATGCTAGCTGAGTTTTCAGTGTCTAATTGTGACCACAGAGTGCAGAGTTTAGGGATTTGTTCACTTTCCCAATATACTAGAGACAAGAGCACTCACAAAACACTTTCAAAATCATTAAATCCTTATACCCTCTTTGACTGAAGCCCGTACTGCACACAGCTGCAGCACCCCACCACCACCCCCCCCCCCCCCCCCCCCCGCATCCTTTGGCACAGTTTAATGTTGAGGAGGGAGAGGAGGGAATAATGCCGGGGGGGGGGGGGGGGGAGGGGATCATTCCTTCTGCTGTGGAAGAACGGTTCTTGGAATTCAGAATAAGTAGTCATGGGAAACGGATGCATTAAAGAGAATGCAGAGTCAATCAACAAAACACATCTGCTATATGCTGCAAATGGCTACAAAAGCATTGTGTGCTCTTAACCCCTAAGTATTTAAATGTAATCTTCAGAGAAAAAACTGGTTTTTTTTTGTTGGGGTATCATCTTTTCACTTGTTTGTCTCTAAAAAATCAGAGTTTTGTACTTGGCCATGCAATCTTGAAGTAAAATGGATTTTCCTTCTCTTTTAGAGGGAATAATGAAAAGAGTGGTACACATCTTCTTCAGTAAGTCTTCAGACTTCACTATGCACAGTCAAGGAACATCACTGAGCACTGAAGCACTGTAGAAATCTTGGATCCTTAGCTCCACTGTGTTTGTAGTAGTCCAGAAACACAAGAATAAAAAATAAGCAAATAAATAAACCTTGTTTTCACAGAACATCAGCTTGCTGTAAGGTGAAGTATTTTGGCCTTTGGATAGTTTCACTGTACCTTCTTATAAAAGACGGTAAGGTTTCCCATGTTTTCCTTTTCTTTTGTAACCATATAGCTAAATGGAACTCTTACAGAAAGCATTCAGGATTTTGAGCAGACATTGAATTTTTGAAGGTAGAGAGGCTATTCAGCATTTCAATTGTAATTTTTTAACTTTAGGGCTGGGTTGGCCATCCAGGCTATTGCTGGTAAATGTACTGGTCTGCTAACATATTTGCTGGAACCATTTTCTTTTCCACTTCTCTGAAGCACTTTGTCACCTCTTTGGAATTTTTCTCTGTTGCCAGAGACAGCCCTCCACACCAGTGACACATACGGAAATGGTGTTTCATCAGTGCAAGGCAAGGATACCTGAATGTGCACTTGATATAATGAAAGAGGATGCTTGCAGGTGGGATTTTTCCCCACTAGTAGTGCTGTTTCTTAAGTCTTGTATTCATGCTTTCTCTGTGTACTGTTTAATGCTATGCAGTAACAGCAAGTATTTTAGTCTTCCACCTTCAAATATAATGTGGTTTCTTGTGGTTTAATATAATGTAATAGCATATTTCAGGCTGGAATTCAACCTTTGCTTGGGTAATTCCGTTCATCCACCAGGAAAGAATGCTGAAAGAGAAGTCGTATTTGTAGGCAGTAGTTTGCCAAATAAAGTGAAGAAAAACAACAAAAAATTTCAGCTTGCTTTGGCAGTCTGTCAGTAATCCATATCATACTAATTCACCGAAACTGACTGGCTAAGGTGATATTCACACAAAAAGAGCTTTACTTTACTGGTTTTAATTATTTTGTGGGGTTTTTTTGTTGGTTTTTTGTTGTTTTTTTTAGGAGGTAAGATCTTAAAATGCCTAAGGTATTTTTCTTGGAAACACTGATAACAGAATGGACTTTTTTAGTAGTTTGGGAATTTGACTATTGAAGTAAACAGATCCCAGATAGAAATGAGTTCCAAAATCTAGTCCACAGTCTGAAAACATTTATTTGTATGCAATTCTTTTCTAAGCTTATGCTTTATGATTCATATGAAAGTATGTTGCCATATTTTGCACCCCTTCTTAGCATGAATAACAAAAGAATTATTGCAGTATTTATGCATCTAAATGAAAGTTTAAATTACTTCAGACCTATCAATTTAAGTAACATTCAGTGTAATAGAATCAAGTATATATCTTTTGCTGGAGTTTCCTAGAACTCTACTTGGAAGCAAGAAACTTAGTGAATGAGGAAGGAGGTACCAGAGGAGAGAAAGTGTCACCATGATTTAATACGGCTGATGGTACTGAGCAGGTCACTTAACCCAGACTTTATGAAAGCAGTCAGTAGTAACCTGCTCATTATATAGGAAGTAGTTTGGAACAGGACATCTTGATGTGCAGTACAAGCTTGTATGCACGGTGGTGATCTGAAAAAACAAAACCCTTAGACATTCATGCTTCAAGTGATCACAAAGAATTTTGTACTGCCTGATGCCAATTTTACAGTATTGCTCTGTGAAAGGTGAAAGCTTGAATTTATTTGGAGGTGGGCTCCTAGTTCTGCTGAGAAACTTTTTTTAAAGCTAACATGAGCTGAACCTCTTCCATAGCCTGAGTACAGAATAAATATTCTTTGGATTTCAGCATTCAGTCTTCATGACATAGCTTCCTGCAGCAGCAAGTGAGCTTGCATCAGCGACTGTAATATAGCCGTTTCTGATACCACAGAAAACAAATAAGCACTGTGAAAATCAGATTTGTGTGTCATGAGTGGTTAAATCCTTTTTCATCTTTTTTTGTCTTTGCCCTTAGTTTCTGACTAGTGCTGTAGTGTTTGTAACAGCAGTTATAGTGTCTAAAAATCTCTGTATTTTTACAGCCAGTTTTTGTTGTTTGCCCTAATAAACATAACAAGCAGGCTGCCTTCAAGTCACAGAGGTGGTGTGAAAATGAATTAGCAGCTGTGAAACATTTGTAGTGATAAGTGTTATAGGAAAGTCCACAAGGAAACTTACAATGCTGTAGCTGGAGCAGGGCACAAAACAGTCAGAAAATAAAGCCCAAGACCTCATTTTGAGCTATGAAGTGATATAAAAAATGGAGTACTGTAAACAGAGAATTATGGTTATTAGGTACACATGCCTATACACTGAATGAAACAGAAGGTCATGCAATTGAGAAAAAAATACCAGAAGCAACAACAAAATAAAGCACATAATATAGATTGTGAAGATTACCTGAACTGAGACAAGAATGTCATCTAAATTAAATAATTTCCTTAGAATTTTAGTATTTTCTTTTGCAATACATTAATATCCTTCTAAAGTTCTTTTCTCTATAGAATACATCTTCACAGAAAGAGAAAAAACTGTAATATTGGTAATAGCATTTTAAGTTATGATGACGCTGCCTGTGCAGGATGAGTCAGCTTTATAGTATCCTCTCTTTCAGGGTTTTCTGATAAATCAATATTCTCAAATAGCCAAAATGACACATAATCTTACTGAAAAGAACGATTACGTACTTTGGCAAATGTCATGACAGACAATATTGATAGAGCCCTAAGCAGAACTTGATTACAAAAGATGGATTTTTGTTGTCTTGTAATGTATTGAATTGATAATGAGAGCTCATAAATTTAATTAAAATGATGGAAACTTAATAAAAACATAAAGGCTTTTGATTGTATTAACTTACCATGTGCTTATATGGTCTCAGTAACCATAGCAGAGGATTGTCTCTCACTCTGTAATTAAGTACAGTTGGAAGATCTCTCTGAGTTAAGAGAATATAACTATTCTATCCTTCCTGTTTGGCAAATGAACTGCCAAGGACTGAGATGTACTGGACAAATAATGTAACTAGGAATGAAAAGCCAACTCTGCCTCACCCAGACGAGCATCTTAATCTCTCCATCTTTGAGGACCAAAGATATTTCAAACCAGTTGTTCTGGGTTCAGCAGTAACAGTCATTTTTTCTCCTTCTTAGTAGCTGGTGCAGCACTGTGGTTTTGACTTTTGGCCTGGGAACAGTGCTGATAACACTGATGTTTTTAATTGCTGCTCAAATGTTTAGTCTGACCAAGGACTTTCTGAATCTCATGCCCTGACAGGGAGGAGGAGAAGCTGGGAGGAAGCAGAGACAGGACACCTGACTCAAACTAGCCAAAGAGGTATTCCATACCACAGCACATCATGCCCAGGATGTAAACTGGGAGTTACCCAGAAGGGCTAGTTCACTGCGAGGTTGGATTAGGTACCGGTCAGTGCTCCGTCAGGCTGGGTATTATCAGTCAGTGGATGGTATTGTATTCTCTTCCCTTGTTATTTCTTTTATCATTATTATTATTATTATTGATGGTAGCAGTAGTGATTTGTGTTATACCTTAGCTATTAAACTGTTCTTATCTCTACCTGTGAGAGTTATGTTCTTTCAATTCTCCTTGCCATCCCTCCGGAAGTGGGGAGAAGAAAAGGGGTGGCAGTGGGAGAGAGACTGCGTGGCTGATTTATGGCTGACAGGGTTTAAACCACGACACCAGCAAAGAATTTATACACATTTTTAGATTTAGTTCAGTGTCTGCCTAAAACTGTGGCTCATCAGGGGAGCTGAGGTTTGTGTTGTTATTTTAATATTTGCAAAATAATTTTTTACCTGAAACCATTCTGATGCTTAATCTAGTAAATCTAAAATACTTAATGTCTACTAACACAATGCCTTTTTATCTAAATAAGTGTTTCTTTCATAGAAGAAAACAAATAGTTCAAGGGCATGATGGCCACAGCAGCTAACATCTTATGATACAGAGAAGTATTAATGTTGTAGCTGATGCTGATACCCAGTAACGGTAAAGTAATGGGCAAATAATCAACAAAGGATATTTCACACTGATTTCTCCAGCAGGTTTGCAAAACATGGCAAGTTTTTTGAAAATATTTGTTTTATTCCAGTTTCCTGGAAATGGAATGGACGTATGGTATCTCATCCACCATCCTCTAAACTCTCTAAACTACCAAAGAGAAAGACATAATTTTCGTGCCTTTTTTTTTTCCCCAAAAGGGCATTTACTAGTGATAGTAATATTCTTTTTTAAATTAAAACTCTAAAAATTACCTTTCCATTCTGTGGACTGCACTTCTTCCCATGGCTCATTTACCCTGCAGTCCTATTTCCATTTTTGCTGCTGTACTCTGGGCTAAGGCTGTCAGTTGTGCTTTCCTTTCACTGACAGAGAGAAAAATCCCATGGCTGCCACTGTCAAGAACATTTCTCTGCCTTCACTCCACAGGGATATCAACAAGATGTCTGATCCCTCTCTCTGCACTCTTCTGTCATAGGGGTATCACCTATGCTTGAGCTGCCTTTACTTCTTTCTTCCATTGACAGCCACTGCTTGACATGTTATCATCATGCATGCAGAATCCTGCTCTTCTCATGTGCAAAGGTCTAACTGAACAATAAAAACCTTAAGTCAGTCCTTCCACCTCCAGGCACTGGGAAAAAATAAATAGTGAGCAATAGCCAGTGCCTCAGAATCAAACCCTAAAATGATTTCTAGTTCTTGACAAGAAGGAAATAAAAAGTTTAGAAAGGTAATCTAGAAGAAACAGCAATACATTGAGCTATTTATTCTATTTATGTATGGACCAGCATGACTTAATTAACATCTACTATTTCCATAATAAAGATAATGTTTTAGTTTACATAGAGTTCCCATAAAACATGGTGCAAAACTGTACTAAAATTTAAAAATAATCTGGCAAGGTCAAATTCATCATATATAAAATGGTTACACCGCTCTGGTTTACATTGAAAGCATTCTCATATCCAGTCTAGAATAAGACCCACCATTGAACACATCTTTCAAATTCTAGTACTAACTAACTCTCCTTCACCTTTCATCCCTACACTTCTGCCCTTTTCTTCCTCTTCTGAAGAGCAGTGTCTCACAGTTCATCCTTACTGATGTCTCCTGCTCCCCTTTATTTCCCTGGACATTTAATATTTCCTGGTATGATTAGATATATTTTTTGAGAGATCCTAGAAAAAAAAAAAAAAAAAGGCTTGGTTGAAAGTCAAGGGCTATCAACAGCTTCACACTGGGAACACTTTGCCATCAGCCGCCTCCTGTTAATTTATTACCATATAGGGGCTTTTAGTTTAAGCACCTCAGGTGACTTCAACTGTTTAGGAGCTGCAACAGTATGTTTCTTGCTTAGATGAGTACCAAACCATTTAAAAAAAATATTTAAAAGGTCAAACCATAATACTCTGCATGAAGTGCTCCTAAGGAAGTAGGCTGGGATGTTTACTCCATCCACAATTTAAATTGTAAGTGGTTTGAGGGAGTGCCCATGTAAAAAGCATTGCAATAATCTCCAGTTGAGGTAATAGAGGTGTAGAGAAGAAGAGGATTTTCTCTTTGCCAGATATTACATTAGCCCACTTGACAGACACTGTTGCAAACCCCAGTATGACCAGGCAATTGAGAACTGCTCCTAAACTCAAAACCTTAACAACAGTGACAGAAAAAGCAGCAGGCATCTTACCATCATAGCTGTACAAATAATTCAGTTCTGTTTCTTTTCTGCTATTTGCATCATGACCATGTAAACAAAATCTAATCCTATAATTGTTTTCATATAAGTATCTTTCCATTAATTTTGTATTAATTTATGTTTGGGATTTTCTTTCAGCTTAATGTGTTTAATTTTCTCTTTGGTGTTTTTTTATCGCTTCCTATGAAGCCTAGCTTATTCTTTCTTTTCATGCTCTACTTTATCTTATTTTTTCTTTCCTTACCACCTTATTTCTATTTCTCCTTCTGACTCATTCCCTTTCCCTTACCCTTTTTATTTAATTTTTGTAATTTAATCTATCTCCAATTCCCAATCTATGCATTTCTTCACCTTTGCTATGCATTCAGCTCACCAGAACTATTCCCTTGTAACGATTCAGACCGTAGTACTAATTTACTTTTCCCACTCTAGTTCATTGATAACGAATAATGCATTTCTTTGCAATTTCTCACCCATTTTAGTTTACTTTCAAGTAGATGAGACTGAGCGAGAAGAGAAATTAATTGCATTCCACTGAAATCAGAATACAAGCGACTGAGGAAAACTTGGTAGTGGAAAAGTAGCAAAATGGAATTAAATTAAATGAGGTGAGAGATGGATTAGAAAGTAGTAGTGGTTAAAATTGAGCACACGTTTTTACAAAAAGACTAAACAAATACTTGGCAAAGTGACTGAACTGGAAACAGACTAAGGAATCAAGTCCAGTGAGCTAGAAATGGAAAGGAGTGAATATGGCCCAAATTCAAACTGAGAGAAGACAGAAATCTCCACAGGAAAGGGACTAAACCTAGTGAGATGAAGGACAAAAATAAAGTCTTTAATATCTTCATTTCCCACTGTGAGCAGTGTTTCTGTTTACTACCTAGTGAGTGATAACTCTGCAGGCCAGTAGAGAGAAAATGATGTATTATAAATATACTCGGTGTATAATTAGAATTGTAGCATAGCTAATGGTAATGTAAGCATCAGCCTATCTGAGGAGCAGATGTGTTGCTGCTAGAACAGGCATATGAGAATGCTCAATATTTCAGCTTAGTGAGGAAAACTCTTGAACATCTGATTATTCTTTGATCTTGTTCCTATCAGCTATATTTTGAAATCTGTCTTTTCTTCAAACTGCAGATAATTTGACTGTCATAAACTGGCAGTGTAGTTTTGATTACACTGTTGCAATAAAAATGTATCTAAATTGGTTTCAATGGAATTCTGACACCTGTTTGTTAAATATTGTTAAATATCTGCATTGAGCCAAAAGCCTGAGAATTATTTCAGTTGAAACTGACCCATAAATCTGAAAAAAATAAAACTAGCTGCTGCTGCTATTGTTGTAATATTCTCTCTAGTGGGTATATTAACTACGTGTTTATAAGGTGCTCTGTGTACCTGTTTTAAATAGTGGGAAATTCAAAGAAGGTTCAAATCTGACACAGAAGTATCCTTAGTGTGTTCAATTTACAAATAAGCCACTGAAACATTCAGGTAACTAACATTTAAATGCCTGCAGCATTTAAATGTAGGTATCTTGGCTTGACACACCTAGCCATCATGCCAAGAGCCAACAATGTGCTTTTGAGGCAAAGGTGTCTAATGATATCCTGGGCTGCATTATCAAGAATGTTGCCTGTAGGTCAAGAGAGGTGATCTTTCCCCTCTGCTCAACACTGGTGTGGCCATACCTGGAGTACTGACTCTTCTTCTGAGCTTCCCAGCACAAGAAAGCTGCAGGCATACAGGAGAAAATCCAGCAAATGGCCTTGAAGATCAGAGACTAGAGCATCTCACATACAAGGAAAGACTGAGAGCTGGAGAAGATAAAGCTTAGGAGGATCTTATCAGTGTATATAAACACTTCAGGGAGGGTGCAGAGAAGACATAGCCAGGCTCCTTTCAGTGATACCCAGTGACAGCACTGACCAAAGATTGTCACACGTTGCCCAAGGAGGTTGTGGAGTCTTCATCCTTCAATCCTTCATCCTGAGATATTCAAAAGCCACCTGGAATACTCTTGGGCAGATGGCTCTATGTAGCTCTGCTTGAGTGGGGTGTTGGACCAGATGACCTCCAGAGGTCACTTCCAATCTCAGCCATTCTGTGATCAGCTCTCTTGGCTTCTGATTGAACACTGTTGAAGACCTGGTCTCAGCACCGCACCAGAAACAACTACTAGTCAAGACCTCAGCCTGAATCTCTCAAGTCTGAAGCAAGTGCCATAGCAAGAAAAGTTGGGTTTTTTTTTATTAGACATTTTCTTCTCATGATGCATCTGTTGAAGGCCTACTGCCTGTCTTTATTTTTAGATACTATAATTAAAATTTGTGCAAGGTAAAACAGAACAAGGCAAACAAAATTCTGTCCCTTTGTTCTACTGTGATAATGAGCATTTTCACTGTATCTGGAATATTTTATTGTTTGTTGTTAAGAGATAATTTATTTGTTTATTGTAACTTGTTGTAAAGTTGCACATTTAACTTAAAGCATTTAAAAAGAGGTAATATAAATTACTTTTTTTCCCCTTGTTTTATATAGATACAATTTCTGAGTTAATCATCACTAAGCAGTATTTTTATAGAAAATTGAGAATTTCTGCATGGATATATATTGATATTTTTGATCTCTATATGGATATTCTGTCAGTTCATGATCTTGGTTTGAAACAATCTTACTGCTTCTCAATTAATCAGAGCAGCAAAAATTGGAAGAAGAGAGGAAAAAGAAAAAAATCTGAAAACAGTACTAATCATGCCTATAATGACTTATATCTATGAAAAAGAACTATTGAAGTAGCTCAGGTAGTTGTGACATTTGGTTTCACTGTACCTCTACATAAAGTAATCTTTAGGCATCATCATGTTGTCAACAGAGACACAGTTAAATTGTTAGAAACCTTCCTAAGGGGACCTGAAGCTTGGCCCCGATTTGCCAAGATTTTCAGACAAAAGGTTTGAGATATTGGGTAAGGTTAGGAAACGTTTCAAGCTGAAACTGCAGATTTGGTATATATAAAGTAAAAATCCAGGTATGTTCTGAGGTCTTGGATCAAAACCGTATCTTGAATTGTTTGGAAGAAAGATTCCTCCTCTGTTTTTGCTGTTTGTTTTTTTTTCTCCAAACAAAGGCTTAATCTATTTTTTTTTTCATCAATTTCTATAGCAGCTTTAAAAAAAAGGAGATGACAAAGAATCTTGAGACTTGTCAAAATCCTCCCACTCGCTCTGGCACCCATTAAAAAAGAAAAATCTAGTTAAATTTTAGAATATTGTCAAAATGATAAATAAGCCAGAAAAGAATCACTCTTGCCCCTGCCTTTCCCAGAGAAATTCCTAAAATCCAGTGACAAACTTTCATGGAGAAGTGCTATGTTCCTGGGCAGATAATTGACTGGCAAAATGTTGCAAAGCAGGGACATCATACAGAGGTTTCTATTCTTTCTAACAAGTGGTGTGATTTAATACGCCACACTTACAAAGAAACTGTTTAGGATTCTGAAAAAGAAGATACTAAGATGTGGAATAGTGGGTGGACAGCTGCCATAATGTGATGATTTTTGAGGCATGGGTTTGTGCCAATGTTAGGAACAGCACTGCCTGAACTTGTTTGACTGCAGTCTAAAATGTTTATTGATTTCAGCGCAACTACTCTTTTGGGAGGAGTTTAGTTATATGCCCAATGACAACTTCAATACACCACCATAGTAGAAGTCAGAAGAGAAAACTCATATAGTATAAATATTATTCAAGTGTGTCTGTAGGCATGTTGTTTTGCTGCCAGAGTGGCACAAAAAGACAAACCCCGAAAAGTCCAGGCAACAGCAAAGTGTAACTTATGAAAAATAAAAAAGAAATGCTCCACTGGACCTCTGAAAGCTGGTTTTGGAGTCAGGGACTTTTTTTTTAATTGTCTGAAAGAGTGTGGAGAGAAGTCCCTTGTGCCCATCACTGGCCAGCTGCCTATTGGCCTGTGTCTGAATGAAATCAGTAGAGTTGCTAAGCAGCAGCTGGTCTTAAAATTGTGGGTAGGTTTTTTTGAGGTTTCTTCCCTCACTTTTACGCTAGTGGAGACCAGTTATAAGTGGTGTCCCTCAAAGGTTGCTATTGAAACCAGTGCTGTTTAACATCTTTGTCAGTGACATGGACAGTGGGACTGAGTGCACCCTCAGTAAGTTTGCGGATGACATCAAGCTCTGTGGTGTGGTTGACACACTGGAGGGAAGGGATGCTGTCCAGATGGACCTTGACATGCTTGGGAGGGGTCAATGCCAACATCATAAAGTTCAAGACCAAGTGCAAGGTCCTGCATGTGGGTCAGGCCAATCCCAAGCACAAATACAGGATGGGCAGAGACTGGATTGAGAGCAGCCCTTAAGAGGAGGACTTGGGATCTGGCTGACAAGAAGCTCAAAATAACCCAGTGATGTGCGCTTGCAGCCCAGAAAGCCAACTGTATGCTGGGCTGCATCTGAAGGAGTATGACCAGCAGGTAAAGGGGGGGTGATCTTGCCCCTCTAATCTGCTCTTGTGAGACCCCACCTGGAGTACCGGATTCAGCTCTGTGGCCCCCAACATAAGAAGTATGTGGACCTGTTGGAGTGAGTCCAGAGGCCAGAAAGGTGATGACAGGGCTGGAGTACCTCTGCTATGAAGATAGGCTGAGACAGTTGGGCTTATTCATCCTGGAGAAGAGAAAGCTCAAGGGAGACCTTAGCGCAGCTTCCAGTACCTAAAAGGGCCTAAAAGAAGTCTGGGGAGGAACTTTTTATAAGAGCCAGTAGTGACTGGTAATGGCTTTAAACTGAGAGAGGGTAGATTTAGATTAGATATTAGGAGACTTTCCTCACTGTAAGGGTGGTGAGACACTGGCACAGGTTGCTCAGAGAAGTTGTGGCCGTCCCATCCCTAGAAGTGTTCAAGGCAAGGTGGAAGTGTGTCCCCAGCCATAGCCAAGGAAAGTGGAAGGTGTCCCTAGCCATAGCAGGAGAGTTGCAACTAGATGATCCTTAAGGCCCCTTCCAACCCAAACCATTGTATGGATCTATGATTCTGTGACACACAGGTGAAATGGTGTTAGGCTGATTATGCCAAATCTGAGGTTCAGAGTTATTTTCAGTTGTGCTGTTGAAATAACCATGAAATAATCTTAAGGAAGGTGAAAATATACCTTTATATATAAGCACTAAAAAAAAAATTCAAAATATTTTTTTGCCCCTGGATATTCCTAAAACAGTATCATCCATATAACACAAAAGATGAACCTATTTTAAAATCTGGAATTCTTGTTCCACATTTTAATGGCCAATAGATTATTTTATAAATGAAATAGATTTTGAATTCTTTTAGCCACCCTCATAGTTCCTATGATATTCATTTACTACAGGTTTGTCCCTCACAAGATACCCTATGTTATTTTGCTACAGTCTCACATGTGCAAATCTTAGTTTCACTCAGTTGATGAAGTGCAGCTCTTTGCCTCCAGAGATGAATTTACAGTCATGGTCCACTCATCCTGTCACTGGACCCCAGGATACCTAATGAAAGTTTGGCAGTTGTCCTATGGGTCTCATAAGAACAATGTCAGAGTTTATCTGTGATCAGACAGCTTTCAGAAAATGTAGTGCTATTTATTTAAAAGTAAAAAAAAAAATTATAGAAAAGTGTATCACACAGCAGTCTTTCTTCAGTTATCACACATCAGCTGCACATGGCACAGGCAAAAATAAATCAGTTGTTTCTCTAGTCTGTATTGCCAGTTTCCTCCTCTTTGCCCCAGATACAGGCTGACCTTTTTCCAGTCCTTTCACCAACTTGTGTGTGATACTTTTTACAATGCAGGAAACTGTTTTCCCAGGCTTCAGGAAGGACTGCTTTGTCTTTTTCACCTTCCTGCAGTAGCCTAGGATATCAAAGCTATATATCACATTTGCAGCAGTAATACATTTTGGCAAAATCATATATACAATATCTCTAAGTATGATTCAGAACAACAATCTACAAAATGTTCTTATTTGCGAAGTCTCACCTCTCAAAAGCATCAAAAATGGCTTTTAAAGACCAAATTGTCATAAAAAGTTGTGATTTCTCAGCACTGAAAGGATTAATAGTTTTAACAGTTTACAAAAGCTCAGGAAAATTGTATCTTTTTGTGCAAGGTGGGTTAAAAATACTAGACAAAATATTGTCCCCATTTGATTTGCTTAGGTTGCAAGAATGGTACATGAATAACCCTATCATGATAACTCAAGGGTTAGAAGCATGTTCAGGTTTAGGTTCCCCATTAATCCCAATGCTAAAGTTTTCTACATGATTCAGTATGTTCCTGTCTTTCCTAAGCCTCTCAGAGCTCCTCCAGAGGACCTGACCTACCAGTGAATAATCTGAATTTAGAACCTAAGCACACACATAAATTTAATTCACAGAAAGTATTTTGGTCAAGGTTGTGAGCTAGTCATCAGCTGGGTTACATTGTGTCCCCAAAATATCACTTGCTATGACAGATGGTACAGTGGTAGTTTCCACATATAGCACTGCTCTAAACTATGACAGAAATCTTCTCTAGTAAAACTGAAGAGTTTAACTTCACCTTTCATAAAAAAATGACATTTATATCTTGCCTGCTGTAACAGCTAATAATAGTTACTTGTCTGCTAGCAGCTGACAAACCTGATTTGCAAGTTGCAAGACAGCTCTTTTCACATGAATTTCCCTAATTCAGCTGCTACCTTAAAAGGAAACTGTAATGATTTAATAGTGTGAGGCAACAGAGGGGAAATGACATGATTTCCGCTGAATGAGACCAGAACTGAGGAAGACTTAGTGTCTTTATAATGCCAAGATCAAATGGAAAACATTTTTATGTTACCTGTAATGAGGCAGCATTTTTTGAAGCTGCTGTCTGCACTATGCATACCACAGTCAGTACTAAATATGTAATAAATTATCTTTGGGTTACTTCACTTATCTAAATAATCTTCACATATGATGTTACAACGTTCATAATTATACTACCTTCCCTTTCAATCCCTATAAAGACACTATAGATTGAGGGTGGGATTTATTACTTAGTGCTATCTTAGTCTCCATTTATGCAAATTTTCAACTGAATTCACCTATGTCAACAAGCAAATAAAAATTCTAATGGTTTCTTTTCATTTATAATGTGCTGTACCGGATTAAAGATTTCTTTTATAGTGAGGTGAACAAGGATCATTTTCTGCAGCACGGGATGAAAGAAAAGCATGAAGTAAAATAAAATTTAACATCTCTTCAACATATTTAATTACTGTTGAAAAAAACAAAACTGAAAAATTGTCAGTAACTACCCAATTGATAACACAGAGATGCATCACTGCATTTTTAAGCAAAAAAAGAAGGCTGTGATGTTTGTTATAACCCCAACACTGCCATGTTAATGATTTTTTTTTTACATTGCAGTATATAAATAAGTTAATATTATGATATGTGTCACTATGCCAAGTGTCTACAATTCAGTATATGTATAGGAAACTGCCTCTCACCTTTACATTTCTATTCTGCAGTGCAGCTGCTGAACAAAACAGATGTATTCTACCTCCCCTGCCATTTTTAGACCACTTCTGCATACTCAGTGAGATCAGGATAACTTGCATAATTATTATTATTATCTTACAGTAACTACATAATATATGCTACAGCTGGCTTCTAGGAATTATTTGTTCAGGCATGAGGCATGGCAACAGAAATGTAAAGCAATTTTTCAGTAGCTGCTATGTGACAAAGTAATGGTCTCAAAACTGATTTGCTGCTTGAATCCCAGCCCTCTGATTTGGATGCTTTATTTAGCGTCCCCACAGAAACTGCCTCAGCCTCACTCTCTGGTTGGTGAAAAAAGGAAAAAAAGACCCCAACAACCACACAAATCAATCACACAATTTCCAGATCCTTAAATGTTCAAGGAAGTGAAATTAAAGGAGATGATACCCTTGATTCTAAATCTTAGTAAGTGAATCCTGAAAAAAAAAAAAAAAAAGAGAAGTTCTCAACTTTTTCTCCTGCTGGGCATTTGGAAATAGTAATTGCCTAGCTGATTTATCTTGTCTCCCACCACGCTCATTTTTGTTTGTTTGCTTTTTGTTTGCTAGACCCCTGTAAAGCAGTGCTCTTCATAGCAACATCAGAGCTAGATTGACACTGTTCATTGTATTTCACCCAAATATCTTGAGAGTCTCTTAAGAAGGATGACATTAATGCAGATATTTAGTCTTATGGTAGGGATTTTTCAGGTTTACTGAAACCTGAAAAAACTCAACCAGTTGTTTCGGGTTTTGAGTCTGAAACAGTTGCATCTTGTCAGTATTTTCACTCCAAACTGAATCACACTGAAAGCTGCAATGCGCCCATCTCTTTTCAAGACTAAACATCACCCATGTGACTGCGTTGGCTTGCTAAGTAGCATCTTCATGCGGTAATCAGGATCCTCCACAGAGTGGATTTGTAAAGCAGTTTCAGGGTGATCCTCAAAGGCTGGTATTGTTGCAATATGTCAGCCTCATCTTGGTTGGCAAGCATTTTAGAATTCATTTATTCTGAATTTTAAGGTGTTTGCCCCAGTCAGTAGCTTTGCTATTATGTCTTATTAGTACTCAATGCTGTACCTGGTAAACAGCATTGAGCTTACAACTCCTCTCACATCCCATTGTACCTGTTACCTTAGAACTAGATGATACACTGAAAAACACAGCCTGTGATTTGGTCCTGAAAAAAAATTACCAAAACATTTAAATACCATTCTAGGACATACTAACAAAAAAAGACTAATCATGTACTACACATACAGTAAGTGAATAAAAGCTTTAAATGTTAAGTCAATATATTTAAACATTAACTGAATATAAACAAGATGTAAAATAAAGAAGAAAGACCTCAAAGGTCCGAAATAAATTCTGAAAATGTCACCCAATATTTTGCAAAACGATTTCTATTAAAAAAAGGGCTACAGTTCTGTAAGAAGTAAAACCTTTTTTTTTCTATCTAAAGTAAAAAACAGGAAACATAGTTCCCTCAGAATTTTAATGGGTATTGAAATCACAGAAACAATGAATCATAGAACAGTTAGGGTTGGAAAGGACCTTAAGATCATCTAGTTCCAAAACCCCTGCCATGGGCAGAGACAGCTTGCACCAAACCATGTCACCCAAAGCTTTGTCCAACCTGGCCTTGAACACTGCCAGGGATGGAGCATTCACAACTTCCCTGGGCAACCCATTCCAGTACCTCACCACCCAAACAGTAAAGAATTTCTTCCTTATATCCAATCTAAACCTCTGATGTTTAACTTTTAAACCATCACCCCTTGTCCTGTCATTACAGTCCCTAATGAAGAGTCCCTCACCAGCATCCCCAGAGGCCCCCTTCAGATACTGGAAGGCTGCTATGAGGTCTCCACACAGCCTTCTCTTCTCCAGGCTGAACAGCTCCAACTTTCTCAGCCTGTCTTCATATGGGAGGTGCTCCAGTCCCCTGATCATCCTCGTGGCCCTTCTCTGGCCTTTTCCCAGCAGTTCCATGTCATTTTTATGTTAAGGACACCAGAACGGCACACAATACTCCAAGGGAATTCTCACAAGGGCAGAGTAGAGGGGCAGGATCACCTCCTTCAACCTGCTCATCACTCTCCTTTTGATGCAGCCCAGAATACGGTTGGCTTTCTAGGCTGCAAGTGCATCAGCTGAGCTGCCGGCTCCTGGGCAAGTCCTGTTGAGGACCTGAGGTTCCCTTGGCTGCTGTTGCCGTACTGTGTTGAGGCTCCTGAATGTTGAGTTTCCCCCCACTCAGGTGTTGAAGGCATTCTCTTTTGAACCTCTCACCTCAGCATTTTCTATGCTGAGCTCTCAGGTGGTCACCTGAGAATGGTTTAATTTTTTTATGCATAAACCACCACTAGGAAGTCCTCCACGAGGGAGCACCGAGTGCAGCCCTGCCTATTCTACACCCTCCCCTCATAAAACCAGTGCAGGCACTCTACACTGAGCTCTGCACTGCAGCCTCCCCTCTCAGCGACTGTCTGGGTGCCTATGCTGGCCACCACCGGGGCATCCAGGGCAGAGCTCACAGACTGGGCCGTGATCATAGGGCGAGTGCTCACCGTCCCACTCACCTGTCCACACTAACTGCTTCAACCAGCTCTATTTGTCGTGCTCCTGAGGCAGGTCTTTAACCACTCTGGGCTGGTGCCTCTTCTCCTGGCTCTGCCCCCTGAGAGTCAGCTGCTGGCTTCAAATCAGCTGCCGGCTCCTGGGCAAGTCCGGTCGAGGACTTGAGGCTCTCTCGGTGGCTCTTGTCGCTCTGAGTTGAAGCTCCTGGATGCTGATCTCCCTCCACTCAGGTGTTGAAGATGTCCTCTCTCGAGCTGCTGAGCTCAGCAATTGATCCAAATACCTCAGTCTACTTGGAATAACCATTGTCACTTATAATAATTTCTGAAAATGTTACTGAAATTGCTTCAGCTGTCATACTTTGTGAAACATGACCTACCTCTGTCTGTCATTGAGAGCTCCTTAAGTTATCCTGGTTTTCAGTATGACTTCATTGACAGTTGCTGGATGGCACATGCCAAAAATACAATGGAGAAGTTGGTTTCTTTTTATAAACTTCTAGTGAATATAAAAAAACCCAAAAAGCAACAATCCAGGGCAACTACAGGACATTCTGATCCTCCCTAATACTCTTAATATAATCAATCTTTTTTTGTGATGCCACACTTCACACTACTTACTTTACTTCCCTTCACATTTTTACAATTCTCTTTGTAACTCACTGAAACAGAACATACTTATTTTTCCCCACAGAAGACTTTATTTTTTTTCCCCAGACAGCAGTAATGTATTGCTACATGATGTGAACTTCATTATTTTTCCACTGTGTTAACTCTAAGTGGCTTAAGCAGACTTTGTGTAGAGTCGGACTAAAATGGTTAGTACATGAAACTGTGTGTGTTTATAATATAAAAATATATGTTTGTATGTTATTAATGTACTAATACCATAATCATTTAGGTAAATGAAAGATTTCGTGAGGAAATTTGCAACTTTGCTGAGCAATACAAAACCCGCCAAGGAATGAATTTTTAAACAGCTAAAAATTCAGAGTCTAAAATTTAGTCTTAGCACCCCTTTACAAGTTTTTGTGCCGTCATCATTTTGCCTTTCATTTTAAAGTTTTAAATCTTTATAACTTATCTTACAGATTCATAAACAATGATGCAATTTTACAGAAAGTCAATTTTACAGAAAGTCAAGAATTTTACTACTGTAAATGCAAGATAATTACTTCTAAGTGTGTTTTGATTTGCTAAGACATTAAAAATTAGAATCAACATTTGTTCTTAATGTTATTGTTGCATACTGTATTTTAAATACATTGCAAAATATTATTAGTAACTGTCACTGGAATTTATGTAAAAAGAAATTAGCATCTTTTTTGCATCTAGAAACAGTTTCAGTAGCAGTAACCTAGAGAAAAGGACAGATATGTGTTCTTACAAGTTACATGAAAAAAAAATAAAATTTTTACATAAAAAATCCCAAACAAAACATTAAAAGTCCTGTAGCTGAAAAACATGGGTAAATAACATACACTGGCTGCAGGCGGGAGGTGAAGGCCCAACCTCAGGTGCTACTATTGCCATAGGTGGTTGTTGTGCTGACCTGGAGACATCATCTGCTGGTGCAATCTCCTTCTGTTGTTGTCATAAATTTGGGTTCTTCAGGACTCCTCAGACCTGCATGCTGCACCACACCAACATCAGATTCTCACTTGATCTGTTTATAAGTTACATATAGCTAGAATCCCATGCTCCGCCCCAACTTGTAACAGTTAATGTGGCATCTGTAAAGACTAGATTTACAGCTAAGAAATCAAAAGTTGAAGAAACACTGATATTTGGAAACTAGGTGATTGAAAAACTGTTCTTTTGTTGGCTTTTTCTTGTACTTATCTCAGTAAACAGATTATAGCACTCTTGAACTTGAATAGTTAGGTTGCTGTATGAAGTTTTCTGTAATACTTGAGATAAACACAGGTTATTGTTATTAAATATTCAACGTCTGGTTTATTCTGAAGAGATACAGATCATTTATTAAATGCATGAATGTAATTACTAAAAAAGGCTTTTAGGGACTTCAGCTTTGACTTTCTCTGAATATTTCCTCACAGACTCGGTATCTATAAAATCAGTCCCCAGAGTATACCTTGAAAATAAAGACAAAGCAAATCAGCTTATTAAATTTAGATGATGATCATGACTGGTATTGATCCTGTATCTGAATTAGACCCTTGCTTTTCTATGAAAATATCATTGAACTCAAACACATTGATAGTAGGAATATATTATTGTCGGTTGTTATACGTGAGAAATCAAACAAGGTAGGTGTGATGTAAAAGAACAATGCTATCTTGCTGAGGTGAGTAGCTTGACAGGGGACACCTTCACCACCAGAGCGGGGGAAGATCAGCGTCCAGGAGCCTCAACTCAGAGTGGCAAGAGCCACCCAGGGAGCCTCAAACCCTCGACAAGACTTGCCCGGGAGCTGGCAGCTCAGCTGACGTGAGCAGCTGACTCACAGGGGGTGGAGTCAGGAGGAGCGGCATTACCCGTGAGTGGTTAAAAAGTGAGGCAGGGAGCACGAGTGACCAGAGTGGAGCAAAGCAGTTTGCACAGCAGTTTGCATGGGCATGTGAGTGGGATGTTGAGCATTCGCTGTATGACCAGGGCCCGGTCTGATGGACAGGGGTAGAGCAGCTGATGTTATCTACCTGGACTTGTGCAAAGTGTTCGACACTGTCCCACATGACATCCTTGTCTCTAAATTGGAGTGTCATCAATTTGATAGGTGGACCACTTGGTGGATAAAGAACTGGCTGGATGGTCGCACTCAAAGAGTTGTAGGCAGCTGCTCAATGTCCAGCTGGAGACCAGTAACGAGTGGTGTCCCTCAGGGATCAGTGTTGGGACCAGTCTTGTTTAACATCTTTGTTGATGACACGGACAGTGGGATTGAGTGTGCCCTCAGCAAGTTTGCTGATGACACCAAGCTGTGTGGTTTGGTTGATACGCTGGAGGGAAGGAATGCCATCCAGAGGGACCTTGACACGCTTATGATGTGGGCTGATGCCAACCTCATGAAGTTTAACCGTGCCAAGTGCAAGGTCCTGCATCTGGGTCAGAGCAATTCCAGGCACAGCTACAGGTTGGGCAGAGAAGAGATTCAGAGCAGCCCTGCAGGGAAGCACTTGGGGGTGTTGGTCGATGAGAAAAGGAACCTGAGCCAGCAGTGTGCTCTTGCAGCCCAGAAAGCCAACCGTATTCTGGGCTGCATCAAGAGGAGTGTGACCAGCAGGTCAAAGGAGATGATCCTGTCCCTCTACTCTGCTCTCGTGAGACCTCACTTGGAGTCTTGTGTGCAGTTCTGGTGTCCTCAACATAGAAAGGACATGGTACTGTTAGAACAAGTCCAGAGGCGAGCCACGAGGATGATCAGGGGACTGGAGCACCTCCCATATGAAGACAGGCTGAGAAAGTTGGGGCTGTTCAAGCTGGAGAAGAGAAGGCTGCGTGGAGACCTCATAGCAGCCTTCCAGTATCTGAAGGGGGCCTCTGGGGATGCTGGTGAGGGACTCTTCATTAGGGACTGTAATGACAGGACAAGGGGTGACGGTTTAAAACTTAAACAGCAGAGGTTTAGAATGGATATAAGGAAGAAATTCTTTACTGTTTGGGTGGTGAGGTACTGGAATGGGTTGCCCAGGGAAGTTGTGACTGCTCCATCCCTGGCAATGTTCAAGACCAGGTTGGACGAAGCCTTGGGTGACATGGTTTAGTGTGAGGTGTCCTAGCCCATGGCAGGAGGGTTGGAACTAGATGATCTTAACGTCCTTTCCAACTCTAACTATTCTATGATTCTATTTCATCTGAAGATGTGAGTTTTCCTTCAGGTTCTTTATTTATTTTGTAGTAAGATATGCAGGCTAGATGATAGGATGTAGAAACATTATCTGAGTGCTGTTGCAAGAAATTTATCACCCTAAACTTTGTTTCTTATATTTGCATCACTATTTTCCATAGGAAGAACTGAAATACAGATGACAGACATGACTATATCAAGGTCACAAAGATAAGAATAAAAAAAAATCCATTACACCATTTCAAACATTATAGCCTCCCTTTTGAATATCAATATCCTCACTCTCTTTCTCATTTTGTTGCATTTTCAGCTTCATTTGATATCTCATCCGTGGCAGAGGCACAATGAAGGGCTATATGTAAACTTGAGAATTTGGAATCTCATTCATGCACGCAACTTGCTGGGAGTGCATGGATTTTCCTAATATGCAGAATCCCCAGAGCTGCTAGGCAAAGCAGATATAACCGTTTTTTTGTCCCCTGCTGAGAGTGAGCCTAACTTCTTTCCTGTCTTTTGTTTTTTCATAAGAAATAAAGTTTCTTTTTCAAGCATACTTTGAAAATGGCTATCAGAACCATGCTCTTTTCTATATATTGTATAGCTTGTGATGCTATCTGTATTTCAGCTAGACAGTCTGGTATACCAGTAGCAGAAATCATTACTGGCATCAACTAACACAATAATGACTGTAGCTCTATCCAGTGTTATCTTCCATTAGGTAAAAAGGTGCCACACTTTCCCAGTTGATTTCAAAGTTTCCCAGCTCTCCAAAAGCTTACATGAATAGAAATAAGTAATGTGATGTGCTCTGTCCCTTAATGGGAAAAGTCTAGAGATTTTGTTGTTGTCTTTTTTTTTATTTTAATCTTTGAACTAACAAAGACAACATTACTAGATCATAATTTCACATTCTGTGCCCCAGACTAATATTACACTGACATCCAATTGGAATTGGCTACATACAGAAGCTAAGAAATAAAAGCTGTGAAGAAATAAGTGTTCTATTAGTTTTGCTTCTGCTATTCTCAAAATTAATCTCAGAAGATCACGACACATGTTGCAGCACTATGTGCAATATGCCAAGGCTAATAAACCACACAAATATGGCTTATATTTGCTATTCATTTTGTGAAATAGAGCATATATGCTCACATTTTATTTGAACAGAAGAATGATGTTTTAATACCCTTTGTCATACATGCTGTAATATTTACTAGCTGCCACTGTGCGCTGGTAAGGCTATTACTGAGTTGCTCCATGCTCTGTAGCAAAAGGTAGAATGCTGCTTTCTGGGTTTGTTTTTTGGAATGTTTTTGTTGTTGTTTTTTTTGTTAGTTCAAGTCATTGAAGAGTCTCTGGGGTGCTTTTGCATTTATTATTTGATTTTTCTGCTCCAAAGTCTGTCAATATTTTAGAAAGAAAAATATATTCACATCATGCTTATTAATTCCACTTGCCACCACCATCTCTCAAACATACACAGACTGCTTGGGAACTCAGTCCCAAGGCCATTTGAAAGATTTACTTAAGATCAACTTGTTTGATTAGACTTCTAATTGATTACTTTCACTTGTTTGACTAATGCTTTATCAAGCACTGGATGGCCTATGTTAAGACTTTTAGGATAGGTTACTGTCATGGTTTGAGCATGTTTTGAGGGTGTTTTTGTTCAAGGTTTTTTCCAGCCAGGTGGAGGAGGGGAGTCCGGGAGGAAGGAGAGACAGGGCACCTGACCCAGGCTAGTCAATGAGGTATTCCATACCATAGCACGTGATGCCCAGGATGCATACTGGGAAAGAGAAAGCTGGAGGGGGAGAGCTGTAGAGAAAAATGGAGGAGGCAGCACGCGGTGCTCGGCCGGGCAGGGTGGAGTGAGTTATGGGTCGGTGGCTGGTGGGGTGTTGTATTCTTTTCACTTGTTGTTTGCTGTATCATTATTATTTGTAGTAGTAAATGGCAGTAGGGGTTTTGTGTTATGCCTTAGCAATTAAACCGTTCTTATCTCAATCCGTGGGGGCTACATTCTTTGGATTCTCCTTTCTAACTCTCCAGGAGTTGGGGGACTTGGTTTAAACCACGACAGTTACATTCTTGTGCAAAGATCCCTTGTACCAGGTAAGGTGAGGGCTCCTTGAAAAGAGCAAAACTAATTTTGCAGAGCTTCCAGGTAATTCACATTCTTCCTCCCCCATAAAAAAAAAATTATTTGGCTCCAAGCCCCTACCTGGGAATAGCCCTGAGGCAACTCTGGAGAGGCAGAGGCAACACTGTGGGGTTTATTATGAACTTTATTTATTATCAGCTCACTATTTACATGAGTTGAAAACTTTTCCAGATACATGTTCATGGAGGAAAACAAATATTTATTGTTGAACTTATCACCACTCTAACTTGGTGATATTTATCAGATTTATAGGCAGCAAGTAATTTGTATTTCAGGTAGTAATTATTCCTAATTGAGTTTGTATACTAAAAACTGGTTGATGTTGAATATATTATAATACAGAATATATGTAGCCTAACACTTCTGAAAGAATTCTCAATTATTTTGTCAAACGCTGATACTCTCAGCTGTGTTTGTCATTAACAAGCATGAACATATCTGTGAAAAAAGAGAAGTATTATTGAAATGGTAGTCATTCCTTAAGAGCTTTGTACAGCTGTTTTTGTTTGTTTGTTTTTTAGTTTGAACCGATGAAGCAATGAATGAATTATGTAACTCATTCCAAAAGCTAATAAATGTTTTATGCTACACCAATGTCTATTCTGCTTAGGTGACATACTGAACATAAGTGTATTTTAGAAGTGGTTTGGGGTTTCGTTATAACTATTTTTCATATAACTCCAGCTGTGTTCATTTCTCTAAGAAATACTCACAAAGTAAGAGGAGAAAAATAACACTTAAAAATAGATCTGAAAATTACGAACATTACTTTTTTATTGCAGTCTCTTCTCTCAAAAAAAAAAAAAATCTGCCACAGCTTTTTAGGTGGCATTTATGGATAGTTAGACTATAAATAAATGTTATTTCCTATAAAAAGCAGGCTTTAATGTTTTAGTAATTTAATGTATAGGACTGTATTCTTGGACTTTCTTGGGCCACTGCTTCTGGAGCAAGTATATTCAGCTTGCATAGCAGTCTACAGTAACTTGTAAAGACAGCTGTACTTTGAAGAAATAAATAAATATAAATACAATAAATATTTCTTGAGTGGTATTCTCTGTTTGTTTTGGTTTTTTTTCTACTCTTTGTCTCCCTAGGAAGCAATATTCTTCTGGAGATGATTTAGTGGATAGAATGAAAGTAGAAATTTAGGATAATGTGTGTAATACATTAATCTGATCACCTTTCCTGTAGTAAACATGACTATTCTGACTGAACTGTAAGCACTTAGCATGATAATTCTTTCTTGAACATTTTTGTCACAGGTGTTACTTCAGAAAAGAGCGATTCAAGAATGGGAGAAGTCTGACAGAAGACCATATGCAAGGGAGAGGATTTGAAACCAATCATGAAATTCCATTTTACAGGAATCACTCCAGGGGAGTGCATGTGCTTTAACAAGGCTAGATGCAGTGAATTTACAGAAGTAAAATTGGGAAAAAATGCCTGTGATATGAGTGCATAAGAGAATAAGGGTTTGTCAATGTTTTAAAACATAAATTTGCAGAAGGAGGCCTGTTGAAACCACCTACTGATTGGCTTTGTTTCAAGTCAGTATAATTGCTAAATATATTCCTAATATGTGCAGCAAGGGAAAAAATGTTGAAGTAGAGCTTTTAAAACATTTCTGTGAGATCAGCAACAACAGTCAGTGTACTCAAGGGTAATAGAATTTTAAATGGTAGGTAAATACTAATACACTTGACTGGTACAAAAGAGAGTGGCAAAGAAGAGCCTCCAGGTTATTAATGTCTAGAAAGAATAAGACTAGTCCAAATGTGAGACAGAAATGCTGTTTTCTCAAATATACTCAAGCATACTCAAAATCAGTTCCATGTTTGAAGAAGAACATAAAGAGGCATGTTCTTTATCTGGAGAGGAAGATGCCAACTAAAATCAAAATCTTCACAACACAATAGCTCAATGCAGGCTGGAAGGATGATGTTCAGCTTTCTCTGGAGGAAAAAAGAAGACGCTTGAATACTTTGCTCCAGGTAGAAGAAGAAGAAGCAGAAATCGCAAGTTGTGTTTTGCACACTTCATTCGTTTAAACTGTCAAACTCTAAAAAGCATCAGAATTGGAGTACGAGCTGAAAATAATATCAGAACAATGCTTATTGACACACTACTCTTCTGCATACTATGGAGTGGCTATGAAATACTTCCAAGTATCTCAATGAAAATCAGACCCGAAGAAAAAGACCAAAAACTATAGAGAGACAGTAAAAGACATAAAGGACCAACACTGGACTTCTAAATGTGTATAATCAATATTAAACAGACCATCCTAATCTATTTCTATTTTTAAATCTCTATTTTCTTTAACAACTTGGTCTTCTCATTGTTGCCTCCATTACAAAGGGCTATATGTAAAGTGGTAATTCAAGTTGGACTCGTAAATCTCTGCGTCTGGATATTACAGCATTCTGATCCTATATAAAGGTCATGTCTGCATGCGTATCAGATTCATTCACCTCCTTTTTATGCTTTTTGTTGTGAAGGAAGGAAGCTTAGACATTTGCAAGGGAGCCTTGGAACACTCTCTCCACCTCTGTGTTATTGCTGAATAAAAAGCTAAGATCCTGGGACCCACAATGTGATACACATTGTTGTATGAGTACACATACTGCTTGTTCAAGGAGCTGCCATGATGAGGTGAACGCTCTCTGAGGGTATCCTTGCAAGAAGTAGCAGTGTTATGAATATTAGGAAATACTTTTGTTCATAAATTCTCCAAACATATAGGAATGCTTAGATTTCTATATCAGCAACTTTGATGCATGAATTCTTGGTTTCCTGAGCTCCAGTTATCCTTAAATCAGCTGGAAGTGAAAGTGAGAGTGAACCACAGTTCTTTACTGAGTCCACCAAATAGCATGGCTTTTCTCTGTCACTACCCTTCTCCATCTCCCAGTATGAGTCAGCTAGCTGTCAAGCTCTGTACATGCGTTTCAGTTCTTTGTGAATCAGTTCAACCTTACTGCAGCACAATGAAGTGTAACACAGAGTTGTCAGCTGCTGTATGACTGCAACATTGCTTTGTAACTGGAATGATAGAACATGTCTGCTACATTTTGGAAGATGTTTTCATGTTTGACAAGCAGCTTAAGATAAGATTGCACATAAAAGGTAAATATTTTCCAAGATATTTACATATAAAACACTTCCAAATATTTATACTACTGCCAGTTTTGGTAACTGTTAACATTTTAAGTCCTTCTAATTGATCGCTATAAATGCTTTATCAACTTTTTAAATAGCTCAGAGATGGCTTTAAGTCTTTGGATTACAGTAGCTGTAACAGCAAGAGAAGTATTTGGATTTTTATTAAGCCACGAATTACTTCATTTTCCTATGAGATAACCCCTGCACAAACTTTCTTAAAAGAAATAAGTTAATTATTTCATCAGTCTTTTCCCCCCACCTCCCCTCCCTCAGTTCACTCTCTATTGGATACATACTTCATTCATAGTCCAGTGCTTCATTCAAGGATGTGATAGTGAACTACTGAAGAACACTATTATTTGTTCATTACGTGTTAATTTGGCAGATGCAATATGAATTACTATAGCTTTCATCTTCTAAGTTTCCTCTAAGTTACTTTATCTTAGAATTTTTTGTTATTCATTTCAACATATTCAGCACAAAGCTGTTTTCATGTTGAATACTTTAGAGGGGGATTTTTCAAGGTATAAAAGTTCAAGTCTATCTATCTCCTGAATGCACATGCTCTTTACTGTCCTGAAGACTCTATGGTGCACCTCCTAAGGAGTGTTTCCATAATGTCTCTCTCCTCATGAAAGTGAGCAATCATTTTATCAGAGAGGTGACAGGCATGCATCTGTATGTCTGTTGTCAGTAGAAATGTGAGGAAACCCTTGCTCCTACGAGAAAATTGTCTTGTGACCAGTGGTCCTGTCAAGTTGTGAAAGCCTCATTAAGACCCGTTCCAATTCCCTGGAGGCACCCTCATACCTCCCTTCCTGCCAATGGCCCAGGACTGATGTCAGCCCCCCGGCACCATGGGCCCCTGGCTCAGTGGCACCTCATCAGTGCTGGTCCTCAGTTCCCCACAGCCTTGCCTTGCTGGGCCCATCCATGGGGCCATGTCCCAGCCTCAGCCCATCCACAGGGAGATGCTGGATGCCCAGAGATGGGGCAGTGAGATACGCCCTGGCTACCAGGCCCTGTCCTGAAGGGGCTTCCACTGCTTCTGGCACAAGGGAGCCTCTTGTGAGTGACAAGTGCTGATTTCTCTGGTGATTTCTCCTTTTCTGTATGTTAAATTAATATTTATTTGTGTTACATTATTTAAACATGAAATACCACAGTGATGAGCACAGCAAGCAACATGGCAGCATCACAGATGGCAGTGCACCACTGTCTTCCAGAGCTGGCACCTTTGCCTGCATTTCCTGAACCTTTATAATTTTTACCTGCTGTCCTATTGTCAGATGCTTGCCCTAAGTGCAAAGCGTCTCTGTACCTCTCTGCATCAGCTAAGAGTCTTGTTGTGCTTACATGTTCTACAGCCACACAGGGAATGTGTTTATCCCACTGCAGAAAAAGACTGTGTTAATCATTGCTTTACACTACATTACTAGACAGCTGGTAACAAAAATAGTAATGGAGATACTTATTAGTATCCCAAAGGATCACACAAGTTCCCTGCAAATTATAGGCGTTGTGCTGCTGGGCTTTCCTGTAACCCCTGAAGTTTAATGGCTGTTCCATACAAAACTGTGAACCAGCTTTTTCTTTATCTCTGTATTTAGTCTACACTAAGGTGTGTTTCTCCAAACAACCATAAATAGATTGGGATTGTATTGCTTGCTAAGTGAGAAAATCTGTACCTATTTCAAGAAATTTATTAACAAGTTATGATGTGAAAAGTCCACTAGGGAAAAAAAACAGGGCTGCTGCTAAGAATTCAGATGTTTAATGTAGAGTTAGAATTATTTTCACCTTTAAAATCAAAATATATGGTGTCTTAAAAACATTAATTAAAAGCAGCTGAAGGAACAGATAAAGACACAAAACCCCATCAGAAGAGAGTTATGTACTAACTGAACATGAACAGCCTATTTTATTTTCTGTTTAAACAGACTCTTACATCAGAACAGCCAGATCAAAAGGCAGCTGACTGAGTGCCAGTTCAACAGCTTTAGGGTTTCTGCCATCTGCAGATGAGAGGCTGTCAGATTTTTTCATCGCAGCACATAGTCTGGGAAGGCAATACATCCCCTAATGGCAGTTACAGTGGAATGACTTGTGACTTCTTCCTACTACAGCAAGTGGAATTATGACTCTGAACAACAGACCATAAAGTATTTTATTATGAGGTCATGAGTGTCATTTTCTATGAGGATCAGAGTGGTAATTTAGTGTACTAAATTACCACTTTGTGAAATCACATGTAACAATGAGCTCTGAACTAACTTTAATTGAAACGATCTCAAACTATATGGTATTTCACTGCAGGCTTGTTTGTGTATGTGCACACACATGTAAAACGTTGGTGTTTAGACTCCATTCACATTAGGACAGCAAGAAGACCTTGGTCCTGTTGGTTCCATGTGCTTCCTGGAAAATAAAGTGGGGAGGAGGGGGAAGAGGGAAGAAGGGGGAGAAAATTCCAGTATTAAGATCTACTTAAGGTAGTAGGAAATTAATAAAATCTAAGAATAAGAGAATATCCCCTCACTGAAACATTTAGAATTTCAACTAGAAAAGTGCAAATTAAAGTAAATCCAGTAAATCCCAATAGACTCTTACATGCAGCATAATCTATTGTAGTATATTTGGATTCTGAGGACAAGATAGGAAAAAATCAAAGCCAAGACTTCATTACATAAGCAAAAATTAAGCTTCCTCCTTTCTTTGCTAAAAAGAATAAAAAATATTTGGCATTTCATCTGGTGAAAAACAGGAATGCCTTTTTGTCAGTTCTGCCCCTTTCTTCTTGAAAATACATAGCAAGATTATTCAATTAGTCATTGGCTTTATGTGATATTCTTAGTCCTGTTGTGATGTTTCTTTCATAGCTCTCCAGTTGATCAACCAGACATGGACACATTACCAGAGATTAAAGTTGAGTAAGAATGTGGATAATGAAAAAATATTTCATCAGGTTTTCAGACTTTTCACAAAGTAAAAATAATTTATCTGGCATTTGCAGCCAGACACAGTGAAAACTGTCTGTCTAATTCAGTGGAAGAATTTAGATTGTGTATGCACTCCCCAAGTCTCTTTGCATTGTGAGCAGAAAACTTAGACAATAAAGCTTTTCGAACTCCTCTTCAGTTCTTTCTCTGTTCTCTAAATAAACAGCTCTGGCAACCCACAGATTGGTTCATATCCAACACTGCAAGGACCGTCTTTCATTCTACTGTGATAAACAAGTGAACAAATAAGTGGAGTGTAATAAATATAAATTCTGGAACGGGGGCGGGGGGGGGGGGGTTCCTTTACACATTTGAAGACTTAAATATTTGGTCCCAAGTGTGAAATGCAAATGTCTCTTGGTTTCAGACTTTGTTCCTTCTCAGAGATCATTATGCCTACTAAGAAATCTTGCCTCATTACTAACATGGAGCAGTACAGCAATGCTCTAAGGGTCCTTGAAGTGCTTGAGCAGCATTCCTATCCCATTTCTGAGATATAAAATAAAGGTTTCTACTATCATCTCCAGCTCTGGTTCAGACCTTAAGAGTCTGAACATCTGTGACGCTTTAGACTTTCTATGCAAGTGGCAGAAAGAATTGTTCCTCTGTCAGAACATTTCCATAAAACCATAAGTGCTGTAAGAGGTTTAAATCAACTAGCAGCAAGATTGAAAACAAAAGGATTGAAAAAACAGCAGTAAATGATAATTTTCCTCAGGAGTTGATCAATATGAACTGACAACTCAATGAGCTGTCAACTAACAAAGAAAGAAAAAAGGACAACTCAGATGGTGGAATCATCCAAGTTGGTCTTTGCTCTGCTCTTGCTAATCTCAGTGGTACTAGGGACCTTTGTGCTTCCCACAGCAGAAGCATGTCTCCAAGCTCCCACTTCTGTTTTAGTACCATCTTTGCTAGCTACAGCTTTCCTTTCAGTGTTCTCAACAATCTTATCATAAGCAATGACCATTTCTCTCAACACTGAATTAGGTAGATACTAATGAGTGCACTCCATTTCATTCCATGTCACAAGTTTCAAGAATTGTCAAGCGCTGAATTGAGCTATTCCCATTAAGGCATCTGACACTTTTTTCTCCTCAACCCCATGCCCCCAGTACAGACCTGTAAGCCAAGAGTGGACATCAGCAGAGCCTTACTTCCAGCTTAGACACAGACACAGTTATAAGGTTGAAAAGGAATTTCTGGGTTGCTACGTACTTTCAACAGGGTCAGTGTTCCTGTCCTATTCCATGATTGGTTGTCTTTTCCCCCTAAACTTTTCTGAACAAATTTTATGGATAGTGATCTCTGTCTCCCTAGTAACTTATTGACCATGTACACTCTGAGAATTTATCTCAGCAGACTTCCAGACTTTTCCAAGAGGTTTCCAGGAAAAAAAAAAACATGCTATTTGGAGTTTGTGAATATGAATGCTCATTAAGCAAGTACTTTTCACAGAAACTATGCAAAAATGGCTAAGAATACAAATGGAATACAACTTGGAATACAAAAAGAGAAAAGATAGCTTCCACAGAAGAGGAAAAATTAAATGCTGATGAATGAACATGTGTTTATCATGTGAGCTCAACTGCTTTAAATAAGCTGGATGTCGAGAAGTAACAAGCAAATTGGGAATTAAATTAAATCAAAAAATGAACAGCCCAAAAATGTCAACAGAAAAATAAAACGGTGTAAGACTGTCTAACACAAGTGATCAGAAATCATATCTGTTCCAGGGTGTATGAAATTGCTTTGAAATCATAAGCTTTCCGCACAGCAGCTTCTCCATCTGCAAAAATATGGTATATCCTCTGAACATTTACTGGATGCTTTGAGATATGTTGATGCTACATAAAAGTGAAGTATTACTATAGTTAGCAATGGAGTAGTAGCTAAGATTTTTTAAATCACATCAAAGTGTCACAAGCATAGAGATAATTTTTCTACCTATGCCCAGTATTTCTTTGCTCTTCATGCAGTTTACTGAACCATTCAGTACAAAGGAAATATTCAGGTAATGGACTCTAGCGTTAATAGAATTTCCCCACCAAAAGCTGTCATATCGTTACTATAAAAAATAACCTAGTAATTTATATTACAATGTATTGAATAAGATAACTTTCCATCAAGATATAATAATCATTCTTTTATGTTACTTTGAATGGATATTTCATTCCCTCTAGAGTTCATAGTTACATATTGTCACACATAAATATTATAAAAATATTTTAATGTCACTCATATATGTTGTACACATACACACACATATGTAAGGTCCTGAAAACTGTATTTCTGCTTATGTCTTTGCAAACAGTCTTAAAAATGAGGCAGACACAAAAGTATTGAGGATAGGTTTTCTTGGCAGTGACACCAGATTTATAATGGCATTCCATGTAATTGTAAAAACTCCAAAAACCAAACCAGGAATTCCTATGAACCAAGTCCACCTTCTTATATTCCAAACTTAAAAGAAGGGGTATGAGAGGATATGAGAATAGTATTGATATGAAAAAAAAACCCAAAAAAAAAACAACCCTCCTTAGGTTTGTTTTTTTTTCTTTTTCTCAGTCTCTCATTCTTTTCTGTTTGTTTCTCTTATTCTTTTCATATACAAATCACTCTGTGTCTTTTTTATCTCCATTATACTTTTTACTTTCAAATGTAAGCACAGTTGTTTTCCTTATATTCCTAGTTTATTAGACTTCTGTATTTCATATGGGTCCCTAATTTCTCCCCCTCCAATCAAAATTCAACTTACTTGCTAAGACACCAGTGTTGGCATACCAGCATTAGCGTTAACATGAAAGATTTGGGTTAGTATCTATAATTCAGAAAGGCTCTGGCCATTCCTAGTTTTAACCAATGAAACTTTTATGGTACCTGTCATAGGAAGTTGATTATGAAGAACAAAACATCACTCAGCTATTATCTCCTGACTTTATAGTTACTAAGTGCATCACTTCTTATCATTTGAGGGTAGTCAGGATTGTTCTTGAGTGCTCACATTTTTATCGTTATGTTAGAAGACTGCTATCATTAATGTAAAGTCTGTACTTTAAAAGACAGGTTGGTGGGGCATTTAACTTCCACATGACCTATCTTGCAGCTGCTGCAGCCAGCAATGGCTACTAGATAGATCAGGAAATTAAAAAAAACAACCAAAACCCCCACCCAAAAAAAAAAAAAAACAACAAAAAATGTAAAGTGAGAATGCCATATAATTAATATTAGGAACTAGTAAATAGTAAATAATTTTTCTTTTTGTTTTGAACAAACATTGGATAGAAGGCTTAGTGATATTAAAGCTTTTTTAATAAGTTTTGGGTGCAATTGTCATGTATCCTCATCCTGAAAGATAGTCTAGGATATCATAAAGAAAACCATTTGTCTTACGGCAGATCCAAAAAACACCCAATAAGTGGTTCCTAATCAATTCCCATTTTTTCCTCAGCATATGTATATGCAGAGGTTGCTCCATCTAGTATATATATCTACTATGTTTCCAGGACTAAGCAGGATTCTAGGATTTAAACAAGCAAAACAAACAAACCCTTAAGACGATTGATGGCCTGATGGTCATAAAGTGACTCAAATCTAGCCAGCATCATAATAGGTGTCTTCTTAGAAAAAGGCAGATATACCAAGGTTTGGGTTTTCCTTGAGGACAGCTAAGTATATGTATAGCATGAATAGGCATTTTGACGTTGGACAAATATTGCAGCAATGCCAGTTTTATACAGAAATCACCCTTTGGAAGATGGCCAACCTCAATAAATCATGCTGGGCAACATCGCCAGCTCAAGCACGTCCTTGCTTACAGTCCTGGTGAAGAGCTCTGGACAGTCAGCTTGGTTTGTCCTCTTTCTGCCAGATTCCCCTCAGAAATCTGACACCTTGGGCTGTGTAAATCCACCCCTGTGACTGAAAAGCATCTTCATGTACCTGTTATTCCAGTCCCTTTTAGGACTGTGTTTCATTAGAAGAGCTAATAAGAGGAATTGTATATTGTTGGTATTCAGCGTTGCCCAGTATGAGAAGAAAATAAATCACATGAAACAGAAGCATATTGCCTGCATCAAACAAGCCAACACTATTGTTTCACTTACAGAGGAGAAAAATGTGATTTGAATACTATCCTATCTCAATGAAGCTGGGTAGTAATGGAGCTTAGGTCCACAAAAGAATTACTTTTGATAGGAATGAAAGGGGAAGGAGAAAAAGTGCAAGCAGTAGTTGCAACATGGGGCTCACAACATTGACAACAGGCATTTGGAAAAAAATGAAGTACTTCAAAAATCCTGGAAAAGAAAAAAATAAAAAGAAACAAAACATCCAACCAAACCAAACCAGCAAGCAAACAAACAAACCAAAACCAAAATAAAAGAAAAAAAAACAAAACTAAACAAATAAATAAAAAACAACCAAACAAAAAATCTAAGGACAGGAACCTCAGAACTGCCTACAGGACAGTGATAACTAGTTGAGAGCATATAGCTACTGAACTCTGGTGATTATTAATTCTGCTAAAAAACAGGGAGTGACCACTATAAGCAAATTAAATTGAAGCGAATACATGAACACTACAAATGGAGTAATTTGTCTAAAAAGATTTTGAAAAACAGTAATGAAGATTTTCTGCAGCGTAAGCCAGTATAATTGTGCTGCACTGTGCATTGATTATACAAGAGAAGAAATTTAAACTAAGATTTCATGTTGATAATACTTTGTCAAGGGCTAAATGTTGTTTCTTGTACTATTTATATTGGAAATTGAAGCACTGCTGTTATTTTTATGCTTCTTATTTTTCAGTACAAATTTGGGACAACAGATCTGTAAACATCACCTATGCTTTTACCAACAAAAGTATATATTTATTGATTGATTTGCCAACAAATCATCTATGGTTTTACCAACAAAATTTTATATCACTGTCAAGACATAGCCTTTGCAGCCAGTGAAAGAAACTTAAGACATGTAAAAATCATCAGAACTTCCGCGATAAATTAAAACTGTACTCCTCCACTTTCAAAAAATACCTACTCAAAACACACAAAAATATAAATCAGTATTTGGGATGATAAAGCTCTAAACCAGAAATTAGCATTAATCTGTTTGAAATACTATAATCTTTGTTTGTTTGAAGGCACTTATTTTTTGTTGGAAAACTCTGCTTTGACACTATATGGAAAGGAAAATAAAGGAATGACTGTTGTATTTAGGATACAGATGCTGGTGATCAGTGGGTTAATTGCAATCTTTAAACAGGTTAATGACAATTACATCTGCTCTCAGTCAAGGTGCAAAATATTTGTGTTTATCTCATCTAGATGTTTAAGTAACATAACACAGCATCTGGTGTAAGATATCTTACACTAAGACATGCCAATGAGTCATCAGAATTCCAGATAACAGTTATTGCTGCTAAGTCAAATACAGGAGACAACATATTGCCCTAACAGGAAGGTACTGTTTTCAAGGAAATAAAATATTATTCTTGCCTTAATAAAGATATATGGCCAGCCTATCATTTCAACAAGGAGGAAACAGGGTTATTCTCAGAAAAAAAAATCAAAATCTGACTTTCTGCGGTACTTCAAAATAGAAAATAGAAGCATGCTTCTATTTATTTATTTATTTCACTTTCTCACTCATTTTACAAAAACATCAATAACTTAGATTGGTAACTGTGACACTGCAGCAAGAGTTACATGCATTGTACCTTAACTTATGTAAACTGATAACTGTAAAGACTTCCTTACCAGATGTAATGGTAAATCTATAAACTGAACATAAAATACCTGAAATACTCAATTCTCCTACACATTCCTTCATTAATTAAAAAAGCTACAGCTTAGCCATAGTTCAGTACAGGGGCCAGAGGAGGAACTAATACTACAGTCTTCAAGAAGGTATGCATCTTCAAGCAAAAAATAATATCTAGGAAGACTCTTGGCATACAGGGAGAGATCAGAGTGGAAACCTGGAACTGCAAATGCTACCAGAGCATATATGAGCTGTGTCTCTGTTTCTCTGGACACCTTTAGCTCATGTGCTGACAGAGGTGAGAGAAAATGCAGTAAAAGTTCTGCTGCTTTTCCAAACACATTGCACACGTTTTGCATGCACCCATTAGATACTTTTTGCAAACTATTGTTTTATCCAGGTTGAAGGAAGGGCTCTGTATATGGCATGAATATGGCAACATATCAAACATGATCTCCAGTCAGTATCACAAATTAAACTACTTCTTTTCTGCTGGCACACATAAGATGGGGTAGATTAATCAGTGATTTTATGAGAAATGCTCACCTGTGGCTACCTTAATCAGTCACTTATTAGGTACACTGTATGGTATTTTTTTTAGCTTAAAATAGCTCTCACAGCACTGCTGTCCTGGGTTCAACAGTTGGCTGGGTATTGGTCGGCAGGTGGTGAGCGGTTGTATTCTCTTCTCTTGTTATTTCCCTTATCATCATTATTATTGGTGGTAGCAGTAGTGGCTTCATGTTATACCTTAGTTAGTGGACTGTTCTTATCTCAGCTTGTGAGAGTTACATTCTTTTGATTCTCCTCCCCATCACTCGGGAAGTGGAGGGAGGAACTGGGGGGAGTGAGCAAGCGGCTGCCTGGTTCTGGGTTGCTGGCTGGGCTTAAACTATGACAGTTCTTTCTGGTGCCCAATGTGGGGCACGAACATTTGAGATAACAATAAATCTGACCAGAGTGTGTCTAATCATATCTGTGACAAGCATTCATTGTTTCAGATTAATAGTCACTCATCACAGTGCTGATTTATTGGCTCTCAAAATTGTTGCTCTTGATCTCAGAGTTTCAGCATGTCGTACCTTATTTACAGCCGGTATTTGCTGTTTTAGTGTTTATCAGTTGGGGGGCCTGGGCTAAAGTTCTTCTTTCAGTGTACTTTATGGAGGCTGGGTATCAGTCAGTGGGTGGTGAGCAGTTGTATTCTCTTCCCTTGTTATTTCCCTTATCATTATTATTATTGGTGATAGCAGTAGCATTTTGTGTTATACCTTAGTTACTGGACTGTTCTTATCTCAACCAGTGAGAGTTACATTCCCCAGGAGTAGGGGAGGCAGTGGGGGAGTCAGCGAGCGGCTGTGTGGTTCTGAGTTGCCAGCTGGGCTTAAACCATGATGAAATGCATACTCTGAAGGCTCACTACAGGTAAGTGCCTAAATAGGTACCCTTCCGAACTGACTTGCATTTTCTTTGGACACGATAATTGAATGATCAAGAAGAACAGAAGAAAATGAGGTCTTTCAGTAAGCACAAATGAAAGTTTATTTTTGAAACCTGAATTTAATAGCTGCTCCATCTTTCATATTTTCCTGAAGAGATTCTACACCTTTGGGTCATAACAAGGCTTTTAATAAAGGGCTAGATTAGAAGTTTACATTTATACAGTCTGAACAGAGTGCAGTGTCTGGACATAAATAAGTACAAGTCAAAAAAAAAAAAAAAAGTTGCCTTGAGACAAACACAAACAGACCCTAAGACAATTTCAGCAAAGGTAATGAGCACTGACAGAAAGCTCCAGGTTGTTTTTTAAGTGTGATTAAAACAAAAGCTCCACGTTCAGTACTTAAATTACAATATAATGCTAAATGTTTTGGGATTTAGCATGGAAATTTTCCAAAAATAGTACATGAGGAAGTGAGCAGAGAAGAGGAAGAAGAAGAAATTGAAAAGATAACATTAAAACATCATGCAGCGAGTAAGAACAGAGGAGTAGTAGATGGAGGATGGGAGTATGACAGGATGTTGTTTAATTGATTTAAGTTACAATAAAGCTGAGAAGACATGGTGTAAACTAAGAATGTAGGAACTGTAAAGTACAACATGCAAAAACAACTACATGTGAGTATTGCTTGTGAAAATACACTAAATTGAACAGTATTGCAACATGGGAAGCTAAAACTCAAAAAGTAAGAACAGCTTTCCATACTAAAAATAGAGCCTTTTACCTTGATTCTCCTGGCCCATGAGACTGGAACATTTAGAGTATTATAAAATATTGCTTCCATGCTAATTCTTTGAGTAGAGAGACTAGACGATCCATACGTAGTTAAGTGACAATACCAGAAAGAGAGGTACTTTGTATTTTCATTATAGAAATGAAGTAGTTGTTTCTTACTTTGTTCAGTTTGTACCTGTAAAACAACAGATCATGAGTCTTCCACAGAAGCTTGTCCAAACCCCTTTCCAATCCTAACTGTTCTATGATTCTATGATTCTATAAATAGACCGGGAGTACAGCAGGGGCTTTTGGAAGGGGAGAAGACTTTTAAAAACATAAAGGAAAATATGTGGGAACTAATAAGTTACATGGAGTGGTCAATGACATGACTTCATTCTGTACTTCTAAGAAAGTTTTGGGTTTATACTCTGCCTTTATTCTGAACATTAGTCATCTAGAAGAAACCAAAATATGAATCTGCCTGGACAAGCTGTGTCCTGATTACTGAAACTCAAACCCACATTAAGAGATGCAGCAAGCTACGACACTAGCAATTTCTCTCCCTGCAGGAGATAAGGTCCATAGTCAAGATACTTCAGTTCAACATGCTGAAGCTGAATTCTGAATGCCACAGGGACATGCAGAGGAAGCAGATGACAGATATGAGAGGAAAGAGACACATTATGCTAATGAAGGCTCTCTGGCAGGAAGGATCTATCAGATTTAAACTAGTGCATAGGGTTATTCACAGAGATGAAGCTTTCACTGCCAGCTTGTCAGGAGAAAACAACAAACCTCTGAATGAGAGGTTTTCTGATCCAAGAGGCATTCTGTGTTGAACTGGACTGGCAGGGTACAGGTATGACAGAACAGTGATGCAGTAATAGGGTAGACTGGACAAAAAAAATAGTGGTAGGGGCTGAGAGAAAATGAAAGCAAATCTGAACAAAGCTGAAAAGAATAATTAGGAGGAAAAAAGAAAAAAATGAAAAGTTTAACGTATCTGGCACTACAATAAGAGCTCATCTACAGTTCACATGGTCCTTAGAAAGGCTGGCTGATAATACATCCACTTTAAAATACTACAGCAATATTAAGCAATCTCAGTAGTTGTGGCTGAGGAATACTTGAAATTAAAAATAAAATAAAAGTAAAAATATAAAATAAAATAAATAAAAGCCAGACAAAAAAGGGCTTCAAAAGTTTGCTTCAACTTTACCGATAGCTCCAAACACACAACTCAGGTTTCATATTTCAAACCCTAGAAATTTACAGGAACAGGAGTAGCACTGATTGTCTAGTCATACAATGTATCTAGAACCCCAGCATCTCTCAGACTCACAGGTGAAAGCAACAGGTGTTAGCCTTGCTCAGTCCTGGGGCACTGAAGATGATTCTCATCATGATGTTCATACTGGGTAATACAAAACAAAACTTCTTAGTTGTAAGCAGTTTTCAAATGAGCCACATGAAAGAAAGATATTCAGCAAAGATGTTTCCCAGTCCAAGGCTCATTGAAGTCAATGACAGCCTGAACAGGGATGTACACATGCAAAAAAAAAAAAAAGGTACAGTTATAATTTTGCTGAGTGATGAATTCAATTTTGAATACAGAGGTCACTTTTTAGAACTAATTGTGGTGCTTAAATAAGTGCCAATTTCTTTGCAGGCATAGAAACAAGAAAATCTGCATATTATGAGACTTACTTGATAATGGTTGGATTTTGGAGTTGCACACAAACACATAGAGTTTTCGGTAAACATATAAACTAGATGTAAACATGTATCATGACTGAGGGTCACCATTAATTGCATCAAGATTGAATAAATAAATCTTTCTTAGCATAAAATACTGAGAACTTAGTAGAGTGTTTTCCTTTTTTTGTTTATGAACAGGACATAGAAATTGATGAGTGTATCAATGTGATCTATGGCATACAAGAGAGCATGTTTCTTTTCAAAACATAATTTCATAGAGTTTCTATCTCTTGCTATTTTACTTTGTCCAAAGTTTTTAAATGAAATGTGTACAACCTTCTACCAGCTCTCTCAGATATTGGCAAGTATTAAATAAATTTCATGCTAGAATATTTCTGTTCATTCATACGTCCAATGTTTAAATAATTTAGATAGCTGGAATTATACTTCTAGAAGATTAATAAAGCCAAATGCTTGCTTGACTGCTTTTTGGAAATAGATTAGCAAAAAAAGAATGAAAGAAAATTTTACGGGGGATAAATTTGCTTCCGTACCATTAACAAATAGTATGAATTTGCAAAAAAAAAAATATATTAATATGAATTGGTTACTACACAGAAAATGGTTTGATAGGTGTAGTGGTTTAAAACCCAACCACAGACTCTGTCTCACCACTCCCCCTCCCCCGCCCCTCTGCTCCTGGAGGGATGGGGAAGGAGAATCAAAAGATTGTAACTCCCACAGGTTGAGATAAGAGCAGTCCAGTGACTGAGGTATAACACAAATCACTACTGCTACCACCAGTAATAATTATGATAGAGGAAATAAACAGGGGAAGAGAATAAGACATCACCCGCCGAAATGAGCCCGACCCGGAAGAGAGAGAGCCCTTCCCTTCTGGGGAACTCCCAGTTACCTCCCCTGGCATGACATGCTGTGGTATGGAATACCTCCTTGGCTAGTTTGGATCAGGTGTCCTGTCTCTGCTTCCTCCCGGCCTCCCCTCCTCCCTGGTAGAGCATGAGAGTCACAAAGTCATTGACCAGAGTAAACATTTGAGCAGTAACTAAAAACATAGGTGCTATTAGCACCCTTTCCAGGCTGTAAGGCAAAACACATCACCGCAGCAGCTACCAAGAAGGAGAAAAAAAATGACTGCCACCACTGAACGCAGGACAGTATGTCAAGTGAGGACAACACTATAAAAAACAATTCTGCACCCACAGATTAGCAGTGAGAGGTATATAGCAGTGTGTCAAGGTAGATACTGCTTTCTTAATTTTAGAACTCCAACGTGTGTTTAAAGTCTCAGTTTGGAAACATGTTCCAAGAAAAATCGTAAAGCCCAGTCCCCTGCAGGAGTTTTTAATATGATCACTAAAAAAGAGAGCTCTGAAAGCTGACAACATTTAGCTGAACACCATTATTATTTTTTAGCTAAAACACCTTTCGTGAAAACTACACTCACACCTTTAGTCATCCAGACTCAAAAGTTTCTCTAAGATGCAGACGATTTCTTCCATCAGCTGTGAAACATCTTCATGTCAGTCTGTCCAGTAATGCGTCATGTTTTTGTACAACATATCCTGTCCTGTATGCTTCAAATAAAAAGATCAATATTCATTGCATAAATTCAAGGATGCCATTATCATTCTCTTAATCTTTACCAACTACTTTACTTTCAGTAGTGAACATGACCTCTAGACAACAATCACAAGACCAGGCCAATGTTTTAATGAACCACCTTGTAGAGATTTTAAGTAGCTCAATAGCCTGCTTTATATGATACCTAAAATACCCGTCTGATTTATGCTCATCTGGATTAGAAACCTGGACTCTTAATGATTTCCAAAATACAACCAATGACTCTTTATCAAACAGTTTTTGTAATATCACAATATCAAAGTTACTTTCCTAGACCACACTCATAATAAGTGGCAATTTGCAAACCACAACATGCAGAAAACTCAAGGCCCACCTATTTCTTACCTTTATAAAGACAGCAACCATCTTCATTAAGTCAAAAGAAACCATAATACACAGCCAGTAACTCAGATCACAGCACAGGGCCTCAGAGGGAAAAACATGAAGTACACACCTCCACAGTCTAAAAAAACTTCATACATTGTAGGAGCATTACACCAGACAATTAGATTAATATTTTAAAGGTGGGTTACAGTTTTGAACCACATTAGAATTTAATTCAACATGAGAAGGACCCATGTCTTTACACTGCTGCCACTGCTGCAGATGCATTCCAGAATCTGTGCTGGGAAATGAATTCTTCCAACAGCCTTGTCACTAAATTCATCTTTTGAAACAAGCTCTCCAGAGTCTGATGTGCACTGAATGAGTCCAGGTTGTGCCTCAAGTCATAATTTAAGCTTGCCAAAGACTTCACAACCATTGTAAAAATACTCCCTGCAACAGAGCCAACAAAATCTTCAGATTCTTTACTTACATTTCTTGAAGGATGGTATATTTCATCCAATGTACTCAGTACCATTACTGAAATTATGTGTGTGGAAATTAAGAACTATAGCGCGGCGACCAGGAGTGCGGCGACCAGGAGCACGGCGACCCGGAGTGCAGAGAACAGAGCGGGCAAACACAGTGGGTCGAGGAGGTTAGCGCAGCAGTTCACGCGGGCAGGCGAGTGGGATGGTGAGCACTCGCCGTATGACCAGGGTCCAGTCTGGAAGCTCTGACTTGGCTGCCCCGACTGCGGCCAGCTTACACACCCAGACAGAGCCAGTAAGAGGGGAGGCTGCGGTGCAGAGCTGGGAGGGTAGAGAGTGCCTGCACTGGTCTTGTGAGGGAAAGGTGCAGAATGGGCAGGGCTGCACTTGCTGCTCCCTGATGGAGGTCCTCCTCCAGCAGGTGGCTGAGCTATGGGATGCTGTCAGTAAGCTGCAAGATGTCAGGGAAGCTGAGAGGAAACAGGACAGCTTGCTCCAGGCCCAAACAGCACAGGGGCCTCAAGCTACCCCTCTAATTCATGGAGGAAAGAAGGAGGCTGTTGATCAGGGAAGCTGGGAATTGGTAACAAAAAAAAAAAAAAAACAACAACAAAAGGAGAAAGAGAGCAATTAAAAGAAAACGGCTTCCTCTTAAATCTGATGTACCCACCCAAAACCGCTTTGCTGTCCTGCAAGGGGCTGATGAGGAAATGTACTTGCACCAGAAACAGCCGGCTAGTGCACTGGTACAGAAGATCTCTACTGGTGCCACCAGGAAAAAGCGGTGAGTTGTAGTAGTAGGGGACTCTGCCTTGAAAGGGACAGAAGCGCTCATCTGTCGGCCTGACCCGTTCGCAAGGGAGGTGTGTTGCCTACCTGGGGCATGGATCAAGGATGTTGCGGAGAGGCTGCCTGCTCTAGTAAGTCCCACGGACTATTACCCGCTTCTAGTGATACATGTGGGTGCTAAGGATATGGATAGTAGTAGTCTGAGGAGTATAAAGAAGGACTACAGAGCCCTGGGAGAGGTGGTTAGGGGCTCTGGAGCTCAGATAGTCTTTTCAACAATTCTCCAAGACACAGGGGAGGACCTTCCAAAGGCAAGGAGGATTGGACAGGTTAATAAATGGTTAAAAGGATGGTGTCATAGTCAAGGGTTTGGGTGTCTTGAACATGGGGAGCAAATTTGTAGGCCAGGCCAACTGGGTGCTGGTGGAGCTGCTCTGATAAAGAAAGGGAGGAGTGGTGTCCTAGGTTCAGTAGTAACAGTCATTTTTTCTCCTTTTTGGTAGCTGGTGCAGTGCTGTGTTTTGACTTTCGGGCTGGGAACGGTTGCTGATAGCAAGTATGTTTTGAGTTACTGCTCAAGTGTTTGGTTTGTCCAAGGCCTTTTCAGAGCCTCATGCTCTGTCAGGGAAGGAGAGGGGGAAGGAGAGACAGGACACCTGACCCAGGCTAGCCAAACAGGTATTCCATACCAAAACACGTCATAACGAGGATGTAATCGGGAGTTACCTGGAAGGGCTGGGACTCTGGGGGGATGGAGGAGATATCGGTTGGTGCTTGATCGGGCAGGGTGGGGTGAGTTATGGGTCGGTGGCTGGTGCTTGGTGGCAGCCAGCATGGCTTCACTAAGGGGAAACCCTGCCTGACCAATTTGATGGCCTTCTGTGACAGGGCTACAGAAATTATGGACAGGGGTGGAGTAGTTGACGTCACCTACCTGGACTTGTGCAAAGCATTCGACACTGTCCCACATGACATCCTTGTCTCTAAATTGGAGTGTCATCAATTTGATAGGTGGACCACTTGGTGGATAAAGAACTGGCTGGATGGTTGCACTCAAAGAGTTGTGGTCAATGGTTCAATGTCCAGCTGGAGACCAGTAATGAGTGGTGTCCCTCAGGGATCGGTGTTGGGACCGGTCTTGTTTAATATCTTTGTCACTGACATGGACAATGGAATTGAGTGTGCCCTCAGCAAGTTTGCCGATGACACCACGCTGTGTGGTTCTGTTGATACACTGGAGGGAAGGAATGGCATCCAGAGGGACCTTGACACACTTGTGAGGTGGGCTGATGCCAACCTCATGAAGTTTAACCATGACAAGTGCAAAGTCCTACACCTGGGTTGGAGCAATCCCAGGCACAGCTACAGGTTGGGCAATAGGAAAATTCATGGCAGCCCTGCAGGGAAGCACTTGGGGGTGTTAGTCAATGAGAAAATTAACATGAGCCAGCAGTGTGCACCCACAGCCCAGAAAGCCAACCATATTCTGGGCTGCATCAAAAGAAGTGTGACCAGCAGGTCAAAGGAGGTGATCCTGCCCCTCTACTCTGCTCCTATGAGATCTCACTTGGTGTATTGTGTGCAGTTCTGGTGTCCTCAACATAAAAAAAGAGTGAAACTGTGGGAACAAGTCCAGAGGAGGGGCATAAGGATGATCAGGGGACTGGAGCACCTCCTGTATGAAGACAGGCTGAGAAAGTTGGGGCTGTTCAAGCTGGAGAAGAGAAGGCTGCGTGGAGACCTCATAGCAGCCTTCCAGTATCTGAAGGGGGCCCACAGGGAGGCTGGTGAGGGACTATTCATTAGGGATTGTAGTGATAGGACAAGGGGTACCATGTTGAAACTTAAACAGCAGAGGTTTAGATTGGATATAAGGAAGAAATTCTTTACTGTGAGGGTGGTGAGGTGCTGGAATGGGTTGCCCAGGGATGTTGTTAATGCTCCATCCCTGGCAGTGTTCAAGGACAGGTTGGATGAAGCCTTGGGTGATATGGTTTAGTGTGAGGTGTCCCTGCCCATGGCAGTGGGATTGGAACTAGATGATCTTAAGGTCCTTTCCAACCCTAACTATTCTATGATTCTATGTTTATGTACCAGAATAAAATCATACAGATAATCAATAAAGTATGGAATGACACAGCCTTGAGTAGAGGAAAAATGTTTCTGGGAAAAAAATTTCTTGATCATGTCAATCCAGATTGTGACAAAATGCCTTACAAAGATGCACTGCCCAACTATAGTCATAATTTTATGAAGGATAATAAATCGTGAATTGTATAGGAATGCTGATTCTGGGACATAAGTAACTTTCCCTTACACACACAGACACATGTGCATGCACAATGTGGAGTTAACTTACATTTATTTGACTCTTTCTTCCCCTCCCTGGCAGATAACTATCTTATATCCTTCACTTCCATGTTAAGACCCTCTTTCCTCTCTTTTCTCTCAGATGGTCTTCCTGATATAATATCTAATTAAATCTAAACCAGTTTGGTTTAAGATTGCATTTACTGTTAAAATTTACTTTTTCTGCTTCACACCTGAAACGCCTGTATCTCTTCCATATTTTCGTACAAGTTTTTCCTGGTGATAACTGATTTCCTCTCTAAAACTTTTAAATTTTAAATGATTCTTATCAAAACTGAAGAACATATCTTTTACAACTTCATATTTAACTATCTCAGTATACTATCACCCATTCTTTACCTGATCTATTTCAGTATCTCATTCCCTGTTTGTTGGTAGAAGTATACTGAGCAGTATTGTGCGTGGCATCGATGACCGGTAAACCACCCATGTAAAACTGTGGATATAAAAAAGGTATTGTTATTATGTAAGCTGACTTTCTGCTAACAGATGACATAGTGCACTGCATCATTATTTCTACAAAACAAAATATTTGATATGAGTTATAGTATATCTTTAGGTATCTGTGTTGTGATGGCTTTGTTCTACTTTGTCTAACTATTGCTATTTAAGAATTTGGCACATTGTTTAAATTAGACATGTAAGCACACCTCTGGCTTCTGTGGGGTTTATGTTCACTGGTATTACAGACTTCTCCAGAAGACTACTGATCCCATTCTGAATTAAATGTTCCTGAGAGGTGAGAGAGATTGTTTCCACAAGTCTGAGAAGTTACAACCTCCCTTGGCAACTCATTTGAGTCATTGGATATGGACAGTGTTGATAACACAATTGTTTCTCTTTTCTTTAACTCCAAAACTTTATTATATTCAGGTAGAAGAATAGCAGTCACATTTAGATGTCTGGAAACTCAAAAGTTTTACAATCACTTTTAAGCTGAGTAGTTAGATTCCATAAAGTAATTAATTTTCTTCATTAAGAACACTGACCAGACAGAGAGATGCATGAATTAATCCTTCTAAAACCTTTAGAAATCTTTGTACAACCTTCAGTAAATTGCAACTTGAAAAAAATAAAAAGTGATAGTGCCTTTATTAAATAATAGCTTTAAATAATAGCTTTATTCTGGCTGTTTTCCAGTCTTTGCAGACCTTATGCAATCAGTGGAAGTTTGTCTTTTTACAGTACTTCATACTGCTTGGAAGTATGTTGTGGGGTCTTTATCAATTAACTGCTTCTATTGTTTTGAACAATCACTCCTGGTCTACTCTGTAGACTTCCTAGTTCCTTGTGCAGTAAAAGCGATATTGGCAAAAATCCATTTTATTCATTTGTTGGAATAGAGAGAGAATAATTGTTCGACCCCTGATTGGGGTCACATTTTTTATTACTATCCTTGATAAATTCATAAAGCATTGAACAGAGTACTTTCCTACCCTAGCAAAAAAAATGTATTTTATTAAATTATTGACTTAAACTAATGCATTCCAATAATGAGTACCCTCCTAAACATAGTGAAACAAGAAACAGTCTCACTTATGAAGTCAATACAACTGCACAGAAATGTCTATATACAGAAGAGTTGAACAGAAAAGGTGATCAATTTTCTTCAGTCTTGATTTGCACCCATTCAAAACTTAGGCTCCACATTGGAAATTCAGGACAAGTACTACAATGAATGCTGTAAGAAATCCTGAAAGACATTATTTATCTATTATCAGTTTTTCATTTTTCTTTGAGATTTTATGCTTATTTCATGTACTTGTCTCTTCTTTGTTTTAAAAGTCTGGTAGAGAGGAAATGAAGCCATGAAACATAGATCTGGCACAGGCCAACCATAATGCCTGGACTCAGCTTTTTGATGTACCACCTTAGCAGACCAAAGTGTTATTTCTATGCCTCCTTGGTTTTTGTACAAAAATTAATTTTCCTGCAATCGTGTAATAGGCATTTGCAAAATATGCAGCAAGTACATGTTTGTGTACAGAAATTTTTATCAAAGTTGATGGAATTAGATGGTCATAACTGATGTGAGAGTTATATATTTAGTATTTATCTGTTTATCTGGGTGTCATCTGCATCTCTCTTTTCATCAGTTAAATAAAGAGCAGATCTTTTTGGTCAACAACATTCCATCTAAAGGCATTTAGCTGAAGCACTGAATCTGCTAACTCCACAGGTTTACACAGTTTTAACCATCTCTGTTCTTTCCTGCTGCTTACTCTTTGCCACAGGTGCAATTCATTTAACTTGAGGGCACCAATCTTACTCTTCTTTATGGGACTGAGTTCAAATATACAGTTAAGATCTTCCTTTGTCTTCACATCCCTTCTTTGATTGTAGTATAGGCACAAGATTTTGGGGTTGTATGGAGTAACTTCAAAGAATGGACTGAACAGAAGAGTAGATGAAAAATTTCCTTGTATAACTTATTAGGAAGGTGCACAGGTTTTTCATTTTGCTTTTCTCCATGCTCCTCCCTTGTTAGACTGAAAAAATACACATGGGACCAGTAAATAGGGCAGTCTTGACAAATGTTTGTATTGTAGATGCCTTTTGACCCCGTACATGAAAACTTCTGAGCATTTATTTTATCTAAGTGAGAAAAAAAACAGTTCATTACAACTTGCCCACTAGACTGTAAAGCCTATGTAAGCTTGCAGCTACACTTGAAAGACACTGTTCAATAGTTAAAAATTGCAATACTATATGGTATTTGGAAGTTATTTTACTGGTGGTAAGAAAAAGTGGTGATAAAAATAGTGATTATTTTGACCTTACCTAGTTAAGACTTCTTGAGATTTAATGATAACTATGTGACTGATTCAGTTTCATTCTTTGCCTTAATTCCCATATACATTCAAATATTCAATTAGTTCCTGTGATTGTTCATTAAAACAGTAAAAGTAGAGTTGAATTACCACTATAAGCTACCCTCCATAAAACCCATGCTAAAAGAATGTGGTGTCAGAAGCTTTCAAGAAAGGAAGCATTTAGGATAAGCTGTCTCTGGGGATGCTGTATCTGTTACTGAAGGTTATTTTGGTACTCTCAGGTATGTATATTCCAGTCAACATAGCAGGAAATATATAGCTGGGTTTGGATACCTTTGCTGCATGTATTTCAGTAATGGTTCAGCTATAGATTGTCCAAACTGGTATAGTAGTACCGTATCTCTAGTGTTTGCAAAAATAAGTAGGAATCATATAGTGTATATCTCCCTTACCCTCAGGAATTTAGCTGCTTCCTCTAATGCAGTGGCTCTCAGTTATTGCAGATCTCTTGCCAGTACAGGATAGCTGTTTGCCTGCACAGGGCTATCATATCAGTCTTTGGCTAACTGAGAATAATTTTCATTAAGAGCAGCTTCTAACCCATGCCGCAATTTATGCAGATATTCAGCAGGAATCCTCTGTCGGAGCAGGATATTCCTCACTTATAGTAGGCTTACCTATACAGCATGAACCAAAAGAAGCAAAATTACCATGCTACTTCAAACTCAAATGTGGCAACACCTTCCAATGCCCTCGACCATGATAATACAGATTCAGAAGGGTTTTCAGCTCAAATATAGATTTTTTCTACCATGTCTGTGATGTTTCTGATTGCTATGCTAGTCCATGCAGATATTTAATGTAGTTTTGCATTTATATATTAAGTCGGGTGTGTTCTGAGGCTTAACAAAACATGGAACATGTCAGTGCAAAGTAGGAGGAGGGTTCTTGACAGAAAACTGAACACATGCTTGAAAGTGCAGCTGCATAGCCCTGGATAAGATTCAGCTGCTACTGGCTAATTCAGGACATAGTGTAGCCTATAAATCTAAAGGTCTTTATGCTCACCTGTTAGATTTTTGTCCCAAAATGGACGAGAACTACTTTCAAGGTCAGGTTCAGCAGAGAGACTATATAAAATATTCTTCTTGTGCCTCTCAGCTACTGTCTCCCAGAGCAGATCTAATAATTGACTTCACAGATAAATCTAAATTTGCTTGTCCACTCACAGAAGTGCTTTTCTTCACTATATCATCTCTTTTCAGCAGATTAATAACCTAGGTAGTGACAGTTTAACTATATAACCTTGTATTATTTCATGGTATTTAAGTGAATGGACAGTGAAGCATTTTCTACATCGTTGTAACTTTTCATATCTCTCCAGTTGTGCCATGGGGGTTCAGTTAGATTTCACTGATAGTCTTTGAGTCAGGGTAGTCAACATTCACCTTTACTCAGATTAGCTGTTACAGAACTCTGCTGTGTATTTTTACCTAGAACTGTCCAGCCAGCTAGACTCCTTGTAGCCAGGAGCCATGAGTTGCTGTTATGTGCTGCAGCTGTTCTCTGAGTAGTTCATTTGTTTTTCTCCGCTGATAAAAAAGGGTCATCTGAATCCTTGTTCAAGCCTTCCTTTTTAATGAGGAGGAATAGAATCATAAAACCATAGAATCATTTAAATACCTTTAAGATAAAGCCCGACTGTTCACCTAGCACTGCCAAGTCTACCACTAAAACATGTCCCTAAACATCAACACATCTTTTAAATACCTCCAGTGATGATGATTCCAACCATTTCCCTGGGCAGCCTCTTCTAGCGCTTGACAGCCCTTTCAGTGAGGAAATTTTTTCATAATATCCAATCTAACCCTTCCCTGGCACAACTTGAGGCAATTTCCTCTTGGCCTATTGCTTATTATCTGGGAGAAAAGACCGACACCCACTTCACTACAACCTCCTTTCAAGTAGTTCTAAAGAGCAATACCACAGTCTCCTGCCTCCTTTTCTCAAGGATAAACACCCTAGCTCCCTCAGCCGTTCCTCATAAAACTTGTGCTCTAGCCCCTTCACTAGCTTTTTTGCTCTTCTTTGGACAGGCTCCAGCAGCTAAATGGCTTTCTAGTAGTGAGTGGAACAAAGCTGAACCCACGCTGTGGCTTTATCAAGTAATTAGGATTATAAAAACCCAACCCTACTGTCACCATCATTAGAAAATCAAAACACTCTCTAACATCTAGGGCTACCCCACCACCTCTCCTTCCTTGCCTGTCCCTTCTGGAGAATATATAGCCACCCACTGTAGCTCTCCAGTTATGCGAGTCATTCCACCACGTTTCTCTGATGGCAAGTATATATTTTTCCTTCTGCACAATAGCTTTCAGCTCCTCCTGTTTATTGCCCATGCTGTGTGTATTGGTGTAGATGGACTTCAGCTGGGTGGATGATCCACCACTTTTTTGTGGAAAGGAACCCTAATTCCTACATGACAATTCTTAGGTGCTTATGCCGTTTCTAACACATCAGTAATCCTTGTGTCTTTTCTGCTACACAGATCTCCATCCCTTAGCTCCACTGAGACAGCAGATTGAAGGACTTTTTAGCACACTGTCCCTCAAATATTGGCAAGCTGCCCTCAGGCTTTTCTCTAGCTAGCCTGGTTTTGTCCCTTGAAATCCAGTTTAAAGATCTTTCAATGAGCCCTGCACTACTGTGCAAATATCCTTTTCCCACTTTGGGACAGGTGTACCCTGCCTGTTGCCTGCAGGCCTGTATCATATAAAAGCAACCCATGATCAAAACCACCAAAATTCTGCTAGTGACACCAAGCTGAGAGACAGGTATTGATTTGCTGGCTCTCGTTTCTTCCCTCATCATTCTCTGCAACTGGAAGGATAGAGGAGAACACTACTTGTTCGTATCTCTTATATCTTATCCAGTTGTCCTAAGGCTCTGAAGTCTCTTGATTGCTCTCGGAGTCTTTCTTGCAGCTTCATATCTGACTACCTGAAAAATTAATAATGGATGATAATCTGAGGGCCATACCAGGGTAGGAATCTTTCTCTTTACAGCTTTAATCTATGCCCCAGGGAGGCAGCAGACTTCCCTAAGAAGTGCACACAGTCTGCATATTGGGGTTTCTGTTCCCTTCAGAAGGCAGTTTCCTATGACAATGACCCATCTTTTTTTCTTTGCAACAGGATGTATTATGACTTAACTTCAGCAACACCTCCAAGCTAGATGAACTATCATATTCACTATTGTTCAACTGCACTTGCAGAACCTCATATCTATTATGCAAGGGCATCTACAAAGGTGGGGTTGTCACAGAGGAGACATGCCTGCTGTGTCAGGAAGAAATTTCTCATCATTGCTCTCTATTCCTTAAGTCACTGTGTTCAGGCCAGGTGGAGAGAGGATAGGGAATCCTCCATATCATGCATCCTGTCTGCCTGTTGGCCTGTTGGCCTGCTCAAATGAAGCAGATCTCATGTCAGGGAAAAAAAGCAGTACAGGAGTGATTATTCATGCTAGCTTAGCTCCTGATTCATATTTCTGTCTTTTGAACAGATATACTCCTATTACTTCTTGCAATTTTGCTGACTCTGTATGAGGACTGACTATCTTTTGCTATACTGTAAGGGCTAATCGTTTTAACATTTCTAGTTTGCATTATATTCATGTGTCTAAAAATGCCCATGTAAGCCTCCCTTCTTTTCCCTGTGCATCCTGAGGAAAAACCAAAGAAAGGTGTGCAGCTTGCCTGTGCAAGAGTAAAAAGTGATAAGTAATAATCAGGTGGCTATGTATATTTATATGGAAAACATCCATCTCTAATAGCTGCAAAATGAGTGTTGATGTGAATAAAATAAAAACCAGCAAATAAACACAAGATCGTTGGTAGGCATCACCGTGCAAAGGGACCTGTAGCTGTATTTATTCCATGAGTATAAATAAATTGATACTGTTCAAAGCCAGACTCAGATATAACGGATCAAGCTGCACATTTTAATGATCAGCCAGGGGCTTATTCCTCTAATTAGGCTTTCTTCCATGTTCAGTTCATATATCAGCTTTGTTGATGGCAGAGAAAGGCTGATGCATGGTTGGGAGGTGTGGAGGGAAGAAAGAAAGGAAAGAGGAAGAGAGAGAAGGAAATAATCAGGTATTAAGGTACTAAGTAAAACCCTCGACCTGCTTTTATCTAGGAAATATCTAATAGAAACTTTTCTTCATGTCACTTGGGAAGAGTATCTGAGGATACTTGAAGTATGCCTTAGGATAAAGCATGTCCTAAAGTCAGGTGAGGGAGATCCTCTACTGAAGCCACTTTATTGTAATATATTCATATTCTGTGCTTTAGTTGTGCAACTGAATCACTTCAAAGGTGATTGAGGGGTACAGGCAAAAAAATAATTACACTAATGAATGCCTGTGTAACAAAGACCTTAATCAGAATGTTAGCTCCTTCCTGATTAGGAGATAAGAAAGCAAAGATTTGAGGTAAACTGCACACATGAAAAGGAATATCTATCATTGTTGTCTAATAATATGATCAAAAGAAAAATTAGAAAAAGTGAGCAAAACTCAAAGGCTTTGTGGAGCCTGCCTGATTTTGACTGTAACCTCCTGCCCTCCTGCTTTCACATGAAAAACAAGTGGAAGAGCAATAATTGATAAGCTTGGTTTTGAAGCACTTATTTAGCAGTGATCAACAGTTTCAATTTAATTAAACACATGTAAAGTAATTGAAGCAGTGAAAGAGACTTGAATTTTTCAGTTGTACTTCCTTACCAAATGGAATAGAATTCAGTGTAAAGGCTTTGTATAGGTGTCTGCGTATTTTGACATTAAAGATAAAATCCAGTAAAGTGATGATAATGAAACTACAACAGAAGTTGCTTAAGTTTTAAGAAAATTAGAGGAAATTTGTCTTGAAACTTCAGAACAGGAAGTAGGAGAATGAGTAGTAACTTGGGCTGCTTGGGGTGTTTGCAGTGTCATGCTGTTTGTTATTAACAAAGACAGTGGGCACAAAGGTAAGTAAAATTTTCAAACTTGTTTTAGAAGTTAGTGTTTCTGAGAGATTTACTGGATTTCAGTTGTCTGTGTTGAGATTGGTTTTTAAGATTGATCATTCATATCTGCCACGAATAATTCTTGCTGCATGTATTTCAATTATCTTAGCTAAATAGACCAAGATCTGGGTTTTCTTTTTCCTTAAATCTTTTTATAAACACATTAGTAGGAAAAAATATACATATGCTGGTAAAATAAAGGAATCTCTCATGTGCTGATACACAACTTGGAAGTGATGAATTATAAGTGGAGCCTCACCCAAATTTGAAAGTGGAGAAAGACGAAAAAACCCTGAAAATGAAGCTGTTCAAGTGACTGATAGACCCAAGAGGAACTTGTAGCCAAGCATTCAGAAGGGGCTTTGGTGGAGTGCTCTATGCTAATGAACATTGTTCTTGCTAAGTATACTTCAGTTTGTAATTTTTCCTGTCTTATTTAAAAATAGCTCTTTAGATTAACTGGACACTTGCCTCTGAGCTACTGAAAAGTAGCTGCCTTTTGAAATGTCAAGCTAATTGGACAGTGGTATAAGACAAACAGTATGTCTCACTATAACTTCATATTGCTAAGGTACTGCTCATCTAATTACATGCAGATGTATTTGTGCTCAGTGAATCATTAGTCTTCATCAGAATACAAAGGGAAAAGCAGCTCTTTCAGCTGCCACAAACAAAGCACATGATATTTGCCTGCTGTGTCAGTCAGTACCAGAATTTTCCTTTTTTTCTTTTTTTTTTTTCCAAGGCTTTACATGACTGAATGACTTTTTAGTGAAAAGGGAAACTTGCCCTGCTTCACTAATGTTGAATTTCTTATATATTAGCTGGTATAATTTTGGAAACGTTTAAAAATCTGAAATTTAGCAATAAAAATTTAACACAAGAAAAAAAAAAGGCAAAAACCCCTGAAACTCTTTGGAAGACTGTTCCATCTATGTATTTGCCACATTTCAGTTCTTTGTTGCACATGCTTTAGGTTGGTAACTTTCTTATTCAATGTTCAGCAACAAGTTTAATGTCTTATTTCCTGCTGTATTTTGTAAAGGCAAATCTTTCTACAGGGCAAAGTGCAACCTACTAGTCAGCTTAATCTCATCTACTTTCACCTGCCTCTTGCTGATCCAAGCTTCTGTGACTGAACATATGACCTCATTATTGTATTCTATTCAGATCTAATATTTCCCTCTGGTTTAGGATTCTTGAGTAGAAAAACATAATAAAGAGGTCATAACAAATTTTTGCTTTCCTCCCTGATGTGAAGCCACAGAATCTACATGTAAAACACATAGGTCGTTATGCTGTGACTATCCCAATTTTTACTAATAGAAAATTGTTTGCTACAATGGGAGAATATAGAAGCATTAAGTTCTTTGAGAGGGGATGGTTTTGCTTAACATTTTAAGCTGATACCATTCAGGAGCATATCCCACTTTAGGTTATCAGATCTGTTGACCTTAACATCTTCTTAGAACAGCTTCCTGTTTCTGTTTAACTATGATTTTTGTCCTGAAGAAAAAAGACATTATATATGCCACTGTGTGTGCTGAATGTTTCCTTGGTGCCATTCTGTGGTATTTGCAGCCCTGTTTGACATTATCAAATGGATTGACATTTCAAATATTTGCAGTGCTCAGCAGGTACTAATTCAGTGAAGGTGAACCATGGGTTGCTCACATAGTAGCACAGCAAGTGATGTGTGTCTATTTAATCACAGCTCCTGAAATAAGATCAAAAGGCACTGTGCTGTTAAACCCTTAAAGCTGCTGTCACAGCAGAGAGATCAGGAGGGGCCCACTGCAGGAAGCAGAGTAAAGAAGAAACTTAGACTTGCTGCTAATGCATCGGCTGTGTCTCAGTCTGCTTTAAGAAGGGATGGATAAAGGAGGGAATTCAGGAAAGCAGCTGTGCAGATGAACTGCTGCACCAGTCCAATGTCAGGAGGACCAAGATGCGTTTCTTTAAATGAATTCATCTGATCCATTCTTCCCTGGATAGCTGATGTTTTTAACCTCATTTTCAGTATTATTTATTAGTTTTCTGACACACTACTTACTCACCTTTCAGGTGGTATGCTGTACCATGCTGAGGCTTCCTGCAACCCCAGAGTTCAACCACAGCAGATGCTTATTTGCCCTGGACTGAGATATTCGTGATCGATATTTCTTTACCTGCTGAAAGCGTGGATTTATTGCACAGCTGCACTGCATAGTTTCTAGCCAGGAGAGGGCAACAGCATCCACCAGCTGCTGAGCAGAAGCAGGAGAAGGCTTAGGTGAGGTAGGTGATGGCACAAAGGGAAAGAACTGGTAATGCATTAAGTGTTGCAGATGATGCACAGTAAGTGTGGCAGCTCTTAGGTTCACTTAAATATTTGGTAAGGGCTCTGTTACTTCTTGAAGCTGTATCTTGAGTGTTGCTAATTTAATATACTACCACACATTAATAGTTGTGTCAGTGTCAGTGAAAAGAAGCTCCACTAGACAGAGCCTTTCCCTGAATTACATTGCTTCAAATGGTCATGTTCTAGCTGGAGCGAGTAAGGATAATGATACAGAGAATGAAGCAAGGTTTTCTATTTATTTAAAGCCAAATCACCTTCCTTTTAAGATCAAATACTAAAAGCAAAACCTGTCAGTGAAACTCCTATGATTTCACACAGGTTTTTTGGCTCAGTACAACAGTCAGTACATGATACTTAAAAATCTCTATTACACAGAAGGTCAGAAGAGATGATCTAATGATCTCTTCTGGTTTTAAAATCTTGGAATCAGTCTAAACTAGACTGCAATGGAACTATTTCTCTCTGTGTGTGTGTGTGTATAAACTAAACATGCAAAATGCTAGCAGGTTCCAGGTCTCATTTCACACCAACATCACCCCATTTATTCCTCTGAGAAATGATTCTGAAGTTCAGCCTTGATGGGTTTTATATCTTTCTTTCTCTGCACCCCTCCCATGTAAATGCACTCTCATTACTCAGTTATATTCAGCCTTCAGGTGTGAAATGGCAGCCATTGTCAGTTTGAGTGTTTTATTTGAGAACCACTATGGTCAGGGATTTCCTGCCTTGGTGATGACAGAACCCACATGAAACTTTGAAGAACTTTCTTCTTTTTTTCAATTAATTGTAAGCTACTTCTTTATCACTTACCCCCCTTCAGAATGTGGATTCAGAGACTTGGACATTTTTAATAATTCCAATTGCCAATTATATCAAGGAGAACTCTTCTGAAGTCCAGACCATACCATGAAATATCCAACATCATTTCGGAGAGAAAAATTGAACTACTCACACAGAATCATGCCCTGGGCATTTCCTTATCCCAGTAATGCTTAAGAAGTTCACAGAGCTTTTAGTTTTTTTATTTTTCCTAGAACATTGTCTCACTAACAACTTGTCTACTTCAAGTCTTTAGTGCTGTTTCTTATTCCTGGAGAACATAGGTGCACAGGTAACTAGCTATTATTTTTCATAATTTCTTCTCAGATATTTATTCACCTTTTTTCCAGTGACAACTACCACCATGCTGTATGTAGTATTCATAGTAGAATTAAATGAAGCATGTGCTGCAGCACCTGAGAATAATTGAAATGAAGTGAATTGAATGAAAAGCAAATGAAAATAATTGAAATGAGCTGTAAACTCTCATTACTTTCATTAAGGTTTATTTTCTTAAGCAATTTGATGACAGCCCTCTTGGTTCTTCTTGCTGTGGGCTGGCGAAAGACAGTTACACAAGACATCAGAACAGAACACAGTAGAAATGGAAATTGTTACCAGTGGTGTATAACTGAGGGTGAGCCAGTAAAGAGGCTGGAATTGGAGAGAAGCTGAGGAAGAAACATTGCTTATGTCTTTCTGAGGGAGGAGACTAAGACCTCCACTCTGCAGCAGCTGCATTATGAATTAATAAAAAGATACTCCATGAATATGCACATGAGGTCTTTTCAGTAATAATTCATAAGGCCTTTCCATCCATCAAGAAACTGCAAATTCACCACAGGAAATTGAGGTTAGGCCTGTTTACCCTGATTTCTGAATTACAACTGGAGGCACAAAGTGGAAGGGTAGAGGGAGAGGAGATAAAAAGTTTATCAATGAAGGGGTGGAGGAAAATGAGACATTCCCACAACTTCTTCAGAAAGTAGCAGAGAAAAATTGTTCAAAATAAAAATATTTTGACAAGTGTGGGCAAAAGGGAGTGGGAAGGCAATACAAAATGCGAGTGATATCTTATGCTGTTTGTCACACAGTACATCGTTGAGATGATGTAATGATCAGAAGTAGAAAGTTACTCTGATCTTCCCATAGCAAGAATGTTTTCTACTAGCTGCACCTTGAAGAGCTATTGAGAATGTGGAAGGACATTCATTTCTTTTTAACAAAGGCTACATCAGGCATTCTGTTTTCTAATTATTTTCTCCATTTGTTTGAAGTTAACTTTAAAAAAATATAATAAAAGATATTGTGTGTCGTGGTTTAAACCAAGTCCCCCAACTACCAGAGAGTTAGGAAGGAGAATCCAATGAATGTAGCCCCCACGGATTGAGATAAGAACGGTTTAATTGCTAAGGCATAACACAAAACCCCTACTGCCATTTACTACTACAAATAATAATGATACAGCAAACAGCAAGTGAAAAGAATACAACACCCCACCAGCCACCGACCCATAACTCACTCCACCCTGCCTGGCCGAGCACCATGTGCTCCCTCCTCCATTTTCCTCCCCAGCTCCACTCCTCCAGCCCTCTCTTTCCCAGTATGCCTCCTGGGTATCACGTGCTATGGTATGGAATACCTCATTGGCTAGCCTGGGTCAGGTGCCCTGTCTCTCCTTCCTCCCGGACTCCCCTCCTCCACCTGTCTGGAAAAAACCTTGAACAAAAACACCCTCAAAACATGCTCAAACCATGACATTATCCACCCCTTATTTCATACCATTCACGTCATGCCCAGATCCTACTTTTCGAATACACCATCACTCTTAAGTCCACCTCTCGATCATGAGACATCTCTATGTTGCATCTCTGGAATGATGGCCTGAAGTATCTGGGCCCACCAGGCTCAAAATCATTCACCATCCCCTTCAGCAGTTCTACAGCTTGCTGCTGGGGACTCCATACAGCTGCCTTCCACTTCCAATGCTTCCAAAGCACTGGAGGGGCCCAGTGGATCAGATACTTGGCCATACTGTCCCACATGCCCTGCCACTCATGACTGTCCATCCTTGGGGACAGTCTCCTGGTGCTCCTATATCCTTGTCTAACCCTAGACAAGACCCAAACCCGACTCTGCTTAACTTTTGGGATCAGACAAAATGATTGTGGATAGAACACACTCTGTGTGTGTGCCACCATGCTGATCCCTATCACAATCAGCAGGCAGGTCCCAAGGGCACCCAAAAGCCATTCATAACCGTCAGAACTCTCAGGTGCTGCTGCTGCACTTGTCACTGGGGCTGATGTAGCTGTCCTACTTGCCAGTTCTCCCACCACCAGCTTCTCTTCTCCTGAGTCCGGATCTCCCTTCTCTGCCTTGCTGGGAAATGCTGTGTGGTCTCCTGTATCCTGCTGGGGCTTGGCGGGTGACTTCCGGGGAATTTTCTCGGATGCTGCCGTGTTTGGAATGGAGGCGGGACTCGGTTCCTCCACTGCTTTGCTGGGAAGTGCTGTGTAGTCTCCTGCATCCTGCTGGGGCTCGGCGGGCGACTTCCGGGGGACACTCTCGGCCGTCGGAGGGTCAGGAACAGCCGCGGGACTCACCTCCCCCGCTGCCTGGTCCCGCTGCTCAGCTACCGTCCTGCTCCGCTCCTCCCCCGCCTGTTCCCGCTGCTCTGCCACAGCCGTTTGGCTCCCCGTGCCGCTCTCCCTGGCAGCCTCAGCTGCCAGTAGCTCCCGGGGCCGCTCCTTCCTGGCTTCACGCAGCTCCACGCAAATGACAACGAGGATAAGGACAAGGACGGCGAAGAGCAGCGGGACTGCCTGGTACAAGTCCAAGTCCACAGCCATGTCCATCCCCCCCTGCTGCCGGAGCCCCACCGTATTACAAGCCTCCGACACAAAGTACAGTGAAACAAAAGCTTTAGCCCAAGCCCCATGATCGACAAACACAAACACATCCAATCCATACACAAAGTACCCAGCAAATTCCCGAAACCGCGAGATCCAGAGAAAAACCTCTAAGAGCCAATAAATCAGCATTGTGACAAGAGACCATAAATCCGCTCAGATCTGTTCTTATCTCAAATCCTCGGGCCCCACGTTGGGCACCAAAAATGTCATGGTTTAAACCAAGTCCCCCAACTCCTGGAGAGTTAGAAAGGAGAATCCAAAGAATGTAGCCCCCACGGATTGAGATAAGAACGGTTTAATAGCTAAGGCATAACACAAAACCCCTACTGCCATTTACTACTACAAATAATAATGATACAGCAAACAACAAGTGAAAAGAATACAACACCCCACCAGCCACCGACCCATAACTCACTCCACCCTGCCTGGCCGAGTACCGCGTGCTCCTTCCTCCACTTTCCTCTAGAGCTCCACTCCTCCAGCCCTCTCTTTCCCACTATGCCTCCTGGGCATCACGCGCTATGGTATGGAATACCTCATTGGCTAGCCTGGGTCAGGTGCCCTGTCTCTCCTTCCTCCCGGACTCCCCTCCTCCACCTGTCTGGAAAAAACCTTGAACAAAAACACCCTCAAAACATGCTCAAACCATGACAGTGTGAAAAAAAGTCCAGTTCAGACCAAACAGTCCAAGCGTGTCTTCTCTGAAAAATAATTCTGTAAGTAAATCTATTGATAAAATAATCCACAAATTTAAGATAGAAAAATAAAAGATGCTTAAGGTTATGAATCTTCCTGTGAAAGAGTGATCCATTCAGAGATGAATTAGAATTAATATATTGTACATCTCATATGTATAATAAACCCCTCCAGCATTTCTCAGTTCCCACAGAATCAGGTTAATGAAGAGTGTAGAGGAGTTAAAAAAATGTCATCTTCATCTTTACCTGCCTTTGCACATATAGCTCTTTTTTTATGACATCACTTCCTGCATTTCCTCTCTTTGTAGTTCTTAAGTTGCAGGATGCAGTATCACCTATCATAACACATTGTTCATTGTTTGCTACGTAGTACATATCATGATTAGGGGTTAAATGGCAATGCGTATCATGATGCAGAGGCTGACATTCTGATGGCTGCACCTCATGTAAAGCACTAAAAGTTATTTGTCAAGTGAAGAAATAGGGATTTAAAGGAAAACAAGTAAAGCATGAAAATGAAGAAGTTTTCAGGTTTATTTCAGTCTGTTTTGTAATAGTACAGCATAGAGTCTTGAATCTGTTTGGGCTTGAAACTTCTACCCAGCATTGCTTTCTAACTATGCAAATAATTAACTATTGAAGCAAGCTGCCTATTAAAACAGGAGTCTTTTCAGTTTTTGAGTATTTGAGAGACTTTCAACACAAACATTCTGAAAGCTGTACTTTGAGCTCCATAAATTCTGTCCAACATAAATGTATCCAACTGAAATTCAGAATTAGAACTTAAAACAAACTGGATGATCTCATGATTTTAGCTAGTCTTCAAAATCTGAGTCTTCAGTAACGTTGCATTAAATAACTTTCACATGTACTTGCACTTGAAAAATGTGGAAGAGAACACTGGTTTAAATACAAATTGTCTGCTCCCCTTATTGTTGCTATGACGATGGTGGAGAAATGGTAGGTTGTCAATGATTTTATCTGGCAAATACTTACATGTCTATTTTGGACAAGTGAGCTTTTGGATGTCTTTAAGAACTGCAGTCCACTAAAGAAGTGTCTCAATATTGATGAAACTGATTCTAAATTTTCCTTTTCTAAAAATTATTCTTTTAAAAATGTTCACACATTTGGAGTATATGTAGGGATAATGAAGCCTCTGTATTGTGCAAAATAATGTACTATTTTAAAGTGGAACATTTGTATTTTACATGGTGGGGAGAGATATGATGCAATGCATATTTTCTTCATTTAAGATATATATTATACTTTAAATGTTTTTATTAAATCTCTTTTTTACCTGTGCACTGAAAAATGCCCTTTTATTTTTTGCTTTGCACTACAAATATATGCAGATTAAAAAACAAAAGAATTTGGCTCCTTTAGCAAACAGTTTCACCTCTTGCCTGTCCTGTGGTTTTGTTAGCTAAACTACTCTTTATGCTCCCAGCTTGAAGTAAGCAACCAAACCAGAAAAGTGAGAGTACGAGTTCTTTGCTAGTGCTTCAGTTTCTGTTTCTATGGAAATGGACCTGGGAAACACAAAAAGCAAACCAAGCACCTTAATGATTTTAAAATCCCACTTCGATTATTTCTTCACTGTTATTTTCCAAACAAAGGCAAGCAGCTGAAATTAGCACTCATCGCCAGCTGGAGGTGGGGAGGTGAAAGTGACATTTCCTTTGTAAACTATTACTATAAAAAAGTAAGTTTCCTCACAGAACTTCAGCCCACCTCTCCTTGTCAGGGCCACAGCAACTCTGCAGGCTTGGGCATCTTGTTCTAGTTCATCCTGACTTTTTTCTGCTGACATGTTCAGAACAACATAACCAGAAAACTCACTGCCTTGGTGGATTATAGCATTTCCAAAGGGAAACTGATTCCATATGCTCACATAGGAATTGACAACTTTCCAATTAAATTAACACAAAAGTTTCCAAAATGTCTTTAGTCAATGACCCCATTCTGAAGCTTTCCCAGGCTTTCAAAGAATCGTAAAATAATAAGATCGTCTAGTTCCAACCCCCCTGCCATGGGCAGAGACACCTCACACTAAGTCATGCCACACAAGGCTTTGTCAAGCCTGGCCTTGAACACTGCCAGGGATGCAGCATTCACAACTTCCCTGGGCAACCCATTCCAGTACCTCACCACCCTAACAGGAAAGAATTTCTTCCTTATCCAATCTAAACCTCTGCTGTTTAAGTTTCAACCTGTTACCCCTTGTCCTATCACTACAGTCCCTAATGAATAGTCCCTCCCCAGCATCCCTGTAGGCCCCCTTCAGATACTGGAAGGCTGCTATGAGGTCTCCATGCAGCCTTCTCTTCCCCAGGCTAAACAGCCCCAACTTTCTCAGCCTGTCTTCATATGGGAGGTGCTCCAGTCCCCTGATCGTCCTCGTGGCCCTCCTTTGGACTTGTTCCAACAGTTCCATGTCCTTTTTATGTTGAGGACACCAGAACTGCACACAATACTTGAAGTGAGGTCTCATAGGAGCAGAGTAGAGGGGCAGGATCACCTCCTTCGACCTGCTGGTCACACTCCTTTTGATGCAGCCCAGAATACAGTCGGCTTTCTGGGCTGCAAGAGCACACTGAAGTTGGCTCCTGTTCATTTTCTCATCGGCCAACACCCCCAAGACCTTCTCCACAAGGCTGCTCTGAATACCTTCTCTGCCCAACCTGTAGCTATGCCTGGACTTACTCCAACCCAGGTGTAGGACCTTGCACTTGTCATGGTTAAACTTCATGAGGTTGGCATCAGCCCACCTCACAAGTGTGTCAAGGTCCCTCTGGATGCCATTCCTTTTCTCCAGTGTATCAACAGAACCACATAGCTTGGTGTCAATCGGCAAACTTGCTGAGGTTGCACTCAATCCCACTGTCCATGTCATCAACAAAGACATTAAACAAGACCGGTCCCAACACCATGTCCTGAGGGACACCACTCGTTACTGGTCTCCAGCTGGACATTGAGCCGTTGACCACAACTCTTTGAGAGCGACCATCCAACCAGTTCTTTATCCACCAAATGGTCCACCTATCAAATTGATGACACTCCAATTTAGAAACAAGGACGTCATGTGGGACAGTGTCGAATGCTTTGCACAAGTCCAGGTAGGTGACGTCAACTGCTCCACCCCTGTTCATCAGTTCCGTAGCCCCACCATAGAAGGCCATCAGATTGATCAGTCAGGATTTCCCCTTAGTGAATCCATGCTGGCTGTCACCAAGCACCTTGTTCTTCATGTGCCCTAGCATGCCTTCCAGGAGAATCTGCTCCAAGATTTTGCCAGGCACAGAGATGAGACTGACTGGTCTGTAATTCTCTGGGTCCTCCATTTTCCCCTTCTTGAAAATGGGGGTTATATTTCCCTTTTTCCAGTCATCAGGAGCTTCACCTGACTACCATGATTTTTCAAATATGGTGGACCGGTGGCTTTGCAACTTCATTCGCCAGCTCCTTCAGGACCCGTGGATGGATTTCATCAGGTTCCATGAACCTGTGTATGTTCAGGTTTTTAAGAAGATCTTGAAGCAGATCTTCTTGTACAGTGGGCCTAAGGTCTTCATTCTTACAGTAACTGTGTCTACCTTCCAAGACTTGGGTAGTGTGGTCAGAGCATTTCCAGTGAAGACTGATGCAAAGAAGTAATTCAGAACCTCAGCCTTTTCCAAATCCTATATAGCCAGTTCTCCTGAGAGCTTCCAGAGTGGGCCTACGTTGTCCCTAGTCTGTCTTTTATTCACTATGTACCCGTAGTATCCCTTCCTGTTTTCCTTAACATCCCTAGCCAAGTTTAATTCTAACTGGGCCTTAGCTTTCCTAACCTGGTCCCTAGCTTTACAGATGACATCCCTGTATTCTTTCCAGGCCACCTGTCCTTCCTTTCACCTTTTATAAGCATCTTTTTTCATTTGAATTTTCCTCAGCAGCTCCTTATCCATCCAAGGGGGTCTCCTGACCCTCCTGCTGCACTTCCTTCTAGTTGGGATGCAACACTCCTGAGATTGCAGTAGGTGATCCTTGAATATCAACCAACAGTCTTGGGACCCCCTGCCCTCTAGGGGCATGGTTCCCATGGAACCTTGCTAAGCAGGTTCCTGAAGAGGCCAAAGTCTGCTCTCTTGATGTGCAGGGCAGTGAGCTTGCTGCACGCTCTTCTCACTGTCCTGAGGACCTTGAACTTGACCATCTCGTGATCGCTGCACCCAAATCTCCCCTGGAGCATCACATTTCCAACGAGCCCTTTCCTGTTGGTGAGCACGAGGTCAAGCAGGGCACCTCTCCTTGTTGGCTCCTCTATTGCTTGCAGAAGGAAGTTGTCTTCCACACAATTGAGAAACCTCCTGGATTGTTCATGCCGGGCTGTACCACCCCTCCAATAGATATCAGGGTGGTTGAAATCCTCCATGAGAACAAGGGCCTGCAACCGTGAGGCTGTTCCTATCTGTCTGTAGAGTGCTTCATCCACAGGTTCCTCTTGATCAGGCAGTCTTTAACAGATCCCCACAGTAATGTCTCCCATTGCTGTTCTTCCTTTAACAAAGACCCATAAATTCTCTATTGACTGCTCACTTGTCCCCAGACAGAGTTCCATACTCTCCTGCCTATCCCTAACATAAATAGAAAGACCCCCTCCCAGTCTGCCAGGCCTGTCTTTTCTAGCAAGCCTGTAACCTTGCATTCCAACACTCCAGTCATAGGAGCCATCCCCACCATGTTTCTTTGATGCCTATTATATCATACCCCCGTAGACATGCACAGATCTCTAATTCCTCTTGTTTGTTCCCCATGCTACAGGCGTTTGTATAGAGGCATTTGATGCGAGCTCCAAATGAAGCCAGCTCATTGGCTGGTGTGGCTGGAATATCACTACATTGCTCCGAGTATTTATTATAGGTGCTGGCAACTGCCTGGGTGTGTTGGGATGGAATGATGCTCCCCTCCCACTACACAACTAGTTTAAAGCATCCTTGACCAGTCTGGCAAGCCTCCTACCAAAACCACTCTTCCCCTTCTTTGTCAGACCAGCTCCATCAACCTCCAGTAGTTCTGGCCTACTGAATTGAGTCCCATGTTCTAGATACCTAAACCCTTGACTATGACACCACCTTTTTAACCATTTATTAACCTGGCCAATCCTCCTAGCCTTTTTAAGGTCCTCCCCTTTACCCTGGAGAATTGATGAAAAGACTATCTGAGCTCCAGAGCCCCTAACCACCTCTCCCAGGGCTCTGTAGTCCTTTATGCTCTCCAGGCTACTGCTATCTATATCACTAGCACCCACATGGATCACTAGAAGTAGATAATAGTCCGTGGGACTTACTAGAGCAGTCACACTCTCCGCAACATCCCCGATCCGTGCTCCAGGTAGGCAACACACCTCCCTTGCAACCGGATCAGGCCGACAGGTGAGAGCTTCTGCCCTTTCAAAGTAGAGTCCCCTAGTACTGTGACCAGCCGCTTTTTCCTGGCAGCACCAGTAGAGGTCTTCTTTAGCAGTGAATCAGCCGGTTGGTCATGGTGCGAGTGCGCTTCCTCATCAGCCCCCTGCAGGACAATAAAGCGGTTCTGGGTGGGGACAACAGATTTAGGAGAAAGCCTCTGCTTTTAATTGTCCTCTTCTTCCATTTTTTGTTGGTTTTTTTTGTTTTTTTTTTTTTTTGGGGGGGGGTGTTACTTATTTCCCAGCTTTCCGGGTTAGCAGCCTCCTTCATGAACTACAGTGGAAGACTGAGGCCCCTGCACAGTTTGAACCTGGAGCAAGTATCCCTGCTTCCTCTCAGCTTCCCGGACATCTTGCAGCTTATTGACAGCATCCCTCAGCTCAGTCACCTGCTGGAGGAGGACTTCCACGAGGGAGCACCGAGTGCAGCCCTGCCCATTGTGCACCCTCCCCTCACAAGACCAGTGCAGGCACTCTCTACACTCAGAGGTCTGCACTGCAGCTTCCCCTCTCATCGGCTTTGTCTGGTGCGCACGCTGGGCATCAACGGGGCAGCCAGAACAGGGTAGTCAGAGCAGAGCTCCCAGACCGTCCCCTAGGTCATAAAGAGAGTGCTCACCACCCCACTGGAATTGCTGCACAAACTGCCTCGACCCGTCCTAATCGCTCGTGCTCCCTGGGGCAGATTTTTAACCAGTCAGGACTGGCACCGCTTCTCCTGGCTCTGCCCCCTGTGAGTCAGATGCTTGGCGGGCAAGTCTTGTCGAGGACCTGAGGTTCCCTTGGCTGCTGTTGCTGGACTGTGTTGAAGCTCCTGAACGCTGAGTTTCCCCCCGCTCAGGTGTTGAAGGCGTTCTCTTTCTAGCCTCTCACCTCAGCAGTTTCTTTGCTGAGCTCTCAGGTGGTCACCTGAGAATGGTTTTATTTCTTTATGCATAAACTGGCTACAATTTGGAAAGTGTATTACCTACAAAAAACACAGTATATTTTACCAATATATTTGATAAGTTGAGGGTATTTGACCGTGCTTGTGTATTTTCAATCTACAGCTGACTGGTAATGTCAGCACCACAATTTTTCTTTTCATTGTCACCCTTTGCATAAATATCTGTCAGAGATTTTTTGGTTTTTTTTTCTTTCTGAGGGACACCTCTCCAGAGGAAGTCCATAGCATGATCATCATTTTCGAGGAAGAAGAGCTGGAGTAGAATATTCCTATAATATCTCAGACATGTGAAGTTGCTGGGAGCTAATTCTCTCCACTAAATGACCTTACATGGTTCAGTAACAGTCTGCTGCAAGAATCACTGTCATGGATGATTGTTCTTTGACTTTTAACCTCCAGGTAACAGAGATTAAGTGCTACTTGGATGGAGACAATATTTTCTAACATTGAGTTTCTAATAACTCCACTGTATTACATCACCAAAAAAAAAATAAAAAAAGAGTTTACAATAGGAAATTACTGCTTCTTTTTTCCCTATTTTATAACCTCCATTTGCCTCTTTAAGTAATTTATTTAAATACAGTGTCCACAAGTCTGCATATTTCTATGTGGTTTGTGATCACACATACAAAGTAAGATCGCTTAATACCCATGAAACCACACAGCTATTATCAAAACCCATTTAAATTACAGTCCAGTGTTGGGGGTCGAGCATGGGCGCTTGAACAGGCCTACAGCAAGCTGTGAGAAAGTGAACCTCTGACCCCAGGCTAAAAGAAGAAGCGTCAAGATCAGCAAAACAGGAACGCAATAACAAGATGCCAGAAGCATGATGTAACGCTAAGCTGAAGCGAAGGTGTGAAACCAATCAGGAGAGGCAAAGTGGAGCGTGTACCCCTCGTGGGCAAAGCAAAGCAGCCAATCAAGTAATGCGTGATCGCGTGTAAAACAGTATATTAAGAGCAGCCTTGTAATCAATAAACGGAGCATTTCGTGAACCTACATCGTGTCGGTGTTTCCTCCCCTCCACCTGGCCGCGGCATTCTGGTGACCCCGACGTGATACCAGGAGAGAGAGAGACCGCGGACGAGAGAAGGTGGAGATCCCGGCTGCCCGAGAGAGGCAGGCTGTCCGAGAGAGGCAGGAAAAGAGCTCAAATTACGTGGCCACGGCTGACCGGTGAGTCAGGCAGACTGCGGTCTGGTTCGGGATGGGTTTCGCTGTATCAGCGATAGAAAAGGCTACGATAGAAGTGTAGCGAAGAAAACAGGGTACTCGATACCCCGACAGGAACTTGTGGACTTTTTATTTTGGTGCCGACGAAGGGGGTTGTTAGAAAATACGGGACAGTTATTCTCCAAAGATCAATGGCATAAGATAGGGGAAGAATTGTGGGAGTCGGTGAAGCTTTTAATCTCAAGACTTGGGAGAAAATTACTAAGGAAGAAGCCCCTGATTTATGGATGTTTTCAGTCCTTCCTAAGGTGAAGGGAGCAACCCTTAAAGAGACAGACCTAAAGTTAATGTTGAAATGGTCGAAGACACGTTACCCAGAGATTTATGAGTCTACCGGATTTGAGATATCCTTGTGGAATGGGGCAAGAGTTAAGCTGTGGAATGCAGCCACGAAAGGCAATGATGCTGTGAAAAGTTTGTCAGTCATTTGGAGAACTGTTTTAGAGACGTTAAAGTAAAAAAAAAAAAAAAAAAAAAAAAAAAATGAGATCATGGAGACCAGCGTGCCCCCCCTCCCCCCCCCGCCCTCCCCCCCCAAAACCTCCGCTGGTTGCTGCCATGGCTGTGAAGACTGAAGATGGGGATGAAGATGATCCTTTTGACTTGAGCCCTATTGACCCCGAGAAGGAGCCTGTGCACGTTCATCAGTTTGCTGTTGCTGATCCTGAGATTCTGATGCCTGATAATGCCGATGCTGACCTGGATGGTGCTTTTGACCTGGAGCCTATTCATCTGGAAAAGAAGCCTGATTTATATCCCCCATATCCTCACGATAAATGGGTAGCTGTAAAGGGAGAAGTGAGATGGGTGGGGGATGTGGATGTATTGCATGGTTTCCCGTGGTGTGTGTGCTTCCCACCTGAGATGGGAAGGTCTCTTGTATGCTCTTATCAGGGGTAACGGGCAGAATGTGTCAGACCGTGGAGTTGGGACCCCGTGTACAACTCTTTTGGTGCGGTCTCTCTGTGATACTCATGTACTAGAAGTTGGTAAATATAAGTATGTCCATGTTTCTATCGACCCTTGGAAACCTTTAGAGATATTGCTGGCAAGTTCTTCCGATATAGGCTGGCCACCTGTGTCGGAACGAGTGTGCATTTTAGTCAGTATAAAAGCCCAAGCCTCATGTGATGTGAGGGAGGCAGAGCCTCTGTGGGGACGCCCGCTAAGGTTGAGCCTGCCACCTTGCACTGCGATGATGCTTCTTGGAGCTGGTTTCTTAATAGTCTTTACAAGGTCCTTGTGCCACGTCCTGTATGTGGAACTGTGCAGTGGGAGCAATGATTGTCTGGATTTTGTGTTTCTGTGGAGAGTGTATGTGGGATCCCATATATGCATATATGTGTGTTTGTGTGTGTGTGATGAGGGCAGACAGTGTTCTGTATATTTTTTGTTGTCAGGTTCATGTAAAAAGTTTTAACAGGTAGCAGTTCAACATTTTGGGCAAGAAAGGGTCAATGCATAAGTGCAGCAGGTATTTATGGCTGACCACCTAAAAAAAAAAAAAAAAAAAAAAAAAAAAAAGGGGGGGAGTGTAATGATGGAGCAAACTCCTTGACTGTTAACACTGTACAGTTTACTTCTGCAGCTGCTTTACATCCTTCACAATCTTTCTGATCATTCTGAATCTATTCACAAGAAATTGTTTGAACTTAAAGAAAATACTGTAGAAACAAATCCTATAGACTCTTGGTTAAAATCGTTAGGAATAAGTAGTTGGTTAAGGAGTTTAATCATGATGTTTAGTGGACCAATAATGATTATGTTGTTAATTTTGTTTTTTGGACCTTGTTTGTTACAATGTATTATGCAACGCATGCAGCAAATGACGAACGCCTTATTTGAAAAAAGAGGGGGAGATGTTGGGGGTCGAGCATGGGCGCTTGAACAGGCCTACAGCAAGCTGTGAGAAAGTGAACCTCTGACCCCAGGCTAAAAGAAGAAGCGTCAAGATCAGCAAAACAGGAACGCAATAACAAGATGCCAGAAGCATGATGTAACGCTAAGCTGAAGCGAAGGTGTGAAACCAATCAGGAGAGGCAAAGTGGAGCGTGTACCCCTCGTGGGCAAAGCAAAGCAGCCAATCAAGTAATGTGTGATCGCGTGTAAAACAGTATATTAAGAGCAGCCTTGTAATCAATAAACGGAGCATTTCGTGAACCTACATCGTGTCGGTGTTTCCTCCCCTCCACCTGGCCGCGGCAGTCCAGACATTTTATGAAGGCTAGATGGGAAAGGAATTAATATTCTTCCTTTTTTTTTTTCCTATAAAATACACACCTGACAAATTACTCATTACTTGCATAGGTTTTTTTTATCAGGTGAGTTATAACTTGTTTATAATGTAAACCCTTCTTGTTCTTATCAATTGCATTTTCTACTGAAGCTTACATTGCTTTTGCTTAGCATCTGGTTAATATTTTTTCTTTTTGATGAATGTATTATTTTCTGAAATCCTGGATTGTTTTCACTTTGTCACATAGCAGAGGACAGCACTGTTTTCTTTCTATGATTTCTGTTGTCCTCAGTACTCCAACAGAAAGATTCTCTCTATGAGTTAAGAATTAATTTACTTTTTCAGTGTGATACATCTTTGCCTCTCAGATGAGAAAAGTGGCCAAATACTTTTCCTCATCTGGTGTGGGCTGAAATCTGTGCAGTTCATCCTGAACTGATACAGTGTCATCTCATTACACAGTCAGAACAGACTTCAGGAATCACAGTAATTTTATCTGAGATCCACAATGTAAATTTTTTTGCTTACATTTTTTTTCTTATACTTTATTTACCTTACATGCAATCTGCTAGACAGAGATAGGCCATACCTGACTGTGTAGTCTCATGCTGTGGTGCAGTACATCCACTTACTTCATGCAAGATGTTTTACAGCACCTGAGATAGGTTGTTCTGTGACATGTCACCAATAACAGGCCAGGGTCTCGTAGCTTCTGTCCTACATACGGTGGGACTTCCATCTAGGCTGGCTCTATTAGACAAATCTGCCTGCATTGGAATCATCCTCAGTTTTCACAGATCAGATGGGGACACAGTTGCATTCATTTTCCAAAAGAGGAACACACACGTCTTCAACACCTATAGCAGCAATATTTGGAGGCAACTGTCTGCTGTAGGGAGGAGAAAAACTCTGTATGCTTAATGAGCTGCTCGCTAGCTCTAATTAGTAAAAACTTAGATTGCCTTAGTTACAATTAAATGTCCCAGACTGGATTTTTGATAAAACAAAAGAGATGTTATTTTTGCATGGGCAAAAAGTAACATCACTGATCAACTTGGATAACCTAGGGAGCCTGGGGGAAAAGGTAGCAAAAATTATAAACCAGTAGTGTAAACTAGGTAGGATGAGCATATGAAACAATTACTTGGCCGTGGCTGTGACCCAGATGCTGTTTCTCAGGGTAGAAATTTAATCTCTTAAATGAAAGGAAAAAGGTATACTAGTACTAAACTTGAATATATAGTAGTAATCAATGACTTCTAAAAAACAAGCTCAAACTACAGGTTCACACATGAGCTAAACACAGACTTTATGCAGCATAAGGTTTTCTGAGTTCATCCAGTTTGCTGCATTGGTGAGGGATTGACTCAATCTTGCACTCTGGATAGAGGGATCTTTCTGTGGAGTACAAGTACCAGTAATTGCAATAACATTTGACCCCACTAATGTTACGTTGATATCACATCTACAAATCTGTACAAGAAAGAAGGAACTTAAGGACACAATAATTGTAGAGAACAACCAGAAGAAATGAAGGGCCATAAAAAGGCACATAATATACCAAATAAGTGAAAAAAAAAGTTCCTTTACTATTTTTAATTCCTTTTACATGCTTACACATTAGAAGTTATAGAAATTTAATGTTCAGGTTTTAAACCAAAATAGCAGATATCTGACAGAGTAATTACAATGCATTTGTGGATCAGACATGAAAATGATAAAGACAAATATTTATGCTCAAATAGAATAAAATTTTCTTCTTTGACACCAGATTCCAGATAAGATTTGTCTCATCTGGAATTATAGCAATGACTTTAGTGTTGGCAACACAGGAAAGATATATAGTACTAGTTAGCACTTGTTATTTCACATATTTGCTGTATCTTACTTATAAAAAAAACCTTTTTTTTCCAATTTTACCCTGACATATCCATGGATTTTTATAAGGAAAAACAATAGGAAAAGCTAGCCCATTAACCTAGATTGTAATGATCTGAGGTGATCATGAGGACATGAGGCTTCAGATGCAAACTGAAATGTTCAAAAACATATAAATGAACTTGGAAGTGACTTCAAGGCCAAGTGTTATTTTTAGAAATATCCTATATAATTAGTATGAGTTTTACAAAGAAATCAATTGCAGATGAATGCCAAGTGCCTGCATCTTTCCTGACAGTGGGCTTTAAGTTTTTAACTTATATTATAGCTTTATAATTTCTCCCATGGTTTTCCGTAAGATTGCTTTAGACGTAAAGTTCCCACCTGCTTGTACAGATCTTGATATTTCAACATATAAATAACCATTTGACTCTTTAAATAATAATAATAAAAAGATCATTCTTAACAATGAATATTTAAAACCTCAAGGAGCAGGATGGCTGATTCTAAGGTCAGAGAAAAGTGGAAATGGCAAACAGATGTATGAGCCATCATTTTAATTTTTTAACTCACTGATTACTCTCTCTCAGGAGAAATGAAGAGATCTACACAAGGAAAAAAAAAAAGCATTCAGAATAAGCTCATTATCCCATCTTTACAGCTCACTTCTCTCCTCCCCCCCAATATACTGCAATATTTCATTGAGCAGAGAACATAAAATTTACCCTTGACTTTTTTTATAATTTCTAATGTTTTAAGTCTATATTAATTATTTTTTTGTACATGTGACATTTTCCCCAAATCCCAACAGTAAAAAAAAGTTAATTGTTTCCCCTACATTTTCTTCTGTCATTTCACCTTTTCCTTCTGCTGCTGGGGATATCCTATTGTTTCAGTCTTGTAAGTGGTTACTTTCTATGTGCAAAGAAAGACCTTTAGAAAGCCAATATATCATGGAAAAAGTAGATGAAGCTGCTGTGTACTCCCTAAGGGATAACAGACTTTTCTTACATTACACAGAAAATGATAGTTCCTACATTCAATAGTAAAGTAATAATATCTTATTTTGTCAAGTGGAACAGTTAACTTTAAACATTTGCTTTAGAATTCACATCAAATGGACAAAGAACTTTTAATGGTCTACTGAGCACAAGAAATTATTTCCATCTTTTCTTAAGTTTTGGTAATATGCCTGAGCATAGGGGATATAAAGAGGGCAAAATTTCTGCTCCATGACCCAAATGAGACAGGTACAAGATACTGTAAATTATCTTACAAATAAAAAATAGTTTTTCAGCATAGAAGTGTATAGAATGTGTAAGCAGTCTGAGAGGGGAAGAGATATGAATCTTTAATTCATACATGAAATATTAACATTTCACAGCCCTAGATCCTTTCCATTCAGTAGTGAATATCGCTCCTTACAGTCGAGAAAGATTGTTTCTTCTGACAATATAATTAATTTTATCCATACTGACTTTATCCTGAATCTTTGCACATTTTCTATGAGCAGTTAATATCAAGTACACATATCATCTGCAAATAAAAATATCCCTAAAGAAACAAATGCACAAACAGGGAAATACAAAAGCATAAGGTGTCTTTACATGCCTGGGCATTATGGAATTATTATAATTTTAAGAATGACCACTTCATTTCATTCTTCCACTATATATTTTTTTTTTAATTCACTTGATTCTACAGTTCTCTCTAAATGGTTTCTTTCTATTTGGGGCAGTTACAGAGAAAAAGTATTCTCTGCATAGCTTCTAATACACACTGTGCACCTAGTTATCAGAATCAGCTAGTGAGTCCCCTGTGCTGAAGAGAAAATTCATGCTAGAGCCACAGATTTCAGTTTGGGGTAAAGTTCTCAGAAGGGATTTGAAAAGATCAAGTACTTCAAACTACGGCTGTTTTGCATGGCTTTTGTTATTTAGTTGATTTTATAGCACTGCGTTTTTCACAACTCCTTTCAGAAAAAGGGGTGTCAGAAGAGCATGTCAATGAGCCTCATAAAAGGTTTTGCTGCATGTACTATTTGGAGTCCCTGTGTAGGTCTGCTCTCTTTGAAGTGTCTTTGTGGGAAGGGAGAGAGAATAGTCTTCAAATCAAGAAGCAACATGGATAAAGAATGCCTCTGCCTCTAAGGGTGTTTCTAAATAATCCCATGTCAGAGGTAGCAGAGAGGAGGCAATCACAGCATCAGGAAGGGGCAAGTCAATTCCAAATTACTTTCCTGCATGATGTCTTACTGTGTACTGCACATAGTTCCATTCCTCAGAAGTACATATTCCAACACAATGGAAACTTTCTTTCACAAAAAAGTTTGACTGCCTATTAGTATTAGTGCTGACTCATCAGTGCTTGATGTTTCTTTCCCAGGCCCTAGCCATTCCTCCTTCTAGGAAGCAAACAATTCCTGCACTCACTTTAAAGGGAGTTAATTGCATTGTAGCAGTTTGTTAAATAGTTACAGTGTTCTCTTATGTGCACAACTTCTTGCAATGGTTTATGAAAGAGTTGTATCTAGAACAACAGAGAACGTATTTATCTTTTTTTAATATACTTTTTTAAATTATTGTGCATTTTGCAATAAAATGCTTAGTAAGAAACACAAACATTTGGAATAAAATGTGAAAACCTCTTTTAATAGTAAATGTATTTGCAAGGGACCTATGACCTACCATTACAAATGCATAAATATAAACAGTGATTTTGTTGGAAAGGAGAAACAATATGACCCTTCACTACATGCGTAGTCCAGATCCTCTGGTATTTAGAAAACAACAGATAGGCTTTATTATGGCACTTTATTTACATTTATTCTTCTTGGACCTTAAACTAGGACAAGGAACCAAATCACTCTATAACAAGTAAAATTGTTCTAATGTCTACTTGAAAAAAAGCTGAAAAAAGATAATTCTTTGGGATTCTCAAATGAATCTTTATTCCTTCACAAAGTGTGATTAAAACAGCTAATATTTTTACTTTTAACCTGTCATGGTTTAAACCCAACCACACAGTCTCTCTCTCACCCCCACTCTTTCTTCCTTTCCCCCCCTGCTCCTGGAGGGATGGGGAGGAGAATGGAAAGAATGTAACTCCCATGGGTTGAGATAAGAGCAGTCCAGTAACTAAGGTATAACACAAATCACTACTGCTACCACCAATAATAATAATGATAAGAGAAATAACAGGGGAAAAGACCACTCACCAAAAAGAGCCTGACCAAGAAGAGAGCGAGCCCTTCCAGGTAACTCCCAGTTACCTTCCTGGGCATGATATGCTGTGGTATTGAATACCTATTTGGCTAGTTTGGATCAGGTGTCCTGTCCCTGCTCCCTCCCAGCCTCCCCTCCTCCCTGACAGAGAGTGAGATTCACAAAGTCCTTGGTCAGAGTAAACATCAGTATTATCAGCTCTGTTCCAAGGCTGAAATCCAAAACACAGCGCTGCACCAGCTATTAAGAAGGAGAAAAATTTACTGCTACTGCTAAACCCAGAACACAACCTAAAAGAAAAATGCTGCTTTGTAAAGCTCTCAATAATCACTTTAATTCTGTAGGTGTCTTTCACCAATCTTAAATTATTTTTTAAGGCTTTTACACATATTATTTCATTGATAATATTCTATTATAAGGACATAATTTTTGTTTTTAAATTATTAGACTTCGACAAACAATATTGTTAAAACTGTTTCCTATGGTGTGTCATTGCAAATTTGCCTAAGGATGCATTGTCTAGCTCCAACCCCACTGCCACAGGCAGGGACACCTTTCACTAGACCAGGTTGCTCTAAGCCTCATCCAACCTCACTTAGGCTGACACGAACCTTATGAAGTTCAGCAAGGAAAAGTGCAAGGTTCTGCATCTGAAAGGAATAATCTAATACATCAGTATGGGCTGGACGCCAACTGTCTTTGAAGAAAAGGCCTTGGGGTGCTGGTGGAAATGAAGTTGAACATAAGCCAGCAGTGTGCCCCTCTAGGAAAGAATGCAAACAGCCTCCTGTGCTGCATTAGTAGTAGCATTGCCAGCAGGTTGAGGAAGGCCACCCTTCCCTGGGAACAGGCTGCCCAGAATGGTTGTGGAGTATTTATCCTTGGAAATTTTCAAAGTCCAGCTGGACAGGTCCTTCACCAACTTTTTGTAGCTGACCCTGTCTGAGCAGGGAAGTTGGACCAGATAATCCTCAGAAGGACCTTTCCACCTCAGCATCTCTCTGTGCCTGTGGTTCTCTGATTCCTGTCAATAGTTTCCTCTAAATGCAAAGCTGAAGGAAAGTACACAAAGGGGCAGGAGGAAGGTCAAAATGGCTCACCCTCTTTCATCTTAAAGCTGGTTTGTTGTAACAAAGGAATGTGACTAATCAGCATAGAATGAGTAAATAAAGGAAACTGGGACTGTGGTGCCTGTGATCCAGTAAGGGTGCCCATGAAGGACAGGTATCACTGTGGGTTTGTTCTTAGAAAGAAGCTTGGAAAGATATAATACTTAATTTATTGTATATTTCCCCTGACATGGTTTAATGGTACATGGCTGAAATCCAATCATGAAGAGTGTCCTGGGTTCAGCAGTAGCAGTCATTTTTCTCCTTTTTAGTAGCTGGTGCAATGCTGTGGTTTTGACTTTCAGCCTGGAAACAATGCTAATAACACTAATGTTTTTAGTTGCTACTCAGTAATGTTTAGTCTGACCAAGGACTTTCTGAGTCATGCTCTGCCAGGGAGGAGGGGAAGCTGGGAGGAAGCAGACAGGACACCTGACCCAAACTAGCCAAAGAGGTATTCCATACCACAGCATGTCATGCCCAGTAAGTAAACTGGGGGCAGTTACCCAGAAGGGCTAGATCACTGCTTGGGTGGGGCTGGGTATCAGGTGATGAGCGGCTGTATTCTCTTCCCTTGTTATTTCCCTTATCGTTATTATTGGTCGTGGTAGCAGTAGTGGTTTGTGTTATTCTTTAGTTACTGGACTGTTCTTATCTCAACACATGGGGAACACATTCTTTCCATTCTCCTCCCCATCCCTCTGGGAGCTGGGGGAGGAAGGAGGGGAGTGAGCGAGCAGCTGCATGATTTCTGGGTTGTCGGCTGGGCTTTAACCATGGCAAGTAGGAAGAATTCTACAGAGAGTCTAAAATCAGGAAACAGTGAAGGAACAACTTCGTAAATACAACATGTAAAATCACTGTGCAACCTACCTGCAAATTGATAACATGCAAATTACAAACAGGTTACTTCAGTTTAACTTTATACATAAAGTCATTGTTAGACAGGAAACATGAGGAAACATCTGAATTTCTCTTATGTATGAAATTCAGTGTTTGAAGAGATTGAAAAATCTGCTTACTCATGGCAGTTATACTTAGAAAGCTTTGTGTGCATTGTATGATCTGTAAGACAGCGTAATCCTGTATGTAGAACTAAATACACAATAGAAAAGCAGGAAAAGATTAGAACAATACTCCCAGCAGCTAATGGTAGATTAATATATAGAAAAGCTGCCAGGAGGGGAAATGGCAGACAGTCACTGTCAGTGCTAAAATTTAACACTTTTCCCCTTCATGGCAATGAAGGTACCTCAGCTAAGACTTGAGCATTCATAAATCTTCATCTTCTTTTAGCTGTAATTAATTTTTTGCACTAGTGACCTGATTTATTTTCCACCCTTCATTTTTGCTCCTAGTTTATGTTTTAAAACCAGTCCATGTCAACAGGTAAAATTGGCACTCTAGATGGAGCTTTTCTTTGCCTGTATTATTATCCAATGCTGAGAGACAATATATCTTGGTAATTCATATTTGCTTATAAGTAAATGTTATGAAAAATATAATGTGCCCATGCTACTAATTCCTACTATTAGTGAAGGCTTTCTGTAGGAAAGTCCATCATTACAAAGAGTATACATAAATTCCAGACTGCCTGAGTCTGCTGGGGAGTATCACACAGCATCAGATCGAAAAAAGAAGTCCATAATAAGCATCCCTACATGCAGGAGAGGGGAAAGTATAATCTGGAAACAGTATTGCTGAATTTCTGAAAGAATGTTAGAAAACACTGTTGCTTTGTGTGATTATATAGTCCATGCTTCTCAGGTCCAGGGAGCAGTATCAGCCTATTCGTTTTCCTTGGGTTATTTCTTCTTTGCCTGTGGACAAGACACTAAAACAGTAATGGGGTTTTTGAATGCATTGATTTTTTCATGATACTTCAAGATTATATTTTTCTCTTTTTTCTTTTTTTTTAATTTTTTCTTTTTTTTTACATGTATAGAATGCATGCTTAGCTGGAGGCAGTTGCAGCTGAAAATTAGTTCCTTCTGCCTCATTATCCTACTGTTTCTTGCATCTCTGAAACTCCACATTATATTCTGAAATGCTTCCTAGAGGAGATTTGTTGCCATAAGGCATCAATCAACATATGTTGTGATTAACCTGATACTACAGAATAAAATATGTCAAAATCTTCTCATGAAAATATCTTGATGTGTACAAGATAGACTTTCAGACATTTACCATGACAGATTCCATACATATTTACACTGATCTATTGTTTGTCTTGGCACTCTGAGGGGGGAAAAAGCCTATGGAAATAGATTTCACTGAACACAAGACTATAGATAGATGGAAAATAAACCACAATCTTTTGGTGCTCCCATTTTATGTTGCCTAGAGTCACTACTTCCCCCACATTATATTGTGGGTAGAGATGTCTGGACAGCTGGTTTTCAGAGAGAAGTCACAATGAAGGGAGCAGCTTTAGGAGGAGAGGACATTAAGAGTAGCAAGCAGATGACTGCATGAAAAAATTTGATTCCTATCAAGCAGACAACAGAAAAAAAAAATAATTCTCAAAGACCTGAAGAAATCATGCACAGAAGAGAAAATTAATAAGTATATTTGGACAGTCCTGTACATAATTTTCAAGAGCCTCAGGATAAATGAAGTAATCCTCCTTTTAATGCCAAATAATATGCATAATTTGCAAAGAAGCAGAATAACTTGCTTAAAGCAGTTTTAGACATTTTTTGAGTATCAGATGAAAAATATAGCAGCTATAGTTAGATGCCCTTTAGATTGTGAATTTCCAACAAGTATTTAATTTTCTTGAAGATTTTTGGTAAGACTTTACAGAAGACTGTGAAGAAAACACACTTGGGGTAGAAGTTAAATGCTAGTATATTTTAAAACTAATTGAGAGATAGGAAAAGAAGCCACTAATAAGGGTAGTACACTGTTAAGTTAAACAATGAAGGAGTCAAATAGTGAACTGCTGCAGATTGTGGCTACAGTCACTGTTGCATGCGCATTTATAGGTGATGGGAAAGACTCACAAACAGGCAGTTTGTTTCCTACTGGGTGCTTCTTTTGTGAAATGTTTTTATGAGGGTGTTTTTGCAGGAAATGTTTATGCTTTGCTCTGTTCTCTGTGTTTGCTATTTAGTCTTCCTTTGCCAAACAGCATTCCAATTTGCTTTTGATTTTATTACTGGTTTAGTTTTACAGCTGGGATACCTTTTGTTATGTAACTGTGCCAAAACCAAGTTTGTACTACAGAAGCAACTAAACAAAGTTCCTCCTCTTATATTAGAAGAGATAAGTACTGCTGAACTGATGGACATTGTACTACTTTACAGCCCAGAAGAAATAATGACTATTGATTCAGAGGAGACTTCTCTGCCCCACATTCTGTCATAAGTGGGCAGTAGTAGACAGGGACAGAGGAACGAGCTTAAGAATAAGGCATATTTATGATGTTGCTTCTCCATTAGTTTTCTTTAATGATTTGTGAAACAAGGATTTTGATTGAAATTAATATATTGAAGTATTTAATAATCCTTGAGTTTTTGTTTGTTTTTTTTTTTTTATTTTAGTTTGCAGAGCTAAACCTGATGCAAATACATTATTTTACGTTAATTATATCATCAGGGACTGTCAGATTTATTATGAACAAAAGATAATTAATTGCGGTTGCCTGTGAGTTGAATTTTGGCTAGTTCTAGGTCTGTGCAGAATTTAATTTATGAGTGTGCTAGAGACTTTCAGATGGGAATGCACTGTGTATTAAAGCACTCTGCAAAGTTCAAGAGTATCAGGGCTTTTAGCAAGTCTCAGGCACAGCTGCTGTCTTACTGAAGCCATGCAGATCCCAGATTGTAACTTGCACACGCATGGCAAGTTCTCAGCTCAAGTAAAGCTCACTTACATGTACTTGAAGAACATGGCATATACTTGGCCATATCTTGGAGTCAATACCTGGCTCTGTGTCAGGCTTCCAGTCATGCAGACACATATCATTTTTTCTTTGTCTTCACAGGTACCATCCAACATCATGTTACATCTTAACAGTCAGATTCAGAAGACTTTGTATTCTGTATTCTGTATATGTGTACAATTTTTAGTAGAACAGGGCTAAACATTAAGAGGAAAAGATGCATAAAGCTGTCTCCCACCTTGAAAAAGTGTATTTCCCTTTCCATCAAATATATATTCAAATGCAAACAGGTACTTCCACTGCAACCAGAAGTTCATCAGGCTAAGTTCCTGAGTACAAACAGATCCCAGGAGATCCACTCCTTGCAAAGTTTCAAACAATTTTTATTCCATTATTTTGGAGAACACTTTAAAGATGGCATCCAAAAAAGGGCTTAAAATTTGGCTTCCGATAATAATCATCATCTTCTTTCAAAGCTTTTTCCTGCAGTTCTCCATGACATTTTGTGCCCTCCTCTCCCTTTTTCTTGTTGGGCACTTTAAGTAGATAGATAGTTGAATTTTATCAGGAAATGTAACTATATTCTGTATGACTTATGCATTCAAAAAATACATACTTATAAAAGAAAATAAAATTCTCAAGCACTTCCAGCCTGAGAAACATTTGCATTTGGTGGTTTTGGAAGCTTTTGAACTATCTGCAAATTCTTGATCAACCACCTGACAAATTGTTAATAATGAAAGGAATAAAAGGCAGTGATCCAATTGTTTGTTACAGATAGCTTTCCTAGCCCTAGGCACAAAAATAACTGATAAATAATATATAATGCAGATGTGGAGTTAAACAGTAATTCAGCTGCTGCTCAATTCTATGTTATATATTACAAATGACAAAATTAAATCAACTTTCTAAGCAAGATGGCTTTGCCAGATTTTGTCCACGTCTGTTATCTTGCTCTTGTTAGTACATTATTATTCCATATTAATTTTATCTACGAATGGGCTTTTCCTTCGATGTCAATTGCTATTGCAAAATCATAATCCTTATTATAAATTTTGCTCTTGTCTTCCAAAATCTTTGGTGAATATCTCATGCAAAGACTTACAGTTCTTGCTTTTAAGACAACTGTTCTATAATAGATATTATTTTAAATCCATTCCTTAAGAAATTAGAAATATTTAAATGGAATTTTAAATTAATTTAGTGGGAAAAAAAAGTGATCTAAATCTATTGTAAACTACCACTTTAATTTTTCTCATATTCATACTTAATCTACTTTTCAGTTATGAGTTTCCTATTTAAGAGGCACATTCCTTACTTTAAGTTAAAGAATTTTGTGTGCTTGAGTCTTTTAAAAGGCAGAAAAAATATTTGGACTAAGGTATAATTGTTTATATTGGTTATGTATGTGGGCAGGGATTTGTATAAATATTACATGTTATGTGATTTTTAAGAAAGAAGTTCATCCTCTGTTCAGAGAATTTAAACAAAAGAAGTATGAATTAAAAAATTGTAAGATTTTGTGACCTATTTAGGTATATATGTTACTGCTCTTTGACAATACTAACTTACATTCACTGAGATATATGTAATTATTCTGGTTTCAGTTCAGGCACTACAAGATAACTAATCACTGTATTTATTTATTTATTTATTTACTGTCATCATAGTACACAGTTTATCCAGTTCGCTGCCTAGTGAAGTCTTCCTCCATCTGATAATGCCTGCAAATGCTTGATTGCAATATAACTGACATAAACTGTGCTTTATAAATGTTGTGGTTTAAACCCAGCCACAGAGCTCGTTCACTCACTTCCCCATTTCTTCCCCCAACTCCCAGAGAGCTGGGGAAGAGAATCAAAAGAATGTAGCTCCTACGGGTTGAGATAAGAACAATTTAATAGCTAAGGTACAACACAAATCACTACTGCTACTACCAATAATAATAATAATAATGATAAAGGAAATAACAAGTGAAGAGAATATGACACCTCACCACCCACCGACCGATAACTCTCCCCACCCCGCCTGACCGAGCTCTGGCCGATACCTCCTCCAACCCCCCCTCGATGTGGTTGGGTTTTAAACCATGGCAATAAAGAATAACTAGGATGAAATTTAAAAGATGACATGGGTGTTTGCGTGAAACCGATAGGTAGATGACAGGAATACATATTTGCAATGTAAGTGGTAACACCTCATTTCTTACAGTTAAATTTCAGGTGACAATAGTTTATTTTATAGAGGTAAAACGGATGAATGGGAATCAGCGTAATGTCTGGTACTGAAGAACCTGAGAATACAGTCTTCCATCTGATGCAACTCCTGTGTTCAAACACAGTCTTTGCACTCTAATGAAGACTGGTAGAAGCAAACTTGCAGATAAGTACTTCCTGTATATGCAGAAGAACTGTCTTTGCTGTCTCTGGTGTTATAAAAGAAAGAATCAGTCAGGCAGAGAGGTTTGGCACCAAAAATATTACCTCTGTGGAGGGAAGCTCTGAAGTGTTTGGGTAGCACAAGCTTGAGTTTCCAGGAGACATCTCCTGTCCTCACCAGTGTTGCATCCACATCTGGTCCCTCTCAAACCTCCTGGGCTACCTAGAGAGTTCCCGGGAAGAAGCATTACCCTAATTTGCTCCCCATGCTCTACTTTCCTCTCTGGGGAAGGAAGAGGAGGCAGTAGGAAAAGAACTTGTGGAACATGAATGTTGCTCGCATTGCTTGATGACAAAATTGACTGCAACAAAAGCATGAACTTAGTACACAGGAAAGAGAAACTGGAAAATACTTCTGGATTGGTGTCTGTGAAACCAGGCACAACTCTGTATATTCTCTGCAAGTATATAAAGCTGAAATTCCCACTAAACTCATCTACACAGAGAACTGCTGCACCCCTTTGAAAATGCAGTATTACTTTCAGCTTTGCTGTTGCTGTGTGTCTGGTCTTTTTGATTCCCCTTCAATGTAAAACTGATACGTCTTGACTTCACAAAAATCAAAAAAATCAACAAGGCTTTCAGATTTAATTTGAAACATTTTTCATTTTGAGTTTCATTGTTCAAATCCTGTGATCTGATTTTCTCATCCCTTAAGACTCTTCACAGTCTCAAAGGAAAACAGCTCCCAGGCCACAGGATTATATCATTAATCTTCCAAATCCTGTATCTAGGGATGTTTCATCTGTTGTAAACCTGCAGCTTTGCACAGGTGAGTAATCATCTCTGCCTTAATAAAGTTGGTAATATAGTTTGAAATGAAATTTCATTTCTCCCTTTTTGTAAGGAGCAATATATTTGAAAATTAAATAGTAGGTCATTTGTTTGACAGCTGCTCCATTATATTAAAGTCACCCTTCCTGTAGTCATAACAAAAAGCAAAATGTGAAATAGTGATATCTTTTCCAATAAAAAAAAAAAAAAATCACTTGGTAATTGCACAAGCAAACCTAATTTTTTAGGTGATTTTAGTAAGCAGATTCTTCCTGAGAAATATCTCTCTTGACAAAAATAAAATTCTGCTGTTGCATTTCATATAGTTCTTCAAGAGAGAGTTCCATAAGCTTAAAAATAAGTATTTAAAAGTAAATATATTTAATATTTCAGTTCAAGTTGATATTGCACAATTCAGACCATTATAAATAAACTTTTATTCATGGACCAGTAGTTGAGCATATAATGAAATAATGGAAGTACCTACATCAACCCAAACTGCCTTTAATTCATTTGTTAAGTATTGAGTTTTCACTGCCTTTCCATTAAACAACTTCAAGGCAAAGAGTTTAAAAAAAACAATCTTTTATTCCAGTACATGTAGAGATATAGAAGTGCATCAGGAATTAAACTCACTAATCTACATCATTGGTTAGTTAAAACCAATGGAACGCTATTGAGTGCTTATTTCACTGGGTTTAGTATTTTTCAGTCTTGCTGCATTCATCTACAGAGATCTGTGTGAGAAAATGTTCTGACTTTCTCTGTTTCTGATTTTGCTAATGAAAGTTATTCATTAAGTGTTTCACTGAAGATTACCATCCAGTGTAAACTGTATAAACTCCATTAAGATCAATGGAGTTTTGCTGGGTTTATACAAACTGAGGATCTAGGCCTGTGTACATGTGTGCTCTACTGTTTTCTGTTTGCACATGATTGACATTCAGGATTTGATTTCCTGAGATGCAAGATAATATTCAAACTTCTTTTAAGTATTGAGCAGGTCCCTTTTTCCTTATGCTATCCTTCTTGTATTTTCTTGTAGCAATTTCAGTGATGGACTTTTAAAAATATTTCTTTATTATGAGATAGGCTACTGCCTGAGAGATTCAAGCAATAGATTTCCTCCCTTCTTGTGTTTTTATTCTAACAAGAAAAACTATTAGACCAGGCAGTCTCTGTTTTCAAGCATTGTTAAAGTTGGTAAGCACGTAGTATTTCTGTGAATTTTGAAAAAAAAACACAATGTATATAAAGTTAATTAAGTTTTAGGTTTTGGTTTTGGTTATTTTTCAAGAAAGATATTTGTGCAAGTGGTCTGTACAAGAGAAAGAAATTATTTATTACCCTTTTAGTTCCTCCCGCATTTTTATTTGATTTCTTCCAGTCTATTTACTTACTTTCACTATCCCTCTCCAAAACACTTAAAGATTCAGCTATTTTCTTAAGTTTCCTCATAAGTTATTTTCTGTTCAGATGAACCAAGTGGGATGCAGAAACAGCACTGTTGTCAGTATACAAAGACAAATAATGAACATGATTAAAATATCAGACAATGAATGAAGTCTGAATATAAAATTTGCTAAATAATAAACCTGATTATTCAAGTTAATAATGGGAAGCCTGTGATTCTGGAAAAGAACCTAAATGATCTATTATTTGCTCACTGAATTAGTTGCTCGGTACCAGTTTCAAAAGCATGCAGATGGCCTCTCTTGCTATAGCCAGAATGCTTGTTTGTGGGATACATGGCTATTCCAACAGCACTGAAGGCATAGTTTTGCTTCAGGGAATATATAACATATTCAGTATGCATTCTTAAAATGTATTAATATTAATCACACTTACAGGTACATTGCTGAAAAAGGAGGTTCATTTCATTGTTAAGGATTCCTCAATATATGCTAGAGTATGTATTCAGAGTGGCTCCACTTATATGACAGAGATGCCCCAAGACATGCAGGCAGGCTTCTGAATATTGTATCATCTGATTAATATTTAAGATCTAAAGAAAATGGATAAGGCAACAGAAAAAAAAGTGAAATCAAATATAGGGAAACATTTCCTTACCTGGAAAGTTTTTGACCAATGAAGCTCTGAGCTCTTTCTTACCAAACACAAATATATCACCTTCTTTTAAGGTAGTTTTGCAGCAAGCATTAAACTCTGAGTGATGTGCAGCTGTTGGGGTTATTTAAATTTCATCATATCTTGCTTGCCATTTCTAAATAGATTTCATAGTTTTCCTCATTTAAAGAGACTTACTTAACATGATATTTCAAAGGATATAATTCACAGTAGTATTTCAATTGGTCATGCTAAATATTTATAATTTCATAACCTAGATAGTATTGAACAAATCTTCACAAAAGAAGAAAGGCAATATGAAGTTGTGTGATTTAGGTAGAATAAAAACAAACCTTAGCTGTACAGTCCAATTCTCTTGAAATCCAGTCCAGTTCAGTTTCATGATGCAGACTTTAGGGTAGGCTACGAAATTTAAGGACCCAATTGATCAATTAGAGATTATCCAAAACTTTTTACAATGAGCTTTTCTTGAGAAATTTTAGCTCATGTATGCAAACACCTACAAGCACTTGTAAAAGTCCAGATAGCTGTGCTGTTTGAGATCCAAGTCTGTATAAGAAAATATCAATGCACTTATGTTTCATTGCATCTTTCAAACCCCTATATACAAAAGATGAAATGGCTTTTGCAAATCATTTGATGTATTTTTGTCTTTCCTGCACAAGTATGTGGAACAGTACTAGTAATTTTTTTTCATACAAATATATGTTTAAAGGTTTTTCTCCATCTGTTAGGAATTTAACACTGGTAAAACCTCTTCAAAACAAATCAGCAGAGATACTCAGAAGCTCCCAAAGAATGCTGGGGAAAGAATTTGTAACTTAATATCTTCGATAGTGGCTCCTAATTTTTCTGGTTATTTGCTTTCTGGAAATAAATTTCAGTGTTCCTTGGATAGATTCCTTATTCACAGCTATACCCTATTTTAAAGAGGATTTAGTTTTCTCTATATGATCAGTTATCTTGTAAGTATTGGAAGTTCTCTGTGTTTTCAATGCAGAATAGTCTAGAGACTATGTAGGCAGGGCAAATTCTCTGGGGCAGTGTCTGCCTACATAATGGGTTTCTGCAGTGCTGTTGCCATAACAAGGCTCAAGCTGAAGGAGCTGTAGTAATGAATCATCCTCACTTATACAGTAACCTGGATAGGTGGGATGAATCACCCTCTGGAGATGCTTGACTCTCCTCATTAGGTGAGAGCTAAAGGAGACGTGACAGCATGCACTAGACAGCTACATTCCAGAATGTTGATGTCAAATGATGAATTTAAGCAAAAAAGTTTTAAATTTAAAAGTAAGTTTGGAATCTTTTTATTTTCTTTGTTATTGGCTATCTATCTGGAGAATTATTTTTCTCTCAATAGTATTCATTTACTACATAGAAAGTACTCTCAATTAGCTCAGAATTACTCACCTTAAATTAATAAAAAAATTAAAATCCTCATTGTGGTCAGAAAGTTTCACTTTGTCTTAATGTGTAAAATATTTACATGTGAAATTATAATTCATCTGACCCCAAATCAGTATTTCACTTCCAAACAGAAGAGAAAGGCAGCTCACAGAAGCAGTTCATCTCAATGTGACCTCAATGGAATCTATTTCTTACACCTGTTATTTGTGTGATTTGAAAATGTGTGCTCTGAGCCCCCCCTCCATCACAGTAAATCAGCTCAGCTAACCTCTCTCAATTCCAAATTATAAACAGAACCTAAGTCAAATAAGGTGTTATTTAAAACAAAATAATTGTTTTAAACTAAGCACTTAAAAACTCAGATGTTCGCACTTTTATGATATTTGTCAAATGTGAAACCAAAAGTAGAGACTTTTGCAGAGGACTACATAAGTATTCCCATGCATTCCTTTCTGCAGGTACAGTTCAAAGAGTTTGGTACTGTGACACTTAGCAACCTCTTTTTCTAGGAACTGCCCTTTTGAGTAGTTGTTTTGCAGCATGGCATTATTCACACAGATTTTTCTTAGGAAAAAACATGTGAGTCCTTGGAAACACATAAGAAATAGTTGAGTGAAATCGCTGTTGTCAGTACCATTTCAATAAGGAGATAGTGACTGACACACATATTTTACATGTGGTCGCCTGGGCCATTTGTTTGCAAATGTGAAAAGCATGTGGTAAAATAATCCTTCTGCAAAAGATGGCCACATGAATTAGCAAGGGGTAACACGTTAAATGCAAATATAAACAAATCCTGTTTCTTCTTTTAGCCTGATTCCTTCTCCTTTCCTTTTGGCCTACACAAAACCCTACTGGCTGAATGAAAAATCCTTCCCTCAAGCCAAGACTCTCAGCAGAGTGATGTCCTTGAAGGGTGATTCCGATGGACATAATACAGTACACTCTGTATTGTATTATTCAAATACTTATTCAAATACACTGTTACCTGCATAGTCAACCCCTTAAAGCAATGCTCTAACCAGTGGAAAGTGAAGTAAAAATAGCTATCAGAAAATGGTGTGTGTAAGAGTATTCCTGACTAGATCTGTGACTGGCCCCAGGATAGTAGTCCATTTGGGATTTAGAGTATTGAGTCTATTTAAGTTCCCCTGAGATCTCACAGCTTCTTGGCTCAGCATCCAATGTCTTCTACTTATGTATACACCATCCACTAGCTCTTCAATGGAAAGTATATGATAAAACCTTCAAGTAACAAACAAGACCAAAGCATTAGTCTGTTTTAAATGTCTTAATAACTGGTCTTTTTTCATATAAGGTTGTCCTTCCTGCAATGAAAAAGAAAACAGATTTTTAAGAATTATTCCAACATCGACTTTAGCAGGTATGTCCCAAATTCTTGTAGCATTGAAGATATTCCCTTTATACATGCTAATAGGATATGAGATTGAGGCCATGCAGGTATAAGTATTCAGCTAATATGAGTTTTAACACTTCGAACACTAAAAGCACTAAAGAAGTGATTTGTATATTAGCACAGTTCCACTGAAGACACTGTAAAGATGCTGAGTTACATCACTCCAGGTTCTGGCTTTAGTTACTGGAAAAGACTATTGTTATTGCAATTCCTGTATAATAGGAATTTGTTTCAACTGTGAAGTATGGTAGTGACAATTCCATACATCTATTTTTAGTAAATGTACATTTTTTCTTAATGCTTTTAGAGAAAGGACACAAAAGTATGTGCCTATTTCAGCAGGAAAGAAGCTGGCTAGAGAGCACAGTTGTGATACAAAACTCAGTGCTGATCACATAATACAGCAAGTTAATGCACTTCTTTTATTGCTTCAATTGTTCTAAATACAACATAGTTTACCTAGTTCTCTGAGATTTAGATTATAAAAGAGCATAATCTGACCATTTAAGGAATATTACATTTGCAAATTGATACATTTTATGCCTTCTTAACAGCTTTAAACCTTTCATTTTCTTTCCAGATGTAGATATTCTATAATAGCAAAAAAATATAATATAAACTCCAATTCTCTAACCAACCTTTTTTACAAGTAGCACTTTCTTTTAATCTTACATTTAGCTAATACTGAATTACAGAGAAGGTCCAACAGACATGATACCCAACGTGACATCTGCATTAATATCAAGTTAATCCTTTATGATCAATGCTATTGTCATGAAAACTAGTCAAATTAAATAAACAAGTCACTTAAAGTGTTTCTTTCTTCATGCAGCTTTTTAATCCTATTTTGGTATTAATTTTTCCTCTTCTTGGATTCAGAAGATCCATTTGTTTCCATTTAATTACACTCCTTGAACAGTACAGAGTGTTTGTACACTCTGATAGAGAGCACAGAGAACTGCTGTGTACTCTGATGATGGGGAGCACATTACATGATGGTCAGCAAAAATCAGAAGTTACCAGAAGTCACTATCAGAGATAGCGAAGCACAGTAAAAAAGGAAATGGATACTTTTCAAAACTGGAGATTGGTATTCACTATACTCAAAATTAACACCTAATAGCCGAAGACAATTAATTGATATACAGCCTTTTTTAATTATATTACTTGGCTTGTTCCAAGATCTTGGAACAGATAGACTATCTTACTATGACAACAACTGCAGGGCATATCACTTTATATCTGACATCTAAAATTTTCAAACTGGGGTAATATTTATGTATATCTTGAGGTCTAGGGCCACACATCAAAGGGGCAGAAGTAACCTGTAAAAAGCTGTGAAGCTGACCATATCTCTGAGAACACCTAGCATGGTTTTGACCTTGCTAATTCATAGACTTAAGTAACACAAATCAGCAAAATATAGTGAACAGTAGCAACAATATCAACCACTGGCTGCAAGCTGCAGATCCACCACAGGTGCTACACAGGTGCTACACAGCTGATTCAAAGAAGAAGACATATTGATTGTTGTAAAAATGTGCATAGTTCTGTAAATTTTGCCCAACATGAAAGCCCCTTGTCTTTGAGAGATAAGGCTAACTAATGTGACTTGCAGCCAAAGCAATTTTTATGTTCTTTATTTTGTTAACCTGTTGTGATTGTTATTACAGATGGCCAGAGATCAAATACTGAATTCCACATCAGTTATCAAGGTATCAGCATGTGATTTTGCATTGGAATAAAAATTAAAAGAATTTTTTGTTACTGCTGGGCACTTGGTTTGAGCTTTTCCTTTTCCCCCCCCCCTATTTAAAAAAGGAATCATGATTAAATGGGTAACTTCAGAAATAAATTCACATCTCTTCATAGAAGAAAGCTATTAGATCACAGCTCCTCTAATTTCAGGAGTATATTTTTTTTATCAGTGGAGGCGCTTGCTTGAGTGTTGACACATATCTGTTGATGTTGTTACTATGCTTCAAAGCATCTTGAGATTAGATTCCCCTAATTCAATAGTAAACAGCTTTAAATATATATGTACCTCAGGTCGGTACCTGCATCATCAAGTATGGAACGTGAAAAAAAAAGTATAGGATCAGATCCTTTGGAGGGAAGGATTTAATAAAACTTGAAGACTCCCTGTGAAGTGTTTCAGCATTAACTAACTATTAACAGCATGTCAGCAAAATGTGTTTTTCGGCTGTGAAGTGTTTCAACACTGACTTATTTCAATCAAAATTGAAATATTGCTGAAGTTTCAGGCAAATTTTTATGTAATATTTGCATTGATTTTCATGAGAGAGAATATACAATAGCAGGCCAATAACAAGCATGACAGCGAGAAATGGTTAATCAGGAGATCACTGCAACACAGGTGCAGTCTTTGATAAATAAGTATAAATATTGTCTTAATGAAGTTATGATATTCCATGCCTTAAGACAGGTGAGGCTGAAATAACTTTTCTTTTTCTCTTACCAAACTGCCCGTGACACCAATGTGTCTAACGTTTGCACTTGTGATAAAATGGTATTACAAATTGCAATGAATGTAAAAAAAACTCTGTAAAGTATACTAATATATTTCTAGCATAATCAGGCAATCTTTCTTATTATACTGTTTTAGGGATACTTTTAAACCCAACTCTTATGAGTTAGAATGGTGTCATTCCAGGTCTTCCTAAGCCCACCTAACTAAACTTTTTTTCTGGGAGGAAAATATATTTATTTAGTTCATTTCTCCAGCAGAAGTTTCTTGAACACCTCTATCACTTCAGATGTTCAGGAATGCTGAAATAACCCAAAGGCTCCTGAAGTTGTCCATTACTGAGTTGCTCCTTGAAGGAATAATAACTTCATGATAGATTATAGCTTAAATTCAATTTTCCACAGCATGATAGTTTATAAAATTCTAGTATGTGCTGCAACATTTGTTGTTGATTCACACTTAGCCTTAGGCAGAAAGTCTGCTGCCTTACAGGGGAAAATTATGTTTCCTTGAAGGAAAAGAGTAGATGACAACTGTAAAACTGTAAAAGCAGGCACTAGAACTTTGATTTCATGAAAATTATTAGCTGCTATCTAAATAGTCTGCAGATCATGATGCTACTGGACTATTAGGTAACTTAATATTCTATGGTACCTTCACACAGAGCAGTAATGTTTCCATTCTATTTGCAGCAGTATGTGCACAAACAAAAAATACTGGATTACATGCTGCTCTCATACATACCAATATAATTCCAGAATAACAGCTAAAATCAGTGAAGCAATTTCCCTGAAATTAATCAGGTTAAATCCATTTGTGAGGGCAGAGAATTTACCTCTACTGTGGCCTTAGTCAGTGTCCTTTCAGCTCCAGAATTCTGTTACTGATTATGTACGTTAAAAGAGGACATAAAAGGAAAGCAAGATCATGGTGTTAAGCCTTAAATAACCTTTAAGAGTGGCTAAGGTTACATTGACTTTATTGAGTACACAGACCAAAAATGTCTAGGAAACTATCAATACTTTTTGTATTCATGCTGCTGTGTGAGAAATAATGTGGTATGGAAATGTTCAAGTTTGTTTCAGCCATCTTGTCTTCTTTTCAGGTTGAGAAATGTAGGGTCTAAGATGTATATTGACAGCTTCTGAAACAGGTGATATGAACCTCATTCTAAGATTTAAGTTAAAATACTGATGTCTGAAAAAATGAAGGCTGGTTGCACGAATTTGTCCTAAGAAAAGTTTAATCTCCAGAGAAGGATTCATCCTGTGTTAATGTAAAGAAATCTCTTTACATATTGCAGCGTATCAGAGATGTGCCAGAGGGCTGACAGGTATGATCAGGGACCTATGAAAGACTCATGCTGGTATAAAGGATCAGCTGAGAAGGAAGGAAAATATCCCAGGGTATCTAACCTGCTATTAATTGCTTATATATGGGCAATTGAAACCCTACCTGTGTTGTCTAAGTTTTATACATTTGATATTTTTTACACAAAGGTAATTTTGATTTGATTTTTGACATGGTAATGTTCAAAGAAGGTTTGGCTTTACTGAAATCAACTTTTTTGTTTGACAAGTTAATATTCTTGAGTGATTTCTTCTAAAGCATAAAATAAGGTGAGATTACAATGTTTTCTAAGTAGCTATAGGCTACATTTCATCTTGCATACTAGATACAAAGATATTTGAGAAAGTTCATATCTAAAAAACACGCTTTCTTTGTTTTCCAGTTTTGCATAGGAGCTTTATAAATATAAGCTGTCTGACAGGTTGGGCAGAAACCTCCTAGGAATGACCCAGACATATAAGTGTCATAAACTCTAATTCCTACACTGATTCTAAACTCTATTCTCTAATCTGAATTTAACCTTTTGGATCTGAGCAGTGCTTTTTTTAGGTCTCATCTAGGTTGTGAAGCAAAATGTCTCTGTACATAGTCTATTTGAACAATTGTGTTTCACATTGTTGCTTTCATTATTAAGTATGAATCTGAATAATGCATGGCATAAAATTACAGGATGGGCAATTTAAATTGAGCTAGCATGGTATGTTGCCATATTTTGAATATTCTGACTTGTGTATGCTAGATTACTCAACTAAATGTTACATTAATGTTTCTTTATTTCCATTTAATATTAAAGAGTATGTCCTCCAAATCCTATAATTATGCCTTTATAACCGAAATAAAACTTTCAAATACTGTTCAGTATATTAATACAAATTCAAATACATTCATTGAAATTATATACTGGTTAAATTCCATATGTTGAAAATAACTATCAGAGCAACAGGTATATGTCTGCATGCTCAAACAATGTCTTTAGATTTAATATTTCATGTGGAAAGCTTAGGTGAAAAAAATTGGCAATCAATATGATCAGGGAAAATTAGCATTAAGAAATAGCTCAATATGATCATTTCTCCTCATATGCACAGGAGACTTGTTTTTTGGACTCAAAAACTGATTTCTGGTAACTTCTTGGGGAAAACAGAGCATTCTTTGAATATACGTAAACCTTTATAATCTAGGTTCAAGGTCTATTTTAGGACTCTTTCAGATCTTTTCAGTGTCAAGAATAAGAAGTATAGATTTTCTTTAAACTTTTTTCTTTTTGCATTTGTTATAGTCTCTCTTAGCAGTCAGGGATCCTGATATAAAACCTTCTCTGAAGAATGAAAAGAACTAATAAAGCAAAAGATGGATTTTCCTAGCCATAAAGAAACAAATATAAGTAGGTGAACACACTCTAATAATCCGTTTGCAAATTAGATCTATCAACTGAAGGAGTTAAGTCTTTTCTCCCTGGAGAAGAGAAAAATAATTGAGTTGGTCCTCATAGCAGTTTTCCAGCCCAATATTTAAAGGACAGCTACAAAGAAGTGGAGGAACCATATGGAGAATACAAAGAACAATGGATACAACTTGAGCCAGGAGATCTTTCATTTTGATGTAAAAAAGACTTTTTTATAGTAAGAATAAACATTCATTGAAACAACATGTGCAGGGATGTGGTAGTGTCCCCATCACCAGTGGTTTTCAAGATGCAACTGGGCAGGGTAACCAGATAACCTCATCTAGACTCTTTTACCCATGAAAGATTTTACCAGATGATCTTTCAAGGTCTCTTCCAACCTGAGCTCCTCTATGGCTGTATGATTCTGTGATTTGACATGATCAGAAAGCATTTTGAATCAAGATGAACTCTGATGGGAAGACTAGTAGGGAAACAATAGAAAGGTCCTGGGGAAGAGGGTCAGTTTTGTAAAGAGATTAAAATATATACTTTTATCTAGCCTAGAAAGAAGCCTAAATGAGGTATAACTGCTGTTTTTAAACAAAACAGAGGGTAAATTCTGGAAGAGTGATATTTAAGCAAACAGATAAGTCTGGGGTAAAAGCAAATGAGCTTAGACTATCCTGGACACATTTAAGCTGAAAGCTTTAAGAGTGTTTTTAACTGTAGAATTTGCACTTTTCTTCATGTTCCAGTAACAACCAGAAGAATGGCTATGTTTACAGGCAAACAGTAACAGCAGTAAATGAACTCTCAAGTGTACAGTGAAAATACATATTGTTAGAGGTCAGGTAAATACAGGTATTATAACCCAATACTCATAACTATGCAAGTAAATAAGACAATCAATCTTTCAAGATTCCAACATAAATTTGCTTTGCTCTCTGCATCTAGCTTTTAGTTTGTGAAAGTTTAAGTCCAGGAAGAAGGATTTTCTCTTTTTTTTTTTTTTTCAATAAGACTTCCTATTTTTACTCCCTGAAGGCCATCATGAGGCAGTGCAGAGTGGCTACAAGAGAGCAAAGTGCCAGTTTGGGCTGCCTACATTTTAAAGGGGTGCATTTACACACTTGCAGCACCACTGTACAACCATTCACTTTCTGGGTGGAGGCTGAGTGGTGTGTGACCAGCCCAAATCTGTCTGTTAAGTGTCCTGAAGGCCAGCATTTCACAGAGATATCTGGAGAGTGGAATAGTAGACCCCAGGACATGCAATGGAACTGCTACAAAGAAGGAAGTAAGGAAAGAGGTGACACTACTTCCATCAGGAATCACCCTACTCAGTTCCTCAGCCTGCACAATACTTGTCATTTAATAAGAGCTGATTACACCATGTCATTACAGCCTGTTTTAAGCTTGTGAGTGTCTATACCCTGATAGTCACAAAAAGAAAAATCCTTCAAGCATAGAAGGGTCCCAATGCCAGAAAAATTCATTAAAGAAACTCTCAGGATATGATGAGTTTCCCATTTTATAAGGTGAAAAACTATGTAGGGAGTGTGAATGTTAACCCACAGATAAAAGATTCTCTTTTTATATTCTCAGTGATGCAAGTTTTGACTTTCCACTCATCATTCCAGATTTCTAGATAGTGTAGAACAGAGCCTCCATGGCTAGGAGGGTGAAAGAATGGGGAACATTCAAGGGAAGGCACATCTTTCATTGTGTGTGATGGGTAAAGAAAATGCTTCCTTTTACCAAAATTACATTTCAATACCGTCACTATCTTTGTTATCAAATACAGTATTTTTGTGCTTTTATTACAAACTTGAGTTTAGGCTCACTTTCTGCTGAAATGATTACTCTGAATACTGTCAAGGAAATAAAGGTGATTCTAATCTAAATTCTGCTTGCACAAAGCCCTTTTTATTACAAGCCCAGAAGCAAGCACAACATATTGTCATGGTTTAACCCCAGCTGAAAACTAAGCCCCACAAAGCCATTCTCTTGCTCCCCCCCTGCTGGGATGGAGGGGAAAGTCAGAGAATAAAAGTGAGAAAACTCATGTGTTAGGACAGAAACAGTTTAACAGGTAAAGCAAAAGCCATGCATGGAAGCAAAGCAAAGCAAGGAATTCATTCACTCATTCACATGGTCAGGCAGGTGTTTAGCCATCTCCAGCACAGCAGGGCTCTATTACGGGTGATAGTTACTTGGAAAGACAAATGCCAGAACTCCAAATGTCCTTATTTCCTTCTTCCCCAGCTTTATACACTGAGCATGACATTATATGGTATGCGATATCCCTTTGGTCAGTTGGCGGCAGCTGTCCTGGCTGTGTCCACTTTCAAATTCTTGTGTACCCCCAGCCTACTCCCTGGTGGTGAGGTGTGAGGAGCAGAAAAGGCCCCTACTCTGTGTAAGTGCTGCTCAACTCTAACATCCCTGTGGTATGAAATTCTGTCTCTCAGGTATCACATAAGTATACATCAATTTTTCATGTAAAACCCCTAAATCTCTGTCAAAATAACTTACTACCATATATTAGTAAGAAAATTCTACAGAGAGAAATGGTATACAGGTAATCTAGAGGATTAGGAGTGACAGAGCATCAGTCAATATTAAAAACCATTACATATGGAAAACTAGTGGAGATATGAATGAGGTGTTTATGACTATTGTAAGGTTCACAGAGGTGATCAGGGAACATGAGAATGAGCAGAGATATGAATTCTGAACCACTATGAAAGTCTTTTTTTTAAATATTTTTAATTATTTCACAGTTAAAAAGAAAAAATGTCAAGTGTTATTGACAATCAGTGATAAGTAAAATTGCATGCTTAGCTTGGGGAAATTAAAAATATAGAATGACATATTACAAGTAGATATTTTGGTAAAGATAGGGGCAGCTTGGAGAGATTGTTTTGCATTCATCAGATCAAGTCTGTTTTCAAATCTAATACCTCTGTGTGCGCATGGAGCCAGTGGGAGGTACTGCAGCAAGATACCATAGCAGCTAGTTCTCATTAATATTTAAGGATCCATCGCATATTTCTGTTGTGTACAGAATCACCAATATACGTGCAATAGGGGGCTTTAACAGAAGCAAGATCAGGCTACCTAGTCTTTACTATCTGCATATATATGCATGCCATATGGACAGCTAAAGGCCATTTACTTAGGGTTTGTTTCGGGTTTTTTCCCTTAAAGTTTGCAGTCATAAATTAGGATGCAGTCGTTAATTACATCCATTCTAAACAACCTGTAATCTCTCTTCACTATCAGTCAATATGAGTGAGAAATGGCCAGCATATACTAGTAACCATTGCTTGTGAAAATTTGAGATTCAAACAACAGAAGATTGAATTCTGTCTCTGAATTCTCTCTGTCACAAAAACTCCAAAAAGAGGACTCGTCTTAGGTATAATAGGGCCTGGCAGATAAATCTCAGGTGTGAAGGGTGGGGCCAGTTCTGTGCACATTGTGCCTCACCTAAAAAAATCCACTGCAGAGGCTCCAAGGGTTTACTCACACCTGCAAAGCCCTGTAGCAACAGGCAAGGGACGAAACGGCAGGCAACAAGGTGCACTGGAAGCTGCAGATCCAACCTTGTATGAGGGTGGTTCAGGACATTGGTCGCTTGAGAATGACCCAGGAGATGACAGTTCTGTTCAGAAACATCCTGAATGGCCAAGCAGCCTTTTCTCCAACCAGATTTGCCTATCCCACATTGCCCTTGGTCATCGTGCTTGTAGCAAGCGTGGGTAAAGCCCTTCCAAATCTTTGTTCATGAAGCCAAGCCATCATCATCATCATCATCAATACAGATAATAGAAGCTTGAAGTTATTTTTCCTTTTTAAATTGCTGATTGGAAATTTAATTTATCACTAACACTTAATAAACCATAAACATTTTGTACAGGCATCAAAAGACTACACAGGACATAGGTGTGTGGTCTCTTCCTTTGCCTGAGGGATAAAAGTCATACAGAGGGAGCTGAAAAAACACAAGACATGAGCCCTTCTGAATAACGTGAAGTTGAACAAGGTCTAGTGCAAGGTCCTCCACATGGGCTGGGGCAATTCCTGGTATCAATACAGGTGGGGGGGGACGAAGGGATTGAGCAGCCCCAGAGAGAAGATCTTGGGGGAACTTGTGGATGAAAGGCTAGACATGACCTGGCAATGTGCACTCACAGCCCAGAAAGACAACGGTGTCCTAGGCTGCATGAAAAAAGTGTGACCAGCATGTCAAGGGAGGTGATTCTCACCCTCTTCTCCACTCCTGTGAGACCCCATCTGGAGTACTGTGTTCGGCTGTGGGGCCCCAACATCAGAGGGACATGGAGCTGTTGAAGCAAGTTCAGAGGAGGCTACGAAGATGATCAGAGGGCTGGAGCACCTCTCCTATGGAGACAGGCTAAGAAAGTTGGGGTTGTTCAGCCTGAATAAGAGAAGGTTCTGGGGAGGCCTTATTGAGGCTTTTCAGTGTTTACAGGGGTCTTATAGCAAAGATGGGGGCAAACATTTTAGCAGGGCTTTTGCAATGAGACAAGGGGTAATGGTTTTACACTAAAAGAGGGTAGATTTAGACCAGATATAAGGGAGAAATTTTTTACAATTAGGGTGGTGAAACACTGAAACAAGTTGCCCAGAGAAATGGTAGATGTGCCATTCCTGGAGACATTCAAGGTCAGTTTGGAAGAGCCTCTAAGCAACCTCATCTAATTGAAGATGCCCCTGCTTATTGCAGGGGGGCTGGACTAGGTGACCTTTAAAGGTTCCTTTCAACCTAAACTATTCTGTGATCCCATAATTCTATGATTCCTTGTTCTAGCTTTATTATTTCCTGAAGTGGCTGAAAAAAACAAGTGTTAGTCTCTTAGCACAGCTTTATAAAAGGAACAACATAATTCACAAAACCCCAGATTTGCTGTGAGAGAAAATTACAAATTCATAAGATTAATTATGTTAGAAAAAAAACCCCACAGTGTTGTGGGTATTTGGGGTTTCCTCATAGACAGCAACACTGTTTGCATTTTACATGATATTAGCTGTTTAAAGATTTATAAATTATTCAGGCAAGATTCTTATCTCCTGTTTTTTTTTTTTTTTAAATATGACAAATATGAAATTTAGTTAGGGGTGATGTTGCAGTTTGCCAAAATTCTATTTAATATTTATTTGTAAAGGTTAAATGAACTGTCAAAAAATGCTTAGTCAGAGATGTTGTCTAGAAAGCAATTTTCAGAAACCATGTTTAAGAAAACATTAGTTCCTATCACAACATACAGTATAAAGCAGATTTATTCTCTTACTGATATTTTAAAAAAAAACTTCTCTGGATGTGCAATAAAACACTGAATAATAAAATGCCCTAAAAGCTTCTCGTAGTTTCTGTTGCCCTAGTCATTAAAGCAGTCATCTGTGTCTACCTGATTAAAGCAGCTGTTTCTGCATCGTAGGTGACTTTTGGCTTGTAAAACACCTGTAAACAAATCTGTCAGACAAACAGCAGTGCAGAGAGGTTACAGAACTTCCCATTTTGAAACTACCAGGGATTTAAATGCTCCCATCTTCATCTACAACAGGGCATCTTAAGGTCACAGCCATAACATCACTGCACTTGCAGAGATTGAGAGCAACTGTGATGTTTGCAATCTTGCACTTTGGTCTTCTTTTTTCTGATCGAGAATAGAAGACCCTCTTCCATGGACTATTTGCACACAATGATATCTCTTTGTGCAACAGCTACTTGGTTTTACTTGATATTTGCTCTGAGATCGTTGTGAATTTGACCCTTACAGCCTAACAGCCAAATCAAAGCTGTAATTCCTACCAGTGTCCATACTACAAAATTCCACAAGGCTGGATATCTCTCCAGGCTTGGCAGAAGCTTGCAGTATGTGAACAATTCTATTTGAGAACAGAATTTAATTTAACACCTATGAAATTCTATTTGAGGACCAAATAAATTTAATACCTATGAAATCTCTTCACTCAACTGATCATAGAAAAATCAAGCAAACAACACAACACTAATAAAACCCCCACAATACCTCCTCCTCCCTAACAAATAGAATCAGATACTTCAAACATTAAATCTGGACTAGTATATTTTTTTTTCTGTGCTTGCTATGCCCTTTAAAGCTTTCCTAACCATTCCTGTGGCTTTAGATACACTAGAAATCTTGTAGGCTAATTAAGCTAGCTCTTATCAAAAATTACAGTAAATGGACAGCTAGCCAAAATACTAATCTCCCAATGTGCAGCTGTCCTGGGTTCAGCAGTAGCAGTCATTTTTTCTCCTTCTTGGTAGCTGGTGCAGTGCTGTGTTTTGACTTTCGGGCTGGGAATAGTTGCTGATAGCAAGTATGTTTTGAGTTATTGCTCAAATGTTTGGTTTGTCCAAGGACTTTCTGAGCCTCACGCTCTGCCAGGAAGGAGGGGAGGCTGGGAGGAAGCAGAGACAGGACACCTGACCCAGGCTAGCCAAAGAGGTATTCCATACCACAGCACGTCATGCCCAGGATGTAACTGGGAGTTACCCGGAAGGGCTGGGACTCTGGGGGATGGAGAAGGTATTGGTCGGTGCTCGGTTGGGCAGTGTGGGGTGAGTTATGGGTCGGCGGCTGGTGAGGTGTTGTATTCTCTTCATTTGTTATTTCCTTTATCATTATTATTATTAGTAGTAGTAGTAGTAGCAATAGTGATTTGTGTTATACTTTAGTTATTAAACTGTTCTTATCTCAACCTGTGGGGGCTACATTCTTTGGATTCTCCTCCCCAACTCTCTGGGAGTTGGGGGAGGAAGGGAAGTGAGTGCACAAGCTGTGCAATTTGGGTTTAAACCACAACAGCAGTTAAGCTTTGTATCTAAAAATCAATCATATTTGCAAGCAGCCTGAAATATTATACATACTGCAGTCTAGTGTTAAGTACCCTCCCATATCTAGCTTTTGAATTTGGATCTCAGCACTCTGTTATGTATTTCATTTTGGAAACAGCCCCATATATTTCTGCAGAAAATATTGTGCAGTTATGGATGTATCACCTGAAGCAAGTTTGTCTTTGGGCCTTATAGCACGTCCCACATCATAAGCAGTATAGTAGATTTAGAGTGCGAACAATGTTCATTGTATCTACAGAGTACCATAAAACATATTGCTCCAACAAAGATGACTTAGATTTTGTGCAAGGAAGGACAGTCTAATGTTTACACTAATGTTCAAACTACATATCTTATATTGACATTATCTTGCTCCTTTTCATTCTGTTGCTTCACCTGCAACTGTGTCCATGGCCAAAGAAGTCTAAATCTACTCCTATTTTTACATAGTTTAACATAGGTTTAGTTTCTCCAGATAGTTTCACATACATTTCACATAGATATAGTTGTCGTGGTTTAAAACAAGTCCCCCAACTCCCGGAGAGTTAGGAAGGAAAATCCAAAGAATGTAGCCCCCACGGATTGAGATAAGAATGGTTTAATAACTAAGGCATAACACAAAATCACTACTGCCATTTACTACTACAAATAATAATGATACAGCAAACAGCAAGTGAAAAGAATACAACACCCCACCAGCCACCGACCCATAACTCACTCCACCCTGCCTGGCCGAGCACCGCATGCTCCCTCCTCCATTTTCCTCTAGAGCTCTACCCCTCCAGCTTTCTCTCTCCCAGTTGCATCCTGGGCATCACGTGCTATGGTATGGAATACCCCATTGGCTAGCCTGGGTCAGGTGTCCTGTCTCTCCTTCATCCCAGCCTCCCCTCCTCCACCTGTCTGGAAAAAACCTTGAACAAAAACACCCTCAAAACATGCTCAAACCATGACAATAGTTTTGCCAGATAAAGGCCATTCAACTTGATAAACTTGACTGTTGTGTAGAACACAGTGTGCTGTGTGTGTTTTCTGCTGTTTTCTCATTTTGTCAGCAATAAAAAAAAAAAGTGCAATGACTGTTCATTGAGATCTGTTCCAGTTTGCTTTAATTTCCTTTCTAAATACTTGTGTTCATAGGAGAAATCTCCACCCTGAGGTACACAGAGTAGAAAAATCCCAATGATACATTTTCTATTCTACAGTTAATCAAAAAATTGCTTAAGCACTGCTTCTGAATCTCTGGTGTAGAAAGAATCACAGGGCTTGCTGAATCTCACAGCAAAACCTGCTGTCTCAGCAATGATTACTGTAGATGTGCTTGCAAACTGACACCAGTGATAAAGTCAGTGTGCAGGTGGGATCTTAAATGGAACCTGCTGCTCTACACCAGCTTATTCAAGCAGATTCACGGGCAAGAGAAAAGCAGGCAGAGGGGCAGGAATGAGACTGTATGCGTGTGTGTATTTATATATAGAAGCAAAGTCATACATTTAGAAAAGAAAGGTACAAGAAGTTGAACAGGGTGAAAGGATACCACCTGCCACTCAGCAGGGGATTCGAGACATGGGGAAAGGAGTGAGATGCCAGAAGGAGGCTAGTAACAGGCAGCCAACGTGTGGCCAGGCCAGCAGGCAGCAAACACCTGGCCATTTCTCTGTGAACCAGTCCACAGGAGCCTGGTGCTGAACTAAGAGCAGGTGGATGGGGCAGCAGACAGGTTGGGTCCCTGGCAGTTGCTCAGGGGTCAGCTTGTCAAGAGCCCTTGCTATGCAGACCCATAGAAAGAACTATCTACTTTTTCTCTGTTGCCTTACACTTGTTCACATTGTTTAATGGCAAAGATGAATCTCAGCTTCTCCAAAGTACCATTGGTGGTGAAGGGGAAACCTGTGTCACAGTCTTACAAATTTCCCTACAGTCATTTTCAACAAGGTCTTTAGAAGTAAGCGTATGTAATGGTAATCAGTTCTAAAGAACTGTCCTAGATTGAGCATCTTTTGAACAATACTGGAATGAGATTTCCTTACTCACATTGCCCACTCATTAAACAATTCTGATTTTGAGCACCATGGTCTGTATTTAGATCTTCAGGCAAGGAAAGCTAACACATTACCCAGCATAAAATTAGCCACAGCAGTAATAACATTGCAAACATCCTCCAGTAAGCACTACAGCAATGAGATAACTTTTCTAATCTCCAGAGGAAAAAGACAGACATTATGGAACAGCTGATGGCATTCATTATAGCTTCACATATTTTAAGGGACTACACCGACTAACACTCTCTAGAAACTGGCTTTGTATGTCCATCCTGTTCCTGATGAGTCCTGCAGAGCATGACAACCAGAGAAAAACATCAAGTACTATTGCTGCAGTATCAAACTCCACATTGTGAAAGGGATTAGATAGAACCAGCGTACAAATCAGAGATTTGAGGTTGCACAGCTCATTAAGCTCTTTTAATGAAAATCGTATTTTTTCTATGCATTTTAGAGAATCCAGTCTTTCCCCAAAGAGTTTACCGTGCAGCTGACCCATTCAATTAAAAAAATCTTTCACCAGTTTGACTCATCTGAGATAAAATTCGATATACGTAAAATTAAATCAGAGTTCTTTCTTTGGAGAGAACAGAAACCTCTATACTGATCAGAATATGGTTTTGTGGTTTTATTCTTTCTTCCTCTTTTCATTGCTGATACATTCTATAGAACATATTTGCTTCAAGAGAATAACCTCTTTGCTCCCTGGCAATGGCATGCTGCAGTGACTAGCATGTTCTTTGGGGGTATAAGCAGATGGATATTAAATAGGAAAAAAGAAGTGGTATTAACTCTGACCACTGCATTGATGGAATTCCACAGATAAATCTGCTGTTTTCATTTTTAAAAAAAAGTTTTTTTTAAATAAATCATTAAAAAAAAAGGAGAAAGATTTGTGAATATAACCCAGCCCAATGCTTTAATGGAAATATACAAGTCTTAAAAGGAAGAATACTCAAGGCAAATCACAGGGAAAAATAAAACCAAACATGCTACTTTGAAAGAAAAGTGCTAACAATTATGTTAGTAGTGGTATTTGTACCAGAAACAGCTGCTGAAATGCTAAAACAATGTGTTCCTGTCAAAATTGGGTTGCATAAATAACAAAACAAAAATAATTTATTTAATGGATAGCATTTTATCAGAACTCTATAAAAAACAGAACCCAAAGAAAAGTGTGAAATACATAAAGAAGCAGTCTGTAGGTGAAGAGTATAATATATATTCATAAAGGGCAAGAGTTAAGATTGTGTAAGCAACCTCTGCTGTTAATTTCTTGACTGGAGTGCTTAGCTTCACAACCTTTGCATTTTCTTCATTAAGACATACTAAGAAATTATCATAGAATCATAGCATAGTTATGGTTAGAAAGGACCTTAAAATTATCTAGTTCCAAACCCCTGCCATGGGCAGGGACACCTCACACTAAACCATGCCACTCAAGGCTCTGTCCAACCTGTCCTTGAACAACTCCAGGGATGGAGCATTCACAACTTCCTTGGACAACCCATTCCAGTGCCTCACCACCCTCACAGTAAAGAACTTCCTCCTTATATGCAATCTAAACTTCTCCCGTTTAAGTTTGAACCTTCTACCCCTTGTCCTATCATTTCAGTCCTTAATGAAGAGTCCTTCCCCAGCATCCTTATAGGCCCCCTTCAGATACTGGAGGGCAGCTATGAGGTCTCCTTTATAGTGTTCAGAGGCTCAGACACCATGGAAACAGACTGAAACCATGGGAGTGGTTGTAATATTAGGATAGTCATCAGTGAGCTGTGGAACAAAGTTGCTGGTCAATGTTCAGCCTTCCCAGTTCAGTCTCACACTGTGACTTGGTGTTATTTGTGGTGTGATATTTGTCTATATGTTCTTATTTTAAACCTGTACATGTTCCCATTTTCCAGTACGTGCACATATATTTTTTGCATATAGTATATGTACTTTCAGAAAACATATACTGTGATGTAAATATACTCACACATTGCTACTTATTGAAAATTAAATTGCCAATTAACTGTTTCTCATTAGAATGTTTTGTTTTGTTCCAGAGGAAATCCAATAGTTATGTGCACTTCTTTATCATCACAGCTCCTCCTTTTTGATGTTATAGCTATTTGCATTATGTGTTCCTTCCCAGCATTCCAGATCTCCAGCTCAACATCATGATATATTATTAGTATATACCTTCCTCACTGAAATTCTCTGCAAAACTGAGAAACTGTGTTTGTTGGAACTTTCAGGGAAGAAAGGAGAAGGATTTCAGTATGAATTGTCAAGAGTCTGTTATCCTATAAATCCTGAGGTTTCAATTTAAGCAAGAAAATCTCTTCAACCAACTATATTTGCTCCAAGAAAAATATGCAAGTGCTACGTGGTGTAGCTATCCTCAAGGTGTGTTAGATAAATCATAGAATTGTTTATTTTGGAAAAGACCTTTAAGATCACCAGTCCAACCATTAACCTAGCATTACAGAGTCCACCGCTAAACTATGTCCCTAAGGACCACACCTGTGCATCTTTTAAATACTCCCAGTGATGGTGACTTCCACGGGCAGACTGTTCTAGTGCTTAGGCAGCCTGTTTGAATGCTTCTGATGCAGAAAACACCTTTTTATTTGTATTTTTGTAGTGACAAAGATATTAGAAACTAAACTTCTAACATGGGACGTAAGAAAAGACCAAAAAATATGATTTTCATATCTAGAAAATCCTGTAATGTTATAGGTCCAAAGAGCATGTAACAACTTTATTCTGAAACTATTTTTAAAGACAGTTTCTAATCAAATTTGTACTGTAACTAATGAAGAGGAAGCAGATGTTATTTTGTTGTTGTCAAAAAAGTGTTGTTTTCAACAAAGAGTGCTGGTGTCAACAAGGTGGGCAAAGACCAATTTCTTTTACAATAACAATCACCTTTAACAACAGATGCTTGCTTTCTGATGAAATCTTTTACCTTTCACACTTCTTGTGCCACAAAGCATATTCCTACTGAGAATATTCCCACAAGAATTCATCTTCGTAAATTGATCTAACCCTAAAACCTTCTCTTAGCTTGGCAATTAGTGAAAACGAGACATTGTCAAAATATTGGAATCTAATAATGTATTTATAGGAATTTGGAGAGGAGACAGAGACTCGTTTGCTATTCTTCTAATGTAAAACTCAGCAGACTGTAATTCAGCTAAAGATGAGAAAAGAGACACCTTCTCTTTTTAGGGCATGTCTGTGCTTATGCACACGTGTACATGTACACACACACACCTTCCATGATAGATAGACATTAGGGTTTTCTTATCACATGATTATGCCTGAAACTTCAAGACAAATATCTAGGTAGTTGTTTTGGGAGAGGAAAAGGTGGGGTTTTTTTTGGTAGTTTTGCTTTGTCTCATTGAAAAGATTTCTTTCTGAAAGGGAAACCAAAATTCCTTTATTTATGTAAAGAAAATATAACAAAGTTGGGCACATCCATACTAAAATATTGTGAATGCAAAGCTAATCTGTGTGAAACATCAGGGAGATATTTGTGCAATCCTTATTAACATATAAGCACAGCTCGTAGTAACACACATTAGCAGCTTTTCAAACAGGATGAAACATCATTTGGAAATGAAAAACATAATTTTAAGGTTTTCCAGGTATGATAATGATAGTTTTTTCTTAACACTGAATATTCATGATGCATCATAAAACTAATGATAAACATAAAAACTGATGCAAACATTTGACTAATCTGTTCTTATTTGTTTGGAAGAGCTGTAGTAGCTGCCTGGTTTATAAATTAAACATCTGCTATGGGAATAAACAAAAACATAACTGAGCATATTCAAATAAATTGAATTCAGGTTAGTTCCATAAATTTTATTATATGGGCTCATCAATTTTATTACACCTGAGTGCTGCATCCCTACAGAAGGCAGTACCTAATTTTCTTTTAGATACCCTATTTGTAACACTGTATTTTTTCCTCTAATTTTAACAAACTATTGCTCTTATGTAAAAGTTTTGGATTGTATTTTTCTTTTTTTTTCTTCTTCTCTAAAAGGTGGTTGATAAAACAGCTGACTTAAGTAAATTTGACTGTTATGTTTATTAACATAACTGTTATGTTTATGTTACCCAGGACCAACAGAATGTCAAAAATAATATACTTGCTCAACAGACCATTTCACACATGATATGATCTTTCATATACATAAAAAATTAATTCAGCATTTAGGGTAGTCCTGTTTGCTGCCTGCCAGCCTTCAAATGTTAAAATTTTGGGACAAAGGATAGGCAGAAAGACTTGTTTTACAAACAAAATAACAGAGAACAAGGTGATGTTTTTTGCATTTTTGGTATTTGTTTGGGTTTTTTAATTGTTTTGGGGAATTTTTTTCTATTGTGTTTGTGTGTTTCTTTTTTTTGTTTGGGTTTTTTTTTTTTTTTGTTTGGTTTGGTTTTGGGTAGGGGGTGTTGTAAGTAAAAGGAGAAGTGTCTTGGACCAATTTATTTTTCAACATTAGGCTGTTAAATGTGGCATAAAATAAGAAGCTAGTTTTGGATTGCAACTATTATTATTTAGGGCATGAACACCAGAGGTAGAAGACCTGCTTCCACGATTCTTTTTGTTACAAATTCCAGAGTAGCAAGTCATCATGGCTGCCTGTTGCATGGATGCGCTGATCAAATAGGGTATCCTACTACCCTAACACAAGGTAGTTAGGTAGCAAAAGTTGGAAGTATTCCTACTTGAACACTGAAAATGCCAGGACTACATCTCCACAGAAAGCAAAGTTTAGTGCAAGAGTAAATACCTGATATATGTCTGGATTTTTCACTCTACATTAAGCATTGTGAAGCTCTATAAGCATGAACTTGAATCAAGTATCTCAGAAAACCTATTTCTCTTCTTCAGAAGGATTTCCACCTAGTTTATGACTGTGCTTTAGTGCTTACACCTTTGATGTAAGCTAATTTTGGAGCACCAATATCTTCAGCTTTTGCTTCTCAATGAGGAAATTCCTCACTAAATTTGGCGTATAGTAAGGAAATTCCAGAAGAATTCACAAAAATTGCCTTCAGAAAAGTGGACTTGAAACACAGCACAGAAGTTACCGATCACAGACTGAAATCTGAAAAGAAGTTCAACGTGAGTTGGAATAATCATCATTCTGTCAGTCATAGGCACATGCTGGAGGTAAGCATAATGGTTTGAAAGTCAAAAACAGTTCAGCCTTTCCTCCTGTTGATTCATTCATAGGAACAAGTGAGCTGTATAGGTGGGCCTCTGCTCCAAACCCTACACTATAATGTGGTGTAGAGTTGCATCACTATGTTCAAGAAGGCACTCAACATTCAGTAGAGCAGCAATGGAAACTGTGCCTTTTAGGAGCTAATGGCAAAAATGCCATTGGCTTCAGAAGCCAAATTCCTGCATCCTGCCTTTCTAGTATTTTGTCAACTATTTTTAATTACGTGTCATGTGAAAGAAGGATCTGAGCCTCCTGATTCCAAATGTATGTAGGGAATGAAAAGACTTTTAGTTTTTCATTTGCATATATACTCTGATCAGACATGACCTTTTTTTGTTGTTGTTGTTGGTTGTTTTGGTTTTTTTTTTGTTTTTTTGTTTTGGTGAAATTTTAGGAAAAAAAGGGCCTAACTCCAGCAAAACAATCATCCCTTACAGAGCCTGAGAAATTCATCAAATCAGTGTTGGACAGCAGAAATGTCCTAAATATGCAGTTGCCTGTGAATGTTAAAATAATCTTTGCTGAGTGTGAAACTTAGTGGCAGAAATTCAAATCACCATATTCCTTTTAATGACTTTTCCTTGATAGCTATGTAACCTCTGTATATTCAACATGTTGCACTTTAGAAGCAAAACCCTCACAATAAGCGGTACATAAAACCTTATATCTCAATTCTACACATGGATTTAAACATTAAATAAGCTTTTGGTATGAAGGAAGAGTGGAATGGCAAGATAAATCTACGTAATAGTCACAAATAGATATGTGTACCAACCTTGGGGCAGTTGAATCCCACCTACAGGTAGTAAAGAGACATAAATTACAAGTCACAAGCTTGACCACTAAGTATGAAGTTGTCCAAAACATATTAATGTGGCAGACACTGGAAAAAATCAGGGCTTGTTTGAACACATGAAAATCATTCCTTGGACACTGGAAGAGATATAGTGATCATATTACATAATTGCCCTAGACATTCACACTGTTCTGGGGTTTGTGGTTTAATAGCAACCATTACTTTCAGAGAGGGAATATTTCTTGTTTTCATTTTACTATTCAGAATAGGTATTTCTTAATATTGTAGTTTGTGACAATGGTAGCAAAAATTAGAAAGAAATTGTTCTCATTATTTCTAGGGAAAGCAAACCCCCACTCTATCTTCCAATAATTTTTAGACTGAACACACCACAAAAATATAGAGTTCTTTATTGATTTGAAGTATAGCAATGTACTACGTAGATTTCTTAAGAAATTTGCTGCATAAGAGGTAAAGGGCAAAACCACAGGCTAATCCTAGACCTGGAACAGGTTTCCAATACTACCTATCCGTCATTATGTAGTGCCTCTTTCCTCACTCTCACTCATTGTGCAAGAGGTACATGAAAGAAAACCTGGGCTGCTGCTTCACAGGAAAACACACTCTGTGTCACAATAGTACTTTGCATCATTCTGTAGATGCACTCTCAAATGACCTCTGCTGGATGAAACCATAAATTTTGATACTTAAAGGCTTTGAAGAAAATAGCCCTTTTTCCTCCAGACTTCCCCAAGTTTACTTATTGGTAAGCTAAAATCGTTTTCTCCTTAATAACCACAGCTTGCCTTGCTTTGCCTTGCCTTCTTTTCCCTTCTCTGAGACCCTGTTGTGGTTTAAACCAAAATCCACACAATTCACTCACTCACTCCCCCCCTTGCTCCCCCAACTCTCGGAGAGTTAGCAAGGAGAATACAAAGAATGTGGCCCCCACGGCTTGAGACAAGAACGGTTTAATTGTTAAGGCATAACACAAATCACCACTGCCATTACTACAACAAATAATAATGATACAGCCAATTGTCATGGTTTGAGCATGTTTTAAGGGTGTTTTTGTTCAAGGTTTTTTCCAGCCAGGTGGAGGAGGGGAGTCCGGGAGGAAGGAGAGACAGGGCACCTGACCCAGGCTAGCCAATGAGGTATTCCATACCATAGCGCGTGATGCCCAGGATGCAACTGGGAGAGAGAGAGCTGGAGGGGTGGAGCGCTGGAGGAAAATGGAGGAAGGAGCACGCGGTGCTCGGCCAGGCAGGGTGGAGTGAGTTATGGGTCGGTGGCTGGTGGGGTGTTGTATTCTTTTCACTTGTTGTTTGCTGTATCATTATTATTTGTAATAGTAGTGGCAGTAGTGATTTTGTGTTATGCCTTAGCTATTAAACCGTTCTTATCTCAATCCGTGGGGGCTACATTCTTTGGATTCTCCTTTCTAACTCTCCAGGAGTTGGGGGACTTGGTTTAAACCACGACATTTTTGGTGCCCAACGTGGGGCCCGAGGATTTGAGATAAGAACAGATCTGAGCGGATTTATGGTCTTTTGTCACAATGCTGATTTATTGGCTCTTAGAGGTTTTTCTCTGGATCTCGCGGTTTCGGGATTTTGCCGGGTACTTTGTGTATGGATTGGATGTGTTTGTGTTTGTCGATCATGGGGCTTGGGCTAAGGCTTCTAATACGGTGGGGCTCCGGCAGCAGGGGGGATGGACATGGCTGTGGACTTGGACTTGTACCAGGCCGTCCCGCTGCTCTTTGCCTTCCTTGTCCTTGCCCTCCCCTTCGTCTGCGTGAGGCTGCGTGAAGCTGGGAAGGAGCAGCCCCGGGAGCTGCCGGCAGCTGAGGCTGCCAGGGAGAGCGGCACGGGGAGCCAAACGGCTGTGGCAGAGCAGCAGGAACAGGCGGGGGAGGAGCAGAGCAGGGCAGTAGCTGAGCAGCAGGATCAGGCAGCGGGGGAGGTGAGTCCCACGGTCATTCCCAACCCCCCGATGGCCGAGAGTATTCCCCGGAAGTTGCCCGCTGACCCCCAGCAGGATGCAGGAGACCACGCAGCACTTCCCAGCAAGGCAGTGGAGGAACCAAGTCCCGCCGCCATTCCGAACGCCGCAGCGTCTGAGAATATTCCCCAGAAGTCACCCGCCGAGCCGCAGCAGGATGCAGGAGATCACGCAGCATTTCCCAGCAAGGCAGAGAAGGAAGATCCGGACTCAGGAGAAGAGAAGCTGGTGGTGGGAGAACTGGCAAGCAGGGCAGCTACATCAGCCCCAATCGCAAAAGTTAAGCAGAGTCAGGTTTTGGTCTTGTCTAGGGTTAGACAAGTACATAGGAGCACCAGGAGACTGTCCCCAAGGCTGGACAGTCATGAGTGGCAGGGCATGTGGGACAGTATGGCCAAGTATCTGATCCACTGGGCCCCTCCAGTGCTTTGGAAGCATTGGAAGTGGAAGGCAGCTGTATAGAGTCCCCGGCAGCAAGCTATAGAACTGCTGAAGGGGACAGTGAATGATTTTGAGCCTGGTGGGCCCAGATACTTCAGGCCATCATTCCAGAGATGCAACATAGAGATGTCTCATGATCGAGGGGTGGACTTAAGAGAGATGATGTATTGAAAATATTGGATCTGGGCATGACATGAATGGTATGGAATAAGGGGTGGATAATGTCATGGTTTGAGCATGTTTTAAGGGTGTTTTTGTTCAAGTTTTTTTCCAGCCAGGTGGAGGAGGGGAGTCCGGGAGGAAGGAGAGACAGGACACCTTGACCCAGGCTAGCCAATGAGGTATTCCATACCATAGCACGTGATGCCCAGGATGCATACTGGGAAAGAGAGGGCTGGAGGGGTGTAGCTGGAGAGGAAAATGGAGGAGGGAGCATGCGGTGCTCAGCCGGGCAGGGTGGAGTGAGTTATGGATCGGTGGCTGGTGGGGTGTTGTATTCTTTTCGCTTGTTATTGGCTGTATCATTATTATTGTGTTATGCCTTAGCTATTAAACCGTTCTTATCTCAATCCGTGGGGGCTACATTCTTTGGATTTTCCTTCCTGACTCTCAGGGAGTTGGGGGACTTAGTTTAAGCCACGACACCAATAACAAGCAAAAAGAATACAACACCCCACCAGCCACCGATCCATAACTCACTCCTTCCTCCATTTTTCTCCAGAGCTTCACCCCTCCTGCTCTCTCTCCCAGTATGCAACCTGGGCATCACGTGCTATGGTATGGAATACCTCATTGGCTAGCCTGGGTCAGGTGTCCTGTCTCTCCTTCCTCCCTGCCTCCCCTTCTCCCTGGCAGAGCACATGCTCAGAAAAGGCCTTGAACAAAAACACCCTCAAAACATGCTCGCTATCAAGCAACTGTTCCCAGCCCAGAAGTCAAAATACAGCACTGCACTGGCTACAAGAAGGAGAAAAAATGACTGCTACTGCTCAACCCATGACAGACCCAATTCACTTCCTCGCTGCTCCCAGGGCACAGAGTCCTTCCAGACTTCATGACCTCTCACCACCACTCCAACAAAGAATAAAGGAGTGTGACTGGGTGTGTACGGCTCTGAAGGGAAGATTTCAAGCAGGGTATATAAACTCTACGTTGGCGGTTTGCTTCCTTGATCATGTGGCTTTGGAGTGTAAAGTGAGCTCAAGCATGCCTGCCATGAGCACCTGTAAATGTACCCTTAGGCATGCCTGTCAGTGCTGTGGGCTCTTCACACTTAGGAACCTGAAACTACATAATGTATAAGTACAGGTTTGAATTTTATAACACCTTGGAAGCAGCAAATTTTACACTATAATTCTCTGCATTTTTCCCACATTGTTGATAGCTTGCTTTGGTTTCTGTGGCTGTCCTTGCAAAGGCAGCGTCCTGAATGCTGATGGAAGGCAACTTAGCACTTCCCTAGACAAGGTAGCAAATATTGGACCTGGTCTGTAATTTGTGATGTACAGTAACTGCAATGATGGTACAATGCCCATGGGTAAAGGAGCAGTGGGAACATAATGCAGACAATAACTATTCAACAGTTTTTAAATTTTGTGTGTGTGTGTTTTGGTGAACATATACAGTGTGGAATTTTTTTTATCATTTCACAACATTTTTGTGAAGAGATTTGTTTATAATTACACATTTATATCATTTGAAGCACTTGACTTCCTAAAAAGCAGACATAATTTCCAAAGCTTTTCTCATTTTGATGTTTTTCTATCAATTTACATTTTCTATTTTGTACTAATAAGAGGCAAAGATTATGTACGTATTCCTTTAGACAGACTCTTTGACGATTAAAATGAATTAGTTAAGAACAATGTGGCTTATGTCCACATTTTATTTTAGAAGTCTTTTATACCACTAGTTTACAAGAAGAATTGTATAGCTCTCCTCTGCACAATAATAATATCTCTTAGAGGGCAGTAGCAGCTCAGAAAATACTAAGCAGAGAGGAGGAGAGAGTTACTTAAGTCTTTACTGAAACTCTCATCTACAACTAATGGAACAGGACAGCAGGAACTCCCTTAACAGTACAGTGCTTCTGGGACTAAAACTGTTGCCTGAGACAGAATGATAATTTATGCCTGTGAATGGCCATTGCGATGTTTCTAGTATATATGTGATGGACAGTAATAACTGAAGATTTGTATCTGGAGTATTACCAGATCTCCACAGTTAGAAGGATTTCAGGGGCTTTATACAGCCCGTAAGGGTAAAGGGATATAAAGTAGGTCAGATGCTAGGAGGAGGGGAGTAAGATGAGAAATCATTGGTTGGTACAGACATTAGCACATTGTGATCTCATCTGCTGCTGTGAAGTTGTAACACAGACTTGATAAAGACTGCCAAAAATATTTTTCTTCACGTACCTGTCAGTAACTCTGTCTCCTCCCTATAGTTGTTATGTCTGACTGCAACATGTTCTAAATAATAATGAGCCATGGAGGAAAGTGTTAATATTATTTGTATATGAATGCTAAGTAGCATGTTTTGTTCAATTTTGTGTGAATTTGTATATTGATAAACACGAACTGCTACAATACATGTCTTTTGCAGCAGGGTGTATACACATGGCCAAACACCATGTAGGTGTACAAAATGCAAATATTCTGTCCACAAAGAGTATCTATTGAGGAAGAAAATTTGTGCAATCCCTTTTTTTTTTTGCTGTGTAATTTTGCATTGATTATGAGACCATTCTGTTAACTTTCAGTAGTCATTTTGAATTATTGTTAAAGATGGGAATAAAAATTATAAAAAAGATTTGTTTTAATATTTTTAGTGCTAATGCTAATTTTCATGCTCCTTTTATATAATTCTGCACTTTTTTCAGTCTTGAAACCCAAATGAATCTATTTGCTTTTCATTTTCTTTATAGACCTCAGTGTGCGCACACAAACATACAGCTGCATATATTCATCTTTGGATACAGATTCCACACAGCAGGTGCAATGTAAGCATCCTTATATAGGGAATGATTTTTATAAGGAATAAAGGACTGTGGAAAATAAGTTGATAAATGCAGTTTAACTCAGTACTCCTCTACATTTAACTCCTAAATGCCTCCTACAGTGGTTATTTAAGAGTCATCTTCCTCAAACTTAACCTGACAAGCCATATTGTCCTTGTTTAGGTACTGAAATATTCATGTTATTTTCTTTTCCTTTTCTTTTATCTCAGTGTTAAAGAAACTCTTCATTAAGGTGCTGTAAGAAATTATTAGTCTATTGTGAGAGTGTGGAAGTGTGTGCATAAAAAAATAACTCCACATCTCCCTGCTTCTGAGCAATTTTAAAATCGATTTCCATGGAAAAATGACACTTTATAAAGTGTACTATATAAATTACACTAAAAAAGACCATTAAATATATTTATCTGTCTTTTGCGAGAAGTGATGTTGGCATGTCATTTAGTGCAAGATCATTCCAAATAGTCAGCTGCTGCCCTAAACATGCTTTATCATATCTGAATTCTTCTTTGTCTCATTCTGCTGTATATTTTATGAAACTGGGGTTTTACTAATCATTGTAGCATGCTACTGTTTACATATACCAACTTGTATACATATCAAGCAAAACCAGAATAGTATTGGAAAAGAGTTACCTTCAGATCAATGTCGGGCATACAGCTGACTTGAATTTAGGTAATTTTGCAGGCTTAAAATAAATTGCCCTTTCCAGAGTGATCCTTTAAAGCTCCTCCATCAGATGTACAGAGCAATATATTCAGTGTAACAGGTAAAAGAGTTGTTTTACACAGGACGCTTTCCAGATGAATTAAACCATCCACTGTAGTGAAACTACAAAGCACATTAATTTCTGCTGTAGTGAAGACATCAGGGAACAGTCTAGAAACTACTCCTGAAGCTGCCAAAAAATGCCCTCCAGGGAACAAAATAGCAACTGTAAAGGCAAATACATTTTTTCTTATATACATTCATATTCAGAAAACTGAAATACAAAAGCTGAAAAACAGGGCTTACTCACAGAATATATCTTTGCAGTTCTCAGACCAACAGGCCACTGCCTTATCTTTATATTAGATTGGCTCTGATTAAAACACTGAAGGAATCAGCAGTAGAACAATGTTTTTTCCTTCCTTCAGCATTCCCTGATACTATACATACTAATGTTTGAGAGCGATGCTCACTCTTTCTTTCTTTCCATGTCACTCACTTGAAACGTTTTATCACCAGATTCAACAGGAAGAGAGAAGAGCACCTGGTCCTGTGTAGATTAGCTCTAAGATTGGCTTCTAACAGGTGGGAAATGTGAGAACTTTTATTTCGTAAGTGTCTGCTATATAAAAGGGGACATCAGTTCTACTCCATTATCATTTTAAAACAATATTCAGGTCTACTCTGTTTTAGTAAAGACACTGTATCTCTCTTCCAGTATGATTTTCAATGCCAAATCCCTAGGGATAAGGTTTCTTTTAATTGTTTTCTTTAGGCTCCAAAATACTAGAAGAAAACAGGATTTCAAAGACTCTAGTTTTCCTGCTGGATCCCTGTTTAAAGCTGTAAACAGCTTATTGTTTAGCTGTTGGGAAAGAAAATGGTTCTGGGCTTTCTTTCTGGCCCAGGGTGAGGTTAGATCCTGAGCAGAAGAGGTCTAGAACCCACTTAGATGCAACACAGCAGCTGCAGCATCCTGCTGAAAAAATAGGAGCCTTTATTTCACTCTAGATCACCAAGCCTGTGTTTTTACCATTTGCTCCTGACTGAGAAGGATTTCATGTGTTTAATATCCAGAAGTCAGCATGCTGAAGTATGAAATGTCCTGCTTCCTAGCTATAACCCTGAGACACTCATAGAATCATAGAATAGTTAGGGTTGGAAAGAAACTCAAGATCATCTAGTTCCAACCCCCCTGCCATGGGCAGGGACACCTCACACTAGACCATATCACCCAAAGATTAATCCAACCTGGTCTTGAACACTGCCAGGGATGGGGCATTCACTACGTCCCTGGGAAACCCATTCCAGTACCTCACCACCCTCACAGTAAAGAATTTCTTCCTTATATCCAATCTAAACCTCTGCTGTTTAAGTTTCAACCCGTTACTCCTTGTCCTGTCCCTACAGTCCCTAATGAATAGCCCCTCTCCAGCATCTCTGTAGTCCCCTTTCAGATACTGGAAGGCTGCTATGAGGTCTCCACACAGCCTTCTCTTCTCCAGGCTGAACAGCCCCAACTTTCTCAGCCTGTCTTCATATGTGAGGTGCTCCAGTCCCCTGATCCATCCTCGTGGCCCTCCTCTGGACTTGTTCCAACAGTTCCATGCCTTTTTATATTGAGGACACCAGAACCACACACAATACTCCAAGTGAGGTCTCACGAGAGCAGAGCAGAGGAACAGGATCACCTCCTTTGACCTGCTGGTCACACTTCTTTTGATGCAGCCCAGAATACGTTTGGCTTTCTGGGCTGTAAGCGCACACTGAAGCTGGCTCATGTTCATTTTCTCATCGACTAACACCCCCAAGTCCTTCTCATGGCCTCCATCAGGGAGCAGCAAGTGCAGCCCTGCCCATTCTGCACCTTTCCCTCACATGACCAGTGCAGGCACTCTCTCCACTCCAAGCTCTGCACTCCAGTGTCCCCCTCTTACCAGCTCTGTCTGGGTGCCTACACTGGCTACAGCTGGAGCAGCCAGGGCACAGCTCCCAGACTGGACCCTGGTGGTACGGCGAGTGCCTGCGCAAACTGCCACGCAAACTGCCTCAATCTGCTCTGTTTGCCTGCTCTGTTCTCCGCGCTCCTGGTCACCGTGCTCTTTGGGCAGATTTTTAACCACTCACAGTTGGTGCCGCTCCTCCTGGCTCCGCCCCCGGTAAGTCAGCTCCTCGTGTGAGCTGAGCTGCCGACCCCTGGGCAAGTCCTGTCGAGGACTTGAGGCTCCCTCCTCAGTGGCTCTTGTCACTCTGAGGTGAGGCTCCTGGACGCTGATCTCCCCCCGCCCCGTTCCGGTGTTGCAGGTGTTCTCTCACAAGCCATTCACCTGAGCAACTGACCGAGAATGGCCACTGATGGCCGGTTTGAATCTTCCAGCGAGCCTCCTGGCTCTGCCCCCAGTGAGTCAGCTCCTCGCATGAGCTGAGCTGCCGGCTACTGGGCAAGTCCTTCCAAGGACTTGAGGCTCCCTCCTCGGTGGCTCTTGTTACTCTGAGGTGAGGCTCCTGGATGCTGATCTCCCCCCGCTCCGCAAGAAGCTGTGTGATATGATCTTCAATTAGAAAAGCCCAAATAACTGTGCAAATAATTGTCTATAGCCAACTCATCTTTTAAATGACATTTATAATGGTGTCTTCAATACAGAGTGTGAAATATCATTGACTCTGCTAGTCTGGGTATCCCACTGTTCCAACAATTTCATTAAACCCTTAATAATCCTTTTAAATGAGCAATGATTAATCTATTCATTTGGAAGCCATGTTGTTGAAATCAGTGATAGACATCATGTTCTTTCACTGTTAACAAGTGCTAATTCTTGGGCATTGTGACAAGTTTCATTTGTCAGTGTTCCTGCATTTTTCCACAGTTACCACTCTTTCTGTCAGGGTATCCACATTTGGACTAAGCAATATTGCCAAAGAAATCCCACGCAGTTTTTGACAACTTCTTAATAAAAATTGCCTGTGTTAATACCTTGTATTATCAAGGTGTATAAACATGATTCAGCATTGTGTTTGAAAGGAAAAAAGAGGTAAACATTTGCAGCTTAGTTCCTGTCTTGGACAACTACCTAATAACGTGTCTCAACTGCTTGGAAAGCCATTACATTTTTTTTCTGTAATAAAAATGATGGTTTCATGAAACAGAGGAGAAAACTGTTTGCTAGGAAAGCAAACACCTGCTATTATCTTTTCATGAATAAATTCTGCAAAGTAGGGAAATTAGACAAAAATTTAAAGAGAATATTAATTTCCCTCTCCCCAATCTGCTAAATTAATACTTAGAGATTCATTTTTACCTAAAAATAGCTATTATATTGCTTGTATCTTTTTGTATTTCATTTATGCAGCCAAATGTCACAAAAATTACATAAAAAATAAAACACAAACACCTTCCCCGCAAAAAAATCTCCAACAGCCAAAAACTGACAAGCAAAACCCAAATAAACATAAAACAATACCCCAGAAAGGAATCATAGGGAAATTTTCCATAGGAAAACTCTAGCTCTCCAGCTGATTCTCATCATGCCTTGGCTTGATTTGCAGCATGCCACTGGCTGCTCCAGCACTTGCAGATAAATTGCAGGTTGCTGCTTCTCTGATTCATCTGCTAATTCTTTTATTCTTCAGAAGTTGCTCAAACCTGGTGAAATTAAGAGACCTGTATGAGAAGACTGCTATAGACATATTAATATGTCTGCAATGGTTACTCTCCTCACAGGTGGAGAGAAGGTATTATCCCTAGTGGCTTTTCTTCAGAAAACAGTGAGTTTGTAAAGCAGAGCAGAAGAGTGATGTACTGCATGGCTCAAAAAACCACCAAAAATACGGTTTAGGTAGAAAGAGTCTCAATATGCAGGTGCCACTATTGAAGTGTTCTCAGATCTTACATCAACATGGTGATTGGTTTCTTATATCAAAATTAAAAGGAGAAATAATGAAGTGGGATATGCCTTCCCAAATACGCAGCTGAATCTTTTCCTGCAGCTGGAACATTTGCAACTCATTGCTGCAGTGTAAAATACCTGGTGCCAAATAATGTGTATACTCCTGGTTCTTGTCGTGTCTTGAGTTCATCTCTTCAGAATTAATTTTCAAGCTGCTGCTTCTTTTATTATTTCTGTAAGTTTGATAGGGTTGTGATAATTTCTTAGGTTTGGTAAACTGAGAAGCCCTTTAGTCCTATATGTATAGGGTTTCTTTCCTTTATCTGGCTAGCTCTTTTTATGAAACATTTAATTTCCTCAGAGATCTCTACTCCTGACTGATATTGGTCAAGATCTCTAAGTTAAGGGAGGAAGAAAAATCTATATAAATATAAATATTGATCGAAGGCATGACTGTGTGAACCTAAATTTCCTGAGAAGCCAGGCTAAAATTTACATAATGGCAAGGTTTCAAAGCTGATGAATTATTATTGCAGTTGATAACTGTTATGATGACTAAAATGTCTTTAATTTCTGACTTACCATGTCCCAGCTGGGACATGCAAGCTCTGTCACTTTGATGCTGTTCTCTCAAAACACATGTCAATATTTCTCCTGAAGACATAGGGCTGGCTATTGTGCTTCTTCACAAGCAGACTCTTGCTAGCCTGACTCACAGCTATTTGACATTAATGTTACTCCTGTAACTTTTTGTAAGTTCATTTGAAGTTCTCAGATCCCTTTGTTGACATTAGTTAAATCTTAACAACAGCTTTCTGAAGTAATTAGATACTTGCAGTTTTAAAATGAGAAAACTAAAAGAAAATAAAGCCATCATCAGAAATTCTGTTCTGGTTATATTTGAGCTGGAACAAGCAATTGCCTGTTGCCTGTCAAGGTTTACCCAGGCCTCGGATCTCCCAATGAAACTGCATAAGTAGCACCTAACCTAGTTCTGTCAGAGTAAGCACAGGTACCCTACATGCTTATAATGATAGGGCTTCCTAACCACCATTATTTTGATGGAACTGGATTTATGCAATAATTGCATGAACAGTTATTCCACAATAGCTGAGGGGAAAGTAACTTCTGTGGAGGAGTCAATGTTAAACCCTTGTGGGTGGAAAGGGAATCTTAGCTTCTTAAATTGCCAGACTTTAAATTGAGTAGTGTGTCTGGCCACATCCTCAGCTCCCTGAGAACAGTAATCCACAAGGCCATGATTTAAGTACCTGCAGAAATTAATTGGGTGAGCTATTCATTCAATATATATGAATATGCCCATAAATATATATTTCAAAGACAATTTTATTCAATACTACTCAACTACGTAAGGTGAAGGATATGTGCTGGAGAGTGAATTTTTTATTTTATGGAAAAGTTTAACTCCAAGAGGGTATATTTGGCTTCAGTAGGCTAATGTCTATAAATGTGTCCATTTCCTTTTTACATTTCATGGAAGTGTTGACACATTTAAAGGGACAATCTCTTATTTAACTGAAGCCATATTTGGAAAAAAGGCTGCTAGAATCTTAAATATCTCTAGCAATCTCATTCCCCCAAAGCTGAGGAGCACTGTAGAAAGAAGAAGGAAGGCATGACTACTAGCTGGTTTAGTTTGAATAATTTTTAAAATAATAACAGTTATGAAGTCTTAAGTCATCATAAAATACTCCAAAATCTTTTTGCATAGCAGACAGAACAGCACACAAATAAATAATTGCTACTGCTTTAAGCTGCTAATTAAAATAAATTCCCAAAGTAACACAATTAGAAACTCATGACATGAGACTGGTTAGCACAATCACATTTATAAAAACAACCATTTAGTTATCTTTGTTTTTCAATGTTAGTGTTGTCAAGTTTAGGCCATGTTGTGATCCACTGAGTTGTGTTGATTAATACTATTCTGTGAACATAATGGCACTGATTAACTAGGATGACTCATTGTGTAAACTTGTATTCAATACAAGTAACAAAGCTGAATCTGAGTCTGTTGCAGAAAAACATTCTATTTAGAGAGCTCATAGGGGCTCCCTTCCCCTTTGGGAATTATGCTGGCCTGCCATCCACCTACACTGGCTGTATAAAAAAAGATATAATTTTATTTGATTTTTTTTTTTCAGTTTAATATCTGAACCTTAGAGAAAGAGAAACTGAAGCTAAAGCAAGTATTTTTGAGTATTTCAATAAAGTAAGTGTACAAGCAATATATGGGTCAATAAATACAGTATTAAATAAACCAGCAAAAACCCAAAACCTCAGTAAAAGCCAGAAAAACTAATAGTTAATACTGCATCTATTTACTTTTGAAAGAATAATGCATTCACAAAAGAATTTATTTAAAAGAAATAGTAGGCTAGGTGACCAAAATGGGAAAAATCCCTGTTTCAAAAAGCTGACTTTTTTTTACAGGTTTTATTACACAAAATGTATATTCACTGAGCTTTAAAATGCTACACTTCAAAAAACTGCTTATTTCTCTGTCTGTTGGCTTCTAAATAAAAATCTGACATACATAGGGAAATATTTGTTTAAAATATCAATTTATTTGCTGTACAGGCTTCCTTGTGCTTATCTATATCTAATTATTCCTCTGCTGAAGCTGCTGCATTATCATAATAGACAACCCATTAGTTACTCATACAGTATTGCCTTCCTGTAATCTATCTCCTCCTGAGTTGCCATATACATTATGCTTTATTTCTCTGCTGCACTCACAACAGGCTTTTCTTGCAGTACTTCATAGGCTGAAGATACATAATATTATTATTCTGCTGAATGTTGCCATGTTTCAGTGACAAATAACAAGGTAGTGTCTGGCTCCTCATAAGCCTGAGCTTTTTTCTATATGCTCTCATACCAGCAATGTGCTTAGATCTAACTGTACAGATGCGCAGAAGATCTATACTACTCTGTGTGAGTGTGCATGTCTGTGTCACCATCAGCATTCGCTGTACGCAACCCTCGAGCACTAGAGCTGCATTTGTTCCCAGCTATACTCATTCACTAGCCTTGCCCTTACCAGTTATTTAAAGGAACTCTCCATTAGCAAGAAGTAGCAAAAATACTATTGGGACTATATTCTGGCACTTTTTTTCCACATCGGATTAAGCTATTGTAAAGTTCTCTTTAGCCTCTGCCCTGCAATGTTAGTTGTCTGCTTACACCTAAGTTACTATTCATAGAATCATAGAATCATAGAATACCTAGGATTGGAAAGGACCTCAAGATCATCTAGTTCCAACCCCCCTGCCATGGGCAGGGACACCTCACACTAAACCATATCACCCAAGGCTTCATTCAACCTGGTCTTGAACACTGCCAGGGATGGAGAATTCACAAGCTCCCTGGGCAACCCATTCCAGTACCTCACCACCATTCCAGTACCTTCCTTCCCAACCAGCTTCAGTATTCCCACCATGGATGATAGCCCTACTGATTGTGAATGACATCCCATAAACCACAGAACATAAAAACTTCAGGTATGCTGCCCTGCAAGCATGGGAGAAATTTCCCAAGTTTTTTCCCGGGCAGCTATGTCATCTTTGAAGTTGGAAGTAGGCTGTCAGTGTCATTCATAGGGACAAGCTGTTGTATGTTATGCCTTTGGCTGACCAAGCTGCAGGGGTTTTCCTGGACCAAGGTCTTGGCAGTCCCAGAATGCACTGGAGCAGAGCTCCACCACTATTATTTCTGCTGCTTGGACTTCTGCCAGGGCTAGGAGGTTTTGGATCATGACTTCGCAAACTGTTTGCTGCTTCTGCTTCTCTCATGGTATTCAGATAAAACTTGGAAATAGACAACAATGAAGGTTAGTGTATGTAAACAAGTGGTGAATATTCAGTGCCAGCAAATGTTACAAGAGCTGCAGACTGATGTTTAACAGTATGACTTCCACATTGTTCATACAAGAATTCTAAGCTTAAGGGGAGAGCCTTTCTAATATGTTTAGGTGATAATATCTTCCACTAAAAATGTGGGGACAAAATTAGGTACCTGTATATTTAGGGTTCCAGTTCACACTGCTGCATGTGTTTGGAGGTGTCTATCTGTGTAGGAGCTGGGTGTTTGGAAAGCTAACAGGCAAATGCATGTCCAATGTTGTAGAAGAGCACAGACATCAACTAGCTCATGATGATAGAGGGCAGCTATCCACAGTCTTTAAAAGTTATCCTGCTAATGACTTTTATCATAAAGGCACTTTAGTCCTAGAAGATTGAATGAAAACATAGAGTTTATAAGTAGCTTGTGTTTTTTTTAACACAGTAGGGGTATAATGTGTTTCTCTAACTTTATCAAGGTGACATAACAAGTTAGCAATTGAGTCATAGCTAATTCTCAGTTATTTGTCTAAGAGTTATGTCTTTTCATAGATTAATGTTAGACTACCAAATTACAATCAGAGTACATGAAAAAGACTCTTTCATTCTATCTTGAATTTATTAATTATATAACAGACATCTTCTAGTGATAATAATTAGCTTTCAAGATGTAAAGTGTATGCATTTCAAAGACAATTAATTTTGATTTAGTACTGCTCAACTATGTAAAGTGAAGGATATGTGCTGCAGAGTGAATTTTATTTTATGGAAAAGTTTAACTACAAAGGGTTTTATTTGGATTCAGCAGTCTAAGCTCCTCAATGTCACTTCAAGGATACTGAACACACATCTGACTTTGAGACTTCCAAATAAAATTAGGGATTTTTCAGCCACTTTGTTGCTTATTAAGGGCAGATGTCTTCTCTATGGTGTCCAAACTGTGGATATGAAAAATAATAATTAAAAAGAAATCACTCAAAATACTGTTTCAAATTTTTAAAACTATATAAAGGACCATTTCTGCATTCTCAAATGCTATTTTTTTTTAATGGAATGTATTTCAGGAGGGAAAATTATTCTGTATTCTAGATAGATACAGTTATTGGAAAAGTGATTGCTATTAGTTTGAACCAAGAGTTCTATTAGTTCACTGTAGAGTTCTTTGCAAAGAGAGCACAGCTGTCCACAATTAGAAATAATCAACTGTTGAAGTATCTTCAGTTAAAATCATGTCCACAGTATACTACATTTCAGCTATTCTTGCTGGTGATACAGCATTGCACCTCCAGAAGACTGAAAACATATTCTCTACCACTAGTCTCTTCCAGTTGTATTAACATTTGGCAATGGGCAGAAAAGCCTTTAATACTCACTAATGATGCCTGTATACAGCTGTTGAGGGTGGTCATGGAAATTATATAAGGTTTCCAACACTAACCTAATTATCAGTGCAATGATCCTATAAAATCTGGTCCTCTGCTTCAAAGATAAATCCTGCTTCCCTAGGAATGTCCAATTCTGTGGGTGATATTTCTGCAATTTTTGTACCACCTCACTAAGTAAAATCATAACCAGATGTAATATTTAACCAGATGTAATATTTCAGGTTATATAACACATTTTTACCAAGCTGTTGTTTACTCAACAAAATTTACCTTGGAACACATACCTGGAAAATTTACATAAATCTTAATCAGCAAACAAAATTTTCAATCTTGTGACATCTTAAGTCAAAGATGTCTGCAACATAAAGTTCTGGATAACTTATGTAAATTTATGTTTTCCTCAAGCTTTAGTTCTTACAATTGCTACTTTACCTCATTCTTAAAAATGTTTGAAGAAGTTTTAGCTATAGGTACATTCTGTCAATTTCTCTTCAAAATCATTGAACAGCATCTAGTTTGCTGAAAAATTATTAAACTTTGAGTGTATTTTAGTTTAATTAACCAACTGAGAGTCTTCATCTAGATTAACATTTAGATTAATATCCATTTTATTTGTTAATACAGAAACATAAGAAATGTGCGAAAATAGGTCACACTTTTACTTATTTAAATATTTTTCTATACCTGAAACTAATACCTCTAAAGATAGCTTTTTTAAAAATCTATGAAATAAAGAAGCACAGCTCGAAAGAAATGCTAATCAAAAGGAAAGCACTTACTTTACAGTTAAGGCTGTATAATCTCTAAATACATATTCAGGAGTCCAATTTTAAGAAAAAAAAAAATCTGAAACTTTTGTAGCTTAATTTTGAAAGGATTTATAACTGCTCACATTTTTAAAAAAAATCAAGAGTTTTCCATGTATGTGTTTAAATATAGTTTGGGGAATTCAGCTTTGGTAAGTCAGATTTAAAATGTTCCATCTAAAGCCATGATTTTTAATTCATACTTCAGTTTTCCAAACTGGTGGTAGTACCAAATATTCAAATGAGAGCTTTGAAGGCTGAAGTGGAGAAGGGTTCCATGTGAAGAGCAGTTGAACATGGGTCAGTTGCTTCTAAGCTCCTTCACCTTTGCCAGTGAAATCCCACCAAAATACGTGCAAAACATGCTGAGTTTTTGTCGTTTAGAGAAATAGTGTCAGTGATAGAAAATTAGAAAGCAAAAGGAAAGTATAAAGATGCTCTGCAAACTGCAACACAGAAATAGGTGTCCTTGATGCTTGTTCCCATAGCTGGGAAAAAAAAAAAAAAGTGAAAATAGAAAGGATGCTTGTGGCACCGGAGTGGAGCTTGGGGAGATCAGCGTCCAGAAGCCTCACCACAGAGAGACAAGAGCCATTGAGGAGGGAGCCTCAAGTCCTTGACAGGACTTGCCCAAGAGCTCAGCTACCACGAGGAGGTGACTCACCGGGGGCGGAGACAGGAGGAGTGGCACCAACTGTGAGTGCTTAAAAATCTACCCAGGGAGCGTGGGGACCAGGAGCTGGTGAACAGAGCAGGCAAACAGAGCAGGTCGAGGCAGTTTGCGTGGCAGTTTGCACGGGCAGGCGAGTGGGATGGTGAGCACTCGCCGTATGACCAGGACCCGGTCTGGGAGCTCTGACTTGGCTGCCCCGACTGCGGCCAGCTTACATACCCAGACAGAGCCAGTAAGAGGGGAGGCTGCGGTGCAGAGCTTGGAGGGTAGAGAGTGCCTGCACTGGTCTTGTGAGGGAAAAGTGCAAAATGGGCAGGGCTGCACTGGCTGCTCCCTGATGGAGGTCCTCCTCCAGCAGGTGGCTGAGCTATGGGATGCTGTCAGTAAGCTGCAAGATGTCAGGGAAGATGAGAGGAAGCAGGACTGGTTGCTCCAGGACCAAACAGCACAAGGGCCTCAAGATTCCCCTCCAACTCATGCAGGAAAGAAGGAGGCTGTTAACCTGGGAAGCTGGGAATTAATAACAAAAAAAAAAAACAACAAAAGGAGGAAGAGAGCAATTAAAAGCAAGGGGCTTCCTCCTGAATCTGATGTACCCACCCAAAACAGCTTCACTGTCCTGCAGGGGGCTGATGAGGAAATGCACTTGCACCAGAAAGAGTCGGCTGGTGCACTGGTACAGAAGATCTCTACTGGTGCCACCAGGAAAAAGCAGTGGGTTGTAGTAGTAGGGGACTCTGCCTTGAAAGGGACAGAAGCGCTCATCTGTCGGCCTGACCCGTTTGCAAGGGAGGTGTGTTGCTTACCTGGGGCACGGATCAAGGATGTTGCGGAGAGGCTGCCTGCTCTAGTAAGTCCCACGGACTATTACCCACTTCTAGTGATACATGTGGATGCTAGGGATATAGATAGTAGTAGTCTGAGGAGTATAAAGACGGACTATAGAGCTCTGGGAGAGGTGGTCAGGGGCTCTGGAGCTCAGATAGTCTTTTCGAGAATTCTCCAAGACACAGGGGAGGACCTTCCAAAGGCAAGGAGGATTGGACAGGTTAATAAACGGTTAAAAGGGTGGAGTCATAGTCAAGGGTCTGGGTGTCTTGGACATGGGGCCCGCATTTGTAGGCCAGGCCTACTGGGGGCTGGTGGAGCTGCTTTGATAAAGAAAGGGAAGAGTGGCTTTGCTGGGAGGCTTGCCAGACTTGTCAAAGATGCTTTAAACTAGTTGTGTTGGGGGAGGGGAGCATCATTCCATCCCAACACACCCAGGCAGTTGCCAGCACCTATAATAAATACTCTGAGCAATGTAGTAATATTCCAGCCACTCCAGCCACTGAGCTGGCTTCATTTGGAGCTCAAATCAGATGCCTCTATACAAATGCCTGTAGTATGGGGAACAAACAAGAGGAATTAGAGATGTGGGCACATCTATGGGGCTATGATATAATAGGCATCACCGAAATATGGTGGGATGGTTCCTTTGACTGTAGTGTTGGAATGGAAGGTTATAGGCTTTTTAGAAAAGACAGGCCCGGTAAGAGGGAAGGGGGAGTTGCCCTTTATGTTAGGGATAAGCTGGAGAGTATGGAACTCTGTCTGGGGACAGGTGATCAGTTAACAGAAAGTTTGTGGGTCAGGGTTAAGGGGAAATCGGTGATGGGACACATTACTGTGGGGATATGTTACAGACCGCCTGATCAAGAGGAACCTGTGGATGAAGAACTCTACAGACAAATAGGAAAAGCCTCACACTCACAGGCCCTTGTTCTCATGGGGGATTTCAACCACCCTGACATCTGTTGGAGCAACAGTATGGCCCAGCACAAGCAATCCAGGAGGTTTCTCGATTGTGTGGAAGACAACATCCTTCTGCAAGCAATAGAGGAGCTGACGAGGAGAGGTGTCATGCTTGACCTCGTGCTCACCAACAGGGAGGGGCTCGTTGGAAATGTGATGCTCCAGGGAAGTCTTGGATGCAGTGATCACGAGATGATCGAATTTGAGGTCCTCAAAACAGTGAGAAGAGCCTGCAGTAAGCTCACTGCCCTGGACTTCAAGAGAGCAGACTTCGGGCTCTTCAGGAACCTGCTTAGCAAGGTTCCATTGGATATAGCCCTAGAGGGAAAGGGGGCCCAAGACTCTTGGTTAACATTCAAGGATCACCTGCTACAGGCTCAGGAGTGTTGCATCCCAACTAGAAGGAAGTGCAGCAGGAGGGCCAGGAGACCTCCTTGGATGGATAAGGAGCTGCTGAGAAAAATTCACAGGAAAAAACAGGCTTATAAAAGGTGGAAGCAAGGACAGGTGGCCTGGAATGAATACAGGGATGTTGTCAGGGTAGTTAGGGACTAAGTTAGGAAAGCTAAGGCCCAGTTAGAGCTAAGCTTGGCTAGGGAATTTAAAGATAACAGGAAGGGATTTTATAGCTATGTAGCGGCTAAAAGACAGACTAGGGACAACGTAGGCCCCCTCCGGAAACATTCGGGAGAACTGGCTACACAGGACTTGGAGAAGGCTGAGGTTCTGAATGACTTCTTTGCCTCGGTCTCCACTGGCAAAGGCTCTGACCGCAGCACCCGAGTCTTGGAAGGCGGACGCAGGGACTGTGAAAACCTAGACCTTGGGCCCACTGTACATGAGGATCTGGTTCGAGACCATCTTAAGAACCTGAATGTACACAAGTCCATGGGACCTGATGAAATCCATCCACGGGTCCTGAAGGAGCTGGCGAATGAAGTTGCAAAGCCACTGGCCATCATATTTGAAAAATCATGGTAGTCAGATGAAGTTCCCGATGACTAGAAAAAGGGAAATATAACCGTCATTTTCAAGAAAGGGAAAATGGATGACCCGGGGAATTACAGACCAGTCAGTCTCACCTCTGTGCCTTGGCAAAATCTGGGAGCAGATTCTCTTGGAAGGCATTCTAGGGCACATGAAAAAGAGAAAGGTTCTTGGTGACAGCCAGCATGGCTTTACTAGGGGAAATCCTGCCTGATCAATTGGATGACCTTCTATGACGGGGCTACAAAAGTGATGGACAGGGGTGGGGCAGCTGACGTCATCTACCTGGACTTGTGCAAAGCTTTTCAACACTGTCCCACATGACATCCTTGTCTCTAAATTGGAGTGTCATCAATTTGATAGGTGGACCACTCGGTGGATAAAGAATGGGCTGAATGGTTGCACTCAAAGAGTTGTGGTCAACCATTCAATGAGTGGTGTCCATCAGGGATCGGTGTTGGGACCGGTCTTGTTTAATATTTTTGTCACTGACATGGACAATGGAATTGAGTGTGCCCTCAGAAAATTTGCCGATGACACCACGCTGTGTGGTTCTGTTGATACGCTAGAGGGAAGGATTGCCATTCAGAGGGACCTTGACACACTTGTGAGGTGGGCTGATGCCAACCTCATGAAGTTTAACCATGCCAAGTGCAAGGTCCTGCACCTGGGTCAGAGCAATCTCAGGCACAGCTACAGGTTGGGCAAAAAGGAAATTCATGGTAGTCCTGTGGGGAAGGACTTGGGAGTGTTAGTCAATGAGAAAATGAACATGAGCCAGCAGTGTGCACTCACAGCCCAGAAAGCCAACTGTATCCTGGGCTGCATCAAGAGGAGTGTGACCAGCAGGTCGAAGGAGGTGATCGTGTCCCTCTACTCTGCTCTCGTGAGACTTCACTTGGAGTACTGTGTCCAGTTCTGGTGTCCTCAACATAGAAAGGACATGGTACTGTTAGAAAAAGTCCAGAGGAGGGCCACGAGAATGATCAGGGGACTGGAGCACCTCACATATGAAGACAGGCTGAGAAAGTTGGGGCTGTTCATCCTGGAGAAGAGAAGGCTGCATGGAGACCTCATAGCAGCCTTCCAGCATCTGAAGGGGACCTACAGGGATGCTGGGGAGGGACTCTTCATTAGGGACTGTAGTGATAGGACAAGGGGTAACAGGTTGAAACTTAAACAGCAGAGGTTTAGACTGGATATAAGGAAGAAATTCTTTCCTGTTAGGGTGGTGAGGTACTGGAATGGGTTTCCCAGGGACGTAATGAATGCTGCATCCCTGGCAGTGTTCAAGACCAGGTTGAATGAAGCGTTGGGTGATATGGTTTAGTGTGAGTTGTCCCTGCCGATGGCAGGGGGGTTGGAACTGAATGATATTGAGGTCCTTTCCGATCCTAGCTATTCTATGATTCTATGAAATTCAACAGCAGTACTAGTCATAAAATACTGTCATAAAATAAAAACAAAGAAAACCCCAGAAAAACAAACCAACCAAACAACCAAAAACCCACAACAAAGCCCCCAGACAGATTAAACAGAACCATTGAAAGTCTTTCTAACATGCCTCTGTACTTTAGATTGATGGTAGATCTTGGAAGGTAATAGATGCTGAAGAATATAAAGCACTTTAAAATCTTATAGTTCTGACTGCCACTTTTCTTGGACCCACTGGCAAAAGTTTGTATCCAATCTTGACTATTATGTGCAGTTTGTAAATGGTTTATAATTTGTAAGTTGTAAGAAATTAATTACTTTGAATGAAAATTATTTCTCAGTTCTAGCAGAGGACTTGCAATAGCACTGCTGGATAAGACCAAATTGTACATTGAGCAATCTAAATTCAGTAGTGTCTGAGCAGTATGATCCGGCTTGCTTTAATTAATTAACCCTTCAAAAATTGCAGAGTTGAACATCCACTTGAGAGCAATTAATATCCACAGCAAATTATGTCACATTGTTATGTTTTATTCATATACAACTTCACATAATGTAATTGGATATTAAGGGCTTCTAATTTTGCCATTATTTACACCCTGCACGTTGCATACTTAATTGATTAATTTGAACCGAAAAGATGAAGATGTAAGACTTTCTTATTTCAATTACCTGCAGTTGATATTCTACAGCCTACTGCTTATATGTACGTATGGGAGGAAGTGTCAGACACCCTGCAGCATGGTAAGGCACATTGAATAAAATCAGAGAAAACACAAGAAAGGTTAACTTGCCATGGAAATATTTAAAGAAAAGCCATGTGAGAGAAAATTAAGAGCTTCTCATTTTTAGATTGGAATTGTGACATGCAACTCAGATTTCCAGTTTCACTTAACCGTGTCATCTCTGCCATTTGCACCCAATCACTAAATTGACTGTTTCATACACTAAGCAAGTAGCCAAAACAGATATTTCAGCTGACAGCTTGACATATTCTGCTATCCCTTTAACTATTGCTGACAACTTGTTATTGATAATAATCATTATTAGTATGAATATCACAACAGTTCCCATGAGTTTCATAAAAAATTGGATAGAGCCTTAGGCAACATGGTCTAGTGTGAGGTGTTCCTGCCCATGACAGGGGGGTTGGAACTAGATGATCTTAGGATCCTTTCCAACCTTAACCATTTTACGATTTTATGAACTATAACAGTACAGTGTCCAATCCAACCCTCTTCCCAGGGACTTGAGGGATAACTTGTCAAGACATTTGCAGCAAATAAGTAGTATTTCTGCTATGAAGGATACACTTACTAACTGTAATTAATTATTTGCCTAAAACCACACTGTTAGCTCACACATCCTTCTTGATCACTTAGGTACAATATAAAGTTTAACAATGTTCTTGAGCACAAGTCGTATCTGTGAAACCCCCTAAACTATGAACATGAAAAATCCTGATTTTGCATTTGCGTTTCTAAATTTTATGGCTTTTGGTAAGTATGGCAAGTGAATATTAGCAAATCAAAACAGGAGTATTCTAAATCTACGTTTCAGAGGAAAAAAAAATGCAGGATGATCTTCCTGAGGGTTCTCAGTACTTAAAGGGGAATTATAAGAAAGATAGGGACAAATATTTTAACAGGGCCTGTTGTGATAGGGAAAGAGGTAATGGTTTTATACTAAAAGAGGGGAGATTTAGACCAGATATAAGGAGGATGCTTTTTACAGTGAGGATGGTGAAACACTCAAAAAGGTTGCCCAGAGAAGCGGAAGATTTCAAGGTCATGTTTAACAGGACTCTGATCATTGTGGGGAGGTTGAACTAGATGACGTTTAGAGGATCCTTCCAACCCAAACCATTCCTTGATTCTATCATTCTATGTTATGCATTCTAAACTAGTCTAAGTTGATAGAGTATTATAGGACTAATGACCTTTAAGAACTATTGGATGTCTCAGGGTTTTTAATCCCAGTTGTGATATGGGTCAAGATATACTTGTATCTAGTCTAATGTTTAACACTGCTTTGCTTTCAAACTTTTCAAGCCAGGGATTATCTTTTCTGAAGCTGTACCTGTCTAGTGTATTGCTGGTTCATAATGAGAACTTTCTATCACTATGGTAAGACATAACCTTTCTGTTGTGATTTTTGTTATATTTGAGACATTATTCACTCTCTGAGTTTAACCAAGCTCAAAGAATTCTCATATATTAACACTGAAGATACTGCAGTTGCTTAGTATGAATTATGTGGTATTTACTAACCTTTCCTCCAACAAGCATAGCATTGAAAGCAGAAGAAAGTTAATGTGACAATCTATAGTATAGTTACTATGATCTCTTTGCAATAAAGAGTGCTGGGTTGCTTTTGGACCTCAGCAATGCATCATAAGTGGATGGATTAGGGAGAAAAGAAAGGAAATGGAGTCATTAACCTCAAGAAAGAGCAGGTGACATGCTCCAAAGACGACGAAATCTGTGACTGTAAACTGCAAAGGCTTGACTCTTATAAAGCTGTATCTTTATTTGGACCCTCAGGTATCTACTAAAAAGCAATTTCAGCTGAGTTCTGTCATTTAATAAGGGCTTTTATGGTAAGTTGCACCGGCATGGATTGTGTGATGTCTGCTAACCGGAACTCATGCAACATTCTTTCCCTTAGTGGGTGTAAAACTGGTTTCTCTCTCCTGTACCCAACTGGCTACATCCAAGACCAAAGTCTCAAAAATGTTAATTTTCTTTTAAATGTGATTGATTTTAGCTAAAGTATTAAAAAATAGTTTTGTGTCAGGATAGGGATAGACAAGATGGACAGATATACATAAGCACATATACAGATAAATTACATAAATAGTGATGCCTTAACAAACTGGGTTAACCCCAGAAAAAGACAGATGTAGTTAAGAATTACTTTTATCTCGGACCAGTGATACATAGACTTTATTAATAAATTGCAGATTTGCTCAATTTATGCTTATCAGTATTCTTGTACTATGCTATTACTGAAGATAGAAATAGCAAACACAGAAACCTCTTATAACTGTTTTGCATACAGGGAGTTTCTTATACTATTGTACAAAGCTGTTTCTCAATGCATAACTCAGACCTAAACCTGAGTTATATTATTTTGCTGACCAGTGGATTCCCACTCTCTCCCACTAAAAATACATGTGAGTCTGTGGTGAATATTAAAAGTTATTGAATCAATAGTTGCTGTAACATCTTTTAGTGCATATCTGCCAAGTGTTCTTTTGAAAATTATGCTATGCACATCTCAAAGAAAGAATAAATCAGAAGTAAAAAATAAAAATTCTGGTAAGAATACTGAGAAAAAATTAGTGTCCTGTAAAGAGAAAGATAACCCCCCCCCCCCAACTTTATTGTAAACTCCCATATGTTTTGTTTCCATGTGTTTGACTCTGTCATATTTTTTCAAGATTATTAATAATCTGATTTTTCTCCCAAATTCAAATTAAATTCCCTCCCTACCTTCTGTTGAACAGGACTTAAACTTTATAGTGACTTTCAAAGCCACAAGATATTCCTAATGTAATTGAAAATTCTGGTTCTGCCATTAAAATGAGAGAAAAAAAAAAATCTACTGTGCTTTGAGCTGTAACTGGGGGTTTATGTCATTTCTGCTCCATAAATCAACAACCTGGACTTCTGTCATTTGAACTGTATTTCCAAATCTCACTGACTGTCCTACATTATGTGAATAACTATAAGGTATAGGAACTGCTACACAAAAAAAAGAAAACCGGAAATTTAACTTTTTGATTGATTGCATTTTCCAGACCTCCAGAGGGCTTGCTAGGAGTTTCTCAGAGGCTTTGAATGGTATCTAAAATCAAGATACCCTTTTACCTAACAGTGTGAATCACAGCAGAAAATCCATTTGCATTGTTTTCTCCAAAGTAATTTCTTCATCGGTTTTCTCCCTGCAGGATGAAACACATGCAGTAACAGAGGACCTCACTAATTCTTAGGCAGTCCATAGGCTGCTTACACTCTTCCTTGCATCATCTTAAATCTGTGCTACAGAGGAAAATACAGATTATATTGTCCTTTACAGAATGGACATTTCTTTTAGCTTAACTAATATACTTCCAGACTTGAAAGTTATTCTTGTTCTCCAACTTTATTTCCACACTGTCCTCTTTATTTTTCAGATTTATCGCAGTTTGGTGAACAAAAGTGGACCTCAACTTTGAGGCTATTCCACTGCATGACTGTAAGGCCAGGCTGTATTCTATTTGCATAGCTATCTTTTTTTCATAAAATAGTGTCTTCTAGTATACCTCCCAGACTCTTATATATGAATCACACCTTGATTCATCTCATCTCCTCCTGACAACTGGCACTATTTAGTGTATAATTAGTATCATTTTAATATGTTATAAAAGGGGGATGAACTTCCCCTTGCAAATCCTACAGCTAAAAAAAGAATGAGAACCTTGTTTAATAATTTTAATAATGCTCCGTTTCCTCTGCATTTCTGTTTTTCATGGAGCTAAACTTGTGAAATTTTCTCTATTTCAAGACCTCAGAACTGATTTAGGAGTTTGTTGTTGGACAGTGATGGCATCCTGTGATAAACTTGATTCTTTACAAATATTCACTATCCTGATATTAATTCAAAAGTTTCCCAGTCATCAATATCTTGCCTTATGAGCCTAAGAGTTGAAGAAGTAAGGGAAATATTAAGTGAAAGATATAAATTTACTTGATTCACACAAGTATAGTCACAACATATTAGTTACTTACCTTGGTTTTAGATTGTATAGGAGAGAAGATTTTTAGCCTGACATCTGAAGGTGATTAATGCAGTGACACAGCAGAGTCTTAGAAAAAATTGCTCAAATATCATGGAAGAAAGAACACAGATATTTGAAAGAAAACTGGCTTGATGGGTGATGCATGGTGGTTGGTATTTGCTGGTGCATTCAACTTCACTCAGTAGCAGATAAAAGGTGGAAGATAGGGTGAGTTTATAATTAATGGCTCTAAGAGAGATGACCAGTAGTCTATAATTACATGTTCGAAAGTATCATTTGTTTCTTCTGAATACTAATGGAACTTTTAAATTTCTTTCTATAAACAAGCTAGTGCAACTCCATCGTCCAAATATCTGCAGGATGTAAACAAGCAAGTGTTGCAAATATGGCCAAAGCAAATTTATTGAAAAGTGTGTGCTGCATAGAATTTGGTTGTACTATACTTTAAAGCCTTCATTTGAACCTGTACTTTCAGTCTCTCTTTGAGTAAATCTCTTGCAACTTTATAGTTATGTCCTGTCTCTGAAGACTATTTTTCTCCCAAAATGAAGTAAAGATTAATAGATTCTGTATCATCTCATTTTTGTCACTTTTTTTCCTGCAGCCCTAAAGCATCTATAACTGTAATTGGTTCCTTTTAGGATACTTCAGAGTAAATATTCTTTCTGTTTGTGTCATTTTCAGTGTAGCCCAGTCCAACACAGAGGTTCAGATTTCTTTCTACTAGCATTCACATCTGAGTTTGGTATCAGACAGAATCACAGAATCAGTTTCTTAGTCTTGAAATGTATCCTGCCTGAATGAAAGTGAAACTCTAATGCTTTCTTTACCCTCTTCTTATGTCTGCAATTGCCCTCTCCTTAGACCTTCTTCCTGCACCCCTGGCCCCTTCAGTGCTTTCAAAGCCCAGAGGCAATAGACAGAGGTAGGTGCCCCTTTTCCCCTCAGCATCTCTTTTGCTGCAATCCAGCCCCTCCAGTGCCCTTGCTTGTAGCAGGTCTTTCTTGCTTGTTTTGTCACTGATACAAAACTGACCACCTAAAAGAAGATTACTGTGGTTTTACAATTGCAATAATTACAATGGTGTAAGAATCCATGTAAAATAATGGATACCTGATAAGTTCTTTGTGAAACCAATGAAAAACAAAAGCGGCATTCCTAACATGTTTAGCATTCCTTGAGATGATTGATAACCTCCTTAAAAAAAAAATCAAAATTAAATCTCCCACGTTCTGTCAAACAGAACTTAGTCTTTAACGTGACTTTCAAAGCTGAGGGGTGGTCTTTGTAAATGAATTTCCTTGTTACATGATAAAAATCACACTGCAAGTTCTAAAACCTAATTTAGGGTGTATAGGCTTTCAGCTCCATAAATCGTCAGCATGTCCTTCAGCTAAGGGGTGCTCACCACTTCTCTCAGGCTGTAATATATTATGTAACTTTATAAAATATAAGGTGCAGTAACAGATGCCCTTAAAAGTCAAATTTAAGATAGAGCTTATGTATACATATAAGAATTCATTTTATTGGGATAATACTATGATATAAAACTTGAATTAAAATTACTTATACTTTCAGATCCTCTTAAAAGGCCGAGTTCAGTTAACATGAGGGAGACTTTTTAACCTGTATAAATGCCACAGTACATGAATACACACCTTTAAAGTAGCTTTCTTTTAATCCTGGATGATTACAAAGACTTATTGTCTCTTGTCTGTCTCACTATTCCCTTCAAAACTAGGGTGTAACAGAACCAAAAGTACTGATCATTTGTCATGATCTATAAATATTAAAATCCTTGTACAGGTTTTCTCTCATAGACAAGGGCAAAAGCTACTTTTGGGACAGTCAATTTCCTCAGTGTCTTACCATTTAGGTATCAAGACATTAATGGCCACTTCCAGGGGTGTTTATCTGTAAAAGAATGTGCATTGTGAAAAATGCACAATAGCGAGGGGGCAGCAACTCATTATTTATGTATCTAGTAAAACAACATATTTCTTCTCAAAGATGGGCTTCTTAGCTTCTTATTGGTTTGTGCACTGTAGCTGTTTAAAATAATGGGAAATCCATTACTGGCTTACAGTCTGAAAATCAAGTTTAATATCTGCTTTTGCTCTTATCTATCCCTTCCTTACAGCAGCTGTTTCTTTGCTCTTGTCTTTATCCTTCTGTGGTGTACAGTCAATATTTCACTGTTTCTTTTGCATTTTGTTATTCTTAGCTTAGTGATTTTCCCCTTTTAATTAATTTTTGTGAGACTGCTGTAATCTCTTGCATTAATTTGTAAGTGATTTTAAGTATTTCTGAAAAATGTGACTCAAAGTTAAGTTCTACAGGCACACAACTTGCTATTCTAGGCTGTGAGCAGAATACATTTGCCTGGGACCCTGCATTTTGTTAGATGAAGATTATCTCTGCTGTTATTTGGAGCAATGCCTGAGTGCGTTTGGAATATGCTAAGGATCTCAATTGAGAACATGAGTCATGAAACTGGATAAAAACTAGTCAGTAAGCTTTGAGATGCATGCCAAATGGAGGAATCACAGTTGTTCGGGAGCAATATCTATTTAATGTAGCAATAAAAAGTGGTAAGAAAGCTGGTACACCTGCAAAATGCCGATACCACCAAACTAATGTCAGCTGAGCCTTGGTATAGTATAGGCATACCAGGCCAAGGATCACCCTGGAGTGATATGGAGACATGCATGGCTTATTAACTTACTAAATTCATCTATCCCAAATCCAGAGGCAAGTTAGACTCTCTGCATGTCACTATGGTGTGTGCAAGCACAGGATCTCTGCACTCATATAGTATAGACATGCCCAATGTATGTTTAGACTGTTTCTGTTTATACTCTTTCTCTAGCAGCATTTTATATAAGTACTATATTTTGCTTTTTTGTTGTTGCTGTTACTGTATTTGATGGCTTGTCACATCTCCAGGAATTAATTCTACTAAAAGATCCAAATCCAAGCATATATATTGGGAAAATACAGTCTATTAAGTGCATCTAAAAATGGAAGATATTTAAAACCACTGTTCTAAGATAAAGCCTTCTATTTTAAAGAAGTACTTGTAGGGAGGCTGAAAGAAGGTACTTTAGTGGTATTTGCTGTATAGTATATATATATATATAACAAAATCATTCTGGTTGGAGTCAATTCTTTGTCTCTTCAAGCCACTGAGTCACTTTTTTCTTTTTTATTTTAAACACCTCTACTGTAAAAGTCTGCAAATAAAAATTTTCTATATACCGTGTTCTCAATCAATCTCCCTGTCCCCATCTCCTATGTGATAAGTATAATTCAATTTATGTATTGAAATTCCCTTTGCAGTCATTGGAGGGAGATAAGCATTTTAGTAGGGCATTTCATCCTATTCTTGAAATCAGAATCCCACTCTGCAGTTCAGAGGCACAGGATGGTGTCCCTTTGATCAGAAGCTGAGGCATCTATATCTATGAGTTCCATAGACTCATAGAATCACAAACCAACATCTGATCTAGTTGTGTAAATTCTTTGTATTGCCATGTTAAAAAATATAGGGACTTTAATTCATCTCAAAATAGATTCCAAATAGGACAAATAGGACAAATGGCACAGGTGCTAGGTGCTAAGGCTGGGTGTTAAAAATAACTTTCCTCTCACTTGACAAGGGAGATGCTGGGCACCTGCTTTAGGTGTAGGATCCAAAGACACCTAACACTAATGCTTTCTATCTTGATTACTGAGATTGCATCATCCCTTAATCAAGAGCTTAACCAAGCCCCTATCTGTGGAGACAATGTTCTCACAGGAGAATGAACATTTGGTACATGAGCTCTGAATAACTCCGAGGGATACAGCAAGGCCATGGGAGGCCCAAGGAAGCTTAAGCAAGCAAGATAAGAAGAAGCTGTAACTCACTGACTTATGAGAACTGTGGATTGTTGGCAAGCATTCGAGGTCAAGTTCTCACACCTGTGCTTAACCAATTATATGTTAGTCACTAAGGGTCATCAAGACAAGCATCCAATCATGATATGCCAAATTGCTGTAGGTGTGTGTAAGCAATAGTATATAAGGAGTTCATGCTTTGCAATAAATGGCTTTTTGTCTGATCATATTGATCTCTGACTGAGTCCATTCCACAGCAAATGGTGCCCAAACAGGGACCCTCTATAAGTTCACATTGAAATGGAAGAGGGTGTGAATCGCTGGGCCATGAAGAAATCAGCTGGAATCGATCTGGCTGGACCAAGATCGGGAGGCAGAAGCCTAGGAGGAGGGAATCCTCAGATCGGAGCCTTTTGAGCCCAGAAGACACTGAGCAGTGCAAATAAGGTGAGCAGCCAGACGGTTGGAAGGGAGCTTAAGGATGGGAAACCAGTTAAGTAAATAAGTAATGCTTAAGCTGTTCTAACATACCCTCTCTGTGAGAGGGACAGACTATGATGAAGCTATGCTAAAAAGATTGTTGCTCTGGAGTAAGGAGAAGGAGTTAATTGTGGGAGTCAGCGAAGCTTTTAATCTCGAGACTTGGGAAAAAATTACTAAGGAAGAAGCCTCTGATTTATGGATGTTTTCAGTCCTTTTTAAGGTGAAGGAAGCAACCTTAAAGAGACAGACTTAAAGTTAATGTTGAAATGGTCGAAGACACATTACCCAGAGATTGATGAGTCTACCGGACTTGAGATCTCTTTGTGGAATGGGGCAGGAGTTAAGCTGTGGAATGCAGCCACGAAAGGCAATGACACTGTGAAAAGTTTGTTAGTCATTTGGAGAACTGTTTTAGAGACATTAAAGTCAAAAAATGAGATAATGGAGACCAGTGTGCCCCTCCTCTCTCCCCCCCCCCCCCCCCCCCCCCCGAACCTCCACTGGTTGCTGCTATGGCTGCAAAGATTGAAGACGGGGATGAAGATGATCCTTTTGATTCAGATCCTATTGACCCCAAGAAGAAGCCTGTGCACGTTCATCAGTTTGGTGTTGCTGCTCCTGAGATTCTGACGCCTGATAATGCCGATGCCGATGCTGACCTGGATAGTCCTTTTGACCTGGAGCCTATTCATTCGGAAAAGAAGCCTGATTTATATCCCCCAGATCCTCCTGATAAATGGGCAGCTGTAAAGGGAGAAGCGAGATGGGTGGGGGATGCAGATGTATTGCACAGCTTCCCGTGGTGTGTGTGCTTCCCACCCGAGTTGGGAAGGTCTCTTGTATGCTCTTATCAGGAGTACTGGGTGGATCGTAGCAGACCATGGACTTGGGACCCCATATACAACTCCTTTGATACAGTCTGTCTGTGATACTCATGTACTAGAAGTTGGTAAATATAAGTATACCCATGTTTCTATCAGCCCTTGGAAAACTATATAGATATTGCTGGCAACTTCTTCTGACATAGGCTGGTCACCTGTGTTGGAATGAGTGTGCATTTCAGTCAGTATAAAAGCCCAAACCTCATGTGATGTGAGGGAGGCAGAGCCTCTGTGGGGAAGCCTGCTAAGGTTGAGCCTGCCACCTCGCACTGCGATGAGTGTTCTCGGAACTGGTTTCCTGATAGTCTTCACAAGGTCCTTGTGCCACGTTCTGTATGTGGGACCGTGCAGTTGGAACAATGATTGTCTGGATTTTGTGTTTTCAATACTGCAGTTGTGTGGAGTGTGCTTGTGGGATCCCATATGTGTGTGTGTGTGTGATGAGGGCAGACTGTGTATTTTCTGTGTATTTTTTGTTGTTGGGTTCATGTAAAAGTTTTTAACAGGTAGCAGTTTAACATTTCAGGCAAGAAAGGGTTAATGCAAAAGTGTGGCAGGTATTTGTTGCTGCTGCTGATAGGCTGGTGGTTTTAGCTGTGCAAAGCAGGGTGAGCAACTTTGAAAAAAAAAAGGAAAAGAAAAAAAAAGGGGTAATGATAACTCATTCTAGCTGTTATTAGTGACTGTAGTTTTGTTGTGTATTGCTTCAAGCTTGTTTTCCAGCCAGTGTACTATCAACAGCACATAAGGGATTTGATTCAGTGATGCTGTCAGCGTGGGTTCCTGAATAGGTTAGTTGAATCACCCTCTGATACAGTGGGCTGTCCAGTACGGTTCCCACAATGGGATGCAGACAGGCTGGTTCGACACAAGGGTCTCATCTTTCTTGGGACACTGATAGGCTGATCAAATATAAAGGGTTCAAGAAACCCCCCCCTTATAATGTTATAGTATGGTCTGAGCCATAGGGATTAGGAAGTACTGCTTTTGATTCTGCTTGTGCAACAAAAAAAAAAAAAAAGGGAGTGTAATAATGGAGCAAACCCCTTTGACTTAAAAATGTGCAGTCTATTTTTGCAGCTGCTTCACATTCCGTTTGCATCAGAATGCTTCTGCTTTAAGGAATCACATTAACTTGTCTACTTCTCAAGAACTGATAACCTGAGAGAGGGGGTATATTTGTGTCCTCCTACCTAGAGGTTCGTGGCAGCTGCCTGCAAAGTTTATCAAGCCTTGCCATGAGTGGGACAGATGCATCAGCTACAGGAGCTGACTGTGAAAACCCCAAGCAGAATGAAATAAACTAATGATTGCAAAACATCACTTGGGGGCAACTGGAAAGTAACAGCTTGAATATGCGTGCTTGTAAAGTAGCTATTATTAGAGGTTGTGATTTTGTGTATAAAACCACCTGTATTTACTAGTCAGTTGCTAACAAGAAACAATACCTTGCATTTTATGGATTTGTCACTTGTAAAAGAGATGTTAGAACATGCAAATTTGCAGCATCTGCTAGAAAATGCTAAGGCAAAAGCTAGAAAGATTCTAATATGATGGTACTGTTACAAAGCAGGTAATGGAACAAATTAAGAGGGTGGTAGAACTCCACTGGTAGGAAGTTTCTTTAGTTAGTCACCCACTGCCATCAGCATCTTCAACATGCTGATGCACTCTGTAATAGTTACTCTGCTAATGTAAATCTGTGTGTGCTTTGCTGTAGTAGTGACTTGTTACTGGGTGAAGCAGGTGAAACTCTGCATTGACAACAAGGTGCAAGGACTGAGATTGACCAAATGCCTGCTACCACAGTCAATGGCAAGACTGGGTTGGCCTCTGTGTCTGCCACCAAGAAGAACCTTTAGCTGCGCTGCTGGCTGCAACCAGCAGGTGTCGAGCAGTGGAGACACATGCCGTGCCAGACCTTGATGTGAGGGATGGCCTCTGCTGTTATCAGAGAGCCATCCAGGAGAAAAAGGGCAGGCTCAGCTGTATACAGCTATCAACAGGACCATACTGGCTGCCAGTGAAATGTACAAAGCCACAGAACTCAACCACATAAAGAAACAGCAATGGTAGAAATCTTTGTAAAATCTTTGTAATATCTGTTCTATTATGTGTGACAATGGGTAATGGACAAATATACTGAGCACATCTATTAAATCCTCATATGGTGTGTAGGATTCACTGGTATGCCACATGTTATAAAGGTTCAAGTGACTTCAAATCAGACCAGTCTTACTGAAATAATGCTGCCTAGAGTAGTGGGTTGTTATGTTACACAAGTCAAACAGTGATAGAGCAGACATACCAAATTGTAAAAACTCTTAGTAAAACTAAAAAGGGGGAGATGTGGAGACAGTGTTCTCAAAGGAGAATGGACATTTGGTACATGAGCTCTGAATAACTCCGAGGGATACAGCAAGGCCGTGGGAGGCCCGGGGAAGCCTAAGCAAGCAAGATAAGAAGAAGCTGGAATTCACTGACTTATGAGAACTGTGGATTGTTGCCAAGCGTTCGAGGTCAAGTTCTCACACCTGTGCTTAACCAATTATATGTTAGTTACTAAGGGTCTTCAAGACAAGTATCCAATCATGATATGCCAAATTGCTGTAGGTGTGTGTAAGCAATAGTATATAAGGAGTTCATGCTTTGCAATAAATGGCTTTTTGTCTGATCATACTGGTCTCTGACTGAGTCCTTTCTGCGGCACCTACCCTTTGACATTTCAGCTAAACTAAATCTGAAATGTAGGTAAGATGAATCCAGGCTTGTGTGCTTCCTCATCCATACCTCATATTTGCAGATGCTTATCTATTAAAATCCTGTTGAGCACCTCTTTGATTCCTATATTGAAATCCTGTGTTAGTATTAAAAGTTAAAAAATACAGGTATTTCCAACAATTAATCGTCTAATTTCTAGCTATGAATATATATTATAAAGTACTTTACGCAGGGATCCCTTCCTTATCTGTACCTAAGGTTCTAGTGGCTAGTTGCACTTCACCCTCCCTCCTTCTTAGAGAACATATTTTCACACCTTTCCACTAGACAGAAAGCATGTCTTCCTGAAATATTTGTGTGATGTATGTATTCCTTCTGAACTGTATAGCACTAGGGAAAAGTCACTATTCTCTTACTTCTCCATCACATGGTGTTAATTAGTGAATGCCATGTGGTTTTGCAGTGTGGCTTACATGATTACTCCTTTTTGTTCCTTTGTAATGTTTGTACAGTGTGTAAACAATGAAATTAAATCCAGTAAATTCAGTAATGGACCACCTAATGTAAGTGGGGAAGGGTGTTTGGAGGCTGGGACAGAAAGTATGTTTTATTGCAGCAGCTCTGTTTTATATTACAGCCCCATCTGCCCATGCTGGACCTTTGGATGACATCCAACAGTGCAAGCCAGAACAATGATCATTCAGAAAACACTTCAGCAGATCAGCTAAATAATCAGACCCAAACTAGATAGTGCTGTGAAAAATAAGTACCTTTTTCTCTCCCAGTTTATGAATAACTACTCTAACAATGACAAAAAATTGCATATAAAGCTTTTGCAATATTAGGAGCAAAATCTTCTGCAAGGAGAAAAAATGGTGCACTTTACTTTTTAAAAAAATTAAATACCATTTGTTCAGACTGTCTTCATTAAACCGCTTTTCCATTATATAATATTTTTGGTATAAAATAATAATGTCAACATTAGGATAGACTTTTTTTATTTAAAATCTCCCATATTAAAGTGCACTCTGTGTGTACACATACATACATCTACTCTGATAATTAACAAACGTATTTTTTATTTTGTGTATATATAAACTACTACAATGTTTATATTCTGAGATATAGCTATTTCATATTCTTTTTATAGAGGTTTCAACTGACCTCTCAGTGCAAATAAGAAAGCCAATTAATTTCCCCATGTGCATAATAACTACAGAACCGCCTGTCCTAAGTAACTGTGGGTTGATTCATTGGGCTATCATTTTTCTCTTCTATTTCTTGTACTTTTTAAATTTTGGAGTTTGTTATTGGAAGTTCATTATCTGTCAATTTTTCACAGATATAAAAAAGTGGTAATTATTTAGCACTAAATAATTTTAGCCCATTTGATGTGATAATTAGTTAGGAAATTAGTATATTCTCTGAATCTAAAAACAATGGGAGGAACGTTTGTCTCAAATTCTTCTTTCTAGATCAGTCAGCCCACTAAATATATAAATAAATAACTCCACGTGCTTATTTACTGTGAAGTAACAGTATGCGGAAACTTTGCAAAATTGAATTATAATTCAATTAATTTGAATTAATTAATCTAAGATATAGATGGATCATTTTGGAGTATTATTTCTTTTAGACTAAGCAATTTAGCATTGTTAAAATACGATGATCATTTTTGCCTTCTTTCGAATCCCAAGGGTTGGAAGGGACCTCAAAAGATCATCTAGTCCAACCCCCCTGCAAGAACAGGGTTATCTAGAGTACATCACACAGGAACTTGTCCAGGCGGCCCTTGAATATCTCCAATGTAGGAGACTCCACAACCCCCCCGGGCAACCCGTACCAGTGCTCTGTCACTCTCACAGTAAAGAAGTTCTTCCTGATGTTAATGTGGAACCTCCTATGCTCCAGTTTACACCCATTGCCCCTTGTCCTATCACGGGATATCACTGAAAAAAAACGTAGCTCCATCATCCTGACACCCACCCTTTACATATTTGTAAACACTGATGAGGTCACCCCTCAGTCTCCTCTTCTCCAAGCTGAAGAGACCCAGCTCCCTCAGCCTCTCCTCATAAGGCAGATGTTCCACTCAATCATATTTGTGGCTCTGCACTGGACTCTTTCAAGCAATTTCCTGTCCTTCTTGAAATGAGGGGCACAGAACTGGATGCAAATATTCCAGATGCGGCCTCACCAAGGCAGAGTAGAGGGGGAGGAGAACCTCTCTTGACCTACTAACCACACCCTTTCTAATGCACCATAGGATGCCATTTGCCTTCTTGGCCACAAGGGCACATTGCTGGCTCATGGTCATCCTTCTACCCACCAGGACCCCCAGTTCCCTTTCCCCTTCACTAGTTTCCAGCAGGTCAACCCCCAACCTGTACTGGTACATGGGGTTGTTCTTCCCCACATGCAAGACTCTACACTTACCCTTGTTGAACTTCATCAAGTTTCTCCCCGCCCAACTCTCCAGCTTGTCCAGGTCTCACTGAACGACAACACAGCCTTCTGGTGTGCCAGCCACTCCTCTCAGTTTAGTGTCATCAGCGACCTTGCTGAGGGTACACTCAGATCCCTCATCCATGTCGTTGATGAAAATATTAAACAGCACTGGTCCCAGCACCAACACCTGAGGGACTCCACTAGTCACAGACCTCCAGCTAGATTCTGCCCCATTAACCACAACTCTGCCTTCTTCCTTTCAACCAGTTCTTGATCCACCTCACTACCTGATCATCAAGCCCACACTTCCTTAGCTTATCTATGAGGATACTGTGGGAGACAGTATCAAATGCCTTACTGAAATCAAGAAAAACCACATCTACCACTCTACTATCATCCCTCCACCTAGTTGCTTCCACATAGAAGGCTGTAAGGGTGGTCAAACATGACTTCCCCCTGGTAAAACCATATTGGCTGTTCTTAATGACCCCCTCATCCTTGATATGTCTAGAGATGTTGTCAAGAATAAGTTGTTCCATCACCTTTCCAGGGATGGAGGTAAGGCTGACTGGTCTATAATTACCTGGGTCCTCCTTCTTGCCCTTCTTATAGACTGGTGTGACAGTTGCCATCCTCCAGTCCTCAGGCACCTCTCCCATTTCCCACGACTTACCAAAGGTGATGGAGAGTGGCCTAGCAATGATCTCCGCCATCTGCCTCAGCACCCATGAGTGTATTCCATCTGGACCCATCGATTTATAGATGTTCAGATTGCATAGCTGATCCCTAACCCAATCCTCATCTACCAAAGCAAACTCCTCCTTTGTCCTGACTCCTTCTGGGGCTATAGGAATCTTCCCCCCCCCCCAGGGAGAGTCTGCAGGAGTAAAGACAGAGGCAAAGAAGGCTTTCAGCACCTCTGCCTTCTTTATATCTTCTGTCTCCAGGGCACCCACCTCATTCAGCAGTGGGCCTATATTGTCTCTTGTGTGAGTTTTATCTGCTATGTATTTGAAGAAGCCCTTTCTATTGTCCTTAACTGGACTTGCAAGATTAAGTTCCAAGGAGGCCTTAGCTGTCCTAATTACCTCCCTACATCCTCTAACAACTGTCCTATATTCCTCCCAGGTGGCCAGCCCCTCCTTCCATAATCCATAGATTTTCTTTTTCCACATTAGTTTGCCCAGCAGTTCCTTCTTTAACCACGCTGGCTTTCTAATTCCCTTACTTGATTTCCTACCCATTGGGACACTCTGATCCTGAGCTTCGAAGAAGTGGTCCTTAATGCTGACCAACTATCTTGAGCCCCTTTACTACCTAGTACCCTTTCCCATGAGACTTCCCTTAGCAGTTGATTGAAGAGGCCAAAGTTGGCCCTTTGGAAACCCAGAAATGTGGCATTGCTGTGTATTCTATTCCTCCCACACAGGATCCTAAACACCATTATCTCATGGTCACTGCAGCCAAGGCTGCCATTGACCATCACCACTTCAACCAGACCCTCCTTGTTGGTGAGTACTAAATCTAGCAGTGCTCCTCACTTAGTTGGTTTGTCCACCATTTGCATTAAGAAGTTATCATCAATGCACTGGAGGAACCTCCTAGACTGCAAATGATTGGCTGTGCGAGTCTTCCAGCAAATATTGGGGTAGTTAAAATCTCCCATGAGGACCAAGGCATGTAGTCACAAGGCTGCTTTCAGTTGTCTGTAGAAAGCCTCATCAACTCCTTCATCCTGATCAGGGGGTCTATAATAGACTCCCACAGGTGTATCACCCGTATCAGCCTGTCCCTTAATTTGTACCCACAGACATTCCACTTGCTCCTCATCTGCCCCCAGACAGAGCTCAATACATTCTAGTTGCTCTCTCGCATAAAGAGTGACTCCACCACCTCACTTTGCTGACCTATCTTTCCTAAAAAGGACATAGCCATCCATGATCACATTCCAGTCTCTGTAATTGCCACCAGGTCATAACCTTTAGACTACGCACAGACTTCTAACTCCTCCTGTTTATTCCCCATGCCGTGTGCATTGGTGTACAGGCATTTCAGGGAGCAAGCAGAGCATGCTAATGAAATTTAAGGCCTAATTTTGTTCTCTCCCTATACTGGCATGAATCAGGAAGAATGTTATTTCATTCAGTGGAGATACGTCAATGTAAAATTACATCATGATGGCCTGACATCAACTGTCACTTCAAAAGCACTACCAATAACACTGCTTTATTACTATTGTTGCATTTGTTATTGGAATTTTGATACTTCCCCAAAAAGCAATGACAGGATTGACATACTACTGTATAAACCATGTACTGTATATGCCATTATCCTAACCTTTTGGAAAATGTGGTGTCTCCTGTCAGTAATGCTTTGGTAATTTGTCTTGCCAGTCTGCAATTCCAGTTCTACGGAACAGTTTTGCGGGACAGTAATGGGCAGTACATTACCTGAATAGACAACTCTCTAATAAGATTAAGAACCTAATTTTACAGTCAGATACCACATGAGAAAACAAGGAGGGAGGAGGAAAAAAAGAAGAAAATATGGCATATGTACAGTTTAGTAGTGAGAGTGACCTGGTCATTCTGACTAATTGAAGCTTTCTGATGTAAATAAATCATCAGCAGCAGTCTCCATCTGCCTTCTTCTTGATTTACTTAGGGGCTAGAATGAAAAGTGTGTTTGACCAGGTGGAGACTTTTTACCAGTGGAAAAGGAAGCTTTTTCTGTCTTCTGATTTACCCAACTGTCAATATTTGCTAGTCCAGTATTATTAGCTTTCTTGTTAAAAGGTGACAAGAGTAACATCTTTTTTGTTTTCTTGGTGTATTTTTCATTTTCTTTCTTCAATTCTTTCTTCTTCAGCAGGCTGGAAGATGTTTAATGTTATTCTGGCCTTTGCATGCAATACTGTGAACAGATTGGTGTTGTCAGGGAATTATGTCCAATCTGTGTTTAGCTTTGAAGAGGAATTGTTTATGATTAGGAGATTTACACTTGAAGTGGGCAAAAGATGGCAAGGCCTATAATTAGAAGGAGGGAAATTTATCTCCCAACAGCATGTTCCTCTCTCTGAGCAGAGCCCTAGAGTCAGAAAAAGGCAGATGTAAACACACTTCTCCTCCAAGCTGGCTGATTCTGCACCTGGCTTTGATTGAGTCCTGGTTGTTTCTGCCAGGAACAACAGTTGGACTTCAGCCTGGTTAGGAAAGTCAAATTCTGTCACCACTGTCTTCTTTGCTTAGTTTACCTCCTGTGTTTTCTAAAACATTTTGTTTAAGCACATCGGCCTCTTCTGACTCAGTTGGCCAAATTATGCATGAACTAGCAGTAGGACATTACCTGCTCTTGGGTTTGAGCAGCCACAGGCCACTTGAAGAACTGAAAAAAAATCAAAAAGGCCCAGAATAGCCATACTTAAAAAAAAATCTGCCTTAAGATGAACAAAGAGACATTGTCAACGCCCACACTCTCTTCTTTAAGTTCATGTAGCTGTAGCCCACCCCTGTTCTTCTACCTGTAACTTGGCATGTGCATCAGGGATGTGGCTCTGCCAATGTGTCTGTGCCAGTCCCCAGTAGAAGATGGTGGCTATAAGACATATTACAGGCATTGATCCCATGTTTAGCAGTCTTTAGCAGTTTAGAAAATGTGTTTCTCGTCATGACAAAGGGCTCAAAATTCACTTCCACACTCTACCAAGTGCCATATTAGCTTGCTATCTGACTGCCTTATTGACATCTTTGGTAAACTTACAGGTGTCTTTGGAGCAAAGTGTCTGCTTTTTTTGAGACAGTTTTTTCATAAAGCAATGTTACTCAGCTCCCATGGTCTACTCTGCCATTCCCAAGAGTCTCCTAAAGAGGAAACATAAAAAGAGAGTCTTTTAAGGAGTATGTCAATAATTGAAGTCAACTGCATTTCTTCTTGGAGCAGTCCAACTAATCCACAACTTATTTTTATTGTCTATTTTAGAAGTCTGTATACCAACTTGTAAAGTTCAGAATTTAGCTCAGATAAAGTTTTAAAGTGATACAGTTGTCTTTTGACAGCAAAATCACCTCCATCTAAATTTATTCCTTTTCTGAACAGGAAAGTAAAGAAAAAATGGCAACTAAGAGGACTTTCTTATGGACACAAATTGTTTTGGTTTGATTTTCTCATCCAGGAAGCTGTTTCTTGCTGAGATTTTTTTTCCTTCTCCCTCACTCTAACCTTGGGAGACTTCAAATTTTTTTTTAATGTATTAAGAGATACTTAAGAGAAGGATGTATGCTGCCAGACTAAAACTCCATATCTAAAAATCCTCAGCCAATCCTGAATACTTCTAGTTTATATGATTTCCCAGCCAAGCCATAGCTTGTCATCCAAGAAGCTCTTAAGAAAAAAGGGATAAAAATAACACGATAATTTGTTTGCAACATAATCACTTCATGTACATCTAGTAAACATGGGGGTTTTGCAAGAAATGCTTTTTTTTTGCAGCCCTCATTTAGACATTTTTTTCAGTGCTTGCCCGCCCCCAATTTCCCACAGAACAGAGGTATTGTAGTTAATTTCTATAGTTCATAATGGATTTTCTGCAGAATGCATTATAGCTATAAAAGGAGTCTGATTATATTCCATTGTGAACTCTTAGAGAGCACAGAAAAACTATTTACAGTTTCTTCAGTCTTCCTGTGCTTTGCAGTAGGAAAGATCTCCTGGGAGTTAACTGACATCTGTATTTGACCAATAGCTGTATTTCAGGAGTGCTGTTAGTGCTTGTTGAGTCTGAAGAAACAAAAGAAATGTTTCTACAGAGACTACCAGCTTCAATAAGCCAGGAAAGGACAGGTCATTTATTAAAATCTGTACCTTTAGAAAAAGTTGCTGATATTCCTTCTATATAATGGGCAGATAGAGACTGAAAAAGGAAGCAATAGAGTTAATATAGTGACAAATCAACAAGAATTGAACAAAAATAGTCTATATCTCAGGAAAACAGTGTGAAGAAAATAGAGAGGAAGTGGTAGTAGAATTATTTCAGTAAAGATTGCACTGAGGACTTGAATTTATTTTTTAGTCTCCAAATTTCTTCACTAATTAAAAAAACCCCAAACAATAACAACAAAACCAAACCACTCAAAACCAACCAAAAAAAACCCAACAAACCAAAAGCAAACCACAAAAACCCTAAACCAAACAAAACCACAACAGAGAAATGAAAAATCAAGAGATTTCAAAGTATAAGATTGTGCTGGGTAAGCATTACATAACCATATATAATACTATTCTATGATAAATACTATTCTATGATAAATACTATTCAATGATAAAGTAGTTAGAAATCTGAGAAAAATCTGTCTTTCACAAAATCCTCCAAAACATGATATGTAGTGTTTTTTTTTTTAAAGTGTCTCTGGCATATGAGCATTAAATCAGGTTTCAAAAACCTTTCATGTTCAATAAAAAAGTAGATTTCAAGACAAATAACATATCAGTTTTGCTAATAATAATTTAAATTCTGTATTGCTTTTCATACTTTATTAAGTGACCCAAACCTGTCAGCAATAAGGTTTTGCATAAACTTTAAACTTAGGCTTTTCCTACCAGCAAACTTGGCTTAAGCATCCTGAATTTTATATCCTCCTGTTATTAGATTAAGAAACGTGGCAGAACTTCTCAAAAGACAGAGCCAGATTTTTTTCAAGGTACGTAAAGAAAGAGATTTCAGAACTAGTATATATCAGACTTCTACTAAATGCCCACCTGCATCTTCAGATCATTGTATTTGAAAATATGCTGTCTGGCAGCTTCCTGGCAGAATGTTTTTCTTCCTCTTGACATATCACATGATGTGCCAAGAATAAGATAGCAACTCTGATTTTATTTATTTTATTTTCATTTCATAGTTTGACTGGTGCCAAATGTCTGAATCCTTCCATGAGCCCCAGGGGACTTTTTGGATGAGTGACAGACAAGCTGAAAATACAATAGAGCTGCAGGTCAAGCGCAAAAAAAAAAAAAAAAGCAGAGTGGGAAGTCCTGAATGTCACTAGTGGTTTAATTTTTATTTTTTTATGGTTGTTTTTTGGCACTTGCAAGCATTCTGGATCCAGCTGATTTGTGCTGTGCTGCAGAAAATGGTCCACAAGCTATTTATCACCCTGTACCGCTGTACCGCAGTGTGAAAATTAGTTCCCTGATATTAAATCCAATTCTGTAGACGTGAATTTTGTAATATGGACATGTGCAGCCATGACATAAATGGTGGCTAAGGCCCCACTGCAGGTACTATATATACCCTGCTGTCTTGTCCTCCACCAGAGCCTAGGCTGTGCCCCATATCCCCAGCCTCAGCAGACTGCCTGCTCCATGGGGAATTAGCCCACATCTGGCAGAGACACAGTACCCACAGCCCTTCTGGCTTCAAGGCTGCTCTGTTCCTCTCTCCTGCCACAGTGCTGGCACCATTTCGACTCCCAGTATAGCACCAGAGATTCTCTGCAGAACCAGAAACTACAGGGATGTGCTGAGTGGACAGACTGACGCTAGCACCACAGCAGGGGAGAGAGGACTAGCATGAAAGCAAAAACCTTTGTGGTCTGCCCTGCAGATCTGTGCTTGGCATTACATATTCAGCATCAACATGCCTGGTGAATCACAGGTCACATTCGTTAATTTAGGCTTCACTTCAGCTAGCTGATTGAACACATAAACCAAACGAGTGTTTCCCTTGATTTCAATTAGATCATTCAATTTAAACCTAAGCAAATGCTAATCTTTGCTGAACTAGGGCCATTTCTGTTCCATAATAAAATCTATGACTTCATTTGAAAGGACAAAAAATGGAAAGAGACGGCTGTCTGCCATGATGTATGAGAAAAGATATGCTCAAATTCAGGATCCATCTCTTGTGCAAACACAACCTGAGCTGCTAAAACAACAAAATCAAATGTAGTATTTCTGAGGTAAGACACTCAGCTGACTTCTGATTAATTGTAACTCTCTCTCTGGGAGCTGGGACAAAATCGCAGTGGCCAAAATGAAAAACTGAGTGTTCATTCTGCATGTGTTATCCACCTGCAAATGAAAGTATTTGCTTTGGCATTTGCCAGCATCCTCAGCTGTGGACCACCCTCAGTTGCCAAACACTGAGATGCTGCATATTCCACTATTCTGAATTTCAGCAGCACATTTTAAACTGACCAAACAAAGGTAGAAGCCATCTGAAATCTACGAGTTCATGTTGGACTCAAATGCCCATTTTTGAATGGAGAGTCTAACATTTGGTTCATTGGTATGGTTGTCATGAGCATAGATTAATCAGCGCTTTTGGGGTGCATGCCATACTGCTGAGCAGCATAGAAATGCTTGTAGCTAAATTTTTAAAAAAGTAATTGTCAGAATTCTCTCCACATATGCTCTGAAAGCTCCTAAAAGCCCTTTCTGACCCTTTCATATTCAGTCATTTGTCTTGCAAAATCGATTGCTTAGTGTGTGCGTGTGTAGTGCCATAAAAGATTGTGATGAAGCTCTAACTTTAAAGAATTAAAGAATAGGTATTATGTTCTGGTTTTCTTTCAGAACTGAAACTAGAATTAGATGGGTTAGATTGGAAAGAAAAAAGGTTCAATGAAACAGGAAGAAATAAGTTTTAAACTAAATAATAAGAAATAGAATGTTATGGAATATGGCCATGAAAATTATCAGAGGGCTGGAACATGTTTTCTGTGAAGAAAGGCTGAGAGTTGGTGTTGTTCAGCATGGAGAAGTCCCTGGGGAGACCTTATTGTGGTTTTCAACATATAAAGGGACTTATGTTAGAAATGGAGATAGGCATTTTACCAAAGCCTGTAGTGACAGAACAAAGGGAAATGTTTGTAAACTGAAAGAGGGTAGATTTAGTTTAGACATAAGAAAGAAGTTCTTTATGACAAGGGTGTTGAGGAACTGGAACAGGTTGCCCAGAGAAGCTGTGGAAGACCTATTGCAGGAAGTGTTCAAAGCCAGGTTAGATGGGGCTTTGAGTAATTTGGTCTAGTGGAAGGCATCTGTAGGCAGATAGGGCCCTGGCGGCTGGAAGATATCGTGCTGTACGGAAAGATAAGACCCCTCTCCAGGTAGCCAATAGCATTTAGGTGATGATACCAGTTTTACGATGCAAGCAGACGGAAATGACATCGTAAACCTAGGCTATATAACGCCGTGTTCTCTCTCAATAAATGCCATTTGCCTTCCACCACATTGGTGTCTGTGAGCATTTGGACCGAGCAGCCCAAGGGGGGGCCGTCGCGCTGTTCCTGAACCAGGTCATCCCGCCTCTTGAAGGCAACAGGTGTCCCTGCACATGGCAGAGGTGTTGGAACTGGATGCTTTTCAAAGGCCCCTTCCAATCCAAACCATTCTATGATTCTGTGATTCCGTGAATGATACAATCTATTTGATGAGCAGAAGGGACCAGCAAGATCATGAACTGACTTAGCAAAAAACAGGAGTTCAATACATAATAAAAAGCCATATAAATAAGATAAGGCAGGAATTCTACTTGGGTAGGGAACAGCTGGGTAGACAGTAGCCTGAAAGTTGAACATGATGGCAAACAAAATACAATGAAATAAAAAATACTTGTGATTATATTTCATCTGCATTGCTAAAGATTAGAAGTTTGGAATAGATACCACCTCTCCCTCTGTGCACTAAGGACCTTAATAATAAGAGTTATTTCTCAGAGGAAACAGTGAATTCTTCAGTAACGTTGGAAAACAGAAAGGTACATTTAAACAATAATTAAATTCAATTTTCAGTTAAATACTTAACAGTATACAGTAGAAGTAGAATAATATCAGAAAAAGCAAAAATTGTCTTAACCCAACTGCTCACTTCAAAAAGATGTGAAATGGTATAAAACACTTGAGAAAAACAAACAAACAGAAAAAAACAACCAAAGCAGGCTTTTTTTTCTACAATGTAATCCCTTTTGTCAGCAAGCCTAGTTTCACCAAGAAGAGTCTGGCTTAGTCCTTATTTTCTCCCATGAGGTACTTAGAAACATTCATAAGATGTTTCTGAGCTTCATCTACTCCAGGCTCAACAGACCCAGCTCTCACAGCCTCTCCTGGTATAAGAGATGCTCCAATGCCTCAATCATCTTCATGATCCTTTGCTAGGCTCATTCCAGTATGTCCATGACTCTTGCACTGGGAAACCCAGGTCTGGACATAGAAGTCCAGTTGTGTTTTATCAGTGAAAAAGACAGGATCACCTCTCTTGACCTGTTAAAAATGCTCTAACAGAGACTAGGACGGTGTTGGTCTTCTTGGTGACAAAGACACATTGCTGGTTTCTGTTCAACTTTATGACCACAAAAACTCCTAGTGAAAGTTGCTTTCTAGTCACTCATCCCTCAGAATATTACTGATCCATTGATATATTCCTCCACAGATGAAAGGGTTTGTATTTTTGCTTCATTGAGCTTTGTGAGATTAATTTTTGCTTATTTCTCCAACCTGTCCTCTGGCAGCACAGCTGTCTGCTGTTTCAGCCAGTTTTGTCTCATCACAAAGTTGCTGAGATTATGCTCTGTCCCATCATCCAGTCCACTGATGGCGATGTTCAATAGGACTGCCTCCGGAACTGACGCCTGGGGTACACCACTAATGACTGGCTGCTGGTTGGACTTCATGCCAGTGTTCTTCTCTCTTTGAGGCCAGGAGTTCATCCAGTTTTCAGTCCATCTGACTGTCCACTTATATAGGCTGTACTTTATTCAGTTTGTCTGTGAGGATGTTACTAGAAATGGTGTCATTCCAATAAGACTGCAACCCAGCAACTGCATGCAGACTTCTAATTTTTTCTGTTTGTTCTCATTCTTCCCTCATCAGGATACATAAACTTCAGATAGGCACCTTGTGGTGTTGATTTGTCAGTAAAAATTTGATGTACAATGTACAAGTAGAACCAATAGCTTTTATTAGACTAGTGTATAGATGATATCAAATGTGTTTTAACACAAAGAGTATATGGCATGGGGAAGAAAGAGGCCAGCCTAAAACTGATGCTGAGTTCCTGTACCTATACAAGAGAAATATCAGCCCCAGATATGACACATTCTAACCATGACTCTTCAGACTTCACCACCAAAACTCAGGTGGTTTCTTCTGTCTTCTCTAAAAGTTGGTGCTAACTACATTCACCTACAAATCTTGTCTTGCCAAGACATCCAGCAGCTGTGTGGGATGTAGAGAAACAAGGATTTAAAATTTCTCATTTTGTTTCCCACTTCTCAGGAAAGTGTCATATGAATTATTCTGAGTCACTCTTATCCTGCTTTGTTAAAGCTATTCATTCACATGTAATCATTAATTATTCATTGGTCTAGAAACCAAGTGGAGGCCAGCAACTAGAAACACCATATCTCAGTAATTTCCTCAGTTACTGGCTGAGCAATTTACTCAAAACTGAACTTTAAAAAGTGAGACTGAAAAGATCCCATTCCTTGAGACCCCCATTCACTAACAGTACATTAACATTTAGTGGACGGTATTTTCCAAGCAAGTATTTTCATAGTGTTTTCTAGAATTGTGCAGATTTGAAACTTTGGAAAAACAACATGGCAACAGGGCAAAGCAAATGAAATTCAGTGTTCAGCTGAATAGTAACCATTCAGTTTTCCATTTTGCTGTATCCAAAATTTGAGTAGAAAATTCAATAAATGGATGTTGAGCAGATTTCAAAGGTAAAAAGATTGAATTGGTGATATTTTAGAGAAAATAACTCTAAATTGGAAAGGCTGAAGTTAAGTTTCTTCTAATGAATTTGTTAAAGACATAAGAAAAATGATACAAGGATAAAAATAGCCATTTAAAAAATTCTTAATTAAAAAATAATAAATGCACATAAAGTAAAAGGGTAAGCATTTCAGTATTTTCATATCAAACAAAAACGTGTACTTGTAAAACCTTTTTTCTCTTTTTTTCCCAACCAAGTCAGGAAGTTTGTAATATTGTTTGAAGTCCTGATAAATGTGCTGGGTATTTAGAAGAGGAGCTTTTGATATGTTTATTGGTTGAATGTCTTGGGTAGTTTTGAATGTAGTTGAATATATTTTCTTTCCTTTTTTTTTTAAATAAACATTAATTTCAAATAACTTTATTTCAATTACTTTGGAAAATTCAAGGGGAAAATCTTTTCCATTTTAAATTTAATGCTGGAGATACATAACTTAGACTGTATACTGATTTTCTCAGGTTCATTCTTTGTGAAGCCCCAAGAAAACTAATTTATCACTTTTTTTTCCTGCTCTTACCTAGATGCCCTCCTGTTTTTTCAATTAAGTCAGTTCACACAGCTTCTTCATAATCATACCCATGATTGGCTTTCCCTCAGGAATAATGGCAGCTGCTTTCCGGTGAATGTTAAATAGCACAATTATATTCTCAAATACCATAAATGTCTACTTAATTCCCTAAATTGTCAATACTGTTTGTAAAGGATAAGTGAAAAGAAAAATATTTGCCCTCATGGTTTATTTAAAATGCAAACTGCTAGTGTAGGTGGCTGTCTGTGTGTATTTTGGTAGTGGCTGGCACAATAGGGTAGTAGTGCTGACAAAATCCTGTGCAATTATTAATACTATGAACTTCTCAATTTTGGAAATCTAAATACTTTTGAATGCTTGTCATGGTTTAAGCCCATTTGGCAACTCAGAAAAAAAACACACAGCATGCTCTCTCACTCCCCCCATTCCTACCTCCCCCTCCCCCCATAGGGATGAGAAGGAGAATCGAAAGAATGTAACTCCCATGGGTTGAGATAAGAGCAGTCCAGTAACTAAGGTATAACACAAACCACTACTGCTACCACCAATAATAATAAGGATAAGGGAAATAACAACAGAAGTGAATACAACCGCTCACCACCAGCTGACCAATACCCAGCCAGACCTGAGCAGTTATCTAGCCCTTCCAGGTAGCTGCCCCCAGGTTTATGTCCTGGGCATGACATACTGTGGTATGGAATACCTGTTTGGTCAGTTAGGGTCAGGTGTCCTGTCTCTGCTTCCTTCCGGCTTCCTCTCCTCCCTGTCAGAGCATGAGACTCAGAAAGTCCTTGGTCAGAGTAAACATTACTGAGTAGCAACTAAAAAGATTGGTGTTATCAGTGCTGTTCCCAGGCCAAAAGTCAAAAATCCAGCACTGCACCAGCTACTAAGAAGGAGAAAAATTACTGCTACTGCTGAATCCAGGACAATGCTCAAGAGATTATGAGTGATAACTTTCAAGTCTTAATTTTGCGAAATTGCAATCTGATGCATAACACGATGAAGCACAAAATCCTTTACACCCTTTCACTACCAAAAGCTGATCTTGTATTGCAAAAGAAAGTACACTCCATTTTAAATTGCAATTATAATTTAACTCTTTTTTTTTTTTCTTTTCATCAAACTGTTTCTTCCAGAATTCCTTCTAGAGATATTCAGTTTGGATCTCTGAGCCATGGTTGAAATATGTTATTTTTAATAATTCCATCAAGTGTAATATGATCTTCATTTCTCCAAATTTATAAAAGAATTTTGCTATAGTACATGAAAACATTGAAAGTAGTTTTAAAGGTGTTTTAAAAAGCTAGTGAAAATATTAGTTTTATCTTGAAATATTTCCAACAAAATAGATTATAAACCTTTAAATAGATTTTTATATAGACAGAATAAAAGATATGTAAAGGCAATGGGAATGAAAAAAGTGAGAACTAAAATCAAATGTGCTACTCTTACACTGAAAGTAGCCTTCTAGCAGTAAACAGGCACAGAAACCTGAAATAAATATTCTACATCTTTTGAATATATGCCAATCTACAATTTGTGAAAACACTCATCTTTTTTTAGATAAAACTTAAATTTGACTTTTAACGCGAATAACTGCTTACAGACAAGAAGACTGTAGTTAAGTATTTTAATCCGGTTCATTCTGTGAAGCTTAAATGGCTAATATTACATGTGCTGCAAAGAGATCCCTGTCAAAAGTAATTTCTCAGAAGCTTAGATGAGGACAGGAATGTCCATTCTGAAATCACTACCTATTAGGGAAGTGGAAAAAGCAATGCTAAAAAATTGAAGAACTGGGCTTTTGTATCTCATAACAGTAATATGAAAATGATTAGTCATTTCTGATGCACTGGAAAATATTAAAAGGTTAAAAAAATGCAGACATTTTAAAATGCATTTCTTAAACTGAAAGAGTGGCTAAATTTGAACAAAGTATATATTTATTCATCTAATCTACAATATAAAATTCATTTTGTGCAAAAATTTCTTTCAGTTTTACCACCTACATGCATTGTTCAGGTTCTTTTAACCAGCTCATGTAAACTAAGAGATATCAAGTATTTTTTTCCCAGAGAGAAAAGTTTTCCTTTATTCAAATGCTTTCTTGAAAATGTATCTTCCATTTTGAAATGTCACTGCTGTTGCCACATTCTGTGAATATGTCACGTTTGATTAGCACTTTGCAACTCATTCTTCAGAAAGTATCTGAATGGTTCTACATAAAAGATCTGTATCAGATACCTGTGGGAGAAGAAATGATAGTTGTATTACAGTGGCGTTTGTACAGTAGCTTTGGTAAGAACTCGGATTGAACAATTTGTATTGTTCAGATTTCTATAATTTTAAAGAAGTAATAAGTAATAGATTGTTGATGACCCCGTTACCTATGCCTGCCTAGAAAGTGAACTGGATTATAACCTATTTCTTGGATTTTTTTTTCATAAATTGTGAAATGGATCTTTCACTCATCCCGTGACAGAAATATTTAATAATACTTTGGTCAGAAGAGTAATGACATTATTGCAATTTTCAAGCTTTTCTGGAAATCATTAGCCTATGTGCAATATAATCCATGACACAAGAAGCCACAAAGATAATAAAACTAAGTGTATCTAAGGTACTGATTCGCAAGCACAAGGGTAATGGGGTTGCTAATTTCTTAATTAATGCTAACTTTTTTTCTCAGAGTTTATGACACAAGGTGTAATACACTTGAATTAATGCAATGTCTGTATTTTTGACAAGATTTACTTTTTTAAAGGTCAGTAAATAAATATATATTTAAGCAAATATTGAATTAATTTATGACAACTTTACAAAGCTAATTAAATATGGAATGATACAATGATCCAATCAAGTTCATTATTAAAAATTTGTCAATAAATCAATATGTGACATTATCAAAACATCAAATTAATATAGCAAGTAATCAGCTGAAATTACAAGGCTGATGCTAGAAATAATTATTTCTGGTAGTCAAGTGGGGAAAATCTGGAAAGATCACTTTTAGTCTAAGATAGCTGGGGTTTTCAGGCATTATGAGCATTGACCTAGTTTCTGTAGTTCTTAGACTTTTGCATGGAAATGTATCTATGTTGGTTTCATTCAGAAAAGAAGGTAGCTCAGTCTTTGGCAATTCTACGTAGTAAGTTTTCTTCGATGCTTTGTTTTTATTCCCCTCTTCTGTAAAACAGCATCATAACATAGTTTCTAAATATACACAAAGTGATTGATAAACAATGTCCAACATGAGATGTTCTGTAAAAGATATTTCATAATTCAAGGGAAGAAATGAAAAAAAGAGCAGAGGGAAGAGAAGCTGGTATTCATAACTAGAAACATTTTTGTAGCAATGATTGCTCTATTTACTATAGAAATGCACATGCACTAGTGGAACAATTTTTACATAAAAAAAACCAACAAACAAACCAAAATGCGGGACAGGCTATATTTTTGGGTACTTTTATATGGAACAGAAAACTGTACAGAGTTTAGAACAAGAGAAATGTCTTTGCACAATCAACAGAAGACTGTGGGTGTGAAATAGCATTATGTCTTTGTGTAGAAGATCTACCCAGAAACTAAGCAAGATGGACCTCCACTGTTTGCATTAATATAGGCAATTATTAGAATATATTAAATATAATTTTTTGAAATATTTATATTTTAAAAAATTATATGTAATTTTTCCTTCTGAATTGGCTTAATATTTATTTTGAGACTTTTCACTTTGCTTCAGAAATATTCACTGGTTGGAGTCCAGTTAAATGGATCAAAGCATTGGTCTTACACTTTCACAGCAAGCAATCTGTTAGGCCTTAACCAACAGCTCAAAGCATTGTCATCAGTGGCCTTTTACTTGAAATCAGCTAATATTAGTATTCACGAATACTCTTCTTGAGCAGAAAAGCTTTGATTCAGAGTCTTATCAGAAATACAGTTGAACCAGAAGTGATGGGACCTACAGTGAGAAGAAAAGATGTATTATTTTATGAAAAGAGAGACGTACAGAAACACATTCAGTTCCTTGCACTTGCTTTAGCATTCATTACATTTCTTGAAATATTTGGATGTTTATATCAGAAAAATTAGAGAGCTGCATAAATTCAAAACTTATCCTAAAAATTTCAAATCTAAAAATATATAAAAGATTACATTTTCAGATGTGTAATTAAGCTTTTAAACTTTTTCTTGCCCACTTATATTTGGAACTGAGTTTCTTATTATGGAAAAGCCTTAGAGTGAAATCAGAAGAATATCGAAGCAGTCTTCCAAATGGAGATAACAGTTCATTTGACCTAAGGCCCAATGTCCAAGTATTTAGCTTTGACCAGTAGGAAATGTTTAAAGAATTTAAGTCCCAGGAAGTATGCAGTGATTTATATTTCAGTGACTTTGTGATATAAAGAAAATAGTGTCAACTCCTTTCTGACGGCAGGTAAATTTAAGCCTACAGTTATATGGTTGCCTATAGTGAAGTTTCTCAGTTCAACTAAATGTGTGCCCGTATTTTCTGAGGGATTTGAACCTGTTTCCTGACACATAAATACATTTAGTATTTCCCTAGTTCTTTTTCATTTCCTCAATAGATTTTCTCATTTTATGAGTGTGTATTGTATTCTCCTCCATCTTTCTCAGGTTAAAAAAATCCAGTCTGCACCGTCTTCCATCATGAAATGGTCTTTCCATTGTCTCAAAAATACTTATCTAGATCCTACACAAAGGAAAATCTTGAAACTGATCAACCAATTTCTTTGTTTTGTTGATTAGTTTTCTTTACTGTTAGAAAATACTCTTGCTAATTGATTAAGCCAAAATTAAACCAAACTATAAAATTGATAATGCATAATCCAATCATAGCAGCTAGACAGCTGAGGCATATGTCTGGAAGAAAACTGAGAGTAGGACTGCAAGAGTAAAGCTGTATATTCATTTATGAAGGGACAACCTGACATTCTGGTTTAAGTGCTGTGAAAGTGGATGCATAAGTATATTGCATTGTATGGAGTTGCATATTATTAGCAGTGTTTCAGGAAACTTGTTGCTGGCATGTTTTAATTTGGTATTTATCTCCCACCCTTAATCCAAAGTCGTATTGCAGGTGTGATTCAAGAGTTCAATAGAATAGGTTGAAAAGTGTTGATACATGCTGAGAGATCTATGATGTATATGTAATCTTATGGGTTATTCTGTTGATATGATAGAAATTATCTCAGGTAAGAAGAATCCATGTCTAAGATAGAATGGCAATGGGCAGATCAGATGAAAAAAGCCAAGCTAACAACAGTACTTTTGTTTGAGTGTGGTTCTGCAGAGTATTATGGTTTGGGTGGCTTTTTTCGTTTTTTTTTTTTTTTTTGGGGGGGGGGGGTTGTTCTGTTTTTTTTTTGGTGTTTTGTTAGGGTTTTTTTTAAACCTTTGTCTGATACTTTGTCTGAAGCTCAGAAAAGGATAGGTCAAAGAAGGCAGATCTGAAGCTAACATGGTACACTTAAAAAGAAACAATTTTAAAAATAAATAGACAAGCAAACTTCAAAGCTAATAAACAAGCACAGCTCTAAATCTTAATTTTCAGTCAACAGAGTGTATTGAGAAAGATGCCAATAGAAATGAGGTGGGAGAAATTGGATTTGCACAGGTGTCCTGGTTTGAGCAGTAGCAGTCATTTTTCTCCTTCTTGGTAGCTGGTGCAGTGCTGTGTTTTGACTTTCAGGCTGAGAACGGTTGCTGATAGCAAGTATGTTTTGAGTTACTGTTCAAATGTTTGGTTTGTCCAAGGCCTTTTCTGAGCTCATGCTCTGCCAGGGAGGAGGGGAGGCTGGGAGGAAGGAGAGACAGGACACCTGACCCAGGCTAGCCAAAGAGGTATTCCATACCATAGCACGTCATACCCAGGATGTAACCAGGAGAGACCCGGAAGGGCTGGAGCTCTGGGGGGAGATGGAGGAGGTATCAGTCAGTGCTCGGTTTGGCAGGGTGGGGTGAGTTATGGGTCGGTGGCTGGTGAGGTGTTGTATTCTCTTCACTTATTATTGGCTTTATCATTATTGTTTGTAGTAGTAATGGCAGTAGTGATTTGTGTTGTGCCTTAGCTATTAAACTGTGCTTATCTCAATCCGTGGGGGCTACATTCTTTGGATTCTCCTTCCTAACTCTCTGGTAGTTGGGGGAGCAAGCTGGGGAGTGAGTGAACTAGCTGTGCGGAATTGGTTTAAACCACGACAACAGGGAACTGATGTATGTGCAGTTTTCAAGTTCACATTGAAGGTACCTATTTTTAACAGTTGAGGTAGTGAATTAGTGAAGTACTTAATTATTTGCAAAATATATTGGTTTTATCTTTACCTTGCTAAAGGAGTGAAACTCCAGATTTTCTAACGTGTTTGTTCATCTGAAAAGAAAAAACCTTGTGTATTTTTTCTTTCTTTTGAGAGGGTCAGAGATGAAAAATATGCATTTAAATTACCTACAAACACTGCAGGATGACTAATTAAATATTACTGAAACATGACATTCTTAAATATAAATATTAATTATTTTAATTAATTAAAAATATAAATATTAATTATTTAAATTAATATTATAATAGCAAACTGTATTTTTCACAGTTTTAATAAGGAAATTTTTGTGTAAGAAAGGATAAGAAATGGGAATATGGCAAGCAGTTCTTTAGAGTGATTAGCTAATATGGTACTGTTGAACTTCACTCTTCCAACAAACAGAATTGCATGTCATATTTTAAAAATATTTTAAAATATATCATATTTTCTGTTTTGATGAATAATGTAGTTTCACTACAAAAAAAAGGAACTTTAATCTCTAGGGCACAAATCTTAAGTTCAAGAATTTCCAATGCTGCAGATGACTTTAAAGAAAAAAATAATAGGCCTATATTATGCACTACACTGATGACACATTGTAAATCTAGGATTACACATTGTATCCTCATATATTTAATGGTATTCTCAGACAATGATCTGGTCTATATTGAAAAATCATTTTAATTCCATGGCTTTTGTGGTATTCATATCTTGGCCGTATGAAGCTTCATTAGTGTTGAAAGGCTTGCACATATTTTCTGTAACATCTTTTCTACACCTTGTAAAGAGATTGTAGGATGCTAATAACACGATATTTCAAGAAACAAAAGAACACAAAATAACTTCAAAACAAATAAGTTGCCACTGCATCACCATTACTGTCATTGTAAGCTAGTTGAAGAAAGTGAAGTATCACACATAAAAACACCTGGATAGAAAATGCAAATATGAATTCTGGAGCTATATAGTAAATTCAGCATTGTTTTACTCACTATACTTTAAGTCTGTAAACTGCAGTAAGTCAGAATTACTTGTTCAATATTGAACCAGGAATTATTCTCTCTTCTAAAATAAAAGGATCAAAAAAGTCATGAGTGTTTCTACATCTACTCTATTTTCAAAAATAAGTACTCTTTTGTTCATTTGAGTCAATAGTCAAAGATTAAAGCATGGAGACTTAAGATTTTTGCTCATGCAAGTTGTTGTGGTTTAAGCCCAGCTGGTAACTCAGAACCATGCAGCTGCTCTCTCACTCCCCCCTTTTCCTCTCCCCTGCTCAGGGATGAGAAGGAGAATCGAAAGAATGTAACTCCCACGGGTTGAGATAAGAACAGTCCAGTAACTAAGGTATAACACAAACCACTACTGCTACCACCAATAATAATAGTGATAAGAGAAATAACACAGGAAGAAAATACAACCGCTCACCACGAGCCGACCAATACCCAGCCAGACCCGAGCAGTGATCTAACCCTTCAAGGTAACTGCCTCTAATATATATACCAGGCATGATGTGCTGTGGTATGGAATACCTGTCTGGTCAGTTAGGGTCAGGTCTCCTATCTCTACTTCCTCCAGTTTCCCCTCCTCTTTGGAAGAGTGTGAAACTCAGAAAGTTCTTAGTCAGAGTAAACATTACTGAGTAGCAACTAAAAACACAGGTGTTAACAGTGCTGTTCCCAGATCAAAAGACAAAAACTCAGCACTGCAGCAGCTACTAAGAAGGAGAAAAATGACTGCTACTGCTGAACCGAGAACACAAGTATATCATTTTATCATTTATACAACTCATATATTTTTTGCATTTTAAAAAAACAACCCTTTCTGTTACAAGAGTTTTAAAATTATTAATATTTTAATAGAATTTAGCACATACACTTGAACATACGTATACAGAATTTTTAACAGAATTTGGTCTTGTTTCATAAAGTGAAAGCTGGGGTTTACTGCATTATCTTATCATAGAATCATAGAAGAGTTAGGGTTGGAAAGGACCTTAAGATCACCTAGTTCCAACCCCCCTGCCATGGGCAGGAACACCTCACACTATACCATATCACCCAACGCTTCATTCAACCTGGTCTTGAACACTGCCAGGGATGGAGCATTAACAACATCCCTGGGCAAACCATTGCAGCACCTCACAACCCTCACAGTAAAGAATTTCTTCCTTATATCCAATCTAAACCTCTCCTGTTTAAGTTTCTACCCGTTACCCCTTGTCCTATCACTACAATCCCTAATGAAGAGTCCCTCACCAGCATCCCTGTAGGCCCCCTTCAGATACTGGAAGGCTGGACACACCCTTCAGATACTGGAAGGTCTCCACACAGCCTTCTCTTCTCCAGCTTGAACAGCCCCAACTTTCTCAGCCTGTCTTCATATGGGAGGTGCTCCAGTCCCCTGATCATCCTCGTGGCTCGCCTCTGGACTTGTTCTAACAGTACCATGTTCTTTCTATGTTGAGGACACCAGAACTGCACACAATACTCCAAGTGAGGTCTCACGAGAGCAGAGTAGAGGGACAGGATCATCTCCTTTGACCCGCTGGTCACACTCCTCTTGATGCAGCCCAGAATACGGTTGGATTTCTGGGCTGTAAGCACACACTGAAGATGGCTCATGTTCATTTTCTCATTGACTAACACCCCCAAGTCCTTCTCTGCAGGGCTGCCCTGAATTTCCTTATTGCCCAACCTGTAGCTGTGCCTGGGATTGCTCCAACCCAGGTGTAGGACCTTGCACTTGGCATGGTTAAACTTCATGAGGTTGGCATCAGCCCACCTCACAAGTGTGCCAAGGTCCCTCTGAATGGCATTCCTTCCCTCTAGCGTATCAACAGAACCACACAGCTTGGTGTCATTGGCAAACTTGCTGAGGACACACTCAATTCCATTGTCCATGTCAGCGACAAAGATATTAAACAAGACCGGTCCCAACACTGATCCATCATGATATGCCAAATTGCTGTAAGTGTGTGTAAGCAATAGTATATAAGGAATTAATGCTTTGCAATAAATGGCTTTTTGTCTGATCACATTGATCTCTTACTGAGTCCTTTCTGCAGCAAAGATCTTTAAAATTTTCAGGTCTAGAATCCATGGAAGAATTCACATGTTCTAGTGATAGTATTAACTAGACTTATTTTGAACTCAGAACAATTTTCACTAGGAAGAAAAGGTTAAATTAAATCATATTTTTTTTAAAGCAAAATAATCAAACTCTATAAACCACAATTCATTCATAAAGGCACTAAGTGCAATTAAAGGTCTTTATCCTCAGAAGTGATTTCAAATACTTTAGAAGAAGATAGTGGACTGCAATTTTTGTGTTAACAGTAAAAAAAAAAGTAATTAAATGTCTGCAAGTACTTTAAAAAAGACATATAATCCTCTGAATTCATGAAAGCCCTTTTTTAGTGTAATAACTAAATATTTGGCCAAATAATACTGAAAGCTGAGCATATGTCACCACAAACTTTTTTCATTCCACCACATATTTCTATGTATTCCCTTACAGTAAACTTTTGTCTTGATAGCTTTGGCTCTCTGTGATATTTCTTTACTTACAATAAAAACTTTAAAAGAAACATTTTGTATCATTTCCTGGCATAAATAAAAAAAGCTACATTTTTTTTCCTGTAAGCTCATTATTTTCCCCTTATCATACCTGTGTTTTTTGACATATTCATTCAATGCAGAAATTCAGATGATGGATTTATGAAATGCCAAGTTTCCTTCCAAAGCATTTGAAACTGCAACACTGACTGCAGAACAAATATATGCTATGTAGCAGAAATATATCAGTCATGGAAATAAGCACGCTGTAAGTCCTGGTCAATATCTTACAGCTTATTAAGTAGGAGAAAGGAAAGCAACTTTGCTTAGATTTATTATGACAGATTGTGAAAACGAATAATAGTAATGTATTCTTGTAGCCTTAGACTGCCAATATTAACGTGAAAAATTATCAATCATTAATTCATCAAAGAATGCTGAGTTTTCAAGTCTCAATTATTATTGAATTTCTATATTTAAAGGAATAGGAAATGTAATGAAATAGGTTTAGTGATTGAGTTTAATGAAGCATCTTACTGGGTTTTTATGCCAAAAAGCTTTCTTCATCACCAATAAAACTGAGATTTGAAAAAGGCATTTTATACTAGATCACCGAGATAATGAAAGATACCAGACAGTCTCTATATAATGGACCTCCAGGAATTTGATTATGGGAATTTAATCATAATTCCTTTTTGTCCTGGAAGCAAATAAATCTTGTACAATTTCTAAGGAGAGAAAAAAACCCAAAAAGCTAAAAACAAGTTTTTCTGCTTTCAACATGTTAAGCTTCTGAGCTAGAACTCTTCATTAAGGAGAAGTGTTATAAATCATATATGCCAAATAACACATATTTATCAGTTATTTCCAAATTCATTAGAAGCCCTTCTTTGACTCCCTTTAACTAAAACAGGATTTGAAACACTTTTTATGTTGTTAAGGTGGTAGATTTTGTGGAGAAGCAGCAAAATTTTGAAATTAATTATCATCTGAATAATATAATCTACAGTAGGAATAAGGCTTCAGTGGTGCAAACAGGGAGTCAGACTATTCTGCTTAAAATTCCTATCTTTTTGAAGCTGGCCCATTTGTTCCATTGCCCACATTTTTCATATTTCCCATCAAGAGTCAGAATGTGTGTGTGTGTGTGTAATTTTTGTGTGTCTGTGTCACATTTCATTCTTCCCTGAAAACCAAAAAAAAGAACCAAAAAATTTCTAAGTTCATTAACTGCTGTCCACAAGTTGAAATATAACCATCCTGGAAATATATATCTATGTATATATACATATATTACTGATGATACCTGCAGAAAAGTATTTCCAACCTTTATCTAGCAAAAGAAATATGCAAATATGTATAATGCTGAGCACAGAAAGACCAACTGGTTGTCACGTTGTCATACTTTCACTGGGAGAAGGGCTGCCTAGATTTAGCCTTCCCCTTGTCTTCTTTTCCATACAGATAGCTCATGTGGTGAACTGCAGTGTAGCATTACACTGGAGTAATATCCAAAGCACTTTCCCATCCATCTTGTAGCAAGAAAGGGGTATACCAAATCATAACAGCATCAAAGCTTGAGGTGTAATCCAGCTCATGTTAAATAGGCATAAGATTACCATAAAGGGACTTACTGCTAAACATAAAACATAATTCACTTGCATGTTATATAATGCTGTCACATGCGAGAGGTGCCTGGTTTACCTGCAAGTGACGTAGGAACTCACAGTGTTGTGCTATGTTGCTCCATTATGCTAGCAGCACTCCATGCATTCTCACAGAAGCTGATGCATTTAGATACTTACTTATTTGCTGGATTGATGCATTTTAATGACTTATGGCTAGAAGAATAAAGAGTAATTTGGACAGTCATACTCTGTCAGGTATAGCTTGCTGGATTCAAGGACTTCAGTGACTCATTATGGAGAAGGTACTATAAAAGTAGGAAGCAGTAAAGGCTTTCTTTTTTAATATTTAATTATGAAATATGGAGCAAAAGAAAGCTACAAAATTATTTTAAAAAAAATGGTTAAAGACCTTTGTTCCAATATCCCTGAGGTAAAGGGAGTCTAAATGTGAAATCTAAACTCCCTGTTTCTCTTTTATTTGCAGATATCAAAATAGATCCGAACATTTTGATGCTTTTCTTCCAACCCCTCCTTTCAGCTTCACCTCCAAGAAATTCTGACCTGCAATTTAGCTAAAATTTTTCAAGAGGATCCAATTGACAACATACAGATTAATTTGTTTCATAGTAAATATGCCAAAATACTTTTTTTTTTTTTAAGTTTCAGTTTGTATTGGCTTTCTTATCATCAGGGTAATGTTTGAGATTATACTTCTGGTTACTAACACTCTGCCTCTTTTGACAGCAGCACAGCTTCTGAAGATTTGATTAGAGCAGTTCTTTTTAAATCAGAATAAAAGTTACAATTGTTCTCTGTTTCACCAAACCATGTAAAAGAAAAGTGAAATGTATTCTTAGACTGCTACAATATAATGTTGAAATGACAAGCAATACACTTAAAGTGTCTTCAAGGTTGAAAGCATATTAGGGTAACAGCCATTAGTCTGCATGTATGTGCTTTTATAAGAGTTCTGCAGTACAGTATTGTATTTGAATACTTAGCTAAAAACAGTCATCCATTAACTCCCCGAGAGTTAGAGCTCCCCCAGCATGCCTGAGGACAAGTCACTTATTGTGTCCCCATTATTTTAAATGTTATAGAAAGAACACTAGGACATACAGAAACATCCTAAGGTCACTGTCATTTTGATAAAAGTTACAGGAGAAAACATTTGTCCTTTGCAATGTTATTGCAGTCTGCAGCATGGTAACATGAAGGAAGAATCTGGCATATCTATTCAAGGGCATTCATGGGTTAAGCATCTATAGTACAAGAAACCAGGCTATGAAAAAAAAACTAAACCAAACCAAAACAAAACCTCCAAACCAACAGATACCACTGTGCTTGTCAGAACAGAGCTAGTATTCCCACTTTTCTGGAAGTGTGAGGGGATTTTACTACCTCCCCCAACCACCCCCCCTCCCCCCAAAAAATACAGAATTATAAATTATTTCACAGTGGCTTATTAATATTACTAGTCCTACTATTTAGGGTTTTCATTGAATTAGAGTTCAAAATTGTCAGTAAAGGCTGGGCGCTGTTCTTGTGGTTTGGAAGAATAAATTTGGACTTTAGTTTCAAAAAATTCATCATTAAAAGGCACATGAAATATGCAGAAAAAGCAGAGACTCAGATATACATACCAATTTTGTTTCAAAAGTTTTAAAATATTCAGTAAACAGATTACTACCTTTCATAGAATCATAGAACCATTATAGGCTTAGGGGTAACAGGGACCTTGAAGATCATCTAGTTTCAAAACTATCACCTTTTGTTTTTTCCCCTCCTGGCAGTAAAAAGTTTTAAAGAAAACATTAAGAAGCTGTTAAGAGTGTAATCCATTATCATCACTACCACCAGCATTATGTACCTGGGGTGCAAAATTCTTTCATATTCTTTCAATTATTTCATAAGAATCATATCCTGCCATTTTTTTAAAACAACCATGTAACTTGTGCAAATACACATACAAAAATGCTTCCTAAAATCAATTATCAAAGACAATGTCCTTGTTTTCAATATTGTCCTATACTTTCAATTTATTTGCTTTTTTATTGGTGCTTTATTTTTGTCTATTCTCTTAAATTTTTTTGAAGCAGATATAATTCTGGGCAAAATTCATTCTTAGATCAAGGATCTCCATCCACTGAAAAGAGTTACAAATTTGATTCCACATTGTCACAACAGTGATATAGATCGAGAACTTGAAATACTGTTTCCTCATATATGATGTGGTCTCATAAAAAAATAGTTTCAGTTAGTTTTACTTAAAAAGGATAGTGAATAATCAGGATACAATCCCCAAGTTTTATGTAAGAGAAATATTTTGTCTTCTGTCCACAAAACAGAAATTTAACTTCTTACACTATTTACTGTGAAGTTTTTATTATTTAACTTGAACTTAATAAATTGTAGTGAAAAACCCCCAGTTTGCCTGAATATTTTATGTTCTTTGCTGCCTTTATATTAACAAAACCAAACAAAAAAGAAATTGCAGTAAAGTATGTCTCTAGGGACACGCTCAAACTGAATCAGCTATTGCAGTGATTTTAAAATAGTTGTTAAAACATATGGGTATAACTTTAATCATGGTTACACTACTTCATCTATACAACAGAAACAGTACTGAAAGGCTTAATTAATTCTTGATTGTAAAACATTTAAGAAACCTTCGAAAAAAATGCCATGTGAGTTGAAAACATCCTTGTTTACAGTGGTGACACACAGGCCTTAATATATTACTTGGTAAAAGAACTAGTCATTTCTCTGCTGAATTTTGTGGGACTTTTTCTTTTTTCCCTATATTAGATTCAAATTCAGATAAACATAGCTCTCTCAGGGCAGCTGGACATAAAAACCTATATGCATGCTGTATTTCCACTCAAGCATATAATGCAGCACTTTGCTATCTCCATTAAAAGACTTACTTTGTACCATATCATGCATTTCATAATATTTCCATCTAAATGCAGATTTTTCTGTTCCATGTGTAGTCAAGTTTTCCATAAAAATACCAGCAGGAAAGAACATTGAAATTCATTTTGCATATTAAAAAAAATCTCTCTTAGATTCCTTATTTGTTTTATCAACTCAAGCAATAAGCAAGAAAATTAGTTTCAACAACGATGGAGAAAGCATATATGATTTTATCAGACTTGCTTTTTTTTCCCTCTTCTTAGACAATTTCCAGACTCTTAAAGCAAGTAATTTTTCAGCTTTCCTCTAATAAATGACATAAGTCCATCTGTATCATTTAATCCCAGTACAGTAGTAATATACATTGCCAAATGAGAACTTCACTTTGAGCAACAGATATACTGAATGCTTTTCTTCCCAACACGTTCAATATCTGTCCCATAGGAATTTATTTCCCTTGAAAGCATTATTGCAAATGTCATAATATTTTCTAGTATAGCTCTCTAGTGTGCACAGGTTAGGAAAAAAGAAAAAAAAAAAAGGTAGAACAGATTAGATAGCAGAGCTGTCACTGCAAACACTGTCCCAATTCTAAATAGGGGAGACAATCACAACTGTCATTGTCAAGCTGCATAAATACAGCTGGAGTAGATTTATACTGTAATAAGCTGTTTATAAGAATTTTTATCTTGCACATTAATTAAAAAATGGAAAAGAATGCAATTCAAATTAAAAATTACACAACAAAGGATGATTATTAGAGCTTAGAATGTGTATGTTTATATATAAATAATCTTATAATTCAAAAAGGTAGGGCACATATTTGACTTCTGCATGTTGATTTTCTCTATTGTTTGGTTTCTTATAAACGTAATAGTTGTGGTTTAGAGAAAGACAGGTTTTTTAGGTTTTGTACAGAAAAAAATTGTATGAAAATGGAAAAGTATCCTACTTTTATGTTCATGCTTGATTTATTAATTATTTTTATGAAGTCCTCCCAAAACACTTAAAATTTTAGCAAATCAGCAATACATCATCATCTCACTACAGCTTTAGTTCAGCCACATGCAGATATGTGTGGTGGTTCCAAGGCAATGTCTGCAGAAAGCCTGCCATTTTTCCTTTCTTATTTCAGGGTAGCTCATGGGATGCCACAGAGTAACAAAAGCAGCCACAACTTGGTCACTACTGGCCTCAGCTCTGCCAGACCTTCAATCTGATTTTGACTTTGAACAGAATGGGAAATACTTTTCTACACTGAATCATCAAAGCAGGGAGCATGCAGGCTGGAAGCCCAGATTCTCTTCATATCTCAGTTAGGGTTGATTTCCCTGCAGACTGCCTCTTGAGATGATCAGTGGCCATCACTGCTCCTCTGCTTCCTCCAACCAGAAAGCAGTGATGCAAGGTCTTAATTCCGGCAGGAAAGTGTTCTCTTGTCTAAGTTTTCAGACCATACATCCTCAGAGCTGGTACACAGCTAAGTAAAATTTCCAGCATAGACATGGCCACCCATGAAAAGTGCAGGGAAGCTGTATGATGCTTTTATGGTCTTTGTTGTCACTTCCAACGATGGCAGAATTATTAATAAAATCACATAAACTAAACTAAGCAGAAATAACGCTTTTCAGGATCTCACAGCCTTTTGCCAAACTTAAGTGAATTTATCTCACCATTCGCTGGCTGGATGGTATTTATCCCTATGTAACTAACTATTCAGGTTTGTGTGGTGTTTTATCTTGGGGAGAATACTATTTACATACTTTAATCATCATCATAGTTTGCTAAAATATTCTTATTCAAATCTTCTATGAATGCAAAGTAATATGCAATTATGTGTAATAGAGGGAAACCAACTTATGGATCAGAGCACATTTAGATTGCTGCAAGACTGACATCTTAAATATCAAAATAAATATTAAGTTCATTAACATTCACAAATACTGTAAGGTTGTTTCAAAATTCATCAGAATAATTAATATAGTTAAAATTAAAATATTCTGCTTTTATTCAAGCACCAGCAAGAACAAACAAGATTCTGTCTCCTTTTCACAGGATAGTAGGGCTGCTGAAGTGTTCTTGTGGTGTAGCAATTGTCTGCAATTTAAATGGTCAGAATACAGAGTGCTGGCAACATGAAGTCTCCATGAAAAGAGTACACAATGGTTTCAGAGACATGGTTAAACTGATGTGTTTGGCAAGGAAACCCCATCCTAGCTGGGGCTAAGTGCAGTTGCCCTCTGAGGAGAGGCTGAGGGATGGGGCTGGCTAAGCCTGAGGAGAAATGGCTTGAGGGGCATGGCAGCAGCAGCTGGTACCTGTGGGGAGCTGGTCAGGTGCCTGAAATGTTCTGGCTGAAATAGATACTTTTTCAGTTTATGAACCAAAGTTATCCCTAAGGAGTTAACTCTGTTATGTCATTTCCCCAGTTCATTTGTCTGAACATAATGAGAGATTTTAATCCAGAAAAATATATTAAAAGATGAGACTTGAAGAAAAGGAATGAATTCATCACTTGAATGTAAAGGAGCTACTGCTTATGTCTGACTCATTTGCCATAGCTGGTAGTTTCTCAGCACTACTCTCTGGCTGCATGACTGCATGAGATGTCAAGTAGCAGCAGGATTCATTGATTGTGCTTGAAGCTGGAGTCCTGGCATGTTATAAAAACTCTCCTGTCCTTATTTCTGTAGAAAGAGGGTTCCACTTTTTGCTAGCAGCACATTCTGGGCAAATCACATCTGCTGCTATCGCAGTGACACCTGCTCACAGTGCAATACAGAGTGCAGCTGTAGCACTCACCTGAGAGCAGGACTTCTTCCCTGATAAGACTGGAGCCATTTTAGTGTGATATTAACTGGATGCATAAGCATTTTTGAGGTGGGGAAGGGGTGACTTAAATGGAGAATGGCCTGAGGGAGCCTCAGATCTGTGTCATATCTTGAGGTGTAATGATTTCACTTTGTTCCCTCCAATTATTTTTGTTTTAATAGTCCAATATGTGCAGTATAAAACAAATACAAAAGAAGAACAAATATATTTTATTAATTCTTTAATTTCTTGAATTTCCCACATTTAAAATTGCTATCTGTAGCTCACAAAAGATGCATCTCCATCTCTGTTTCTTCTGATGAGCAAAGAGTGAAAGAAGAAAGCAGAAAAAAGAGGGAAGATCACTTCAAAGAAGAATTAAAACAAATTTTTGTAAATGGCCATTAAACAAAATCTCTGACTGAGAATTTCCACAGTATTTGATTTTGCATTGTTCTAAAGTACAATTACTCACATGAATGTCCTCTCTCATTTGCCAAGTAATTTCAAAATGTTTAAGGCTGATCTGCCTGTTATCAGTCACTGGATTATATACTGAGTGACAAAATCAGAGCTCTGGCCCAAATTCTAATTCACCCCATGCAGGCAATGAACTTAAATCCCAAAAGAGTGAGATGATTTTCATATGGATGCAAGTACTGTAGTGACAAGGCACCAAAACAGAACTGAGTTAAGCTTGGAAAAATGTACATTTTCATTTGTTCTAAGAATCAGCAGACTGGGTAAAAGCAACATAGCAATCAGTATCCTCACTTCAAAGAGAGCAGATAGCTAAAATTAGGGATAGGATTAGGGTTAACATTCTGAGATCTAAATTGATTAGAGCTCCAGGGGCACTAAAGTTTTAAAAGGCATGCCAAGAGGAGCGTGGCACAGCACAAATAATACTACTTGCACAACTTTCTCATTGGGGCAATCCTATGTGCTGGTTATATAGGGCTTGTCTCTAGGGAGCCGGCTAAAATTAAGGTTATGTTAGCATTAGCGTTAGCGTTCTGAGATTTGAAATGACTAGAGCTCCAGAAGCACTAAGGATGCAAAAGGCATACCAAGAAGAGCATAGCACAGCACCTATGTTACTACATCCACAATTTTCTCATCTGGGAGAGCATAGTGTCTGGTGACGTAGGCCTCACCTCTAGAGAGCTGGCTAAAATTAGGGTTAGGATTAGAGTTAGCATTCTAAGATGTAAAATGACTAGAGCTCCAGGGGCACTAATGTTGTAAAAGGCGTGGAAAGAGGAGCGTGGCACAGCACCAATATTACTACTTCCAGAAATTTCTCATGTGGGCAATCCTTGGTGCAGGTGATATAGGCCTTGTCTCCATGGAGATGGCTAAAATTAGGGTTAGGGATAGGGATAGCCATCTGAGATGAAAAATGACTAGAGCTCCAGGAGCACTAATGTTGTAAAAGGCATGCCAAGAGGAGCGTGGCACAGCACAAATATTACTACTTCCACACATATCTCATTTGGGCAATCCATGGTTCTTGTCATATAGGCCTCATCTCTAGTGAGCTGGCTAAAATTAGGGTTTGGGTTAGGTTTATCATTCTGAGATGTCAAATGACTAGACCTCCAGGGGGCACTAATGCTGTAAAAGCCATGACAAGAGGAGTGTGGCAGAGCACAGATGGTACTACTTCCACACCTTTCTCATTTGGGCAATCCCATGTTCTGGGTATGTAGGGCTTGTCTCTAGGGACCTGGCTAAAATTAGGCTTACAGTTAGGGTTAGCATTCTGAGATCTAAAATGACTAGATCTTCAGGGATATTAATGCTGGAAAAGCCTTGTCAAAAGAAGTGCAGCACAGCATGTATTATTACTTAAAGAACTTTCTCATCTGGGGCACCATATCTGCTTGTGACGTAGGCCTTATTTCTAAGGACCTGTCAAAAATTAGAGATAGTGCTAAGGTTAGCATTTTGAGATCCAAAATGACTAAAGCTTCAGAGGCACTAATGCTGTAAAAGGCATGCCAAAACGAGCATGGCACAGCATCTGTATTACTACATTCAATAATTTGTCACAAGGACAAGATAGCAGCTTGGGACGTAGGCCTCATGTCTAGGGAGCTGGATAAAATTAGGGTTAGTTTTAGGGTTAGCATTCTGAGATCAGAAATTACTAGAGCTGAAGGGGCACTAATGTTGTAAAAGCCATACCAATACGTGGGTGGAACAGCACCTATATTACTACTTCCAGAACTTTCTCATCTGGGACAGCATAGCTGCTGGTGACGTATGCCTCATCTCTAGGGAGGCGGCTAAAATTGGTGTTAGGGTTAGCCATCTTAGATGTAAAATGACTAAAGCTCCAGGGGCACTAATGTTGTAAAAGGAATGCTAAGAAAGGCGTGGCACTGCACCTATATTACTACTTCCAGTACGTCCTCATCTTGGACAGCATAGATTCTGCTGACGTAGGCCTCAGCCCTAGGGTGCTTTCTAAAATTAGGGTTAGGGCTAGCATTCCGAGATCTGAAATGTCTAGAGCTGAAGGGGCAATAATGTTCTAAAATGCATGCCAAGAGGAGTGTGGCACAACACCTATATTACTACATCCACATCTTTCTCATGTGGGACAGAATAGCTGCTGGTGACGTACTTCTCATCTGTAGGGAGCTGGCTAAAATTAGGATTAGAGTTAGGCTTAACATTCTGAGATCTAAAATGACTACAGCTGAAGGGGCACTAATGTTGTAAAAGTCATGCCAAGAGGAGCTTGACACAGCACCTATATTACTACTTCCAAAATTTTCTCATCTGAGACAGTATATCTGCTGGTGACGTAGCCCTCATCTCTAGGGAGCTGGCTAAAATTAGGGTTCCGGTTAGGGTAAGGAGTCTGAGATCTAAAATAATTAGAGCTCCATGGTCATTAATGTTGTAAAAGGCATACCAAGAAAAGTGTGGCAAAGGACCTATATTACTACTTCCAGAACGTTCTCATGTGGGACAGCATACCTTCTGATGACGTTCGCCTCATCCCTATAGAGCTGGCTAAAATTAGTGTTAAGTTTAGGGTTAGCATTCTGAGATCTATAGTAACTGGAACTCTAGAGGCACTAATGTTGTAAAAGGCATGCCAAGAAAAGCGTGGCAAATCACTTCTATTACAACTTCCAGAAATTTGTCATCTGGGACAGCATAGCTGCTGGTGACGTAGGCCTCATCTCTATGGAGCCGGCTAAAATTAGGGTTATGGTTAGCATTCTGAAATGCAAAATCACTAGAGCTCCAGAAGCACTAATCCTGTAAAAGCCATGCCAAGAGGAGCTTGGCACAGTGCAAATAATATTACTTCTACACATTTCCCATTCGGGCAATTCATGGTGCTTGTGGTATACAGCTTGTCTCTAGGGAGCTGTCTATAATTCGGTTTATGGTTAGGTTTAGCATTCTGAGATCTAAACTGAGTAGAGCTCCAGGGGCACTAATGTTGTAAAAGGCATGCCAAGAGGAGCATGGTGCTGCTCCAATATTACTACTTCTAGAACTTTCTCATCTGGGGCAGCATAGCTTCTAGAGACGTAGGCCTCATCTCTAGAAAACTGGCTAAAATTAGGGTAAGGGTTAGGGTTACTGTACTTAGATCTAAAATGACTAGAGCTCCAGGGACACTAATGTTGTCTGATCTGAGACAGCATGGTGTCTGGTGATGTAGGCCTCATCTCTAGGGAGCTGGCTAAAATTAGGATTGGGTTAGGGTTAGCATTCTGAGATCTAAAATGACTGTAGCTCTGTGGGTTTTCTTAAAGAGCCAAGGCCACTAAGTGAGCAATCCCGATATCCTGAGCTTTTTTACTGTAAAGTAAGAAGATTCTTGGCAGTGAAACAAGGGGAACACAAAATCACAAAATGGAATATATAAGCCTTTAGAATTAGTTTTTAGCAATGTTAAGTTTGATGGCTTTGTAAGAGTAGCAGTGGAAAATTACTGAGGTGCATATAATACATAGAAAAAAAATGAGTACAGCTAGAGAACATACTGGCACAAGATAAATAGTTATAGTTGATGTAGTCTTAAGAAGAACAGTCTAGAAAAACAGGACACAGGGATAAGGAGTATCTGGGAATAGCTGGTGTCCAGGATGGGCTAAGGGTAAACTAACTGATTAGTAGGAGGATAGGAGGGTTATTATGCCTCTGGTGCTAACGAACCAATTAAACTGGTACAAGCATCTACTGCGCGTGCTTCAAAGGCTGCCAGAAGTGATGAAGATTGTTGGAAGAAGTAAACGACCCTCAGAGACCACCACCACAATTCTGTACGCATGCGGGGAGCTTTCTGGAAAGTGATGTAATCCATACGTAACCTCATGAATATGTATGTATGCCCAGGGACTATATGAGGATGGCTTGTGTAGCAATAGGGAGACACATGTTAGGAGGAGTTATCCCCCATGTCTCCCGGCGCCGCAATAAAGAATACCTGCTTGTCAGCTTGAAAACTTTGTTGGCAAGTTTGTTCCTGGAGTTTTCTCCGAATCAGCAGGCATAAGCAAGGTCAGTTGTTTTGTTAAGCCTCTGTAATTTTCCACTGAAAACGTGCAGAGAATGATCTCTGCCAAGGTTGTAGTTTCCCACTATAATTTTAGAGTAAGGTATTTAATTGCAATTATAACAAGTTGTAAACATTAGCTCTGTAAATGATAGTAACTTCTAGACTAACCAATTAGAGCTCAGTATTCAAGGCTGTTACATAAGGGAGTAAGGGTATAAGAAGAGTGCTGTATCTAATAAAGTTTGGCAATCGCTTGATCACATTGATCATCTCCACGTTGTACGGGACTCCTGCGTCGACAAGTGTCGCCCAAACAGGGACCCTCAGATCAGTAACCTTCGCAAGTGGTTTGAAGTCCAATCAGGAACGAGGGGGTAGGAGCCAGCCGAAATCAGTCCTGGCCAGGCACTGCGGAAGTCAGCTAGCTGCAAAGTCGTGATCTCACCCTCATCAGGTGAGTGGCTGGGGAGGAGATGGGGCACTCGCTATCCAAAGAGGAACAGGTGGTAATGGAGGTCCTCCAATATTTTCTCTCTAAGAGAGGACTAGAATATGATAGTGTCGCCTTACAAAGGCTGTTAAAATGGTCCCAAGATCGTGGTCTTCTGCTCACTGTGCACGCAGCGTTTGAAGTTCTGAGTGGGAACATATAGGACAGACGCTGTGGGACAAGATCAGTAATGGGAACATACTTGGAGGTAAAAGCCTCAGAACGGAGCCTATGCTAAAAAGATTGTTGCTCTGGAGTAAGGAGTTAATTGTGGGAGTCGGCAAAGCTTTTAATCTCGAGACTTGGGAAAAAATTACTGAGGAAGAAGTCTCTGATTTATGGGTGTTTTCAGTCCTTCTTAAGGTGAAGGGAGCAACCTTTAAAGAGACAGACTGATTAGTTAGATTCAGTTAATGCTGAAATGGTTGACGACACATTACCGAGAGATTGATGAGTCTACCAGACTTGAGATCTCTTTGTGGAATGAGGCAGGAGTTAAACTGTGGAATGTGGTCACGAAAGGCAATGACACTGTGAAAAGTTTGTTAGTCATTTGGAGAACTGTTTTAGAGACATTAAAGTCAAAAAATAAGATCATGGAGACCAGCGCCGCCCCTCCCCCCCCCCCCCCCCCCCCCCCCCCGAATCTTCGCCATCTGCCGCTGGGGCAGCAAAGACTGAGGACGGGGATGAAGATGAATCTTTCGACCCAGGTCCTATTGACCGTGACAAGGAGCCTGTGCACGTTCATCGGTCTGCTGTTGCTGATCCTGAGATTCTGAGGCCTGATAATTCCGATGCTGAACTGGATAGTCCTTTTGACCTGGAGCCTATTCATTCGGAAAAGAAGCCTGATTTATATCCCCCAGATCCTCCTGATAAATGGGCAGCTGTAAAGGGAGAAGCGAAACGGGTGGGGGATGCAGATGAATTGCACGGTTTCCCTGTGGTGTATATTCTGGTTCAAAACGTGCAGTGGGAAAATCTTTTGTATGCTCTTACCAGACGTATCAGGCAGAATGTGTCAGACCATGGACTTGGGACCCCATATACAACTCCTTTTTGATACAGTGTCTCTGTGATACTCATGTACTAGAAGTTGGTAAATATAAGTATACCCATGTTTCTATCAACCCTTGGAAAACTATATAGATATTGCTGGCAACTTCTTCTGACATAGGCTGGTCACCTGTGTTGGAGCGAGTGTGCATTTCAGTCAGTATAAAAGCCCAAACCTCATGCGATGTGAAGGAGGCAGAGCCTCTGTGGGGATGCCCGCTAAGGTTGAGCCTGCCACCTCACACTGCAATGATGCTCCTCGGAGCTGGTTTCCTGATAGACTTTACAGGGTCCTTGTGCCATGCTCTGTATGTGGGACCATGTAGTGGGAGCAATGATTGTCTGGATTTTGTGTTTCAAATATCGTAGTTGTGTGGAGTATGCTTGTGGGATCCCATATGCATGTGTATGTGTGTGATGAGGGCACACAGTGTTCTGTATCTTATTTTGTTGTCAGGTTCATGTAAAAGTTTTTAGCCATCAACTAAGCAGTTAATTTCTGCAGCTGTTTCACATTCTGTTTGCATCAGAATGATTCTGCTTTAAGCAATCATGGGTTGGATTAAAGATATTCTCAAAGGTGTTTTAATGTTACTAACATTTCTAATCCTACTCTTAATGATTATTCCTTGTATTTTACAATGTATACAACCTCTTATAGAAAAAGCTGTAAAGGGTATCTGGATCGCCCAAAAACGAAAAGGGGGATTTGTAGGAATTCTTAAAGAGCCAAGGCCACGTACTGAGCGATACCGATACCCTGAGCTTTATTACTGTAAAGTAAGAAGATTCTTGGCAGGCATAAGCAAGGTCAGTTGTTTCGTTAGGCCTCTGTAATTTTCCACTGAAAACATGCAGAGAATGATCTCTGCCAAGGTTGCAGTTTCCCACTGTAATTTTAAAGTAAGGTATTTAATTGCAATTATAACAAGTTGTAAACATTAGCTCTGTAAATGATAGTAACTTCTAGACTAACCAATTAGAGCTCAGTATTCAAGGCTGTTACATAAGGGAGTAAGGGTATAAGAAGAGCACTGTATCTAATAAAGTTTGCAATCGCTTGATCACATTGATCATCTCCACGTTGTACGGGACTCCTGCTTCGACAGAGCTCCAAGGGCACTAATGCTGTAAAAGGCATGGCAAGAGGAGCATGGCACAGCACAAATCCTACTACATCCAGATCCAGATATTACTATCTTTCTCATCTGGGACAGCATAGTGTCTGGAGATGTAGGCTTCATCTCTAGAAAGCTGGCTAAAATTAGGGTTAGGGTCAGGGTTAGCATACTGAGATCTAAAAAGACTAGAGCTCCAGGGGCACTAATGTTGTAAAAGGCATGACAAGAGGAGCGTTGCACAGCACAAATATTACTACTTCCAGATCTGTCTTATCTGGCATAGCATAGATTCTGATGACATAGGCCTCATCTCTAGAAAGCTGGCTAAAATTAGGGTTAAGGGTTAGGGTTAGCATACTGAGATCTAAAATGTCTAGAGCTCCAGGGGACACTAATGTTGTAAAAGACATGCCAAGAGGAGCTTGGCACAAAACAAATATTACCACTTCCACACACTTCTCATTTGGGCATTCCATGGTGCTTTTGATACACAGCTTGTCTTTAGGGAGCTGGCTAAAATTAGGGATAAGGTTAGGGTTAGCATTCTAAAATCTAAAATGACTAGAGCTCAAGGGGCACTAACGTTGTAAAAGACATGCCAAGAGGAGCGTGGCACAGAACAAATATTACCACTTCCACACATTTCTCATTTGGGCAATCCTTGGTGCTAATGGAGTCCCCAGCAGCAAGCTGTAGAACTGCTGAAGGGGACGGTGAATGATTTTGAGCCTGGTGGGCCTAGATACTTCAGGCTATCAGTCCAGAGATGCAAGACAGAGATGTCTCATGATCGAGGGGTGGATTTAGGAGTGATGGTGTATTGAAAATGTGTGATCTGGGCATGACGTGAATGGTATGGAATAAGGGGTGGATAATGTCATGGTTTGAGCATGTTTTGAGGGTGTTTTTGTTCAAGGTTTTTTTTTTTCAGTCAGGTGGAGGAGGGGAGTCCGGGAGGAAGGAGAGACAGGACACCTGACCCAGGCTAGCCAATGAGGTATTCCATACCATAGCACGTGATGCCCAGGATGCATACTGGGAAAGAGAGGGCTGGAGGGGTGGAGCTGGAGAGGAAAATGGAGGAGGGAGCACGCTGTGCTCAGCCGGGCAGGGTGGAGTGAGTTATGGGTCGGTGGCTGGTGGGGTGTTGTGTTCTTTTCACTCGTTATTCGCTGTATCAATATTATTGTGTTATGCCTTAGCTATTAAACCGTTCTTATCTCAGTCCGTGAGGGCTACATTCTTTGGATTTTCCTTCCTAACTCTCCGGGAGCTGGGGGACTTGGTTTAAACCACGACATACTTCCACACATTTCTCATTTGGGCAGTCCATGGTGCTTGTGTTATACAGCTTATCTCTAGGGATTTGGCTGAAATTAGGGATAGGTTTTGGGTTAGCATTCTGAGATATAAAATGACTAGATCTCCAGGGACACTAATGTTGTAAAAGGCATGCCAAGAGGAGCATGGGACAGCACAAATATTACTACTTCCGCACATTCCTCATTTGGGCAATCCATGGTGCTTGTGTTATACAGCTTATCTCTAGGGATTTGGCTGAAAATAGTGTTTGGGTTAGGGTTAGCATTCTGAGATGTAAAATGGCTAGATCTCCAGGGACACTAATGTTGTAAAAGGCATGCCAAGAGGAGCGTGGCACAGCACAAATATTACTACTTCCAGATCTTTCTCATCTTGGACAACATATTGTCTGGTGACGTAGGTCTCATCTCTAGGGATCTGGTTAAAATTAGGTTTAGGGTTAGAGTCAGCATTCTGAGATCTAAAATGACTAGAGCTCCGCGGGCACTAATGTTGTAAAAGGCATGCCAAGAGGAGCGTTGCACAGTGCAAATATTACTACTTGCAGATCTTTCTCATCTGGGATAGCATAGATTCTGATGACATAGGCTTCATCTGTAGGGAGCTGGCTAAATTTAGGGTTAGGGTTAAGGTTAGCAATCTGAGATGTAAAATGACTAGAGCTCCAGGGTCACTAATGCTGTTAAAGGCATGCCAAGAGTAGCATGGCACGTCACAAATATTACTACTTCCACACCTTTCTCATCTGGGACAGCGTAGGTGCTGGTGATACAGGCCTCATCTCTAGGTAGGTCGCAAAAGTTAGGGTTAGGGTTAGAGTTAGTATTCCGAGACCTAAAATGACTCTAGGTCTAGGGGTACTAGTGGTGTAAAAGGCATGCCAAGTGGAGCCTGGCAAAGCACCAATATTGCTTCTTCTTTATTTGAAGAAAACTCCAGGAGCAAACTTGCCAACAGATTTTTAATCTGACAAGCAGTTATTCTTTATTGCAGAGCCAAAGACATGGGGGATAGCTCCTCCTAATGTTTGTCACCATATCGGTATACAAGCCATCCTTAGTTGGTTACTGTTCATATTACATCCTTTTCCAGAAAGTTACCCACACACATAGACAAATGTGGTGGTGATCTTTAAGTGTCATTTACTTTTCCCAACAATCTTCATAAGCATCTTAATTGACATTACAGACATAGGAATCATCCTGGTCTTCTACTTTTCAATTAGTTTAACTGCTCTCATCCTGGACATCAGCTAGTCCGGGATACTCCCCAGTAGAGGTTTCCACCAGCTTAATGGGTTTATTAACACCACCAGCATAGCAATCATCCTGTCTTTCTACTTATCATTTAGTTTAAATGTGCCCATGTGGGACATCTGCTAGTCTCAAATACTCCCCATCCCCAGGTCCTTCTTTTCTATTCTGCTTTTCTTACACCTTTGTACTAAGGTCCTAAGGACCTGAAACTATGTCAACTACCTTCAAGCACCTCAGTTATTTTCCATTACAAAGCCATCAAACTTAACATTACTTAGAACTGATTAGATTTTGTGCTTTTGTGCCTCCTTGTCTCATTCCACACATTTCTCATTTTGGTGAGCAATGGTGCTGCAATGTAGGACTCATCTGTAGGGAGCCGAATAAAACTGTGGTAATGGTAAGGACTAGGTTTAGCATTTAGATATCTAAAACGACTACAGCTCCAGGGGCACTGGTGCTGTAAAAAGCATGTCAAGAGGAATATGTCACAGCACAAATATTACTTCTTCCACACTTTTCTCATTTGGGTGAGCCTTGTTGCTTGTGATACAGGCCTCAGAGAGGCAGAAGGCTAAAATTAGGGTTAGAGTTAGGGTTAGCATTCAGAGCTGTAAGATTACTATAGCTCCATGGGTGGTAGTGTTGTAAAAGGCATGCCAAGAGGAATGTGACACAGCGTCAATATTACTTCTTCCACATCTTTCTCATTTGGGAGAACCATGGTGCTCAGATGTTGGCCTCAACTCTAGGGAGCCAAATAATATTAGGGTTAGGCTAAGTGTTAAGATTAACCTTCAGATATCTAAAATTCATAAACCACAAGCTAAGAGGAATGTGGCACAGCACCAATATTACTCCCTCCATACCTTTCTCATATGGAACAGCCTTGGTGCTGGTGATGCAGGCCTCATCTCTAGGGAGCTGGCTAAAATTAGGGCTAAGTTTAAGGTTAAGGTTAGCATTCTGAGATCTAAAATAACTAGAGCCCCAGAGGCACTAATGCTGTAAAAGGCATGCCAAGAGGAATGTGGCACAGCACCAATATTACTCCTTACAAATCTTTCTTATTTGGGGCAGCCATTGTTCTAGGGTTATAGGACTCTTCTCTATGTTGCCAATGTAAATTATAGTTAGGGTTAGCCCTCAGAGGTCCAAAAATGTGGGGAGTGAAGGTGATAATATTTGCATGAAAAAGAATTTGGGAATGAGCTCTGAGGCCTTGGTGCTTGACAAGCCCTCGGGCGATGATTTGGGGTGTTTTAAGACAGTGAAGGTCAAAGAGCAAGCCTTAGGGGGATGGGTCAGGATGTTGTTGTGGCGGTCATCTCAGTTGCAGGCCAGAGGATGTGGAGGCTGTGCGAGGGTCTGCAACAATGTGATTGGACTTTTTACCTGGAGAGTTTTACAGGGGCCAATGAAGCTGAACATTGTATGTATGTGCATGTTGGGAAAGTACCAGACAAGGGGATAAAAAGGGCTTGGTGGTAATAAACGAGGATTTGAGTCTCTGCATCAACTTGAGTTTGTGCTGTGATATGCCACACAAGAAGACTAGAGTTCCAGGGACACTGGGGCTGTAAAAGGTATGCCAAGCGTGGCAAAACTCCACTATTACTCCTTCTACACCTTTCTCATTTGGGTGAGCCTCTGTGCTGGTGATATAGGCCTTATGTCTAGGGAGCTGGCTTAAATTAGGGTTAGTGTTAGGGTTAGCATTAAAAGATCTAAAATGACTATAGCTCCAGGGGCATTAGTGCTTTAAAAGGCATGCCAAGAAGCATATGACACAACACCAGTATTACTCCTTCCACACCTTTCTTATTTAGGCTCTGGCAGGGAGGTAGAGGATTGTGTATACACCAAGAGATTGTAGCAGGCTGGCTAAGGAAAACTAGGTAACTAAAATCATCAGATAGTTGCTCAGGAAAAATTGAAAGAGACAAACCCAGACTGTCTAAACAAGAAAGTTTTCAGTGAGAAGATTTTTATGTGGGAGAATATGAAAGTCAAACGGATTAGGAACTGAAATGCACTGCATAAGGAAACTGGAGGAATTCTAATGAGTCAGAAGATGGAAAGGAGGACAAGAACATACTGGATATGAAAGATACTGAACAGTGAACAGAGTGCATAAGGAGAGACCACAGAAGGAAAGCTGGGGAATCTGGGGTAGAAACAATGTTTGGTATTGGTTATCATCTGTAAAAATTGTAAGTTAAATGTAGCTACATACAAAAGTAAATGTATCAGTTTCTGGCCCTTATGTAAAATAAGAACCTAAGATTGCAATCTCATAATTAAGTAGCTAATGACAGAAGCTGTGAATACTCTAAGCCAGGTAATGGCTTATGGGGATGTTTGTCAGCAAATTAGTAAGTTTTGTTCGTTCACCTTTGTCAAAAACTTTAAAATCCAGTTCTCTTTCATCCTCCACTCTAATATACCCAAGTCATAGTCAGTGAGGATTTTCAATCCTAAAAACTAAGAACTTGAAAGGCAGGAAACAGGTTATGAGTTACACTTCACTACTTCATTGTGCACCATGATCTTGTGGAAAAACAGATACAGACTATTTGGTCTTTTTGACTTTGCTTAGATATTAGTTTGCCATACTGAGCTGCATCCACTAAAAGATATTTCAGATGTGAGGCTGTAAACTCCTTAAAATTATTTTAATTGTTGGTTTATTTTGATTTCTCTCAATATAATCTCCTTCTTGTCTGGGGTCACTGTTCTTCATTCAGGCATAACTAGTCTTCATCCATTAGCTGTTCTTGGCCAACATTTGCTGCCATTTTGCTGTCCCTGGTGAAGATAAGTGTGATGAGAGCTATGTAGTTGCTACACTAAGTTCATGATGTCTCCACCATTTCTGGAATCTTTCTGTAGATGTTGAATAGGTTTAAAGACAAAAATTACAGTTCTAAAGTCGGGTGACAAACATGACATTTCATGTAACCTTATTAGAGCTATAGAATCATAGAATAGTTGGGGTTGGAAAGGACCTTAAGATCATCTAGTTCCAACACCCCTGCTATGGGCAGGGACACCTCACACTAAAGCATGCCACGCATGACTTTGTCCAAACTGGCCTCCATGGATGGAGCATTCACAACCCATTCCAGTGCCTCACATTTGATATAATCATTATGCAGCCTTGCTATTTCCATCAGTAATCTCTCATGATCGCTGTCTGCATCAAATGTTGCGAAGAGCTTAGCAAAGATGAGAAGTGATGCCTGCCTTCCACTTCCTACCATTAAGAAATCACCCATAACTGCCATTAGCATCTTGAGATCTGGGCTGTAGTTTGCATTGAAGCTTGGACACCTACTGCAGCCTGATTGATTTTTGCTCCAATAGTCTGTCATTGCTATGGGAACATTATAGAAAACATCAGTAATGTTGTGCCCTCTGTGATGGAGCTGCTGTCACCAAGACTCAAAGATTGATAGGAATGACTGAAAATGATTTCCAATTTCTTTCTTTTCACTAGTTTCTGGTTGAGGTGCATGGTAGAACACTGCCCTGTGCCTGTGAACACAGAGGAGGGACTTCAGTAGCAACCAGAAACAGGAACCTGCATCAAAAAATGCTCAGTCACAAAGCTTTGGTTTGTGACAGCTTGGAGCTAAAGTAAAATGAAAATCTGTCTACTGGGCATCTGGCCAATATGCAAAAATACCATTTTGGTTTGTGAGCTGTGTCATTAACAGCAGATTAAGCACAATGTAAAATCCATCTTTGGTGATATGAGAAAAGCTGTGTAAAAGAAAACTTTCAGATTTGTGCCTTTTTGGGGTTTCATAGAAATGGTGGCCAGTAAAAAGGTTGTGCCTAAATTTTGGATGCATCAATTAGCAGTATTCAGACCACTTCCATTGCTAGAGAAATTTTCTGAAGATACTTGGAAATTTTATAGTTCATTTTATAGTTTTTTTCTGGAATTTTACTTAGAAAACTGATTATGGCATCAGTCCAATAAAATTAGCATTTCTTCTTGAGAAAATGAAAAACAGAGGGGAGGGGGCAGGAAGAGGGAGGAAGAGAAGACAGATCAATGTAACAGCTGTTTAGCAAAGAATGCCCAGGCAAAAAAATAAGTAAAATTCGAATACATGAAAAATGTGACTGTTGATCATACATGTCAAGGAAAAGACTGTTTAGAAGAATACTTCAATGAATGCTTCAATAACTGTTGAAGCTTATATTGTTACCTTGAAAAAGCCAGCATGTAGAATCACAGGTGCCTGTTCAGTCTTTGGCTTATTCAGATGCTAATTTTTTCTGTGCCAAGATTATTAGCAGTAACTCAAGACATGTCAGAGACAATGTCACACGATCGGATTTAATTTATGAAGCGAATGACAGACTGTGAGAGGGAAAGTTTTTCATTCACTTATGCACACATGTCAGCTGAGACCTGCCATGGGTACCTCCTCCAGTGAGAAGGTGCATGGGAGAGAGGAGAGGCAGCACGTCTCCAGCCAGTTTCTGGTTGTGGGTGGCAGTTTGGTCCTGAAGCAAGAGGTTGCCTTTTCAGATCCTCTACTCCTGCATAGTGTCAGACATCTGTGCAGTGGTGCTCTTCACAGTTTTCACAGCAAGGGTTTCTTACAGACAGATGCTAACACAGACTGCCAATCACATCAGTCCACAATGATACTACAGGACACCTTTCCAGCAGTTTCATGTGTTCTCCTGTCGCTGGTTGATCATAGCCCACACCAGGGCTCCTTATACTCAGTTCTTGATTGCATTGCATCTTAGTAAATATAGGGCCATGATGCTCTTATGTGTCGTGGTTTAAAACCCCACCTCAGTCTCCTGCAGTACCACACACCCCTTTTCCCCCCCCACCTCCCCACTCCCGGAGGGATGGGGAGGAGAACCAGAGGAATGTAACTCCCACGGATTGAGGTAAAACCAATCCAGCAATTAAGGTATAACACAAATCACTACAGCTACCACTAATAAATCAATGTTAGAGGAAATAAACAAGGAGAGAGAATACGATACCACCCGCCAAAACAAGCCCAACCTGGAAGAGAGCTAATCCCCCCCCCTTCCAGCCAACTTCCCGTTACCTCCCTGAGCATGACGTGCTGTGGTATGGAATACCTCCCCGACTAGCCCAGGCCAGGCGCCCTATCTTTCCCTCCTCCTGGCCTCCCCTCCTCCCTGGCAGAGCATGAGCTTAGAAAAGGCCTTGGACAAAACCAAACATTTAAGCAGTAACTCAAAACGTATGCGTCACCAGCAACCGCTCCCAGCCCGAAAGTCAAAACACAGCACTGCACCAGCTACCAAGAAGGAGAAAAAAATTACTGCTACTGCTGAACCCATGACATTATGTTAAAGAAAAGCTTGTAAAACTCTTCAAGTAAAATATCTGCTACCTAGAGGTCATTCAGAAATATAGAAGAATATCTCTCCCGGAATCTAGTGACACCTTTGATACTGAGTTTTTCCTCTTGGTCCCAGGGACTTAGTAAGACAATGTATCACATACCTCAGCATGAATTTTAAGACAAACAACTTTTAGATAGAAATGCATAAACACATCTGGACATCCAAGTTCAATTTAAAGTCCAAAGGGACAACTGGGTGTCAGGAAATGTGATTCACAGCAGTGGGTATGCTGAGACAGACATCAGTGTGTACGGAAGCCACTGCAAAAGTCAAAACAGAAATGCAGGGACCTCTTGCAGAACACCTTTATGAAGAATTTTACTGTTTAGACTCAAAGACTGGATGATAAACTTTTAATTCAAAGAACATCTGAAGCCATCTCATTCAATCCCATATGAAGTTTTATCTTAATTTTACTCAGGTCTGAGAGCCGGCATGCCTTTTTTTGTCTGTACTCAGCACCTGACTTCTTAAATGGTAAGAGTAGAAATTATGCATTGTTTTCCACTAGCAACTTGGATAATTAGTCAATATTCAGATTATTTTAACCCCCAGTTCAAGGCTTCCAAGATTCTGACATGACTTTTTCCACCCCTACAGTTTCATTGTCTTTTTCTCAGGAGGAAAGGAAGTTGTATTCTTTTAATGCTCTGATCCAAACTGATACAAGATGTATGCCAAGTTGTATCACAGATATAAAGAATTGTTCTTTCTGAGGGGGAGAGTAAAGTGGGAATAGCAAGTTCAAGAACTTGTATGAAGTGGAAATAACAAGTCAAAGGAGAAAACAGAAGCAACTAAGTCACACACATTAACATAATACCTTGGAAAACAAAGTGGACGCTGAGAATTTAATGCTGAATATAAGCATTATTCACCATCTAGGATACACTTTGTCCCCCATTCACCTTCAAAGGCAGTGTTTGGAGCTATCAGAGGACCTCAGGATTAAGGGATTTATGGCCTCTATTCTACAGTTTAATGCCATCGAGCAATAATTACTGAAATTGTCACTGGACTTTGATCCATCCTGTGTGTTAACATGTCTGTTACCATAAACTCCAATTTATTTAACAATGAAAGGCTTTGTTCTATCAGATTTTACCCCATAGCTGGCATAGCTGGATGTACACACATGGATGTTCATTAAATCTCAGCTGATAGTCAACAGCTTATGTTATAGTCATGTTCACTAGCGGAGGCATAACTTCATTTGAAAACTTAAAAGAAATTGACAAACATATTTTACTTCAAGGCACAGACTCTCATCATTCAGCTACATAGATAACTAGTTCAAATAGGTTAAGAGAAGTTTTTAAAAGTTATTTTAAATTGATGAAGTTCTCCAATATTTAGTTTTTAACTAACCCATGTTTCTTTTCTATTTCTAACTTGCAGGATTTTATATCCAAGCTAAAAAAAAAAAAAATGGAAGTTAAAGTAAGGGTTAAGCACACTGATGTGAAAATTGAAGCTTAAAAATGAATCTAAACCTTTTTCTGTGTTTTCTGTTTTACCCGGAAATCTTACAAGAATGCATAATATAGAGAAATTTCCATCAAAAAAAATATGGACTGAAGGTATTTAAATAACAATACTACCATTTAGACACTGAGTAAAACGAATTTTCAGGCTTTTGAGATTCATCTTTCGCTAGTCAAAATGTAGCTTCTGGCAGTTTGCACTCTGCGTTGCCAGGTTAAATGATGGTATTCCTTCATGTAAGTGTTACACTGCAGAGAAAAATTAAAGCCTTGGAAAGAGATTCCTGCTCCTCCTAGAGTCTTTTTATGATAGGTTAATGACCAGTAGTATGGGCTAGAAAAAAAAATCACCAAATCTTTGAGATAGATGAACTGAATCTTTAAAAGTCTCTTTCACAGGCTCTGTCCAAGCAGTCCTGGAGATACAAAAATATATTAGGAAAGGGTCACAGCTTATCTACTCATTTCTTATATGGGGTGAGCACCACACTATTACAGTGTGCTAGATGCATATAAAAAAATATTTTCTTTCTTTCTTTCTTTCTCTCTTTCTTTCTTTCTTTCTTTCTTTCTTTCTTTCTTTCTTTCTTTCTTTCTTTCTTTCTTTCTTTTTTTTTAAACTGAATCAATGATTTTTGTCTTCTGCCATCCACTCAACAACAAGTACTCCAGTCAAGAGAAGCAGATAGAGCTCAGATTTAGTAAACATGAACAAAATTGAGATGGGCCAGGTGTTTTAGAGTGCAGAATACAGCAGGATACTGGTGGGTCTGCTTGGTAAGCCTGAGTATTGTCAGCTGCCCTAGCCAAGGTGCAAATGACTTTCCCTATCTTCCACTCTTGCACTGTGGCATTGTCTTGCTTTCTTTTGCAGCACAGGTGCTAGGGACGTATGTTCCAGGAGTGCAGGGGGACTTGAGTGAGCAGGGGAGAATGCCTAGTGAAGAAAATATTGAGTAAGCAAAACAGTCCGAAAACTTCACCAAAAGCTTGTGCCTGAATTGTCTTCAATGAAAATCTAAGAAATTGTTCATTGCATCATTCGAGCTTCAACATTGCTCCAAACATTCCTCTTATTAACTCTTGGAGATAAGATTCTAAGTGGAGAACATCACCCAGAAATGTCATTCCTTCTGCCTTTGAAAACTGAACTTAAACTGTATGTAATCAAATATAGAAAATTCAATTGATTTGAATTTCTACATACTTCAGGGTTGAGTGTTTTGCCACATTTTCATGGGATGAGATAAGGAAGCCAAGTGATTACACTAGATATGGATTATTCAAAACCTCCTTCATCTCCCTGTAATGTCCTCACTGTTTTCAGAAGGCACACAGAGGGAGGACTATCTCACCTTGTTTAGAGGTGAAAGGCAAAGCAGAAATTTCCTTAGCTGAAGGGCATCAATAAATTCTGGATTACATAGTTCTAAACACTCTACATTGGATCAATGATTTACCATCATTTTCATTTACTTAACAAATAGTCAGTAGTCAGCTTGACAACTTGTTCTTGCTCCAGCTACTACAGATGGGTTTTACCTCATAAATTGTTTAAGTCATTAAATTCTCAAAAACAGAGAAAGTATAGAATAATTTAAAAGAAAGAAATCCAAATGAAATGCCATCATTTTTCATACATTGCCATGATAATGTTCCAACACCTGTCAATATAATGACTACAGAGGAATTTAAATATATTTAAATATTTAATAACAGTCATATACTGTTATTATCACCTATACTGGGAGTAGCAAGCCTCTAAATTATCCCATCCACTTAGTCTTTGGTTTACCTGCAGTTTGTGAGCTCCTGCAGGCAAAGACAATTTTTGTGCATTTGTTTTAACATCCTATGTGGCCGTAACAGATGAAATGAAAAGTGTAATTTCCACAATAGATCTCTTTCACTCTAAATGGTAGTCCTTGGGAGGTCTGGTGAATGCTGGATATTGAACAAAAAAATTCATTGTTAATACATAGCCCTTGCTGCTTGGAACTCAAAACACACAATTGGTTATAGAGTTTGCGGATAATGGAAAGTGTCTGTGATTGATTTATGCTATATATCACAATGCATTAAATTTTTATACATGTGGTAGAAATATGTTAAACTATAAATGCATTTTTTCTATAGAATTATCATTCCATTTTATAATATCGTGTATAAACATTATCTGGTCCTAGAAACTGTTTATACAGCATCTCTGAGATCTCTTGTTTGCCATACACCATTTTAATATTTACTTTTTTTGCAGAACTATTTACAAGTCCTCATTTTATAAGAGATAAAATTGTTTTCATGTCCAGTTTGGGGTGTTTTGTTGATTTGGTTTGTGGGTTAGTTTGGGCTTTTTTCCTTTGGGATTATCCAGGTACATTGTACATTTGATTTATTTCCTCTTCAAAACTGTTGTTAAATTCTATTTGTTTTTCAAAAACAGAAAGCTGAGATCATAAAATCTTCCATTCCTTTAATTTAAGAAAAAATAAGATAAAGTTTTTTCCTTACATAGATATTGTTAAATACACAGTTTTCACAACTATCTGCACCACTTAATAGGCTTTTCTAGATTCAGAATGTATTTGTATGAGTTTGAAATATGTCGAAGTTTAATGGTTACATCTTGGGCTTTGCTTTAATGAAGACCTATTTCCTTTGCTAAAAACTAGATATGGATATGGTTCACCAATCATGAGTAAAAATGGCAACATGACCTACATTTTTCATAAACTCTACATGGAATCAGTTATCGATAGATTAAACATGACCTCAGTACTATTCTACCTAAAAAATAAGCACCTATGGTGTTCATCATCTGAAACTCCCTTCGAAAATACTGCTTATATGGTTATCTAAACTTAAAAGAACAAAATAATAAGAACTGATCATCTATATTTGTGTGCTGTACACGTTGGCTGTGTATATGTATATGACTGTGTATATGTATATTTGTATGCGAGTGAAACTGTGTATTCTAGATGTACATAAGAACACACACTCTATATAGACAGGAATCACATTTCTTACTTTTGCAGATATACAAGGTATATCTGAGGTACAAAACGTAAGAAATATGTTTCCTGTAGTCACAGGTCTTTATTTGCATTTACAACAAATTATTTATTGCCTTTCCCTCTATAAATGCAGAGAAACTCCATTGAAACAACACACATAAGCAGAAACTTGAATTTTGCCTTTAGCTTTTATTAATATTCTGAGGTGTATTTGGGGTATAGAAATCATATTGATTTGTTTTAATATGTTTGCTATTTTTTAATTCTTTCCAGACAGACAGCTACCACTAGATGCTGAAGAAAGAGTATTCCCTGGGTCTTTGGTGTGGTGCTTCCACACTCACTTTTACCTCTGTAGGACCAGTGTAGATATGATTGCAACACGTCCAGAAATACATATGGTAGCTTCAATTGAAGTTCAGCACACCCCCAGAACAATGACTGCAGATGTTACTCAGTCAGGATCTTGCCCTGGATCAGTGGTACTGAACAGAGACTGATGGCTATTGTCTCCATTACGCAAATCCCACAGTAGATTGTCCTGCCTCCTAAATCCATATATCGGCACCAATTCCTGCCACAGGTGGTATCCCCATGGGCCCCCGCTCTACCCTGTTTAGAGTTGGTGCTCATGGAGCTAGAGTAGAATAGGTATTTCCTCTCAAGCCAAGTTGGTTTTATTTTATTTTACTTTCTTGGACACCAGCTATTTTTCACTTTACAGTACTCGTTACAGGAAGAGGTAAATAACCTGAATCAAACAAGCTCTAAATTTCAGTTTTGAAGCAAACACTTTTTTCCATTCTTTTACTGCAAAACCTGCAGGTAGTGCATTACATATAGTTCTGGTCATTTGTAAAATCACAGCCTATACAGCTACTCTCTATTTGACAGAAGCAACTTTAAATTATATCTGTTCATATTCTTCTTTTGAAAGCTGAATCTGAAAAATAGAAGGATTTACAAGTGCATTCTGTTGCTATTTCTTTGTCCCATCATTAAAATGAGGTTGTAAATCAAACAGTACATGGATTTCCCTTTTGGCACATTTATCCCCTACAGGTCATTACTGTGTGTGGGCAGAAAGTGTTGTTGCACTTCAAAGCTATTATCAGCCTTCTGTTAGTGGAATTACAGTTTATGCTCTGAACAGACCCATAGTTGATTAAACGTTTATCATTTATAACCTTTTTTCACCATAAAAACATAAATAAGTTGACAGTAGAGAAAATTCTGTTCTTTTACATAAAAAATAAGTAGGAGTTCTTTTGGTGTAATGTTTCAAGAAAAAATACACAGTGCTCTCTGCACTAATACTAATATGACATTGTTTTTAGATAAGCCTTGTTTATTTTGCTTAAAAAAAAATTCAAAATCTCAAAAATCTAACGATCTTAAATATGAAAATATACTTTTCAAACTAAGAGACACAAAAACGTGGCAGTTACTGAATAGAAACAAATCACTGAACCATACAGTTTTTTTTTCAGAAAAAGAAAAAAAAACTCAGTATGATGCATTTCACAAAGAAGTATCATTCATGGAGAAAGACAATGAAGTAGACAATTTCCTGTTTTTCTCTGTGGTGATTGTATTATTCCCTGAAGCATAACATTTGATTGCCATCATCTTTACATGGATAACTAAAATGTTATTACTGGCTATAAAATTATTCATCCCTTCTTTAAAAATAAACCATCTACAGCATCTGCCTTTCCCATTTTGCTGTATCTATAAAGATCTCAGGTTGAAAACACACAGTGTAAATGAAGACATACTTGCTTCTACATATTTTCCCTGCCCATTTTCTCTTGTGATTCTCGTCTTTAGAAAAGCACTAGAAAAAGAGCCTTATGGGCAGGATTCAACTGTTAATCTGCAAGTTTCTACCACTTGCTCTTTATAAATGTTGTCCTTGCCTCCAGGTGTCACTCTATAAGATTTCTTTCTTGCCAGCTGGCCAAGTCACATCTATCCATCCATGTCCAGTCTGGATGTTTTGGACGTTGCAGTGGATACAAAATGGCTTCATAATATGTGTTGCTTGGAGAACTGAATTCCTTATTTGGCTGCCTGAAGACATCTGGAAAGTTAAAGAATATTTAATTTTTCTTTAACTATCTAATTTCTATTGGCACTAAATGTTGTACTCTTAAAAGGAAATATGGATTTACTTTTTCAGTATACTCAACCTACATCAGGAAGATTCCTACTCACTGAGAATTTGCACTAAATTATATAGTACCTATATACTTTATCTGTCTTATTATGAACTTCACCCTCTCGTCATCATACCAGAAAAAAGGGTAACAAAGAGCATTTGTAAGATATGAGGAATTCATTTGCCCACACATGGAGGAGCAGCACCAGATGGGTTAATCCTGCTACAGAAGCCTCACCACTGTCATGCGCCTGGTTTCAGCAATGTCTAATGAAATCAATACTGACACTATTTCAGCAAGGGCAAAAACTGTTTCAGAGGTTTGTCTTCACCACAGTAGCACTGGATGAATATTCTACAGAAAAAAAAATAGTGGGTCGCCTAAAGTGATGTTAATTAACAGCAGTTGTACATTCTTCATAGTTTAATAGAACTTACTTGTTTATATCATGTTATTTTAGTTGCAATATTTCTTGTGTTTTATATGGTTCCTTCTTAATGTGCAATTGGTCCCTTTTCTGTGATAAGGGTTTTCCTTTACCTTTTCTATAATGCTTCTTCTTGCCTGACTTGCCTAGAACATAGTTGCTTCACTGGAAGGTGACAACCCCCAAGAAGCACCTATCCTACTGCAGATACTTAATTTAAACTAAAAAAAATGTTCACATTTCCTTACCTATGCCTTGTTATTGAGTGCAAAGAAGCTGAAAAGATTAACGAATTAAGGTCAAATTTTTAATGTGTAAATTAAATGTGTTGTGACAGCATAGAGCATAATGCGCCACTCAGTGTGCATTACAGAAATCTATATATTGGCTCTCCATATTTTTTCCAGGGGTTTGAAATGAAACTTCTTGAAATACATATATTTTTTAGTGTATTCATGTTAATAGACCAAGGCTTTAGCTGAACAGCGAATAAGAAAGGAAAGTCATGTCAAACTCAGGATCAAAAATGGCAAAAGTATAACCAGCTTTTCTTTTTTGCTGAACTGCAACTGCCTGTATTTGCCAAATAATTTCCACTAAAACTTTTTCGGCAAAAGTTGTTTCTCATAAGTAGCTGATAATTGAACCAAATCTTGAATTGTTTAGTATAAAAATCTTCAAATATAATTATTTTTCTATATACCCAAATTTCTGAAATTTTAGTAAAAATTGCTATCATGAAAGAGCTGTTCAGTATTTGTTAGGTTTGACCTATTTGGAACACAAAGATAGGCTTTGAGAATGCACTTTGTTAACATCTGAAAAAGGATGGGAAATTCATCTTAACTTAGCATAGTGTTAAAAAGAATACCTAAAGCTAAGTATTTGTTTCAGTTCACTGAAATAAACAAAAATGACTTTACAAGAATTCAGTAAGTCCCCAAGCGCTATAAAAACTGATGACTTTTCATTGTTCAATGAATTTAATCAGAGGGTTTTTCCCAGGAAAAGAAAAATTAAGCTCTGTGATATTTTAATGGAATATAGTACATAGGTCAATGTGCAATGAAAAAGAAATCATATCACACAACCTCTAATGTGCCAATGCAGTAGGATGCAGTGTAGTATAGCTCCATTCCAGCGAAATAATATTTGAGGCTATTAAGTCAGCCTTTGCACAGACACACGGTCCATTGACTAGATCACACCCAGTATCCAACTGAACTTGCTTGGAGGTAGTTTAGGTAATTTGAAAGAGTGCCAGTGTGAGTAGCAAAAAGTAGCTTTAAAAGGCACATTGTTCAGCAAGTGGTCCTGTGCTCTGGTCTATGTCTCATGTTCTAGAAGGATGCTGTTTGGAAACAGCTAATTAAACCAGGGAAAAAGCTGAACTGCATTAGCCGTTCATAATTCAGTAGTTTAAGGCATTCTAATTATCAGAGAGAAAATAACATGTGATATGTATTAAGTATGATCTACATTCAGTGGTGGTGGTGGTGGGGATGTAACACAATCCTCAGGTAGCTTCAGAAACCTTCAAGAAAATTCTCTAGTGGTCAGCTCTGCCTCTGCATTTAGATGTTAGAAATTGCTGCAGACAGCTCTGCTTTCTTTTGTAGTCTAACCTCTTTGCACATATATAGGATGAATCTTTAATAGATGGATGTAATCCATTCACTGGATAATGGATCCCAGTTCACTCAGGGGTAGATTCAAATCTGCATGGTGCTCTCAACATTCTTTATTTTACGTCTGAATTTTGAATCCATTATTTATTTGAAAGATGTGCAGACATGAGCAGACAGATCCCTACTTGACTATTATACTAACTAGGAAGATTCATGTGTATTCTTTATTTCATCATCATACAGAATGATTTACATTCTAAAATAAAAAAAAAATGTGTTCTTCAGTCACTTATTGGAGATCATAATAAATCAGCAATAATATTTAACAATACGGAGTTCTTTGTACAAATCTTATCACTGAAGAATCTCATCCCCAAAACACTGCAAAGTTACAGCTTTGCCTGGAAATACCATTCTCAGCCAACTCCTTCATTTTTGGACTCAGTTCTGCAAGGTAAAAAGCACTTTAATCAACCAAGTACTCAAGACAAGCTCAACTGTAAGTACACAAAGAATAACACTGATCTAGGAGGGAGGAAAGGAGATGAAGTCAACCTGCTTGTGAGCTGAAAAACTCAATGTATCTGTGAGATCCAAGAAAAGCATTAGAACTTACAGATGCTTGGAGGAAAAAAGTATACAGTGTTTGATAGAAAAAAATCAGAGAAATTCTTTCCTATTGCAACATCATTTTTCTTCTACAGATCTTTTTGATTACTCATTGAAAATCAATGGACAAGAAACAAAAAATAATGTCGTCATTCTTTCCTAAGATTGTACTTCATGCTAAGGGGAAAGTCAAAGTCCTCAAGACCCAGAGTTAATTAAATGCAGAAGTGCATGCTTTCATTTTTCAGTAAAATGCTGAGATCTGCTACATCCTTATGTTGCATACAGTTTTTGAGATGCTCTCAGTAAAACTGCATTTTAGCATTTGTGTTTGTCGAGAGGTGGAAACAGAAGCTAAAACATGTCATCTAGGACAATTAAATTTGCATGAACAAACCATTAAAGCAAAGAATGCATTCATAGGGATTTATTTTAGTGTTTTTTTTTTCAGAAGGATAGTAGTAGACAGTCTTTTATTTATTAAATTGTCAAACTATTACCAGGATATGCAGAAATTAAATTTAGAAATTAAGACTTTAAGACTTTGTTGGTTAATTTGTTGTACTAGGAACAAGACTCGGAATTCTTATATTAGAACACTATTCCAGCTTCAGAAATTGCATTGCATCAGAAATTGAAAAAGTATCCATGTTTGTACGACCTGAATTGCTGGCATTTATAGAAACCACAAATGTATAATAAAAAGGTAATTAAGCTGCTTTGCAATAAATGTGGTGTCTAAATAAGTGTGGAGAATGCCCTTCCAGTAAATACTTTTAGAACTTTTTAGTTATACTATTACTGTCCTATTTGATAGCATAGTCAACACGAAAGAATATATGACAATATCTGTGAAAAAAACTATATTCTATATTCAGTTCTGAAAGAATTTCAAAACCTTATTTAGAATTAGGTACCCACAACCAATATGGGTTCTTTTGAAAATCTTTCTTATTACAGAAACTGGTCACAAAATATATATTGCATACAAGATGAGATCTAGTTTTCAGTACTGAGCCTACAAGTAAACTGTAAACTGATTTCAAAAAAGCTAAACATATAGGTTAACTTATTGATTGTTCAAGCATAACACAGCAGAGTACTTGATTTTGAAAACTGTTCCAGGATTAAGTAATTCACAAAAGCAGCCTTCTTAATTCTTTCATTTTGTACCAAAAGGTATTTCAAGAAGACAGTTTTTATCATTGGAAAGGAAAATTTGTCAAGGAGTTATTAGAGGTACATTTTGGTTGGATTTATTATATTAAAATATTGGTAAATATAATAGCTATTTTGTATTTCTTACCTGGTGTCCAAGGTATTTTCCATCTAGTCTATTTTCCATCTGGTCTCATCTTCTTCAGCCCATCATGGTACGGCTAACTTTTGTGACAGCTGAGTGGGATCAGGAGGGCTGTCATCTTCAACTTCACTTCAAGAGGTGTTGAAAACTTCAGTGCCATAGTGACAGTTATTTGAAGGAGCCATCAGATGGTTATGAATCTTCCTCTTAGAAAAGGAAAAAGTAGCTAGACCTAATTCTTTGGTTTAAATGTAAGTTTTCTGACTTTGATTTCCTCCTGACTTCCTTTCTAGCTCAGAGACACTTGTGAGTTGATGGTGTTAAACCTGAAAGTGTCATTTCACTTAGGCTTAGGAAAAGCTTATAAAATGTGATAAATTAGTACAGTTTGCACAGGTTGTCCTCCTGGTCTAACTCCGGCAAAGCCTGGTAAGTTTATATCTATCTTCTCTGATATAGACTTCAACCATTTAGGCTTTTAAGGATGCATGAAACCACATAGGTTATTCATAGCAGTTCCTCACAGTCATTTCCTTTCTGATTTTGCCTAAATTAAATACATACCTGCATACATATGGGCAAAATGTCATCACCATTTCTTATGGTCTGTGTTTACAGGGAACAGCCATCTTCACTAATAATTAAAGCATGTATAAGATGTGTGTCTGGTTAATAGGAGAATATTAGATCTCTCGGACAGTGTCCCAAGAGTCATAGTATGAACTTTTGCTACAAGACATATAGTGAAGAGCATCTTTTAGCAAAATTACTTCTTGACTCTACTAAATCAGATTTTTATTATTAAATAAAAATAATCAATATTGTTGTTCAATAATGGCATTTTTTCATGGAATAAAGAATTGCAGAGATGAAGAAAGCATTTTCATATTTTAAGAAGATACTATTTTGTTATAAAATTTAATGCTTTCTTATAAAATATAAAAATCTTTAATTTTTTTTTACAAGGTTTTGGACAAATTTTTTATAAGAATTGGGTTTTCCTTTCCTGCTAGTGTTTACAGCCTTTAAAGTAGTCCAGTGTGATTTATCAGTGGCCTGGTGAAGGTGTACACAGGTATGCAGTTTTACTAAACATGGGAAAGATTATAAGGTGAGAGATTCTCTGCACTTTTTGTCCTTAACATATGATGAAATACTAAATAAAGTTTTCATCACTTTCCAACAACATCCTTAAAGAACCTGTCAATGTTTTTACTACTGTTGATAAAATTGGGTTAACATCTTTTGACAGCACTGGCAAAACAATAAAATTTCATTTACATATAGCTTGAAATTTACTTTTGAAATATGAGGCATTTTGAATTTCATTCTGTTCTTTTTTCTGTCTTTTCAGATTAGTTGGGTAAAAATGAAAGAAAAAAAACCACAGAAGAATGCCATTCCAAACATGTGCACGTGCATACAACAAGGCTTGTGCAGTCATGTCAATATGTGTAAAATCTGATTCATGAAAAGACAAAAGATGAGATGCATGATGGACAGGTTTTGGGTTTGTCTCTTACCTTGCTATGGTCCTTCAAAAAGGTGGAGGTGGCTTGTAGGAAAAATGATTACTCTTTGACTTCTGCTGGTTAGTAAACTTTTGGACAAGGAAGGAATTGAAATGGCAGTTCAGACCGGTGTTACCTGGAAACAGAAGTTTCCTGGGAAATCAAATGATGGCACAGAAATAAAATAGTCAAGGAGAAAAAACAGTAAAAGTATAACAGACTAAAAGACATCTAAAAGGCCAGGCCTGAGAGGTGACAAAAAGAGGTGGTTTTTCCCTAGGGAAGCAGAAGAGATGGGTGTGGTGTTTATTGCAGCCTGGAATTATTGGAGTAAGACCAAGCCTGATAGACAAGACACAGTAGGCAGGGAGAAGTGGAAGATTATTGTTTTGTTATGTCTTATTCACTCTCAGGTTCCTCTGTTCTAAATTATCTACTTTGCAGCTAATCTTCGGTTAAAACATACCTGAGCTTTTGACATGTACTTTTCAGGAAAAGACAGAACTGAAATATCAAGGAGCTTGAATAGGAAATCCCAGTCATCCAGGCATTCTAGAAGTCATCATGGACTGGCCAGAGGGCAAAGATTTTGGAATGTCACTAGAGAAGGAGGTGATGCGTGATGCGTGCTGAAGAGGCACCAGCATATAATAAATTGTCAGACAGTGAAAAGCAGTATGCCTTGTTTGCTGATGGGTCCTGCCGTAATGTGGGAAAGCATTGCAGATGGGAGGCAGCTGTATGGAGTCCTCAACGACAAGTTGCTGAAACTGCTGGAGGAGAGGGTGAGTCGAGTCAGTTTGCTGAGGAGAAAGCCATCCAGCTGGCCCTGGACATTGCTGAGCGAGAAAGGTGGCCAGTACTTTATACTGACTCATGGATGGTGGCAAATGCCCTGTGGGGGTGGTTGCAGCAATGGAAGCAGAGCAACTGGCAATGCAGAGGTAAACCCATCTGGGCTGCTGCATTATGGCAAGATATTGCTGCCCCGGTGCAGAAGCTGGTGGTGAGGGTATGCCATGTAGATGCCCACATACCTAAGAGTCGGGCCACTGAGGAACACCAGAACAACCAACAAGTGGATAAAGCTGCTAAGATTGAAGTGGCTCAGATGGACTTAGATTGGCAACATAAAGGTGAATTATTTTTGGCCCGGTGGGCCCATGACACTTCAGGCCATCAGGGCAGAGACGCAACGTACAAATGGGCTCGTGATCGAGGGGTGGACTTAACAATGGACACTATTGCCCAGGTTATTCATGAGTGTGAGACATGTGCTGCAATTAAACAAGCTAAACGGTTAAAGCCTCTTTGGTATGGAGGACGATGGCTGAAGTATAAATATGGGGAGGCCTGACAAATTGACTATATCACACTCCCACCAATCTGCCAAGAGAAGCACCATGTGCTTACCATGGTGGAAACAACCACAGGATGGCTGGAAACATATGCTGTGCCCCACACCACTGCCCGGAACACTATCCTGGGCCTTGAGAACCAGATTTTGTGGTGACATGGCACCCCAGAGAGAATTGAGTCAGACAATGGGACTCATTTTCGGAACAACCTTATAGGCACTTGGGCCAAAGAACATGGCATTGAGTGGGTATATCACATCCCCTACCATGCACCGGCCTCTGGGGAAATTGAATGGTACAATGGGCTGTTAAAAACTACACTGAGAGCAATGGGTGGGAGAACTTTCAAGCATTGGGATACACATTTACCAAAAGCCACCTGGTTGGTCAACACCAGAGGATCTGCCAACAGGGCTGGCCCAGCCCAGTCAGAACTTTTACATATTGTAGAGGGGGACAAGGTGCCTGTAGTGCACATGAGGAATTTGCTAGGGAAGACAGTCTGGGTTACTCCTGTTTCAGGTCAAGGCAAACCCACTCGTGGGATTGCTTTTGCTCAAGGACCCGGATATACTTGGTGGGTAATGCAGGAAGATGGGGAAGTCCGATGCATACCTCAAGGGGATTTGATTTTAGGGGAAAACAGCCAATGAACTTAATTATTTGTTGTTGCTTGCTGTGTAATATTTTTATAGTCCATCAACTAGATGTCTTCAGGTCACCAGCGACTGGCCCTGACTTCCCTCTAACCATCGTCCCAACAGAGAATGAACTTTGATAGAACCAGATGAGTTCTGCAGTAAAGGGATGATCAACATCGGCAGGCAACAATCCAGCACTGCACACAGACTTTCCTGCTACAAAAGACTATTACAAACTTAACATCATGGACCAAATGGACTCAATAGCATTATAGGGATTGGTCCATGTATTAAGAAATGATTTCTTTGTCTGTGTGCATGCAGGTATATATATACATATATCTATATGATGGTATATTGAAAATGTGGGATCTGAGCATGACGTGAATGGTATAGAATAAGGGGTGGATAATGTCATGGGTTCAGCAGTAGCAGTCATTTTTTCTCCTTCTTGGTAGCTGGTGCAGCACTGTGTTTTGACTTTCAGGCTGGGAATGGTGCTAATAACACGTATGTTTTGAGTTACTGCTCAATTGTTTGGTTTGTCCAAGGACTTTGTGAGTCTCATGCTCTGTAAGGGAAGGAGGGGAGGCCGGGAGGAGGCAGAGACAGGACACCCAATCCAGGCTGGCCAAGGAGGCACTCCATAACACAGCATGTCATGCCCAGAGAGGTAACAGGGAGTTGGCCGGAAGGGTTCAGGCTAGCTCTCTTTCGGGTCGGGTTTGTTTTGGCGGGTGGTATCGTATTCTCTCTCCTTGTTTATTTCCTCTGTCATTGTTTTTATTGGTGGTGGCAGTAGTAATTTGTGTTGTGCCTTGGTTGCTGGGCTGTTCTTGTCTCAGCCCATGGCAGTTGCATTCCTTTGGTTCTCCTCCCCATCCCTGCGGGGAAGGGGGGGGGGTGGTGTGTGTGGTGAGAGGAAGACTGAGGTGGGGTTTTAAACCATGACATGGTCCTGTGGCCTCAGAAATACATAAGCAATGTCCATGACTTTCGTGCTAGAATAGTCTAAATGTGCAGAGCTCTGTGCATCTGTGTACACAAACACATCCATAATCATGGAAGATTTATCAATAAAGTGGGTTGAACAAAAACATTTGTATTTGAACATAAAATATCAGTGTTAGGGGTTTTGTTTATTTTTAAAACATTGTTTTCATATTTGGGTTACTTTGGTTTGTTTGTTTTTTCACTCTATCTTTTAAAAAAAATTATTGAAAAGTTAGGAGTATGATCACAATGTAACTCATAATAGGCATTTAGTGATCCAAGAATAAATCATGAGATCCAAGGATCCAAGTTCATGTTCTACCTCATTCACACATTCAGGCATGATTGAGAAGTTCCATCACATATTGATTCATGAATCTTTGAACCTCCTTTTAGGACTGTCATAGTTTAACACCTGCTGGTAACTAATCACTACATAGCTGGTCACTCAGTCTTACCCCCAGCAGGGTGGAAGAAAGAGATTCAAAGGGTAAAAGTGATAAAAATTGTGGGTCAAGATAAGAACATTTTAATAATTGAAATAATAACAACAACAAAAAAATTATAAATTGTAGTGAAGAGAAAAAAACCCAAAGAAATAGAACTACAACCCAAGAGAGACAATGATATAAATGACAACAATTGCTTACCACCAACTGACTGATATCCAGCCAGTACTCAAGCAGTGGCCCCCTTAGACAACCTTACCCCTGGTTTATTGCTAAGCATGACGTCATATCTTATGGAATACCCTTTGGATCAGTTAGAGTTAGCTGTCCCAGCTCTGTCCCCTCCTAACTTTTTGTGCACTCCCAGCCTTCTTACTTGTGGGGTGATGTGAGGAGCAGAAAAGGTCTTGACTCAATGTAAGCACTGCTCAGCAGTAACTAAAATGTCTCTGAATTTTCAACACTGCTTCCAGCATAAATCCAAAACATGACCACATACTTGCTGCTATGAAGAAAATCAATTCTACCAGAGCCAAAACCAGCACATTCTCCCTGCCCCTTACTCTATACCATTTATGTCATGCTCAGGTCCCACACTATCTGGATTATAGGGTTTAACACTGTAATGAACAGCTTCCATTGCTCCTTACCTGGCCAGCAACAAGGCATTCCTGCAATAGTAATGCCCATAACATGCAATTCAAATCATGGATTATTTTCATCCAGAATTAAATCACTTTGAGGTGCATATTGGACTCCCATATCCTTCTGAGTTACTCACCAAGTGCACCCATGTCCTTGAGCAAAAAAAAAGTCCCATTAATAGGTTCACCCTTTTCTAAGGAAGAAATAACCTTGACTGTTTTTCCCAATAAGTTCCTTATATATACTTTCGGGACCTTACGTCCTTCCAAAGTGTGCCGGGGTTTGTTTGGTCAGGACCAGGCTGACTGACAGATCCTCCTCTAGTGTTAACTGGCCAAGTGGCTTTTGCTAAATGTGTATCCCAATGTTGGAAAGTCACATCACACATTGTTTGAAGTGTAGTTTTTAACAGTCTTTTTTATCATTCAATTTTACTGAAGGCTGGTGCATGGTAGGGGATGTGATACACCCAGTCAATGTTATGCTCTTTGGTGCAAGTGTTCATGAGATTGCTTGTGAAATTAATTCCATGGTCTGATTCAATTATTTCAGAAGCGTCGTGTCACCATAAAACTTACTTTTCAAGGCCCAAGATAGATAGTATTCTGGGCAGTGGCACGGGGCACGGTGCATGTTACCAGTCATTCACTAGCTGCTTCCACCATTGCAAGCACATGCTGCTTCTCATGATGGGTTCATGGGAGTGTGATATAATCACTTATCCAGGCTTCATTATAATGGCATTTCAGCCCTTGTGCCCTATATCAAAAAGGCTTTTGCCACTTAGCTTGTTGATTATGGAGCTCATTTGACATATATAACCTGCACAATGATCATATTCTGATGGAGCCTGAGACATATTCTTCAACTGCTTCTTAAGCTTAGACAAAACCAAAGCAATATTCCTAATAAATACCAATAGAGGTGTTGTATGCAAAGAAGTCATTGTAACAAGGGAGAAAACATTACAAAATAAGGTAGAAAAGTGCCATTCTGCATTTACTCTACAAAAAAAAACCTCCTAGATGAAGTATAGTTGTTAGTTGTCTCCATGATATGGTACCTGAAGTATAGTAATGGCTTCAGTACAGAGATATATGATATATGATATGAGATTAAGCTCAAAGTCAGTGTTTCAATAACAAGTCTCCCAAGTAAAAGGTCACTAATCACTACAGAGCAGAGTGAACTACAAAAGCCAAGACAGATCTTCAACATACACCACAAAAATAAAAAGAGCATGACACTGATCAAATAAAATAATATGAAGAACAGATGAATAAATATCATGACCTGCAATTGTTAACAGATATAAATCCCTTCTAATACACTCTATTCGATCTGTTATTATCTCAAACCCTTCCAGATCCATATTAAATGCACAATAGGACAGTTTTAGCTTTACCCCAGCCAATAACTGATCACCACACACTCAGCACTGTTTCCAGAAAAATTTCAAAACATAGCCTCATCACAGGTACTATGAAGAAATTTAACTCTACCACAGGCAAAACCAGCAGTTTCTCAAAACTATTCAGAGGCTCAGTTTACCTGGGCAGTGAATGACCCATCTTTACCTTACTCCTCTGCCTTTTTAAAAGCAGGAATCATCATGAATTTGATAAGCTGCTTGAATATCCTGCTACTCAACTAATTTTTCAACCAAGAAACTGAGAAACTACATAACTCCCTTTTGTTTTCTGTATATTTTTTATTACAGAGGTAATTTTTTGTGTTTTAAAAATAAAGTTCTAAAGTTTCCTTAGGAAACAAACTTCAAATAAGCATGTTATTGCTTCACACTGCCTCTGTGCTTTGTTGCCTTTGTGTGCCTGGTTATAAACTCATTGGCACAAAACCCATAATAGGTATATAAACCCATAGACAGAGAATTTACAAAAACGTTACACTCTTCAGATGACTTGAGAACTGGATCCTACATAGAGAAATGGAACTCCACCTTTAGTGAAAGAATCAAGATACTGTTAGGAAGCCAGTCTTGTTTTGCCGCTCACAAAATCGGTGGGTGGCAAATAACACAGTTAAAGCTGGAGCTCTGTCCATGGTTCTGATTTAAAGTTGTTCTGGTAAAACAAGGCAAAAAATAAACAGCAATGGGCAAAATAAATAAGCATATATAATAATTTAATGGCATGCATGAGACAGAAAGGTAGAAAATGAACCAGATGTATTGAAGTGTGACATATTTTCTTCTTTACTAACATTTTGGGCATGTAAATTTGCAGCAGAACATATTTTTTTTCCGTTTCAGTAATCTCAGTTACTCTCAACACATCACAAAGGTTCAGATATTGCTCAGAAAGAATGCAGAAATCACCTTTATGAGGAGGGTTTTTCATCAGGATAATCTGAAAACATTTCAGAAACTGCCTGGCACAAAATTAGAGAAGCTTAAACCCTGTTTGATAATGAAAAACAGAGAAAGAGGGAAGATGCAATCTCAGACAGAAAAAAAAAAAAAAGAAAAAAAAGAAAAAAAAGAAAACACCAAACACCCCACAAAAATTAAAGCAAACAAATAAGAAAGGTAACACAAAGCAAAACAAAACAAAACATCACCACCACCACCAAAAAATTTAAAGCATAAAATTCTTCAGACTCTTCTAAATGCCACACCAACATTTTTTATGAGATCTATGGGCTGCTCAAGGATTCTCAGAAGGGTTTTAGATTTCTTTAGGCATAAATACCTTGTCATAGATTTCACTGAAAGGTTGTGGAGGCTTGCAAACAAATATTCATAGTGAATTCATAATAGTGAATTCATAAAAGCTCAACCATTCTAACATTTCTGAGACTTACTCTAAACTCAAAACATAGAAAACTTGCTGAAATACAAAATCTTCAGCATTTACATATATTATTTTCTTTTTTCTTTTTTTGTGATTTGATTTCCATTTTTTTTCAGAAATGAGGGTACTTTCCATATGAATAAACTATGCAAAATGTGTCTTTAGAAGAAAAGCTATTCAGGAATGTTTGGTCAAAAATTATGCAGATAGATATGCATAACATGATTTTTAATAACATTAAATAAATTAGAATAAACTCTACAATTAAAGACAAAATTAAAAGACATTTATTCAGTTTAGAAGACACTTTCCCAAGAAATAAAACAAACCACCAAATGGTTTTGAAGCAGAGCAATCATGAGGGAAAATGAATCATCATAAAATTATTTGGGTTGGAGGGGACCTTAAAGATCATCTAGTTTCAAACCCCCTGCCATGGGCAAAGACACCTTCCACTAGAACAGGTTGCTCAAAGCCCTGTCCAGCCTGGCCTTGAGCACTGCCAGGGATGGATCAGCCAAAGCTTCTCTGGGAAACCTGTTCCAAGGTTCTCACCACCCTCATAGTGAAGATTTTTTCCTAATATTTAATCTAAATATATTCTCTTTCAGTTTAAAGACACTCCTCCTTGTCCTGTCACTACATGCCCTTGTAAAAAGTCCCTCTCCAGATTTCCTGTAGGCCTGTTTAGGTACTAGAACGCTCCTGCTGATTTGTAGAAAAACTCTCAAGAACTTGCCAACAAAGTTTAAGTTGGCAAGCAGGTATTCTTTATTGAGGCACCGGGAGACATGGGGGGATAGCTCCTCTGAATGTGTCTCACTCGAGCACCAAACAAGCCATGACTATATTGCAATTAATCATACATATTCATTAAATTGCATACATATTCATTAAGCTACTTATACATTGCATCATACTTCTAGAAAATTCTTTGTGCATGTGCACTAAAGTATGGTAGTGGACTTTGGAATCCCTGGTGGTAATTTCTTCATCATCTTCCTCTTCATCACTTTCTCCTTCTGTTGAACTTTGGAGTTGGCCAGCCTTGTATGTTTACCAGCTCTTTGGCTGTCTGTTTTCTGTGAACATTAACTGAAGGATTCTCTTCCTTCTCCAGGTTGCTTAGTTACAAGGTTCATTCTATATACAATGAGCTATCCTTCATTCTGTCTTTCTTGTTCTTTCCCCATCTCACTGTAAACTGTCCTTGCAGCCTTCTCCAGGTTGAACAAGACCAGCTTCCTCAGACTGTCTTCATAGAAGAGGTGCTCCAGCCCTCTAATCATCTTCATGGCCCTCCTCTGGACTCAATCCAACAGATCTACATCCCTTTTGTTTTGGGGGCCCCAGAGCTGAACTCAGTACTCCAGGTGGAGGCTTACAAGAGTAGAGGAAGAGGATCACCTCCCTAGACCTGCTGGTCATGTTCCTTTTGATGCAGCCCAGGATACAGTTGACTTTCTGGGCTATGAGCACACACTGAAGCCAGCTCATGTTGATCTTGTTGTCAACCAGCACCCTGAAGTCCTTCTCTTCAGGGCTGCTCTCAATCCCATTCTCTGTCCAACCCGCATTTGTGCTTGGGCACAAATAACTGCTTAGTACCTGGTGTTTGGTTTTAGTTTTGTTCCCCCGCCCGCATATTATATATTCCACTGGGAGGCCCACTGAATAGTGCAGACTTCCACTTTGCCAGGTTTTTGCATTTTTTGATCTCTAAATATTCTGATGATCGTTATCCATTAATATAAACATAAGTCTACTGGTACTGGATTTATTTCTCTGAGTTAAGTACCATTCATGGTAACCTCATGGGACTCCAGGACAACACCAATGGAAATCTGAAGAGGTAATATCAGAAAACACAGGTTCTGTTCCTCAGGAATGTCTTTTATGCAGCAGTTATCTGTTGCTGTGTCATTTGCTCTGACTCATTGTTGCATTATCTATCACCTTGTGATGTGGGAAGGCTGGGGTTTGAAACACACAGATGCACTTACTCTTTAAAATTCCATAATCAAATGATACAGGAAAAGATAATCCTTTATGTGTGGAAGCTGAGTTTGCAGTAGCAAAATGTGGTGAATTGCCAATCAAAAAGCAGAGCTATGTAAGACTTCAGGGTGGATCCAGCAGATAAATAATGGCATTATTTATGGATGGCACTCTTAAACAGGAGAGAAAAGGCAGAGTAATTTGTCTCTGTCTGGTTTAAATTTGTTGCCATTCTTGTAGGAGCTGTAGCTGTCTCTCATACCTCTTATTAACTCCTTTGTGTTTTCAGCACATTTAGGAAGATTTATCTATGCTGAATAGATTTTCATTTTTGTCTTTTTTATGTCTTAAAGCCAGTTCTACCCTTTACAGTAAACTGCTTTCCTTCAGTGCTCAACAGTGAGCCTTTTCTGATTTCTGCTTATAATCCTGGTGCCATCTTGTGCCTGTATTTTTAAGACGTATGTTGTCACAGCATAATATGAAGTACCTAAAAAATAGTTGGGGTGTTGGGGTGTGGAGAGGTATCCAGATTAGAGCTTTCCAACATATTTTGTCTTCCTCTTTAGCTGCCTTTTTACTCCATTTTTTCTCACCTCGTTGGTTGCACCATGGCCTTGTTTTGCCTGGTGGATTAAAGCTCTACTCATTAATCTCCATAAAATGATAACTAAGACAATATTCTTTATGTGCCAGATGTGCATTCAAGTTTCTTCAGATGCTGAAGAAGCTAGGGAACACTCTGTCCTCTGATACAGCTATATTAGTGGCAGACACACAAAAGGTGGGCATTGTTTCTTCTAGCAGAACTTGTGAGAAAAAGTAGCCATGGGTATACTTTATACTAGCCCAGTCCTCTTGATTCTCGACACAGTTGCTTGATCAGATCCTGAAAAGTGTTACAGAAAGAATTACCTGTAACTGTTCATATTAGTCTGATTAGGTATAAACAGATCCTCTGAGCATGCTATATTTAACTGCTCTCCAAATACGTAGCTAGACAGCTTTTGATATAATGCAAAAAAACATAGAAGTCTGACTTTATGTATTGCTAACACAGATCTAAACTTCATCAATATTATAATTCAGACACTATGTATACACTTTCAGGTTTGCTATGTATACCAAGTCATATGACTGTAGCACATAATTTTTTATTTAGCTGTAGCTGTGCTAGGGCATATTCAATAAATTATAAGACAAAAATAGTGTGCAATATTTTGCACATCTTCTAAAAAAGCTCTACTTTCTCAGGTTGCAACACTACTTGACTCTAGACTACTTAGAGTTATCATTGTGAAACTCTCTATGGTCAGTGCTGCAGCTTATCTACTACTACCACAAACATAACAGCTGAGTGCTTACTGATAATAACATTCTCAGATTTCAAAAACCAGTAACAACAATCACATTTAGACAATATACATCACTGAATATGCATAAAGCTGACAACAAGCTGCATTTCCCAAATGAGTAATACAAAGCCTATTATAAATGCAATAGCTTTCAAAAGAAAGGAAAACACTCTTTCACTGATATTCTGAAAAATCTTCCCCCAAAATGTCAAATTCAGGAAACAATAGAAAGTTTTTTAATGGTTTATAAGATTTGATGTGAAAATCATGCTATGTCATTGACAAAATATTCAATGTTAAAATCATGTTTGATATGCTGTCTTTATTTTTGTTTGTTTTTTTGTTTTAGTAATGCTAGCTATAAAATCAAATAGTGCACCAAACTCACAAAATAGAATGAAATTCAGAATAAGGAATTTAGTAATGAGGATGAACATTAGATCATCTACTGACAGTGTACATTAGGCTCACTACTAGCAGAAGATAATGATTCACCTGCATATTAAAAAATGAATTGGGTTCTGAAACTAAAATCTAATCTTTTAAACATTGGTTAATATTATCACAGCCACAAGTCTTCTGGGACTTTTAATTGTCTGATTTAAATTAAATGCTTTTGCCAGCTCTTGTTACCACCCAATTAATCTTCAAAACTAATTAAGACAAAAATCACCCATAATAATATCATACTTATTATTAAATCTATAATTTTGTCAATCTCATTTACTACTTTTGACCTAGCATTAATGAGTCCTGATTAGTGGTGAGTATAGACTCTAAGTTTTGTGTCTGTGAATTGTTGATGCATTTGGAAAAATATTTCCTCTTTAATTGGATATTGGTTTTGCAGAGGTGAGTAGTTTACAATTAATAATTCATTTGACATGTGTAACCTGTTTTTAGGTTAACATGAAATCTACAAATAAATCACAGTTTCCTAAAACTGCTAATTGAATGTGTGCAAGATAATTCCTTTTGCATTTTGAGTTCTACAGGAGAGAATGGATGGAAGTAAATATAAAGATATTTACTGTTGGTTCAATAATTTTTTCTGTTTCCTGACTGGAAGATTGCACGAGTATTTGGTGTCAATTTGAAGTCCCAATGTTACAAAAGCTTTTGTGAATACTGAATGATCATAATGCTCTCATTCCCAGTCCCAGTGGAAACAGTGTAATTCATACTTATTTTTTGGAAGCCTGCTTTTTGCAAACTCTTGTAAAACTTCAAATACTTGTAACCAGTAAGTTACAAGCTACAAGTAAGGGAAGATGCAAATATACATAAAATGGAAACACTCAAAATGAGAACTAATTGCCTGTGGAAATAGTTCATATTTTTTTCCAAGCTTAGCTAAGCTTCTGCTCCATATTTATACTCAATCCGCACTCTTAGTCTATTTCTAAGAATTCTCCTGTAAACAGTTTAACCTCACTATCCATTACAATTAGACTGTTCCATTTGTGTATGATAAAACATGACATTAAACAACAAGAAATTAATAACCCAGGTGATTACTTGTTGTCAACATAGTTCATGTAAGCACAGCTGAAACACTGTATTTCAGAAAATTAAACTTTTTATTCTCAAAAGTCTGAAAGTCCGAATGCAGATCATATATCATATGTCTTTCCATAACCTATTTTGTTTTCTGGCTGCCGAGGACTAGATGCTTTCTTTGTTCTGATTCATGCATCTCCTTTTACTATAGTCACTGGCTAGTCAGAGTTATTTGATTATGACTGAAGATACAATGTAACTGAGTATATGTATTTAAGAAAATAATTTCTATAAAACAGCCATCATCTCTTAAGAATAGTCAGCAACAAATCTGCATGTTGTTTTTATCATAAGTTCCAATAGTATAAATAAGCCCAAGAAGTGAATTTAAAATTCATAAACCTGAGTTGTGTTGCAAGAATAAATATAAAAAATTTTACAGAACTGTTATAAGTGTTTATTATCCTTATTGTTGACATATGATAAATAGATATATGTTTAAAAATGCTCGCTGTTGACCAAATTATTGACATTCAGCAAAGATTTTTATTTGGACAAGTGCAAAAATAAGTCAGTGGTAAAGCAGGAATAAATGTTAAACTTGAAAGTTGTTAAAAAAATATAATCTAAGTACCATAGGAACCATTTGCCTGTTTATTTCGAATTGTTTTCTCCACATAGAATATTTATTTTCTCCCCCTAAAATTGCCTTCACTCAATCACAGGGTTTTCACATTATTGCATAATGTGAAAAAAGTTAGGAGCTTCCTAACTGGATCTATCTTGACTATGATCCATCTCTTCATTAAACTTCAAAATCTACAGCTGGGGAGAATTAAGCCTTAAGAAGAACTATTGAGGGCTCATCATTCAAGTAAACGAATGTTTTGCATGAGTGTTGGAAGGAGCAAGAGTGAAAAGAGCGAGCCATCTGTTTTGGAACCAACACAGGATTTAGAAATCTATATCACAGGTATAGATCATAAGTCAGACTTGGCACTTACATGTTTCTGTGAATATTACAGGGCCTTCTGAATTAAACTAAGTCAAAGGCTATACAACCAAGCTGCCAGGAGATTAAATTTGACTAATTAGGGAATGTGTTGAAATATCCTGATTTATTTCCAGGAAAATTCTACTAATCTATTACCCAAGTATAATACAATATAAATTAAGTGTCATAGCAAGTCTACCTCTTCTATCACATAGGCTGGTTATATGGGGGGACGGACTGGGAAATTAATAACATTCTTTTAGTCTAGAGACTGAGGAAAGAAAGTTTTAATCTCAGAATTTTGGAAAGGGGACCTGAGGTTATTAGTCAATGTTCATGCTTGTAAGATTGTATAGGCCTATCCTGAGGGAATTCCAGCCAAATTTTTGAAATGTGAAAAAAAAAAACAGATCATCAATTATCCTGGGTTAAGCAGTAGCAGTCATTTTTCTCCTTCTTAGTAGCTGATGCAGCGCTGTGGCTGAAAGTCAAAACCACAGCACTGCACCAGCTACTAAGAAGGAGAAAAATGACTGCTAATGCTTGAGTTGCTGGTATAGTGGTGAGCGTCCTGCCTTCCAAGTAGTTGATCCAGGTTTGATTCCCGGCCAACACACCAGGACTGCACTGGGAACGCAAGCCAGATCAGTTTCATGATCATTGATTCTATTGTATTACAAGTCATTACCATAAAGTACAATGAAAAAAGAAACTTAACCAAGGACCACAGCAGATAAACACTAACACAGCAGTTACCAGCTGTAAGTAAGGTACTACATGCTGGAACTGTGAGATCAACAGACAGTGCAGCTACTCCACCTCCAAGCACAGCAGCTACAAACCCCAGCAACAAATACAACAGCAACCTAAAACCCAACAACAGATACTGCAGCCACTCTGACCACAGTGATAATCACTACAGCAAAACCAGGGGTTCAATTCGTGCCCCACTTTTGGCACCAAAAAGAACGGTCATGGTCTAAGCTCAGCCAGCAACCCAGAATCATGCAGCTGCTCACTCACTCCTCCCCTTCCTCCTCCCACTCCTGGAGGGATGGGGAGGAGAATCAAAAGAATGTAACTCCCACAGATTGAGATAATAACAGTCCGGTAACTAAGGTATAACACAAAACCACTACTGCTACCACCAATAATAATGATAAGGGAAATAACAAGGGAAGAGAATACAACCGCTCGTTACCCTCCTACCAATACCCAGCTGGACCCAAGCAGTGATCTAGTCCTTTCGGGTAACTGCCCCCAGTTTATATAGTGGGCATGACGTGCTGTGGTATGGAATACCTCTTTGGCTCTTTGGCTAGTTTGGGTCAGGTATCCTGTCTCTACTTCCTCCCGGCTTCCCTTCCTCCCTGGCAGAGCATGAGACTCACAAAGACCTTGGTCAGACTAAATATTACTGAGCAAAAACTAAAAACATTGGTGTTATCAGCGCTGTTCCCAGGCCGAAAGTCAAAACCACAGCACTGCACCAGCTACTAAGAAGGAGAAAAATGACTGCTACTGCTTAACGCAGGACATTTACTTGCTAAAGATGTCCAGTCACCACTGCTTCTAGCTGTTCTGTTCCAGACAGGAATATAATACTGACATACTTTGATGAGAGTAAGGAATGGAGGGATTTTAAACCCTATTAGTCCACGGTGTGTCTATGTTTCATATTTCAGTACGAAGACTTTGTGCTCCAAAGCTCATTTATAGAAAGAAGTAGTACACTGACAGATCATGCCCAAAGTGAAAGATTAGCCCAGAAGTTTGTCCTAAGAATTTTGAAGACCTGACTCAGCTCATATCAATGGAAGCTACTATTTATTTTGAAGAATTATGGATTTAATTTCAATTGACAAACTTTTAATGTTAATCTTGTCTACCAGGAAGCTAATGAGCCCTTCTGTGGGTTTGCAAAAACTTATTTACTTTTAGTACAAACTACATGCATACATCAGTCACCTTAACAAAACAGAGTGGGCCATCAGAATAGCATACAAACAAGAAATCTCTTTCCTTTAAATGAGCTCAAAGACTATGTGGCTTTTTCTTTTCAATAAATGGTCTGTACCACAGGGCAGAGAACTTGAAATTGAATTTAAAAGGCATTACACCAAGGTGTAAGAGAACTGTAGTAACACTTCTGAGGCTTTATCTTCATGAAATAACCTGCTCAACCAAGACAGGAGAGGGTAATCTCAAATGCAAATGACTGACATTCATAACAAATTAAAGTTTATATACAAAATATTGTATATATCAATATTGTATAAAATATGCTATGTATTGAAAAATCTGCTGCATAACAGAAAAACTTTATGCTTGATTGCCTTCAACTTCAGAGCAGAAAGATCTTCACTTTCCCATCTTACATACCTCATTGTGTGTAATGCATTTTCCACAATATTAAACTACCTTATTAGACTGTCTTTCCTGCTTATCTACTGCTATTAAGAAGTTTGTGTTCCACATCTGAAATTCTACATAAAGCTGGCTTACCTTCTCAACAGATATGGTCCATTTTCTGCAAGATACTTCAAGTGTCAGAACAACACTTCGCTGTAATGCTGAAGGTTTGTATAATGCTGACCCATTGTACTTGAAAAAGAAAATGTAGGTATATAAATTTGAATTGAAAAATGAGCTTGTGCAAAATGTCTGGAAATAAATGTGGTGCTGTTGTTTTGATCATTACTTTCTCGACTCAGCCTATGCGGATGGGCCTTTGAGAAAAACTGGTTAAATAGTCCGTAGTGACAACAGCCAGCAAAGGTTTACCTGGGTGGTTTCAGAGTTTTTCACAGCATTTATATCAGAGTTCCTGCTTCTTCTGCACCCTTGTGAGGACAAGGCTGTCTCCCAGCTACACTTTCTCATTGGTTATGTGATAGATTTATTCCATTCTGTTTCAGTGTGCCTCAATTACTGTCATTCCCAAAACACTCTTTCAATAATATACAATTGTTTGTATTATGATGCATGGAAAATGGGCTTTTATCCCAATTCTGTGTCCTGCTCTCTGCTGTTTTGGATAAAGGAGCCACAAGATGTAAGTCTTCTATTCTGGAATCACTTAATTTGCAAATCTGAATAAAGATACATGACTTGTAACTAAACAACAGTGAGTTTAGGAATTGTCAGTACTTTCTCTAGAACTGCTAGAGGGTTTGGTTTAGAAATTGAAGATAGAAAAGTCATTGTGAAATTCATACTATAAATGTAGGGCAATTACTTTAAAAAGTTATGGCAAATAATCCTTCTCAAGACCTTCCCCAAAATTAAAAAATTTCTAAACCCATTCCTGAACTCTGTTTCCTTGATAATAAACTTCATTATACAATTTACCCAGAATTTAAAGAAAGACATGGATTAACTTTAGCAATCTTCACAATATTAAGAGTAATAATCAATAAATTCAATGTTGGGATTGCTAAACAACTTTGTATATAGGACAATAGCCACACGTGATTATAGAATTACCCAAATCGTGTTAGCTTTGATTGAGATCACTCTCTACTCCCTAGTAAATCAAAGAAGAGAAGAAGAACAAGAGTTCATGCAAACTGAACAAAAACACTGTACAAAAGAGAGAAAGCAAAGATGAAATAGACTCATAATTCTTTGGATTCTGAGAATATTCCTGATTTTTGTTTAATAGAAAAAGGAAACTACAAATTTTCAGAATACATTTCAGAGTGTGATTTCCTGTTTTATATCCACACTCGTTTATGCCTTCTTAAAATTTACTACACATCAGGTTTCTGTTACTGCGCCTAATTGTATTACCTATTCATCCTTTTTACACTCTAATAGGGGGTCATTCTTGTGAGTACATTATTTAGTTTTCATCATGCATATGTTTGAAGTTGCTCTGCATTTCTATTAACAGCTCATATGAATTGAACTAATGAAGCAATTCCCACTTTTTTTATTTTCTGAAATGTGTGATAATGATCCTATGTTTACGTAGTGCTTTTAATCCCTGCATATTTTACAAACTAATAATTTCAAGACATTAAGCTCTCGAATTTAAATTCACTTGCACCATTTTTCCCTTAACTTATTATTATATGGTTCATTTTCAGAAGAATTACAAAATATCACAATAAGAACTTTGACCATTCATATGAGGAACAAAAAAAACCAAACTAACAAAACCTTATTAAGTGGGGAAAGGGAGCTGATACAGACAGAATGGAGCTCCCTGAACTGGAATTTAACCAATCTAAAAGGATTAACAGTCTTCCTTTACCAGAAAGGTGTCAAGGGAACTTTAACAAGAAGATAGATCTGGCAAACAGGCAGCATGGAGGCCAAATAATGCTATCCTTTATCAGCTCTTAAAACTCCACTGTAGGCAGATAGGGCCTGGCAGCCGGAAGGTATTGTGCTGTACAGAAAGATAAGACCCCTCTCCAGGTAGCCAATAGCGTTTAGGTGATGATACCAGTTTTACGATGCAAGCAGACGGAAATGACATCGTAAACCTAGGCTATATAACGCCATGTTCTCTCTCAATAAATGCCATTTGCCATCCACCACATTGGTGTCTGTGAGCATTTGGACCGAGCAGCCCAAGGCGGGGCCGTCACGCTGTTCCTGAACCAGGTTGTCACACCTCTCAAAGGCAACACTCCACAGATCCAAAAAGTGTGGCTAAAAGAGTTTCTAGGAGTGATATTTCACTGTGCAGCAATAGAATGACTGGAGTGATGAGGTCAGAGACAAATCATATTGATGGCCTTATTGAAACAGCTGTGCCTAGAAGGGAGTTGTTGTCTGTTCCCCAGACACAAAGAAAACAATCTGATGCAAGAAGAAAAAACTCTTGTGCTCTGGGGACATTTAAACATGCCTTTAAACAATGATCCTTCTCATGAGAGGAATAACCTTTAATTATGAAAAAAAGATTTTTGGGGCAAGTGATATGAATTAAATTTTCTTTAGTATTTGTGTTTATCTGCATGGATATGTTTCTCCAGTAAAAAAAAAAAACAACAAAAACCAACAAAACAAACCAAAACAAAAAACCCTGAGTGTCAAATTTGCATATATAAAAGTAGCAAAATTCTCAGTTTTAGAAGTTTTCTCAATTCCAAGAAAACCAAATAATTTTCCACTCTAAATGTCAGTTAGTTCACATCTCATTTCAATTCTCATTGAATTATTGTTTAATTCTAAAAGGGGGGGGGGGGGGGGGGGGGGGGGGGGGAGGGAGGAGGGGGAAGGGGAAAAAACATGCTAAGCATTTTGAGAGTGGGATTCAATCATCAAGGGGAAAGGAGTTTAAGCCCTCTGGGGGTTTTAGGTTTAAATTCAGTATAGGCTTTTTTTTTTTTTTTCTAATACATTTTAGGCTTCTGTGAAAGGTCGCTGTATGTAGATAAAACAGCAGATGAAATAAGAAGCAATAAGACAAAACAATAAAACTGTCATTGTTTTCTTGACCTTTTTCAAATGCATTCATCATAGAGTATATGGTAAACTTCATTAGAAATTTGAAGCTACTGTTGCTCTGAGTGGAAAAGTCAGATAATAAGAAGTCTCTCTCTGAACTGAAATTCTAAGTAACCAGTGGCTTGAGACAGGAATTCTTTACTCTTCATTTTTCACTCTCTGTCAAAGATAACACAGCCAAGACCAATTTCTGTGTTACTGTTACTTAGTGTTGTGTGAAACTAACATGATAACATGCAAAAAGAACAAATGTTACACTTCTCAACTGTGTGGCATGCAGTGGGAGGAAAGGGCAGAAAGCAACACAGAAGCTTTCTTTCTGAAGAAAACATCCCTCCGCCAGCTTCATAAATATAGCAAAAAAAATACAGTTCCCATATACTACAAGATGATATGTATCATTAAGTTAAAGATGTGACCAAGTATAGTGATGCTTACTGCAGTTTCTAAATCAAAATATTTGGCCATCTGCCCTTTAAGAGGGATCTACAAAAAGAAGAATATGTTCTTTTCCTGTTGTTTTCCCTGAGCTGGATAACCCTTCCTAGTAATTATACTTTGATTAAAAACGAATTTTGTTCTCAGATCTCTTCCAGCATTTGTTTTACTAGCTTCTGTTTCATGCAGCTTGTCTTTTAAATAGGATTCACATTAATTGCTATTGTATATATGGGCTATATTTTTTTGTCAAATCTGATGTTAGACACAAATTCAGAATAATTAACTGCTTCCTACATATAGAGGAGCTTTTGAGGGCAATTGAGGGTAAAGAGGTGTTACTTTCATCATACATGCAAAGCTGCAAAACCATGCTTCAGATGTCTGATAAAAATATCCTTATTTGCAAATGAAATAGCACAAAACCTAAGAAAGCCAACATCTCTTTCATTATTTCTCTATCAGATTCTAGCTTCTTTCCAGCCTAGTTGGGTGGAAGTTTCTTTCTTTTAATGTGCTTGTTATGGCTTAATTCCATGGTGTGATAAAGGTTATAACAAAATAACTCTAAAACAGAAAAATCTCCAAGAGGTATATTTCCCTATGCAGCTGCTACCTTCAATCTACACTGAACAGTTTTAAGATTGGAAGTAAAAACTAAAAATTTGCCAGAGACTGCAGAATAAAGAAGGTTGTTGATAAGAGCCCTTTTGCACTCTGGAGATCTTTTATCAAATTCTATTCTTAAATAAACATCTAATTCTTTATTTTTTCCTCCATTGGTATTTTATGTCACTCAAGCACTAAACTTATCACAGATCGACACAGACCCCTTAGAATATGCCTATTAATTCAAATTATACTCACATACTGTGTTTATTGCATTCTGTAGTGAGGTAGACATTCCAAACTTTTCACTCAATCTTTTTCCCATTAGCAGAACTTTTTCTTAGTATCATTGTCTTGGCTACTTTCTAATTGACTTTTCTAGCAGGACTCAACTGTTCCAGATCCGGCAAGTTGCAGGAGACTTATCTCCCCTTCATTTATGATTATGTTTGGTAGAAGATCTTGAGGAAACTAATGTTATATCTGCTGCTACACATTTTTTAGCACGGTTCAAATGAAGTGCCCAAGAGACAGTACACTGAACCTGAGACCTTACTGTCATTTATCACACAATCTGCAGTACAAAAAGGAGCAAACTGGCTCACCTATTGGCAAGTTTTGTCAGATAGCAAAGTTTCTGACTATATGTCTGTGTGCGTTCCATGGCAAAGGACAGCAGAAACTGAAGGGAAATAAGGCATATTCTCACCGCATAGGTAACTTATAATAATAATGGTGACCAATGTCTTAGATTTGGGGACCAAAAAGAGTCTGAGGGATGGTAATCATTAGAAGAAATTTTTAGTATGTTATATTCAAGTCTCTCTGAATACAGATTATTAGCAGGAAAAAAAATAAAATTAAATTAAGGTGTTTTTATAACATTCTCCACATTTTACCCTTTTACAGAAAGAAAAGGATAAATGGGGTTTTATGAATCAACTATGGATCAGAATGTTTTGCAAGATAAGTTAATTTAATAATTTACAGTTTTATACCTTTGTATTGCAATGAGTAATTCCAGCTAAGGAAACTCCACCTGCATCTTTCTAGTTGTTACATTACAAGATATTAATTCAAACAAGCCTCTCCCATAGCATTTTCATACAGGCTGCTGGAACTTTTTATAAATGTGTCTGTTCCTGTTCTTATACAACTCTATGATAAGTTCCCCTCTGACTTCTATTGTACAAGAGGAGACTTGACACTTTATTTTCAGATTCTTTTTTTTGTGTTGCTTGTGGGTATCACAGAGACTTGCACTAGCACAGAACCACTGTACTTGTCAAAGAAATAGAATGCTTAAAGCAAATTGATGTGCTTTGGAACTGGACAAGACAAAAACTTGTGATTTGAAACAGCTTTATTTTTCCAGCTGCCACTAGTCACAGATTTTTACTTTAATAATCTATTTTATCTGATTGCCTTGAGATGTGAAACAATGTAGCTTTTTCATGTAGAGATTCATTAACTGAGTTTTCTGTGATTTCCTTATAAAGCATAGAATATGAGTATTAAATACCACTGTCTAAATAATCCTGGTGTAAACAATGCATTTTGCTTGTTGCTTTTACTGCCCATTAGTCTTTGTTTTAGTTCATAATAGTAACATACGGAATCATATAATCGAAATAGAAGTCTCTGGAAAACTCTTTTTCATCCACTTTTTCTTATCACAGGCTCTCTATTTTACAGTTTAATCGTTGTCAGCTATACAGGGTTCATTAAATGAAATGTGGATCCTCATTTCAAAGAGGAACTCTTTACCATGGTTACAATACACTCTTCAGCAGCTAGTCACACTTCCTATTTTTGACATTCATTATGGGGTGGAAAAGTCATCAGATCTTTCCCCACTTCCCTGCCTAAGTTGCAGTGTTCAACAGCCTCCTATAGGTTGCTGTAATAAGTTGCAAATGTCTCTTCAAGCAGGATATGGTTCACTGTAGTGATCTGCATACATGTACAGTGGGGTAGCTAAAACAAAGCCTGGCTTTTAGTTGAATTTTTACCTTATGCCACAACGTAACTTCCAACTTCCCTACTCAGTTCTTTACTGGTCTCTCCCATATTTCCTTCTGAAAAACTGGGGGTCTTCACTTATGCCCACAACCATTGCCAAGATGCAGAGCTTCCCTCAGAAAATGCATGACCTGCACTTTGCTCTCTGGTGAAGATGCGTTAGAAGAACTCAATCCCTTTATTTTGGAAATCAAAGCTCTCGTGTTTACAGCACACTAGATTATAATGTGAACGGGACTCTCAGAATTCAATAGTTGCATGTTGCTAGCTGTCAAAAAGACACAATGCTCAGGATACTGTGTAAATGGCCTATGCCAATGAAAGCTATTGGCAAAGATTGAGGCAATCAGAGCAGCAGAACTGAAATGTTTTCTACACCAATCCAAATAATAATACAGTATAAAGAATCAGGTTTATTATAAAAGTAATTCCATTCACATGTGTCAGGTGACAAGCTAAAGGCTCTGTGATAAAGCAGGATATTCCTCTCATGTTGGAGTATTACACAGTTGTTCTGAAGAATGATATTTTACATCACGTGTGCAGAGGATAATAGTGTGACTCTCATCAAGCAACAAAGGCAAAGGTTTGCAAAACAATCACCCTGGTATTACCTGCACAGACTTGTCTCTTGTTTGTGTTTGAATTGACAAGAGAATGCCCTATACAGCCATTGAAGAGTTGGGGGGGATAAAAAAGGGCAAACATCTATCTGCACAACAGCCTGAGTGGTTATAAAATGGAGTCAGATTCCAGATTTGTGAAGTATATAAGGCAGGTCCAGCAATAAGGACCTTACAAAGGATTTAGTAACAAATAAGTAAGCTTCAGACTCTTGTAAACCTCCTTCTAACGCTTTAGAGGAGGTACAGAGAGGAAATCAGACTTTTACACATGTTATGAGACCATTGTAATAGAGAAAAATAGGTATTGTTTTTCAGGTTTAAAGTTCCTGAAGGTGTCTGTTTCCTCAGGAGACTTAATCTGTAAATTCAAAAAGGCAGAGTCAATGGCTAGTTATTCAAAAGGCAGATTATAATGATTATTGGCTAAGTAATGTGTACAGAAAGCCACAGCACAAAAATACATATGTCCTTCATGTGTGCTTCAGTTTCAACCAGATTGATGAATTTTGAGTTACCACAATAACACAGAGAGGAAGGGTAAGCAATTTGCTAGCCACAGCCACATGGGTGCTGGCCCTATCTTTCATCAGTACATCCTTTGGTACTTAAGGGACTTATACTGCACACATAACAGAAAAACCTAATTGTCTGACATTCTGATATAGTCTCAGCACTCGCAACTTCCAGAGCCAGTATTTTGAGACATGATATCAAATCACACAATTTTCTATATCCTGTGGGCTGGAAGATACAATATTTGGAAACACCCAGGGGTAACAGACATTTGCTAGCTGCCTCATTGCCACCAGCAAAATCCTAACAAAATAATTTTTTAATTGAAGAAGTGGTGTGATTGAACAGCATCGAGCTGTTACATGCAGAGACACAACTTATCCCCAGCTGAATTCCCTCCTGGGGCTTTGCAGCAGCAGCCTCTATTCCTTTAAACACAGAGCCAGGTCACCACACAGCACCCCCGCTTGGGCTGTCAAACAGTCATACTACAAACATGGGAAGAGGGAGTTGATCTGCAGGTGGCAGTGTATTATTAAACCTGATTTTACTGGAAGGATTGCATCACTGCAGTTCCCACAGCGATAAGGATTTCTTCCAAGTGTTAACTGCAAAATTAGTTTTCAGAAACCATATTGAGCAATAATCCTGGTGTAAACAAGATGTTGACCTGTACTTTGACAATGACCTTGAGTTAAATTTCTGCTGTTGTTGCAGAAAAAAAAAAATGCCCTTATCTGTATAACATTGCTAGAATATTTGAACTGCTACATTTTGGAGAGCCATTAAGTGATAAAAGTTGATATTATGCTTTTAATTGCAAACTCTTAGGCTGAGTCCCTGCACTTAGAATTTATGTCATATAGAATCATAGAATAGTTAGGGTTGGAAAGGACCTTAAGATCATCTAGTTCCAACACCTCTGCCATGGGCAGGGACACCTCACACTAAACCATATCACCCAAGGCTTCATCCAACCTGGCCTTGAACACTACCAGGGATGGAGCAGTCACAACCTCCCTGGGCAACCCATGTCAGTACCTCACCACCCTAACAGGAAAGGATTTCTTCCTTATCTCTCAAGAGTGCTTCATCCACAGATTCCTCTTGATCAGGCGGTCTGTAAGAAATCCCCACAGTAATGTATCCCATCGCTGTTCTCCCTTTAACCCTGACCCACAAACTCTCTGTTGAGAGACGCTCCACAGACAAAATTCCATACTCTCTAGCCTATCCCTAACATAAATAGCAACTCCCCCTCCCCTCCTACTGGGCCTGTCTTTTCTAAAGGGCCTGTAACCTTCCATTCCAACACTCCAGTCATAGGAGCCATCCCACCATGTTTCTGTGATGCCTGTTATATCATCTGGTCTGTCTGGGTGCTTACGCTGGCCACCACCAGGGCAGCCAGAGCGGAACTCCCAGACTGGGCCCTGGTCATATAGTGAATGCTCAACATTCCACTCACCTGCCGCGCCAACTCTCTCACAAACTGCCTCCACCTACCCTGTTCACCCACCCTGTCTGCCACACCCCAGGTGCTAACGCTCCCTGGGACAGGTTTTTAACCAGTCAGGGCTGGTGCCACCCTTCCTGGCTCCGCCCCCCTGTGAGTCAGCTGCTCGCGTCAGCTGAGCTGTTGGCTCCTGGGCAAGTCCTGTCGAGGACCTGAGGTTCTCTTGCCGCTTTGAGTTGAGGCTCCTGGGTGCTGATCTCCCCCCCAGCTCCGGTGTTGAAGGCATCCTCTCTCAGGCTACTCACCTCAGCAAATTCAATTATATACACTTGTAGTCTTTGCAATGTAATATAATAATTTATCAAAAGACAAACAAATTACAGGAAAGTCTGGGGTTTTCTTCTTTCGTTCACTGCTTGGTTTCTTGAGAAATTGAAAATCAATGATTTCTACTTGTGACAAGTGACAAGTCTTAGAGTCAAATAACAGAAATGGAAGAGAAATTGTATTATTAAGCATTACAATCTTTTGCACTAGTGGCCAGAAAATGGCTAATAAAAACTAAGTCTCACATTTATGGTGGAAAATGAAAAAGCAAGCAGAGGCAAACAAGGAATAATAGACAAGAAACAGTAGACCAGCTGCCATATGATCATCCAGTTACAAATATTCATGCAAGGCACAGAAATGTATCAGCTTAGCACAGTGGAAAAGCTTTGATTTTTGCAAGTACGCAGTGAGAGGTAGTAAACATCTAACCTTAATTTTGTGATCGTAACTTGTATAGATACAAACAGGCCATGGTCTGTCAGTCAGCACTAACTGGGACCTATTTCATTGGTAGCCATGAAAGTTTACTTGTTTTGACAAGCTGCTGACGCAGGAGTCCCGGACAACACAGAGACGATCAATATGATCAAACGATTGCCAAACTTTATTAGATACAGTGCTCTTCTTATACCCTTACTCCCTTGTGTAACAGCCTTGAATACTGAGCTCTAATTGGTTAGTCTAGAGGTTACTAACGTTTACAAAGCTAATGTTTATAACTTGTTATAATTGTGATTAAATACCTTACTCTAAAAATACAGTGGGAAACTACAGCCTTAGCAGAGATCATTCTCTGCATGCTTTCAGTGGAAAATTACAGAGGCCTAACAAGACAATTGTCCTTGCTTATGCCTGCCAAGAATCTTCTTTACAGTAATAAGGCTCAGGGTATCGGGATTGCTCACTACATGGCCTTGGCTCTTTAAGAATTCCCACAACAAGTTAGGGTGAATATTAAATGAACGAACAAACAAACAGATTCACAAAACAAAAAAAAAAAAAAAAAAAAACCAAACAGAATTGTGAAACTTCTTTGTGAAACTTCTTTTAAGTTAGCTGCTACAAACATAGTAAACAATGAAGTTCAGATACCTCTTCCCACATTAAAATCTAAGCTAAAAAAAATAGAAAAGGAAACAAAAAGGAAGGAGAGTTGCTCAGAAATGAGTAATTATACAGAACCATTGGGACATAGAATAATGTGTGACCTCTGGAAGTCTCTGGTACAAGTTGCTGCTCAAAGCAGAGCCAACTTAGATGAAGATTTTCACACCCTTGTGCAGCTGAGTTTTGAATACTTCCAATGGTGGATGTTCTAGAATTTTCCTTGGTACTTATTACAGTGTTTGACTATCCATGTGTGATGAGTGTTGAGATTTTTTTCCTTACATGAGCATTTCTCTTCTTGCAATTTCTGACTTTTGTTTCTTGTTCAATTGCTCTGCACTTTTGAGCATCTGGCACCAACCTGTTTTTACCACAGTTACATGAGATAGCTGAGAAGCAACAAGATCTTTCCTTAGCACACTTTTTCAGGCTGAAGAATACTGACTCTCAACTGGCTATTGCACATCCAGTGCTCCAGCCTCCAAACAATTATTTTGGCCCTCCACTAGACCTCCTTCAGTATTCCAATATCTTTCCTTTACTTGTGAGACCTCACTTGGAGTATTGTGTGCAGTACTGGTGTCCTCAACATAAAAAGGACATGGAACTGTTAGAACAAGTCCAGAGGAGAGCCACGAGGATGATCAGGGGACTGGAGCACATCCCATATGAAGTCAGGCTGAGAAAGTTGGGGCTGTTCAGACCACAGAAGAGAAGGCTGCATGGAGACCTCAGAGCAGCCTTTCAGTATCTGAAGGGGGCGTATAGGAATGCTGGTGAGGGACTCTTCATTAGGGACTGTAGTGACAGGACAAGGGGTAACGGGTAGAAACTTAAACAGTGGAGGTTTAGATTGGATATAAAGAAGAAATTCTTTCCTGTTAGGGTGGTGAGGTACTGGAATGGGTTGCCCAGGGAAGTAGTGAATGCTCCATCCCTGGCAGTGTTCAAGGCCAGGTTGGATGAAGCCTTGGGTGATATGGTTTAGTGTGAGGTGTCCCTGCCCATGGCAGTGGGATTGGAACTTGATGATCTTAAGGTCCTTTCCAACCCTAACTATTCTATGATTCTATGATTCTATATGTGTATTTTTATGTATGTGTGTATTCATGTATGTGTGTATTTGGAAATTAGTTGCATGTGATTAAGTTTTAATTCTACTTTCTGACACACATAAGGTACACAATTCTGTTGGTGGACAGCTGCATATTATTAACATGTGAGCAGATGATTAGAAAGAATCAATTTAACATGGCTTAATGAATTATTACAAGGCAACAAAGCTACAGAACTTCTTCATCCACAAGAAATAAATCATCATGAGTATTTGGTTGCCCCTCTCTATAAAGAAACTTAGCTGCAGTTGGACAGAGGGAGTAATTGCTTGCTCAGAAGAGTCAAATGTTTATGAAATAGATTTTATTTTCCATTTTATGAGCTACATTTTATACATATGAAATTTCTGACCTTTGCCGTGTATTACATACGCATGACAATTTAGCATGTCAGTATTTTGAGCTCATGTGTTTCTTAGCTTGGTATTGTGGCACTTAGGAATTCCATATGCCTCAATTACAAGGCAAACAGACATACTTAACTGAGCTTAGGTAATTCATTTGTTATTTTCTCGTCATATCCTTCGAAACAGAAAATGAAACTGATTAAGATTCTCAGATACTGTTGTGAAAACAATGCAAATGCTGGTGTAACATGAGGTAGGTCAAACAATTATCAAACCTGGTTTTATTCTGTCAGCTGTAGATTTATTAAGAAGTCAAAGGGTTATCTCTGTTATTGGTGCCTCAGTTTCTCAAGTTTCTCACTGACTAAACTGATTTATGAGGAGAAAAATCAGAAAGATGCTGTGGCATGGAGAGCATCCAGTGTATGTGAGCCTTCCCTGTCTTAGCCTGTGACATGAAATAAGTGAGGAAAGAGACCCCCCCCTATTCATATACAATTTTAGCTCTTGACCACTAAAGGAACATTTCTTATTACTAAAAAGTAGATCCATCTTTATTTTAACAAAGGAGTTGACTCCTTTTATAAAGATTAGGAAATCTGACAGGACATAAGCAAAGCCAAAGTAGACTTTGTTATCTATTATAGTACTTAAAGTCTGCCATCCATAAAGAACCATCTGCCATCTATAAAAATACCCTTTTACCATGCAGCATATGAAAGTACATGGCCAGTATTTTAAATCACATATCATTCTATTTTCTTAGGAATCAACAGTGCGTCATGTAAGGTTCTGTCCAACTAGATATGTAACTCCTTTTTATTCACATCTCTCTTGCACAATACTTTTGAAAAACTTATTTCAAAAATAGTTTGGTTTGTCACAGATCAGAATTTACAGATATTTGGGTCATGTTAATTTCAGAACTGTACTAATCAAATTGGAATGTAATTTCTGACACACTTACCCTGCTAGGTGAAGTTTGTGAAGTGCTTTATTGACAAGTTAACTCATTTCCCTGATATTTGTTTTGTGCTTGGAAGATATTCTCACTTTCGCAGCTAGCAAAGGCAAACACATCTGTTGGTTTAGATTTACAGACTACAATATTTTCCATTCATAAATGCTGACACATTTTGTTTTTAACAAATGTAATTAATATTCTTATGTCGGTTTTGTCCTGTGAAAAGTAGATTCCACATTAGTGGAAAATAGATCAATAAGATTATTACTCAATAGTTGTAGTTTATTCAAATCACATTTTTTGAAAACAAATTCTAAAATATTGAAGCATAACGTTTTAATATGTGGAAATGCGATAAAAAAACCCACTCTGATATTTTTAAACAAGCACAGAAATGTTTTTGGAAGGAATCTTCTGAGATTTCGTCTACCCTCCAACTCAAAGCAGGACTACTACCAACACTTCTGTCCCAGCCTTTGTTTCTTCTGACCCAGAACAGAAAAAATCCAAGAAAGAGGCAATCAGTTCCAGTGCTGCAGTACCCTCTGAAGGGAAAGTTTTTCAAATTATGAACCTAAACATCCCAACCTACAGCTTCTAGCACTGCTGAGGATAGTTTGGCTTAGTCTTCTTCATATCTTCCCTTCCAGGTGCTGAAGGTAGCTAGAATTTAGCTTCCTCTTCATCACATTAAGCCTAATATTCTCAGACTCTCCTTGTTGGCTATGGTTGAGGCCTTAAGGATTGACTTGATAGCCCTTGCCTGAAGTCTCTTTAGGTTCCCCTCATCCATCCTATGACCTAGGAAGTCCAACACTGGACACAGTATTCTTTATGCAGCTCAGCATCTGGTGTGGCCCAGGACACCCTGACTGCCACATGGTCACAGGAGTAAGACATGGAAAGGTTCATATTTCATTATGTGTCCCCTGCAGCATCAAGTCTTTTTCAGTAGGACTGATAATTAAACTCTTAATCTCCCAGCCTCTCCTAGAAAATACAACAACATTCTTGGAAGTTAACAATCAAGGGTTTGGATTTTAAAGCCATTCTTCATCTATATGTTACAGTAAGTCATTTTACAGTGGTTTTTTCTTCATTTGTCTTTTAAAGACCACTGAATACCTTAACGGTATAAGAAACTGCAGATAGATTTCTCTATTTCTTTCTTACATTTGACCAGAAGCCATATCTGAAGAGCTTTTATACATGCCTAATCTAGCTGTGCTGACTACTACTGAGAGCAAAACATTTTTCTGTGGTCTGTGATTGCCAGAAACTAACTTCTTACACCCATCAGAGGTGAGAAAAGTTGTAACACCTAAATTGAGCAGAACAGCTGAATGGAACAGATTTTAGCTATCAAAATAATTTTCTCCATTGCAGTCCTACATAGCTGAACCTTGATTTTAGGCATTATTGGGTTTGTGACAGATAAGTTAGATGTCCTCACCTACCATTTGGAACTGGATCATGAATGCTTAAGGAATGAAACCTGGCTTTTACAGATATGGATAATGAATTCTCAATTTATCCCACCTTTCTCTCACTAGAGAGAAATAGAAAGGAATTGCAACTGTGTTTATTTTCAGTTTGTGATCATTACTCAGTCCAATCTAAGATCTTTCTTTTTCTGCAGAAACCTCACTCTTAGGACTTTAAGCTATTTTATTTTATTTCATTTTATTTTATTTTAAATTGCAGATTTTGTTTGCTTTTAATCTCTGCTTTAATCTATCTTTCAACATCAGGATGTGCATTAAATACCATAGTTGTGGGAGAGTAGCTATTTATGGTAGGCAACGCATTATCTAGATGAAGTGACTTGCTATATGAAGACATTAATTAGCATGAAAAATTAGTGAAGTTCAGTTTAAAATCATACTAATATTTTTAATTACCCAGATACTCCTCCCTCCAGATACTACACTTAAAAGAACCAAATTAAAATATGTGATTTTTAATTAGCAAATTAAGTCAAATTCTTAAAAGTTTAATAGCTTCATTTTTCTCACATTTTGTTTTGTGAGAATAAAAAAGAGGCAGAGTTTAGAAATAAGCCAGCTTATGTGTGACACTTCCAACAGAGCCATTGAATTTTCTTCTCATACTACTTTTTATATTTTACTAATTGCTTTGGAATGGCTTTGTGTTCAAGGTAAGCAATCAATGAGATCCTCTTTTAATCTGAAGATAACAGCAGTTTCCTTCCTCCTGCAAATGAGTTTCAATGGTGAAGCTGTAAAGGACAGGATGGCAGTTTATACTACTTTTCAGTACTGTCACTTTAGTAGCTAATAGGGTGCATATTAATTCTGTGCTCCACTCTTTAGGATTAAATGAGAAAGTGAGGCATAGTTCTGTGATTGCAACCAAAACTCAAAATGACAACTATGGAAGCCTATCATAATTCTTGTACAATAATGATCAAATGGCATTTGAACTGGTTGTAACCACCATTTGTTAGCCTATAGCACCACATATAAAGACAAGAAACACAAACACGTTTACACTAAGGTAAACCAAGGTGGAACTGAATGATTTGGGTTGTGTTTCCACTACCAAAAGAATATGTCATGTGGAGCTTGCTTATGAAAACAGCATACAGGTTGAGCATGTGAGCACTGAGTGTTATTTGACAATAATTGCTGGATCAGATGAACTGTGCATCCAGAGATTTTAGGCTTTCATGATAGTAGCACTGAAAAAATCTGGGTCTCATGTTTTAATATTGGTTCCAGCCACAGATTCCAGCCTTACAAGCTACAGTTAGCAGAAACAAGTAAATAACTGTTATAATACTAGCCTCTTAGATTGGCTTTTCTTAGAAACAGGGACCAGTAAGCTGTTTTGTAACTGTTTCTATATTCTACTGTAAGCATTCTACTCCAGAGTCCAAAGCTCTTTAAAAAAATAGTTGACTGTGCTACTGCACATCTCAACCACCCTATGAAATCTTAGTTTTCTCATTTCAAATTGAATGTAGGAGAGCTATAAAACATCCCAGAAAGCTGATAAGGATGACTGGGAATATACAGTGGCTTCTGTGTAAGAAAAGATTAAACCCGGAAGTATTTTTCAGGCTGGAGCAAAGACAACTAGGGAACATGTTACAGATTTTTTTTAAATTGTCATGGAGATGGAAAATGGGTCATGACATTTTACTGTACTTCCTAGATAATGAACTAAAGGCATTAGATAAAAATCTATCAGAAGAAGCAAAAAACCGAAACTGCATAAAGGAGTAGTGGAACTCATTGCCACAGGGTGGCAAAGAACTCCTATATCCAGAAAGAGGTTGTGTACATTTATAAGAAAAAAAAAAAAAGAAGAAAAGCTATGAAACATATATTTAGAGGCAAATAGTAGTTCAGAATATCCTTGAAAGACTTAAACATGGGGGTAGGTGCAACTGTTTGACAGTTATGAGCTTGGTCTATTTTTGTGTGTTTTATTAAACAGCTCTGATTGTGAGGTGATTTTATGACCAAAACTGTACCTACACTAGTCAGGGAACTGTTCTGTAATTGTTTCCAGAACAAATAGGTCTCTTCTACAATGTGGAAATACACAGGGCTGTTAAGGAACCCTGATAGTTTCACTGGTGGAAAAATTTATCATAGCCTGTCACCAAAAAAGTATTTCACCATTAGCTCCCATCAGTGGGGCTTATTCCCCACAAGACTCCCTACCAATATGCACAACCAGAAGTGAGTTCATTCTAATTTTATATAATTTAAAGCAAAAAATATTAAACAATTTCAATAGGCAAATACTTTAGTGTTTAGACAGACACATACATAAAAAAATATAAATTTAACAGTATCATAGCATGCAGTATAAAATCTGCTATAACTTTTTTTTTGGCCCATGAGGTCCTGATCATTCATCAAGAAATTTTGTGTAGAAAAAAAGAGAGGCTTTGCAAGACTGAAAAATCTCTTCTCTGTACGTAACAACCATGTCTAACCAGCCCAGTGACTCCAAGCATACCTATATAGACAGTAATTTCACACCCTTCTAACTCACTTTAGTTGAAGTTGCTGAACATAGTTGTAAATAAGTTAAAATAAACTATAGATGCCATGTTGCAGTGTGACGACCGACTGCTGTAGCAAGGTCCTGGTAGCAGAAGGGCTGCAGGAGTGATCTCTTTGAGACAAGTTTGGGTGCTCTTCCCTGGCCAGTTCCAAAAAAGAAACAAAGATGAGACCATCAGTTATGCTGGTGTCATCTCCAAGATAACATAAGAAAGAGTAAAATATGCTGAGCAGTAACTGTTGCAGAGAGGAAAAAGAAAAACATGAAAGAAGCAGCTGTACAGATACAAAAGTTAATGTAGAAGGAGGAGGAGTGTTTGTCTCAGGTGTTGGAGCACAATTTCACCTGCAGCCAGTGGAGTAGATATCCACCTGCAGTAGCTGCAGCCCATGGAAAAGAAACCATGCAGGACCATAATTTTTTGGTTTTGGTTTGTTTTTTTTTTTCTTGTTTTCTTCTTAGTTTTATTCCTCTAATACCACCCAAGCCATCTCTAAAGTTAGAAAAACACTAGTAAAGTACCTTTATCTTATTTTGAAGGCTCAGAAGCCTTTGCAAGCATCTGTGTTTTTTATACAACTAAGCTGGCCTTTCAGAAATTAAAGATCCTTTTTTTAAATGCTTATATATTCCTTTCACCACGTGGTGATGATTTTTTTTACACAGTATAATCTTTCATTTCTTATCCTTTATTTCACGCTACTGGAGCTATATACTTAATGTATGAGTCAGGATTTTTTACTGACTTCAGTGAGAGATGAATATACTTTTCATATTATTCCACACAGAAAGGGACAAAAAAGAATAACTCAGTGAAAATAATAATAGCAAAATTCTGAAAAATTAACATTGAAAAGTTCCTACTTAAGCATTACTTTAAAAGTTACTTTCATGCATTGCTATCATGCTATTCTTTTTATATCATTCTGACAGTGAACAAAATGTTATTTCTAACATGAAAACAAAAATTGAATGCCAAAGCATTCCAGCCTGCTCAGAGAGTGCATAGGGAGGCAATCTTTTACAATCCTCTGCACAGCTCACAGGAGAAACCGCCAGCTCCCCACAGATTGAAGAATAAAACAACAACTAATTTTATTGTAAGCTTCCCTAAAGTGTATCAGAATGAATAAAAGCCTTCACAGGTTCTTATTCTTGTAAAAGAGACAAAGTAGGAAGGGAAAAGAAGGAAAAAAGAGAAATAGAGTCACCAGCCTATGGATCCAGCAATATCTTCTCAGTTCTTTCATTCAGTAGCTGCACCAGATCCCATATTGGCCAGCTGAATTTTTATAGGGTCAGTCTCTCTCAGAACCCTCCTGCAGGTGACACTCATCCACGGGGCTATCAGGTAAACCCCCAGACCTAGTTCAAGTTGCGTTCTGACAGGTGTCGCAGTGTCTGCACTACTATCTCTGGGCAGTTTGTTGCTGGAGCAGTCGATGTTCATGGCCTCAGGGCAGATAATACAGGAAAATATCCTTCACCTTGGTGGAGCAGGACCCTGCTCTGTCCCCCGGTTGTGTGCCCAAGAGATAATGAGCTGACAGTTCGTTCAATCTTTTGAGTTGTTTTAAGGCAAATATGAAAAGGGTCTCTTGACCATCACAGAAGATTCCCAACATAACATTTTTTTAACATATTCAAGAGCATTTTGCTAAGCTGGGCATACAAAAATTAAGAAAATGTGTATCAATATCTTTTTTGTGTTTGCATGTGTGTAACAGATTTATGATGCAAAAATTATAATATATGCATTTAAATAGGTAATAAAGGAGATGGATTTTTCTATGTGTAACATTCTTAATACATTATAAGCAAGGGCAGATATTTTCTCTGTACTTATTCTTACAGAATGATCACTACCCAATATTAAGTTGAATGTGAATTGCTGTGGTTTTTCTACAGCTCCATTTTTCTACATACTTTTGCAATACTTAATAATGAGATTGATCTTAGTGATGGTAGTACCTGTACATGTATTTTTTCTACGTGAAAGCCATAAAAAGGGTATTGTTGAGTATTCATAAACATCACTGAATCCTTCTAGTAGATTTTTCTACTTATGTCTTCACAACATGCCTTTTTCTTTCTTTATTTGAATTGTAGTAGTAAAGTACCTTTTTTTTTACTACTTGGAAACAAATTCAGATATATAGCTAATTGGTATCTATTATGTGCTTTTACCTAATTTAAGTAGGTTATTATGAAATTACCTGTGTTCCCACTGCACTATAAAATCATTTACAGATTTGCTGATTTCTCAAGACATAGCAAGCTCATCCAGAAATTGTGGAGGAGGCTCATGGCATAATTTCCTATTAGTAATCAAAATAATTGATGTTTATTGTAGCATAGCATGACACAGGTAATAAATATACTCAGTCCAAGATACCTTTTTGGCATGAAAATGTTACCTCATGAAAGAATAAATCTAATATTTGTTTCAAATGCAAATGCTAAGGTGATAATCTGTATTTTATTCCATAAACTATGTTAAACATTTTTTCAAGGAATGTAAGATTTAAAATATACATATTTGAGGGCATAAAAGCTCTGCTGTGTTTGAGCAATCCAACAGATGTAAAATAAGTTTGCTAATCCTAGCTACCCCTTGTTGTAAGAGTAATGTAAGCAATGATTTACAGAATAAGAATACCTCAGAATCTCTTTGAATACTAGATGGAGATTATGTAAAAGGAATTAAAATACTTAATATCATATACTTACTGTTTTCAGCCTGAGGCACCCAAACACAGTATTAAAGTGACATACCTATGTAGAACATTTCTGATTGAAACATTGTAAATATTTAAAAGAACAATACTAAGTTGTTTGGGTCTGTAAGCACAGTATAACATCATTTCCAATTGAAACTGAAGGACACGAAAAGTCTGGATAAATAGTCGACTAGAATATAAATTTTGTATAGGGTTATTTTCAAATGTAATGAGGCACAGGTAGCCAGGACCTTGCTTTTCCTTTTCATGTAAAGAAATCACATTGAAAACCCCTTTAGTCAGTCAAGTATTTTGGTGATTAAAAATCAAATTGCAAATCAGACCATGTAAGTGCAAAATTTGTCTTTCATGGAAAAAATGTTGGAGTTAACATTGTAATTTTGGAAGTAAAAGGAGTCTGCATCTGCAAACATGAGCTCTTCTGCAGTCACAGGGCTGTCCCAGGTTTTTCCAGGGATGTTGTATTTCAATAAATGTTTCTTAATAAGACAAAAGTGTGATGAGCTTACCCTTATCCCCTTATTCCCAACCACCGGGGAAAAATAGAATCTGCTGAGAAACACCACGTTATACATGGTGTAACTTGGGGAGGGGGAGGGCGGGGTGTGTATGGCTTTCTTCCCAGTTCTCATGCAATAAAGCTCTTACCTGCAGCACTATGAGAGGTCAAGGTGACTTTCAAGCAAGGACTACATACCCAAGCATGAAGTTTCCATTTGTTTTGTTTATTGATTCTGCACAGCTCAACTCTGAACTATTTCTGAGTCAACTAAAGTTGTTTTAATCTGTTGATACTCACTACTGCCCAGTACAATTAGAACTAGTGGGGAAGTTCACTTCAGAAGAATTCTAAAAAGCAATCAAACAAGCCAACAGAGAAATGTCTATCCAGATATCTACCCTTGTCAGTGAATATTAATATTTCAGATTCTTTTGTAACAATTGTGGCTGCCATAGAAGGACATGATTCACAAGAAGACCAAATTTCCTAAGTTTTTAATGATATTTCCGTGATATCTTTGCTTTGGAGTTATAATTCCATTGTAAGATCTTTCAACCAACAAGAATTTGTACGGCATTAGAAACAGATGTTTCATGATTAAAAAACGGTCATTTGTTTCAAGACAAAAGGGTCAAATATTCAAGTATTCAGCAAGACTTCCATTGGAGTTTGGATGCTCTGTTTCTTTTGTGGTATATCTACCACATGTAATACATGGTCTCTTTTTTACCTACTGAAGAGTTACTTCCCAGTAATCTTTTGAATGCTGAAAGCATCTGATGAAGATTTGGCTGTTGTTCTTTCTCACCCTACTGTTATTAAGTAATCCTTTCAGTGAATGAAAATAAAAACCAAAACCAGCAACACAACAAACAGCTTTTTCTTCTCAGAATGACCATTCCTAGCTATGACAGACAATGGGAGAAATTATATAGACTAATTTATAGAATAAGGATTCATCAAGTGACCTTTAAACCCTCAGTCCTACAAAGGCATTCACACTATTTAGTAAAGGTATGTAATGTCTTTTATGAGGTGAGGAATTCATCTATTATGCCCACTAGGATAATTGTAATGCTCCCAGTGACTTTAATGAGGTAGTAATAATGTCCCCTTGGAAACTTTTCACAGGTGCATACATCTTTACTGGTCTTTATACTTCATCTTCTTCCTTAACGTTTTCAACTAAATATTTGAGTGCAAAGCAATTTACCTATAGCTGATATCTATAGATATCTAGTTGATATCTTTAGCTGAATTTATATTTTTGGGTAAATGATCATTAAATGTGAACATACAGAATATGATAGTCTAACATGGAGTAAGCAAATTTTTTTGTAGAATTTGCCTCAGCTGTGATAGTTACACTTAAGCAGGAATTCATGCTGTATTCATGTTGAAAATATTCATCTCACTGGACATAATTTGACATTTCACTATGTAATCACAATTTTCAGAACATTTGCTATGAAGCATCTTACAGAATTTCCCCTCCTCTAATCTTTCTACCCTTCATCCCATGTACTTTTCTTCCATTTTTTTCTTTGAGTTGTCTGTCAAGATTATCACAGTAGCTCTATTTTCTTGCAATCCAGTTCTTGTCTGGGTCCATTAAATCTTAATGTGTTCTAGGAACAGAAAATCAAACAACCCCCTAATTTGCATAAAACGTAAAGCAACATAAAAGTGACTTACGCTGGTAGGGATTCAAGTGTGTATTACTGACTTTTGCAACCTTAGTTCTTATGGTGTGGTAGAAAATACTTTACCAGTTGTCGTGGTTTAAACCAAGTCCACACACAGCTTGTTACTCACTCCCCCCCTTGCTCCCCCAACTACCAGAGAGTTAGGAAGGAGAATCCAAAGAATATAGCCCCCACGGATTGAGATAAGCACAGTTTAATAGCTAAGGCACAACACAAATCACTACTGCTACTACTGTTACAAATAATAATGATAAAGCCAATAACAAGCGAAAAGAAAACAACACCCCACCAGCCACCGACCCATAACTCACTCCACCCTGCCCGGCCCAGCACCGACCAATACCTCCTCCATCCCCCCAGAGCTCCAGCCCCTCCGGGTCTCTCTCGGTTACATCCTGGGTATGACGTGCTATGGTATGGAATACCTCTTTGGCTAGCCTGGGTCAGGTGTCCTGTCTCTCCTTCCTCCAGGCCTCCCCTCCTCCCTGGCAGAGCATGAGCTCAGAAAAGGCCTTGGACAAACCAAACACCTGAGCAGTAACTCAAAACATACTTGCTATCAGCAACCGTTCCCAGCCTGAAAGTCAAAACACAGCACTGCACCAGCTACAAGGAGAAAAAATGACTGCTATGGCTCAAACCAGGACACCAGTTCACACACAAAAGGCAAAAGAAATTACAGTCTTTGAAACGGTAAATGATTTTCTTATTTCTAAGCACTACGGAAGCCAGGGGTTTTTTCAGATATACAGGCACTATGTGTGTCTTGTAAAATCAGTGACTGTGTATGCATATGAAAGTACCACATAGGTTTTTGGGATCAGAGTTTGGTTTTATATAATGCCTTTTTTTATACTGAGCAGCAAAAAGGCAATTTATAGTGCAAGAAATTAAATATTAGCAATGTAGAAAGTCCTAGGTATATGAGCAGAGTTTGACATATTCTACAGTTTAGTCTTAATGTGTCATAACTGTGACAATTGGATCAGAATCCCAGCTTCACAGTCACCGTCAAAAAAAATATCTAGTATTTTCACCTGAGCTACTATGTGGTTAGAGAAATAGGGAATGGGAATAATATCCCTGCAGTATCAACATAGTTGTGTTCAGCAGTCAGAGGGCTGAAAATTAAACTACAAAATTTAAAGGCTTGTAAAACACACAAGCTCATTTTATCTGTGGTTGGAAATGGAGTTTGAATGCAGTTACAGAGATAAAGCACATTAATATTGCAATATGTGAAACAAAATATAACTGTATTGCAGAACTGAGAAGGGCAAGAATATTGAGCCTTGCAAACATGACAAGTCTCTATTTATTCAGAAGTGCAGGAGATGCTATTTTCTGATGATGAAGAGAACACTCACTGGTCAGGTGTCAGGAGTACCCATCTGAGAAGGTCCTACTACTGTGTGCAAGTCTTACACTGTCAAGATGGAAATAAAAAGTAAAAGTAGCATTTTGTTTGAAACCTTGTAATTCTAATCCTTTGGCTAAATAAAGAAGTCTTGGTAATACTGAAAAATTTAAGATAAATTCCGAAGTTACCCATGTATCATAAAATTAATCACCAAAAGTAGGTGTTTGAAGTTTTTTTTTTATTTCTTCAGACACTGATTTTATAAACTAATGTGCAAAAAATGGCAAAGATACACAGTACATAAATAATAAGAAGCCTTAAAGAATCTGGACCAGATTCTCTTAGTAGTGCCCTTAGGCGAGCACAGTTCTGTCCTGCAGATTCCAGGGCTTTGTAACAAAACATCTCATCAGTCTGAATGCAAGCTTTAGGAAGATAGAGGGCCTCCATTTCAGGCTGCCTTCACATCCAGCCTCTACAGCTCTTTATGGCCTTATCATGGAGACTCTGCAGTGCTTCTGTCCACATGGCCAGTTTACCAAAGATGCAGAAGGCACATATGGCAACTGCTGCCACCTCCTAGACCTTCAGACACACTGGGAACACAAGAGCTACAGAATAGCTCATAATATACAGGATGGGTTAGTTTAGATTATTTGCTTCAGTTTGGTAGGTTTCAGGTAGTCATTTTCTATTATTCCTGAAAAAAAAAAATACCAAATGGATCTGTGGATCCAGATTATGAAATAGATACTTTACTTACAGGACATTTTTTAACAGAATGTTGTGTTTCCTTTCCTGTTTTAGATGCTTTCGAGGTGTTTAATCTTGTCTCTGATTGCATCTCAGTCAAGTGACAGCTTAAGACAAAATTGTATGGGGAAGAAACATCCAGAGAGCAGCTCCTCTCTGCTCCTCAAGACTTCACATTAAGGCAAGAAGCAGAGTTGTCAGTGTACTTCTGGTTTTGGTGCTGATATATCCTGGAATTCCTTCTAGGTCTATCACTGTAGACGCAGCCTTTGTCTAACACTAATTTTAATTGACAAGACAAAGACAAAGCTGAAAATGAAAATGTCAAAGGACATGGGTGAAAATTCAAAGCTGTTTCTGAACTGGAGTTTTTGTAGGTTTGCTGTGGTTTGCTATACTCACAATTGTCAGGATTTTCTTCATATTTTTTAATTTATAGTCAGGACCTAATAAACTGGGAGAAAGGAGAGAAGTGGGCAGTGTCTGACAAATTCTTCAGTGTAGCATATACACCAAGATGAGCACTATCTGTTTTCCAACTAACACAAAAAGGTTGTTTGCTGTCTTTTGTAATTAATAAGGCAGTCTATTAAGAATTGGAAGAGCAATTTATGGGATGCTCAAAATTTTCAAGACTCTGGACCATTACGTTTCAAAGGAGGGGTCTGTATAGGAGGCATACTGGTCTTTTGAGAAGCAGGTGAACAAAGATATGAATAAATGTTGAGGGGCTGTCATGGTTTAAACCAAGTCCCCCAACTCCCAGAGAGTTAGGAAGGAAAATCCAAAGAATGTAGCCCCCACAGGTTGAGATAAGAATGGTTTAATTGCTAAGGCATAACACAGAATCACCACTGCCATTACCACTACAAATAATAATGATACAGCCAATAACAAGCGAAAAGAATACAACACCCCACCAGCCACCGACCCATAACTCACTCCACCCTGCCCGGCCCAGCACCGCGTGCTCCTTCCTCCATTTTTCTCCAGAGCTTCACCCCTCCAGCTCTCTCTCTCCCAGTATGCATCCTGGGCATCATGTGCTATGGTATGGAATACCTCATTGTCTAGCCTGGGTCAGGTGTCCTGTCTCTCCTTCCTTCCGGCCTCCCCTATTCCACCTGGCTGGAGCACGTGCTCAGAAAAAGCCTTGAACAAAAACACCCTCAAAACATACTTGCTATCAGCAACTGTTCCCAGCCCATAACTCAAAACACAGCACTGCACCAGCTACAAGAAGGAGAAAAATCACTGCTACGGCTGAACCCATGACAGGGGCTTGTTAATTACTTTGCATGTTTTTTTATCATTTCAGTTATTACCAGCAGAAGCTAAAGAGTTATTCCTAAGGTATTTGTGTTAACCATTTATGTTTACCATTTTCCCAAATGGTATATTGGTTCAGTATTCTTCTACTCAGCTGATTTACACAAATGAGTATTTCCCGGAGTGATCTTATCTTTGTTCATTGTGTATAGAAGGTGCTTAGGAATATTCATGAGATAAAACATACTTGAAATAAAGGTGACTCTGTTTTATACATGAATCAGATATATCTGATATATATATATATATAATCAGTTTTATATATGAATCAGATGCAGCAACCTTAGATTACACCTTAGAAATCATAGACTGGACAAAGTGTCACTGAATTCATTTATGAATCATAGAATTATAGAATCATAGAATAGTTAGGGTTGGAAAGGACCTTAAGATCATCTAGTTCGAACACCACTGCCATGGGCAGGGACACCTCACACTAAAAGCCATACAAGGCTCTGTCCAACATGGCCTTGAATACTGCCAGGGATGGAGCATTCACAACTTCTCTGGCCAACCCATTCCAGTGCATCACCACCCTCACAGTAAAGAAATTCTTCCTTATATCCAATCTAAACTTCCCCTGTTAAAGTTTGAACCCGTTATCCTTTGTCCTATTACTGCAGTCCCTAATGAATAGCCCACCCCCAGCATTCCTATAGCCCCCCTTCAGATACTGGAAGGCTGCTATGAGGTCTCCATGCAGCTTTCTCACAAAAATGATGAAGAAGAAAGGGAAGTTAAAAGTTGGCACCCATGATACAAGATTCAGGTGAAGTACAGTATCTGCCATTTCTGCCTTAGATTTGCAATGGGATTTTATTATATCAAGTCATGATTTTAAAAGATCAAACAGCTTCTGTAGGTAGAAAGATTCTTTTTCATGCACTTCTAAGTAGAAGTTTATGGTTTTTCTTTTGTGATCTCAAACAGATTACAATCCTGTATGTTGTTATACTGTGGCTTTTCGAGCTCTGTTCCACAGGGGCTGTACACTGGATTTGCTTGGAAGCTTAAGCTAAGAGAAAATAGAACTATCCATATGTTAAGATGTGAATTTTGTTGAAGACATGGGGCACTAGTAAGGTATATGAACCAAGGTGCCAAAGAAACTATTCCAGTGATTTTTTTGAGAAGCTAAGTTACACTGTTCACGTGGCTAGCCTTTTCCTTTCTTTTTCATTTTACTATTTTTTCCCCAGAATAATGCAACACACACCAGGATACAATGGACAGTATTTGTAGATTATTAGTTTATATTAAATTTCCCTTGCAAAGTAGCTTCAAATCAACTGCAATTCCCAATAAAATGAATTGGAGGTGCTTTTTTTAGGTCATGGATGATGCAGGTAAACATGGAACTGTGAAAGCTGTGAGACTGAAAAGCTGGACTGTAGGATTGAACAAGTAAGGGAGGACATGATAGTAGGAGAAAATTTGACAAGTGAATAAAGAAGGTAATTTATCCTTCATCTAATTTGTAAATCCAGTGGCCACACAGCAACACTAAATGCTGAAACACTTCAAAATGATAAAATCAAATATGTTTTTACAGAAACATAATTAATGTCTCACATCTCTGGGTAATACCAGTGTAAGGAAGAAGCAGATATTAAGGCTGCAGGTGGATACTATACATATTTGTGATGAGGTATTAGAGAATGTTTAAAAACTGAAGGGATGCTCAGATTGTATGTACGTAAGCCAGCCATTACCAGCTGTGGACAGAACAATAAAATCATTCTTTGCAAGTTTCTACTATGCTTAAGCTTAGCTCATGGATGAGATCCCACACTCACTGGGTTCAATGACAAAATAAGCATTCATTAACTTCAGCGGATGAGTTTTCACGTAGTGCATTTAATAAAACAAAAATGGATTTAGATTTCACAAGTCTGTCTTTCTACTCTTGTCTCTTGAGGTAGTACAGTCAGAACTACCTAAATTCAGGAAACCACTGATTAGATCAAATCAGTGTAAATGGGGAGAGGAAGAAAGAAAAGGAGCAGAAGTATAATCTGGAGAGCTGGGAAGTTGCCTCTATTTTTAAATCTTATTAAAAAACTCTAAGGCATATGTAAATTTGAGATAACACACCTCCCTGGTCACCATGCCTCGAAGGCATTTACTTCAGTAATTCATATCTAATTCCATCATTATTAAGCTTGATAGTGTATTTTCAATATTTAATACTACTAATGCTTAGGTGTTTTTAAAGTAATCTTTAATTTTGGCCACCAAAAGTAAAGCACTGATTAAAATCTCTTTATTCTCTTTAGTGATAACTGGATTGGTTTTCTTTTTTCCTTTTAGTGTTTCAGTACTTTTGGCCACCTGTCAGCCAGTCAAAATTAAAACCAGAGGCTGATTAAATGACTCTCTATGGTGCTGCTCAGGCAGCTTCATTAGTGCTTCAGTTTATGGCCACTCAGTGAGCCACACTGCTGTAACTTCTGACAGTTTATGGAAGCCGATTTTGAGGCACAGGATGTGGGGTACACAATTTTGCACAGTTGCAAAGTTTTGATTGCATGAATTATACATGAAGTCCATTACTGTTGATGCTCACTTGTGGTAACAGGACTCTGAAGGTGTAAAACAGCTTCTTCTTTGAATTAAGCAAAACCCAACCAACCAAATACTAAAAGCCACATAAAGGAGAAAAATACAGACCAAGAATAGCAAAAAAGCTCCAAACATACCTTTCTTTTATTTGTCTATCTAATCACTTGATAATATGAAAAACAGCTGAGAATTTTCCAGCTCATTTTTCTCTTTTTCAAGTATGTTTAGAACTAAGGTAGCAGGAAAAGGAAAGGTGATAGAGAAAGAAAATTTCATGGATATGGGTGTAGATTATTACATACATAAAGGATCTCTCCAGCATGAACACAGCAAGGATCTCTGAAAGTTCTCAATGACACTTGCCAAAGATGTGTTCTCTCTTCACTAGTTGTCTGTCTGCTCTATCACATGTAACACTTTAATAAAGCTTTGGGGCTTCACCTTGTTTTTCCCCCTTCTCTCTGTCTGTCTTTTCAGATGACAGAGAAATTTCAAAGGCAAAAAGAAGAGACATAAAGAAGATTGAGCTCTGATTTTCAGTATTCCTGCTTTACTTAGGTGACTTCATACCTCCTTCCTTTTTAATCTTATAATAAAATTAAAATCTTTCTTTTGGTGAAGATTTGGTGTTAATTATTATGAAAATACTGCTTGGTGCAGTACTTCATAGAAGCCTTTAACCCTCCATTTCACAAAACATCTGAACAAAGTAATTTACCTAAGGCAGAGTGTTTAAAAATGGCACCAAAACATGTGGACACCAACACTTATAGATACTACCATTTATATCAGTGGGCAAATTGCACCCATGCAAACTATGGAAGAGTGGAACCTGTAAATATTCATGTAGAAAATAAGCAAAATGGATTAGGCAGTGTGAGCTTCATTAGCTTCACACAGAGAGAATGTGTGTTTCCTCTTCCTCTATTTCATGTGGCCTGAATAAGTAACTCTGAACATGTCATACTTTGTATACTATTTATATTTGTTTCCACTGTAAATTAAAGCAGTCTCCACTTTCCAGGATTCATATTCAACTTGCCCAACATGCCTTTTCTGTCTGAGGGTACATGCAGAGTACTGTTCATGATAATTCATTGTAAAGCCTTAGCAAGACATTCAAAGCCTTAATGTGTCAAAGAACAAATGTTCACTGGGTAATATTTGTACCTTGAAGTACTTGTGTTAGGAAAAAAACAGTGGCAAATTAGTGTAAAGCAAACTGCTTAATCCCCAAAATCTTTTTTCTGTGTTCTTAAAAACCCAGGATATTGGCTTTCTCAGTATGTTCAACATTTCTTTTAGTGTGCCATGTTCCACCAAGTTCCACAGCTTTGCAAATTAAAGTTCTGATGTAGCCTCCTACATAACTTGCTTTATGAAACTTCTGACCTAATTCAGCTGTCGACTTTGCCTGGGGAAGCAGGCTCATCTTTGTTGCAATTGCTCTTCACAGGCAAGTCCAGATGTGAGTCTGAGAAGCGATGTACCAAATGTGAAGTAAGGATGCTATGCTTCTACAGCCACCAAACCAGATCTCTTCACTATCATATTACCCAGCAGCCCTAATCTGATTTAGAACAGACATAGGCCCACAACCACATTTATGTAGAATTAGTCAGAACATATGATGCAAAGCACCTCTCAGAGGATTCGGGCTCCCTGATTTTACACATGGATTATACCATCAGCACTTGTCAGAAAACATTTGCTTCAGCACAAAGTTAGAATAGTGTGGAGATACAAATATTGACCCAGCCAAAACTTGCTTTTTTGGAGCAGATTAGCCCACCAACATTTTTTTAACAAAGCTGAAAAGGAAATGCAAGTCTATATCATTCTGCATCAGGATATCTCTGCAATTTATACATACCAAAATTTGTAAATGTTGTGCCTAGAAAAACTTTGTCTTGAAGAAAAATCCTTCTGTATTTTCTCATACCAGACAATGGAAATCTCTCATTCTTATCCCTTACTTTTCCCATATTTATTCAGTAGTAAAGACATCAACATGCTTTTATCAGCTTTTATATCAGAGTAAAGTTGTGTAGGAAATCATATGTGACTGTAAAGAAACTGGCAGTGTCTAATGCAACAGAAGTTCCTCCTTAGCTACAAGGTATAATTACGAGCAGATAGCCATGAAAAATGCAGAAGTAAACAACCTGTTTCTGCAGTGAGAATGCATGTTTGGGAGCTAACATCATATTTTATGTGGTGGCAATCTCCTACCCTTTTTGTAAAGTATTCCTGCAATTCTCATTCATAACACAGTAGATTGAACTATCATGAGATCAGCCACAACAAATCCATTCCAATGTGATTACATTTTATCTGCAATCTAATTCCTCCTGGAAATCTGGCCAGAATCAGCTGTTTTCTTGTTGAGGACACTGATGATATTGATTTTTCTTCTCTTCCCTTCTTCCCCTCTACTTTTCTAACTTGTATGTGGTCAAATTCTATTTTAAATCCTTCAGGGGAAACAAACTATATCAAAACCGGTCTCTGCTGAAAGACACATGCAAGGATGCAGAGTATCAGATATCACCCTTCTTCATTGGACTTGCATGGCAAGGTTTTGGTAGTTGTGGTGGGGAGGCTCCAGAGGTGGTTTCTATGAAAAGCTTCTAGAAGCATCCACCAGTATCCAATAGACTTAGTACCAGCTGGCCCCAGGAGAGACCCACTTGTCAAGGCTGAGCCCATGAGCAATGGTGGTAGCACCTGTGGGATAATAGTAGGAAGGGGGGAAAAAAAACATGTAGAAATGTGGCTGAAGTGAGGAGTGAGACTTTATGAGAAAAACAGCTCTGCGGACCCCAAGGTCAGTGCAAAAGGAGAAGCAGGAGGTGCTCCAGACACCGGAGCCAAGACTCCCCTGCAGCCTGTGAACATGATGAGGCAGGCTGTGCTTCTGCAGCCCATGGAGGTCCATGGTGGAGCAGATCTCCACCTGTAACCTGTGGAGGACCCTACACAGGGGGAATGCCTGAAGGAGTCTGTGGCACTGTGGGAAGCCTGTGTTGGAGCAGGCTTCTGGCAGGACCTGTGGCCCCCTGGAGAGAGAAATCCATGCTGGAGCAGGTAGATAACTAAATTTGCTCCCTGTTTCCAAGGTAACATTAGGAGCTTAGCTCTGGCAGGATTTCTTGAGATCCTCTGCTTTAGCTGCACATGCTGAACTCTGAGCTGCTACAGTTGTTTCATGAGAAGAGCTAAGTTAGCTTCAGTTTTCCTAGGTGACCTGCAGCCGCTGCAATAATTGCAAGGTAAGGCAATAATACCCTAACACAGGTGCAGACCATGTTGACTTGGACCATAGTGTCATGTCTACCAGATCACATAGACTTCTGAGTTAGTTTGTTGGTTTCGTTTTCTTGGGTTTTGTGTTGGGTTTTGTTTTTTTTTTTTTTTGGTTTTGCTTTATTTGTTGAATCATTCGTTAAAAGTGGGATCATTGACATGAGATTCTGGGCAGTTAAAATTTTCAGTAAAAGTTCTTGTAGATATTCAGGATGATGTAAAGATAAGACAATGAGGCCAGCAAAGCAGGATGAATCAGAGAATTAAACCAATAGCTTCAGTCTATAAATCTCATTGAGCAGGAAATCTGTAATTGTCACAACTATGATTTTAACTCAGGAGGAGAAGAATGCCTACAGAATATCTATACAAAAATACTTTTTCAAATCTTTAGTGTTCATGAAGCAAAGACGTGACAATTTAATGGAATGATGAAAAGACATATATATTTCTCTGTGTATTTTCTGTTGAAGTAAATTATTTTAAATGAACTGTGAGGAAACTAATTCTAGTTTCCCATTGCCAGGATTCAAAGTTTTACCACCTGTTCACATCTCTTCTTCTGTGGTTTTCATTGGACTTTAGTCAACAAATGGCAGTTTCAACATAAAAAAGGCATAGAAATGTTGTAACAAGTCCAGAGGAGGGCCACAAGGACGATCAGGGGACGGGAGCACCTCCCATATGAAGACAGGCTGAGAAAGTTGGGGCTGTTCATCCTGGAGAAGAGAAGGCTGCATGGAGACCTCATAGCAGCCTTCCAGTATCTGAAGGGGGCCTACAGGGATGCTGGAGAGGGACTCTTCATTAGGGACTGTAGTGACAGGACAAGGGATAACGGATTCAAACTTAAACAGGGGAGTTTAGATTGGATATAAGGAAGAAGTTCTTTACTGTAAGGGTGGTGAGGCACTGGAATGGCTTGCCCAAGGAAGTTGTGAATGCTTCATCCCTGGCAGTGTTCAAAGCCAGGCTGGACAGAGCCTTGGGTGGCATCATTCAGTGTGAGGTGTCCCTGCCCATGGCAGTGGTATTGGAACTTGATGATCTTAAGGTCCTTTCCAACCCTAACTATTCTATGATTCTATGATTCAGTTCACCAGGGCTCCCAGGTCCTTTACTCAGAGATACTTCCCAGTCAGTCAGAGTAACCCACCCTGTACTCTCATGGGAGTTGGTCCACCAACTTTGGTGAATTTTTAATGTTCCTGTTCACTCATTCCTTCAACGTGTCTAAGTCTATGAACAGCAGCCCTTCCCTCAAATGTATCAACTGGTCTTTCGATGTGGTATCATCTGGTAACTTGATGAGAGAGTGCACTGCTTTGCCTCCTTCAGGTCAGTGATAAAGATGATAAATAGATTACAGGTCTCAGGAAAGACTTCCAAGAAACTCCTCTCTGAACTTCTTCTCAGGCAGATTACAAACTATTAATTACTACCCCTTAGGTAAATCAATCCAGACTGTTTTTCACTCTTAATATGTCTATATATATCATAATGTCCAAACCTGGATACAAAATTTTAGACAAGACTATGCTGAAAACCTCACTAAAGTCAAAATACTTTCCCTATCTGTGACTAAGGGAAAGTCACTATTTTATCTTGGAAAGTAACCGTAAGACTCAATTTACTCAGTCCATGTTAGTTTTTCAAGTCAATGCATGCAAAAATGGCTTCCAAGGAAGAGTTGCTCCATGATTTTCCCAATGACTAAAGTGAGGCTGACAAGCTCATAGCTGTTCAAATTGTCCTCACACTTTTGAAGATAAACTTGTGTGAGTCAAGCTCTCTCAGAGAAATCCCTGACTCCAACTTCCATGTGCTGCTGGTAGTTTCTCTCCTTCTACAGCCTTGCTTCTAAACACAGAGTCCTGGGAGATCATGGTGATGAAAACCAAAGTAATGAAGGCTTTGAGCACCTTATCCTCATCTTGTATTCATTGTCACTAGATTGCTCACCTTCTTCAGCAGTGAGGTAACATTTCAGTTGCTAGTTTTTTTATTGTTAGTGTAATCACAGAAGCTCTTGTCATCCCTGACATCCCTTGCCAATGTCAGCTTTAGCTGAGCTTTGACTTTTTCATATGCATTTCTGAATGCCCAAGCAATATTTCTGTATTCCTCCACTATACCCAGTCCTCATTTTGATTTCCTGTATACGTCTTTTTTGTTGTTCTGGAGCTTAACCATGAGTATGCCTATTTATTCATCATGGTTTCCTCCTGAGTTTGCTTGTTTTCCTGAGTATGAGGACAGATAACTTAGTGAAGAAGTAGATAAAGAGTTGAAACGTTACCTTTGGTGTGAGGAAATATTTGACACTGGGCTTCTTTTGCCCAGAGTAGCTGAAGCAAACATCCAAGGATCATTAAAGAAACCTAAACTGTTAAAAAGATGACATATTATCGAAACCACAGTGTGATCCCTTCTTCATAATGTTCTTTTAATCATTGTTCATATCTTGCGTTTACATGTCATCTTGTCTGTTAATCTAAAAGTTATCAAGGATATTCACATCCTCTAATCATAATTTCTTATGATGATTATTGAATTTAACATTACAGGAGTTTTCTCCCTGGAAAGAGTGATTACAGATACATAATTGCATCAACCAATTATACATGAAAGGCACATATGAAATCATTGGGAGTGTCAATATTGACTTTTCTCCAGACTGTAATGGGTGAGTCGTTATATTCAATCTAATGATTTTTATCATCATTCTAACCACCACAGTAGTAAGAGGTAGCCAAATTAAAATACTAGAGAGATATAACCTTTCCTGATAAAATATATGTATTATTAACCTCGTTGCAAGCAGTTTTCTTCAGTTTCTTGGAAGCTGCTAATGATGTTATTCATTATTTCTTTCAACAAGTCAAAACATTTTCTTATTGTATTTACAAAAATGATGGAAAAAAAGACCATAGGATCAATTCAAACCACTAACAAGTACTAATTTACCAAAACTACTTGGTTGGTTGTTTTTTTTATTCTTCCTCAGCTCTTTTTCAATTTTCCATCTATATGTTCTCAGCAACATGGTTTTTGTTTGTTTGTTTGTTTGTTTTTAATTCCTATTTTTGATTCATTTCTACCTTTTGGGGTAGAGCTAGTCTTTTCCTTATTTTCTCAGAATGGCTTCTTTCAATGAGTGTTACTTCTCCCTTACTACATACTCATCACTATTTCTTGAAATATGTAATAGTCTTTGTTCTAAACATAACCCGGAAATTTATAATTTCAGCAAGGTTGTTTTGGCTACTTGAAGCTTTACTAAATCTGATAGGGCTGTACAGAGACCTAGCAATCAAGTCATATATCAGTTTCTGGATTGAGATTTCTTTCAGTTTCCAACTAATCATTATTCCAGTTTCTTTTTGTTGCAAACCTTTGATGGGAAGTTTTCTTTGTTCTTTGTTGTTTGTTTCCTCAGGTAACACAATTCTTATTGCAAAGTTAGACCCTTGTCCCAAAACAGATATATATGCTGTGTATGCACACACCTACATTATTTCATTTCTATAGCTTTTTTTTTCTCCTTTTATTAAGTCACTTCAATATTTTGTCTAATAAGATGCCCAAATTTATTGCTCTTTGGCATAGTCCACATTTATAAAACAAACAAATTTATCATTAAAATTGCTGTAACAGACAAAACCAAAACTATATAGCAGTGAAGCATTAATGATATGATACTGTCTTGCTGAGGACCATTAATAAATAACTCTAATTAAAATTTAAAGACAATTTTATTTCTACAAACAAAGAGAAATTCCCAACATCCAGGGTAGGTTTCAAAAACAGATTAGGCACCTGTATGTCTCCATGTTCAGACAGCTATTAAAGACAATGGAGCTCTAAAATCTGAAGGACTCTATAGGGCAATTCATTTTACCTGAGGTTCTATTCCCTTGGCCATATTTAGATATCTAGTTTCATAAGCGAACTTGGATATGCAAGGTATCCACACATGGTTAGGAGATATAATACAGGATCTATGGTGGAACATTCCCCTTCTAGAGTAGCAGCTGAAGGGCAGGTGGGACAAGTCCAAACATCTCAAGTGGCAGTAAACAATTATGTCGCTTCTACAATTCAGCCAGGTTTGGATATGCTCCTGGCAGTGGAAAGCAAGTGTCTATAACAGCAAACTCTTCCTGAAACTTCCGAATCTTCTTCAGAAACTTTCCTGCTATTAATTTGACTCATTGTCATTCTGGACAGTTATCAATTCTGGACAATTCTTGGCATGGTCTAACTATTAAAATGGTACAGAGATTATTACAATAGACAACTTTCAGGTTAAAACACAGGACACTTAACTGGCATAAAGACATTGGCAGTCTCTGCCAGACGACCTCAGTGCCCAGAATCTGCCTAGTGGATTTAATTTATTAGTATGAATGGAGCTTATCAGAATAAATGAGCTTTGAATGTATTGGCAAATACTCTAGTGATTATAATCCAGTCTTAGATGTCTACCCCATGTATAGCTGCTTCCATGTAGACACTTTACAGGTCTTACACCTGAAGACCTTAAGTGCTCTATCATGTCTGAGTGTGTGCAATATTATAACGCTTTATGTGTCAAAGTACTCCAGCTGACTCAGAATTTTTTTTTGACATCTTAAGAAAAATGCATGTTTCAGTGTTCAAGGATTCCAGGTTAGAGAAAACAAGAGACAAATAGAGAACTCACAACTAGTTTATTAATATAGGAAAATATAGAGATAGTAAAAGATACAGTAAAGGATACTTCTGATGTTTGGTTATATTACTAACCCCAAGGACCCTATGAAGATGATCAGGAAACCAGCTCTGAGAATCATTGTCACAGTGTGAGGTGGCAGGCTCAACTTTAGCAGGCATCCCTGCAGAGGCAATGTTGACCTGGATGGTATGAGGATATGCCTCCCCCACATCGCATGAGGCTCTAGCTTTCATACTAACAAAAATGCACACTCATTCCGAGGCAGGGAGCCAGCCTACATCAGAAGAAGTGGCCACCTATATCTAGAAAGGTCTCCAAGGGTGTAGACTTTTCCAGGCAGTTCTACAGCGGAACTTTCCAGGTAGGAACCAAAGCTGGACTTTCCTGGGGAGCAGCCAAAGCAGGACTCTCTGGGGAGGAGCCAAAGTGGACAAACAGTACTTTTGTATCTTTGTGTGGTTCACCAGGGACCAGTATCTGTTGTCCCTGGCACAATGTAACATGCAGGTACACTTTTTTTCATGTACAGCTGTGATCAGATGTTTGGCTGCTTGATGTACATCCATACGAGTCCTGCACACCTAAAAAATGAATTCTTAAATCAGCCACTTTATGTTGATTTACTATTGGAAAATTCAATAACAGGCTGCTTTATGAATTCTATACTTCCCATATATTTACATCCCAGCTGTCAAATGACAGTATTCAACATTCATTATTGACCTGCTATCTTTCATTGGGGAAGTATGGCATTCACATTCTTGAACACTAACCAGAGAAACCTGGTTACCCTCTTCTAAATATATTCCAGTCTTTATTTGTCTTTCCCATTTTCACTAGTAAACAAATACAAGAAAGATACTGCTCCACAAGAGTAAACTTTGCTTTCCAGTAAACATGGAGTATTAAAATAGTATTTAGATCAGTTACTCAAACCCTTTGAAACTTAACAAGCAGAGCTTAGTTACATTCATAGTTATTGGCTGTGTGCAAGACTGTCAGATAATAAAAGCTGCACATTATTAATCACCCTAAAATTCAGCAATGAGGAGGTAGTGAACCATTCTTATCGTAAGTTGTGAACAGCATTTATGTGCTGTCTAATTATGAGACATAATAACATTACTATGTAAATCAAAAGTCCATAATACTAATGAAAATCCAAGAACTTATGAATAATAATTAGAAATTTAATTAATAATAGAATGTACCAATTATTATTATTCATATTAATATCTGTAATAATTTAAAAGTTTTAAAGCTTACATCTATTATAGCTGTAATGGATGACAAATATTTTGTTAATAAATATAGTTGTTCAAAAACCTATGTGGTCTCTGGGGAATTTTGCCATTTTATTTCTTTCCTTTATTATTTATATTTAAAAGAGCTCTGAAATAAAATATTTACAACTTAATTTATAAGGTTCATGTTCTGGGGTTCTCTGTGAAAATCAAGTGCTTCAAGACCAAAAAAAAAAAGGAGCATTAAGGCTCACGGATATCAGGTTTTAGTTCTATGCGTCATCTACTTACAATGAGTCTCTATATGTTACCACACAATCATCTTGAATTTAACACAGGAAAATCTTACTTTCAATTAAACTTAAACACATTTATTATTCAATTCTAATTAGTCCTGTTCTTCTAAATGTGATCTGCAATTATAAGATAAACCTACCCATGGAGATTCATTAAACCTTAAAATTTTTGAACTTCAGCTTCAATGATCTCCATTTAAGCAGCCTCCTACAGCTACTGACATAATTTTCTGCCCTGTTTCTTGGGCTTACTTAGCACAAAAAACTCCAATGCGGGTATTTCAACATTGTGATTGCTGAATTAATTCTGGTTCATCTCTCTATCTGGTTTCAACTTCTATAAGACACATACATAAGTTCTTTGCTCAGACTTTTACAATTACATTGGAAAGAGCTGGAGGAAAAAAGAAGAGTACAACTCTTCTACCTAACATTCTTCTTATGCAAAATGGCTGATTTTTACAAGTGTTTTTTGTTGAGCTTTGGGGTTTGGGTTGGGTTGTTTTTTTTTCAGATAGCTGTGTATATGTATGTCCAATGACATTTCTAGATTAAGAGAGAGATATCCAAATTAAGGTAGATGTGCCATAGTTCAACCCTTGTGCAAATACACAGTCTGGGAGGCACGCATAATCTTTCCTGCTCTGTTGTATCCAGAATCTGTAGTGACTGGTACTTCTGCATGTTAATCACCATCACACCAGACCAGCAATAGAAAGTACCTCAGAAGGTGACCTAACGCAACTTCTTCTGAAAGTCAGGCCAACTCAGATCAGGTTGTTCAAGGCCACATTCAGAGAAGTTTTGGATTTCTCCAAGGACAGAGATACCACAGTCTTTCCAGGCAACACCTTCCAGGGTTTGGCCAACCATTCAGTGCTCTATTTTTTTTCCTAATAGCTATGCAACTTGTTGAGCCTCATTCTGTCATTATGCATCTACCATCAGACAGTTATAGGCAACAATAAGGTCTCCCCTATATCGTCTCCTTTTCAGGCTGAACAAACTTGGTTCCTTCAGCCTTTCCTCATTCATCATGCTCTCCATCTGACCATCCTAGTGCACTTCCCTTGTGTTTATTCCAGATTTTTATTGTCTCTTTGTAGAGGGGTGCCCAGAAGTGGATATACTACTCCAGTTGTGGTCTCACAAGAGAGGAAGGATCGGTTGACTCAGCCTTCTAGCTCTTGCTAATGCAGTCCAGTATCTACTTTGGCTTCTCTGTACAAGGGCACACAGCTAACTTACATCCAGGTTATCCATCAGGACCCCTAGGTCCTTCCCTGTAATACTGCTTTCTACTTATTGAGCACCTAGTGTCTGCCACTGCAGGGTGTTACTCTGTCACAAGTGAAAGAGTGTGCACTTTTTCTTTTTGTTGAACTTCATGAAAACCATGAACTTATGACTGCCTATCAGAAGGCAGTGGGAGCAGGTCTGTCCATGAGGGAAGACAATCCTGAAGCCAAGGGTGACCTTCAGGTGGTGTCTCCACCAGCTGACACCATCAGGCTCAGTTGCTGTTAACATGGATTATTCTCAGCTTTCAACAAAGTGAGTGGTGAACCAGGTCCAGAGTCCATCCAGGTGACATGACCAAACCTATGAAACAAAGCTGTTCAGTAGGTCTAAGTTCCATTTGGGGAAACAATGTCAGATTAAGTGATGAAGACAGGTACACTTATAGAAAATGGCACTGGTTCCCCTACTGATACATGAAGGACAGTGCTAGGATTCAGAGAGCGGCTGGATTTTCTTTTATCCCAGCAGTCTATCCCATTTTCCACCCATCCTATTATTCTCAGATCCATATCTCACCAATCTGGCTACCAAGAAATTACTGGATACCCTTTCAAAGGCCAATTTACAAAATCCACTGATCTCTTTTGGTCTACAGAGAGATGAATCCAATTACAGAGGGCAGTCAGATTGGTAAGGCACAACCTGTCCTTGCTAAATTTATTTCCAGCTATCTCCTTGTCCTCCTTGTATTCAGAAAGAGGTCCCCTCAGTCTCCATCAGCTTGTGGACCACAAACTGCAATATTGCTCGCAACACCATTTTGAACCACAGCTCTGCCTTTTGACATTTCAGATACTTGCTGAGGTGAAATGGGAATACCCATTCATTTATCAGGTCCAAAACCAGTAAGCTTTTCTCTCTGGGACAATGTGTGTGGATGACACTGTCCAGTAACTACAAACCTAGAAAACTTGTTAACCCTTCCATCATATGCTTTTTACTATTTTCCATATACATTTTCAAGTTTAGTTAGGAGAAGGAAGTTACCATAGCTGAACTGGTCTACTGTGCTGTTAGCTTAAACAGACCCATTACAGTTAAATATTGAGTGTCTGACCATTTAGTGGTCTGAAGAGTCTAAATTTGGAGGACTGTGGGAAAGAGAAGAAATAATAATTAAAAAAAAAGTTCTCCTTCACAGAGTGACCTTGTTTTAATGTTCTCCACACCATTCACCCTCCATAGCTGATCAGCCAATTCCATTTATCATTATAATTAGGCAGCATCTTGCCAGTTCAATCAGGCTCAATTACTTAGGCTTCATTAGTGACTGACATACTCTAACAAGTGCATCTTTGAATGAGCAAGGTCAGATAAAGAAAGTACGGTATGCAGCCAGCAAACACTTTTATAGACCATGACAATACAATGCTTTGGATGTTCCCTTTGCATTCCCCCTTTTTAAGAAGGCATGAAGATAATGAAGCTAAAAGTAACCTTGCTTAGTTTGCATTATTGCAGCTCCTACTAATTCTTGCCAGCTCCACAGCTGAGCAGTAGTGATAAGAGAAAAAGCTTCAAATGGCTCAGGGAAAACTTTGGGGCTGTTATTAACTCTCACTTCAAGTTTCAGGTTCTGGAGAATGGCAATTTATCCAGTGCAACAGGGCACCCCGTCAAAGAACTTCAAAGCTGTGCAGTGGAGGAAACTGCATGTTGAAACTGCAGTACTACAAATCCTTCTGTATTAGTAACAGCAGCAAATCGTTCTGCTTATAAAATATAGTGCAATGTAAAGGAAACTGATTGACTTTTGCAGTAATGAACATTTTAGACTTTAAAATAGTAATTAAAATTAAAGGATAGTAAGTTTGAAGAAATTATTGCTATGTGTAAGTATCTTGAGAAGTAATCTCCACAGATGAAGTGCATTTTAAGCTAAACAGATATTATTTCTACACACACACACAAGCATATATATGGCATGACATTAAAGGGAAAAAGACACATTTATTAACTAGAAATTAGAGTTTCTTTCACACCGAAAATACAACTATCTTCCAATATGAATAATGGAGAAACACATCCACATTATTTAAAGATGGTGTCTGAAAAGTTCATACAATTTTTATGTCATATTGGTCTTATGGAGCAGGGAACATATATCATAAATCAATTGGTATGCTCCAGCTATACATCTTTTTTAGGTATGACTGAAACCCTTACCATCTAATGGAGGCAATGGAATCACACCTGTCACTATTGTGTAACTAAGCACTGGCACAACTGAAAATGTAGCTTTACATGGCAAGATATTTCTTTTTATCTAACCTAATCCACCACAAAGGTAAACTGTTTGCTCATTTGATGATTGTACCTTAGCATAATAATTAGCACATGAATAGGGCTTGTTTCAGAGTTGTTGTTTTAATCACTGTCATGATCCTTGGAGATGAAATTCACTTTTCCTTTTGCTGAGAAGTTACTACTCAGAAGACAGACGCAATTTTTCATCTTTATTTGTGCTTTCTTAGAATTTTGTGAACTATCTTGCATTATATGAGTACAAAAGTATTGATAGAGAATATGTGTTCCAGTTTCAAATGTCACTTTTATTTTTAGGTTGTTTTTTTTTTTCTTTGTTTTTTTTTTTAATTTTACTTTAATGTACCAAGTTCTTGGCCGGTCATAATATTTAAAAGCTATATGAAAAATATCCCAAATACACATGAAATATTTTATAATATATTATGCATTAGAGAAAGAAAATAGTATCTGCAGTGGGGTGATCAGTATGCATCCAAGTGGAGTGATCAGTATGCATTCAAAAGAAAAAGGTTTGATTATCTCAGCAGATATGTTCTGAGTCATTATTATCTGCTTCCCTTTTATTCTTCTACATGGTATTTGAGTATGTTATACCCAGAGGTACTTAATTTCATCAACTGGCAGTGTACTATGTGAAGTGTTTCTTTCATTTATTCTTATCTAAATTTTTATTTATTTATTTATTTTCATGGGTAACTATTATAGCCAGGTATTGAAAAATAGAAATAACAACATTCCGCTTTTCCTTTCATCCCTACTTGGAAATTAATCAGCTGAACTGCTTTGTATGCTCTTGAGTTTCAGTGAATGAAAGTGAATTGAAGGGGAGAATTCTGTGAGTCAGAAAGTGGTTCAGGCTGTGGTTATTCTCATTTTTTTTGCAGCAGTGAGCTCTCCAGCTTAGACTGACATTTTAGGAAAATTCCTCTCACATATTCATGAGATAGGGAGATTAGAGAGTAATCTAGTACCTCAAGCCAGTGTCACTGAATTTGTCCCTTAAAAGGTTTTGCTCAGAGACAAAATATAACACATGCAGTACTTTGAGGTAGTGCTGTTCTGCACAGTGTGGACCAACAGGTTGTTCCTGGAACAACTGCTGGAATACACATTACAAAACACGCGAGTTTGTATGCCCAGTGAAGAGCTTGCAATTGCCATCTTCTTGAAAAGAAATGCAGTCATTTCTGTGAGCAGTAGTAAAAAACATCAACATCTTTAAAAAAGAAAGTATTACACTACATTTTCCTATCCTTGGAGAAAGAATGAGAAAGAAGATTGTCGCAAGCATTAGATACATCACTAAAGGAACTCCTGGGAAATGTTCTGATAGTATAGAGGTGAGCATGATGGAAGTAGCAAATTAGGTTAGGGAAGGAGTGATTCTTGTGGAATTATGAAGGCAAAGTTTTACTGGGTATGTAAACACAGTAACTCGTAAGGGCTCTCATGGATCTATACAAACCATTTTGGAGCATCCTTTTTGAAAACAAATTGTATTGAGCCGCATAAAAAGAAGCATGATAAGTAGGTTGAGAAAGGTGATTGTTGCTCTCTACCACACTCTTGTGAGACCCCACCTGCAGTACTGCAGCCACTTCTAGGGCCTACAGCATGAGAAAAACATGAGCCTGCTAGAGAAGGTGTAGAGGAGATGGCCATGAAAATGATCAGAAAGCTGGAACACCTCTCTTATGAAGAAAGGTGTTGTGGTTGTTCAGTCTGGAAAAGAGAAGACTCCAGAGAGATCCTATTGTGGCCTTTCAATATACAAGGAGGGATTAAGAAGAAATATCAAGAAATACTTAACTGAATCGTACAATCATAGAATAATTTGGGTTGGAAAGAAGACCCTAAAGGTCATGTAGTTCCATCCCCTGCATTGGGCAGAGACACCTTCCACTACTCCAGGTTGATCAAATCCCCGTCCAAGCTGGCCTCCAACACTGCCAAGGATGGGGCAGCCACAGCTTCCCTGGGAAACCTGTTCCAGTGTCTCATCACCTTCACAATACAGAATTTATTCTTAATATCTAATATAAATCTCCCTTCTGTCATTTTAAAGTCATTCCCCTTGTCCTGTCACTACGTGCCCTTGTAAAAAGTCCCTCTCCAGATTTCTTGTAGGCCCCCTTTAGATGCTAGAAGGCTGCTGTAAGGTCTTCCTGAAGTCTTATCTTCTCCAAGCTGACCAAGCCCAACTTTCCAGCCTGTCTTCATAGGAGTATTCCAGCTCTCTGATCATCTTTGTGGTCTTCATCTGGACTTGCTCCAACAGCCCCACATCCCTCTTGTGTTGGGGACCCCAGACCTGAAACCAGTACTCCAGGTGATAGTAGAATAGAGGGGGAGAATCACTTCCCTTGACTTGCTGCTCACACTTCTTTTGATAAAGCCCAGCATATGGTTGGCTTTCTAGTTTGCAAGTGCACAGTATTAGCTCATGTTGACCTTCTCAACAGTCAAAACCCTCAACCTCTTCTCCATAAGGTTGCTTTCAATCCGTTCTCCGTGCAGGCTGTATTTGTGTTTGGGATTGCCCTGACCCTGGTACAGGACCTTGCACTTGACCTTGTTGAACTTCATGAGGCTTGCACAGCCCCACGTCTTGAACCTGCCAATGCCACTCTGGATGCCAACCCTTCCCTCCAGTGTGTCAACTGTATCACAAAGTTTGGTGTCAGCAGCACTGTCCATGTCACCAACAAAGATTTTAAACAGTGACAGGACAAGTGGCAACAGTTTTAAACTGAAACAGGGCAGCTTCAACGCAAGGAAAAAATACTGTGAGGGTGGTGAGACACATTAACAGGTTGCTCTGAAAAGTTGCAGATAGCCCATAATTGGAAGTATCAAGGTGAATTTGGACAGTGCTTTGAGCAACCTGCTTGAGTAAAAGATGTCTCAACCCACTGCAGAGTGTTGTACTAGATAATGTCTAAAGATCCCTTCTATCCCAAACCATTCTGTGATTCTATGTCTCTATGATTCCTTGCTCACTGTGGAATCTTCCAGACAAAGTGCATGTGTTTAATGATTGCATGCTGTTTCATTGCTGCTGAAAGGGCTCGCTGTATAGTATTCTGGTCAACAACTATTTAAAAAAGTACTCAGTAATTTGGCAACTGACAAATCATACTCTGTCGTGGTTTAAAACCAAATCCGTACAGTTCGTTCACTCACTCCCCCCCTTGCTCCCCCAACTACCAGAGAGTTAGGAAGGAGAATCCAAAGAATGTGGCCCCCATTGGTTGAGATAAGCACAGTTTAATAGCTAAGGCACAACACAAATCACTACTGCCATTACTACTACAAATAATAATGATAAAGCTAATAACAAGCGAAGAGAATACAACACCTCAGCAGCCACCGACCCATAACTCACCCCACCCTGCCCGGCCGAGCACCGATCGATACCTCCTCCATCCCCCCAGAGCTCCAGCCCTTCCGGGTCTCTCCCAGTTACATCCTGGGCATGATGTGCTATGGTATGGAATACCTCTTTGGCTAGCCTGGGTCAAGTGTTCTGTCTCTCCTTCCTCCCAGCTTCCCCTCCTCCCTGGCAGAGCATGAGCTCAGAAAAGGCCTTGGACAAAACCAAACATTTGAGCAGTAACTCAAAACATGCTTGCTATCAGGAAACATTTTCAGCCCGAAAGTCAAAACACAGCGCTGCACCAGCTACCAAGAAGGAGAAAAATGACTGCTACTGCTCCAACCAGGACATACTCATAATTATTTCTTTACTTTTTTTTTCTTAAATAATATTGAGGACCTTACATTAAAACAATGAAATCATCCTCTATGGCTAGCAATAGGATTGCTAGAAGTGAGCATAAGTTTCTTATAAACTGATCCTGCAATATTTTTAATTAAGCTATGAACACATAAATGGAAAAGTAACATTGTGATAATCCTGGAGCAAATTACAGCAGCAGTAGGAAAATGAATGAGCTTGGTTTATATTTCTGATTGTGAGAAAAATTATTAGATTGCATATAGAAAGGTCAATATTTAAAAGAGACAAATATGTCTCCGACCCATGCATCACACATTACCACTTTAGGGGTGGAGCTAACTTGGTTTTTCAAATGTGGATAATGTTCAGTATTCACAGCTTTCTGTAACTGTCACTGTGATTTACAGGGATTAACCTGCTCATGTCTCCAAACCCTTATGCAGAACACTAAATTGCCATTATCAAAGAAGGCATCAGGAATTTATGTTTGAAAAGTTTCTGCATGCCCTCATTATCTCTAATTGCGCAGTTAAACAGGTCAAATTCACAGGCTCTGAACTGTTGCCATCAATAATTATATTCAACTGGTATAAATGAGATAGGCACCTAGAACTGGGGCATTTGATATACCCTGCATTTTATGAAAGGAAAGATCATAGGTGTATATGGGTGAATCGCTTTATGAAGTGTTCATAGTTCGTTAGCTTAAGGGATGCTTTTTTCTTGCAGTTGGCAGTCTGGTTTTACAAAGCACTGTATAGATCAGGAAAATTGTGGGAGGTATGAACTTTATATTTACCTGCCATTATTTGCATTGTGCTTTTCTTCTCTATCTATCATAGCCCACTCTATAGCTGTTCTTACCATACATGCCTGGGTCTCTTTATTTCATAATTGCTTGTTGATGGTATTGATTTCCCTCCCCTACATGCTGCATGCTATACAGACAGTACCAGATAAAATTTGAGATTCTAACTGAAGTGAATTTAGTAGTTTTAACTCAATCCCCAGCCAACAGCAGATAAAAACATATGCAACACTGCTCCGTTGACACAGCTTCTTTCATCTATGCTGAGGAAATGCACTGGAACACATCCAACACTGACACTAAATTGATTTGCACCCTTGAGATGCTGGATGTTCCTGTCAGAATTGAGTTTGTTGACAGATGGCAGGCAGCATAGAGAAACTTTCTGTGGAATTGCTTATATGTAACCCAGAAATGGGTAAAAAATCAAATAGGGGTATGGTGGTCAAAGAAAGGCTGAATAGATGGGTTTATTATAGCCTCATGTTTCTTTACAAAATTTCTGGTAGTCCAAATAAAATAATTTTTGAGTTGTTTATTATTTTTCTCTTTTACAATGTGGTTGCATATTTTCTTAAAAAAAAATAAAAATGTCAGATGTGCGGAGATTAAAGTATGTATTTGGCAGGCAAAGAGTATCTTGTATTCTTCAACCACGAAAATCCTCACACATTGGAAATACAAGATTATGTCCTCTGGTATTTGAAGCAACTTTTTACTTCTGATTGTAAAATAAAGTCTTAAATATTGTGGAAATTATTTTGTCTCAGTGTTACAAGGGATGATATTGTTTAGTTAGTTTCTAATCACAGTTGATAAGACTAATATTCCAAAATTCTTTATTTTCTTTCACTTAGTTCCATATTTCACACTCCCAAGCAGATTCCATAACCCAAGAGTTAGTCTTAAAAGTGTCAAGCGCAAATTGATTTCTAAACAATATGTCCTACCTAATTTTTGCTGTTAAAAAGTAAGAAAAGCTATCAAACCATTTCATTTCCCCATAGTCTACTGCTTGGGACATCAAATTAAATTCTAAAACCCTGTATTAAATTTATTTTAGATTTCAGCTAGAAAAATAACACACTAAAAACAAGGTGTTCAATGGTAAACAAATGTGACAGCTGTGAGGAGGGGCAATGAAATATTCTGATAATAGTTGGGAGGAATAACAGGAATTGTCAGCTAGCTTTATTTTGTTTATATACCTGGTTAATAGACATATGGGAAGAAATACCCAGACCTCACCTATTTACCTCCCAAATAAATTTTGTGGGTTTAAAAGGGTTGGAGCAAGCAAATAGAGGGGAATATCTCGCTAATCAAGGAAAAGAGGATGTATTGGTGAGAGGCAAATAAGGCACAAAGAAAGAGAAGAGAAAGAAGAAGAATGAAAGAAGGAATGAATAATGATATATGACAGCTGGGAGAGAAGCTTGTCCCTCCCTAAGTATAATAGACAAAATTTCATATATTCATATATTCAAAAAATGGGCTTCTTAAACATCAAGATCCAGGGATAGATGGGGTGAAGGGGAAAGGCAGAAAACTTTAAATTAGAGATCATAAAATGTATATACATATTCTAATAGAATACTGTCAGGTCCATTATTTATTTTTGTTAATGCTGATGGAAATTATACAGGAAAACAGGTTGGCAAGACCAAATATTCTGCCTCCTGGGCAGCTTTCCTGACAGCTAGCAGCCTGATGAGTAGACTGACAATCTTTCCAGGGTATCTGATTTCCCAGCTGTTCATCTGGTGAGCTGCTGGCCTCCCAGACTCTCCAACTGGCTTCTTCACAAGCTCTCCAGCTGGGATGCAGGTTACCTGGTGTCACAGAAATCAAGCTCTTTTGCTGGAATCTGCTTTGGCTGGAGTCTGCAAGCATATTTATTTTGGACACTCTGAAATGTTCCCAGTGTTTCAGCAGTCTGGACAATATCAATCTTTCACCGCTCTCAAAACAAAAACTGCAAGAATTCACAGTGTCACAATGAGAACCTAGTTTTCTTGGTGGTGCTGGTTTTCCTTAACAATAGTGATACTTTTTGTACCAAATCAGGTTGAAGAAAACAGAGAAACAATCTGGATTTCTTGTCAGAAAATTATGCCATTTCCTTACCATGTTAGTTGTAGAAAGACCTCTTGATTTCAGAGAGCAGAGAAAATCAGAAGCATATTGAGAATTACTTCATTAAAAGACAGTTCAATTTTTATTCTGAGTGGGTTTTGTTGTTCTTAAGTAAAAAGTTGAAATCATAGTCTCATTATAAGAAAATAGCATAAAGTAGCCTTAAAAATCGTATATCTCTAACAAAGAGGTGTAAAACTGCCCTTGCAGAGCACCTCTTAATCCTTTTTGTTAGAGATATGACAGCAAAAGACTGTGATTTTTCAGGTTAGTATTCCAAGTCACTTTTTTTTTTAGATCAGTGTCTGACTGTCTGGGAGTTGCACTGGGCACCTCTCCTCCTGCCAAAACAATTCAGAACAGACTTGGAGGGGTGAGATCACTAAATGTTGAATTACCTCATACTTTCTGCAGAACTTTATGTTTGCAGAGGCACCCTCCTCAGAGCAATAGTTCATATTGATTTCTGACTAAAAAAGGGCAGTTACATATGAGGAAAATCACTACTGTTCTTTTTAAGTATTACTCTTCCAACATGAAACTTGAAATTAATGTGCTATTTTCTAACACCTCTTAACTTCGCTTTTCTCTTCTCACTTTTCCAGTAGAAAATAAGGGAAAAAGAATTTTCCATTTCCAAGTGACTTCAATACCTCATATTTCAAAACTAAAAAGTTGTTTCAGAGCTAATTTTGTAAGCCATGTTTCATATTTAAACATATACACTGAGACTTGTTCTGTTTAGTAACTATCAATGATCTAGATGAGGAGATCAAGTGCACCCTTACTAAGTTTGCAGGTAACACTAAATGGGGATGGAGCGAGATCTGTTGAAGAGTAAGTCTACAGAGGGATCCGGACAGACTGGGTTGATGGGCCAAAGCCAATTGTATGAGGTTCAGCAAGACAAAGTTCTGGGTCCTGTACCTGAGTCACAACAACTCCATGTAATGCTACATTGCATGAAGAGTGGCTGGAAAGCTTCCCAGCGGAAGAGGACCTGGAAGCGTTGGTCAACAGTCCGCTGAACATAAGCCAGCTTGCACCTGGGTGGCCAAGAAGGCCAACAGCATCCTGGCCTGTACGAGAAGGAGTGTAGCCAGCAGGACTAGGGAAATGATCATCCCCCTGTACTCAGCACTGGTGAGGCTGCACCTCAAATACTGTGTTCAGTGTTGAGACCCTCACTACAAGAGAGACATTGAGGTGTTGGAGTGTGTGCAAAGAAGATTGATGAAGCTGATGAAGGGTCCGGAACACAAGTCTGATAAGGAGCTGCTGAGGGAACTGGGGTTGTTTAGTCTGGAAAAAAGCAGGCTCAGGGGAGACTTTATCACTTTCTACAGCTTCCTGAAAGGAGGCTGTAGTGAAGCAAGTGTTGGTTTCTTCTTCAAAGTAACAGGCATCAGAATAAGAGTAAACAGCATCAAGTTGCACCAGGGGAGGGTTAGATTGTATATTAGGAAAATTTTGTTCACCAGAAGGGTTTTCAAGCATTCAGACAGGCTGCCCAGGAAAGTGTTAAGTCACCATCCCTGGTGGTATTTAAAAGATATGTAAATTTAACACTTAGGGACATGGTTGAGTGGTGGACTTGGCAATGCTATGTTAATGGTTGGATTCAATGATCTCAAAAGTCTTTTCAAATCTAAATGATTCCATGATTCCAGCTCAAGAGAGGATTCTCCAGCATATATGGCAACTGGTTCCACTATAGAAAAAAAAAAATATAAATTGTCAGTCCAACAATAGACATACAAAGGCATACTGAAACACCATAGGGTATGTAAGACACCTGAAGGGCATTGAGTGACCCAATGACAAACATTCTCACATCCTTCAAAAACAATAGAGAGGCAGTCAGGACTTCCTCACAAAAAGTAATAGATGCCTACTTAGGCAGAGGCAACTGAATTCTCCCAAAATGCTATTTATTGAAATTCTTAGTTAAAACATTTTCTTATCCTGTTACATTATCTGAATCCTAAAAATACAGAAGTTTATGTTGGTGAGATCAGAAACTTGCAAAATTGTGCTTCCTAAACTAAAACCATAGTAGTTATGGCCTTATATTACCTAACATTCATCTACAGAAACTAAAATTAATATTTCCATATGAACTCACAAATCAGTAAACACAAAAGTGATAAGTAGTTAGACTGAAAATGTATGAAAATCTTCATCATGGCTGCAACCAAATTTACCATTCATTGTGGGAACAACTGCTCTGAACTACATGTTGACTTTTGGAGTTCTCTGCACTTATAAAACTGAGATGTTTCCCAAAATAAAGTTATGCAATCAGCTTATGTAGCACTTATGTGAGTGAATTCTGTTTGTTTGGATTTTTTTATTGATACACAAACACTAGAAACCAACAAAGCATGAAGTCTTTAGTGTTAAAGACTAAGAAGTCAAAAGTTCTGATAAGTATTTGCAGTCAGCCAGTACATTTCAACAGGATTTTCTTCCAGCTTTAAGCATTGATCATAAAGCAAGTGGTTCATCTACTCAGGTTTTGGAATTCAATAAAAAGAGCGAGCCAAGCTTCAGTAGCTTTGGGATAGGAAAGCCAGCTTGAAACAAATCTTCAGTCACATTAGTGCTATGTTTATTAATGGGTTAATAAGGAGACTATCAGTTTGTACCATGCTGTGTGTTTCAGAACATTAGGAAAGGCACTTGCTTGCATGAAAGGAGAAAGGCTATGCCTGTAAATAAAGCACAATATTTTCATCCATCACTACAATGCAGCTCCCTACAGAGTGCCTTGTGTGAACACAAATGGATATTACATGGCAGCACAGTATAGGGGAGTGAATATCTGCAATGACAGCTCTCTGTATAATGCAATTGCCTTAAGGTAGTGTTTGTGTATATATATAAAATATATAAAATGATTGAATTGATAGTTTCAAAACCACTGTATTTAGGTCTTGACTGTAGCACTTCCTGAACTTAAAAGTAGGTTTGATAACTACAAGAACATAAAACAGTTTGCACGTTGCCAGCATGTATATCGAGGTGCAGTAATTATGCGTTAAGGAAGTGAGTGGTTGATGTATCTGACTGTGAACAGGTACTTTGGAAAGACTTCTTTGAAATAACAGAAAATTGTTTCAGACTTTTTTTCTGATTAAGAATAGTTCTCCCATTTTCTTCATGAATATTCATTCATGCTTAATTTTAATAAAATGTGTTCATGAGTACTTGGGAAACAATTTCTGTTTTTTTATTACAACTTCTGAGCACTCGAGTCATGAGTTGAAAAAGTAGCAAGCAGGGAAGAAATTTACTGTGTAACAGTTTACATTTAAATTCATTTACAGCAAATGCCCTTTGTATGTGAAAGAGGTTTCAGTAACTGATGACATTCTATTGTACAAAACCATACATCAAGTAACTGTCTCATGATATTCAGGCTGGATCATAGATGAATGGTTATGAATATTCATTAATTCCTCTGCCAATTTGAAATACCATTTTACAAGGGACCAAGCAGCTGCCAGATATACCTAAGTCCCAGGAAGCTGATAAGAGCAAACACTTTGCTGAACTGGGAAATATCAGTATTAATAGCAGGACAATATATGGCACAACATTATTAAATTGTTCTTATCTCTGCCTGGGTTTTACCACATTAAACCACAGCAGAGGTTCCAGTGGGCTCACATAGATTGACTTTGTGTAATGGACTGTGGACAGTTGTGAGGAAAGTGAAAACATGAAGGAAAGCCAGGTGAAAGTCAGAAAGGAAGCATAGAACAAGCAAGGACAGAAAATCAACAGAAAATAAGAAAACTGGCTGGGAGAAAGACAATATAATCTTGAAGGAGTGGAGGAATCCCGTTGCATTGGTTTGGATATGTGGGACATTGCTCAGGGCAGCTGAGTTCGAGAAAGAATACAGAAGCAAAACCAAAAAAAATTATACAGCTGGAAAAACAATGGGCTTTCACTAAGAATAAAAACTGTGTTTAACTTTGCTCATCTGACAGTTATTGAACTTTGTGAGAATTAACTAATTTGAGAAATCTTTATTAACAAACACGGAAAACTGCCAATCCATATGGTTTGATTTTTTTGTTTGTTTTTTTTTTTGAGAATGCAAAGTCACTGTTTTTCAAACTGTTTTTATGACATTTTGAAAATACAGAGTACTGTATGAGCAGTAGTAGGTTTACAAGAGGAGATTCATCATGGTGCTGAATGATTTTCAGTCTTTCTGGGAGATCTGAGATCACAGTAGGTCTCTTGCTTCCAGGCCAACTGGACATCAGGACTCCAAACCCCAGTTATAGAAGCATTAAGGACAAGGCATATGGGTTTTGTTTATGAGATGCCATGTGGCTCTCTGAGTGGATGAGTGACTTTTGGAGTGGAGAGATTCCCAGTTACTCACAAGGTGGTTCAGGTATGTATCATGAGATACAGGCTGTCTCGGCTAGCTATCACAATTTAATCCAGTGGCATGTGTTTTTGAGAGTTGACCGATTTTTTTTCACATATATCAGGTTTTTGTTATCAGAAAGGCCTGCACCACAGGGATGAGGTACTAAAAGGCAGTCCAGCAAAGTGTCACACCTGTGAAAATATATAATCTTAAAATATACATAAAATGATCTTACATAAAACAATCAAAACCTTGGCTCTCCAATACCATTTAAGGAGGACTTGGCACTCAACTCAGACAAACTACAATTATTAACCTATAAGTCAGCCCATTAATGGCGTATGCAAAGATTGTAATGCTCGTTTTCCATTTAAACTTTCCATTCAATCCTGTCATTTGTATCTTTCTCCTTTTCCCTAAATCACAGCCATAGTTCTTTCTATTATGGATTCTGTGTGCTTCATCACCCTCCATTCGCATTCCTTCCTGTCCCTCCCTTTTCTGTTACTTCAATGAAGCTCAACAGAAGTAAGAATGACCTTGTGTTCCAAGAGGAAATTATGAGCTAATGTTCAAATGTAGATTATGACCTAACTGATCTACAGGTCATTCCAGAATTAATATCCTAATATTTTAATTTTCCTTCAAATTTCTAGTGTCCTCAGTGCTCCTCTCAACTCTTTGTTATTTTGGATTTGAAAGTTACGGGATCTACAGGTGACTGTGTGTGCTGGTTTTGGCTGGGATGGGGTTAATTTTCTTCATAGCAGCTAGCATGAGGCTGTGCATTGAATTTGTTGGAAACAATGTTGATAACATAGGGATGATTTTGCTGCTGCTGAGCAGGGCTTACACAGAGCCAAAGCCCTTTCTGCTCCTCACACCACCCCACCAGCAAGTAGTGTTGGAGTGCATAAGAGGTTGGGAGAGGACAGCTGGGACAACTGACCCCAGCTGATAGAAGAGCTATCCCACACCATAAGGTATCATACTCAGAATATAAAGCTGGCAGAAGAAGAAGGAATTGGAGGCATTCAGGGTTTTTCAGAGTGATGGTATTTTTGTCCCAAGTCATCGCTGCCCATGATGGAGACCTCCTTTCCTGGAGGTGGCTGAACACCTGCCTGACCATGGGAAATGGTGAATTAATTCCTTATTTTGCTTTGCTTGTGTGTGTGGCTTTTGCTTTACCTATCAAACTGTCTCTACCTCAACCCACATGTTTTCTCACTTTCATTCTCTTACTCTCTCCTCCACTCTGCCAAGATGGGAGTGAGCAAGTGGCTGTGTGGGGCTCAGTTGCCAGCTGGTGTTAAAGCACAACACTGTGTTATATACAAACAGACAGAAATACAAATTACTGGGTATCAGGCCTACAGAATTACTACTGACATTGCAACAGCATTAGCGATTACACTTATAATAACAAAGGAAAAATGTTATTAATCATTTTGTAACTTAGAAACTTCTTACACTTTAGCCTCTCCTCCTTCAAAGCAACATGGTCTTGTCCAAACTATTGTTTGAAAGTGGCCATGAATATACTAGCACTGTTTGAATGACTGTGGGACTAGTTATTGCTATCTAGGCATAGCTAGACAGTACCATTCAGGGACTCAACTGGACTGGGATATTGTCACATATGAAAAAATACTAAGGAAACAGAAGCTACACACCTTAAAGAGTTCACAGTTTTCATGTGTGACTGCATGAGCAAGATACTTCAGGAAAGCCTGAATTCTGATTTTCTGTATGTCAAGGGTTCCTCAGAAAACTCTGAATAAACTTGCAGATGCTGAAAAGTGCTATAGTCTACAGGATAGCCATCTCACCATAACCTGCTTGTGTTCTCACAATTAAAGGCAGGAAGTTACATTTAGGTAAAATAGATAGGTAAATAGGTCCATAGATGGACAAAGAAATAATACAATGCTAATCCCCATAATAAGATGTGGTCTCGATGGCTCAATGGCTAACAAATGTATTTCATTTCTTTAGAAAAAGGAAAATCAGAAAAAATAAGAATTGAGGGAAAGTTTCTACCTATATAAGTTATATTCTAAGTCTGAGAGAGAGAGATCATTTGGGACTGCAGAAAGATGTTTAATTGAAAACATAACATGAAGACAAAGTGTATCTGACCAACCAAAGACAGAAATCTCTTAAGAGTTTTGAAATTGATGAGTAAACCTACTGAAAGGCTTATGATTAAATGACAATAAATGATAATAGGACTAAATGACCTGTTAGGTAGATCAGAAATGTCATGAATTTAACAAAAGTAGAAGTTGTGGATATAGAGAATTCAAAATCCATTCATTGCAGAATAACATCAGCACGTTTCCTTTTTCATTTTGCTACTTTTTACATATTTACACAGATTGAATACAAATATATATACCTATATATATAAAAACATATACAAACATATAATATATTAGGCACAGTCAGATGCACATAAAGACACATAAAGAGACATGAAGTTTTTAAAAATGAATGCTAGTCTTGTACTTGGTAATGTATATATAATTCTAGATTTTGGCAAAAGCTACATATCTGAAGATAGAATTCAGCTACAATTATCATGGTACCTCACAAGCCCATATTTTTTAGTAATGCAGTTCTGCTAACCATCAATGTACTGCATCTGAAATGCTTACATTTATTGGGGAATGTTTTTCACACTACAGTTGCCATAAGGACCGGATTATATATTCTTACTGCATTTCTAGTGTATTAGGTTTTTCTAATTCTTTACGTGTACTTTCTAGACTGTACTGAAAACTGGACAGAATTATACGTTAAAAAAAAAAATCACAGCTTTAGCTCCACCAAAGTGGGCTTCTTGGGATTTTTTTTCTGGATATTTTGACTCTTGTTACTTATTTGTTCATAAAAAAAATAAATGGTTTACACATGACAGCTGGAGCTGTCTCTATGAAACTTTTTTGGTTAAGGAATGGAAAGAGAAAGGAGTATGGGAAAACTGCATGGAGGACAATTCTGAGTCCTGAATTTATGGGGATAAAATGAACATATTCTGCTGTAAAGTAAATATTCTTTTCTAAGACCATATACCCAGTCATTTCCACGACCTTTATTTTCCATGACCTCAAGGAACAAATATCTCCAAAGTGAGTATTAAAATATACAGTATGCATATGAGACTATATGAAGGAATTTTTGTCCTATTTTTACATGACAGCAAGCTACAGAATTAGAGTGAAAATCTGAAGCGAAGCAGGATTGCATGTAGGCACTGGGCCAAAACTGAACTGTGAAAATTAAACTCTTGTGTAGGCTGCAAGATTGCTTTCTTCTTTTGATGGTGCAATTTTCAGACTTAAGATAGTGTTTGCTCTAACATTCTTATTATTGTAAAGGATTTTTTGTGTTAATAGAATTCCACATAGCAATATTGATCTTCTGAGAGTTCAGATTTATGTTTGCCTTTTCACAGGATTTTGTCCTGTTTCATTTTGCTATTTCATTCCCTGCTGTTCTAGGAGATAATTTTTCAGGTCAAATATCAGTTACATGTAGGTCATCACCAGAAAACAAATAAAATTCAAATGCAATGACTGTGCTAAAAACCTGAAAAGCTAGAACACTTTCGCAAAATTGAGCTGGAAGTAACTATATCTTGCAAAACTTTGCTCTCTCATTTGAAGATACTGATGAAACAAACAAAATGAGCACAAACCCATTATTTAGGTGTAGCACATATTTAAAATAAGCTCAGCAATTGCTAAAAAATTTAAATAGTAAAAAAAAAAAAAAAATCAGTTGCACTCAGTAAGATATTATGCAAACCAGTTGCACCATTTAGTGTGTGAAATAGAAGCACAAGATCTTAAGAGGAAATCCTTCTAGAAAAAATAACGTGCAGAATGCCCTAAGGTCTTACATGGGTTTCCATGAGGCCATGCTCTGACAGCAAGAATACATAATTTGGCTGTGAAGTGATGTTTTGACCATCTCTCACATTTCCTGATCTGAGGCTTGACACACAACCCCCATCCCCTGTCACCACCACCACTTCGTTTTTGCAGAAAAGCTGCCTGTATAAAAAAACAAACAAACAAACAAAAACAAAGTGCTATTTGCCTTGAAAAATTTTCTTTAAGCGAGTTATTCGTTTGGATTCTTAGACATGGCCTCTTTAGGCACTCCATATTTTCTTTATTTTATTGCTGATAGGCTTAATTGTAACACAGTGGGGCAGTACTGTGTGGAAAGTAATGACAACATTGTTTCTTTATCTCTGTGTCAAGAACAAAGGTGAATGATTTTGAGGCAAACAGCAGAAACCTGTATTCATTCTCCCACAATGTAAGGAGGGTATTCATGGAAGGTGCAGCCATTTTTCAATATATGATTGAAGTGAAACCCCACAGGCAAAGGATATATTCTTAGCCAGCTGAGTACCGAGATTTTAGAGTAATATGTGCTACAAAAGGTGTTATGACTGACAAACAGAACAACCCAGTACTCTTACAGAGAAAATAATTACAAAGTGTTCATGAATACTTATTTCCTGTTACAGTTCTCTGTTGCAGTGTAGGCACTTAAGGCTATTCATTGTTTATTGAACATCTTCAGAATGCAAAAACCGTCACTGAATGGCAAGCTTTTTCTGATTGCCTGTGAGGGCTTACCCTTTTCGTTCCTGCAATTTCCTTAGCTATTTCTTCAAAATTAAAAGGCTCGGTTGGAATTGGTGCCACTCCCAACATTGTCAGAAATTATAAGTGTAGCAGAGGGCTTAATCTCATGTGCATAATACTTTTAATTCATTTTCACACTTCATGTTCCCTTCTGTTGTTTGCTGGTTCCCCACATCACAAGCTGACTGAAAATGGTTGCGTTTTCAAAGAGATAGGGGCATTACAAATATTTCTGTTATTATCATAAAAGCCTGCAGATGGGAGTCCTCAAGAATACAAAATGAATGAGTCTTGTATTAGTTACAGTATGATTTCAAAATTGCAGTCACCTGTGGAGACAGTGCTCTCACAGGAGAATGGATATTTGGTACATGAGCTCTGAATAACTCTGAAAGTTACAGCAAGGCCGTGAGAGGCATGAGGAAGCTTAAGCAAGCAAGATAAGAAGAAGCTGGAATTCACTGAGTGATAAGAACTGTGGACTGTTGGCAAGCTTTCGAGGTCGAATTCTCACACCTGTGCTTAACCAATTATATGTTAGTCACTAGGGGTCTTCAAGACAAGTATCCAATCATGATATGCCAAATTGCTGTAGGTGTGTGTAAGCAATAGTATATAAGGAGTTAATGCTTTGCAATAAATGGCTTTTTGTCTGATCATATTGGTCTCTGACTGAGTCCTTAGAGGACAGTTCTGTACAACTCAGGCTTCTTGACTGAAGCTGACTGCAAAATATTTCCTCCAAAAATCTGAAAATGTTGTCAGTAAATGTCACAAGAAAGGGGAGAACTTCAAAAATTTAATCTTATTCTCCACTCTTAAGCACTTTGCAATGAAATGCCCATGCTTCCAAATGCATTCAGAAGCTATCAAGAAAAGACTATAGAATAGTTTTCAGCTTTCCATAGAACTTCTGATTTTTGTTGGTCTTGTGTTTCTTCTTTCTTCTTGAAATATTTAGATTAGTAGGCTGACTAACACAGATGTACAGGTCTAGCAGAGCAATGACTAACTGATAATAGCCAGTTTATGATGGTACTAAGAATGAGAGCAAAATACAAAGAGAGATAGACAATATCTTTCAATAAAGTCTTCAGCAAACAAGCCAACAAGGAGGCCTGTTGCTACAAGAGGAACCAAGTATATAGAGTTCCACCTCTTTCATAACAGAGTATCCTGTACTTGACTGTAAATTCTGCCTGTAAACTCACAAATAAAAGGCATAATCTGTCAAACAAAGAAAAATAAAATCAATGCAGTATGTTCAAATGATGGATACCACTAGGAAACTTTACAGTGAAAAGTAACTCAATAAAGACATCCTGTCAAGAACCTCTATTTTGAAAAGGTCTGTGGTGGTGTAAGTTTGAAAAACACCTTCAGACATTTTAAAGCTTCCAATTTCTGATGGATGGGAATGTCAGTTTCCTCCATTTACAATCCCCTAAGTATGTTAGTCAGTTTAGATTTAATTATGTTGATGCAGTGAGCTGAACAGACCCATGCCTACTTACTCAAACACCCACTCTTATATGCAAATACACCACACTGTCAATGAAGGTAAGAACAGGAGGGAAGTAATTACCTGTAGATCTGGCAGAAGGAAGAAAGCATAGTGCACAAGCTACTCATTTGGAATGCGACTGCTCTTCAATTCCTGTGATATGGTCTACGCTTTGCTATGGGATGGATATTTGTTAAAGACAGAATTTTTCAGTCACATTTGGTCTGATGTGTCTTATCAGTTATGACATGAATACAGTTTTGCTAGCCCTGCCAGCAGGCTCTTGATTGTGCAACTCAGGACACTTTCTATTGCAATACTCCAGCGAGTTCATAGAGGCTGTTTTAGCTTAGATACAGAAGCACAGTGCTGCTTGGGCACAGAAACAGTTCACATGGAACAATATATGAGCAAGTAAATCTTCCTCAGCTGGGAGTGTGGAGTTATCTAGAAACCAATTCAGGTCAACTCCAAAAGCAGTTTCAACTGCTGATTTTTTGTGTTACTTAAGATATTCAAATACTTATTAGCCCTGAGAAAAGAGAACTGACTTTAATAACTATTGTGTTGATAAAACGCAATTAGTTGTGGTGTGCTGAAGAAGTGTTTGCATAACACCACTGACCCCATCAAGATAATGCTGTAGCATATCCACAAAACAGTGTTTGTCTGGCCTACACATTATAACCTCATTTTTCATTCAGTTATCTCTAGCATTTCATGCTGAAAAGCTGTTATGAAGCAGATGAAAGCCTTACATTTCGAAAATAAGGGAAAAAGATTACTATGTTCCAGTATGAAACAAAACAAGATTATTGAGCTCTTCTTTACCTATGATTACTGATTCACTGTAGTTTTCACACTGTCATTCATGATGGATACAGTTAATTTTTGCTGTTTTGTATTTATATTGCATGTTGTCATTTCTACCATTAATCATAACAAAATTGTCATAGAAACAGAAATGTCTTTTCCCAGACATTTCATTCTAAAAGATAATTATCCAGACTTCCTGCTGTTAATGGCATAGAATTCTAATTACCTCAAAATGAAGCCATTATTCATAAATTTCAGGCTTGTAACACACATGTTTACAGTAGATGGAAATTATTATAGAGCTCTGTATGGAGTTCTTATTTGCCACAGGCTTTTTTAATTACTCTGTTCCTTAGAACTGATTTTGTCCGATCCATTAAGGAATGATAAAGAACTCAAGTCCTTTTTTACTCAGAAAGATATGAGAAGTCTTCTTTCCCTGGCAATGGACATTGAAATTTTCTGCCTGTAAGTAAACTAGAGCTGAGCTTTCCCACTTCACTAATTCTGAGTCAGATAATTCTCACAGTGGCTAATGTATATGAAAAATGAACAATATACAGGGAAATGCAGACTTAGATACATGAGTAAGAAAAAGAAAAACATTGAATTGAATATTTTTTTTTAATTTGAAAAGATAAATTGTAAAATTTATTGCATACCTGATTTGTTTTCACAGAACAATGCTCAAATTTGGAGAGCAAATATAATATTAACATGTAAAAAATATATTTTTATTTCTATAGGCAACAGCTCTTTATCACATTGATAATTCTTGAAATCTTGCCATTATTCCCCAAGATTGTATCCAAGAGCAGGATACTTGTGATAGAACTCAGTTCAGAAAAAAAGAAATTACCACTGGTTAAAGAAACATAAAATAAAAGAAAATAAAATGTAAAGTAATTCCATAGAACAAATATGAAAAGACTGTAAGACTGAAAAGCTACTCTTTTTTTTTTTTTTTTACTTTTATTTTTTTAAAGATCAAGATTTGTTTTAGTTGCTGGAAAATATATTGTGTTTGTTTCTTGCCGTACATGGACGAAAAGAAAGAGAAACAGAAGGTATCCTCCTTAAACGGTCTATTATCTTGGTGGCTGCTTATTTAGAGCATGTGTGTGAAGTTGTATGTAAAGAATATAAAAATAAGTAAAGAATATGTGAAAGATATAGTGGCAAAGGAGATGTAAAAGTTACAGGAATGTACAGAAGGCACAGAAGTTATCACAAATATAAATAAATTTGGTTTATGAAGATGTCTAGTAAATGGTTATTTAACATTAAAAGAAAGAAAAAAAAATAAAAAAGGGCATGCATCCCCAGACATATTATAACAAACAAAACAGAGCAGAGAAAATACTAAAGACTTGAACTTTAATGTCACTGGAATTGACAAACCCTTGTTGAAATTCAGCTAGACTTGATAAGAAGGGAGAAACAAGGCATCATGGGGAAGAGAAAACTTATTATGAGAAAACTGCAGGGTCTTACAGGATTATGTAAATTTTAACATGAGATATTTTAAGGATGTTTAGGGTGTGTCCAAACCCTACTGTGCAATATTTCAGGAAAGGACAAAAAGTGGGGAAAAAGTGGGGTCCAGGTGGTTCTGCATTTTTGGTGCTCTCATTCAGGCTGGTACTGCAGCATTTCTCACTGCAGATGTGATAGAATAAATCCCCTGCCTTTTAGAGTCCACTACCATTAACATCAGGTATAGCAGAATAGTGATGTCATAGATAATGGCTATTATCTTTTACAATTCACAGCTTTCACTAATAATATTAATATCTCTGGTATCATAGCAAATCATACACCTGTGAAGCTTCAAATCAATAGCATATATACAGCTTCTCACACTCCAAAAATATGCTTAGCTGTGTGGTTCATGCTGTTCATGCTTGGCTAGTGCTTTCATTCTCCTTCAAAAAGGTAAAACTCCTATTTTTTTCCCCAAAAACTTACTTTTGCCTCCTTTCACACATGCTGCGTCTGTATGTGGTTTACAACAATATGCTTGAGACTTAACGTAAAAGTCTGCTAATTATCCTCACCTACTTGATTCAATGACACTATCACAATACTGAATGCATTGAAAATAATTTTCTATAGTATACCATACATCTTTCCATACATAGACACCTAGTTTAAACTGTTCATCTGGTCAGCAAAGACAGGTAGGTACTTCCTGGGCACAGCTGAGCCCATTGTAACAAAGTTAGCTATGGCAGAAGGCTGTGGTGGTTTAAACCCAGCCAGCAACAAAGTAGCACACTCATCCCTTCTTTCTTCTCCCTGGGGAAGGACATCTGAAAGAGTGTCCTGATACTATTTTTTCTTTTTATCTTTGCACTCTTAACTTGCTTAACATTGAGAAAAATCACTATTTCAACTGAATAGTAACATAGAATCATAGAATCATAGAATAGTTCGGGTTGGAAAGGACCTTAAGATTATCTAGTTCCAATCCCCCTGCCATGAGCAGGGACACCTCACACTAAACCATATAACCCAAGGCTTTATCCAGCCTGGCCTTTAACACTGCCAGGGATGGAGCACTCACAACATGAATGGTTAAAAGATGCTGATTATTCACACATTGCCATAAATGAGGAACAATAGTTAAATAATAAGTAAAAGACAGTGAAGGCAGATATAGGCTCTTAAATTTCTACCTTATTTTTAGTGCCTCCCCTGTATATTCTGCAGAACTTGTTAGTTTATTAATCAATAAATTATGAAGAACTTATTGTTACACGGCATTTGTACTTGTTTTTAATTTTTGCATCAAACCAGGAATTCCACTGTTATGCCTACTGACTGGCACACACCACTGCAGAGGAAGCTAAGACCTAGAATAACTAGATTAGCCTCACCTACCTGAAATTCATGTGCAGTTTCATTCGGGGGCATTGTTTTAGATCTATTACATTAATGCCCATCTCCATTTGATTCCCATTACTGGCAGCTTGATAAAATGAGGATTAAGATTAAAGCAGGGGAAAAAAAAGTATTAGTTCAAATATATAATAGTTCATCTCTATAAATTTTCAACTATATAATAGTTGAACCACAACAAAATATGGAAACCCACAGCTATATCCTATTACATCAGAAAAGCACCTCTCTTTCCCAAAATAACTGTTTTGGGAAAACTTTGCATATTTAAAAGTACTGGCTTAAAGCAAGCTATAGAATTTGGAGAGCAAAACCAGTTTCTTAATGAGCTCTATCTGCAAAACTTTCTGATATACTGTCATATTAGATTACACAGTAGATTACACTTTCTTTAAAAGACTTTGATTGTAAAACAAGAGACTTCTGTAAACACAGCAACATATGTCACTGAAATGCTTGCTCTAAGTGGTTTTATATTAAAGGTTTGAGTAGCAAGGTATAATGTATCAGCTTTAAGAAGACTTAGATAAATGGGACAACTGAAAAAAAAAATACAAAATGTAACCGAGAAAAGGTAATTTTTAGAGTTTGGATTAAGCCTGTAGCATGGCATACAGCTTGGACTATATTTGAACTCTAGATTAGTTTGTTATTTATGTATAAACAGTCTGGCTGAGATGGAGATAACATTCCCCATTGCAGCCATCATAGTGCTGTGCCTTTTATTTGTAGCTAGAATGGTGTTTATAATACATCTGACAGCCACCCAGGGTCAACCCAACATAATATAAAAAGCTGTTTGGAAACCTATTTTTAACTGTCTATTTCTTCAGCTACATTTTTCAATAATTCTTTTGTCCACAGCTCAGAGTTTAATGTTAGGTTAGTAACATGCAGGGATATCTATGGATTTTGCTTTTTTTCCCCCTGAAAGGCTTGTATATTTAGAGCTCAGAAGTTTAACACAACTTTCATTGAAAATATGACATAATCTCAAGTTGTTCATAAGTGTATTTGAGCTAAGTTTCTTGAATACCAAAATATGTGTAAGAAACACAGGTTTGAGATCTTTCTTTTACAAGAAAATGGCAAAATGATAGCTGAAGCTAGTTTGCTCAGACTGTGTGGCAGGGACAACAGAATTCTACTTTTACACCTTCTTTTTTTTTTTTTTTTTTTTTACTGATTTGTTCCAAAGATATCTTTGCCAGGATGTTAAATATGCAAATCCTTTTCTGATTGGTTTCTGCTTCCATCGGTTTCACTTAGGCAGACCAGGTCTGAGGGCAAGGGTCCAAGTTATGGTGCACTTAAGGGTTTGGGATGCTTATCTCTCACTGTCCAAAGAGACTCCCTGCAGTCATGTCTCTAGCGCTGAAAAGGAAAGTCTGACCTCTGTAGGGGTCAGGGCTTAGGCAGGTGAGGAATTGCCAGTCATTTTCACTAAACTCTTCAGCCACTGAATACGTAAATGAATGGTTTAATTAAAAATCTCTGCTTTTCTTTCAGAAGATGAGAAGAAGCATTGTGTTCCATAATCTTTCTGGAAATACACAGTAGAAGAAGTAGGCTATTTTTAATCTTTTACCTATAGTTGTAATTAGAAAACAAACTCAGTCCTTCAGAGATACTGTACAAGAGCTATATACAGTTTCATACTTTGTAACTGATTAATAGGTTCCATTAACGTCTTTAAGGTATTTTCTTGGGTTTATGACAACATCCTGAACCTGATTTTAGCTTGACCTGTCTACAAACATTACTAATTCATGGTAGGGTTCCTTCACTATTTTATCTCAGCCAATACTTTAATTTAATCGACTATTATAGCCATGCCTACCTCTAACATATAGAAAGGTTTAGTGCAATAGTCAAAATGACATAAAAAAACCCACCCACACAGACTGCCTCAAATCAACATTCTGAACAGTATTTATTACTGTTTTCACCAAAACAAGAATCATAGAATCATAGAATAGTTAGGATTGGAAAGGACCTCAAGATCATCTAGTTCCAACCCCCTGCCATGGACAGGGACACATCACACTAAACCATATCACCCAAGGCTTCATCCAACCTGGTCTTGAACACTGCCAGGGATGCAGCATTCACAACATCCCTGGGCAACCCATTCCAGTACCTCACCACCCTAACAGTAAAGAATATCTTCCTTATATCCAATCTAAACCTCCGCTGTTTAAGTTTTAAAACGGTATCCCTTGTCCTATCACTACAGTCCCCAGTGAAGAGTCCCTCCCCAGCATTTCTATAGGGCTTCTTCAGATACTGGAAGGCTGCTATGAGGTCTCCACGCAGCCTTCTCTTCTCCAGCTTGAACAGCCCCAACTTTCTCAGCCTGTCTTCATATGGGAGGTGCTCAAGTCCCCTGATCATCCTCGCGGACCTCCTCTGGACTTATTCCAACCGTTCCATGTCCTTTTTATGTTGAGGACACCAAAACTGCACACAATACCCCAAGAGAGGTCTCACAAGAGCAGAGTAGAGGGGCAGGATCACCTCCTTTGACATGCTGGTGACGCTCCTTTTGATGCAGCCCAGAATACGGTTGGCTTTCTGGGCTGTAAGTGCACACTGCTGGCTCATGTTCATTTTCTCATTGACTAACACCCCCAAATCCTTCTCCGCAGGACTACCATGTATTTCCCTTTTGCCCTACCTGTAGCTGTGCCTGGGATTGCTCCAACCCAGGCGTAGGACCTTGTACTTGGCATGGTTAAACTTCATGAGGTTGGCATCAGCCCACCTCACAAGCGTGTCAAGGTCCCTCTGGATGGCATTCATTCCCTCTAGCATATCAACAGAACCACAGAACTTGGTGTCATTGGCAAACTTGCTGAGGGCACACTTAATCCCATTGTCCATGTCAGCGACGAAGATATTAAACAAGACCTGTTCCAACACCAATCACTGAGGGTCACCACTCATTACTGATCTCCAGCCAGACATTTAACCATTGACCACAACTCTTTGAGTGCAACCATTCAGCCCATTCTTTATCCACCGAGTGGTCCACCTATCAAATTGATGGCACTCCAATTTAGAGACAAGGATGTCATGTGGGACAGTGTCGAACGCTTTGCACAAGTCCAGGTAGATGACATCAACTGCTCCACCCCTGTTCATCAGTTCCGTAGCCCCATCATAGAAGGCCACCAAATTGGTCAGGCAGGATTTTCCCCTACTAAAGCCATGCTGGCTGTCACCAAGCACATTTCTCTTTTTCATGTGCGCTAGCATGCCTTCCAAGAGAATCTGCTCCCAGATTTTGCCAGGCACAGAGGTGAAACTGACTGGTCTGTAATTCCCCAGGTCATCCATTTTCCCCTTCTTGAAAATGGGGGTTATATTTCCCTTTTTCCAGTCATCAGGAACTTCACCTGTCTGCCATGATTTTTCAAATATGATGGCCAGTGGCTTTGCAACTTCATTCGCCAGCTCCTTCAGGACCCGCAGATGGATTTCATCAGGTCCCATGGACTTGTGTACATTCAGGTTCTTAAGATGGTCTCGAACCAGATCCTCATGTACAGTGGGCCCAAGGTCTAGGTTTTCACAGTCGCTGCGTCCGCCTTCCAAGACTCGGGTGCTGCGGTCAGAGCCTTTGCCAATGAAGACCGAGGCAAAGAAGCCATTCAGAACCTCAGCCTTCTCCAAGTCCTGTGTAGCCAGTTCTTCCGTAGGGGGGCTACATTGTCCTTAGTCTGTTTCTTAGCCGCTACATACCTATAAAATCCCTTCCTATTATCTTTAACATCCCTTGCCAAGTTTAGCTCCAATTGGGCCTTAGCTTCCCTGACCTGGTCCCTAGCTTCCTAGACAACATCCCTGTATTGTTCCCAGGCCACCTGTCCTTGCTTCCACCTTTTATAAGCCTCTTTTTTCCTGTGAATTTTTCTCAGCAGCTCCTTATCCATCCAAGGAGGTCTCCTGGCCCTCCTGCTGCACTTCCTTGTAGTTGGGATGCAACACTCCTGAGCTTGTAGCAGGTGACCCTTGAATATTAACCAAGAGTCTTGGCCCCCCTTGCCCTCTAGGGCTATATCCCATGGAGCCTTACTAAGCATGTTCTGGAAGAGGCCAAAATCTGCTCTCATGAAGTCCTGAAGGCAGTGAGCTTGCTGCATGCTCTTCTCACTGTCTTGAGGACCTCGAATTCGACCATCTTGTGATCACTGCATCCAAGACTTCCCTGGAGAGTCACATTTCCAATGAGCCCTTCCCTGTTGGTGAGCACGAGGTCAAGCAGGGCACCTCTCCTCGTCGGCTCCTCTATTGCTTGCAGAAGGAAGTTGTCTTCTACACAATCAAGAAACCTCCTGGATTGCTTGTGCCGGGCCGTACCGTTGCCCCAACAGATGTCAGGGTGGTTGAAGTCCCCCATGAGAACAAGGGCCTGTGAGCGCGAGGCTTTTCCTATTTGTCTGTAGAGTTCTTCATCCACAGGTTCCTCTTGATCAGGAGGTCTGTAACATATCCCCACAGTAATGTCTCCCATCACCAATTTCTCCCTAACCCTGATCCACAAACTTTCTGTTAACTGATCACTTGTCCCTAGACAGTTCCATACTCTCCAGCCTATCCCTAACATAAAGGGCAACTCCCCCTTCCCTCTTACCGGGCCTGTCTTTTCTAAAAAGCCTGTAACCTTCCATTCCAACACTCCAGTCAAAGGAGCCATCCCACCAAGTTTCTGTGATGCCTATTATATTATAGCCCTGTAGATGTGCCCACATCTCTAATTCCTCTTGTTTGTTCCCCATGCTACGGGCATTTGTATAGAGGCATCTGATTTGAGCTCCAAATGAAGCCGGTTCATTGGCTGGAGTGGCTAGGATATCACTACATTGCTCAGAGTATTTATTATAGGTGCTGGCAACTGATTGGGTGTGTTGGGATGGAATGATGCTCCCCTCCCCCAACACAACTAGTTTAAAGCATCCTTGACAAGTCTGGCAAGCCTCCCAGCAAAGCCACTCTTCCCTTTCTTTATCAGAGCAGTTCCACCAGACCCCAGTAGGCCTGGCCTACCAATGTGGGCCCCATGTCCAGGACACCCAAACCCTTGACTATACTCCACCCTTTTAACCATTTATTAACCTGTCCAATCCTCCTTGCCTTTGGAAGGTCCTCCCCTGTGTTTTGGAGAATTGTTGAAAAGACTATCTGAGCTCCAGAGCCCCTGACCACCTCTCCCAGACCTCTGTAGTCCTTCTGAAAATACGATTAATAAATCACAATTTTCATAGAATCATAGAACAGTTAGGGTTGAAAAGGACCTTAAGATCATCTAGTTCCAACCCCTCTGTCATGTCATGACCAGGTCACCTTTTAATTGATGACAAACCATTTCATAACGCTTCAAATGGTCTTATTTGATTTTAGGTTATTGAAATAATTTTAGAGATAATGAATAGCTAGATTAAAAAGAGGACTAGTAATAATAAAAATAGTAGTAATAGCTGGTCTATTTCACATCATCTAAGTATGGGCATAACCTGGAAGTTTAAAAACCATGCTCAGTTTTGACCGGAGCTGAGAGAGCTTACAGGATCAGTAGCTATCATCATATAAAGACTAGGTAATCACAGGCATGGGGACTGGAACTTGGATATCTCACTTGGCAGTGTAAATAACATAATATCCATGCTACAGATTAATTTCTTGGAGTCTGTCTCTGTTGAATATCTAAGCAGCTTGTGCTGAGTGGACTGGAAAACCAGTGAAGATTGATAGCACCTCCTTCCCCTCAGAACAGAGCCTATGACAGCAGCGGGAGTTGAGAGAACTGTAGCAGGAGAAGGATAGCAGAAAATGTGCTGTCTGGTGAAAGGAGACTGCAATCATCTTCAAACAGGCTTCTGAAACTGTACTTTCTGAGTCTTTCCCACTCAAAATTACCTAAGTGAAGGAATTCTTGAGTACATCACCAATTTTAGGGTTATAATTAGGCATTTCTGCCTCAGAAACTTTCACAAAAAAATATTCTCAAACAAGCTGTTCTACTGTACAGAGTAATTATCTCTTTCTGGCTCTAGAATTATTTTTAAATCTGTAAATTTCTCTCAGAATTATGGTACTGTGTTTCTTTCTGTTTAGTGAGCTGATACTCACCTTTTACACATAGCATAGACTTTATTAGTGATTCTCATCTTATTCCCCTTTAGTAAACAAAGAGCTGAGCAGGTAGTTCCCACAGTTTATGGGTTGTCTGTTTTGTTGTCTTGTTTGTTGTTGTTGGGGTTTTGGTTTTGTTTTTGGTGGGAGTTTGGTTTTGGAGGTTTTTTTGTTCGTTTTATTCTCTCTATTTAGAAGGTGCTTAAGAAGCATCTTAAAAAAATGTATCAGCCTCATGATCAATCTACTTGAACAACTGAGCATGGTTTTAATTCTGCTTTACTTAGTATATGCCAGATTTCTTAAACACAAAATAAGATAGAAGAATAGTAACTGCTTCTTTATATCTTTCCTATTCCTGAGCATGGATGTGTTATCTAATCTTCCACAGTGCTTCTATCCTCAAATGTAATTGAAAGTAACTTTCATTTTCATGAAAATTTCAGGTTCTGTGTTTTGCTGCCTCTGTAGAAAGCATCGCTTCTTGAAAAGGATGCATCCCCTGTATGTGCTAGGCCAAGATCATTCTCAGTGCTCCACTGGAACTTTGCCATTACATCCCAGTTGGGGATCACCCTTCAGATTTGTAACATGAATCAAATAAGACACAGTATGTATAACCACACAATTTTTTATCATTTCCACACTAGGAAAAAAACAAGTCCTTCCAGAAAAAAAAAAAAAAAACAAAAAACAACCAAACCAGACATCCCATCCACTTGGACTATAAGAGAAGCAAATTGTGTATCTGCTTTACTTTTACCAGAGTGAAAATAATCGTAACATTTTGTGAAAATCTGATGTCTAAGCTATGTTGTACATGTGCATAAGCATACATACTCATGTTACAGAAACAGACATGAACAAATATAGGGAAAGTAATTTCTGAAATATTCAGTCTTCCTGAGAATAAAAAAGCTTCAGGTAACATTAATGCTACTAACATGAATATGGAGCTTAGATATTAAAATTCACGAGGACCTGTCAACTAAACTGATACAAACTAGCTGGCAAAGATGAAAGCAGCTCAAGAAAGCTCTCCTTGGTGTGATTCCATTCCCTGAATGTCAAACAAGCTGTCTTTCAACAATCTGGAGCTACATATAGAGCACTATTCTTACACTATTTGGTGAAGGTGTTCTCCTGAGTGCAGGGGATGTGCCTCTTTCTTTACTTCCCAGACACCAGACAGCCTCAGATTTGGAATGACAGTAGGCTGCCAACCAAATTCTTTGTTTACTCAAACATACGTTGTCTTCTCTTCCAGATGACTTGTGGTGAAATTTAACAGGCATCATCCATATGTTCACATTCATACTCCACACAATACTTGTACAGAATATCAGCAGCCCGCTATAAGAAAGCTCTAAATGGCTTCCTAACAAGACAGTATGCAATACAGAAATTGCCTGGAACAGTCACTATCTTGCTAACAGGACTTTGGCAGTCAATGCAAGGAATAGCTCAAATACGGCTGTCACAGTGAGCAATTTAAATTGTGGACAATTTAGAATTTATACCTTACTGGGGAAGTTTATTCAAAATTAGTTTTGCCTATAGCTTTGTTACTAAAAAATTCTTTGTAAAAAATCAATGAATCACTGCTCAATGCTGCAGCAAAAAGTATGCAGTACATGATATATTAAGTGTAAACATCTGGCATATCAGAATTCACAGATGGTAAAGATGCTGAGCTAGAAGACCCGGAATATTTTTGATACAAATTTTATTAACTTAAAGTATTACCTCTATCAGAGATTGTTTTGTTTTTCTGCAGTAAACCACACTGAAATTACTTTTCCTAAGTCTTCAGATAATTTAAAAAATTTCTGGGTAATGTTTTTCACTGAATACCAAACAGAGGCTTGAGTGAACCATTCTTTGAAGGAGTCACTTTGAAACACAAATAAGAATCATATATTTTCCCTCTTTCTGTCTCTTCTAAAAATTCAGTTACAATGAGAACTTCAGATAGCTCATCTGATAACACCAGCAGCCTGGATTAGTAGTTTTTCTTTTCCTCTGTGGTCAGTGATCACATGTAAAATTTATGGCCAGTGGAACATAGTTCTAGAGAAGCTAACCATACTGAGAAAGGCACTAAAACATTTTTTAAAACTTTATGCCCTCTCAATGCCAGAAAAATTCTGAATATAAAAGGGTATTCTTTTAAGTGCCAGAACAGTGAAGAAATAAGGGATAAATAACTGATGAGATGAATGGGCAGGACTAAGGCATAGGTCCCCATTTATCTGATCTCCTGGAACAAAGGTTAGTCATCTTAGATCATTAACAGTGTTTCCAGCTACCCCAGAAATATAATTCATTATTCACATTTATGAAATAAGAAAGGAGACAGATGCTCTCAGTATATTCCAATTCTTATGAGTTTAATGTCTATAACTCTGTGAAATACATACAGACCTGCTCACAGTAGAGATTACATAGGTGAGCAAAGTCCTTTTCTTGGAGCAGATTTTCACATGGCAATGTATAGAAAATTAATATGCCAGTGCTAATGACATTCCTTAAGAGAATCATGTGCTCTGGACGATGTAGCCCATATTTGCATACAAAAAGCTAACATGAAATAGTAAGCTGAATGGATTGGTTTGTCCCAAACCTGAAAGGATGTAAATAAATAAATATGGTCAGTATTGTAAAATTCACCTTTTTTTTATACTCTGTGGCATTTCATAGAATCAGAGAATCATAGAATAGTTAGGGTTGGAAAGGACCTTAAGATCATCTAGTTCCAACCCCCCTGCCATGGGCAGGGACACCTCACACTAAACCATACTGCCAGGGATGCAGCATTCACAACTTCCCTGGGCAACCCATTCCAGTACCTCACCACCATAACAGGTAAGAATTTCATCCTTATATCCAATCGAAACCTCCGCTGTTTAAGTTTCAACCCGTTACGTCTTGTCCTATCACTACAGTCTTTCTTCCTTTGTCATGAAAAATCTATCTCACATAAAATAAAGCTATTATTTTCCTACAGAAATCTAATGTTATAAAACCAATTATTTGTCACAAGCTGGATTAAAAATAATGTATAATAGAAGAGATTCTGGAAAAAAGGAGATGCTTTTTCAAAGCAAAACAAAAGAGATTTTGTCACTAAAATTATTTGAATTTTTGTGGTAATATTATTCATGATAATGTAAAATTTAATGTTGTGGATTTGGAATATGGAAGTTGACAGCTTTGCTTATCAGTACCTTCAAATGACCCATAGTTTTTATGTAATAACATTCAGAAAACAATTCTCTCAAACCGCTGCCATAGACACATTCTTAAACTAAATTAAACTAAACTGCTTTACTTTCATGAAAGGCTAATTAAGTGTTGAGAGGGTTTATGCCTGTAATTATGACTAAAGTTGCTGGGTGTCATCCTTTTAAATCTCCTGCAAAGGAGTGGAAGAAATCCATATTAGTTTTAATCAGTCTTTAGTATAACAAAGTGTATGTTCAATTTAAACACATTCTCCAACAAATTATTATTCTTTGGCGTTATCTGTGCTGAGCACTGATCCAGTAATCACACTGTTTCTATACAGTCATGTAATGTTACAAAAACACATTTGATGGCTAGATTATCCTTACTGGACTATACTCAAACAAAAATTAAGACAGAAAGTTTGAACAGAATCACAGCAATATTTTAATTTAGCTATAGGTAAACAGAATTAATGCTTCTCATATAAAACATGGTAATGAGAAAAAACATTATTTATTTGCCTAAACACCTGACAACAATTCAGCAACCCTTATATAATGTCTTCATCAGGGATTTCCACCTGATTAAGAAAGGCTAAGGCCAAGAGGAGCAAAGAATGAAGGAATATGTAAGATATTTTGGCACATCAAAGATAAAAGTATTTGAAAATTCTGTACTGTCTTCCAGCTGTCTTCTGTGAGGTAGCAATCACATTTTTAGTAACTTAGTTCTAAGTAGATCTTGATATGCTTTTTGTGAACCCGGAAAATAGTCCTAATATTAAAAAAAGACAGCTCATTTCAGATGCTATAAAACAGATACTAGGTACAGAGAGAATGCAGAGATAAGGTAATACCACCACCAGTTCACATTAAGGTGAAATATATTCCATTATATTGTGAGGGCAAATAAAGTTAGTTGTGTAAAGTAAGAATGGTTATCAGTTTGTTAAGTTTTAACACTGAAAGAACACCTTTTAATGAGGCAAAGAGATGTACAACAGTGTTTGTATTATTTCAATCTTTCGAGTCTTGCACCTTTTCATTAGTAATTAGAATAATAAATTATCACAGAAATTGCAAATAATGGATCATGTATTCTTAAGTAAGGAAAGAGATAATAAAAATTGTTTCATGAAACCTTTAGAAAACTCAACAAAGGGAAGTTGAAGAGATACTGAGAGGCAAGTTGTCAGCCTGTAACTGAGGTGCTGTTTTCCAGACCTTTATTTTATCATAACTACAAAAAATTAGGCCAGCTATGAGATCAGTTACCAAGATATATCATTTCAAGCAGTAATGAGATTTTCTGAAGACCTTTATGTGGGCTTCAAAACAAAGAAGTCAGAGTTTTGTGATGTCCTCAGTAAGGCAGATGTTACAATCATCAAAATCCACATAGGATCTCCATTTTTCAAAAATTAGCTAGCTGATTTTACTGCCTAAAAAGCTGCAAACCCTCTTACAAAGCTACAAGAACAAAAAGCTGTATGTAGAGTGTCTTTGCTTGAATTTTGTATATTAAGTATTCTAACAACAAACACTCTCTGGACCTTGCATTGTTAAGGTTAAGAATCATTTCACCACTGGATTCACAAAACAGCTCTGGAGTCACAAAACAGTGAAACATGGCAGAATTGGCAATTAAATGTGGAGAAGTTAATTAAAAATAATTAAATATGATAAAATTAGAAACAAGTCAGATGATATTAAACTAAAGCAAGATGACACACACAAATATCCACTCTGTCGTCCTGTTCTGTAAAGACAATAAACATGCAGCTATTGACTTATAATGTACCATAGGACATAAGCAGGCATGAGACAATAAAATAGTAAAAGGGGAGTTAACCATCTGCTTGCTATTAAGCAGGAAAGAACTGGCTTTCAAAAACGTAGAATTATGGATCAACCTTTAGTTCCCTGTTCCTCTTCTTCTTACATAATTCCTGCATACATCACAAAGCATGAGCTACATTAATATACCAGTAGCAAGCAGAGAAGGCATATGTCATGAAGGAAATTATGGTCAAAATAAAGAGGAGGGAAGGAAATGGAGAATAAATGACTACTTTTTAAAATTCCTAGAGGGAATTTTTGTCTTGAACTAGACACCATGTCACGACTCAAAGTGATCCAGACAGCAGTAAGATAGTCGATCCAGTCTATCACAATTGAACAGGGATATAAAGAGAGATAATTGGATAAATATTAAACTAATGTTTCATTTTGGAGATTTCAGAGCAAAATCGCCATCAGGAGGTATGTCAAAACCTCTTCTGGCACTAAAGAAAATGTCCAGGTTGGCAAAATAGGTAGCGAGTCTTGCTCGTATAACCAATTTTCTACAGACTTGGAATCAGGATACTTCTGAAGTATGGGAGTTCAAAACCTTTTTATTATGAACAAAAAAAAACCCCAAAACCCATATTTCTTTCTTTTTCCTGGTAAGAGGAGAATAGCAGTTTTTGTAGTGCACTGGCAAAAGTATGGTTCCGATTCTTAGGAACAGGGTAGTTTCAAGCTTGAAAGTGTAACTGTGGTCTCCTCCTGAAGAATATGCTTCTTCTCCCTGAGTATAGAAAGTTTTATTGCATAGCAGGGAAATGCATCTTCCTGATGTTTTTTCCTTGCATTTAAATTCATAGATGTAATTTCAGAGAAAGTCAGGTTACCAAGTGAATGACAAAGGTAGTTTCTTGGACCTTCACAGAGTTACAGAACAGTGCACGTCACCCTTCTTCAGCCCTTTGTCTCAAAATTTTGAAAAGTACCTTAACAATTTATTCATTCTATTAAATTTTTCAATGTGCCTGGGGATGTTCTCCAGCACAGAGGCAAGCTGGCACATGGTCTACATTCATAATATCAAGCTTTCTAACTATGTAACAGACGGTGGCCACACACAAACTGCTTATTGATAATGGTCTCTGGCCTGCACCAATTACTCAATATTGTCCAGGAGCAGCTTGTGAAAGTGCCAAAAATGTACCATAGATCAACTTAGCAATTTAACTCTATAGAAGATCATTTCCAGTGACCCAGAAAATTCCCTGGCTCTATTTCTTTTGCTAGTACAGGCACAGCCTATGTCAAAAGTCAGGTTTGAATGCAGACCATGCTATTAAATGTACAAGAGGAAGATTAAAATCTGACTCTCAAAATGAGATCCACATGATACACATAGACATTAAATATAGCTCAGAGGCATATGCATGTGTCCTGGGTTCAGCAGCAGCAGTCATTTTTCTCCTTCTTAGTAGCTGGTGCAGTGCTCTGGTTTTGACTTTCAGCCTGGGAACAGTGCTGATAACACCAGTGTTTTTAGTTGTTGCTAAGTAATGTTTAGTCTGACCAAGGACTTTGTGAGTCTCATGCTCTGCCAGGGAGGAAGGGAAGCCAGGAGGAAGCAGAGACAGGACACCTGACCCGAACTAGCCAAAACGATATTCCATACCACAGCATGTCATGCCCACTATATAAACCGGGGGCAGTTACCTGGAAGTGTTAGATCACTGCTTGGCTCGGGTGGGGTATTGGAGGGCAGATGATGAGCGGTTGTATTCTCTTACCTTGTTATTTCCCTTATCATTATTATTGGTGGTGGTAGCAGTAGTGGTTTGTGTTATACCTTAGTTACTGGACTGTTCTTATCTCAAACCATGGGAGTTATATACTTTTGATTCTCCTCCCCATCCCTCTGGGAGCCAGGGGAGGAAGCAGGGGCAGGAGTAAGCAAGTGTCTGCATGGTTCTGAGTTACTGGCTGGGGGGAGGGGATGTGGAGGAGAGAGGAGTGGGCGAGTGGCTGCATGGTTCTGGGTTACCGGCTGGCTTAAACCACAACAGTATGGAAGTAAACGTACTGTGACATTCCCATGAAATGTGAAATACAAATACATTACTGTTGATGGCCATTTCTGTATCACACCAGGTTCCTTACTTTATTGTTTTTAGTTCAGGTATTTTTGCGTGTTGGCGCCATATCTAGAAACAAATTTTTTATTTATTTTTTAACTAATCGTTAAGCATTAGGGTTAGCTTATTTCTATGCATTCCTGAATAATTAACAATGTGGATAAAAACATGCATGTTCAGGTGTGACTATTGATCTCCCATTAAAGCCTCATGCGTATATGTGTGTGTCTCTCTTCCAAAATTCATAGCTACTACTTCCCTAGTAGGGAAAGAGAGGTACTTCTAAATGAAGGCTTGGCCTGTGATACTTGAAACCATGGAGAAGACCTGACATTGAGGAGAAAACGGTTATCACTGGAAGAAGGTGAGGAATACTAGGAAGTAATTTAAGTTATGATTTGTTGAGTTTAAAGGAAATATAAATACAACAAAAACTTGACTTTGCAAGGAAGCCCAAGATCTATATTTGCAAAGGCCCAAATGTAAGGAAAATAGGACAGGTCCAAGAGTCACAGAATAACAAATCCTTTGGCATGCTGTCATGGTTTAAGCCCAGCTGGCAACCCAGAACCACACAGCCACTCACTCACTCACCCCCTTTCCTCCCCCTGCTCCCAGAGGGATGGGGAGAAGAATAAAAAAAATGTAACTCCCATGTGTTGAGATAAGAACAGTCCAGTAACTAAGGTATAACACAAATCACTACTGCTACCACCAATAATCATAGAATCATAGAATAGTTAGGGTTGGAAAAGACCTTTAGATTATCTAGTTCCAACACCCCTGCCATGGGCAGGGACACCTCACATTAACCCATACCACCCAAGGCTTCATCCAACTTGGCCTTGAACACTGCCAGGGATGGAGCACTCACAATATCCCTGGGCAACCCATTCCAGTACCTCACCACCCTAACAGGAAAGAATTTCTTCCTTATATCCAATCTAAACCTCCCCTGTTTAAGTTTCAACCCGTTACCCCTTGTCCTATCACTACAGTCCCCAGTGAAGAGTCCCTCCCCAGCATTTCTATAGGGCTTCTTCAGATACTGGAAGGCTGCTATGAGGTTTCCACGCAGCCTTCTCTTCTCCAGGCTGAGCAGCCCCAAATTTCTCAGCCTGTCTTCATATGGGAGGTGCTCCAATCCCCTGATCATTCTTGTGGCCCTCCTCTGGACTTGTTCCAACCATTCCATGTCCTTTTTATGTTGAGGACACCAGAACTGCACACAATACTCCAAGAGAGGTCTCACGAGAGCAGAGTAGAGGGGCAGGATCACCTCCTTCGACCTGCTGGTCACACTTCTTTTGGTGCAGCCCAGAATACGGTTGGCTTTCTGGGCCGCAAGCACACTCTGACAGCTCATGTTCATTTTCATTATCGACAAGCATAATAATAATGATAAGGGAAATAACAAGGACATCGCATCATTGCTGCTAAAGTCTTCATTAAACCTAATGCATTGACAGTGTGTCTAGAAACAATCTTTCCTCAAGAAGTTAAACTGTAAAAAGACTTTTACAAAATTATTCTGCTGTAGAAACAATAATAAAGAAAAAGGAGATGGATAGAAAAATTACACTGAAGATAAAGTCAGAGCTTGAGTCATGTAAGATCCAAATTGATGGGCAAATCTCAGAGTTAACAGGCCTTCAAATGCCAGTAATGAATGAATTTAAAATTATTATTGACCCATTTTGCATAAACATGTAATGTGGAATGTAACAGAAAACAAAACCTTAGAGAATTTAAATCAGTCAGAAATTAGAAAAATCTGTTATTTGTTATACTTGCCCCACCTCTCCAAGTGAAAACAATTAATTCATATCCTGCAAAATACAATTGCCGGAAGTATATACAAAGAAAATTTTCCAGACATTAAGTAGAGGCACAATGGGATTAAAGTTGGGATTACAGCATTTTTTATATTATCTCTGGTCCCTCTTCATGGGTATGCAGTGAAACAAGAAAGAATGTCACATAACAGTGATTTTCGAGGCTGGGAGCTGTAATTAATTCTTAAAAGGAATTAAAAGTTCTTCATCCCCTCTTCAAATGACACATATTTCAAAAGCATGAGCTGGATAAATTGATTTGGAAACCATAATTTTTTTCATATGACAACACAAAGCAAAATATTCTCTTTAACAAAGATCAGCTAGTGTTCCACCCAAAGTTAAACTAGTGCATCCCAATTTTAGTTACTCATTGCATCATATTATTTTTTTTAGGATGGTTTTTGTTTTTTTTTTCTTCTTCAGAGTCCAGCACAATTGTACATTTGTGTGCTATCTTGGATGTGTTCAGAGCCTTTAGCCACTGCTTTGAAACAACTCCCCCCAGACTCTGACATTTTAACCTAGACAATGCCATCCAAAATATTTCACAATTCACTTGCTTAGTAGAAGTTCTATTTATAACAGTCACAAAATTTGTTCTGCACAATGTAATTGCTAAGTGTTCTGGAAAGTCATGACCCGGATGCTTCATGAAGGCCATACAAAATAAGTGGGTGCCTTGTACTGTACAACTTCTGCCTAGGCCCCTGCATAAAATCAATACCAATTGATCTTATCATGCTGTCATGAGAATGCAGTCTTTAATGTCTAAGAAATATTGAGATATTCTGTATTCTGATGAAATTACAATTAATCCATCCAGGGATAAGTCAGTAATTCTCTATGGAATGGATTTGAATCAACATGAATAATTTTGTGTTAAATAAATTTAAAAGTATTGATTTCACATGTTAATGGATTCAGTTTTATTAAGAAAGCATCACTGTAAAACTCTTTTGTAACATGCATGGACAAGACAGCAAATTGCCATTTCAAGAAACAAGCGTAATTTACCATCTTCTAATTTTTGAGGTCTTTACTTTGCAGACTTAACAAATATTGCAATTATTTATATCACAACAACAGCTTCTCCAGATGTCAAACAAAGCAGCCTGCATAAAGATGAATGGAGCTATTAGTATTTTATTCAGTAAACAAAGGAATAATGAAAAAAAAAACAAATTTATTGGACTCTTCTGCAAGAACAAACAAAAAAGTAACAATGAGGTCTGGGAAAAAGAAACCATGAAGAGGGGAAATGTTAAAGCTGGCTGAACAAAAATAAACAAACAAGAAAGCAAGCAAGTTATATACTAACTCTACGTGCTGCAAATAAGCTTACATCAGATGTTTTTCTAGGCTATATAAGAAGCTATCATTTCCATTTCATTTGTAAATAGTTCAGAATTTCTTCCTACCTTCAGTGATAAGGAAGGAAGATCCCAGAGACCACACACCTCTGACACAGAAGAAGCAAATCCACCCATGACACCTGATGAGTCCATCCCTGTGTTTTGGGGTCTCTCAAGTCTTTTCAAACCTTTTCAAATCTTAATGGTCAATAACATAATTTTTGTTGTTTAATGGAGTTTGACAGCTTGCGAAACACGAAAACACTCCATCTGCATTCCTAAGGACTAGTTTCCCATTCTCAAATCTTCAATAGACTTTTTAAACTTTAAGCTAGGATCAAGTAATTTTGACATTTAGAGTTAATTTACCAATAGGGAAAAAAAATAGACACACAAATAAAAGCAAACAAGCAAACTTTTCTTTTTTGTCCCTAGGTGCCATGGACAACTTGAAATATGTCAGCCTAGATCAGTCCTGCAGAGTTAGCAGAGTACCACCAGTACTCAGGAGGCTGCCAGATGCAGATTTCATGGGCAATTGACTGGGGGCTGCTAATTGTCCTTAGGGTTGGTTATGCATCTATAAGGTGAATATATGCATCACAAGGTGAATTTAACAACATTGGATGAACACTTGTGGCCTTGCAATAAAATATTAGTGGAGATGATGAACCACATCCCTTTTCTCTATCAGATCTAAAAACATGACAAAAAGAACAGCTCAGTGGGATCAAAGCTTCTACACTTTTTTCAATACATTTTCTTTTCAGTTACTGGTTGCTGAGACACTCATGCAAAGAATAATAGACAGAGCACCCAGAAATCACAGCTTCTACTCTGCCTGAGTTTCCAGTAGATGATTTTACTAAACTGCAGTGATTCTTTTTCCTTAAGTGTAAGTAACTGAGTGATCTCTTGCCCTGATGTCACTGATAACCTATGGAGAAGTTTCTTTTTTATAGTACTACCAGCTTGTTCTCTGGTGGAAGAATCCCATATATCAGAAACAATAAACTGCAAGCAGTAAGAGCTTTTCTGGAAACAGTTTATGAAATTAAAAAGAAATGCCATCAGAAATTCTCTTTCTCCAACACTTATTTGGTTTTCTCAAGCAAGGGGGGGAAATTTTATTGGTCAGTGAGGTGGCTGAATAAAAGTCATGTGAAAACTGTCAGAATAATTGTCATGTTTTCTGGTGCTGGAGATGTTGATACAATATCTGATGCTGACAGATTAGTACTGGTGTCAGATCATTTGAAGATGAGAAACCACAAAAGCAGAGTAAGAATTTTCTTTGCATGTATTCACTGACATATTAATCTTACATAAAAATTGTCTTATATTTGGAGACATCTGACAAAGTGGACATGGTACTTATTTATAGAGAAATGACCAGTAAAAATTCTGCATCTGTGTTAAAAATAAGATACAATATTTTCTTTTTGAGTCAAAAAATTCTTTTTCATGTCTGGAATCAAACAAAATGCTAGAACACAAAACATTTTTTATATATAAAAATATAAAAATACTTTTATGGCATAAATTATCCGTAAAATTTTTCTATTTTATTTCAAACAATGATTTTAGATGTCAAAATTAAATTTTTATTTTAAACTGACATTTTAAATGGAATGCTGATTCGCACTGCTGATAAAATAGCAAAAAATACAGTGTTATAAGTTTAGATACAGAACAGCTAGACAATTTCTCACTCAAACTGACTGTACCCCACTGGGAACTGATTGGAAAAGACTACAAGTTGTCTGGTTATGTTTCCTACTGCATCCTTTAATAATGATGACAGGACTTGTCCATTTGTAGTATGAGAGAAAATGGACCTTGATGAACATGGTGTAACATGTACATCTTTAAAAACCTTCAGAAGGTGCCATGAAGTATGTAAGAGACTCCTAATTTAGGCTTTGAGGATTTTAGTACAAATAGTATAATTTTAAATATGAAGGTATCATTCTTTCCATGAACACCAGAAGAGCAAACCTGAATTAATATAGTTTATGTATTTAAGAAGTGGAAAAAAATTCTACAAGAAATAAAAGCTTTCCAGCAACTACTGACCTTGTTTTCCAGGCTCATCTGTAAATAAATTTTAATTCTGAAGCACACTGAAATCACTTCTTCTGTACTGATAAAATTAACTGTAGTTATATTGCTTTTTTGTTGTTTTGATTATTTTTCTTTCACTTGGAACTTTCATGGACTTAGGACCTCTGCAGAATTAAATTATTTTTATGACAGAAAACTCTTAAAATTTGTTTGCTTGTGTTTGTGGAGATTTTCTGCTTAAAGTTTGCTAAACAAGCAAGCTCCCTCATCAATTTCTACTTAATGAAAGTCTTACAGAAGAAGCAGTGTATCACCATGTAATTAAAGACAGCATGTTAATGAATTTGCACAAAGAAGTGTTTGGATGCAAATTAGGTGCAGACATTTTTAATTTTGATGTTATTTAATTCTTGAGTGCTTATCATTATAAGCTCGAAACCAGCTTTGTTTATTTTTTACTGTTGTGTATTACATTTATGTGAGTGATTAGCGCAGTAACAGTTTGTGGATCATAGACCTTGAACACTAAGTCCATTGATGACTAACAACATCAAAGGTGGTAACTGAGTTTATTTGTCCTGCACTAGGATTTAAGATGTAATCACTTCAGAAATGAAAAGCATTGCTAAAGCATTCTTTGCTATTAATAGCAAGGATGGCTCCCTGGTGTTGCACTTTGTAAGGAAGATGTCTCTCACTCTCTGGAAATTATCTTAAAGCCAACCAGGCATGTTACAGGAAATGAGGGAGGGGTATGTTATGTGATTATCTAGGGATAGAAATGTGTAATACTTTGTTCAACACTGTACTGTATTTATTCTTATACTGGATCACTGGATTTTTTCTATATTAATATACTGATCTTGGCTAATAGAGTGATGGTGGTGAAAGAAAGTAGCAAAGTAACACACAGTGGTCATGATGGCCTCCAAACATTCATGGGGTAATTACAAGGCAACAGAACAAAACAGCAAATCAAAAGGCTACAAACAGATGGGGATGATAGCAATCATAAATGAGGAGTTTTTAATTGAAATAATCCCCAAGAACGTAGAGAAAAGGGGATTGTAAATCAGGTAACAGGTTAAACCAGCTGCATTTCTGTAAACCTCAGCTGGTCCAGGAATGGAGATTGCAGATTCCAGAGTATCTTTAGACAATTTATACTAGTATTTGACCACATTTACAGTGACAGACATTTGCTTATACCTTATCAGAATTTCTATGTTGTAACTTGTGTTCATTGTATTTAATTCTATTGATCCACATCCAAAAAAGAAGCTGGGAACAATTGACTAAAATACTTCTGAGTTATATTACCCTTCTGTGGGTAAAAATCAAAAACTCCTCTGTGGTAATCAAAGTTAACAGCTTTAGAAACAGCCTAATGTCATTAGCAAGCATTTCTCCATTTACTGAACTGTGATATTTTCTTAGTTTTGACCATCCTTTCTCACCATAAGAGCAGAAATAGGACCCACAAGGAGAGCAAAAGAGCAAGAGAAAGTATCCTGACAAATATAATGAGTCGTTATAATATTTTTTAGGTCCTGACCCTTTCAAAAATGCCTTTTAGGACTTGCTATGAGTTTTATCTTTTCATTTATTTTTCCACAGTGTTGTAAAAGCTCTAGTTATCCAAAATGTTATTGCACTATTGTTCTGAATAAGAGCAGACAGGGTCCTGTGACCTTATTCAGGAAAATTATCTACAAAAGGAAAATACTTTTTAAACAGGAGCCCAACATATAAAAAAATAAATTAAATATATAAGAGAAGGTACTTTTTAAGCATCCTTGGAAAGGTTTCCAAGATTATTTTGATTTCAAGAATCATCTAAGATCACTTGTTATTGCAGTTTGGGTTTTTTTGTTGTTATTATTGCCATCATTATAATTATTACTAGCACTATTATCACTATTGCTTCTATTATTATTTAAATTTGGGCAAATCCTCTCATATTATACATTGACTCAATTGTAGTATAGTCAGTGTTAATTCACAATAACAGCACAAAATAAGGTTTTTGATCTTCAAAACAAGCAATAGTATCTTCCTAGATCTCCCACCAGCGTATATTTCTTAAGATCGAATTTCTTGATAATACTTAACATGCCATATAAATTTTTACTACAAATCTACTTTTATATTCAAATCTACTTGAGATGTTCTTTTCTAAAACTATTGTTGCAATTGTAGTACTGTTATATCAAATTATTAATTGTTGCAATTTTCCTGTTAATAGGCTTGCATTCTATAATGCTGCATTCATTTCCACGCAGCTAATATCTTATGGGTGCCTGTTTACTATGTCCAGAATTAAAAGGTGATGGATAAACCAAAATTAGGATTGAATTTTCAATTGAGGTCTCATTCAAGAGAAATGTTCCTCAAGAAGTAAATGTAAAGTCGGGGAATATTCCCCTGTATTATAGGTTATAAAAGTTGTCATATTTTTAAGAAGGAAAAAGCGTGATAATCATAATGTCATAATGTGTGTTCAGGATATCACTTGTGATTTTTTTTTTCAGCATGCCCTATTTTTAATGACCATTCTCTTTGCAGCTGATAAAAAAAGTGGAAATGTGATATTGACAAATCAGTGCTGACTTTTAAAATCTCTTTGTCTTCTATGGATTACTCCTCTAAAGTGGAGTAAGAAATAGAAATATAGTGTTTATAATGAAATTTAATGAAACGAATATTTTTCTTTCTGATTGATACCTGAGAGATAATATATGGGTCAAATTTAATAGTAATAGGTGCATGTTAAATTATTCACAGTATTCACTGAGGAATGACTAGCCTACTATTTATATTCTTTCTGAATATATCATTATGTCTTGGGCTCAATTTGAAAGGTTCTATTTGAAGTCAATGGACTCCAGAGTATAAGATCTGTTCATCTAAAAAGTTTGATAACTCAAATTATTGAGTTATTGCATAAAGCGGGGTAAAACTGAAGATTTAACTACTATTAGGGTTAGATTTTTCATAAGAATATTTATTTATATGACATTTTTATTCAACAGGTATAAACAAAACATTCAGACCTAACTATAATCACAAGTGGGAGGAGACTGCTTGATTAATAAATTCACTTTCTAGCCTTGGATGGAGCGATCACAATATGGTAGAATTCAAGATCCTCAGGACAGTGAGAAGAGCATGCAGTAAGCTCACTGCCGTGGGCTTCAAGAGAGCAGACATTGGCCTCTTCCGGAACATGCTTAGTAAGGCTCCATGGGATATAGCCCTAGAGGGCAGGGGAACCAGGACTGCTGATTGATATTCAAGGATCACCTGCTACAAGCTCAGGAGTGTTGCATCCCAACTAGAAGGAAGTGCAGCAGGAGGGCCAGGAGACCTCCTTGGATGGATAAGGAGCTGCTGGGAAAAATTCACAGGAAAAAAGAGGCTTATAAAAGGTAGAAGCAAGGACAGGTGGCCTGGGAACAATACAGGGATGTTGTCTAGGAAGCTAGGGACCAGGTCAGGGAAGCTTAGGCCCAGTTAGAATTAAACTTCGATAGGGATGTTAAGGATAACAAGAAGAGATTCTATAGGTGTGTAGCAGCTAAAACACAGAGTAGGGATAACGTAGGCCCCCTCCGGAACCTATCAGGAGAACTGGCTACACAGGATTTGGAGAAGGCTGAGGTTCTGAGTGACTTCTTTGCCTTGGTCTTCACTGGCAAAGGCTCTGACCGCACCACCCAAGTCTTGGAAGGCGGATGTAGGGACTGTAAAAACCTAGACCTTGGGCCCACTGTACATGAGGATCTGGTTCGAGATCTTCTTAAAAACCTGAACGTACACAAGTCCATGGGACCTGAAGAAATCCATCCGCGGGTCCTGAAGGAGCTGGCGAATGAAGTTGCAAAGCCACTGGCCATCATCTTTGAAAAATCATGGCAGACAGGTGAAGTTCCCAACAACTGGAAGAAGGGAAATGTAACTCCCATTTTCAAGAAAGGAAAATGGATGACCCAGGGAATTAGAAACCAGTCAGTTTCAACTCTGTGCCTGACAAAATCTTGGAGCAGATTCTCCTTGAAGGCATGCTAGGGCACAAGAAAAACAACAAGGTGCTTGGTGACAGCCAGCATGGCTTTACTAGGGGGAAATCCTGCCTGACCAGTTTAGTGACCTTCTATGACGGGGCTACAAAAGTGATGGACAGGGGTGGAGCAGTTGACGTCATCTACCTGGACTTTTGCAAAGTGTTTGACACTGTACCACACAACATCCTTGTCTCTAAATGGAAGAGACATAAATTTGATAGGTGGACCACTCAGTGAATAAAGAAGTGGCTGGATGGTCGCACTCAAAGAGTTGTGGTCAACGATTCAATGTTTGGCTGGAGATCAGTAATGAGTGGTGTCCCTCAGGGATCGGTGTTGGGACTGGTCTTGTTTAACATCTTTGTTGGTGACATGGGCAGTGGGATTGAGTGCACCCTCAGCAATTTTGCCGATTGACAGAAAGCTCTGTGGTTCAGTTGATATGCTGGAGGGAAGGAATGCCATCCAGAGGGACCTTGACACACTTGTGAGGTGGGCTGATGCCAACCTCATGAAGTTTAACCATGCCAAGTACAAGGTCCTACACCTGGGTCAGAACAATCCTAGGCATTGCTACAGGATGGTCAAAGAAGAGATTCAGAACAGCCTTGTGGAGGACTTGGGGGTGTTGGTCGATGACAAAATGAACATCAGCTGGCAGTGTGCAGTTGCAGCACAGAAAGCCAACCGTATTCTGGGCTGCACCAAAAGGAGCATGACCAGCAGGTCAAAGGAGGTGATCCTGCCCCTCTACTCTGCTCTTGTGAGACCTCTCTCAGAGTATTGTGTGCAGTTCTGATGTCCTCAACATAAAAAGGACATGGAACGGTTGGAACAAGTCCAGAGGAGGTCCACGAGGATGATCAGGGGACTGTAGCACGTCCTGTATGAAGACAAGCTGAGAAAGTTGGGGCTGCTCAGCCTGGAGAAAAGAAGGCTACGTGAAGACCTCATAGCAGCCTTCCGGTATCTGAAGGGGGCCTACAGGGATGCTGGGGAGGGACTCTTCACTGGGGACTGTAGCGATAGGACAAGGGATACCATTTTAAAACTTAAACAGCAGAGGTTTAGATTGGATATAAGGAAGAAATTCTTTCCTGTTAGGGTGGTGATTCACTGGAATGTGTTGCCCAGGGATGTTGTGAATGCTCCATCTCTGGCAGTGTTCAAGGCCAGGTTGGACAAAGCCTTGGGTGGCATGGTTTAGTGTGAGTTGTCCCTGCCCTTGATAGGGACCTTGGAACTATATGATCTTAAGGTCCTTTCCATCCCTAACTATTCTATGATTCTGTGAACATCTACAAAATAAACACTATGAGACCAGATTTGAAAAACAAAATATGCTTTCCCTACTTAATTCTTTTAAACACAATTTCTTAAAAAAAATAATAAGTTTTTTAAAACAATTCCTTTCCTTTTTTTTTTTTTTTTTTTTTACCTTTCCAGCTGTACAAGTAGATTCTGAAGATCGCTGATACACCAGATCTGGGAAAGTTTTGTTTGTTACAACAAAACAAATATTTTCATATTTGAAAAGTGTTTAGAAATAAAACATGCTGTAATAATAACTTTGACTTTGCTAGCAGGTATATTTAATTTTGGAATGCTATGTACGTTCTTGAATGTAACAGGAATGCATTTGTATACTGCTGAAGACAATATGAAGTGTTTGCTACTTCAAAAATCATTATAGAATTTTCAGTATGCAGGATAAAATTTCTTTCCTGAGGGTCCTGCTCTTCTGAATAATGTTTAGCTAGAAGGAGAACATTTTTAATTAAACACACCAAAAGGGCTTAAACCAGTTTTTAAAACAACTCAGCCTCAAACAGAGATGCATTATACAGCAATTTAAAGATTATTGGCTAATACCTGATGACTTTTCCCTAATCTGGAGTAGAGACTAAAATGATAAGAGCAATGGAGTCTCACAGCCTCTCCCTTAGGTCATTACTTAGGCTGAGTTATTTGAAAATATTCAATCAGCTTAACCAGAGACAAATCTGACATTGACTCTTAAGACTTTGCTAATGTGATGCACATCTTCTCCAGCTCCTGGATTAGTGACTCCTGTTTTAGAATCACTCACTCGTGCAGTCCTTGAACTATGAACAGTAAGGGCTGCCAGGGAGACTAGGAAGCAAGTCAAAAACATGAAAAGGCACAGGCTAGCATCAAGTAGTTAATTTTGTCTTTGATCTTGTGTGACATCTCCAAATCAGAGGGAGAAAAAGTATGTGTTGTTAAAACAAAAGTCTTGGGCAGTGTCAAACTGTATTTCTAAATGCCCAGCTGTGGAAAATTAGTGTTTTATTCAGATCTAGGAAAATATAATCATAACAGCAGCGTGGGGCACAGCATTATGCAAATACATTGTCTGTCATTTAGTAATAGTCACATAAAAGGCATGGTCTTTCATAATATTTTTACGTTTGCTTCATTTTTATCTTAAAAACAAGTTATGTTGTGTATAGACATATTAGGGAAAAAAATTACATTCTTCTAAGTGCAGTCAATGAATAATTCCTTCTATTATCTGATTACACCTCTTCTAATCTTATTTAAATGCATCAGAAGCTAAATTATTATGAAGTAGAAATGTTCTGCCCTCTGGTGCTGCCATTTTCATCTTAACATGAAACTTTTGAATGTTCTCCATAACCCGTTCAAGATCCTATCATGTTTTTCATTAACTGTTCTTAAAATTACAGTTAAATTCCTATCTAAGAGCTGCTTTTAATCTTACTGTAGCAAAAACTGGTTTGCATGGGAATCCTTCATTAAGACTGGTGAGTGCCGTGTATACACTAGCACTGCAAAATGTAGTTGAGGCTTTCCAGGTGGTTCAACTCTCCCTAGCCTGTTTTATGCACATTTTAATTCTCAGCTAAACCTAGATGACTAGTCTATAGATTCCATAGCTGCCAGTAGCTACTTCCTCTTTACAAATATATGGAAAATATCCTAGTATTGACTTCATATTTAATTTCTGGTTAATTTTTCCAGCTATTACATTCAAATTGATCACAATCTGTTTCTTCAAATGTAATCTTACAATCTGTATGATTGGGATTTTTTGTCTGAAAACCTACCTTAACTATAAATCTTAGCTGAAAGAAAGACATTGTCCAAAGTGTCTTGTTGCATGCAGCTGTTTTCAGAAAAAAAAAAAAAAAAGTATATATATTCCCTCAGAAATTATTTACTTAAATTGTAAAGTCTTGGAGGTACAGAAAACATCTTATTCTGATTCCACAGTGTATGGCACTATGTATTATTGATAGACTTGTTGCATGTTATTATTGCAGAAGTAATAACTAGTAACATCATTTAGGCATTGCTTAAATGCTCCAGCATTCTTTCAAAAGACTATGAGTGAGAATGTGTGCACATGTAACACAGAGAGAGAAAACAAAAGAGAAAAAGAAAGAAAAAAAATGCAACTGCCTTAAATAATGCATTATTTTCCACATTATACAATGTCAACAATATTGTCCACATTAAATAATGCAACTAGGAAAAGAAAAATAAAAAAATAAGGGCATCTTTTGGTAAAGTTTATTATTAAAAGTAGTACCTAATTAGAGTGATGTGGAGAGATATCTTACTGGAAGTTAATTTTCAGTAACAATGGTTCACTTCAGCTCCTATTTCAGACTGTAAAAGGGAGCTGTGCCCTTTAGCTCTGTTCTGCATTAAAGCCTACAACTAAATTCCCATAAAAAAGGCAACTTTTAAAGGTGGAGTATTCACTTATTTGTACTTACTCTTTTGCCATTTTTCCTTGTTTGCTGTTTCATGCTGAAAAAATAGGCTCAGTCTAAGAAATACACAAACAAACCAACAGAATTGAACAGAATGAAATAGTAGGCAGTTATACTGTAAAGCACAGAGCAAAAAGTTATCATTTTTGTGCCTCTTCTGTTCCTTTGAAATGGTTTTCCAAAATGGCTTTCTTGAAGTAATTTTTTCTTTAGAGCTGTAATTGAGGTTATTCTGTCAGTTTACCCTTTCTTTGCTACCAGTTTATAGCTTTCTATAAGCAGAATGCTAAAAGCAGGTACAGTAAAATGTCAAGGCTGCAGTCAGCCGTGACATATCATAACTATGCATATCATAACTATGGCAAGTTGCCCGGTTATTTACACATAGCTCAGATCATACACATAGCTCATAACACAATCGTGGAAAAATTAGTCTTTTCATCCCTTTAAAAATGTGCATAGTTGCAGTATGTAGATACAAATGGATGAAGTGAATATTATTCAGTGATTAAGCTTTTTTTTTTAATTAGACACACTAATGGTTTTTCCAGATCATATTTTCCACAAGACTTTCTATATACATTCATTATATCACATTAAAATTCCATAATTCAGTTTTCTTTTACAGATAACAAATGAAAGATTAGTTCTTCACATTAGAATACACTGAAACAGAAAAACACTATCTGAGTTGATGAGAAGGATGTAAGATCCTGAGCATTACAGAGTACTCCCTGTGAAAATATCGTTTGCCTCAGATATCAGATGAATATTACACGTCCTTCCCAGGCAGTGAGGGAGCACAGTGCTGTCAGAAATAGAGACTTAGCTTAGGTGGGTGGCAGCAGTCACACAATTCTGAGTTACTGTCACATCTCTGCAATAGCTCAAAAGTGTTTAAAATTGGCAATTTGTATCATGTGGACAATAATTACTTGTACAATATCCTGCTTAGATTAAAAGGACTAAACAAGTTAGAATTCTGGGTAGATTGGTGTGTAGATCAGAAAAAGTGATTAACTGAAAGCTCCTTTTAGTAGAAAAATAAATTAGTTCTCTTTCAAGGAAGTATTCCAAGTTCATCTAATACCGTGATAATAAATGCTTATATGCTCAAGTTGTTAACAAATCTGTCTCCCTGTTTGAAGGAAGAAAATGAGAGCCTCTCTCTTAAAATGCCTTGTTCCCAGCATGTAAAACTCAATGTGGAGGTTGTAACAACAAATATCTCAACGAGCTAAAGTATGAAATACGTGTCTTGGAAATTCTTCAGTGATATCATAGGTTAAAAGCCATTAGAAAAATGATGCTATTACAGTAATGTAATTGTATTTTACTTAATGCCGTAGTAACATCTTAAGCTCCAAGATAACGCTGATGCTTCATTGTACTAGCTCTGCACAAAATAATGTTGAGCAGTGATTAGCTCAGTTCTGCCTTAGCACAGCCAGACCTATGTTTAAGTAAGCTTTTTCTTAGCCCCTTTTCTCCTATTTACACCCTCTAGTAGCACCTACCTGAGAACACAATAATTACCTAAGTGCCTGAGGAACATTAGAGGAAATATGGTGATATACCAGTGTATACTTGAACATCAGCCTGAAAAAAAAGTGTGATTATTCAAGTTTTGGCCTGTGCAGTTGGAAAGAAAAAGAAAAACAAATAGATAAAATGGATATCCAGTTATTAGAAGTTGCTTCGTTTGAGCAGCAAACTTGTACTGGAACTCACATGGCAGTGATACATTTTTGCTGAGGAAGAGGCTTGGGTAGCATTTGACAGGAACCGTATATATCCCAGCCCCAGTTCCAGTAAGAATGCTGCTTAGTGGATGTCCCCTGCAGGTGTGAATCTCAGCTCTGCACTGCACATCCACCTCACTACAGCATGTTTTCCCAGTCCTGTTTATTCTATCTTTGTTCTAAACAGTAGGTCTGGTGCTTGTCCCTCTCCAATTTGCATGCTTGGTCTCAGTCCCGCAGCTAAGATAATCTCGTCAGAGCTTTCAAACCCTGAAGCTTAAATTTTAGCTCCCAAGTCATCTTAAAGCTTTTACATGATTAACAAAGTGCTGAGGCCTGAGAGTTGCTACTATAATCAGGTCAGTCCCTACATCCTGATGCTGCTAAATCATGCTAAACATCCATTTTGCCAGAACCTTGTTGCTGACAGCAGGTGATGGGGAGAAGAAGTATGCTCATTTATATTCCACCTTCTCCCCTTGCATGTACATAATACATTTACCTATAAAGAGAGCTCCATTATTTCTCTGCTGAACCTTCACAGGGAATTACACAGGGCCAAAACGTGGGCAGTTAGATTTCTCTGGAATGGACAATTTTGCCTTGTGCTTGGATGGCAATTTGTTCTTCCTCTTATGTTACATCACATTTTACCACTGTAACTATGCACATCTAGAGAAGAGATTCAGAGCAGCCCTGCAGAGAAGGACTTGGGGTGTTGGTCGATGAGAAACTTAATGTGAGCCAGCTTCAGGGTGCACTCGCACCCCAGGAAGCCAACTGTATCCTGGGCTGCATCAAAAGGAGCATTATCTTGCCCTCTACTCTGCTCTTGTGAGACCTCACTTGGAGTATTGTGTGCAGTTCTGGTGTCCTCAACATAAAAAGGACATGGAACTGTTGGAACAAGCCCAGAGGAGGGCCACAAGGATGATATTGGAGCACCTCCCATATGAAGACAGGCTGAGAAAGTTGGAGATGTTCAGCCTGGAGCAAAGAAGGCTGCATGAAGACCTCATAGCAGCCTTCCAGTATCTGAAGGGGGCCTATAAGGATGCTGGGGAGAGACTCTTCCTTAGGGACTGTAGTAATAGGATAAGGGGTAACGGGTTAAAACTTAAACAGGGGAAGTTCAGGTTAGATATAAGGAGGAAGTTTTTTACTGTTAGGATGGTGAGACATTGGCATGGGTTGCCCGAGGATGTTGTGAATACTCCATCCCTAGTGGTGTTCAAGGCCAGGTTGGACAAAGCCTTGGGTGACATGGTTTAGTGTGAAGTGTTCCTGCCCATGGAAGGGGGTTGGAACTAGATGATCTTAAGGTGCTTTCCAACCTTAACTATTCTATGATTCTCTGACTCTATGGTTGTTGAAGCATAAGGTTCTGTGTCTATTGCTGATCTTAGTTATCTGTTCATTGGGTCAGCCTTTTTTCTCAAATAGGACTAACTGTGGCTGCACTGAAATATTGCAATTACTTCTTACTTGTTAAGAGATTTCTTCTTAACTGGTAAAGTACATAATTAAAACTACATATACCGTTTTCCTGCCAGAATAACCTTGAGTTCATTTTGATTCAAAATACCTTCTACTTTCTTGCACAAAAAGTACAATAAAAAGTGCATTTATTATTAAACAAATAAACAGAATCAGAGTGACTTTAGTAGATCATCTATCTGTAAAAAGTAATGTTTGGGAAGTTTTGTAATTATGTTAAATAATTATGCTTGGGAGACTGTAGAGAAAGTATAAAAGTTCATATAAGAAAAAAAGAGTACTGAAATGTTTAGGTTTTCTCAAAATCCATTACATTGTCAAATTGTTCCCTCAGCACGTCAAGGCAGCAAATATACAAAGTGAATGTAATTGCTGTAATAAAAATAGAAATAAAAATTAGAAAATCAAGCATATTGACAGTTTCACAGTGAATGAGTCCCTCTTCTCTTTTTCTTCTGATAATTTGAGAAATTCAGTATTTAAAGTCTCAGAAAAAAATTGTCTCTCACAAGTTCAAAGAAATAACAGGATTCCAGCTGTTTCAGTTTTAATGCTGTTTCCTTAGTTCTATGTATCTGAATAGAATAGACTAATGAAAATTCCTGTCTTTCCATTTTATATATTAAATTATCTGATCAAGGTATGAGCTTAGTTATTTTTCCCCATTAGGGAAAAAAAAAAGGAAAAAAGAAAAAAGTAAACCAAGAAAATCAAAGAAAGAGGAAAAATAAAAACAGACCAGTCAATGCTTCACAACTTTTCTTTCGATACTACTAGTCACACCTTACTTGCTTCACCCAAGTGGCTAAATCAAGCTGTGAGGAGGGTGATACATCAGTACAGCAACAGCCTCATTTGACACCAGTAATGTTATCAAGATCAAGACACTACCAGAAGGTTGTCCTTAGCTCGTGGAAACCCACACTTATGTTCTTTTCAAAATTGCATTTAGCACTGTTGAATGGAGCCTAAATATCATTCTGGACATAAAAGATTTGATCGAAAGACAATTTGGAGTCTTTCCATCAGGCTTGGTATACTCTGATCAGGCCCTGTCTTTCATTTACCTCCAGCTGAAGAGAATATGACAGAGGGTTTGTCCTCCAGAGATTCCCCCTAGGATGGGTAAGTCATGTGCTGCTTTTTGGCTGTGGGTGACAATTCCTGTCCTTTTCAGGGGCAGTGTATAGGACAGTTAATACTCCTTGGGAGCCTCCAGTTCTCAGCTTAGTGATATAGCTCAGATACTTATATTCAAAAAGGAAGCCACATCTCCCCTATTCTGAGTACTTTTTTCTCTCAGAACAAGGCAATATTTATTAATTGGATAGTTTGTGGTGGTGTTAAAAGCAACAGGAAAGTCAGCCCTTAGATACATTTTTTATAATCTTGTTGGTGTTCCCCTCACCTCCTAATGTATTACACAGAAACAATTCTCATTACCCACAACCAAAATGTTTAACGCCTTGTCGCATTTTTTTTTCACTATTGCCCAGTAGTTATAAAAAAATAATGTATTCTTAATATCTGCTGTATCTCCAAATTCAATTTAGACATTGACAGTACTTGAGAGATGATTCATATCTGTACAAAATGAGTGTTATAATCACTTTATGTCCCAATAAAATCATAAATATTTTATATCCACTGGATAAAACCACAATTAAGGAAACTGAATGTAGTTTCAAGCAAGTAACACAGAAATTTGCAGCAAACTCTATAAGGATGAATATTCTCTAAATGGAAGGTTTACACCTAAGATTTTAAGTGGACAAGATGGGGGAGGGAAGGAATCTGGGGTAGAGCTGTTATCTATAAGTCTGTTTCACTGTACCAAAGACATTAGGATCACATACCAGTTGATCTAGTAGACATTTCATTGCTGAGAGTGCAGTGCAACACTAGGAGCTTTGCAGTACCTTTTTTCACACTCAATACAATGCGTAAGGGAGAACATGTGCCCTGTAGGAACAGTGTTAGGTGCTTCCTGAGCCTGAAAAAATATCAAACACAGTGGCACAACAGACTCTTTACTGAACTTCTGGAGCTTTGCAAAACAATCTCTCTGCTATATACCAACCTCAAAATATAAAAGATTACTATTGAAAATAGAATCAGGAATAGCACATGCCATGCACAACAGAAATTTCAGGATTTGCATATGTATAACCAGGAAAATAAAAGTAAAATCTATGTATATCAGTTGGGATTTTCCATTCATTTCAGTTTACATTTAAAATAGCTTTGTGTCATCTGTGGAAATTAAAGTTTTCTTTAACTGATAGTGTAGAGGAATTTAAAATCTGATTTTTAAGACTATAGTATTATTCTATCACAGCCACACTTATGGCTACTCTACATGAAATGAAGGAAATATTCCATGTGCTGACAAAATTTAAGTTATACTTTTGCTAGAAGCATGACCTCTTCTTTTGGGAAATACCTTTTCTATAAACATACCAGCACAACCAACAACAGCTTTACAAGTTCAACTTATTTTTCAGCTGTGTGGGGAAATGAAGACAATGTAGGAAGAGCTACAGCAAAATTCTGTGGCATTTGGTGAGATTTGACAAGCAGACCCTACAAAATTCTCAGTCTTAGTTTGTAAGCTTATTGCAATTCACTCAGCAGGGACACTCATTGCAGGAGTCAAGGTTTTGTGAACGATGTGGTACGTTAGACCTAGTTAGGCACCAACACCCTAATTTATAGCTAAGATCTATACTAAGTAGAAATTCTAAATTAAGGAGAAAATCGGAATTTAAAAAGCAAAGCTAATTTATTAGGAAATCATTTGTTAACTGCCAGTATTATGGAAATAGTTCTAAAAATAAAGCCCCAGTGGAAAAATATATAATTAATGCACAAGATTTTTCAAATTCAAGAACTCTTGGAAAGTTTGAGGACTTCCTAGGGCAGCCATGTTTCCCCACCCCCAAATAATGGATAATTATCTTAGACTTTTTCAACTAAAATTTTTAAACAGCTGAAAGAGAAACTTTTTGGAAGCTAATGTTACCTCATAATAAATCTTGGAATACTGAGGAAATTCCAGAGGAGTTGAAGGAAGTCCATTTTCTTCCAATATTTTAAAAGGCTACATAGTGACTCAAGTAATTATAATTCTGTCATCATAACATCAGTTATAGGGAGAGGGATAGAACAATTGGTATGAAGCTCAATTAATTAAAAAACTAAAATACGATAATAATTTTATTGATATCAATCAGGTCTTGTCAAAATAACATGGTATATTTTTTTATTTTTAAAGTGGCTGATAAAAGCACTAGTTTTAATATAATATGCCACAGCAACTGTGTGATTTTACTTCCTACGCAAAATTAATATAATATAAAATTAATGGGGCATGGATTAAATTGTAAATGAATTAAAACTAGGCCACCACATCTCTAAAAATAAATGTAAAAGAAAGAAAGTGTATAACTTTCAAGGAAAGATTAATTCTTAATTATAATATTTTGGCAACTATCTGAGAGAAGCCATACAATTATTTGTGGCCAAGCTGGCAAATAATAAGACTTATAGTGGTAAATAATAAGACTTATAGTGGTAAATAATAAAACTAGGCCATTAGTATTGATTAAGAAATTTCTTACAAAGCATATGTATCTATATAACAAAGTTCAGGGTTCTATACTTAGGGCTAAGATTGCTAATTGTACTTGAACATTTCTGAAAATGACTGGCAAATTTCAATGTTTCTCATCAACAGACAAAAAAAAAGTCCAAGAATAAAATCTGAGACATTAATGTAACACTTGAACACATAAATCATAGAATCATAGAATAATTGGGGTTGGAAAGGACCTTAAGATTATCAAGTTCCAAACTCCCTGACATGGGCAGGGACACTTCACACTAACCTGGCCTTTAACACTGCCAAGTATGGAGCATTCACAACTTCTTTGGGCAACCTGTGCCAGTGCCTTACCACCCTAACTGCAAAGAATGTCTCCCTTATTTCCAACCTGAACTTCCCCTGTTTAAGTTTGAACCCGTTACCCCTTGTCCTGTCACTAGAGTCCCTGATGAATAATCCCTCTCCAGCACCCTTACAGGCCCCCTTCAGATACTGGAAGGCTGCTATATGGTCTCAGCACAGCCTTCTCTTCTCTAGGCTGAACAGCTCCAACTAACCTAACATTATACAACTTCCATATCTGACACCGTGTCTTGTATTTTGATTACCTTCAGATTTGGTGTCCACAACTGAAAATGTGTTCATAAAGCAGAGGAAATCCACAGAATTGCTAGAAACTAATAATGATTATTTTATTAACCAAATTCTAAGTTAATAGATGATTTTATGACTCTATATGTACAGATGGGGTGTGGAAATCACTCTCAACTTCTTCTCCTGCTTACCATATGAACATGAATTTAAATTCATGTTTATGATGAATACATAAACAATTCATGTCCACAAATCGAAACAAGAAAAATACAGATTAGAAAAAAGAGACTTTATTTTTTGGTTTTTTTTTTTTTCTAAAACAGGAAGGAATTTATGAGTGTTGGCATTTGGGAGGACTGGATCATGGAACATTTTACGAAAGATGATTTTTGGATTCAGACTATTTATGTAAAATATATTAATTATTTCAGAGAGACTAATTGAAGAAACTTCAGATTACTGGCTGATATTAATGAAATCGTGGTCAAGGAACTTAAAGGTTCATCATTAAGATCTAGTACTCCTTAAAAAATCTCAGGAAGGTGGCTTCATAACTACTGATCTTTCATTGCCTTGTACTTTTCATAATGCTCATATGATTTAAGTGGACTTCTATGCATAAGCAGTTTTAGGCTATGAAAAAACCTCATTAGACCTGAGATTGTTTCTTACAGTAAATAACATTTTCTAAGAGCAAGACCATTTTTTAGAGAATATGGGCATGATCTAATCACCCGGAAAAAACATACTCCACTCCCATGATCTACACAGCATTTCTTTTATTTTCCATGGCTAATTTTAGCACCATTTAGACCTCATTTTTGTAATGAGAATTCTTAATAACCTCTCCATTTGCAAGCAGCAGTTATATTTTTCCACTCAAGTTATTCTAATTTAGCATTCATTTTTTTTGTTGTTGTTTCTGAGACTCTGCCCTAAATTTATGTGCTTCAAAACATAGCAGAGAAAACAAACTCTCAGAAATGGAAAGCTGCAATACACAGAAAAGAAGATCATAGCTATTATGTTGTCATATCAATCATGCTTGCTAGTCTAGATAAATGTGGCCAATAACAAGCTAAATACATGATCTGTAACACAATCCAAGCTTAATATAGCATATGGTATAATATGATCATGCATAGCATAATCTAAAACAAAAACATGATGGGGTTGTCTGTGACCCTGGAAATGCCATGCAGCTGATCAGCTTGTACAGATGATGACTGGGCAGTCAGCATCAAACTAATGAATTTCACAGTGTGAGGGTGAAGGGTGATCACGAAACTGGAGAACAATAAAGTGCATGAAAAACCATACTGAGGAAGTAAGATATATAGGTCACCCACAGTAGCCTGGAGAGAAAATCACCATAGTTTAAGGGCAGCTCTGCTAAAACAGAGACATGAACACATCTGTAAAGGCTGCTCAACTTTTATAGAGATAACATGCCCAAGTAGACCAAAGTGACGTGTAAATCATGTGCCATTTTTTTTTCATTTCCATTTCATCTGGACTTTTGATTTTCTGGAGTAACTTATTCCCTCACAATGGAAAATTAACCACATAGTCATGTTATGCCATCTACAAAGTCAGGTTGGGAAAAAAAAGTCCCCTTAAAAGATGACCTCTCTTGGGCTAATATGTAAAAAAAAAAATAAATTGTGTACAGTAGAAATAGAATAACTAGAAATAGAATTGCCAGTTTGATAAGTTTCTTAGAAATAAGGATCGCAAAATTCATTAGGAATCAGAAAAACTGGTAGCAGGCCAGCAGACTATTTACTCATAAGTATTTGTGTTTGTCGTGATTTGGAAAACCAGTGTTGGAAACAGGAAATTTTCTTCTCAGCTCACTAAATGTGCTCTTTGCAGTCACAGGCTGAAAAATCCAACTTAAAGTTTCCTGATGCAATTTTTAATACATTACAAGGGAGGAAATGAGGTTTAGGTTGAAAGAACTGTAAATGCAGGAGAAGGCGATTTGGTGGATTATGTTTGAATTTCTGGGAAATATATCCATATTTGTTCATAGAACAGCAAAAAGAAACAAACCTTCAAGAAGGATCTACAAAGATACCCCAGGTGCTAAGAAAGCACTTTATACTGCAGTGTCTGTATCATCTAAGGAGTTATCAGAATGACTCTAGCTTTTTCTGGTAGCAAATGGAAGAGAACTTATTTGAGCAGTGATTCAGCTTTGAATAAGGGGGAAAACTCAGCCACAAGATGTGAAATCGATCTATAATAAACTTCCTAGAGCAATGGGCAATTTACTAAAGGGCACAAAACACTAACTTGTTAAGAAGAGCATTTGAAAAATCCAAAGAAGGATCAATCCTGCATGTCCTGTGGGAAACGGCATGTAATACAATGATACTGGGAAAAAGAAGAGGTATCAACCAACATGTTCAGGTAGTTTGGCTATTATAATTTGTAGTTTGGCTAGTATAAGGAAACAAAATTTAAAGCTGGCAGAAGATGGAGAAGAATGTGCATTTTCCAAGGTAATTGGCATGTTCACAGTCTATCTTTTTGAAGGCTGGCTACAGATAGCCAGAGGATTGGATGGACTGTATTGAATAACACTCTTATTACTCACATACTCATTCTCCACATTCCCTAATGTAAAGACTTCATAATATAGTGATATCCACAAGCTGCAGTGGTGTATTCATTAATTGCCTAAATATATTACTTCACTATGTGAGAACTTCCCTTCAATATGTATATGAGAGGAAACTTTAAGCATATGACTTCTTTACTGACTTGCCAGTGGCTTAACATTTATAAATTCACTGAAAAAGTTTTCTAGTGACTATGAAACGAGGTTGCTACTGAAAGATAAGGATTGTGTAATATCTGTTTAGAACCATTTAAAGAATTTCATATTAAATTGAACTTTCCAAGGGAATCAAAATGATGGTTGAAGTAAAAATCAGTTCTAATGTTTTCAGCTGTTCTACTTAAAATTTTAGTTGTCTTCATTATGCAGTTTCTCATTTAAGTACTGTATATTGTGATATGCATTTGACCCTTAAATAACTAAGAATCAGAAGGAAGAGTGCTTCTCAAATACTTTGCAAGATTATCTATACATTCCGATGTAAATGTAAAACCTCTCAAATTCAACCTCGCATGCAGCATTCTCTATTTCCTCTACTGGAAAATGGGCATTTTTGCTGCCTTGTTCACAAAAAAATTACTTTATATTTTGATTAATATTATATTTATTTTTCCTTTATGTGTAGGCTATATTTATTTACAGAATGAGCAATGAGCTAAGTGTATATTTTTTATTTTACCTTCTGTGTTTGCTGAATTCTGAGGCAGAATACAACATACAATCCTCTTGTACATCTCTCGCCTGAGCCTTCCCAAAAAAAAAAAGCTTTCATTTCAGTGAAAAGGTGCAGAACAATTTTATCTCTTTATGATTTTTGTCTCAAGAATTCTAATTGCAATTCAAGGATGTCCTCAGTATTCTCTCTGAATAACAAAAAGAATTACTCTTTAATCATTGCTTGATAGGTTACAATCAGCATGTCTAGACAAAGTTCATGTTAATCTCCTAGGAAAACTAGCAAGCAACAGTTATTCAGCTTGTACATCTTAAATAAATATTTATTTATTTAACAAGTCATGCTTTGGGAGCTCAAAAGCTCACAAGCCAGCATTCTCAGATAACAAATAGATGAATAATACTATACACTAAATTGATACGAGGCTTCATGGAGGAGAAAGAAATTAAGCAATGAGGTAATTAATAGGAATTTTCCTTGCTTTAGTTCCGTTTGTCTCTCTTCTCACATGTACAAAGCATTGAAGGAATCTTATTCTGTGTACAGAGAGTAGAAATATTTCCATATTTCTTGTACTTATGAATTAAATTTATTATCTACAATGCCCTTATTTTTTTTTTTGTAAAGGCATAGGGCAAGGTCTAACATAAATCCCAGCCTCTGGGAAAATCTCTTGGTCCTCCTATGTCGTTGTTTAACCCCAATAAAGGACCAGACCTGACTCCGCTTAACTCTTGCAATCAGATGAAACGATTGTGGGCAAAACACACTCTGTATGCATGCTACTAGATACCACACAACAGCTTTTCAGAGAGAAATAAAAGAGTCCAATGTAATATATTCTAATAGAAAGTTTATTTATAAAGTCAAATGGTTGCTTTAATTAGTTACGTTAGAATCAGAAGAAAAACCTCTATCTGTAATTCATACCTTGAGATTTTGTTAACAGATCTATATTGTAAATCTTGGATCATTTTCCTCTTATTGAACTACATGAACATTACAATGTTGAGTAAAAATTCAAAAGCAATTTGCAGCTTTTTTGTAGTCTATAGCTAAAACTTGACACTTAAAGTTTTTTAAGTAAAATCTGTGGGCAGACTTTTTTATTTTTCACACAGTTGGGTTTTTTTTTATCCTAATTTGGGAACATGCAATAGATTAGCAAACAAACTAAAACCAATAAACTCCAGGAACAAGATCACATCATGAGTGTTTAAGTCTGAAGATTACAGTAAGAGTACTTGAACAAGTTCCCATGACCTGAAAAACATCCTTCCAGCTATAGCAACAGAGAGATTATAGAGGAATATGGGGAATAGCAGGTGGTATGCCCTTGGTATAGCACTAGGACATGCATAAAGCCTGTATAATCCATCAGTTTGCTGATAACTGCCTCTTCCTTGGTAAATTAATTAACAAGTCTATCTATTTTTGTGCTCTATTGGTGTATTGTTTCACAACTAGGATGTATTGACATTAATATGTGTTCTGAAGCACAGTATGTGAATGTATTTTCCTTCTGGCTGATACAGAATTAAAAGTTTTCTGAAGTAGACTTAATATCTTTACCTTTACTTTTTTCTTTGTGTTAGTCACTTCCAATTTTTACTTGTGAAGACATCGTATCTTTCCGAAAGTCCCTAAAAGGGTGTCAGAGAGGATACATGAAAATTTAAAAAAAATACTTCACATGTAGCTTTAGACCTCTGCTGCAATCATGATCATTGTTAACAATACTGAGTTACAGTGTCCAAACACTAGATATGTGTTCATTCCTTGTATGTCTGCAAACAGGGCAAACACACTAGTGTTTGCACATGTTTTCAATATGAAGCTTTCCCACCCACTCTTGGTAGAAATTTAACCCTGTGGAGGGACTATATCTTAATATTGAAAATTAACCTTCCTACATAAGGGTGCTAACAACCTGAGTGTAGATCCATAGACCTAAAAAAGGCAAAATGCAGTTTAACATTCCAGTTTCAGTTAGGATTCACAGGTCTTCTGCTCAGGAAAAACAGCTGAATGTCAGCTGAGATCAGCTGAGATCAGCTGAGGAGCTAGAACATAGATGATACTAAAAGTAAAGGTGGTCCAGAATAGAAATGCTCTCCACTGTTCTGAATTATGAAATCATAAGTGGCTGACCTGGTTTTGGCTGCAAACAATATTTCAAAGGACAGAAGTTAATTGTGTGGAATATCACTTTTAAAGAATAATATGATGCAAGGATTTCAATTATTCTCTCTGGTTACAGAAACCATTTCTGTGGTGGGTTGCCCCCCAGACAGCAGCCAAACACCTACACAGCCCCAGGTTTACTTTCCTCTCCCACAGGATGGAAAGAAAATAGAAGGACGGTAAGAAGATTTGTGAATCAAGATAACTACATTTTAATAAGGAAAATAAAGTTGCGCATGCAAGAAAAGGAAAAAAAAATAATTCACTGCTTCCCATTGACAAGCAGATGTCAAGCCACTCTGTGGGAAGCATGGCCCCAGCACACATAATGGTTGCTTGGGTAGACAAATGCCATGAACCATGAACTTCCACCCCCTTTTTCCTCCTTTTTTGCTGAGCTTTTATTGCTGAGCAAAATGTCAGACGGTATGGAACATCCTTTTAATAAGTTGAGGACAGCTGTACTAGCCATGTCCCTCCCAGCCCCTTGACTATCTCCAACCTACATGCTCTGGAGAGAAGCAAGCAAGAGAGAATTACTCGATGCTGTGCAAGCACTGTTCAGCAACAGCCAAAACACTGGTGTAGTATCAATACCATTTTAACCACAAATACAAAGCATAACACCAAACAGAATGCTATGAAGGAAGCTAACTCTATCCCAGCCAGACAGGGACAGAGGTGGTTGTCATTTTGAATCACTGGAGAAACTGAAGTTTCCAAAACATGGGAGAGGTTTAGATTTCCAGCATAGGGACCTGACAGTCCAAGAAAACCAATTTTCCACTTGAGAAGAAAACAAGTGGTTGGGTAGTGTAGCAATATCAGTAAGTTAAAGAGCAACACGAGTATTTCTTGGTGTCCTGGTCTGAGCAGTAGCAGTCATTTTTCTCCTTCTTGGTAGCTGGTGCAGTGCTGTGTTTTGACTTTCAGGCTGAGAACAGTTGCTGATAGCAAGCATGTTTTGAGTTACTGCTCGGGTGTTTGGTTTGTCCAAGGCCTTTTCTGAGCTCATGCTCTGCAGGGGAAGGAGGGGAGGCCAGGAGGAAGGAGAGACAGGACACCTGACCCAGGCTAGCCAAAGAGGTATTCCATACCATAGCACGTCATACCCAGGATGTAACCGGGAGAGACCCAGAAGGGCTGGAGCTCTGGGGGGATGGAGGAGATATCGATCGGTGCTCAGTCGGGCAGGGTGGGGTGAGTTATGGGTCGGTGGCTGGTGAGATGTTGTATTCTCTTCACTTGTTATTGGCTTTATCACTATTATTTGTAGTAGTAATAGCAGTAGTGATTTGTGTTGTGCCTTAGCTATTAAACTGTGCTTATCTCAACCCGTGGGGGCCACATTCTTTGGATTCTCCTTCCTAACTCTCCGGTAGTTGGGGGAGCAAGGGGGGAGTGAGTGAACGAGCTGTGCGGGCTTGGTTTTAAACCACAACACTTGGCATCTGGACTGACAATATTTCTACTAAGACAAAAGATGATACTGTTCCCTTGTCTAGCATTCCCTGTCTTGATTAGCTTTGCCTTGATGTTAATATATCTCTTGAGAATTAGAATTGCTTTTTTTTTTCTGTTTTATTTGCATCACAACTATGGGCACTAGCAAACAAAATATGACCTATAACCTATGCAGTCCAAGCAATATATTTATGGAGCAGTCAATAATGCCTTTGCAGTGAAAAGCAGAGATAGCAGCAAATATCTCAGGTACTGGAGGAAATTTCACAGCAGTATCAGGAATGTGGTGGGAACATAAATCCCTTTATAATCTGAACATTCCTCCCACTCCAAGAAAACTGGAACATTAGGATGTATGTAATGGGCACAATTTCTGCTTCCATGGGAAGAAAATGTACCCAAACTTCTTTCCCGCACAGAACGTGCTCCCATTCTGACAAGTGCCCCAGAAGACTGCCAGACATGCACGAATAACAGAATGGTTGAGGCTGGAATGGAGCTCTGGAGATCATCTGGTCCACAAACCCACTCAGGCAGGATCAGCTAAGCAAGATGCTCTGGACAGGACTATGTCCACTTGAGTTCTGAGTATCACCACAGATGGAGACTCAATAACCATTCTGGACAACCTGCTCCAGTGTTTCACCACCTTCATGATACAGAAGTATAGAAGTATTGAACTGTTTTCTTGTGTTCAGAAGGGGTTTCTTGGTTGTTTCTTGTTTTTGGTATTTTTTTTTGGGGGGGGGGGGTGGGTTTTTTTTTTGTTTGGGTTTTTTTTTGGGGGGGGAATGGGGGTTGTGGTTTTCTGTTTGTTTTGTTTAATTTTTAATATATTTATGCCCATTGTCTCTTTCCCTGTCAGTGCGCACTACCAGGAAGTGTCTGGCTCCCTCTTCTTCATTCCCTTCCATCAGGAATGCATATACTTTCCCCTCGAGTCTTCTCCAATCCATGCTGAACAGTCCCAGCTCTCTCAGTCTCCCCTTGCATGAAAGATGAGCCAGTCCTTTAAGAAGGGATGACTTCTCAATATTAGTCGTACAAGACCTGGATGCTGTCTATGTTTATTTGATTTAAAAGACTGATTGAAAAGTCTTTTTCTTTCCAGTAATATGGATTGAAGAAGCTAAATGAAGCTCTAGCTTGCTATTTGTGCATGCCTCTTTACATACTGTTTTCTAACCATTTTTCCTCTGTCCATAATCATGCTCCTACTAAGTGATTATGTTTTCAACAAAATATAAAGAGTGTATTTGTGTGTGCTGACTGTTTTGTTGATTTATTTATTTTTTTTTTTTAGTAAATCTGAATCACTTTAGCTGTATTTTTGGCAAACTTCATTCACTTCATCTTCTTGGCATTTCATTATATTTTACAATCACAAAGTCAACTCTCCAGCAACAAAGCGAAACAGCTCTTTGAAATAAATGTTGTCATTAACAAGTCATGCCAGGCGCAGTGGCAGATTTGCAGCTGTAATGAATAACATTTCCTGCAAAGTTCTCTTCTCTGATAGAAAAGCTGCAACATTACTGCAGGCAACAGTGTTGGAAACTAAAAGATTGATTGGTACAAGTAGATAATTGAAACCTAGTACTGTCACGTGAATGTCAACCTAACAACCAAGCTACTACTCTACGACATTTATCATGCAACAGCTTCTCCATGAACAACACAGAGAGAGAAAACATGGAATATTGTTTCATGAACATAAGTTATTCAGCCATAATTTATTCTAACTAATTGGTAAATTAAGTCTCAGTCTCTAAAACAAAAATTAGTTCACTTCTCTTGTATCTTAAGTTCCTGGATTCAGTTCAAACCTGTTAGCAAATGCCAGTACTTGATAGAAAGTAAAGAAAAGCAGCAGTGGATCTTTGACACAGGAAGCGATAGCATCATTGTCATGTCTGAGTGTCTGAACTTAGATGTGATAATCCATATTTATGCCTGCTTAGATAAATAACTGATTTTCAGAGTTTCTGGGATTCTAAATCAGTACATATGTAAAAATGCTTAATGTTAAATGGTTGGATGATGGGTTTATTATTTATTTCAAAGGACTTTAGATCACCATCAAAACTTGGTGTCATAACCAGAATTAGTTTAGATTCCAGACTCATATTTAATCTGTCTCTAGGGATACTTAGAATAGTTTTAAATTAATTGAGATTTTTTCATAATCCCATTAAGGATTGCAACAGATATTTTCTCATTTAAATTAATTATTACTTTTTCACGGCTACTACTATAGAATGCTTTTATTATACACTTTTATCTCCAGAAAACTTATAAACTGAATAAGCTCCAACATACATCATCATCAGAATGATAAGCGTAAAATGCATCCATGTGGATCTATTTCCTTTACTAGAATCACAGTGGTTTACATCATTGAACAGTAATTTATGTCTTCCTAATCTTAACAAATGACTAATGAAAAATACAATTATATTTACAGAAAGAATATCAGAGTATATGGCATTAACAAATTATCATACATCAAAAGATCTGATATGAAAAAAGTCACTGACAGAAACTGCAGGTAAAGAGGACTGAAACCATACATTTGCATCAGAAATTAATTTAAAAGCCCCAATATTCCATTTGTGGGTTTTTTTTTTTCTGACTCTTTTACAGCTAATGTATTAGTTAATACTAATAAAAAATCAAAATACCAACCTGTTATGTTTTCATACTAGAAACTAAACGTAACACTCCTAATAAAACGTAGGATCAAGTAATATACCAGATCAGTTGTATAGGTTTTACCCTGCTGCTGCTGTTAATTATAATATATTTTACCACTTGCCACAATTCTATCATTTATTTACTACTATTCTACATACAGCTCTGACAGGAACAGTGCATAAGATGGGCTAAATTGCCAGCCTCTGCTGGGAATTTGGCCTTTTTCTGGTATTGTCTGTTACTGATTCTCTCTCTAGACATATCTTTCCTCAAGTTCCCCTCAGGCTTTTTTATAATCTCCTCAAGGTTTGTTTTTTTTTCTTCTTTCCATGAGCTTTCAACTGTTCTGACAATCTGTGGACTGATTCCTGCAGTTCTGAAGGATTAATCATGTTCTCAGAAGCAGCTTTGGTTGACTTCACCAGGGGCAGCAAAATTTTGCCTGTAGTTATTTACTTTTCCTTATGCCTCTTTTCCATTTCATTTTATTGACTGGAAATTTTATTCAATTTTTTCTCTCTGGACAGCCTTCTTTCATTCCTGGAATTCTTTTTTGCTACCTTTATTCTTTGTTGTTTTTCTGTCTTTCTCCTCTCCTACTGGCAGAGTAAGAGAAGAGTAGTGAATTAGGGAGCAGTCCTTTCTTTAGGTAGGGCCTCTAGCAGAGACAAATAGTTCCTGGACTTGGGGAAGAATTAAGAGCCATACAGAAAGTTATTTAAATGAGACATCTTGCTTCCTAACTTTAAAAGCAGATCAGCCTTTAAAACATGCAATACAATGTTCACCGTGTTTGATTTTCCAAGGATTTTATTTTCTTTTGCTTGTTTTTTGCTCACTGTTTTATACTGCAAGCATGATGTTACGTCTGTATTAGCTTTGACTCTGTTTAGATTTCGTTTCATTCAATACATTTTAGTTCATACTCAGCTAAAAAATTCCTTAAAAAATCATATTTTAATATTAGAACATTAAATTTAAATTTGAGAACTGATTTTTTAAAAGCTTTTTTTTTATAAAGTATTCATATAGTTGTTTTACACTCTGGTTAACTTTTCTGAAGTCTCTCTCTGTCATAATACTATCAGAAATTTTGTTTTATGAGCAATCTATTTGAGTTAACCAAGATTAAATCATGTAAGAGGTGCAAAGTACTGCTGCAGGGCTCAGTCTCATCTGCCTTTAATGCTTCACTAGGCACAGCTCCCAGCTCCCTGTCAGTATTAAACAGAATATGAAATAGCAGAGGTGAGGTTTTGGGTTTAGGCATAGGGGTTTGGGGCTGGGGGCAGGGCCTCGATTGGCGTCAACCACGTTGAGCAACGTCTCCTTGATGCTGGTGTTGTAGAAGGTCTCAATGTCCCACAGCATCCATCTGTCCTCCTCTATCACAATGTTTATGTCCACCCCCTTGCACCCGAACAGCAAATTTGTCCAATTCTGCAGCTGCAAATCTGGGTATCTGCCATCCTTCTGGGGCCACCAGCTACCAGCCTTCACCATTTCCCAAACTGGTAAGTGCAGACTGTCTTCTTCTCCTTCAGTACAGCTGGGGGGTTTAGATTCTTGAAGCTGCAGGGTCTCAGAGGAGATGCAGCTGCTTTTTTGCTCATCATCTCTGATACTGCACAGTGTGCTGACTTCCTCATACAGTGCCTTTACTTGAAGGAAGAGATCCTCCACCAAAAGTGTTCAGTCACATGAAGGTCAAGGAAAGTAAAATACATACCAACAGCTAAAGCAGAACAGGAAATGCTATGTGGTTTTCCCAGAAGAGGGTAAAAATTTTCCTTGAATTCTCCTCTACAAAGGACCCACAAGATAGGCTGTGGAGTAGCCTATTCCTGTAAGTGTACTTTAATTCCTTAATTTCTATGCAAAACAGTTTTCAAAAGGCAACAATACATGAAACTAAAAGTATGATTGGTAATTCATATTTTTAAATAGGAGATTGCAAGTGAAAAAGTATAATTCTACGCTATTGCTATGAGACAATATGTACTCTACCTTTATAAATAATGTATTTTTATACATAATGGAATCACTAGAAAATGCAGAGGCAAACAATGACAAGGTTAGAGTAGGAATCTCTCTTCCTTGTCTTCCTGCAGGTTTGGCTTTAGTCTTTGCACTCCCTTTATATTTCAAGTAATTACCCAAATCTTCCACCTCCTGCTAATTGCCAGTCCCCAAACTAGTAAAAAGCAGCCAGCTTTCCTAGAACTAAACCATAAAATGCCAAGTGCCATAAAAGACATAAAGCTTATTTATGAAAAATGCAATGTTATATACCAAAGTAACACAATAAATAAATAAATAAATAAATACGTAACTGCAACAAAAATTAACTCTTAATGCCACTAAAGTAATGAAGCATAAGCCCAAAGGAAATGAAACAGGATTTTAAATTAGTATTTTCACTGTGATGATGAAACCACTGCTGAGACTCCTAATCCATTCATGCTGACAGACCCATTATCTGCAATTATTCTTTATTCAAGTGTAAACCACCATTATGCATGGAGCTGTTGCTACTGCAATAAAAAATTTTAAAAGCCCTTTACTGTAAAGATCATCTGACTTCACCAAGATACAAGGGCCTACTGTAAAAGTACATCCACCCATTTTCAATCATAACTTGAGTCTTATTGTGTCCTTTTCAAGAAACAAAAATAAAACATTGAAAAACTTGGCTTGATTCACAAATTTGGACCAGGGGTTAAAGTTTATTTATCTATATATATCTGTCTATCTATCTATATCTGTATCTATATCATCAATATCTGTATCATCACCTATGTATATCTGTATCTATATCTGTATCTATCTATATCTATACCTATATCTATATTTATCTATCTCATCTATGTCTGTATCTGTCATCTGTATCTGTATCTATCTATAACATCTATATCAACTTGTATATGCCATTTCTTCTGTAATGTATGGCCTCATGTGATACTCATTTTCGAAAAGCAGTAAACAAAGATGGATGTTGTCTCTGTAGCAGGCAAAATGCTTTTGAGAGTTTTCTGTTAAGAGGATCTGGTCTTGTCTGCTTCCACGTCCTGCAGAGAGGAGAAAGAGCGGCACGTTGTGCTGCAGAATGAAAGCAAGGCTTATTCAAATTTTCAGTTATCTCATTAATTGCCAAAACAGGAATTTTCAAAAAAATCATTCTATTAATGATCACAAGACTTTATTATGAATTTTGCAAAATACTATTATATAAAAGCATTAAAAAAAAAAACCAAAACAAACAAAAAAAAAACCAGAAAAGCCTTTGTGTCATTGTACATATCAAGACGTATTCTAACTTCTGGTCACATAATCCATAATGATTTAGCTAAACTGGAGAAACTAAGAAGCTTATGTTAACTTTCTCATTTCTGTCTTCATGATTTCTGACTTTGGTGAAACACAGAAATAAGCACTGATAGGAAACTAAAGGAAGTATAAAAACCATTTCAGTATAGAATTGCTACCAAACCTAAATAGATACTGGCATAATTATTGAAAATTAATAAAACTCATATATGCCCCAACATTTAATGTAGACATGAAGTGTAATGATGTCAGAAAAAATTCATACATTTGGCTTATTTGGCTTCTGATCTCATGGTGAGTATTCTGCTCTGTCTTTAATATTTCTCAAGTCTACCACAGCAACATTATTACATTTTTAAATCTGAAGCCAAGTCCTATAATAACCTATTAGATGTTGACTTCCTCCGTGATACCATTGATACCATTCTGTCTGAGCAGAATTCTAGCTCATCTCATGACCCATGTATAAAGACATATTGCATGGAAATTAATACAGGTAAAAGGATTATAAGCATCCCTGGAAAAGTAATCTGATGAACTGAGGCTCCCATGTACCCTGTTAAAAAATCCAGCTTTATTATGGAAAGTTTTTAACCATACAATCTATGACATAGACATAGATTCTAAATCTAAATCTAAAGACATAGCCTTTGCATGATTTTAACCTTATTGAGTCTGCGGGAAGGGTGAAATTGCCAAGAACAAGACTGCCTCCTAGCCCTCATTTTCTGTGCCCAGCACAGTGGTAACACTAGCACCAAGACCCATTTCAGTTGCAGAAAGGCACTGAGGTACTGCGCTGAGGATGGCATTCATGCACATGCACACAGAGCTTGTCCCTCAGGTAGATGTGGTGAAAAAATGATGTAGGCTTCATGCAGATGATGCCTCTAAAGAGCTTTATTTAAAAATGCTGAGAAGTTTCTCTTGAGCAGCTTATAACTTTGTCATATACATATTTTCACCAGCTCAGCAAAACTCCATTCAAGAGTCCAAGGCATCCAGTTTCCTCTGACAGAATCATTGGAGGAACTAAAGATTTTCAACTAAACAAGTAATAATAATTTAACAAACCAACATACTCTTTTCTTATCATGCTTTCTAAAAAATGAGGTTTTGCGGAACGGTTTCCAAAACTCTGTTCTGAACCAACAGTAATCATGGAGTATATCAACCCAGAATTCAGTTTACGTTTAGCAGAATTTAAGTAAGCTAAACATTGGGGTTTGCACTGAAAATCATCAAGCAGCCCGAATAAACTGAATCTGTGCTTCTTCTGTCAAAAACATACTGTCAAGATAACAAACCAGAAGGAAAAAACAAGGAGACTTATGCATCTTAATACTTTTATATTTCTCAGACCTTCTTTTCTGGAGTATATAGCCCTGAGCATGACAGAGATTTTGGACTTTATTCTAGGTACATCCGACAATTATTAATATCACCTACTTAAACTTCATCGTACAAGGTAATGGAGAGTGGAAGTAGGCAGGCTATTGTTATGGCATTCAGTATGCTCAGTATGCTGGCTTTAAAATATCTACAAACCATATTAAACATGATTACTATTTAATTAGTATAGATCTGAATCTATCACAGACATTTCCGAAGAAACTTTGCTGTTGAGCAAGTTGCTTGTACTGACTTCTCACTGGAAGAAAGGATATTGCTAGAGTATGATGACATGATAAATAATTTCAAAGGGAAGCATGTACAGCAGGTGCACTGGAATTGTTCAGTTTCATTTTTCTTACATTTTCAGACAATAAAGGCATTGCTGGGTGTGTTAAATGTAAGCCATTCACATGAAGGAATATGAAATCCAATCATTTTTCAGATAGTATATTACAATTTTACAATTTTTTTAAGCAATGTCTAAAAGGACAAGCAAGTGTGAAAACTGTAAACATAGCTCATCAGAAATGAAAATAGGAGCAGTAGCCAAATGCAAAAAAAAAGGCAAAAAGAGGTAAAAGATGCACTGAGTAATTTACACAATAGATGTAACATCTAGTACATTAACTGAGTAATTTATACACGCAGCTCTGTGAACATCCAGTGTAATCTTTCTGTGAACTTCAAAATTCTTTCTTGAAATAATTTCTGAAATAATTTTTAATAGTTTTTCATACTGTATCTTGCACATTTCTCTCCCAGTCATACAGTTAAATTTCACTGCACTCTATACTATGGTGGTTTTCTATATTGAAATGGACTATAAAGAAATATATGTTTTATGCTAAGGAGTTATACTGTGGAAATACAATATAATATTTCAGAATATTGTTTTCTTACAGAATCATTTCTTGTAGAAGTGCTGCACCCTGTTGCTCATATGATCTATGATTGAGCTTTGGACCCTGCAAGGCATGGATTCAGCCAAGGAGGGCTGGTGATGGTGGCAGAGAGAGTTTTCAATGAGAGCCTGATGGAGTCATCACAGCAGTGTTAACACAGGCAGCATAGAATAACCAGAGCAGTGACAGATTTGATGACAAATAAGTGTGTGGTTTTCATACTAATACAGTTTTCTTGATCTTTTCTCTCTCTCATCATCTTTTTCATTCACCATCATCACTTTGCTATTTCTCTATCAATCAAAACCTCTGTGTTTGTTTTGTTTTAGTGTCTTTCATTTATTTCTTGTAGTATAGTTTGATCTTCTGTCCTAAGAAATAGTCATGTTAACCTGTGTCACCTGCAGTTAGATTTGTCTTAAATATATTGGAGGAAAGAAGAAAACACAAAGACATATTTCAAGGACTTAATATTGCATTGTTTTTACCCTCAGTGTAAACTGGGAATATCAAGATCTTGAGGAGCTGGTTGCTCAGTATAGCAGTTTATTATTTGAACATCTATGATTTATAGTACATTCTTATATCCACTGCACTTTTATTACCAGTCGTTCCCAGACAACAGCTTTTTCAAAATGCTCTACAGAACCAGGTTGTTTCCTGAAACAGTCAGCAGCAGAAGCTGAGACATTGAACCTGAATAAATATTTTCCAAATTAACCAACAGTGAAGTAGATGCAATTCCAGAGCAAGTTAGCGTCTACTGCAGATGCAAAATATGAAAAAGGGTGCGATTAATCTCAGATAAGAGGTGAGTGATCAGAAAAGGGTGAAGCAATTGTCAGCTGGTAACCTAACAGAACTGTTCCTGAGTAGCTGAAATCCATTTCTTTTCCAAACACAGAAAAGCAATATGAAAAATGCTTCTTTTCCGAATATCATACACTGGAAGAAAAGAACCATTTCACATCACTGCTGTATCTCAGGGAACTGCCCTGATATAACCATTCTGGCAGCCTTCATATTCTGGGTCTTCATCCAACTTAACCTTAATTATACATTTTAGCTACGCAGCTTAGAGAGAGGTGACTAAAAGCTATAAATCTTGTAGAACAGCACAAAAAAGGGTGCGATTATGTGAGCTAAATATTGTTTGGCAAGTATTTGACAGACATATAGTCATCCTTCAGCTGGGATGTGATAGCTTCTTTGAAGGAAGACACGGTCAATTTGTCTGGCACCCTGTTTTATTCCTTTTCTCCATTTTACACTCAGTTGTTTCCACTAGCTGAAGGAATAGAAATTACAACACAGTTGCTTAATGCCTACAAAAAAAAAGTAAAAGAAGATAGCTCAAACTTTTTCTTCATTCTTTTTTCCCCATGAGGCAATAAAGAGGAGATTTCTTGCAAGCCCTACAGGTGGCCTGGCTTCAGCTGTAGCAGTCATGTTTCATGTTCTTAACAACTGGTGCAGTGCTGTGTATTTTACTTTAGTCTGAGAACAACGTTAAGACAACAGGTAACTTCTTTTTGAAACAGTACAAGCGGAGATATAAAATTTTACTCAACTAAGCCTACAGGGAGAAAATTACTCTCTCCTTTTAGATGTATGGAAATCCTACTGCATCTTCTTAAACAGCCCATCTTGGAGGAACCTTTTAAGAGAATACTATCTCCTGAGTTTGTACTTTTTGAAATTCTTCCAAGGCAAGTCAACTTGGCTCCCTCTTCCTTCCTGCAATTTGTGCATCAATTGCCATTTAATACTGAATAATTTTGTTCTGTTACATATTTTCTCATTCAGAATTATGTTCTGCTACAATCTGTGTTGGTTTCTACAAGAGACTACTGTACTAAATTGCTGCTGTGACACAGTCCCTTTCTTGTTTAATGAATGTCAAGGACAGACTAATTTGTTTTTTCCTAAGAGATTCTACTTAATTCCTCTTCCTTTCCACATTGATTCTGTGAAGGGATTCCAATTACATCACCTTATTGTGGGATATAGTGCAATGCATGGCAGAGCCCAGCTCTGTAGGTATCCTCTGCATTAGTGGGTCTTCATCAATGTACCTAGGATATACTTTTCTATGGTATAGTTCAGATGCATTAGTCTGTCTTCATATTAAGAGAAATCACCCCTACTGTTCCTTAAAGGTCATGTAAACTCCAGCTCCTTAATTGCGTTTTCTAAAACCATCCTTGGAATATGGAGAATGGGCAGCACAGAGGAAAGAACAGGATTTCTTAGATGACCATTGAGGAAATTGTAGTGAAATAGAACAAAAACCTGCACCAAGGATCTGATCTCATAAATTTTAGAGTATTTTGTAGAAAGCACATTTCAGACTTCATAATAATAATAATAGTATATGCTTTTCTAATAAATATAAACAAATCTAATTTACAAGCTAGCAGATCAGGGCTTGAGCTTTTGAGACCATCTTTCCAATAATCTTTTGTAAATATGTTTACTTTTGGGTTAAACTAACCTGGATTCTGACTCCCAGGAGTGCAGTTAACAATGGATACTTACTGTAGAGTCTCAGATTAAAGAAAAAATGCAATAAATCACCCATGTATATGGATGTCAGGTTCTCATTAGCAACGGTTTTACTTTCACATCCTTTTTTATTGCACCACTCAGCTTACCATCTTAGACACAGCTTTTTTAGCAACAGTTTAACATGTAGAACATTAATTGTTAAATTTAAAAACACAGTCATAACCTGAGCAAAGCTGAATGTATAGTTTCCATACTGCTTTTGCATTTACACATCACTATTTCTTAAGAAAAAAAAATGGAATGAATGAAATCATGTGGAAAGAAAATAAAACTATTGCCGTTGGTTTCTACCTTTATGGTCCAGGAAGTTTCTCCCTATACAGAGTTCAGTAAGAGCTTTACTTGTGAAATAAAATTAGATCCAAATTGTCTTATCATTGATATAAATCAGAAAGGAATCTTATTTCAAACTCTTTAAAGAAAGGAGACTGCTGGAGAGAAAGGAGTATCTGAACATGGGACAAAACTGTGTTCTAAGGGGAGAGCAATGTAGTAGGCACTTTATGCCTTTCATGGACTAAGCAGTCCTAAATCAAAACCCTTGCAGTAGCCTTTCTTTTAAAAGGTCATATTCTTTTCTAGATCTGTTTTATTTATATTTGAGAAAAACACAGAAAAGGAAAATTGAGAATGCAGGTGATACAGAGGGTCGGTGGTAATTTATCAACTGAAAAATAAGACTAAGCTTCTAAGAATTAACTGTTCAGTCAAGCAAAACCATTTAATGTGGTAAAATACTTATATCTGCAAATCCTAAAATCATAAAATCAGACCATAAGAATGGATGTCCAACAAAGGGTTTTAAATACAGCTTTTAATAAATGCTGTATCCAAATCACTAAAAGTGTAAGTCATTATTGTCTCCCCACTGGTCTGGTAAAAAGAAATTACCAACTTTATGAATATTTATAGGAGAGATTTATTTCTAAATCTTCATACTTTTGCTCACTTTCTCTCTCCAAGGACTGACAAAAAGTATAATAAACAATTTTAGTGCTGAAAGACTTTTCTGAGTAAATAAAACAGTAAAGACTAAGGATTGTTTGCTGCTCTCAAGTAAACATGGAATTTATTAAGACAAAAGGATTAATATATAAGCCAAAAAGTTTTTGTCATACAAGTATTTGAAAAGGACAGGCTTGCCATTATCACTGTATGCACTGAGATCCGGTCTGTTCATGCCTGGTCCAGTCTCCAGTTACTTTTGGTATTCTGACAACTAACTTACAACCTGTTTTAGGGGTCATGAATGATACTTGTCTTTCTTACAGAGGAGGTCCCAAAGAGCTCTTACATCTTGGAGGGATTCTCATCAAGCTATAAAGAATATTTCTGTGACAGATCAACCAGCCAAAGGTAAATAGTGAAATGATATAATTGTGATAATATAGAATTAGAATGTATATTTTAATATTTGCTACATGCATTTTAAAACAAATTTATTAAAATCTGTTATTGTGCATGTCATTTTATTTGGTTTTAGACAGCATTTTAGAAGCACATCTTGGACTTCATATGCAAACATGTGAAGTAGACGTAATTTATAGTCTAAAAATCAATTGCTGTAAATCTCACTTGAGGAATCTAAGAACATGATAATGGAGCAAGGGGAAAGTTTAAGAATGGTCTGGAGAAACAAAAAACATTGCCTTATTGGACAGCCAAGTCATGGGTCCAGATAGGGTTTTTAGTAACTAGCAATACTTTAAATAATAACATCTACTTTATTCCACTTGGGTGACAGTCTCTTCCACATTCTAAATCTGATTAGACTTGGATCGAAGCCTTGAAATTCACTTATATGCTCTTTCCCAATCAAGTGGCTGCAGACTGATGGTGAAAGGTTCAACCATGAGCAAAGCTGAGCATTTTTCTCACAGGCACACATCCAGAGGACACAGGGACACACAGGTGGAAGATATTGACACAACTGGGCACAAAGACTGGCAGAAAAGGTGCTGCCTTCAACAGCACCTACACACAAGGCTCACATAAAATACAGACACAGCTGTTTCCTCCACTTCAGCTGGCAGAGACTGAAGGTCCCAAGCACAGGCACACACATGGCACCCAGCAGGTTCACAGGCACGGATTCCCCCAGCATTGCCCTTCTGTCCAACAGGAAGTTGGCCCTGCTGCCAGCCCCTCATACAATCCCACAGGTCCCTGACTCATTAACATTTGCTCACTGCAAACACACAACACTGACACACTCTTCCCACAAGCACCCATGAACACCCTAAATCCTTATGTTGTTCTCCTTTCCCCCTTATATAAGGGAAATTTGAAGTTACAAAGTTCAGGTTGGTCCTTTCCAAGGCTGTGTCTGGAGTTTCTTAATGGCTCATCAACTAGTGTTTGTAAATTTCTGATCTTTGGCATTGTCTCTGTTATCTGTTGCCTTACAGCTCCTTAACCCCAGGGTGACTTGTGAGTTCTGGCATGGAAAAATAGTCAAACAGAGCTCAGCAGAGCCACCTGCCCCAGGTCTCCTCTTTTCTTGGAATGAACACAGCTCTGATCATGAGGCAGCATTCTCTGATAGCTTTGGTATTTGACCCTTGAGACCAGTAATGACCACTGTAACAAAAGATATGGGTTACATTCCCTTAGGCATGCTCACCAGCTTTCCTGCTTTCTCTTCCCCTGTGATCACTCTGCACAAAATCAGAAATCCTGGATGCTTGAAACCACATGGAAAGACCAAGCATACAACACTGAATATCTTGCAGTGAGGCCTGGTGAGGGAAAGGATTTTAAGCTCATCAGCAAATAAGCCATTTAGAATCAGTAGTTAAGAACATCATTATTGTTATAAGCAAAATGAAATTATCACCATTCTTTATTTTTCATTTACATTTTTTAATAATGACACTAGATTGAAAAACTGGTTGTTATGCAACAGAGCCTAAGAAGATTAGCATAGTTATCTAGAGAGGCTTACAGATGCTGTGTTGTTTCAGCTCTTCATTAATTATAAATTTTAACTATTTACAGGTGCTGGCATTCACTCTTCTTATTTAGTAGTTTCATTAATTTCCTTAGGCTAGCATTTCAGATGCAGACTTGTCAAAAATTCTGAAGACAAAGCTCATCTCTAACACGGTCATTAATGTTACATTGGGCAACCTCTGAGAAGGCTTTTAATAAATTCCTCAAGTTACACTACAGACTTTCAGGATTTCTCCGAGCTGCCAAATTTCAAGCTTAAAGGAACATCATTTTAACATTAAAGGGGTTTCACAAAGGTTTAATTTTTCCTCACTGCTTCAATTTAAAACAGCAGTTTTCATTCATCTCTCTCTATAGAAGTTGCTGTTAATATTTTATGACATTTTAACAGAAGAAGGATGTAGGTACTGATTTTCTTTTCTTTTAAGCTTAGTTATAGTCCTCTGTCACTAATTATGTTTTAGTATTGATTTTGTAAGCACCTTTTAAAAAAATCTCTCTTGGCCATCATCTTTCTTTTGCCTTTTGCTGAACTGCTGTGTTTCAGTTTGGTTTTTGTTTTTCCCTGAAACAGAGCGCATGCTTCAAGCTGTTGCCACAAAAGACAGAGAAAGTGCAAACCATATTCCACTTTGTTAGCACTGTGAGTCAGAGCCATTTTAACCTGCTGTTGAGCTTCCAAGATATGCTATTAGTTTTAAAAATGTTGCATACTTATATTTTTAAATTATTTTTAAATAATTTCTTGCTTCTCTAATTGAACAGCTATTGAGAAAGACTGGAAATTTGCATATTGCCTTGAGTTCTCAGGTCATTGACATAAAGACTTCAAAGTTATTGTGGATATCTGGAGCTGTAAGTCTTGGCTGTTCTAGTAGAATCCTTGTAATCTTTCAATTTAACCTTCCAAAGTCATGGTAGGATTAGCATCCTTCTAAGCTCTTATCAAGATGTTTTATAGTTTCATTGGGAACACAATGTTATGCCAACAAGCACCACCTGTTACCATGATGTTAGCATTGTTAAGTTTAAAAATTAAAAAAGCTATAAAAATTTCAACATTCTCCAGATTTGTTAGGTTGTTAGAATAAAGGAGACTAAATATTCTCTTTCTTTTTATTAGGGGCTGCCAAAGCCAATAGACTGACAGAAGTGAGGTTGCCACACAGATACATGTTCCCAGACCCAGCAAGCAGCAAGGCTGAACACATATTCCCAACAGGCACTGATGCACACATGAACACCATACATGAATACACATAGAAAGGGCCATCTTCACATGAAAAGAGAAACATTCAGTGCTCGCATGAAAACAAATGTCACCAACAGTTTCATCCCTTTCCCCTTTCTGGTCAAACCAGTGAAAACCCATTAATGGAAAGTATATACATTGCTTCATGCACCGACACGTACTGGCAAAGACTAGCCAGCCCAGACTCTACCTTACCAGTTGCCGACCATGAGGCTCCATGATCTCTCCACTATTCAGCTTGGGCCTCTTGGTCCCTCCAGTAACTGTCATACAGACCTTCTGCTTCCTACAGCATCTGGCTCAGATATATTGCTGCTCAAACATTTAACTCCCACATGTCATATTCTACTCCCTGGCCAGTCCTGTGATGTTTGCCAGCAATCACACACTGACCCAGGCACCCCCACAATATTCACCAGGTATTGCACCATGTGCAATATTGTAGCGGTCCACTCAGCACTCACAGCTCACTGTGACCTGATCCCAGTCCAGTGGCTGCTCTCAGACCCCCATACACACAAATGTATGCAGAGTCCCTTATCCAGGAAAACAAGTAGAAATGAAGTTTAATGCAAAGCCAGGACCAACTGCAGGTACAAAGAGCTGGGCATGGCCAGACAAGTGTCCTGCTCTGTCAGCTGTTTGCACCCAACAAACCCGTTATGTCCTCTTCCTTCTATTTTCCCACATTTGTTCCTCCTTAGAGGAGGAACTCAGTTCATCCTTTTCCTTGCCTTCATTTCCTGCCTAAATGTACCATGAAATCTTTGCAAACCACAGTCTTTCCCCCTTAATGAGGCCATGCCCCTCAGCAGAACCCTCCCCCAGCCTGTAAGTGATCTCAGGACAGTCTCTCCCAGGGACTCAAAGTGATAGGTACAGACCCATGAGGCTGATGTCTTCCTGGGATGCACTGAGGGCCCAGGGGCTCGTGTCTCTGACTGGGTTACTAGTTTTCCCCCTGCTTGACATTCTGCTGCTCATTTCTTTGTGTTTGGAGAGACTGGAATAAGGCAAGTGTCACTCTTGTCTTCTCAAGAAGTCCGTTTCAACCTAAATAATTATGTGATTCTATGGGATGAGTCTTTATTCACAAAGTCTAATACTTTTAAATAAAAATGTCCAGTTTCTTAATGCAGAAAATTGTTATAGACCTCAGAATTCCATTTTCTTCATCCAGGGAACACAGTAATCTTAGATATAGTGGTACTTACACAAATCATGCCCATTCCTTTTACAGTTCTGCTGACATGTACAAATCAGTGTATTTTAAACTTAGTACATATTTCTCTTGGAGTCTACATTCCTTGTGTGGATTTGAATTTGTATGTATGTATGAATTTCTTTTAGGACATTATTACGTGTCCTGGGTTCAGCAGTAGCAGTCATTTTTCTCCTTCTATGTAGCTGGTGCAGTGCTTTAACTGACATCTATCCAGAACTACCAAAGCAAGAAATAAAAACCAAGCAGGGACATAAAAGACTGAAGAAGGAGAAATGCTTACTCAACTGCATCATCCCAGCACAGCAATAGCCCCAGAATACTCTAAGCTACCACTCTCAGTGCTGCTCTGCTTGTTAGTTGATGCATAAAGGCAATAGTTTCCCTCTGCCTGCACTATTAATAGTTTAATATTAATTCTCAACGTATTTGCTAATCTTCTCTGAACAGTATGTCCTCTCATTCCCACAAACTACTCACCCACACGTTTTCCAGGAATCACTCTTCTTGCTACCAAAGTTCTGCAAAGGTACTATCTTCCTCTTTTGCTCCCCTTCATGGGATGGCTATCTCAGCCAAAGCATAGCTTTCAGTAATCTGAAAAACCTGCCAGGTGTGTTTTTAAATTGTGTTGGAACAATTGCGAGCTATCAAGACAGACCAATCTTAAAATTGATTATCCTGTCACCTGGGTATTATTACATCCTTCACTGAAATGCAAGAACCAGCATTACACTTAGTGTAAACTTAGCAAATATACCGCTGAGTGCATTGAAATTTGAAATAAACGATTTAAGCTAAAGCTGCCACTTACAATGAAGTAGTTCATGCAAAATATCAGTAAAAGATCTGGAGCTATTACAACTTTCATTATATCATTAACTAATTTCAACTGATTTGTAGGGATTTTTTTTCCGTTGTAATCAGTCTGATTCAGTATGAACTCTGCACCACATTCTGCTTGGTGGAATCATGGTAAATGAATGACCACAACACATTAGTAGAAATGTTTCAGCCTCATGGATGTATAACCCATGAATCTACTACCTTTAAGATATCATGATTCTGGAAAAGTTAGATATTAATGCTACCAAGGGAGCTATTACAATCAAGTTTGCTAAAAAGAGCATTCAGATTAATCAGATTCAAGGCCATTCTACTGTAAAAAGGGACTTATACCTGTGCTAATATGATACTTGAACTCCCTCCACATAAAATTAATTTGGAATATGGTGAAGGTGTATTAAAGGAGACTTCAGGTATGTAAGCATGGCAAGGATGGTTTCATACTTTGTATTTTTTAGTTAATACCACATGTGACAGGAGGATGAAATCTGAGTATGAGACATTTCTTATTTAACCCAATTATTATGTTGGCTTTATTTTTATTCTTTTCCCTACTGTTCTAAACCATGGTTTTGGAAGTACTGAACATTATATAAGTGAGGTAAATTTTATAAATACCACTGTATATTAAAAATTCATATAATGCATTTAATAACTGATTTGCAAACAGTCTGAGACGTGCTTTGTCTTAAACCCCTTGCATCACATCAACAAGAGGCTGATTTCTGGAAAAAGGCTATAAAACCCTGCAATTATAATCAAGTTATGAATGATGTTCTCACTTAATTACAAATCTTGATTAGGGTCTTCTATGCTAGGTTCTCTTTAATATTAAGATTAAATAATGAGCTCCATAAAAGCTATCTAATTTGCTTGACCTTTACATAACACTGGGTCAGATATCAGTGTATTGTAAGTGTGCCCTTTATGAGTCTGTTAGCTCAATCTATGTGCCAACCGTACTTGAATTTTATTAATACATCTGCTGCTCAAATATAGTCTAATAAAATAAAAGATGGACAGAGACTGGCATAAAAGGCTATTTTCTCAGTCTTATGACCTAGAAACATATCCTAAGGGAAGGCCACTAAGTAAGTTAAAGAATTTTAAGATATATGCCTATGACATCTAGTCAGAAATGCTTGAATTTAACAAGTAAGGACGTAATGCAGAGAAGCATAATTATTAATTTATAACAATCCTTTTCATAATTAAAGCCTATTTTTTAATTTTCTTAAACTCACTGGTTTAGTTTGAATATTCATAAATGTACACATTTTAGGAAAACAAAAATATTAGTATTGTAGTTTGTCTACTAGAAATGTAGAGTAATTGATGAATATTCATAGAATAATACAAGGGAGAAAAAGCATTGGAAAAAAAGTGTAAAGAATCATGCTTTTTTCCTGATAGCTGGAACTTTAAAAAACAAAAATAAAATAAGCTCATTTGGTGGAGAGCTAGAAACCAGCCATAGTTTAAAAATTTGATGTTAAAAGACTGAGATTCTCAAGGTCCTACTGCAGAAGGTGAGATAAAGCAAGTAATTCTCTTGCTATATCTAGCAGCAAGCAGAAAATGGCCTAAAACACAAACTGCCAAATAAGGACTTGCAAAAAACAACATTTATTTTAACAAGACTGGCAGTAGAAGACATTGAAGTGTTTCTCCCATTGATTTAATACTGGGTCAATACTACTAAAACATAAAAAATTAAAGTGTTTTCATCATGACAATCTGTGCCAGCTCTTTGCTTAGGTACAGAATATTCACTGTGACTAAACTTTTTGTTTCAAAGCATGTTTGCAGTTGCAAAAGTTTGCAGTGCCTATTGCAATTTTAGCCCGTAGTTCTTAAGATTTATCTTCAGACTTTATATCTTAGCAGTGATAGATACTGGGAATCTGATCCTGCTATAAAATTCAGAAAATAGCTATTGTATAAATAGACCTCATACCTGTCTGCATAGTAGTGTTTTTAATTAGTTAAATTCTGACATCTTTACTCACTTCTGAGTCTGTCCTATTTCAAACTCATCTCTGTCGTATTCTCTCAATAACAATTTTGCTTCATTAAACATTTGTGATTTTGTCCTGCAAAATATTATACTTGGGCATGTATTATCTTAATACTTCTGTTGACACTAGTGAGGTTCTTTTCAGGTCTTTCGATATGTTTATTCCACTGAAACCTACAGGAATAATCAAATCAGTAAAGTATCCCTGAACATCCATGTCAAGCTGAAGATTCAGGGGGAATTTAGCTCTGGATGCCATTTTGAAGAATTACCAGTTTCATTACAGTCAAACATTAAAGTCAAGATGTGACAAACCTGCCTCTGAACCTTGTTTTCCTCTTCCACAGACCTGTAGTCCCAAAAAAAAACAGACTAGTTACCTTTCTTCTAAATATTTACCATTGGGTGACATGACTCCTAAAGATGAACTGTTTCTTTCCAACTACTTAGGCCACGTTATGCCTCCTCCACTGAAAGTGCTGACTGCAATGACTCTCACATAGCACTCTCTCCATATCCTTTCCACCTCATTCTCCCTAGGAAACCATGTGCTAACTAGGACCCATATTCAATGGCTCCAGCTTCTAAGTCCTTCTTTGGAACTAGGTTGTAAGATAGTTCTCTTATAATAATTTTTTTAAAACTTGCAAAAACCTGGTTTTGGAATTATGTTCTTAAAGCTTATAGCAGATTTTAAGACATCTTTGAAACTCTACCTTCTTCAGAAAAGCTTAGCCAGGCTTGAAGATGTTTGAAAGTTTAAGAAAATATGAAGGTGGATATAGTACTAACATGATCCTATACACAATTTCCAGCATCATTCTGCTAGTGTCACCTCTGCATCTTATAGGAAAAAGCAATGGTGAAGATGCCACTATACAGAAAACATATTCTAATATCACAAAGACTCATTCTGGCTCTCAGCTGTGCTCTGATTTTATATAGAATTAGTTTTGCATCCCTGTGACTTGTGATCAAGACAGCAGAAAAATAAAGCCACACTGTAATTTATCTGGCTCTGATGTATCTGTGCAGATGAACCCATTTACCAGAAGTAAACGTGAAGAAAAATGTTACTGAAAGAAACCATTCATTTGGGATATATTTTTTTCTTTTTTTTTTTTTTGACCTCATTACTTATGGAGTTTTTTCCTCTGTTCTCTACCATTTACATATCACAGAGTCAGTATGCATACAATGTTGACTTACTTTGCACATTTACATTAGTTCCTGCAGCCTTCTTACTGCTTGTGTGTAGATCATGTGTCACATCCTAAGATGGGTCCAGCAACTCAGAGGTATGAACATCTTCTCAAAAAGGAAGGGAAGCAGGGAGAGACCTCTGTATTCAGGTGACATGGTCTTCAAGCCATTTCTTCTCTCCTGTTGAATGAAGATGATGATGAATGAGTCATCCTATGGATCATCATATTATCATAACTTCTTACTAGGTGACTGAAAGTACAAAGAGATCCTTGAAACTCATAAAGGGTCAATATTCTTTACAAGTGAATTGATGAAGTAGATGCCTTACTGTGACAAAAAGTTGGGATGATCGTCGAGCTTGAGCACAAACTGAGTAAGATATTTATGTAATCTGGGAAAAGCTAAATGCTATCATATTGAAACTTACATGTTTTCAAGATTGCGAATAAGATGCAACAGTCTTTACAATTAGCAATCACACTGGCAGCAGAATCAAGTACAAAAACAGACGAATGACTATTTGTTTTAAAACAACCTTGCTTAATCATCCTGTGATCGCTCAAAGAATGATGAGACCTTTTAGAAAATCATTAGCAGTGCTGTCTTGGCCAACACCCTAATTAGACTTTCTATGAACCTGGGAATTCGGTAAAGGTGACATTTGCATCAAAGGATTTTCCCCTTCGTTTTTCAATGTCTGATCATTTAAGTGAATACAGATCATTTATGCTTGCATTAAGTGGATTTATTTTTTCTCCAGGTTCCAGGTATCATTCGTGCAAATTAATTCATACAGCCATTAAAAACACCATTAATCTCTTTAATATCCAAGAACCCAGTAACTTAATAATTTTTACCTTTTGCTATATTATGAGAACTTGCCAGTTTTCTTGCTATTAACCTACTAATTTTATTAAGCTAAAGCCAGTTCTTCCAGCAAGAAAGGCAAGGGTGATTACAGGCAAGGGTTCTTCTCTTGTTGATCTTTAATATGAGGTCTACTTGAGTTACAACATTCTTTTTTCTAACAGCTTGATAACTTAATAAGTGCATGTGAACAGCACAACTATGTTACATAGAAAAGATTATGTGTGTCTGTAAATGGCCTCATTTATTCAAGTGCTTAAATACAGATTTAGGAACCTTTCTGTAGTTATTTTTTAGTATTTTTCTACAATATTGGTTCAAATAAAACATTGTTCTGTCATAGTAGGTAACTGGCTACATTCTCTGAGATATTATGGAGGCATTCTGATCATGAGTTCGTGTTACTGTTTTTTTTTCTCAGTACAAAGGAAAACATTACCTGAAATACATAAAGGAAGATATAATGGGTTATACATATATTAACTAGTGACATACTGCTTCAATATAGCATAATATGAGCTTGAAGTAACTACCTTTATTGTCACAGGAAGACTCATTTAAAACACTATCCCTATCCTTTTCTTGGTAGGTTTTGATAAATTAAGATTGCTTCTCAGTGGTGTCTATATAAAAGGTATAGAAAATAAATTTAATATGGTTATAAACCTCCTGCCAGTGACCTATATGCAGCATGCTTTTTATGTCCTTAGGGATTCTTAACAAGGCTATTGAACCCCTACAATTTCCAGGAGGAGGATGATTCAATATGTCCAAACATACCAGTTTAACATAGAAATGAAGAGTGATACATAGCACTACAGGACATCCTGCTCAAATCAAGAATCAGGAAGTCAACTTGAATGTATCGTTGGCAAGGATAGAGCCAAAATTGTTAATAAGGTTCAGCTTGAAGTCATGAAGTTACAGTATCTAAAACAGACTAAGAATTTGCTTTTTTATACTGCCTTTGCCAATATGGTATTTCCACATGCATAGAGTGATGGCATTTTTTTCATACTTATACTAACATCACTAACAGTACAAGGCAGACAACACTGGAGCATCAGCCCTCAAAAGTAGTAGCCCAGATAATTTTACACAGATTATCCTCTGTTTTGGTTGGGTTTCATTTTGTTTTGTTTGGGTGTTTGTTTGTTTTTCTTTTTTCCCTTTTTTTTTTTTGTATGGGGGAAGGTATTGCATAGTCTTCTTATTGTCAAGTTTGAATGCTTATTCTCAAAATATTTCTCTTTGCTCCTATTCTTTACCTACGCTGGCCCTGTCAAGAGAGATAAACACACATTCTCAATCATTTGGCAGCTTAAAGAACAGAGATATAGAGGCACAGCAATTTGCCAAGGGTCAAACAGGATAACTATGGTGGAGCAAAGAATCATATTCAGGTCTCCTTGGAGCCAGATTAATGACATAAACATTGGACTAGACACTCTCTGTATACATTATCTACTTTCCATAAAGTTTCAAACAGCTTATTTTCAGTGCCAGAACTGTTCTAGCATAAAAATACAAAATCATTCAGCATCAGCAGTGTTACTAGGATGCCTATCAATAATAAGTAGAGGAAAAATGGATAAATATACATATTTATATACATTTATACAAACACATATACACACACATATAAGAAGATAAAGAAGCTGTATTTATTCAGAGAAAATAGCATTAAATAAACAAGTAAGTACTGCTTTTGAGACATAGATCCAAATAAATATACATGTAAAATAAGATTTATCCCCATAACATCAGTCCAGGAAATACTAATAAATTCCACGGATGTTGATGTTGATTTAAATCTGTAGGTAACTTGAATGAAAAAGAATGCTTGGGACTTGGTTTGGTTTGTTTTATTTAATGACCAGTGAATTCATGTGAACAAAATCTCCCTCAATACAATAGCATTAAAAAAAAGGGTTCTAACCTCCAGAGCTTTCAATGTGCAATTGCTTTCTCACCTCCCAACAACTATAAAAACTTTTATGGCATACTTGATGTAACTGAATGTGATAGAGACAAACATTTTGATATACAGTTATTGCAGTGTTGTTAACCTGTTCAGCATAACAAAACAGACTGCTCAAAGACAAAAGAAACCAAACAAAACAACCCCAAACTAATAAATCAGAAAACAAAATATGGTAAATGCTATATGTAGTAAAGTTCTCCCATGAAATGTTGCCTAAGCCACTAATGTAAGTTTTATGTTTGATTAAATAAATGGGCAGTGGGTTTTAAGTGGTTTTTTTTTTTTTATTAAGATTGTAGCAAAACCATTATCCAGGTAAGTTCTCTAGGTTTCTTTAATCACAGCCTAAAAATCTGATTCAGAGTCCCTTGAAAGTGATAAAAAGAAGATAGCTGATTTCTTTGGGCTACAGATCTAGGTCAGGATCCTACTACAAACAGTGATTCCATTTCACTGTTGGTCACTGTTTACTACTGGTAATTTATTTCCACTTATATTGATACACATTGTTGAAGTTTTCATAAAGGCAAATTGAAATATTTGCGCCATGACACATACATTGAAATATTTGTGCCAGGACAGCTATATTATTGTAGAAATTAGAGGTGAATGTTAACTTTTTGATTTTCACCATGGCAATAACATTAAGCCCTTAAGAAACAGAGAGAAACAAAAGAAAAGTAGAACTTTCTCATCAGCTTTTTCCCCTGGAACAATTCAAGAGAGAAAAATATCACCACGGTTACTAGCATAAAGTCTCTGAGTGGCCTGAAGCAAAAGCACCTGTCAAAATTGCAATCACAAAACGAAAGGGTCACCAGAAGGACAAATGCTGTATATAGTTGTATAGCAGTTCTTTGAAAATCATGTTCAGATATGCTGTAAATCCACTATTATACAAATAAATCCAAGGATTATTTTTTAATACATGGAAATAAAGATTATCTCTATGGACAGAAGTCAGTGGGACTTCAATTGAAAATCATTACACAGTAGGCTAGCTACATTATTGACTGCCCAATTGCAGTATTGAATTTGTGATTAAACTTGAGTTAAACTGTAAAAAAAAAAGCTCATGGAATTTTGAAGTCCCATGGCAAGGAATTAGATTGTTTTCCTGCATTTTAATGCCAATCTACCTAATGGATTTGCTGTCCTCTATTGTGAAATTAGAAAGAAGAAGAAGGAGGGAATGTTCTTTCAACAATAAGAGAAGAATATAGCATAAAAAGCTTACAATCCACAAAAATTCTGAATTCCTCAGTGTTTGCTTGTGAATGATTTTACTAAATGGAAAATATTGGTTTATCATAGCACTGGAAGGAAACTGTAATTGTCGTTTCCTTCCCTCATCCAGGACTCAGAATTCACACAAACAGCACGAACAACTTCATTTATTCCACTGACTGACCAGGATTAGGAGACTATATAAATATATTTCCAGAGAGAGATGTAAAGCATGGATTCTTGCTATAGCTGGGCTGAGACAGTCTGCCCAGTATCTGCTCCTGGATCTCAGTCTTCCTGGTAGGTGTCCCACCTGAACACCAGAGCTGAGGCTCAACAGTGTGTCCTTCTTCTCAGCCCTCAACATCTCTGGGACAAAGGGCTTAGCTGAGGCACACATCCAGCTCTTCCTCAGAGCTTCTACATCTGTTATCTGATGAAGAACTGAAAAAAAAAAGGAAGCAATTGTGTCAAGTAAGTACTTCTGTTGCTTTCTTTTTCTCTTTCAGGGAAATATTTAACATATATGTGGTTGAAGTGGTGGGTCAATCAGAAGCCAACTACTGTGGCAGTATCTCTGAAAGACTCTCAGGACCTGACTGGGTAAGGACTCATTAATTTTTTTCTTTCCTTCTGTTGTTCATAGACATGAATTGAGAAAGTTTTCACAAGTATTTAACACAAAATTTAATTTGCCTTCAAAGTATTTAAATACTAACTTCAGTTACAAAATTGTGGGACAAGGATTTATACATAAAAGCAAACTCTACAGAATTTTTTTTCAGTACAGTAAATCTTCTTTCTTGTATGAGGCCATTTAACACAGGACCCCAGGCACTCTGAGAGGTTTCTGCTCCCCTTCCACAGGGGTCTGGCTACCCATGCTCGCAGTCAGCTCTGCTGCTCTGTCGCCATGAAGTCCAGCTTCTGGGAAGCAGCTGCAGGGGAAAGATCAGTTCACAGCCCTGCTGCGCTCCCCAATCACTCAGCGGCTGCAATTCATCCCCAGCCTTCACCCATGATCTTTGCCTAAGTTGCACTGCAGGCACCCTGGTGCCTGGAATCACACCCTTGATCTGGACCCTGACCTAGTGACACAACTTCCCAGCCTGACCTGAGACCTGCACTGGCACTGTGGATTTGTCTCGTGATCTGATCCAGTGGGTGGTTTCAGTGTCTGCAGACCTGTCCTGCTCCCCTTGTTAGGTTATGTTACCTCCCTCGATTGCTCCCACACTGCTGAAGCCACAGTCCTGCTGGCCTTGTAATCCCACCCTTGCTGTAGCTCTGAGTCTTGTCCTCATAATATAAAATAAAATTGGTTGCCAAGAAAGTGTAAATCATGGTCTCAGAATTTTCTTTTACTTGGAGTTTATGTGCAACCTTAATGATAACTTTTTGAAGTAATAATATCTGATTACATTAAGCACACAACCTGTAATTGCTCCTTTCAATGACATTCTTTCTTTGCCTAGCTACTGTAATAAATTATTTTTCTCTCCTATAACAGAAGACAAAATAATTTCATTCTTGCCTCATGCAGACTTGCTGTATAGCACACTTCATTTGAGCCACTTGTTACTAGAAAGTCTAAAAAGCTTTCTTTTCCTAATTAATCCTTTTATTTCTTGTCAAACTTCCTTCTTGCATAGACAATGTATGGAATAAATTTATATGCACAAAAGTTGCCAAGCTGAAACAGCTGACTGTTCTCACAGTTCAATGCCTTAATCTTAAACTCCATCTGAGAATCTATTACTAGATTATTCAATAGAAGGTGTAAAATGGTTCAAGGATTGAAGCATATGCTCAATTTTGACTTCTGGAAGTACTAGTAAGAAGTCAATGGGACTGTTCTCAGTTTCCAAATTTAAAAACATGCTGAAATTTTGTGTCAGAGTCTAATTCATATATATGTTTATTTAAATTTAAGCACATGAGTAAGTCTTGTCATGATTATTTGGATGGTACTACATAGCTCATTATCAGAATAGATGGAGAAGATCCACTCGTATGAAATAAAAAATTGCTTCCTTTGATTTTTTTTACATCTATATATTTCAATCATAAAATGATAGGTTGTATTACAAGCACTTTATGATGTTAAAATTAATATATTTAGTTTCACAATTAATTTTTCCTCAGTCATACTATGATTAACTTCATCACTACTACATTAACAAATCAGTGCTAATAAGAATAGGGACCCACTCCAGCTTATTGGCCTCAAACACAAGATCTGCAGAAAGGTAACACATCTGATTTAAGAGGAAAGTACTTTCTGAAAGGGTAACAGGCACAGGTTACATAACACCACTATTAAATATTCTGCAAATGATAGATGTGCTAATACTATAAAGCAGCAGTTGTGAAGATTAGGTTTCTTTAAAATAGTCTGACTGTGCAGCCCCAAGAGAAGAAATTAGAACTTAATGATGAAATTCACAGATAGCAGTGGTGGGGTCCAAATGCAAGAGGGCACATCACCCTCTTCTAACCAAATGTACCAGACACTTTTGGCCATGGCTCCAGTGCCAGGAAGCCTGTGATCTAATAATGCCCAATTGTTGCATTATATCACATTTGGCAATCATATTGTCTAGTTACAGGTGCCAATTCTGTTGTTTTTTTCCAGTCTCTGACATCAAAACAAGATTAACTCTAGTTTCTCTGCATTGCAGAGAAGTTAAATACTTCAGCATAAAACAATATTCTCACACTCTCCAAAGACACAGAGAGATAGGTACACTCTGTAACAACCCCAAAAACCTTGTTAAAATATATTTATGCATTTAAAAGTTTATATGCAGCTGTCAGAATCCATGAATAAAAATAGACAGAATGAAATAAATGCAGGCAGTTTATCAACACCCCCAAAAGAAGGCAAATGATTGCTAGGGGACAATGAGATTTCTGTTCCATGAGTAGATCTAAAACCTAAGGAGACAGAGTCTAAAAATTATGAAGATTGCACAAACCATTGCAGTCTGATAGTCCTCTATCAATATTTGAGATCAAACTAAATGTCATATTTGAATTGAAGGACGTTCAGAAAGGTGACTTCTAGTCATCCCTATAGTAACGCAATGACAAACACATCCAGAACTACTGCCAGTGCATTTCCACTTTTCTCCTGACAGTAAGGGTAGAGAATATCTTTATCAATCACAGCACATGGACACTTTCTATACTGTTGCCTGGCAGTGTTCCAGACACTTTTTCTCAGAGTTGTGGGTCAAGAAGGCAGTTCAGTCGCTTTCAGTCCAGAGAAGTGAGAGCCCTGGTCTTCAGCCCTAAAAGTTTAATGTCATAGACCAGGTCCACAAGGACTAGATCCCCAGGTGGCAGCTCCCTAGTGCCCATAAATCTAACTATGCTTCTTTATCTGACCCCTTTTCTCACTTACTATCATAAATAGTGGCTGATTGAAAGTGACCAGCCACTTCAGAGCGAAGTGCTTGTAGGAATTTACACCAAAAGTGTGTAGCGTCCACAGAAACTCAAGTATAGGGGATTTATATATTTTTCTTCTCATAAAGCCCACTTTTTCCTACATGCTCAGTAATTCCCATTCAGGCCACTCTCATCCATCCAACTTTTGCCTGAGAGAAGCAAAGTATGAGAGAGGCTGCTTTCCTACTTCTTCTAAACACTTCCTTCCAGATGCTCCTGTTAGTTACTCTATTGTGTCTTCCCTTCTATTGGAAACTTTCTAAAGCAAGGGTTGGTCTTTTATTCTCTGTAAATTCAGCCTTGGAAGTAAATGTGTAACTCTGCCCTACAGCTGGAAAATAGCATTTTCCAAGTTGACTGTCCAGCTGCTATAATCTTGTACTTCAGTTTCTTATTTCATTATAACTGCATTTGCCGTTTTCTTTCCCTTTAAAATTGTCCTCTGAATTCAATGGCAGTAGGAAGGATAGTATTAAGCATGTAAACTAAAGTGCTTTTAATAGCAATTTAAAATGAAAAAAATCCTAATTTTAAAATTATCATCTACAGGTTTATACCTAGATTTTTTCCCCCTCTTTGTGTAAGGCTGTGTTTCAAATATGTATGTCTTCCTTAAGGAGCTATTCATTATGGAATATGATGGTGAGCTAAAACTTAACAAATATGATTATCCCTTCTTCGTTCTCAGGGACTGCTTTATGTCTAGCAGCTCACACTGTTGACCAGTACAGTCCCCGTTAGGAACAAGATGTACTTCAGAGGTTGAATCAGTTTTATTTTACGGATATTTCTTAAATTAATCTTTGTATTATGTTTCCAGTTTCTGCTTCAGAACTCATGGGAACATTTATCTTTGCTTCGTTGTTTTTTTTCCTGACCACAGCCCAGTAGGTTACCAGCAATGCACTCTTCTATTGATCCTGACTTCTCCATTTAACTGTCATCATTACTGAGTTTTGTGTAGCCTCTAATCTTCAGTCTCTGTTGGGCTACCATATTTCTAAACAGCAAAGAGGACACATGTATGGCAGTTCTTGACACCCTAACCTGAAATGGAGAGCTCCACATTCCCATTTCACCTTCCTCAGAGTTGCCATTTTGCCCACTCATGGCAGGTGCCCCTGACCATAAAACTCCTACTCATTTCACCCAGTGAACTATACTTTTTTTTTCATATCAGATCACCTGATGTGTCACATCTCCAGTGTATTAATAAGACCCTTATTCATGCCATTACTACAAAACTTTCTATGTATGTATCCTAAAGCTTATGACTCACAATACTATAACATTTCAGTTAAAAATTATATTTTTAAAAACACGCATGTATACTGAAATTCTTCCTTCTTTCTACTGTTACTTTGTTCAGGTTTGGCTCCCCAGCAATTCACTTCTAATCTTCTGTTCACCGCATTCCCCAGGGTCCTATCATTTGATGCCAAGCTCTTAGTAAGAGCTGAAAGCAAGCCCACACTCTTCCATGGCCCTTCTTGCAGAAGCCAAATGTTTCTGTCAGGAATATCAAGTAGCCATTTCTTACAAGGAACCCACACAGCCAGGGCTCTAGGAGTTGAAAGAGATGATTTGTCAAAAAAAAAAAAAAAAAAAAACAGAGTGATCTATAGTAATTTTAAACTCAAGCAAATCTGGAACATCTTAAATCTCCAGACACAATTGTACCTCATCTTACATTAAAAGCACATCTAATTGTGCACTTTAAAATGTATTTCTTCTTCTGTATTTTTTTTTTTAGCAAAACATTAGGTTTAGTTGCTGTTCCTTTGAGGTATTTCACGCCAGTACGAAAAGACACTTGTACGAGCAATACTACTGGATTTATCTGTACACCTGTAAATTCCTCTGAGCTCTTTGTCAGTAACAGATAACCCAGTCAGCTTTGTAAATTTTTTTCCACAGCATAAAATAAACCTCTTCTCTTCCTCCTCTGGCATTTTTGATTATAAAACTCAATTTCTTTTTAATAGACACTATTAAGTCAGGAAGATTAGTTCAAAAGCTACTCTTGTAAAAAAAAAAAAAAAATCACTTTAAAGTATTTTTTTCCAAATCCACAGGCTTTTTAAGCTATTATACCCAAAGTGGATTAGTGACTTGTAGATATAGTGACTCAGCTATCTTGCCTGCTTCTCCACCACTCTGCACTATTGTCACACCCCGGTGTGACAGGGTCTCATTACATGCATTGGGTTTAGGAAGGGAATCTTGTCAAGTAAGCTTCAGTCATTCCTAAGGCTCAGAGGCTTGTTGCAGTCAGCATTCCTTTGGACTGCTCTGTCAGGAGAAACTGGAAAAAATCTTTCACTTATGTTTTGAATTTGGGGCACCGAATACCTTGAAACACCACCAACTTCATGCTCAAAGGCTGCATACTCAAAAAAGGAAATACTAGTTTTGCTAGTTTGGCTTTTAACTTACACGTATCACTTTGGCTGCAACACCTCTTCTCTGAGGCACTTGAAAGGAAGAGAACTAAAACAAAGAAATATGTCATTCCCCAAACTGTTTCAGTAAGAAAACAAAAAGACTAGTACCTATTTCACCGTACTAAATTACTTGCAGATTAACTTCAAAATAGAACTGCTTACTGCAATGTGTGGCTAGACATTTCAATAAAATTACACATTGGTTTTGAAATGAACGTACACATTCACTTTAAAATCACATAGTGATTCTAGCAATTAAATACATTCCAGAACTGCTTGAAGAGCTTGAAAATATTTTTAAAATAGTTAAACAAATAGCATTTATATACATCATAAGCAAGACTCTCTAATTTGAGTTGTATCCTTTATACCATTCAGTACCCCAAAGTCACTTCCAGACCAGGTCCTTCATTCTAAAACCACAGAAGCTGCATTGCACATGTTGAGATGAGGGAGAAGTCCTACAACATGAGGAATTTATCCCTTTCCTTTCTGCCTTGTCTCTCCTCCTTTTTGTGACTCAAAATAAACAACAGAAGAACCTGATCTTAAATAAAAATAGCTTCCTGAAAACTTCACTTGCATTTCTGTGTGTAAATCTATGACACTGAACAGACTTTCTTCAGATATTTACTTTGTTTCTTGCACTTTTACATAAGCAATTTAATCTGCATAAAATTTAGAACTTTTTTTTTATAATTTAATATCATCTTACTGCATATTCCTTGCTGAAATATTCCTCTTCAAATATGCAAAGTGTATGGCGGCACAAACAGAAAACAAAAGTCTGATTGAGAGGTAAGCCAGGACTGTTGGTAGAAAACATATTTGCCAATAAGATTCTGTGTTACATTTTCTACCCCTCTAATCAATTGTTGCACCCCTGTTGACTGAATTAGTCAAATTTCAAGAGATGGCCTTAGTACAAGGAGAAATGCAGAGGCAGTTAAACTGAATTTCTTTTTAAAGCTTCCAGGTAAGATGTCTATTTGTAAGGCTATTCTAACTTTAATTCTAACTGAATAATGCAGAGCAGTTGCATAAAGTAAATTATAAATTAGTAATACCAACTCTTCATAGAGAAACCTGATTCTCTGCATTTCATGTGAATGGAAATAGCAACATGACCTACTTTTCCAGTCAACAGTTTCAATGACAAATACTCACAGTGAACAATTCACAGATGTTATATATATGTGTAAGTTTATTGCCAGTCAGAATCTGAAAAATCACTAATGATCTGACTTTCTTTAAGGAAAACAAATACAACACATACACACTCACAAACACATTGTGTATACTTGTGTATATTACGTACATACTTGAATATGAGTGAGTATAAAATATACACGAATGTCTAACTGAAATATAATTCAGAAATGGGAAAACCTGGGCTTCTTCACTGCAGCTTCTCTTTATCTGTTTTATAAAACTGATGTGAGGTGGACTGGCAGAGAGTGGGTGAAGGCATTCCAGTACAAGATCGTGTAATTAATTCCTTACAGACAGTTTCACTCTGCTTTGGAAAGTTTAGTCTGATTCAACTGAAACTGTGGCCAGTTACCAAGTGATCTGTCATAATTTTCATTCCAGCCTCACATCTACCTATCCATGCTACCCCATCTCCTTCGAAATCAAACTTTTCACAGGTGAGTTTTCCCTTTGCTGTCTCTGTTGACCCAAGAGTTGTGTAGCCTTTGAAGAACTTAGCAAGCAGGTTTCTCTCCTTCATTCTTACCTTCATTCATTCTCTGCTGGGACCAGGAAAGTCCTGCCCACTCCCTTTCACTGATCAAGCTACATTTTCCGTGGCCTCAGACAGGAAGTTGCAAAGGTGTAGCAATTCCCAGAGGAAGGAGAAATTAATCCAGGTTATCATTCTTGAAAAAGCTGGCTGCCAAATATTTTCCTGGAGAATGTTCTTAGCCACACAGGAAAATAAGCCTCTGGCAAACAGTTAAAACTATTTCACTAACACGTAAAATTATATTACACTCTGGTAGTTGCACTCATGATTATGTAAGGAAATAATTATTTCTTTTTAAAGACAGTCAAGGTTTGCTCTTTTTCAGGAGGTGAATACATTCAAGTTTGAACAATCTGAGAAATTAATTAGTCACTACCAGGGTTTTTAGTCTAGAAAATTCATATCATTATATTAATGACATGAAATTAATATTCAGTTATTTAGGATTGCTTCATCACAGTTTTTCAATATTTGGAATTAATAATATGTGGGAAACCTAGGATACAAGTGCTAACATATTTGTCTACCACAGTCACTGCCATAACTATGTGCCAGTCTTTCCAATGTGAGCCCAGGCTCAACTCCAGAGAAGCTTATTAATAGCTGTAACAAAAGTGCAACCTGTCTATCATAAACCTGTGCACAAAATCATTTTTAGACATTGTAGTATACCTGAAAAGAGAAAACATACATTATTTCATGTCTTTTGGAAATAGCACCAACATATGTATATATTGCTATTCACTGACATTTAAGCCTCATGCCATAGAGATCACCAAGGTAAATCACTAGCGCCATGTTAATCTTCAAAAAGAACTTGTTCTTCATGTCATAAAAAACACTTTCTTTCAAGTGATGGAGTTTACCTTGTAAATTAAATCTCTAAAGTAATGGAAGAAATAACCCATGACACTGGTGGGGGAAATTAGATTAGAGCCACTAATAGCAGGTCAACACAGTCCAAGCAGAGGTAATAGAAGTGACCACATGAATGATAAGCAGACCTTCACTAGGCTGTGACATCTGTCTCCCAGTGACCATGACAAACACTCATCTGTGTGGCAAGCAATTCACAATTGAGGCACTAGCACGTTTATAGAGCAGCCTGGCAGTGGCCCAGCCAAAGCATGCCAGTTTTTCACAGCAGGATGTTCTAATTGCCTAATGAAGACTACTAAGACAAGCAAAAATATTTGTTCCCAGCCTCTCCTCTAAATCAGTCTGCCACTGCTCCAGATAATCTTTTAGCTTCATTTATTTACCTATGTATTTATCTATTTTCAAATATGGCAGATATTTTCCGAATTAGTACAATCCCCACTCTTCTCAAAATTGATAAGCTACTGTAATTCTACCCAGTAGCAGTAAAATACAATGAGAAAAAGGTAGGAAAATATAAAAAACAGATTCTGGTCTAGAATTAGAAAAGATAGTGTATGCTTTCTCTAAAGACTTTAACATCACTGAAATAGCCATTGGCAAAATAGCAGGGTTAAAGTAAAATCGTCTCATGCGCATCATAAAAAGCACCTCTGAAATTCAAGGCCTGATTTATTTCCTAATACCAGAGCACAATCACTGATGTTTTGATGTAAACCTAATGATGTAATAAATAACATATGTCCAGAGAAAATACAGGTTTCTATAAAACACAGGACTAAAGGGTAAGGTCATATTCTACCAGTTCTTTTCTCTACATTGAAACAACTCGTTAACACACACCACCACCATTATCAAATATTTTCAGTGGGAATTAAGAGTATAGACAGAAGAAGAAAGGGCAGTTGGATGACAAATATGAAAGTGCTTGGCAAAGTAAGTGTGTAAGTAAGTAAATAAATAAACCTTACAGCATATGAGCCTCTGTTCAGATAATAAAAGAGGCTGAAAGAAATGCTTGCTTACATTATCCACAGGATATATGTGATCCCAACCTTTTAGTCATTATGTTAAAACAAACAGCATATTAAAATGTAAATTTCCCAAGAGTTGCTGGTTTGCAAAGTGAAATAACGAACTTCATATCCCTCATTTACTCACAATACTTGTTTCCATTTAAATGGTGATTAGGCTTTCTCAGTACTAATGATAATTTGGCAGTATTATTACCTGGCTTAAAAATACAGAGGTACAAGTACAGGGATAAAATATCAGTAAAAATGCCAGTCAACATTTTCTGGTGTTAAGGTAGACACTAGCCCTGTGAGTCTGACACTACCAAATAGCATCCTAGCCCAAAAATACCCCTTGTGCCAAGGCCCTGGCAGTCTTCAGAGGCAAAGCATCAGTCTCTTCAGCTATGCAACATCCTTCACTGGACAACTTGCTCCTGTGGACACTGCGTCCCTCTGTCCGTGTGCACTAATGTCTGCCCAGATCATGTTATAAACTGACATCAGGTCCAGACCTCACTGGTGACAAAAGGAGTCCTGAAGAAATGGCTAGCTGAAGATACTCAAACAATATGCAAATAAGGCATACTGTGAAGAGCAGGCGATACACCAAAAAGAGTTGCATTAATTAGATAATTAATTAAAGCCCCCTCAAGCCTAACTTTTGTATCTATTGCAGGTTGGATCTCAGAGATCGCTAAAATACAGATTCTCTTAAATTAATTTAAAAAATTTTCACTATCATTTCTAGATGCCGTAAACTTCATATGTAGCATATATATTTTTCTCATATAAATTTCCTAGCAAATTATTGGACTTGTCTTTCAAGGAGACAGTGTATCACAAATCTCCACAGTTCCTCAGAGCTTCCTTCAGAAATACAAAATTAATTGAAATAAGCCCCACTGTGCTTCCAGACCAAAAATCATAGAATCATAGAATAGTTAGGGTTGGAAAGGACTTTAAGATCATCTAGTTCCAACCCCCCTGCCATGGGCAGGGACACCTCACACTAAAACACGTCACCCAAGGCTTCGTCCAACCTGGTCTTGAACACTGCCAGGGATGGAGCATTCACAACCTCCCTGGGCAAGCCATTCCAGTGCCTTATCACCCTGATCTTAACAGCCATATGGAAAAGAAAGTCAGTAAGGCAACTTTCCAAACTTCTATTCACCTACTACTACAATTAAGGGAAATTTTAGGGATGACTGACTGCAGACTGAAGAGCCATAAAGCCAATTTCTTCTGAAAATTCTGGATGTCAGAACAGAAACAGCATCAGTATGAGGTGAAAAACTGAGGGCACCAAAACTTCTTAAATCTTTTAGGACTAATTTTTCCTAAAGCAACTTCAACCTAACTCCACTCTGATTGAAACTGAGAGTCATCTGAACAAAAACCAAACCAACCAAACAAACACAAAAAAATAAACCACAAAAACACAACAAAAACAACCAACCAAAAAAACCCCACACCAAAACTGAGGCATCACTAAACACTTTGCAAAACATACTTACTGTGGAATTCACACAGCTTCCTAAGCCTCTTAATCAATTTTTAAGCACTTTTTGATGGTCACTATCTCTCCACTGGAAATTATCCTATTCCCACTGTGGCACTAGTTAGATGCTAGCAAATTTACTATTTACTCATCCTTCACACAGGAACAGGTAAAGAGCCCAGATATTTTTATACAGACATGGCAGATACAATTCATAATCAGAACAAGAAGGTGCCAAACATGTCCATCCATTTGCTGAGGACACCCATATCCCAGGACTCCATGTCAGCCCTGAGGGCTGTCAGCCCCTGCCCCAGCTGATCTTCAGCTCCCCACAGCCCTACCCAGCTCAGCCATGAGCCCCCCAAGCCAGGCTCATCCAGGGGCCAAGGCCCTGGCCCAGCCTCAAGCACGACTGGTGAACCCCTTACAGCCATGTTACCACACACAACCTGTCTCTTAGGGAAAGACCCTATTCCCTTAAGGAGCTATTAGTTGCAGTCTTTTCAGGCTCTATCAGGCTCTAGTGTTTTAACACCATGTCAGGGTTTTAACTATAAAAATTGTACTTGTCATACAGCCATTTCCTAAATCTGATAAGCACTTCTCTACTGCTGCTCCCCAGTGGTTCAATTTTGCTCCATGCTTCATCTTCTCCATCAGGGAAAGAAACAAGGACTGACCATTCTGTGAGCAAAAAAAGATTGGAAAACAGGCAACATCAGCTCTTAATCCTTTCCCTTGGGAAGCCTATGGCAGAAGGCAGAAAAAACTTGGATCCCAGAGAGATTTCTTGAAGAAATATGCACTAGAATTAAATGTTCTGAAGCTTTTTTAGTAGATGCAACATTCAGCACTTGAAATTACCCTGGGAAAAGTTTTCTTAAAGTTGCAGCCATTTTACACTACTCCAACTCATGGCCCTCACTTGACAGGAGCCCATGTGACAGCAGCCTGTCAGCAGAACTGACACATGTCAGAAGAGTTTGGGTAATGCACCACAGGAGTCCATCAGAAACAGACATGTTGGCAGTCACAGAACAGAAAAAGGGATGATTACTAGCTTGTTTATACTTACTACCTGTCTTAACATGAATTATAGTTATCTAGAAGGACAGGCTATGAACTTAAACTCCCACACTCTTAGCTGGGCTTTTTACTAAACAGAAATAATCACATGAGACAAATATTTAATCTCATTTATATTTACTTTCCAATGTTAGCTTAATACTGAGTAAAAGTAAGGAGAAAACAAAAGAGGTGCTCTTCTGAGCTCCTGATTCACTTGGGATATGGAGTCAAACCAGACTTGTTTCTAGCCCATATTCAAGTAGAGATTTGCATGAAAATGCTGTGGCTGACCAGAGAATCCAAAATCCTGTTAATTTCTGGAAAATAAAAATTTTGATCACAAATTGATCTTCTGGGAGATGGTAAAGAAAAAAGTACATTATATAAATTAAAACCAGTTGAAAAAACCCTTCTCATGTCTCTTTTCCTCCCTATATCCTAACTTAAGCCTAAAAATTGAACAGGCGAAAAGATTTTGACATGCCTTATGTCTAGTTACCTGAGCATATTGACTCTTATACTGGCTTGAGATTAGACTACTTCTAAGTGACAGTTAGCAATGATTTCATTTAAAAGTCAACCTAATTCAGTTCTCTATTTTTATAATTTTAAGTAAGCAGCATGCAAAATATGAGATTTAAGGAAAAGAGATAACTGTGATTTAGTTCATTAAGGTGTAAATGATACAATTAGGGACAGGGAAAAAAAAATTTAGTTGGTGATGGGAGTACAAAGCCTGTAAAGAGAACTCCCACACTTGAGTTGTGGTATATAGAAGGATGCTACCCATGGCTTAGTTTTAGCTCATCTGTGAGTTGTGGAGCAAAGAAGTGGTCTGACATATTTGTCCATCCTCAAGAGTGGGTTCCAGCTCCTCCTATTGGGCTGCCTCTAGATGGTGTGTACCTTAAGAATACATTCAGTGAATTGTTTTCAGACCAGGCAGGAATCTGAATCATACCATGACAAGCACCATGAAAAGAAGACTCAAGGATAGAAGCATGTGGCCAGAAGCACATGAGGCAGGACTCCCTTTTTCAGACAGACATAGCCTCAGATCAGTAAGTGTTAAGTCATGAGACTGTACCCTGAGAGGTATGCCCTGCATACAGCTCTAAAATTTCCTCAAAGCTAAATCCTCAGCACAGAAGTTAATAGTGTTGATGCTGGCTTACACTAGCCTAGAATCAGGTTCATAGTCATATGCATTATGTATATATATACGTGTATATATTTCTCTAGATCTTCATTATATGACACACATTTGTCTGCATAGGTTTATAAATATGTACCTATACGTGCGTATATAGATAAAACACAAGATGCACAGACATTACACACTCTTGAAAGCCTACTTTTTTGTACTAATACCAGAGTATTTCCAATATTACTTTCATTTGCAACACTTCTCTCACCTCCTAAAGACAAGGAGGGAAAAGTTGCACATTAAATGATCCCATTATGATTTTTTTTTTGTTAGCACAGAGGATGATGAATTGATTTTGTATTCAAGTAATGCTTATTTCTGCCTCCAATGAGAGTTCCCTCATAACGCACCATTAGTTAAATGTACCAATCACAATAAAAATCTAACAAAAATAGTGCCTTTATGTTACTTTAAATAATGAGCCTTCAGAGAAGCTGAATTAGCACTATAAATTAAGAAACGTTCCATTATGGTAAGAATATTCTTAGTTCACAAGAGCAACAGCCAAGCTCAATCTTTCTGTCTCCCAAATTAATTGTATAAAAAAAAAAGTGTTTTTAAAAAAAAATAGGAAAAGAAAAAGAAAATCCTTCTCTAGGGCCCACATATACTCCCCCATGTATCCCAGAGAGATAAAATTAAAATCATAGATTCTAGCTTAGTATTAAAAAATAAATGCCAGCCACCTACCCATATGTTATGATCAGACTTCATTAGTACACACCTACTTCAGTGCCAAAGTCTTTAATAGAAATGCTATGTAAGGTAATATTGAAGAACACTTTTAATCTATCCAAATGTGAATTCTCTTTTCAACATAACCAACTGAACATCTTTCCTTCATCTTTCTTCTTAACTAACTGACAATCTGCATAAGAAATCACCCTCTTGTTCTTTTAACTGGCATATTCCTAAGCAACAGCTTTAATTCAGAGAGATTAGTTTTACTACAGAAACCTCCCCTAATATATTAGAAATGTAACCTACAGTTCTTACTGTTTGTGCAACAAAATGCTGTAAAAAATCAGATATACTTCTTTTACTCGTTAGTCAAACTCTTCAGTGTTGTGAAGAATTATTTTCGTGATCATCTAGATAATTCACTGCTTTCCTTAAAATTTAAGCCACTGACACAAAAATTTTTGCTCACATTTCAGACTGCATCAGTCTACAGGTTAGGTAGATAGTAACAGTGAATACTTATCCTGACTTACAGTGATCTTACAGGGTTTTTTAACTTAAAAAAAAAGAAAAATCAAGCTTAACAAGATTTAGTGAGCCTACAAATTTTTAATTTGATGCACTCATGCTCTCCCACGCACTGATGTAAAAACACAGTCCTGTAACTAACACTGGCATTAAGCATTAAGCAAAGTCAAGACTCAGTAGTCTGTATACACAGGCTACATCTATGCTAGTGAATTGAAAACATGAGTTTGAGTTCTATTCTGTAACTTTCTGTACTGTTAAATGATTGTTGCAGTTTTGGCCTGAGTCAAACAGTACTCTCCTTAGCAATGTCTAGGATATTTCTAGAGTGGATCAGTCTAGGAACCATTGCTAACAAACCTGTCCACTGTGGAAAGTGGCAGGAGATTTTAACTATGTGAATGCAAACTCTGCCCTGGCAGGCAGCCTCAGGGCAAGAGAAGCATCTCTGGCTCATTTGATTTGTTTTCTGAGTCTAAATGTAACTACAGAATTGCGCTTCCTGAAAGCAGTATACACCTCCTAGGAAACAGAATTGTTCAGGAATTTCCAGGTTTTGGGTTATTTTGGGGTTTTTTTGTGGTTTTTGGGTTCATTAAAATAGAGACCTTTTGCAGGAATGAAAATACCAGATCCAGAAAAGATAGAACAGCTGGTCAAAATTAGAGACAAGAATGACGTTAGCAACCAGAAATGTCAGGTGATAGGATATTTATCTGGCATATGTGACAACGAAGTTCAGGTCCCTGTTTTGAATCTGCGAGAACAAAGACCTGTGTTCTCTTCATAATCAGAAGTGATTGCCCAGAATGGCATATAAAAAAAAAAAAAAAAAAGAAAAAAATACAGAAAGGAAGTGCAGGCTATGTCCAGTTTCTTAAGGACATCAGTCAATACATTTTAACTTAGAAAAGATAAAAAAAAAAGGGTATGGTTTTGATTACAGGAGTAACACAAAGACTGTCAGAGGTCATTGTTAATATCTGTGAGGCCTGCACATGGATACTCTTCTTCAAAGACATTGTTTCAGTTGTATTAGGAGCCAGGGAATAGGTTTACCTCAGCAGCTCAGGCACAGCCAATGTTCTATCTTTTCAGTCTCATTGCTTCATGCTCTCAATTAAAAAGAAAACAAAAACAAAAGCAAACAAACAAAAAACCCCCACACCCCACCCCCCCCCAAAAAAAACCCACCAAAAAGACCCCCAAAAAAGATAAAACCAAAAAACCACAAACTGAATTTAATGCTTCTGTACTATGAGATTTAGCATGCTTTTCAGCCTGTCACTGAACTGATGAAGGGCAGCACAACTACACACTTTTCCCAACTGAGCTCAGATAGGTTTGTTCAATAGAGTTCAAGTCTTCTGCCAACAACTCACTGCAGTTGCAAATTATTCTCCTTCTATATTCAATCTCTGTGAGTGGATTAGCCCATGCCCCTTCCTCCAGGCTGTAAATCTGCCAGTTTTAACGATTTAGTAGCAGGGTTGCAGCAGTGACAGCTCTATTTGTGGAACACCTCCCTTCCCAGAGTTGAAAGAGGTCTGCTGCTCAGCCATAAAGTTCCAACACCTTATTAATCAGTTTCCTTGTGTGACCCACTTCAAGGAAGATTTAAATTAGGTTGTGAAGTTTCTTCACAAGAAATATAATTGGAAGGAAGAGCAAGCTTTACGTGGTTCCCCTAATACATCAACTCTTTCAGTTGATTTCTTGACTTTGTTATTAATTCACAGATAGTACAAAAATCAGAATTTGTGGACAGGTGAAAAAAAAAATCCTGGAGAAAATAAAGCAAATTCTTTTGAGAATCCTAAGGTTTCCACCAGCCTTCTCCTGTTCATGCCATGAAGCAAACATAATTCTCTATCCCTTTCATTTCAGACCAAGCCATTATGGTTCCCACTGTGAAATTCAAACACATTGGGCTTCACTCCCAGTCTTGGCTTAATATCTGCTATTCCAGAATTATGGGTGGGAAGGGATAGGGAAAAACTACAGAGTTGTTGAGAATTAGATTTTTTTCTCAAGAGCAAAAGAACTTATCTGGCTTAACCAATATAGATTTCCTGTCTACAGTGGCACAAGCATGGCATGTTTAATGAATCTTACTAGGAAAGGCTGCCTGTGATCTTTTCTGAAATAACTTGCTGAGTAAATGAAATCCGAGAGTCAGAACAAAGAGGACACAATCTCCAGAAACTGAGGCAAGGGGACAGGGCAACTACAAGCCAGAAATCTCTCCTCTTGTACCCCTTCATGACCAAGAGAAGACTGTACTGAACTGTTTGGACATGGAAGCAAAGTTGCCTTTCATAGTAGTTACTTTGAGACCTACCAACTACTGAGCAATTACTTTTGCTAAAGAATACATGACCATCTATCATAACAAAGCATATGACAAAACTGTCAGTGTTAGGAAATAATGCTCATAAACCAAGATGTAGACAGAAGGAACACACAGAATTTTAATCAAAACTTATTGCTCTATTTACTGTTCTACCTATTTTTGTGTCTTTCATAATCCTATTGCGAAAATTCTTATAAGCAAAAATACATCACGCCAGTTTTAAGGGTAGTAAAACAATCCATTTTGCAGATAAAATTACTCAGAGGAAGCAGAAAGTCAGAGAAGAAAACCAGAAAATAAAGCAAACCAGAGAATAAATCAAAATATTCTTACATAACACAGTAAACTCAGCAATGTTACACACACACACCCCTTACGCACTTCATATTCTTGCTTAACCTATTGCTAGTCACAAACTTTAGTCAGTACACTCTCAGGCACTCCTCCAAATCAGTCAATAGGCTATCTTTCTCTTCATTTTTAGACAAAGTTGCTTTAATAACATTAGTAAAACAACTCATGGAAAAGTTTAAATTTCTGGTTTTGTGTGTAAATGTCCACTTTAGAAAATGGTGTTGATGTTGAGAACTGTTCCTTTTTCCTAGAGGGTCAATCAAACCAAGTGTTTAACCAGTGTTCTTCTCATTGTCATGCACTTCATGCTAATGAACTGTCCTACATCAACTCGGAGATAGTGATTGTATTAATAATCAATCATCAGAAGTCACTCATCTCTATTTGTAGTTCTCCTTGAATATACTCTGACATCATAACCTTGTTTCCCTGCCCTCCATGAATCAATCCTGACAGAATTCTTCAGAACTCACCCACTGATACGGCTGCTTGAGCTGCTGAAGAGAACCGAAAATAAACATTTAGAAGAAAGAGGCAAATTGAGAATGACCACATTGAAAGGTCTGGGGTTTATTAAAAATAATAAAAAGTATAGTTCTAGCTGCTTTCAAAACAGAAGAATTCTGTGCAGGAGACCCAGTTCTTCTTAATAGGATAAAGGAGGAGAAAGATGTTTCTGGAAGAAAAATGCATTCCTTGAAGTTCAAAGAATCTTTTCATCTTTTCTTTACTTGAACCCATCAGCGATAGTTCTTCCCTGATATTTATATTTCTTTTACACATTGATCCTCATGTCTTCTATTTTATTTTCATACATTGCTCTATTTTGAATCAATCACATGTTGGATATGTCAGTGTTGGAAAACCTCTTTCCATGTATTTTACTTCCTTTCAGTTTCTCTGGACAGCTTCTTTTATAGAAGAAAAGCTTCCTTGAGCAGGAGATGCTAAATACACAACAGAAAGCTTCCTTGAGCAGGAGATGCTAAATACTGACACTTCACCATCTCTGAATATCATGTAATTTGTTACATTTCAGGTCCTGGCACACATTTGCAAGATGCTTATTTTTCCTGTTTCTCTCTATCACAACATACATATTCCTCTGCATTATTTTTTGTTTGTTTCCTAGTTTTTCCTTATTATTTGCTATTTACTTTGTTTACCTACATTCATCAGTTTAACTTAACCTTCTCTTTTGATGTTTTCAGCAAAGAAGTACTCAAAAGTTTTTACTATTCTTTCAGATTTTCTCACCGTAGTCCTTTCTATTCCCTTCAGACTAAACACAACAACTTTTGACCTGCTATCATTCATCCACATCAATATGAAGCCACCTGTTGCAAGTATGATGCACTCTGGTGTATCTGCTACAGCTCAAAATTTCCAGTTCACTGTCAAGGGTAAGACTTTGCTACAAAGTCTCTGTGGTTAGTTAACAGCTTGTACTTTTCGTTCAGGAGGCAGTTCTATAGACCCAAGTAAAAGCAACATACACCTGATCAGCCAATGCTATCTTGCCCAAAGCACGAATTAAACAGCTACTGACCTGAGCTGCAAAGCAAGAATATCAGGACAACATGTGTGGCTCAGTAATCTCCCAAAGAAGTTTCTATCATCTTCTATATTCTCTTGCTTTTTCTGGAAAATTTCTGTGACATGTTAACTGCGTGTTCTGTGCTGAACCCAAGGAACTTTTGCAAAAGAATGCCTACAAGTGTATAAACTAATGCAAAAGTACATGTCACTGTAATTGGCATGTACTTAGAGCTCTGATTCAGTCCCATGCTGTCAGACAAAAAGGCGACTGGCACACACACATATTCATAAGTTCTATAAACAGTAGTAACGAAAACAGTCTCAGCTCAGATCATCTTACTTAATTCAGTTTATTCCAAATAAACACAAACGAAAAGGAAAACATAAAAAATATAAACACTTAGGCAAACACCTTCTCAAAACTTAATTTAAGCCAATCACTTCTTCCTGCATCTCTCTAGTCTCCACTTTTGACAACTCTTCACAGTCAGTTCCTTTAGGCTGGAGTGCCTTCTTCCAAGAATGCACTTGTGACTATATGCGTCCTCAGCAGCAGCCCCCCTCTCTGTGTGTCCAAGAATGTTTCTTCACATTTCTCCCAATGTATCTCTTCACATATCCCTCATATGCCTCCTCACCTTGCAGCTGCTGCCCCTTCTGAAGTATATGGGAGCAGATGCCCCACATGTTCACCTGGTTGGATGAATTTCTGGCACACAATGGGTTTGGTCATGTGATTGTTTTAATTCTAAAATAAATATCAAAGACACGCTTTGCATCCCTTTTCTAAAATTTGTTGAGATGCAGAAAGTCTCCAGTGATATTAAAATTATCCTATGGGTTAGACACAAGAGTTTGCTCAAAGAATGATGCTGAACATATCGTTTTGTTTCCAAATTATAGTCCATAATGTTAATTTCAGGGATGTCTCATCTCCCTGCCTACTTATGAAGTCCTCATTTGTGTCATTCCTATGAATCAACCTTTTCTGTGAGTATAACATAGTATTTTTGTGTGAATAAATGTTTCCTTAGTTCCATGCACATTTAAGCTTTCTTTATTTAAACTTATCACATACAAAGAAAAAAAAGGAAAAAAAACCCCACCCTCTGAAAACTCTGAATGTTCTAATTAAAATAAAATAAAATAAAATATGCAAGGAATAAATAGGTAAAGATGAAGTTTCTATTCCACACTGTCTCTGACAGTTACTTTCAGCTGTTTCCATTAAGAATTCTCAGAATGAAGCCCTAATCACATTGCATGGCATAGGCTCTTAGAATGGTAAGTCTGCTATACATCACTACAGCATCCAGAGTGGTAAACTCAAGAATAGGCATCAGCTTGTCAAATTCTCACAAAATATGCCCAGCATCTCTCTTAAGTCACAGATTTTGAAGGATAAATATAAAAAACAACCACGTAGTCAAAGTAGTTGAGGTGCAGGAGCAGTAAAATCAGTTCAAAATTTCCTACTTTTCACCTTCTAAACTAGGAGAGGTTTGTACAATTGCAACATAAGCTCTGTGTACATTGCATTGACTTTTAGAATAGGGATCACAGCAGGTTCCATATTCAAATATCCCTTACTCTTTTGCTAATAAAGTCTAAAAGGGAAAGGCACAAGAAGACAAGTCAGCTCCTTCTCTTAATCTCTAGGAGCAACTGCGGAGAAATCCATATGCAGAAAACCTGTGGACAATTTTTATTTTATATGAGTAGAAATACTATTAATCTGTCATCTTTTATTGTACTTGGATGATCATTAAGCTAAACAGGCAAGCTGTTAATGTTTACGATATCTGATATTCCCTAACAATATACATGGAATAAGAGGAGGAAAACAACTCTAATCCTGCCCTACTGCCCATAGGGATTAATTTCATTCAAATAAATATGTTTATGAAAATAAAAAGTAATTCCTGCTGCAAACACCTGGTTAAATCTTTTTTTTTTTTTTTAAAATTCATCCAAAAAGACCAATTAGACTGGGTGCAGTAATTGTTCTTCTCCTCCCACTGATGCTTTACTAATTGCTAACACTGGTGTGTGTAAATACCAATTAAATCTGTTCCGATGTACTCTTTTTAACTGGTGTTTAGATTTTAAGGGGAAAAAATGCTTTTTAGATTTATATAGACAGTGCATGTCCTTTGTGGTTTTCACAGCCTGTTCCAGTTAACAACAAATGAAGATAAATACCAAGAAAAATCTGGTGCTTCTATAGAACAAACACAAGATGTCTGTTATAAATAACACCTTTTAAATTGCATGAAACAACTTACAAGGTGTTACCAAATACCTGGTATTTTATTATCATTATTTATTCATTTATTTGTTGGCCATTAAATCCTAATCTTTTGACACATTTGGTCACTTGCTTGTGATTTCCTATATATCAACCACAGAATAATGACAGTGATATAGTAAATGTTATCTCACCATTTAACGTCTGTGTTGTCAGTGATTTGTCAGTGAAAGGTGAGATTAATGACAAAGGGGGTGACAAAGAGCAATATAATTCAAGTTGAACTAAAGAAAGTATGAAAATACCTCGTTTGTGTTTTATTTAAGGAAGAAATTCTTTCCTGTTAGGGTGGTGAGGTACTGGAATGGGTTGCCCAGGGAGGTTGTGAATGCTCCATCCCTGGCAGTGTTCAAGACCAGGTTGGATGAAGCCTTGGGTGATATGGTTTAGTGTGAGGTGTCCCTGCCCGTGGCAGGGGGATTGGAACTAGATGATCTTGAGGTCCTTTCCAATCCTAACTATTCTATGATTCTGTGATTCTATGTGTTTTATTTGACCCAAGTAAGCATCACTCCCTTAAATCCTCATTTCAGATTGCTTCCTTCTGACTTTCAGAGGATAATTTAGCAAGCTGGTTTGGTAAGGATGATTAACTACAGATATAACAGTGGGTAGACCAAGCCATAAATGAAATGAAACAAATAAGGAGTGGGGAAAAAAGCATTATCACATCAAGTTTGATACTAGGTTACAAACAAAAACTGTATGTGATGTGTTTAGACTTAACTATGATTAAATGGTGAAAGCTGGAAAAAAAACTGAAAATGAAGTTTCCTCTGTAGTGATTGTTTTATTTGGCTTAAGGCTGTAAAGCTCCATCACAGCGTCTTTTGTGTTCAGCAGTGTCATTAGTGCAGCTCATTCCTGACCTGTGGGGCTCAGCCTGCAGGAGAGCATGCCAGGAGCCAGGCAGAAAGCGTAGATTCAGCCAGCTCTGAGATAACCTGCTGCTGAGGGCAACGCTGGGAACTTGGGGGCAGCAGCAGAGTGGAATGATGAAATCAAAGCAGCTTATTTCATGCTGGATCCCTCACAGCTATCTGACTGAAGATTTTTTTTTTCTTCCTTTTTTTGGGGGGGGGGGGGTGCACCTTACATCAGGGTCTTTTTCAACCTCCAGTCAGTCACTGAGGTTACAACTATGGAAGCTGGGTCTGTACATTAGAGCTGTGCTCACTGCACCTTTTTAAACCAGAACACAAGATGGAGACAGCAAAACTGTTCACAGAAACAAGAGCAGATCTCTGGTTTCTGTCAGGGACTATGATGAAAACGTATTAAACATTTAACAACTATATAGCTGTCTGTATAGTTATAACTGGTTTCTGGTAAGCAGAGCGTTTGCTCCGAGTCTTATTTTTAGTGCACTTCTAATGCAGTTTTCTTGATTTGCCTTTTCCTACCATTATAATAAATCAAGAATAACCCCACTGAAGTCCTAACGTTCAGATTGGCTACCCCTGTAAAATTTTCCAAGCGAAAGTGAGTCTTCTATAGTGTTTTTACAGCCACAGATAGTAGGTTTGCTTTTTTTGCTGTCTTCCATGAATCCTCCAGAAAGATTTAGCGGATACATTTTAGAGTCTGCACCTCCTGCCCCAGGATCCCTATAAATAGTAATACTTTTATAGTACCACTAGTTATATAGTAATTCTCAACCTAGGTCAAAATGAATGCTGGTTTCTGTGGTGGCAGTTTGTAAGGCTCCAGGGAGACCTCAAAGCAGCCTTCCAGTACCTAAAGGGGGCCTAGAGGAAATCTAGAGAGGGGCTTTTTACAAGAGTGTCTACTGACAGAACCAGAGGGAATGGTTTTAAACTGAAAGAGGGTAGATTTAGCTTAGATTTTAGGAAGAAATTCTTAGCTGTGAGGATGGTGAGACATTGGCACACTCACCAGTGTTAGGCCGCTCACTACATTGAGGTGCTGGAGTGTGTCCAAAGAACAGCAAAAAGTCTAGTGGTCAAGTCTTATGAAGATCAGTTGAGGGACCTGGGTTTGTTTAGCCTAGGGAAAAGAAGGCTCGGGGCAGACTTTGTCACTTTCTACAGCTACATGAAAAGAGGTTGTAGTGTGGTTGTTGATCTCTTCTCCCATGTAACGTGCAATAGGACAAGTGGAAACATCATCCAGTAGTGCCCCAGGTTTAGATTGGCTATTAGGAAACATTTTTACACCAAAAGGGTTTTCAAGCACTGGAACAGGCTGCCTGAGGTGTAGTTGAGTCACCATCCTTGGGGGCATTTAAAGAAGATGTAGACGTGGTGTTTAGTGACATGGTTTAGTGGTGGAGTTGGCAGTGCTAGGTTGATGGTTGGACTTGGTGATTGTAAAGGTTGAAATAAGGTTGAAATTCTTTTCAACCTAAAAGAATCTATGATTCTAGCATTAGTTATCCTTAATCCTCTGCTTATGAATTTAATCCCAACTGGCACAAAATGTCCCATTTATTTCTTAGTCATCTCTCCAACAAACCTGCAGCCCCATGTCTGCTGATAATAAATTGCAGAAGCTGTATATAAAATAACATTTTAAACAAGGGAAATCAACATCACATTACATCATACCTGTGTTTTCTACTTTCCATTTTCACAATCTTCTTCATTCACTGATGAGGAAGGTTAATCTTAAACATTCTGTTAATGGTTGTCATATCAATCATGCTTTTCACTGAGTTATGCTAGAAAGAAACAACACACTTTAGAAGAAATCAGAGAAGGGCTGAATGAAATAATGTAAAATCACTTACACAGGCACTCTGGAGATGGAACTATGTTTAATATTTAATGCAGTCATTAACCTGAGAGTGGAAGGAAGAGGGTAATGGATGGCCTATTGCTTTTACCTATAGGACAAGTTTCTGAAGCGAACTGTCTCCCCTGGGGCAGGTATCACACACACCTCTATAAAGAAGGTCACAGATGAAAGGAGTTTGAGCAGCTTCAAAATTCCCATGTGAGCATAGTGAAAACTGCAGGCAGACCAGGTGGTGAAACTTGACATACTATGAACAGCCATGGGCCATTGCCATCTAAATGCTCAATTAGTCTATTATGGCAACAAACACACCATGCTGGTCAAATAACCAACACATCTGCAGAAACTACAGAAAATACTCAATTACTGAAGAAAACTGTCTACAAGAAACATTACTCTCACCCTTTCTTGTTTTTCCATTTATTTGTTTTTTTTTTATTCTGCCTAGATACCCAGCTGTTAAAGATTAATCCTGAGAGCCAGAAACACATGAACTAAATTTAACACACATGGCGGGGGGAGGGGGTGGGTGTTGGAAATGGGGGTGTGTGTTTGTTTTGGTTGGTAATTTTGGGGTTGGGGGTTGGTTTTTTTTAAGAAAAAGGCTTGAAAGCAGATTAAACATTTCCAGGTGACCTTCTAAATACTGTGACTATTTCCTGTGTGGCAACAGCACAACATACAGTATATTTTTATGCAGTGTAGCCAGGTTGCATTGTAAGTATTGCAATAACAGTCAGGGCACATGTTTCACTGCTACAAGGACATTGTGGACAGGTATGAATTTACCACAAAGGCTCAATGGTATGTAGAGCAATGGTTTCCTCACCAGCACCACTTTGTGTGGCATCCATCCTCCCAGTCATATGGACCACCCTTTGCCTAATAAGAACTGATTAACGTTCAGCCCTGAATTGCCTTTTCTTGACTCCGTGATAATTAGAAAAGCTATCGGATTCTCCCACTTCCTTGAAGTGCCTGTTTCTAAGCACATTGATGAAACAGGAAATTGTTGTCGTGCTGGTCCATCTATTTTCACAGGTTTAAAGAGTCACCATTGCATATTCTCCTACAAAGAGAGAGTGGGGAGTTTGACATACTCCCATACACAAATGGTCTTCCCCGGAAAAAGGAGATATGGTAAATATTGTTCTTCACTGCTGTTCTGACTGATAGTTGTGCAGATGTTATATCTGTAGTTCAATATAGAAGAAAAACATATAGCAGAGAGGAAAAGGATTGAAATTTCTCATGAACAAGAGTGACAAATCTTTAAAAAAAGCAGAAATACATGTTTGGTTTGTTGGGGGTTCTTTTCTGTCTGATCCCTAACTTATAATATGGAAGAGTACAGGGCATACATGTAGCTATATTGTAGATATCATGTGATATCAAAACCAGAAAAATTACTAAGTGCTAACATCTTATGAACTTTTGCCATAATACCTTATATTGTGCTAAATGCTATGCAATAGAGCCAGTTCCTTCCCTGAGGAGCATACTACTATAGGGAACAAACACACAGAAATCAAGATCACCCATGGTCACATCTTATTCACTATTTTTTGATCAATAGATTAGTTTGGCAAATGCTTGCAAAACCAACAGTAATTAATGCTACAAATGAAGGTTAGTTTTCTTAAGAATGTTCTTTTTCTAAAGAAGTTTGCTTTCCACAGAATCAAAGACCAAGGTCTTGTATTTTGAAATTTCTCTTCTTAAGAAGTCTAGTATATGTTTTGGGGTTTATTTCCAGAAATGAGCAGAACACTATTGTACTGTTAAGCTTTCAGGATAAGCAGTAAATCAATTTCTGATGCCTGAAAATCTACACAAAGGAAAATGCTAAGGTTGGATCAACCCATGCTTTCATAACTGAAATCTAGCCTGTAGGTAACTCTGAGAGGTTCCTATGATTTTGCTTCACAATGACTTCACAAAGCTCGTCTACAATTCACATGGGATTCTAGGTGAAGAAAGAGAAAATAAAAATCACACTGGTAGGAGCACAGCAATGTAAGTTCATAAATAAAGCACCTTCATCTTGCTATGAAAGGAGCTGTATCATCTCATCCTTAGTGTTACACCATTATTTACCATGTGTAGTATCATTGCTGCAGTGCTTTGCAGGTAAATAAAAGAGCAACATACTTGCTACAGGGAAATTACAATCTAAATTAGACCTATGAATAACAATCAGCTGTGAAGTTCAGAGACAGAAAGAAGCAGAAGACAGGCAATATTGCTCTCCAGGGACAATACATTATTAATAATGAGTGAATCAGTACTGCATGCTTACTCTTAGCTCAATTAAGTTATGATTATTGATATAACAACAATATCATGGATACTGTAGAAAGTAAGATAAGGGAGCACAAATACATATAGTCAAGACAAAACAGCTGAAAGTAAGCACACGATTTTAGTTCTTGGTTTTTTTTTAGCAAATATGAAATTCTGTCTTTTGCTAGTATGGTGACTCAAATGAGTTGTTAACCTGGGCCTCTGACTGTGAGCACTGTTTTTATGCTCCAGCCTTTGTGAAGGCTTCGACTGTATACTGAAGCACCCACTCATTCAAGTGTTCAGTGCTCAGAGACAGTTTAAGGCAGAGATCCATAGGGTTTACCCTGCTTGAGCTGGGGGACAGGACATCTCCAGGGGCCTCTTTCAACTTCAACCAATTCTGCCTAGAGCTGTAACCTTGATACAGACTCAGAGTATTTGGTCATACATTTGTTCATGACTGGAAAGTCCTTTGGAGGATGTGGCTAATGAATTGATTAGCAAAGACAGGATGTTTCTGGTGTCTCTATCTCCACTGGACCCAAATGTTGGCAGCAGAGCGAGCTGATGAGTGCACAGCCAATATTTATCAATCTCAATGTTTGAGGGCAGGGATCTAAGTGAGTTCATCACACAGCTGTTTTGCTCTCCTGATATTACACTAGGGAGTCACCTATTAGAGCTGAAGATTCTGTCTTTCTAATACTTGACATTTTTCTCTCTGATCTTTCAGCTTTTGTGGTTACCGGACTACACTGTTTACTGTATTGGGTAATAAGAATAGCATGTTGAGCTACAGCAATAAAAAAGCTATAAATCATTTTATAACATTAAGAGATTGTCATTGAACTCAGACATTTAATGGTTTAGTGAATCTGAAGTGGAAAATAGCTGTATTTCTGTACCTGTAATTTTCACCTACATATGAAAAATACTAAAAGAGGAAAAGTATAGAGCCAGAGGGAAAGTGGCCTTTACCATGAAAGATTTTTGTATAGTAGTAATTAAAAAGATAATCACTAAAACAGGCTGATGAGTCACAATATTAAAGAAATCTTCTAGTAAGGTCAACTGCATTATCCATATTTATGGTATGCAACAGGGACCTCAAAGTGGTATACTAACATTTTAGTAGCTGTGGGAGAGGTAAGGAGGATATTGTAAAGCATGACAACCAAAGCAGACCACTTTATTTGTCTTTTTTCAAAATTGCACTTGGAATTGATAGTAGCTTCTAATGCTGGTAAAACAGAAGAAATGTATAGTTTACACTTCTCTATGTTTCTCAGTTCATAGTAAGCTTTAGTGTATGAGAGCATACAATATATGGTCTGGTGACAGAGACAATAACACAGGTGTTTAAAATAGGGATGCTGAAAAAATTCATTTTACATTTAATTTTAAAACTAAAAGAAAATGATAGACAGGTAGATAATATTTGTAGCTTCTTTTAAGAACTCTGGATGTTATGCAAAGCCATGAGCCCTGATAGAATTCACACACAAGTGCTGAGGCAGCTGCCTGATGTCACTGTAACACCACTCTTGATAATCTTTGATCATTCATGGCAACTAGGAGAGGTGCCTGAGGACTAGAGGAAAGCAGATGTCACTCCTATCTTCAAGAAGGGCAAGAAGTAGGACCCACGGAAGCACAAGCTGTTCAACGTCACCTCTAAGTTGGAGGCCAGTCAAAAACCTATGCACCCCAGATGTCAATACTGAGTTCAGTACCATTCTACATCTTTATTCATGATCTGGATGATGGGCCAGAGTGTACCCTCATCAAGTTTGATCATGATAGAAAACTGAGGAGTGGCTCATACACTGGAGGGTCATGCTGCCATCCAGAACCTCAACAGTCTAGAGAAATAGTCTGACAGGAACCTTATGCAGCTCAACAAGGAGAACTACAAAGTCCTATACCTGGGGATAAATAGCCCAGACCACCAGTATATGCTGGGCATCACCCAAAGGAAAGAAGCTTGGCAGAAAAGAACTTTGGGCTCCTGGCAGACACCAAGCTGACCATGAGCCAGCAGAGCGTCCTTGCTGAAAAAGAGATAATGGTATCCTGGTTGGCATCAGGCAAAATATTACCAACAGGTTTAGAGAGGTGATCTTCCCCCCTAGTCACTGCCGGTGAGGCTGCACCTGGAGTGCTAGATCCAGTTCTGGGCTCCGCAGTAAAAGAGAAATATGGAGTTACGGAAGAGAGTCCAGAAAAGGGCTATGAAGATGGTGAAAGCTGTGGGAGCATCTTATATATGAGGAAAGGCTGAACGAGCTGAGAGTGTTCAGCCTGGAAAAGAGGAGGCTCAGAGAAGACCTTACTTATATATATAAATACCTGAAGAAAGGGTGCAAAGGGGGTGGAGCCAGGCTCTTTTCAGTGATGCCCAGTGACAGGACCAGAGCTAATGGGCACAAACTGAAACAAAGGTGGTTCTATCTGCACATCAGCATATGTTTTCTTCTGAGTGTGACTGAGAATTGGCACAAGTTGCCTGTATCAGCCGTGGCCCTTCTTGGAGATATTTGAAAGTTGTTAGGACACAGTCCTGGGCAACCAGCTCTAAATGGACACACTTGAGGCAGGGGGTTGGATCAGACAACTTCAGAGGTCCCTTTCAACTTCAATTATTCTTCTGTTCTGTGAAAAACCACTACACAAAAAAAGGATGCAGGTATTTTGCTTTGGCATCTCTAAAATCATGTTTATGTCCTTTGAATGCCTAATACCTTACTCAGTTTTGTAACACATGCTAGGTTCAGCTCTTTATCAGGAATGCAAAGAAAAAAAGAACTGTAAGATGTATTCTTATTCACCTGTAATGCTATGAGCATGCAGTGAAACATCCACTAGTATTGCCCATCTGTCAACAAAAGAGCCTAGTTACTTCAGGGAGTAGGACTATATGTGCCAATGCTGAAAATTACATGTGCAGTGAATCATCGATGTCAGTGTACATGACAGCAAAGGTTGCTTCACTGATCAGTCACACAACCAACATTTTCATCAGTGGAAAAAGCAAATAATTTAAATAAAATCAATCTTTATTTTATCATCAACCAAAAAATGAAAAATATTAACAATTTTTAATAACAACACATGTTCACTTGTATCAGTTTTATTGACAGTAAAATGTGCCATTATCTCTCTTACAAACAAGCAAAGAATGGTTCTGATGACCTTATGTTAGTATATTATTATTAACCATTTTAATTTCTTGCATTGTTACAAGAATAGGGTTTCCACAGATAATTCGAGTAAATAACAAAACATTCTCCTTCCCAGATAAAATTTTACATTTATATTAAAAATACTGTATCCTTCTTTTGACCAGTACCAGTATTAAACTAAGATGTGATGCATTCAACATAGAAAATTAAAATATGGGTAGAGAAGATGTTATGTGATTTATATGTTCAAAAATATGAATTATGGAAAAAGGGTATTTCTTACACTATTACCTGCTCTTTATTTTTTTATGGGAATAGTTTTTCAATATTTCCAATGAATCATATTATCTCTATAATGTAAATATAGACATAAAAGCATGTCAAAACTAGAGTAAATACTGATTTGTTTGTTTTAATAAAACACCTTTAAACAGGTGTTCATGGCCTATATAAATTGTAATTAAGCACAAGAAAGACATAATAAAATATCCCCATTGATGCTAAAAAAATTAAAATTCAATGGTTCAATAAAAAAAAGACAAGGAAGGACATTAAACATTGAGCTAAGAGTAATCTTAGTAAATACACTTTCTAATTCACATTTTATGTACGATAAGAAAAGAGCTTATTTTTCTGATTATACTAAGTGCTTAAGCACCTCTCTAATTCCTTTGAAGCCAATGGGAGTTGAACATGAGCTTCTCTAAGATGAAACAGGCACACACATGTTCTTTGACAAGTTCAAGCTTGTATGGCACTCCTGAGATAGCAGGGTGATGGAGGTTCAGTCTGGAGCAGCTGTCTACATTCAGAATGGAGCCCTAGGATATTCCCTGCATATGCTCATTATGGGATTTCATACACAGATAAGAGATTAGGGATAATAGTAGTCACCAAGCCCAGGTACATGACAGACATTATCTAACGTTTATGACCCTTCCAACTCAAGATACTCTATGATTTTATGATTCTGCAATAACTATATACATGCAAATTCATCTATATCATGCAATGCACTTTATACACATCCATCCTTGTATAAGGAGCTCAATGAACCCCATTGTTCACCCTGACATTGACACGTCACCAGTCTTAACCTAGCGGTGTTAGCAACACATGAAAGATATGAGATAGAGCAGGAGAAATAAGCAAGAAGTTAGTTCTCACAAAAACACATAGCATCGTGGAGATAATCATGGTTATCGGATCAGTTCATCTCTTAAGTCCAAACACCAGACTTGCAACTTGTCCTAGACACACTAATCTGTATTTCCACACAATAGCACTTGTTGGAAATCACATCTCAGCCTATTGTATTGTAAGCCCCAGACTTACAGTTGCAACAGGCTACAAATGTACAGAGGCAAAAAGCCACTTTCACTGCCTTCAGAAACAAAAGAGAACTGATTGCAGTAGTCTTATTTCTAGATCTAAATGCAGCCCAGAAACAATCAGGCATCAGCTTTTGGAAGACATCTATGCCAGATATGAATAAAACCTGTGGAGCAGCAGTCATATTAGCAAGTCCATTGCTGTGGACTGTACAAAATCAAGAACATCAGCACAGCTGTCAAGCAGGAAAGTTAGTCGCACCAGACTACTGCTAAGATATTCTGATCCAATATCTGCTGTGGAGGTTTGAAAGTGTTCTTCAATTGTATTCTGAGCCTAAAGAGATCACATTACAAGTCTTTTATGCATGGTTAGGCCAATTTTAGAGGCCAAGTGTAAGGGCAGAACACCCTCATACTTCAGAGTTCTGGTGTACCACACTTGCATTATACTGCATGGATACCCATAATGTGAGGAAGACTGCATGCTTCACCTTTGTGTACTAGAGAAAGCACTTGCTTGACACTGCAAGATAATTGCTTTTTTCTGGTGCACAGAGGGAACACTTGTAACCACAACACACAGAGCACTGTAATGTCCCCAAAGAACTTGAGGATCTAACAACTGTACCAAAAAAAAAAAAAATTTCTCTTCACATTCTACCTCCACCTGCCAGAAATTTCTATCTGAGACACAGTTCCGCCTCACCCTTATGGAAGCTAAAGCTGATCATAATAGAAAGGAGAAAAGACCATTACAAGATCTTAATACTACTTCTGCCATCTGTTTACGATGCTGCCATCATCTAATAGCACACAAAATAATTGTGCCATGACCAATGCCTGCCTAGAGATTTTCATGTATCACTTCCTTTCCCACTCCCCTGCTGAGCCAAGTGTTACTGCCCTATCATACCTCCATTGCCTTCCAGCTTGTGAACCCTACTATCTACTCCACAAAAAACTGCAGCTGGGTCCATCTGATGGTGATGTTGGAAGAATGTAATTTCTGCAGGTTTTCACAGATGTCAATTTAAGCTAATAGATACATTTTATCCACTGTAGGAGAAAACTACTATTTTCATTACCAAGAAAACATCTTTGTGTTGTCAAGAGAAAGCAGAAATGGTGTTCTCACATTAAAAGGATCTTAGGAAGGAATAGGCATTGAACTCCCATTTGCAGCTTATTTCTTACAAGATTTTGTTCTTTTGAGAATGGAAAAGGTCATATTTCCTTCATGACTACTGAGATTAATTGGACCCTACATCTTGAGAATACATTCATGTAGGCCACCTTATATTAATAGGGCAAACTCAATTAAGTGGCAGTCCTTTCAAAGGCATGAGATGGGCCTCTATTCCCAGAACCATCCAAAATCATATCCACACAGGCTTTCCTGTGGCTTCTTGGGAGTTGGAACTAGATGATTTTAATGTTCTTTCCCACCCTAACTGTTTTATGATTCTCTGGAAGAGGAAGACAATAATTATAAAAGCGGAGCTTACTGTCCTTTAGTCCTTAAAATAGCAGTTATAACTATACCAGTATTGTAAAGAAGAAATTGTCATCATTATAACTTCTTTTTTTTCATAGGTGATGGCTGACTATAATGTAGGTGCATTTAGTGATTGGTGATCTCAGGTCTCCTTTGTAATCATCATCACCAGACTAAGAACCTGTTTATAACTCATATAGGATCGAGGGAACTGGAGACCTGTAGTAAATGAAAGGCCTTCTGGTATGCAGAGATTTCACTTTGCCATTTACACACCTCCTAGGTGGAAGTTTCTGCTGTTGAGTAGCTGAAAGTGTTCCTCAGTGTCCTGGGTTCAGCAGTAGCAGTCATTTTTCTCCTTCTTAGTAGCTGGTGCAATGCTGTGGTTTTGACTTTTAGCCTGGGAACAGCACTGATAACACCAGTGTTTTTAGTTGTTGCTCAGTAATGTTTACTCTGACCAATGACTTTCTGAGTCTCATGCTCTGCCAGGGAGGAGGGGAAGTCAGGAGGAAGCAGACAGGACACCTGACCCAAACTAGCCGAAGAGATATTCCATACCACAGCAAGTCATGCCCACTATATAAACTTGAGGCAGTTACCCAGAAGGGGGAGATCACTGCTCAGGTCGCACTTCTTATCAGTTGGCAGGTGGTGAGCAGTTGTATTCTCTTTCCTTGTTATTTCCCTTGTCATTATTACTGTTGGTGGTAACAGTAGTGGTTTTGTGTTATACCTTAGTTACTGGACTGTTCTTATCTCAACCCGTGGGAGTTACATTCTTTTGATTCTCCTCCCCATCCCTCTGGGATTCAGGAGAGGAAGCAGGGGCAAAAGTAAGCAAGTGGCTGCATGGTTGAGTTACTGTCTGGGCTTAAACCATGACACTCAGTCATTTTCATCTTATTTAAACTTTGTTCCCAGACTGGAAAGTAATCCTGATCTTCCAGTGCGGCCCAAAAATGCAGGTTGTGTCTACATTAAGAAAAAAAGAAAAAAAACCCAAAACACATAAAACACCCAAAACTGTATCAATAACAACAATTATGTGGAAAAAAAGCTTTGTGTTCTCTATTTCCACGTTATTTTGCACAGCTGAGGAACAAGTAAAAAAATCCTTGTCAGTCATTGTATTGCAGGAGTGAAATCAGGTTAAGGTTATCTATTAATATCCTGGTCCCTAGATTTATCCCATTCAATTTTAGGTAGCTTTAAATTACAGGCCAAACCTAAGTTAGGTTCCAGGTTGCCTCAGAAATCAGCATTCAGAGAAATAACCCTTTCCTCTGGGTTATTAATCTCTGGCATCAAACTTGGAATATTCTCTAACTTTGAGATACCAAAAATTAGAGACGAAGAAAGCCCTCAATGTTCTGTTCAAAATTTTCTGACAAAAGCCTTATTAGTTGAAATGTAAGTCTGGAAAATTGTACTACTTTAATATTATACAGAGTACTCTGGAGCATTGGTTTGGTGTACCAAAACTAGAATAAAATCTGGAGTCAAATAAAACGACAAGAGATCCTTCAAACCCACCTCAATTTGAACTGAACTATTAACTTTTGTTCCTTCTGGGGCCTGATCTGAATTGTCCCAGTTCTTCTATTTACACCAGCCTCTTCTGGGATTTCATCACTCACTGACAGTACAGTGTCTGCTTAGACATATGGTTTAAGAATACCACAAAATGTGTAGTAATCTTTCTTACACCCTTGCAGAACAGTGATATTGTAGCAGCCTTAGAGAATGAATTTTAATGTAAATCTCCAGAAGGATGTTCCTTAACAGTATGAAATATGAAATGCAGCCCACATTCAAAACATTATTGAAAACAACAGAGCTGCACTTTGGGCATTAAAAATTCTGCTATTTCAACAATATTTTTGTCGTTACACTAAAATGGGTTGATCTGATTATCAAGAGCTTGAAAAAAATCCATTCTTTTTAACCTAATTTTTTTGTTAGAGAAGTTAATTAAGGTAAATAAATGCAAACCAGTAATTATATTTTTCCCTTCTTAAATAGTGTAACAGAATAACTGCTGAACTTATGTAAATCAAATTAACATTGGCAGACATGCATATACAAATACCAAAGTTAAGCTCAGTCTGGCAAATTCTACATTATGTTGAAATACAATAAAAATAAGTAGAATGGAGATTGCAAGCATTCCATTAATGCAGCTAAGAATGGATATGCAGACCATGATATATTGCAAATCAATCGAACATGTTAGAAAAGTAGGATAATTAACTACAAATTAATGGCAAGTAAAGAATTAGGCACACAGTAAGCCAACTTCTCAGCTATGCAAATTGGCACAAATGTAGGACCTGGTCTGCTCAATGACTCATAAATCATTGCAATTATAGACAGGAAGACTAGAAAGCAATATCCAAAGGTTGTTTCATTTACCCCCTGCCCAAAGGTGGGATTAGCTGCACCAGTGTCATTCCTCACAAAAGCTTGTCCAGCTTGTTTTCAAAAACATCCAGTAGTGTGAACTCCTCAGCTTCTCAGCAGCCTACTCCTGGTTTTAACTTGAAATTCTTTTCTCTCAATGTCTAATCGAAGTCTTCCCTGCTTTAATGAAAACAAGGTTTATGTCCTGTGAGTCAAGAAAGAGGTTATTGCCTTCCATATCATATCCATCTTTTAGATTCCTTCTGTCTTTTCCTTTCTTGATTAACCCATCCCAGATATTCATGCCTTTCTGCATCAGCCATAGTTTCTCTATTCTTTTTGTTCTGTCCTCCAATCGTTCTTACTAAATTGTTAATCAAAGAGGAGAATTACTTTAATTACAGTGTAACATAGCTGAGTTCTATAAAGATGTAGGCATTTGATTTGCTAGATCAAGTTCTCTGGCTCAGAAAATTCTCATAAATTTTTATCAGAAATAAACAGATAAATAAATGTGAATATCTGGACTTCAGCATCTTCTGATAGCAAGTATCATTGGATCTGATCCTGCTGTGTTTGAAGATTGAGATTCATCCAAGAATGCCAACTTGATCTCACTATGAGTAAGAGTTTAAACACAGGGATGTGCATAAAATAATGCTATTTTTTCCCCAAATAAGACAGAAGTGCTATTATGATTATGCTATATTCTGATCTGCTTTGATACTCCGCTTCTTGTGAAGGGGTTAGTTTTCCTATTATAGAATTTAAGATTCTTTCAGATAATACATTATTGCTGGCTGACCCTGATGAATTTCACAAGGGTGAATTTCATCTTGGAAAAAAAGACATTTGAATTCCGACCCTTGCTATGCAATAGGAATGTATAATCTCTCATAATCTCAGTCTATCATAGTGTAAGAGCAAGGAAATTAACAGAACTTGTTCATTATATTTATTCAATAGGGTAGTGATAAGACTTTGCCTTTCCAGTGTCACTGCAGTATCACATCAATCACTCCTTTCTCTCAAAAACTGGATTTATTAATTCATTACCTGAATTCTCATGTTGCTATACGTAGCAAACTTTATGTTTTTTGGGTTTTTTTTTTGGTTTGGATTTTGTTACACTTCAAACTGATGAAGTAATTGCTTCCTGATTTAAACAGAAAATACTATGGAGCACTACTGTCTGAATCATTGATCTCAGAAATATAACTTAGTAGTAAAACCCTGCTTTGATAACCAGGGTACTGTAAATTTTTTGGGGGGGCAAGAATTGAAAGGCATAACAGTGGCTCCCCTGAAATCTGTTCTTCACAAATATATTTTATTTGAAGAGTTTGTTAATCCCTTTTTAATAACTTCTTGCTATTGTCCATTTTATTTCTCACCTTTCACCTCAGTTATCACACAACTGTATGTATCTGAAGATGCTTTTAGTAACTCCCATCAACCTCCCTGTATTGACTCAACTTGGAATAACATCCTCATCTCCAGCAATTAAAGCCAGGGTAAATATTTCAAAATCAACACCTCTCTCTTGGTGCCTCAGCTAGATCTGACAGTGTTGATCTTTCAACAGAGCACAGCAGAGTTACATGCTTACAGCAATATTAGCTCAGACCCTGAAAACAGTGAACATTTATTCAGGTTCAGTGCTGTGATTATTCAATCCAAAGTTCAGAGTGAGCCTGTGCAGTACCAACTCTGTATGTAGCAACCTTAGGAGACACAGATACGTTCTGGTTTATTCCTCTTTAGTCAGAAGGGTATGTCCTAGCTACAGATTCTGCTAATGTACTACTATGCATCTAAACTGTCTTTTTGTAGCTCTCTGGTTCTGGTAAAACAGAGTCCAAACACAATTATGCCCTGATTCCCTTGGGAAAGAAAACTTTGAGGCATTCCAGCTGGGAAAGATAGTGTCCAGGTTAAAATCAATAACTATAGGTTTACCAGGCTGAACAGCAAAGTACTAGGACTGTGAGAGAAATTCCCTCATAAGCATTCATATGTTCATTTGGAAACTTGCACTTTCCACATGATTCTTAATCAAGAATGTCCCTCACTGTAAACACCTCAGCACTATCTGCATATGCCAGTGAATTCTTTCACTATTTTTGCTTGTAACGCTCTTTGTTTATTCATCTTAGCAAGAGTCACTATTGCAGTTACACATACACACAAAAGAAAGTAACAGAAAAATCCTATTTCCTAGGCTCTTAGGCTTCTGCATTTCTTTCCCTTCTTCACCCTCTCCCCTCTCTCTTCCCTTTTTTTTTTCACAGCTTTTGAAAGAAAAGGAACCATAGCAATAGGGTCCTCTGACCTGCTGCCCATATGGGGTTCATCTGGTTGGATATCCTTGGCATGTAACCCACAGTTTTATTCAAGCTTTAATGTTTTATTCAAAATATATGCTCTTAACTTGAAGACTACAAATGAAAGAGAGCCATTATCTACCTAAATCCTTCAAAAGGGGTTTAAAACTTCCAATTCTGAGTGGTTTAGATCATCCACTGTAGGTGAGGGCTACAGGACTGGAATTGATTTATCTTACTGGTTAGAGTACAATCTGTTCCTGTGATGAAATTCAGCTAATGGGGCAAGAGAAATAAAAGGAACCAGTTCACTTTCTCTAAAGTATCTTGCACCTGAAAAGACATCCTGGGGGAAAAAAATGAGTTTTGTTTTTCTTTTTCTGTGGAAATTCAGATCTGACTCTGCATATATACAGACAGACCTTGAACACAGACAGGTATTTCAGGAGATACTTAAGATGCAGTGATATTCAACTTGTCAGATCTAGATTCAAGTAAAAATTGAAACTTCCTCAGAAGGATCACGCAATTCCAAAAATTGTATATGAAAGGAAGTATGTTAAGACAACTTGTGACTATTCCTACCAGCTCTGAAATGTTCTCTGCAAAGTAATTCTGGCTTTAATGGCCCACCTACTTTCCAAACCAGTTGCTTGAATTTTCACCACTTTGTGAATTAGAAATGAAGTAGAAGAGGAGATTGGAAGTTTTATTCTACAGCTCAAAAAGGGGCATTTATTCGTGTAAATATATTTCAGACTTTTTTGGTTCTTTCATAGCAAATACAGAATGCTGTTATGGTTTTGAACCCTAACTGTTCTATGATTCTATGATTCTATGATTCACTGCAGTGTAAACTTGAAAGGGAAAGTTACACCCAAGTTTGTGAAAAAGTGACAACTGACCCAGCTGTCGTGGTTTAAAACCAAATCCACACAGTTCGCTCACTCACTCCCCCCCTTGCTCCCCCAACTCCCAGAGAGTTAGGAAGGAGAATCCAAAGAATGTAGACCCCACGGACTGAGATAAGTACGGTTTAATTTCTAAGGCATAACACAAATCACTACTGCCATTACTACTACAAATAATAATGATAAAGCCAATAACAAGCGAAAAGAATACAACACCCCACCAGCCACCGACCCATAGCTCACTCCACCCTGCCCGGCCAAGCACTGCGTGCTACCTCCTCCATTTCCCCCCCAGAGCTCCACCCTTCCAGCTCCCTCTCCCAGTTGCATCCTGGGCATCACATGCTATGGTATGGAATACCTCGTTGGCTAGCCTGGGTCAGGTGTCCTGTCTCTCCTTCCTCCTGGCCTCCCCTCCTCCCCAGCAGAGCACGTGCTCAGAAAAGGCCTTGAACAAAAACACCCGAGCAGTACCTCAAAATATGCTTGCTATCGAGCAACTGTTCCCAGCCCAGAAGTCAAAACAGCACTGCACCAGCTACAAGAAGGAGAAAAGTTACTGCTACTGCTCAACCCATGACACCAGCAAACACATCAGAGCTTAACCACTTGTACTGATTGTGTAAAACAGTAGCTTATTTATTAACACAAGGAGAGTAGAGGCAAGGGCTGAAGATTTGTTTCAGTCCCCAGACGGTTTACTTCTGCATCTGCCATTAAGGTTGCTGCAAGCATCCAAAGAAGCCCAAAGGCAGAGAAAGAGAGGATCAAAAAGACATCCTGCTATTAGACTCACAGAGAAACAACCCCAGATTCTGAACAAAAATCTCATTAAAAAGGTATTTCAAAGCTTCAAAAGACATATCTAACAGAATCCTATACATTGAGGACATAGGCTCAAATCCATCTTCCTTGAAGCTGTGTCACCAGAAGATGAGAATAATGAAGGAACTCCGGAAGGCCTGGGATCTTACAGGGCAATATCTTCTGTCCCAATATCTGAAGAATTCAGTCCCCTTCCCCAGTGTAGGTATTTCTGCCAAAGAAATGTACTGAAACGTTAGACCCTGTCAGATACTCTTCAGGTAATAGCTGCTTGTGTTTGCTCTGTGAGCTTGTGGGGATTCAATAATGGCCACGGGTGACAAAGCGCTTTGACACCTCTGTCCCTGGACACATTGCAGAGAAGCCAGAATGCATTAGCTGGTTTTCACTGCAGGTCGTCTGGATAAACTATTTGTAAACTTTCTGGCTCCATCATGCGTCCTCCAAAGAGCACTGCAAGGAGGAAACCACTCCTTGGATTTTTCAGGTATCTAAGCTTAGAAATGAAAACATGTCTGTTTTAGAACAAACACTTTGAGTTACAAAAGGCTGTGCAAAGCCTCTGATGACTACGCTTGCACTGCCTGGCTGTGAATGAAAAGGCACACCTGTTCTTTACGATAAGAAGATCATCCGGAGTGAACAGACTGTCTTTTGGTTTGTTTCAAACTGTCAAAAATGAACTATATTTTTTTTAACTTGTCAGTGTTTTAGAGTAATGGTTATTGTAGTTAACAGATAGAAATGTGTCTGTGAGCTTCAGCATCAGTCCTGATTCTGGTTCTTTTTCATTAGGCTGCTATGGTTTTGTGCAAGTCATATTTTCTGCCTCCTTTTATCTGTTGTTAACACTTTGTTTGGAGATAAATTTGTGCAAGCCTTGGTAGAGATTTGGGAGGTTTGGAAAGAAAACACGTGCCTTGTCACAGTGCTTCCCAATAATAACTCTGAATAATCTAAACAATAAATTATATTATTGAAATATCATGTACTCAATTAAACATTAATTAATATTTTCTGGATATTTTTATGCAGCAGAAGTAGATTCACTGATTCTTTTTGTAAGACATCCTTCAGCATTAAGTATTTTGATGAAAGTACAGGAGGTAATTATGGTACTTGGAAAATGTTGCTCAGAAAATATATTAGCTGGCATTTCTGCTTGGTATAACATAGTTAACATAGCACATAGCATCCTACAGGCAGCACATTTAGTAATTAATATGCTGATGCAATTAATTAAGTATGGGTTTCATCTGAATAAATGCAGATATCAACAAATGTCGATGTATACATCTATGTTAGTCTCCCCAGGCTCTGTAGTCACAGGAGTGGTCCATCCTATTCTGAGACAACCAACCAAATTATATCACATAAAGTACAGTCTAAAATTTCCTTTCCATTTCTGTCCAGTAACTACAAAAGGAGCTTCAAAGACTAGTCAAAGTGCAGACACTGAAACTGTAGTTATCTAAACACCAATGAACTGAAATCTACATCAAAATTTGGAGTATATACAGATAGGAACTTGATTCACAGCTCTACCAGAAAAGTATCAGGTGATCTTTAATAATTCAGTCACTCTGTTCTGCTTCCATTTCCCTATTTGTGCGAAGGTGATCATGAGATTTATTCATTATGAAGACCTTTGCAGTACTCAAGTGAGAAGAAATATTTAATCCAAAGTAATATTATTATTATTATTATTGCAGATGACTCACGAAGGGGAATGCCATTTTCATTTCTCTTCTGAAAATGTCTGGTTTGGTTTCAACAGGTGCAAAAGATTAAATCCACACTGCATCCACTTCTTATGTTAACTTTCCTCACTGAACATATCCAGTCTAATCACACAAAAAAAAATTTCCTCTGGAAATATTAAAAATCGTTACCCACAGGATGTGGTATTCATCATAAAAATTACGGGGTTTGTTTGTGCATTACTATATTTCTGTACTAGGCAAGCATTGCTTTTTCATAGCATGCTTTCTTTCAGCGTAACACAGGCATAACAAATAAAAGGCTGGATCTGAAGGCAATCTACAAATGCTAGTAGAGGTGTTGTATCATTTTTATCGCCTTCAAAAAAAAATCCTAATTATATATTCACTGAGTAACACAATGAAGTGCAGCAAGAATGGAAGAAGAGGGAGGTAGAATCACTTCCCTGGCCTTTGAGCCATGCCTACAGGTATCCCGTGATCTGAGTGTGGAAATCAAAGCATGAACTGTAGAATATGTAGCAATTGGAACACTAACTGATTAGAATGTTAGTAATTAGTTTGTCATTGCTTAACATAAGTACAAGAGAATACTTGAATAGGTATAATAGAATTTTACTTTATAGAGATTTTATATAACGCTATTAGAATCCATTATGATTCCAGTAACATGTGTTCCTGTTTCTGACAATACAGTTTCTACGGTTGGCTCACAGTAAACAGCATTACTCATTTCAGATGGTATAAGCTACCACTCAAAATTTACAAGTGGATGTACCTGAGAGGTGGGACACTGCAGCATATTATGTTTTGGCAACAGGACTGTCTGAGAAGGCACATTAAACAAGCATTGCTGGGCAAACTCATGTGGAAAAAGAGAGTCTGTCGATTACGGAAGGAGGGGCTGGCCACCTGGGAGGAATATAGGACAGTTGTTAGAGGATGTAGGGAGGCAATTAGGACAGCTAAGGTCTCCTTGGAACTTAATCTTGCAAGTCCAGTTAAGGACAATAGAAAGGGCTTCTTCAAATACATAGCAGATAAAACTAACACAAGAGCCAATATAGGCCCACTGCTGAATGAGGTGGGTGCCCTGGAGACAGAGGATATAAAGAAGGCAGAGGTGCTGAAAGCCTTCTTTGCCTCTGTCTTTACTCCTGCAGACTCTCCCCGGGGGGGGCAGATTCCTATAGCCCCAGAAGGAGTCAGGACAAAGGAGGAGTTTGCTTTAGTAGATGAGGATTGGGTTAGGGATCAGATAAGCAATCTGGACATTTATAAATCAATGGGTCTGGATGGAATACACCCATGGGTGCTGAGGGAGCTAGTGGAGGTCATTGCTAGGCCACTCTCCATCATCTTTGGTAAGTCATGGGAAACGGGAGAGGTGCCTGAGGATTGGAGGATGGCAAATGTCTCACCAGTCTATAAGAAAGGCAAAAAGGAGGACCCAGGTAATTATAGACCGGTCAGCCTTACCTCTGTCCCTGGAAAGGTGATGGAACAACTTATTCTTGACTCCATCTCTAGATATATCAAGGACGAGGGGGTCATTAAGAGCAGCCAATATGGTTTTACCAGGGGGAAGTCATGTTTGACCAACCTTACAGCCTTCTATGTGGAAGTAACTAGGTGGAGGGATGATGGTAGACCAGTGGATGTGGTTTTTCTTGATTTCAGTAAGGCGTTTTATACTGTCTCCCACAGCATCCTCATAGATAAGCTAAGGAAGTGTGACCTTGATGATCAGGCAGTGAGGTGGATCAAGAACTGGTTGAAAGGAAGAAGGCAGAGAGTTGTGGTCAATGGCACAGAATCTAGCTGGAGGTCTGTGACTAGTGGAGTCCCTCAGGGGTCGGTGCTGGGAGCAGTGCTGTTTAATATTTTCATCAACGACCTGGATGAGGGAACTGAGTGTACCCTCAGCAAGTTCGCTTGTGACACTAAACTGGGAGGAGTGGCTGACACACCAGAAGGCTGTGTTGCCATTCAGCGAGACCTGGACAGGCTGGAGAGTTGGGCAGGGAGAAACTTGGTGAAATTCAACAAGGGCAAGTGTAGAGTCTTGCATCTGGGGAATAACAACCCCATGTACCAGTACAGGTTGAGGGCTGACCTGCTGGAAAGTAGTGAAGGGGAAAGGGACCTGGGGGTCCTCGTGGACAGGAGGATGACCATGAGCCAGCAATGTGCCCTTGTGGCCAAGAAGGCAAATGGCATCCTAGGGTGCATTAGAAAGGGTGTAGTTAGTAGGTCAAGAGAGTTTCTCCTCCCCCTCTACTCTGCCTTGGTGAGGCCGCATCTGGAATATTGCATCCTGTTCTGGGCCCCTCTGTTCAAGAAGAACAGGGAATTGCTTGAAAGAGTCCAGCGCAGAGCCACAGAGATGATTAAGGGAGTGGAACATCTCCCTTATGAGGAGAGGCTGAGGGAGCTGGGTCCTTTTAGCTTGGAGGAGACTGAGGGGTGACTTCATCAATATTTACAAATACATAAAACGTGGGTGTCAGGATGATGGAGCTAGGCTTTTTTCAGTGATATCCAGTGATAGGACAAGGGGCAATGAGTGTAAACTGGAGCGTAGAAGGTTCCATGTGAACATCAGGAAGAACTTCTTTACTGTGAGAGTGGCAGAACACTGGAACAGGTTGCCCAGGGGGGTTGTGCAGTCTCCTACATTGGAGATATTCAAGGCCCGCCTGGACAAGTTCCTGTGTGATGTACTCTAGGTTACCCTGTTCTTGCAGGGGGGTTGGACTAGATGGTCTTTTGAGGTCCCTTCCAACTCTTCGGGTTCTGTGATTTGGATCTTGTAAAGAGCAACTGTGTCATTCTTAAGCCACCATAAAAGTTTGGTTGCTAATAAACTACACATCACTGAATCAGCCAGCTGTTGCTCCCAAACTGAAAGAGAAGATTGAATGGTTTTGTCTAATCAACAAGGAACATTGCAGGAGAAGGAGGGGAAAGGGAAGTTGCAATGGCTTGAGGAGATGGATTAGTGTGCAAGGAAGAACAGAAATCACACTGAGATGAGAGCTTATCTAGAGGGAACCTACACTGAGTAGCCCAAGTTCAGACTGCAGTGGATAAGAAATTTCCCTTTTATTTATTTTTTTTTTCCGAATGGAATAGATCTACTTGGAAAATAAAAATTTCTGATAAAAATATACCCCTTTTAATTTAGTTCTTGATAGGACAGTTTTTTGCATTATGAAATTCTGGTAAAAAACAGAAGGAGGGAAGAAAGAAGATAATGAAATCTTACAGATAGTCTCCTGTGAACTAAGGTACTCCTCTTAAATATGTAAGACACAAGTCTTCCATTCTACTCTATTTGAAAATAACTGAATCTTCTTTGACCCTTGGATGACCTGATGACTTGTGTTTTACTTACTTTTTGGACTGAGGGGAAGGTAGCTCTGAAAAATAGTGGAGGCCTCAGTAATCTGTAGGAGAAGCATTTCTGACTTGGGTTTCACCAAGTAACAATAATCCTATCACAATAAGACATCAGGATCAAGCCTTCACTGATTCCAGTGCATATACGGACTTTCATGAATGAGTCAGAACATCTGCTCTTTCACATGTCAGGACTAAAAAATATTAATCCCGATAGGCCCTGAGACATGGAGGCATTGCATTGCAGTAGGGAAGGTGTATGTGTGCCTTTTTCAGAATCAGATTACCTAATCAGTATTATTTTCTGTCATAGATAGTTTAACACTAGGGTAATTTCCAGCCTTTCTCCAGACCTAAGGAATGGTTAAAGAACTGCAATCTGTTTTTTTGCTCTATGGGATCCCCAACTTCAGAAGTTAGCAACATTTATAGGTACTCTTTCACCTTCTCACCTTGTAATTAAAATAATTTAGATGGATATCAAATAATTGAATTGTGTTACATCCTAACAAAAAAACTGCTTCAGCTTTTTAATGCAGTTTGATTCTTAACAGACCTCACTGTGATTTAGTTCTTGCTTTTGGTAATTGGGTGCAATTCTTCCTTTTTGCACAGGTCTAAGAATATGTTAGTGACACTTTATAAAAACAAACAAACAAACAAAACAACCCTATCTTGGAAGGGTTATAGATTAAAGCCATCCTTCTTTCTTTATGCATCATAATGAGCAAATCTTTTTTTGGGTGTATCAGCCAGACTCAGTAACCTGTCCCAGGTTTCTCTGTTTCCACTGTTACCTTTTTAAATGTTTTGAAGAGTGGCTAAATAATAAGGAGACTTTAGCAAATCTGTGGTTCATTATTATTATTATTGCTGAATAGATTTTATACGTACTCACACTAGAAATAAAATTAGAACTCCCCATCAAGGGAAAAATACAGAACAATGAAGCAGAAAAACAGCCACATTATATCTATGTATGTAAACAGTAAACCACACTCCATTTTTACAATAGAGTCCTCTGAGAGCCCTTCATCATGTCTGTGCTTACCTATGCTGGTTTCCCTTAGATGCTTCTGGAGATGTGTGACACTTAACATCCATACATAAAAGGCCATTAAAGAATTAAGAGCAATAAAGGGCTAACCATGCAGTTGCAGAACACACCACAGCTTGTGTGTCATAGAAATGAAATGGTGAGCATGGTCTGAGTACATGCACTGGAAGCTCAATCTACAAATGCTCAGGCTTTGTTTTTCTGCCTCTTATAAGTTTTGTGACTTTTAAATAGTAAGACCGGGATAAATTAGTTAACCTGGTAATAAGAGCTGTGCAGTGACTATAGAACAATTCACAGGAGTTCACATTTCTTCTATAAAAAGCAGCTCTGTGCCTCATTGTCAAAGATGCATTAAGGGATGAGCCAGTCCCTGAAGAAGGCAATGATATTTTTCCTACAGCTTTTAAGGCAATTTGGACAGTTTTCAGTATAATAGACAGTGGAAAGATTGCCACTGACTTCAGCCGGGATAGGCTGACACTTTGGAAAGGAAAAAGAGGAGACAAGTCTTTTCGTCTCTGAGCTCTTTACTACCTTCTTTTTCATATATTGCCCTTGGTAAGAAAACTTGAACTGGCAAAACTATGCACATTCTGTCTTCAGCCAGAATCTGAACTCCGTGCTTTGGCCTGATGTATTGCAACCATAGTTAGGCACGAGCCCAGCTGGTAAAGGACAGCTCAGCTGCCCAGCTGTGGTTTGGAGCTGACAGCAGAGTTCACCTCCATTCTGGAATAAACTGGTCAGCAATAGCTGGCCAAACCTGAGCTCCTTTATACTGATCCAAAGGGACCAGGAGATATGTGAAAGCCTTGGACAGTTTTGAAACAAGTAGTTGGGAAGTTATCTAACATTTAAACCTGGGATTTAAGTCTACTGGAATTGACATGCAGCCATAACGTACATGGTAAGGCTTGGGATTCTTTAGTTCTAGCCCAGCTGTAATAGGTTTTGACCACTTTGGAACAAATAGGGTTTAAACGTATGCAAATAAAGACTTATTGGTGGAGTATTTGAATTATTATAACTGTAGAAAATAAAGCAGAGAAACCCCTTTTCAAGCCATTACATGGTCTCTAAATCCAAATTCTGTCTGTTTTTCCCCAGTATACTATCTAGCATAATAAAAAGCGTTGTTTGCATCCACAGATTTTATGCCACTTTGAGTACGCACTTTGATCTACACCTAATAATGCTCTGTTCTGCCTCTTTATTCTACTTTCTTTCTCCCTCTCTGCTCCACACTCATGAGGCCCACACGGAGCATTGTGTTCAGCTTTGGGGCTCCCAACACAAGAGGGACATGGACCTGCTTGAGTGAGTCCAGAGGACAGATTCTCAGTCCACAAAGATGCAGAGGGCTGGAGCACCTCTCCTATGTAGACAGGCTAAGAGTTTCGGTTGTTCAGCCTGGAGAAGGCAAGGCTCAGTGGATACCTTATAGCATCCTTCCAGTGTTGCTTTCCAGTGAAAGATGTCTGAAGAAGGACTCTTTGCAAGGTCATATAATGACAGGACAAGGGGGAATGGCTTTAAACTGACAGAGGGGAGATTGAGGTGATAAATTAGGAAAAAATATCTTTGAGGATGACGAGGCACTGGCACAGGTTGCCAGAGAAGTCATGGTTGCCCCATCCCTGGAAGTGTTCAAGGCCAGGTTGGATGGGGCTTTGAGCAACGTGGTCTAGAGGAAGGTGTCCTTGCCCATGACAGGGGGGGTTAGAGCTAGATGATCTTTATCGTCCCTTCCAACTCAACCATTCTATGATTCTACATTTTTCTTTTTATGCTGCACAATTGCAAAATTGATTTCAGTATTTTTACTTTACAGTCTTTAAATGTTGACAAATAAGACACATCTTGCTTGGGGATAAGCGAAACACTACAGTTTCATTTTACTTAAATAAGAGCTTCAAAAGTTTTTCACTGCAAGTTAATGTGAAATTTATGTTACTGTTGCTGCATTTTCATATTAACTATCTCATTTCATTGAGCAATTTCTAAATGTTTAATTGTAGTTCTAATGGCATTAGTTTTAAAAAATAGAATTAATTGGAATGCCATTTTCAGTTCTATAAACCCAGAGACTGAGAATCTAAAGTAATATAACTTTTGATAGTTGAGGGGTGGTAGAGGTCAGAAATAATTCATTTGACCACAGTATCAAGCAGTATTGAGTTTCCAATAATATAAAAATGTGATTTTTAAATGTCTATTCGCTGTTTGGGGAGGTAAGAAGATCTTTTAGAAACTAGCTGTGTTAAATCAAGTTACTTAAAGGAAAATTGCATTCTCTTTCTATAGCGATTTTAAAATTATCCAATTGCCCTATAATTAAAAAGAAAAGCAGAAGTGCTCTCTTTATTCAGAACAAATTCCACAATTGTTAGCTTAAAAAGCAGTGAAAGATGTTTCTATTTCTACTGAAGAAAACATACGAAAAGAATGTAGACCTTGTATCTCGCTAAATCATTAACAAATTATATTGACATTTTAAGAAAAAATATTTTTATTTGGATGCACATTTCTAAAATTCCTGTAGTTAGATTAATTAAAAAATTGGGAAAATATCAGAACTAACATTTTCTGGTGTCTTTTCTTCATAGTAACATGTATTTAAAGTTTTATATGTGTGACTGTGTGTTGAGAAATTTTGAGTAGCTTTGTTGCCAAACTATTAGGCACAAACAGCATCTAACGAACATCATCATTCTATGCTGGACAAGGACAAATATTGCTCTGCATATAGTCTTTCCAATGCTGATAGCTTTTATAACATTTGGAGCAGAGGGATGTTTAGAATTCCTCTTTAACCCAATAAAACTGTTAAAAAGTTACACAGATCTCTGCTTCAGATTATGCAGAAAATATCTTCAAAGTTTAACACAGGGTAATTAAAATAATTAAAATCCCATTGGTGTTACAGGTTTGCCAGCCCACTAGCTGCAACTAGAGGAAAGAAGTCACTTGAGAGATTCTCAGCTTGCAAAGCTACTGAACACTTTGGGTTAATCTACAACCTGCTTAGCAAACCTACCAGAGATGAGAAAATCTCATTTGCGCTTATTCAAAGGTACTATGAAGGACAAGAACACTGCACAGCTGTCTGAAGAATTCCAACAATGTTAAAGAGACAAGAAACGAGCAGCAATCATTTCCCTCAGCATGTTTCTTCTCTGTGTGCTAGCATTTCACTTTGAATGCAAAAGAGCTTAGAGGTGGGACTTCTGGATAGATACCAAAGGTTACAAACCCTTCAATTAGAGTTTTCAATTGAGCATTTTCTTTGCCTCCAATATGTGGCCTTTCATTTATTTTTATTTTTAAGGGCTATTCCAATCTGTGAAATGAAAATTAGCTACAGGGCAATTGCATTTTCAGGGAGATAAATATTTTTTTTTCCAAGAAGGGTAAGTCATATAAAATGTTACAAATAAAATTAGATACAAAAGAAGGGAACTTGCATGTATTAGTCAGCTGTGAATGACTACATAAAATTACATATTTAAACCATACCATAAATTATAGATGAAAAGAAGGAAAAATAATAGGCAGTAAAATGAGAGTTTGAAATTAAAAACTGAGTTAAAGAGAAGAAATAATTAAAGGTTTATAGAAAATTTTAAAATGAAAGTTATTTTTCTGGTGCTATGTATGTATTTCTTGAACTTATTGACCAGCAAAAGCAATCGTTACAGAAGGTAGGCTTTCTTTAATATGTAGAAAATGTTGTAAAAGTTCTTATACTTTGTTTTGTAAGTTATAAAGTAAAATGAAAAACTAAACCCTTATCCAAAAAAAAAACCAAAATGAAACCCCACAAACAGACCAACAACACCCACCTCTTGCTGAAAAAGCTAAAGCCAAGCATTAAGTTACTTTTTTTTTTTAATATTATGTGGATTGTATGGATAATTTCCTCAGAACTGAAGTAGCTGAATAGCTTTCGTAGTCTGACCTCACATCCCCAGCGGTCTGCATGTGAAGATTTTTCTCTGTGAATAGAGTTAAAAGATTTTTTTCTCTCAATTTTTCTACCCAGAACTGCAGTAGAAGTTCTATGCAGAGACTAGTTTCAGTGTATTTTCTGCATAAAGGTGCCTTGTTCTGGGTAACTCTCTTGGTATTTTCTTCAATATTATGACTCATAAACACTTCCCCCCCCCCCCCCGTATATCAAGAAAGCCAAAGAAACTGAATGGTGTTTTCCAAATACTTTGCAACATGCATATTTGCCCCAGATACCACCTCCATGAGGATATGTGATATCCCTTTTCATTGTACCATACAACATGATTTATGTCTGCTTTATTTTCTCCTGAATTCACTTGAGAGCTCTATGTTTTTCCTGGGCTACACAAATGAAGCGACTTATTAATATTACACCTACTTCAGATGAAAACACACTACTTTATATCCATTAATGAATGCTGTTTAAAGATAGAATGTCATGTTTAGATAGCATCACATCTCTGTTTGTCTAACACACTGTGTTACAATGACCTGTCTGGTTCAGAACCTTATGACAAGTACCAGACAGAGAAAGACACTGGGCTTGAGGAAAATGAGATAGTCTCTGACTGTGATTTCAACTGGCAGTTGGCACCATTTTACATGCTAGATAGAAGCACTTTACAGTAATGCACCAAGCAGATCCAAAGACAGAATATGGCCCAGATGAAGAAAGTCTTGAGAGATGGAAGGTGCCATCTGCAATTGTTTCCTTGTCTTAAAGATAGAGAGACACTCTGTTTTCCCTTTACTCTCCACAATTTCCCAGCACTGCTCATTTTTGTGAAAGCTATCAGCATTAGATACATCAAACTCCATTCACTCCAAGCACCCCTGGATAACTTGAGTATTTCCCCAGCTTCCAGTCTGACTTGCTGGAGAAGTTCTGCCAGCTCAGCCTGTTCAATAGCCATCTCCATGAGTCATAACACAGCAGTTCCAGATGGAAGACAGGGAAACATCCCATCAGAGTTATCACCAATTCACTTCCCATCAATCAACCAGCAGCTGGGAGTGAAGAATCATTCCCTGTTTTGCCTGGCTTTCCCATGCCAAAGACTCAGCACATCACAGGTGAACTTTTTTTCACATCCAGTCCTTGGGGAAGGAAAAGTCTGAAGCCTCTCACAGATTTCCCACATGGCTACTCAGCCTACCACTGCCAAGCATCATGCCAAACTTAGTGTAAGAAGAAGATTTCTTCTTAGTATCTTGACTTAGCATTTTTGATTCGGAAAAGGAAGCTTTCTGGCTTGTCAAGACAAGCGTGTGATTTACAGGTGAGATCTTGTCAGTTTCACCTCCATCCAAAAGACAGAGAAGCATTACATGTATTATTCTAATGGCACAGGAGCAAGTGACTGGCAAGCCAAAGGGATGTCTGGGTTAACATGTGGGAAGCAAGCACACTGAATAAATGTGATTGCTCATGCCTGTTCTGCAGTTGGTAGAAGTAGTAGGAGTTGGCTGGTGAGCTGTGAGAATCTAGTTTTTGCTCTGTAGCAGCAGACGTGGAAGGAGGTGGCTGTTCCTTCAGCCAAGACAGAAATGGAGAGCGAACAGTTGGAGCATCCTGGCAGCAGAGTTTTGGCATGGATATGCACAGCAAATACTACACTGTGCCAGCATGACCTGCTGAGCGGTGCTCTCAGCCATCACCTGCAGGCGTGGATGGCTGCAGAAGCTGATACCTTGGAGGATATGAAAGAAATAAAACTGCATGGAAAACAAACAGCCTTAAAATAGTATCTCCTAATCTATTACAGACTCAAGGAGTACACACCAGAGAATACTCCTCTGCTCAGAATTACATGGACTGGCATATAGAGCCCTTAGTTTCCTTTGAATTAATAACCCATGCCCCCAAAGATGTTTGCTTTTACAGGAGATCATGAGCCTGCCTAGGTGGGAATGGGGACCTGGTCTGCAGTGGAAAGCTTGATTGCTGTTCTCAGGAAGGACATTCAGTTCCCCAAATTTACCCCTCTGTACAGTGAGCAGGCCTGGAAGTTGGAAGTCTACTTTTTCAGGATGTTTTTAAAGCATTAACTTGAGCATTTCTGCCATGCATTCCATAACAAGAGGAAGCTGAAACAAATTTACACCACACAAAGTATTTCCGTGTTAGAGGCCTCTATTTGATGAAAACTCAGTTAAAGACATAGTTCTGATTCTCACCTTTCACTAATTATGAAACGGTGTTATTTCCCTATGTTGCCTGGGCAAAGTGGGCAGGATCAATTTGTACCCTCTCAAATGTATTCATCTGTTAAAAATTTGACTCGGATATTATTGGCATTGTATATCTTGGGGAAAAGGAACAGTGAGCAGATAAAAAGAAAATTGTACACTGAGGATAGAGGAGAAAAATATCAGCCCAAGAGGGACAAAAACAGGAAAGAAAGAAATACAGCTGGGAAGCGAAATAGTACTATATACAAATTATATGGAGAAAGAAAAAGAGAAGGAGATCTACTTCTGTAGGCTAGCCTTTTGTGAGCATCACTTTTATCCCTAGCTTCTACAGAGGTAGCAGACATTGCTTTTGCAGAAAACCATGCATTAGGAAAAGAAAGCTTGAAACACCTAGGGGGAAAAGGAGAAAGGCCATAGGGCTAAATTATCGGACTTAAAGATTTGAACTATAGGTACAAAGCCAAAAAATATAGTGACAAATTCATAAATTCTACATAGTTGCTCCATTCAACATAAGGCATTGTTCACTGCCTCTAGTCCTGGGAGATGTTTTATTCACCTAGAAACCTGTCTTCAGTCTGTCTAAAATAGTATTTTAGTTCTAAGATACAGGGATGTCATTAAATAGAGGGCATCTGACATTGCCGTAGGGCTTCCCAATTGAAAAAAATGCTCTATCAGATGAGCGAATTTGGCATCATTATACTGTTGCTATCTACTGAGTTAAATAAAAATTATACCTTCACTGCACCTTTTGTATTTTGGAGTCTCCAGGGAAATCAGGCAGATCCCAAATTGTCAATCAGAAGCAAAAGGGGTTTTCAACATTTTAAGCAGGGCAAGTAGATCAAGCCCCTCGCCGCCACCCCAACCCCCCCCCACTCCCCACCCCCACCTCCCAATTTTAGCCAAAGGAGTGGAATAGCAAAGAAACCCAACTGGAATCTGACTTTGACCCTCTTTCTGATTTCCCACAGCATCACTGAACAGATTTTTATAACCTATTGTGAAGACTTTCTAAGATTTTAATAACCCCTCCCCCACACCATCTCCTTTTTCCCCAACTCATAATCACTGGAAGCCAGTGTGCAACTCAGTGATAAAGCAGGTTTGTTTGCAGTTACAAAAAAAAAGTCTCTGCTTCCTTAGATCCGTGCTCTGCTCATTCTTAAGCTTTCTTCTCCCAATCCCCCTGTCAAAATTCAAAAATGTCTTGTTAATGTTTTACAGGGAGACTTCTCCTGGCTCCTTCTTAGAAACAGCAGTGTCCTTGAATAATTTATACCAGTGTGTTTCTGCTCTACTTTTTTCCTGGGCTTCAGTAAGCTTCCATGAAGGAGAGGGAGGAGGAATCAAACACTCTAGCAAGTATCTGCCTCTGCATTCAGGGTTTGTCCTCCATCAGCTCCCCTGTCTGGAAAGACAGGAAAGGAAATTCTTCACTCAGAAATGTTAAAGGTTGATTTCAAGTTTCAGACTAGCAGGGCATTCCAATAACATCTACAAGGATCACAGCAGGTAGAATCAGGTTGAGCAAACACCTGCCTGTCAGTACTGTGTTTGGCATAGTAACTGAAAGATGTTTTAGTGAAATATGGGGTAAGTAGGGAGTTTGACCATGCAGGGGTCTTCACCCAAGCCTTTACATTGCTTCCAAGGCTGTTCCATAACTTAAACCATTTACAACTTTGCTGAAACAAATTTTAAAGCAAAGCAAAACTATGCAAAACAAAACCACACACATACAGAAAATATTACCGCCACCCCCCCCCCCCCCAGAAGAATAAATTAAGAAATATATCCTGCAAAGGCTGCAGGAGGACTGCTGCAGTGTCCCTTCTTTAAGCTGAAACACAGAGAAACAGAAAAGGAAAGGGACACCCAGGAGTGGGGCTCAGGCTGGAAACCCCCTGGCAGCAGCCAGATAGGGCAGCTGTACCCTCCTCCAGCTGCCAGCCTTCCTTAAAAAGCCTCCCTTCAGGGAGAGATGGCAGACCTGCCACCCAGCCATGTACTGTGTCATCTTGCTGCCTGATATAAAGGCTGTGCCCAAGGTGCTCTCCAGGCCAGGGCTACTGTTTGTCCTTGGCTGCTCCCTTAACCCCCTGTCTGCAACCTCTGGTGCAAACGCCCTAGTTCGCAGCAACGTCCTGCTTCTTCCAGGCATTTCTGCAAGGCTACCATCAGAATGCACTGAGGACAGGTCGTCTGATCTTGGCATTGGATGTTTATTGGTAACTACTCTGAATGAATAAATTTCTAGGTTACATTTCTAAATACATGCATAAAAACCCGAGATATACTATTATTTCATAGCTTTCTACTCATTACGATAGAAACCAAATGGTTAATGTAAGCTGTGAGGTGCCTAGAGAAGTGGGTCTGCCCCCCAGCTCTTCTCTGAGCCAAAGATCCTGGTTGTTCAAAGTGGGGAGAAAGATGCCATGAATGACAGATTGCTGCTCTCACTACAGAGACTGGTGTACTTTGAAGTACCAGAAGGTTTCTTAACTGCTACAGAAATATATTCATGTTGGGAGTATGCAACTGTAAATTTTAATTTTAGAAGGACAGAAGTGTAATTTTGGTCATAAAATGTAAATTATAATAAAGTAAGGGGTCAGATGTTTTTAGCTTTAAGAAGCAGCACCGTTATGATTTAGATATCAGTCATAAGTTAACTCCAAATCAATATTTGATAGTTGCACTATTTTTAAATTATATTGCTGTAAAGTACATTAAGAATCCACTGTTGAGCATACAATTATTCCACAGATCAAGGTAAAGAAAGGCAAATGTAATAAACAATTTATAACTATAAGCATGTTTCCCGCGATAAAGTTCAAAAACTCATCCTAAATAAATCTTGTGCAATGTCTCATTATAACTCATAATTTAGTTACATGAAGAATTAAAGAAATAAATTATGGTTATTCTCTAATACTCTGGATGTTTTATCTCTGTCTTTAAGAATCATTTCACATGATAATTGATTGCTGGAGCCACATCTTTTATCTGAAGAATAAAAAAACTTCACAAAATTATGTTAGAGCTTTGGGACCTCTAAGAGGATATAATGTGCACTTATCAGGCATCCAGAAGACACAACTATAGTGAAATGTCTTATCATTGTATAAGGCAAGGATTAGCAAATACACTTCTTTTATTAGCGTGACAATTGATTAGAGGAAAATCACAGCTACATTGCATGCTTCTTAAGTGGAGGGGATAAGTTGTTCCAGAAGTCAGACATTCAGTAATATGACTACATACCACTGTGGTGGCAGGATGGGGAAAACTATTGGATCACCCTGAAGATACTTCATCCTATGGCTGACCCTACACTGTAATCTGTGACATTACTGGGCTATAGGGAGCTAAAACTACATGCTGCAAGCTTGGCAAAGGAATGTTACCAACTTTCAGCTGACACAGTCAGTTTGACACTAAAATGTTACACTTCTCAAGCTAATTAAAATAAGCTAGAATGTTCTAAACATTAGTAATGGCCTTGGTTAGGATTAGGCTTTTCTGTGAGACCAAAAAAGCTGAAAAAGCTACAAAGTGAAAAGGGTAAAATGAAACATCCATACAAATCTAAGGATGGAAATGGGTAACTGATCAAAAAACTAATTAATTTCTCTGAATTCTCTGCTTCCTTCCTCATCTCCTGTGAGTTATACTCTTCAGAAAAATCATGTTAACCAAAGTCCTTAATCTACTTCTTCTAATATAGAAAGTCACTAGCAGTAGAAGTGGGTCTTCTGCTAGTGCAACTTGAAGTCTTCTAAGCTCTCTCAAAAGTCATGGGAAAGAAGATGAGCAGGGTATAAACACTTGCCAAAACAAAGCCTTTGCCTACAGAATTTCAAAGGCAAGAGCATTGTCTTGGCTGTGTGCAAGCTCCAGCATGTATCAGTGTTTTTCAGAAATCAGAGGTCTCACCCATGTCCAGTCAGAAAAGATCTCCATTAGAAGCTGCTATTTTCAAAGAGCCATAGTCAGACGACAGCAGCTATCCCAGCTGGACAATCTGAAGCTGGCTGGGGCATTCCTACACACATCCACAGAGCACAAAGACTTGTCACCAGTGTTTGCGTTACAGGATTGTAACCAAAGGCAGAGTTTTCCTTAAAGACAATGGTCAGTGATGATATTTCCTCTCAGTTTTGGTCTCCAATAAGTGTTTGTTTTCTGAGGCAGATTGCCTGGGAGTCAGACCCTCATGTAGTAACTGTACAGGTAGAAAAAGTGGCACCAGCTGTGAGTGGTTAAAAACCTACCCAGGGAGCGCGGTGACCAGGAGCGTGGCGAACAGAGCAGGCAAACAGAGTGGGCTGAGGCAGTTTGTGTGGCAGTTTGCGCGGGCAGGCGAGCGGGATGGTGAGCACTCGCCGTATGACCAGGACCCGGTCTGGGAGCTCTGCCCCGGCCGCCCCGGTGGTGGCCAGAGTAGGCAACCCAGACAGAGCCGGTAAGAGGGGAGGCTGCGGTGCAGAGCTTGGAGTGTGGAGAGTGCCTGCACTGGTCTTGTGAGGGAAAGGTGCAGAATGGGCAGGGCTGCGCTCACTGCTCCCTGATGGAGGTCCTCCTCCAGCAGGTGGCTGAGCTACGGGATGCTGTCAGTAAGCTTCAAGATGTCAGGGAAGCTGAGCGGAAGCAGGACTGCTTGTTCCAGGCCCAAACAGCACAGGGGCCTCAAGATTCCCCTCTAACTCATGGAGAAAAGAAGAAGGCTGTTGATCAGGGAAGCTGGGAGTTAGTAACAAAAAAAAACCAAACAAAAGGAAGAAGAGGGCAATTAAAAGCAAGGGGCTTCCTCCTAAATCTGCTGTACCCACCCAGAACCACTTTGCTGTCGTGCAGGGGGCTGATGAAGAAATGTACTTGCATCAGAAACAGCCGGCTAGTGCACTGGTACAGAAGATCTCTACTGGTGCCGCCAGGAAAAAGTGGCAGGTTATAGTAGTACGGCACTCTGCCTTGAAAGGGACAGGAGCACTCACCTGTTGGCCTGACCCGGTCACAAGGGGGGTGTGTTGCCTACCTGGGGCACGGATCAGGGATGCTGTGGAGAGGCTGCCTGCTCTAGTAAGTCCCATGGACGATTACCCGCTTCTAGTGATACATGTGGGTGCTAGGGATATAGATAGTAGTAGTCTGAGGAGTAGAAAGAAGGACTACAGAGCCCTGGGAGAGGTGGTTAGGGGCTCTGGAGCTCAGATAGTCTTTTCAACAATTCTCCAAGACACAGGGGAGGACCTTCCAAAGGCAAGGAGGATTGGGCAGGTTAATAAATGGTTAAAAGGGTGGAGTATAGTCAAGGGTTTGGGTGTCCTGGACATGGGGCCCACATTGGTAGGCCTGGCTTACTGGGGACCGGTGGAGCTGCTCTGACAAAGAAAGGGAAGAGTGGTTTTGCTGGGAGGCTTGCCAGACTTGTCAAGGATGCTTTAAACTAGTTGTGTTGGGGGAGGGGAGCATCATTCCATCCCAACACACCCAGTCAGTTGCCAGCACCTATAATAAATACTCTGAACAATGTAGTAATATTCTAGCTGCTCCAACCACTGAGCCGGCTTCATTTGGACCTCAGATCAGATGCCTCTATACAAATGCCCGTAGCATGGGGAATAAACAAGAGGAATTAGAGATGTGGGCACATCTACGGGGCTATGATATAATAGGCATCACCGAAACATGGTGGGATGGCTCTTTTGACTGGAGTGTTGGAATGGAAGGTTACAGGCTTTTTAGAAAAGACAGGCCCAGTAGGAGGGAAGGGGGAGTTGACCTTTATGTTAGGGACAGGCTGGAGAGTATGGAACTCTGTCTGGGTACAGGTGATCAGTTAACAGAAAGTTTGTGGGTCAGGGTTAAGGAGAAATCGGTGATGGGAGACATTACTGTGGGGATATGTTACAGACCGCCTGATCAAGAGTAACCTGTGGATGAAGAACTCTACAGACAAATAGGAAAAGCCTCACACTCACAGGCCCTTGTTCTCATGGGGGACTTCAACCACCCTGACATCTGTTGGGGTAATGGTACGGCCCGGCACAAGCAATCCAGGAGGTTTCTTGATTGTGTGGTAGACAACTTCCTTCTGCAAGCAATAAAGGAGTCAACGAAGAGAGGCGCCCTCCTTGACCTCGTGCTCACCAACAGGGAAAGGCTCATTGGAAATGTGATGCTCCAGGGAAGTCTTGGATGCAGTGATCACAAGATGGTCAAATTCGAGGTCCTCAAGACAGTGAGAAGCGCATGCAGCAAGCTCACTGCCCTGGACTTCAAAAAAGCAGACTTTGGACTCTTCAGGAACCTGCTTAGCAAGGTTCCATGGGATATAGCCCTAGAGGGAAGGGGGGCCCAAGACTCTTGGTTAACATTCAAGGATCACCTGCTACAAGCTCAGGAGTGTTGCATCCCAACTAGAAGGAAGTGCAGCAGGAGGGCCAGGAGACCTCCTTGGATGGATAAGGAGCTGCTGAGAAAAATTCACAGGAAGAAAAGAGGCTTATAAAAGGTGGAAACAAGGACAGGTGGCCTGGGATGAATACAGGGATGTTGTCTGGGTAGTTAGGGACCAGGTTAGGAAAGCTAAGGCCCAATTGGAGCTAAACTTGGCAAGGGATGTTAAAGATAACAGGAAGGGATTTTATAGGTATGTAGCGGCTAAAAAACAGACTAAGGACAATGTAGGCCCCCTCCGGAAACATTCAGGAGAACTGGCTACGCAGGACTTGGAGAAAGCCGAGGTTCTGAATGGCTTCTTTGCCTCGGTCTTCACTGGCAAAGGCTCTAACCGCACCACCCAAGTCTTGGAAGGCGGACGCAGGGACTGTGAAAACCTAGACCTTGGGCCCACTGTACATGAGGATCTGGTTCGAGGCCATCTTAAGAACCTGAATGTACACAAGTCCATGGGACCTGATGAAATCCATCTGTGGGTCCTGAAGGAGCTGGCGAATGAAGTTGCAAAGCCAATGGCCATCATATTTGAAAAATCATGACAGACAGGTGAAGTTCCTGATGACTGGAAAAAGGGAAATATAACCTCCATTTTCAAGAAGGGGAAAATGGATGACCTGGGGAATTACAGACCAGTCAGTCTCACCTCTGTGCCTGGCAAAATCTGGGAGCAAATTCTCATGGAAGGCATGCTGGGACACATGAAAAACAAGGTGCTTGGTGACAGCCAGCATGGCTTTACTAAGGGGAAATCCTGCCTGACCAATTTGGTGGCCTTCTATGATGGGGCTACGGAACTGATGAACAGGGGTGGAGCAGTTGACGTCATCTACCTGGACTTGTGCAAAGCATTCGACATTGTACCACATGACATCCTTGTCTCTAAATTGGAGTGTCATCAATTTGATAGGTGGACCACTCGGTGGATAAAGAACTGGCTGGATGGCCGCACTCAAAGACTTGTGGTCAACGGTTCAATGTCTGCCTGGAGACCAGTAACGAGTGGTGTCCCTCAGGGATCGGTGTTGGGACCAGTCTTGTTTAATATCTTTGTCGCTGACATGGACAACGGGATTGAGTGTGCCCTCAGCAAGTTTGCCGATGACACCAAGCTGTGTGGTTCTGTTGATACGCTAGAGGGAAGGAATGCCATTCAGAGGGACCTTGACACGCTTGTGAGGTGGGCTGATGCCAGCCTCATGAAGTTTAACCATGACAAGTGCAAGGTTCTACACTTGCGTCGGAGCAATCCCAGGCACAGCTACAGGTTGGGTAAAAAGGAAATTCATGGTAGTCCTGCAGAGGATTTTGGGATGTTAGTCAATGAGAAAATGAACATGAGCCATCTTCAGTGTGTGCTTACAGCCCAGAAAGCCAACTGTATCCTGGGCTGCATCAAAAGAAGCGTGACCAGAATGTCTAAGGAGGTGATCCTGCCCCTCTACTCTGCTCTTGTGAGAACTCACTTGGAGTATTGTGTGCAGTTCTGGTGTCCTCACAATAAAAAGGTCATGGAATTGTTAGAACTAGTCCAGAGGAGGGCCACGAGGATGATCAGGGGACTGGAGCACCTCACATATGAAGACAGGCTGAGAAAGTTGGGGCTGTTCAGCCTGGAGAAGAGAAGGCTGCGTGGAGACCTCATAGCAGCCTTCCAGTATCTGAAGGGGGCCTACGGGGGTGCTGGGGAGGGACTATTCATTAGGGACTGTAGTGACAGGACAAGGCATAACGGGTTGAAACTTAAACAACAGAGGTTTAGACTGGATATAAGGAAGAAATTCTTTACTGTTAGGGTGGTGAGGTACTGGAATGCTCAGAGAGGTAGTGATTGCTCCATCCCTGGCAGTGTTCAAGGCCAGGTTGAATGAAGCCTTGGGTGATGTGGTTTAGTGTGAGGTGTCCCTGCCCATGGCAGGGGGATTGGAACTGGATGATCTTAAGGTCCTTTCCAACCCTAACTGTTCTATGATTCTATATGAGCCTGCCCACCAACCCAACCACAGTTGCAGATTTATACTTTGATAACATCTTATTAGCTGTTGTCATGCCCTGTGTCAATGATTCTTCTACTAAAAGTCCAATTCATTTTCTAATTCTAGTCTCAGAGGAACTTGCCATACCAATATTGAGAGGCTAATGCTAGGAATTTAGGGAATCATCACAATCTCTGTTGCCCTGCCATCAATGAATTTCTCTTCCCACTACTCCTTCCTACAGAAATAAGCCTGTGTTTTTCTTTTAGGGAAAGTTGCTGTGAAATTTGTGATGTAACAGCTCTCGTACCTCATTTCTTTCAAAGTCCAGTACCTTATTAATCTGACTACAGTAATAGTATTCATTGATAGTTGAGGGGTCCCAAATATTTTTGGGTCGTTTCTCATTAACTCTAAAGGTCAGCTGTGACAGAATCTTATTATCTTAATTCAGTGTATGTGTGTGTGTGGCAGAGCAACAGTTAAATAAATCAGAGAAGACCTGTGGGCTTCTAACTTGTTACTGTATGTCTTTCTTTCTATAAGAGATGTGTTATCTGGCAGGGATAAGTATGGATGACAGCCAGCTTTCTAAGAATACACACAATGCCGAAGCTGGAACTGGAAGAGGAGACACAATTATTGAAGAGTTGTGATAAGAATGTGGCTTCAGGTGACATTTCTGGAGAACTGGTGCCTACATCCAGAAGGTGAGATAAAAAGAACAATGAGATATAAATTTTTGAAACTTTTTATTTTGTTGCAAAGTGAGTAACCCAGACCCAAGGAGCTCTAGAGGAAAATGCATACTCAGTTTTCATTCTTCTGGCTTCTAACAGGGACGTGGAACTGAGATGCTGGTGATGGCACAAATTGAACAAGTAATTGTTTGTAAGAAACTCTCTCATCGAAAAAGAACACTGGATACACTGTGTTCTATTTGTGGTAATTTTAAATATTTGGCAGAGTAATTGAGCACTTTGGAATCCGAGCATGTTTTGCCGATCGCAAATATAAATAAACTAATCATAATATAAAAACAGCTAAGTAAATTTTCTAAAATATTAAAAACTGAAAGAAAAAGTGAGAGAAGAAACAATGCTGAAAACCATCATGACCAACAAGAAAAAACTTAACATGATTAGATATTCTTCTAAGCAGCAATATAACTGCAGCTGTAGAGAGTGAGAAAATAAACTGCATAACGCTGTATATACATTTGAATTCTCTAGTATGTTTAAACACAGAAGTCCAGTCAGTATACTTAGATGTTTACCTCAAAGAAATTAGAGAAAACAATGAAGTGCAATATGCTTTTCTTTAATAGGCTAAATAGCACAACAAGCTTATAATCTTCAAGGCTTGACTTTTTTTTATTTTAGAAAAAGAACAGAAAAACCCTCTTATTCCTCAACATAACTAAAAAGTCTTTTTATTCTGTGGAAATTCAAATCTTACTGTAATAACATCGATAAAGAGCCGGGGGGAAGAGGAAGAAAGGATGAAGTTGTTGTATACATATCTTCTCACATATCTGCTTAATTTTTGCAGAATTCATTTTGTTGAAAATAGCGGTGGGAACCAAAATAGTTTTCCATCAATTTTTTCATTTCTAGTGATTTTTCCATCCAGAAATTGGGTAAAATTAATTTCTAAAATACTGAATGCTTCAAAAGTACATTTTAATTTTCTTTATACCAAAAGAAGGAAGGACTGAATTCTTCAGCATAGTGTAGCTGTGAAGATTAAAATGCCAAAGTACTTTTCAGTGATTTCCCCAGCTTGCTTATAAATGTCATTGATTTTTTTCTTTTGCATTAGTCATTCATGAGAAGCCTAAGACTGAACAAGTAAATTACATGGACCTGCTAACAGCAATCGTGGATAGAATGAAGTCTTTCATAGATTCCAGTTCAGCATTTTGTTTGAGCATATGCAGAGTTCTTCCAGGCATACTTTTGCAGCAGCTGGCTAAGGCAGGGATCTGTCACATACTGGAGAACACATCTGGCCCATATGTTGTTGGAACAGAATGGAAGCCACACAGCTTTCCATAAAAATACACCACACACCTGTGTCTCTCTCAGCACAGGGGCACAGCTCTTACATGCAGCATTTTTATCTGCTCCAAGATCCACACACTACAAATAGCTGACCAGCAAGTCAACATAACCATGGGAGCACTGCGTGGACATGATGCTACAGCACTTTGTAAAGGAGTGAAACAGAAGTACATGGGAGAGCATAAGGGGTGATCACCTGAATGAGTTGTGTGCTCCATTTCTGTGCACTGGTAATTTATGTAGTCTGAACCACAACAAAATAATGCACTACGCTAGTTCAGTTTCTTGTGTGCTGTAAGTTACAAATCTACACAAAGAAAATTGCTGCTCAAGTCATTCAAAGGGCAAGTACCAAATACAATGGAGAAAAGAAAGAAAACAGTACAAGTGATAGAAGGCTCCCTGTTGCCCTATCACATGTTTAGTATCCATGCATATGTTCTTGAATGCAGATTAGGTAAGCAAAGTTTCTCCAATAGAAGTCAACAATAAACACTAGGGTGTCCCTAACACTTATGGCTCAATTGCACTGCTCCATAACTTCCTGAAGAATGGAGAGTTTAAGAAAAATAAAGGTTCTTTCTTTCTGGTTGGACATTTTAAAGTTATCTTTTGTATGACCACATAAAATGATTTAGTTCTCAAATAATAACTGAATTACATAAATAAAAGATTACACAAAAGACATCTCAGTGCATTTTATGTGAAGTGAATTTCACAAGGACTCGTCTATTGTAGAAAATCCAACTTATCTCTTCTGATCCTTTTATTCTATCTAAACATAGAAATTTATGTCAGTTCAAAAAAATCTATTACTGTTTCTCATAACTAAATCCATTATTTTCCCTCCATGATCCATCAGGTAAAAAAAAAGTGTAATAGATAGCTCTAGCAGAACCTTGAACATAAAAGACCTCAAGAACAGAATGAGATAAGTTAAACTCATCTCACTTCACTATCACTGGAAATAATAACCTTGATGCTTAATTTAAATCAAGTCATAGTAAAGACTTCTGACTATCATTGTTATGTGTCATATAAATAAAATTATTATAAAATGAAATTGGATTTGGAAAGGTATAGTTTTACTTGCTGTATTGCTTGTAAACAAGTTGAAATCTGCAAAGTTTTATAACCCTTTGCCACTTTCTTCCTCCAGTCTTTTTCAGTAATGGAGCCATTTGACTGCAAAAATATGGAAGGAGCTGAAAACAAAAGATAAGTTTCCACATTACTCTCTATTTCCAGAGCTTTGCTAATTCCGTTGTATTGCTGATTTTTTCTCTTTGTTCCCCTGCTGGACCAGGGAAAAAGAGATGCAAAATTAGACTTCATATTAGAGTATATATAATTTCTTTGGTATAACAGCAGTTTACAGACAGGCGAAACAAGGCAGCAAGTGAAAGTTCATGGTTTTAAGCCAGAAAAAGAACCCACAGGATCTCATAGCAGCATCTGTGGTTTCCAGTGTTGACCTCAGCTGGACTGTTGATAGTGGCAAAGGGGCCCAACCAGGCACCTGACTTTCTGCTAAGAAAAGAGCGTGCAGAACACATGCCAGTGGGGTGAAAATGGTGTTCAGGCTTGGAAGACATAGACTGACCAGCTCTTTACCTATACGACATTGCCTTGGGGAGTCACAAGTTGCCTCAAACATGAATACAAAATAATTTCTTTGATGTGGTGCCTATAATGAGATGCTGCTTTCAGCCAGTATTGCTGCTTGCCTCCCATCCTGGGCCAGCATGTATTAGAGGCACCTGGCAGATCTGAACCCCATTAACTGGCTGTGGCTATGCAAGCATGCAGCAAGAAAGCAGAAGAGTTATAATAGCAGGATGCAGCAGCAGGGGAATGTGCTTGCCAAGAGCAGCCCAGCATGCCAGGCTCTATTACCTGAAGGCCATCACATGCAGGTTTCTGCTCTTCACCCAGCTCAGCAGGATGCATCTCACTTGCAGGCTCTGCTCCTTTCAGCTAAAGGTGGTTCATGAGGCCACGCTTGGTAGAGAAGTAGCTTGGAACTGCTAACTGCAGTTTGTAACATGGGGGTTATTACACACACACTCAGCAAAGAGTCTCATCTCTCCTGGATATCTTAATAGTAGCAGAAAGAAGCCTGCTAGGGGTGTTTTAGAGGAGAAACCCATTTTTTGGTACAGTGACTCCCCATTTCAAAGAGCCTCCCTTTCTCTCTTTTAATTATAGGAGAAATTACAAATACAAAGTATTCAGCTTGCCTGGATGAACAGACCTTCTATTCCCTATGTATTGGTTTAAGAGCATAGTTACCATATAGGTGTGCTTTACTCAGAATTAGTGATATCACTTCAGTAGAGTCCTAAAAGATTCATCCACCCAAGGGCAGAGGCCAGTACAGAGCAGCTTGGACCAGTTGGTCTAATCTGGAACTCTGAAAACTTTGCTATTCCCCTGATGTCATTTTTATTTTTTCTTTCTTTTTTTTCCTGGTAACTCATCTATGAACTGCACACGCCTGTGCTTTTTAAAACTGCATTTCTTTCATGAACAGTTCTTTTGAGCTGGGCAAACTCAACTTTCATTTGCAACACTCTTAATGCTTTCAGTCTGAAAAGTCGTTTTAGAAATAGTGAATGAACATCAAAATTGCAAGCTTGAGGAGGAGATCTTTCCAAATAACAGCATTCCTATTATTACATAAACCTGCTCTGTGGGATTTGCTAACCTCATCCTGTAACTCTGTTAAACACAGCTCCTAGACAGATGAGAGACATGGATTGATGGAGGTTTGATATTCATAAACAAAATCTTGTTGGGACCATGAGCCAGTAGCTAACATGAGTCTCAAAACAAATATGGATGGAGGACAGCAGGAGACTCTAGCTAGGAGTTTCCCATTTCCCTTCATGACAATTCTTATCAGGATGGGTTTTGAAAAGCCATTTAACCTCTTCTTCTTTCAGAGTGGATGATTACTTTCCGAAATTGCATGGATGCTATGACAGCTAATTAATTATTGTTGTCTCATGCTTTATAAATTTAATTAGTATAAAGATGGTTAGCAGGGAGAAACAGTGCATAGAAAATGAAGGTGACCAGAAACGGAATGCAAGGAAGACTCCAAGTGTAGTAAGATAGAAAGCAGAGAAAAACAAAAAATAAGGAAAGGAGTTTTGAATAGCAAGAGATGTGTGTGAAAGAAGAAAAAGGTGTGCTGCCTTCCAACAGTAGAGGAGGGGAAAAGGAAATTAAAAATTAGAATCAAGGCACTGAGATGAATGGATTTGAACTACAAAGAAAAGAAAAGAAAATTAAAAAGATGTAATAAAAGCCACCCAGTCTTTAAAGTAATTGATCCTTTCATTTATTTATACCCTTTTTTGATATTAAAAGAAAATGGTAGAGCACTTATACTGAGTGCACACTATGTTAGCACAGCTCTTAATTCCTGGATTATGTTGTTAAATAATCAACTTTTGCATCGTAAGTAAATAATTAAACCTTGGTTCTCTAAACCTAACTGAGAACATAAGACTGTCAGAGTGATACCGGATTTTAGCAGAACCAATATTGTAGTAAATTAGACAAACTGGAAAAACATTCTAAAATCTGTAGCTGTAAAGACTGCTAGCAGAAGCACCTGGACTCCGTTTCCCCATGGAACAAAATGAAATGGACCATCTATTATTTAAATCTCCTTTATTAAAGTTTCATCTGGAGAAGATGGAAGCATGGATTGTTAGTTGCTCTGCAAAATACCTAGATCTGGCCTGGGTCTTGTCCTGTTGGAAAGGGTCCATGATTTTGGCAGCAGGATAAGAAAGGGTGTCACTGTAGAAGGCTAAGGCAGTCTTGAGTTCATGTTAAAATATCCTTTCTTCCAATATCCCTAAAATGAAGAACTACGAAACAAATCCTTACACTGCAATGGACAGTAATTCACCAGTTCCATGGCACTATTTGATAACATTAAGAACAAGCAGCTTTTACATCTAATAATAATTATATTTACTCTTGTAAAAAAGGAACAGTAAGCAAATTGAAAAGATTCATTCTTTGCGTCCACAGCACAAAATAATTCCTTTTTTCCCATGAATGTCTGTTTTATTTTCTGATATAGCAAAGCACAGGTACAGTCTAAGCAGGGCAATTAATCTATATTCTGCCATCATCACCATCACAGTATTATTTTTATATTATTTTACAATGCAAGGACCTTGGAAGCACAGATCCTGCTGTGCAGAGTCATCACATTACTTCCTGAGAACAACATGGTAGGAACAAAAAAATCTAAGGAACAGCAAATAATCATTCCAACAGAAAAATGACAAAATGCTACAGTGGTTATTGAGCAACATTCATTTCATTTGTTCATTCTTACAATTCAGTGTTTAAAAAATAAATAGAAGACATTTTAATTTTTAGAAGCCCCCACTCCTCCAGGTCCCTGATGCTTTGTCTCACAAAACACTTGCCAGCAGCAAGAATTTGAAGTGTCTTTGAGTACTAGCACAGGGATGAAAACACACCAGAATTCCTCAGCACCCTCTAAGAATCTCCACATCTGGGCTCAGGCTGATTCCACAGCCATATTAGTAGTGTCTGTCCCTCCGTCCCTTCCTGGGGGTTCATTTCACCAAGCCTGGGCATGGGCATAGGCAGAGGAGTCGGTCTCCAAGTAGCACTCAAGCTGCCCGCAGAGAGCCTTGAAGGTGGGGCGCTCACCTGCCTCCGCGTTCCAGCACTGCAGCATCAACTCATAGAGAGGCGCTGGGCAGGTCTTTGGCTGAGGAAGTCGGTACCCCTTGTCCAGCATCTGGACCACCTGGTGTCCTGACATGCCTGCAAACATAAAGTTGTTCATCAGACTGCTGGGGGTCTACTTAGTGATGCCACATGTCTGTATCTGCTATTGAGATGAGGCAATGGGATGTTTCACTGAGAAGTACACCTGCACACTGAGAGCAGAGCTGGCCTCAGCAGGCATCTTCAATGGCCACAAGCCACAGCAGTCACTGGAAGATCCCACACCAACAGCTAAAAACACATCCAGCATCTCCCAGTCCCTTTGCCCCAACTAAGTCACCTGAGAGGCATAGCAAATGGGTTGCTCTGGGTGGGAGGCTTTTTCTCCACCACATGAGTTTGCTGAAATTTTTCTGAGATCTATTTTCCTTAATTTATTCCTAAATATCTCTGGTCTCAGTGACTCCAAAATATCCCAAGAAAATCTGTCCTAATGCTGAATTTTTCTCACATTTAGAAAGTTTTCCCTAATGTGACCCTTAAATTTCCTCTGGTGCAGCTATGTGATGCATCCTGCCTGCTCTGTCACTACAAGTCATGGAGAAGAAACCACTCCCGTGCCTTTGCTATACATTTCTATATTAAGACTATTGTCCTTCCCTTCTAATTTTTACTCTTTTAATTAAATCTTGAATTGTGTAACCTTTTCTTCTTTTCCCTAGATCTCTAAATGATATTTCCTCTCTACATTACCCACTATGTATCAACGTACGCCTTCTCCTAATTGATTGATGAGGCCAAGCTCCTGAAAGTAACATCAGGTAAGCAAATAGCCATAGCAAAAGGACATTTTTTACTGTTTAAGTCACAGGTAAATTATGCCTTTTCAAAGGGACAATGCTGAATATATTTTCAGACAATACTGAGAATTATGGTCTTTCTTACATATAATTTATACTTGAATAGTTTATTTATGTGTGTGTCCATATGCCTGGACCTATAGTGTATATAAGAAAGAGTTGAAGAGTTTTGGCTTTTGTTTCCTTTTATTTTTTTTTATTCTTTTCAGAACAGTTTCACAGGCGGTGAGGGTAGGAATCAAAAACAAAATCAATTTTTCCTTTTACAGGAAATACCAGTTTGGGACCCTGTGAAACGTAGTTTATGAAGAACACAACACCCCTCAGGCCTATACAGATGCAGCATAACTTTTTTTTTCCTTTAGTCCTTCCCTTGTGTTCCACTCACAGCACAAAATGAGCCACAGTCAATCATCTCACTGATATCTTGTGTTATTGGAGGCACAGTTCCTTGAGCATTTCTCACAGTGCTAGGAATAATAGCAGCTCACATACTTTTAAGGTTGGTGACATTTTATTCCTAATTCTTGTGATCCTTCTCTTTTTGAAGGCTTTCCACTGCAAAAGTCAAATATGAGGGAAGGGAGTAAAACCACCTGATTTATTTTTTATTCACCTTCTTCCTGAAGTGCCTGTGCAGAACTACCTCACACATAATAATCTTTTTCTTTATGAGAGATTCTCAAAAAAAAAATTAAAAAACCCCCACAAAACCAAACCCTAAACAAATCCTCCTAAAAAAAAAACCACAATACAAAAAAAAAACCACAAAAAAACCCCACAGACAACAACAACAACAAAAAAAACCCAAACCAACAATAAAATGCACCGTGGGCAGGGTGGGAGACAGAAAAACCTTCCCTTTTTCCACATTCCAAGAACTGGCATCTTTGATCTGATGGTGGAGGGAAAAACACAGCTGGTTTAGGTGCCTGCACAGTGCAGGTTAACTCCCACCAGAGAAAGCTGGAATGGTTGCTAATCGCAGCCTTTGGAAAGCTTCCAGGAAGCCTGGAGCAGCCAGAAGGTTTGACCCACTAAATGAACCTCATCTGAGCAGCCTTTTTTCTGTATTTACAGTTTTAACCTTTAACATGCCCGTAGTACAAACAATCAACTTTTTTGTGTGTGCCATTCTTAAAGCAAGAAAACATTAGGCATTGTTCTTTAGGTAAAAGCACTTACCAGCATATGGCATCTTCCCATAAGTGATTATTTCAAACAGAAGTATTCCAAATGACCAGACATCTGACTTAATGCTGAATTTGTTGTATCGGATTGCCTCTGGGGCTGTCCATTTCACTGGAAGTTTTGTTTCAGACCTAGCTTCATATATGTTTTCATTTTCCACCTGTCACAGGTAAAAAAGGCAAAGCACTTAAGTACCCAACTAAGCTAAGCATGTGCTTAACCTTATCATCTTTCATCCAAGCACTTGCCTTTTAAAGCATACACTTTCCGAAATCTGTTGTTGAACTGGGCTTCACGGTTGTGCAATGCTACTGTTCATCAGAGGCTTTTCTAAAGCATTCATCATTTCAAGTGAGCACACAGCGTTGGAGTGCCTCATGATTAATTATGACCTGCTACTGTGAATTCTGGACCTGGCATGCAAGATTTCATGTCTGTCAGGAGAGGCAGTGTAAGCATCCTGCTGACACTAGAGACCAAATGGCTCTGCGTCTGGTCTTTAGTAAACAGAAAAGGCAGGAGAAAGAGCTAATAAATTTCAGAATGTTTTTTCTCTGATTTATTGCAGTCTTGAAGGGCCATTGACTTTGATAACAATCATTTAAGCAGGTTTTGGGGACTAAAGAACAAGCTCTAAGTGATCCAAAATAAAATATTAGCTTACAGTGGATTAAATTAATTCATGTAAAGTGAAGATGAAAGGCACATAAAAAAAGACGAATTATTTATTTGCAAATTTGTAGAATCATATCCTTAAAGTTTTACAGCACAGACATCTAAACTTTATTCTGTCTTTGATTCCTACACGTAATTTAGCATATATCAGTCACATCCAAACCTTGGTCAGGCTTTTCACATGCAAATCCAGGCAAATATGTAGAAGATTTTGATTTTTTTTTTAATACAGAATGAACATTTCTCATCTGTCGTGACCTATACTTATGAAAACACTGGTTGTTACGGTTTTATATCTACATCTACTGATCTACCGATACAGCTAGCATCTCAACCATAGTATTCATCTCTAGAAACAAGAAATTATTTCATTATGCTAATTAACACATACAGAAATACAGATTTTATTTCTCACACCTACTATGTGATCTTTGAATGTGGCCATGTGAGTGCTTTGGCTTAGGAGACAGAATCATCCTAAGAAAGTCTGCCAAGATGACTCTATGACAGAGTATCTCAGTAAAGCTCAGTTTTAACAAGAAATGTCAGCACCTGTAAATTATTACTTTCTTTAGTGAGGACAGAGGAGAACTATCCATTGTAAGTATTGCTCATTTAAAAATATATATTTTTCATGTTAAAAATGTGCAATCTGAACTTATGCATAACTAAAATAATCAAAATTATGCAAAAAGGCATTTTCCAAGTCCCTCGATGCCATTGTCTAGTCATTATTCTATACTTCAGTATGTAATAAATCCAACTCTGTTATGAACTTCAATTTCTGCTGCTTGAATGGAAAGAAACAAACGAGAAGCAGAAGGCTTTTTTCTTCATCTTTTCTTCTCAGTGCAAGAACATAAATCAATAAAAACAATAATAAGACCTCAGAAATTATGGATTACATGTTGAAATCCATAAAATATGGCATATCAAATCTTTCCAACTCTGATAAAATCATTTTCAGAGTTAGAAAATCTCATTTCTAAATCACAGCTCTTTCCTAGGGTGATCTTGGTCAGCATTACTTGGCATTCCACACCCTCAAGGGCTAGAGAAAAAAAAAAAGTGCAATGGGAAAGAACTTGAAACTGCATCAGATTTAAAGCTCTAAGAGTTCACTTTATGAACTCCACTGTTAGCTATGGAGTGGAATAAGGTCCCTTTATGATTACTACCTGCACTTCCAAGCATCATGGAGGAAGCGCGTAAGTGAACAAAGAGAGAATAGCTGTCAACACATTTCTTTATGCCTTCCCTCACAGGCTCTAGGATATAATCTTGCCATCATACTTGTGATCTCTCTCCATGTGGCAGACACTAGTGTTGTGAACAAAGGTTGTTCAGCAAAGGGTATTTCTTGCCACACTCCTTCCTTGGTGGGTGAGTGGGAAGCAGACATTGGGATGCCATCTTCAGACTGACACAAAGGCATAGGCCAGCTTCTAACCTTGCATGGGATAATACAGGTAGAGAATACAAGTGAACACAGTAGGTGTCCTTGTCTCCCTGGGCATGCTTTTTGCCTGAACCCAGCAATTCAGAGGCTACAGTTCATCTTTTATTTGATCTCCTCCACCTTGTTACCCAGAGTTAAAGTAGAGCCAGTTCTCCCTCTCACAAACCCACCTTAAAAACTCTTGCAAGTCCGAAGTCTGCCACTTTGTAAACACTGTGTTCACCAACAAGAACATTCCTGGCTGCCAGATCCCGATGGATATAGTTTTGAGATTCAAGGTAAGCCATCCCCGAAGCCACCTGAGCAGCCATGTCTATCTGATGTGGCAGAAAGATTTGGGAGCCTGCATCTTCTGTTTAAAACAAGATGAGAGAAAAGATAACATAACATTTATGTTATTAACATACAAATAATGTCCTGTCTGGTTCAAACAGCCATGCAATACAATCAAGTGGAAGAGGTTAGTCAATGACACTATTGAAAGTCATGCAGCTAACTTCACGACAGAGTTAACAGTGCCTGACCCATCTTCTTTAAAAGAGTAAATACTAAACACAGCAGTTGATCTAGGCCTAGAAGGACCTGCTGACGCAGTCCAAAGGAAAGACATTTATCTGCTGATATAAAGGCAGATGTTTGCCTTTCTGACAAGTGCATAACCAGTTTCGAACTGCAAGGATTAATGTCAGTGCTCACTGAGAGCAGCCAAAGCTGACTGAAGATGGAAAATCACATTATCCTTATTCCGTGTTCTCCAGTAATTTTGACTGGAAATATACCATTTGCTGTCAACTGCAACTCTCATTTTCACTTTCCAGTCACTTGACTACTTCACACTGTTCTCTCTGTTGCTGCTACTCAACAGTAGGACTCCTTGAGCTGCTTTCCAGTTGCCTGCCTCTCTAGAAGGACTTTCTGAAGCAATGTGCATGCCATTCTGAGCACTTGTAAGATCAGCAAGTCTCAGATATAGAGATCTGGTAATCAAAGATTGCTGTTCAAATAAAGTAGTAGAAGAAATTTGAGCAGAGCAACTTGCCTCCACAAATGAAGGAAAGAGCCTTAGGCCATGAAAAACTGCAGCCAAAAATTGTAAGACAAGTACCCCCCAAAAAGTCATTTGAGTATACACATTAGAATACAAATTCAGGGCCTTTTTGGTGTTTGGGGGGACAGCTGACCTCAGAGCAAAGAATTTATACCCCAAGGTAATCTGTGTAAGCCAAACCAGTGTTATATTCAAGCATCACTGTCACCCAAACTCAAATGCTGCAGCACTGAAACATGAGTGTTTACCTCTGTAGCCTCTAAAAAGGTTTCAACTTTCTGTTTCAGAATTTTAACAATACCAAAAAGCTGAGTGTTTGCTGTATGTTTATAGCAGTTCTCCTTTCTCATTACAATGGTGACTTTCTCTTACAGCCTTTCTGTTAAATAAAATATTTGCAGCTGGGGTTTTCTATAGCTTATTTTGAATTGATTCCTGGTGAAAGCGTGCCTTAGCATTGGTTTGCATAACCTCCTCCAGTTTTGACATTTTATCTGACCTAACCTTGCAATCACCGCTTATGAAGAGTGTGAAATTCCATTGTTTACTATTCTGCAATCTCCAGGCCTTGAATTTCCTGCTTATATGGATGTTCTGAGATGAATAGGTAAAAGAAATTAATTTTAAATTATTAAATTTGCCCTGTATGTGGATTGTCCTACTTCCTTTTTGAGGCTAAAGTCATTGTCATGATAATCGAGCACTAAGATTATTTATTTCTATTGTTGACTCAGAAAGTCTTTTCCTCTCACACACATATGTTTAATAGTTTCCTTGACCTTTAAAAGAGATAGGAAGAAAAATCAGGCTGTGTGGTAATCTATGGCTTAACCATCAAGAAAATCCATCATCAGGCCACAGCACAATATAGCACTCTAAATTTTTGCAGTTCTGATAAGTGACAGACATCAACATTTATTATTCAGCTTGCTGGACAAAGATATACAACCATAAATTATATTTATATAGTATTTAATCAGAAAATAACTAAATATATTAAAGTAACTTGCATGAGTACGTGGGGTTTGGAAACTAGCTTATGTGACTCACTTCAAAATCCCTCTCTCCATGTTCCCTTTCATTCTCCTTCATCTGCACAGGCTGTGAACTACCTCCTGGTGAAAGCAGACAAGGATGCAGGCAGACCTGAGCACAGGTTTGCCATTGCTCTGGGAATGCTCCAGACAAGCCTGATACAAGCTTGCTCAAGAGCCAAAACACAGCAATGTCACAGGGAAAAAAGGATGCCTCATAAGCCTCGTGTTTCTAATGAGCTGCTTCATGAGGACAGGAGCTGGAGCTGCTAACCCCTCCTTGTCTTATGACCTGCAGGACACACAGGTGCACTGTTCTAAAGGACAAGGATGAGATCAACCTCTAACAGTGAAGTTGCAGCTGAAAGGTTTTTTCTTCCACTGGGGCTTGTTTGGTACCCCAGACCAGGCTGGCCTACTGTCTTTAGCATAGAGGCTGAGGAGGGGAAGAGGCCACAATTGCTCTGGATGCTGCAGTATTCCTTGGAGGGTTTCTCTGTGTGAGCTGGTTCAGCTGTTACTGCTCTGGAGATAAAGAAGGAAAAGCTGCAAGGAGGAGCCTCAGCTGACCAGGAGCTGCAAACTGCACAAAGATAGAGGATAAAAGCACAATTCTCTTTGGGATCTGAAGTCCAAATCATGTACAGCTGTCTCATAAAGTTTTCTGACTATACTGCCAAAACTCCAGGTTGGGCCAGCCAAGCACACAAGTTCAAGCACAGCACTACATTAGTGCAACTACAGAGGTTTCCAGACCAGAGCCATCTGCCATGTGGCTAGTTCAGAGCAGGTCAGAAGAGTCAACAGCTGTATTCATATGTGTATACATGTACTTCAGCTTGTTTTAAAGTTTTTTAGAGGAAAAACTACAACAAAAGAGTAAAGTTAATATAACTTCCACATTCAAACCCAGGCAGTACTGGTGAATTTATAAAACCTCCCCATGACTTTATCGTATCATGAAAATGTAGTGCCTCCATGCCCTTTTTTACTATCATTTTTTGACAAAAATATTGCTCTTATATGAAAAATTTATTAGAGAAAATATTAAAGAAGGCTTAGGGTCTGCACCCTGTTCTAAGCAATCATTCACAACATCTCATATAGGCAAGTCAGAAGAATATTTTCGTTGACAGATGCCTGACATTAAAAAAATAAATAGATAAATAAATAAATAAATAAATAAGCAGCACTTTCTCCATTTGAGAGCATTGCCTCTGTAATAATTCACTGAACCTCAAGACTGTGTTCCTGCCGGAACAAGCCCCAGGTCTATCAGACTTGATAAAAACACTTATACATTCTACGACAATTTCATTCACATCTAATAACAAAGAAAAGTTTTCAGTTGCATTTTTCTCATATTGGTGGCAGCTCAATAACTCTGCATAGCAGTGTTCATCAAGAAGTATCCCAAAGTACATTTACAGGGTGCACAGGGAATTCACATGCCCATCATTATTAAGTAGCTGTCGTTATGGTGGTATGAGATAGTCACTATGCATGAAATATTAGAGATTTTTAAAGCTGAAAAAGCATACCATACATTTCTAGGAGGGGAAACTGGACCAAAGAACAATCTCTGGACTCTTCCTCTATTGTAGTTCACCATGTTTACCCTTAGTGCACACAGAAACCCAGTAGCCTTCTGCAAATATCTTCCTGCAGTGGCTGAGCATCAAGAAAGCTTATCAGGATCTGTGCACTGATCACCAGCCAATACAGATCACTTTGAGTCACAGGGCTTTACACAAGCTTCAAATCTCTTTCCTTATTACTCTCATTGACGGCAACAACTTTTCTCTAACACTTATCAAAGCACCTGGATCTCTGCCTCTACCTCTCACCTCTCTTTATCTCCCTGTGCACAGGCCATCAGGCAAGGAGACATACCATTAGTGTGGGTTTCAACTGGCTATTTTTACAGTTATCTTGACAGCTGCCCGGAAACCACCTGACTTTCCTCTCCAGGACTACAGGAATGAGCATTTGGGCAAAGATCAGACCACATACATGCATTACCCACAGCAAGGGAAGCTGCCATGCATATGCTGGCAACTGATCCACACATAGGCTGCAGAGCTAATGTGTCCTGGACATGTTGTACTCTGTGCACAAACAGGCTAATTTTCACCTCTGCGATAGTTGTGACTCATCCTGTCTTTCTCAGAGCTATTTCTGTGGTGCAATAAATGTTTTAATGCACAGCAATCATCTCTTGATGTGCCAGGCTCTTGCAATCAGATAAGTAGCAATCTGCACACAAAGGAACCAAAGACAAGAATTTAAAGGAAATTTGTGCATTGCTACTTCTGACCACTAAAAGCTGTAGCTGGTCTGGTCCAAGCTCAATGCAGCCCATTTCTTGGTGGGGCTGTCACTCTACGAGAGATTTCTTTTACTGTAATTGTTCCTGGTCTCAGCCTCACTTAAAAAATGGTTCCAGAGAGAACATGGTAGAAGGCATGTGACATGGTAAATACTGTCTGTGGTATTTAGCAGGGCTCTGCATTATGGGCTGGAGAGAGAGAAAAAATTTAGCAAGACAATTGCAGTGAACATTTTGTCTTCAAGAGATAGTGACAGCCTTAAAGACATTTAGCACCTCAGAGACATCTGCTAAACTGAAAATGGGTAAGACTAGAATCAAACATTTCTCAATAGCAGGAGTGAACTTGAAGTGCAATCATTATGCTAGTCTGCTTCATGCTGTACAACCTTATTTTTAATTATTATTTGCCTTCAAAAGAGCACTTTGAAATGCTGCTGAGATAAAAGCCCTGATGCGATAGGCAAGGGACAAATTCACAGTGAAAGGCTATCCCTGCCTAGTAATAGATTTCAAAGCTGCTAAGTACATTTTGTGGAAGTGCCTCTATTTCATGTCAAATACAATAACCTATCCTTTTGGATGCTTATATTTTTATTCTGTCAGTGTATTTTCCCATCTACTCATAGAACAGGGTGAAAAAATGTGGGTCATTATAAGGCAAGATTCAAACTGTGAAAATACTTTGGCATGTCAAAAAATCATAAACCTCTTTCTTTCCTCTTTTCATATCCCCACAAGTTACAAATAATGTAGCCTTTGTATTAAACCAGAGTGCTGTACTTCCATCTTTATGTTAGTGTATTTCCTACAATTTCCAACACCCCTTGAAATGAGTTTATAGCAATTTGCTTACTTTGCAGGTATTCAAGAAGACTTCCATATCTCATCAGCTCAGTAATAATGTAAATTGGGTCCTCCAAAGTGCAAACAGCATAAAGCTGTATAAGCTTTGGATGTCTCAAGTTCTTCATTATTTGTGCTTCCCTCAGAAAGTCTTTTGGATCCATTGAACCTGAAACAACAGCATATAACAAAACATAAGCTGAGGTTATTAAAGGCCTTCCTACCAGCCTCGCAGTCTTAAGGGAATAACTGAGATTGTTTTCTATCTTTCAAAGTACATTAGCATCTCAAATCTTCACAGTTCCCACAGAAAACAGACAGTGCAGTGGAAATAGTTAATGTCCATGCCAGTTGCTCAGGGACAGAGAACATATGTGTTCCTGCCTCCAGAAATATAAAGGCTAAAATTAACCACCCCCCACCCTCTCCCAAACAGGAAAAAAAGTGAGGATAGACTGCTAACTGATATAATTTAAGCAAACAATTATGTTACAGCTGGTTAATGAAATGACCAAAGACTGAGGAAAGAGCCTAAGTAATGAACATAAAATTTCTGACTGAAAAATAGTGCTGCAGTAAGAATTTGTTGCACCATTTTTTCTGCTTCAGCCATCAAAGCCTGAAAGCATTGAAATCATGTTAGCATATAAGGAGTAGATGTGTGCATTTTATAAACAAATAAAAAATATAATAGCAACCTTATTAGAAATACCAATATATGCATAGGTGTAACATTAATTTTACATTCCCTTAAATGAAGAAGTATCTTAATGGGTAATGATCCCAACTTTTTAATTGTTAGATCAGGTCATAATATCTCTAGATCTATTCATATACACAGTGAGCCAATGCATAAACTGTATCAAAGAAACCATACAGAAATGGCACAGGGAGTTAAAATCAGTGTCCTATTCAGTATTAGAGCTCATATGTCCTGAACAGGGAATTGATTAGAAAAAGTATACACAAATCAAGAAGCAGAGCTTTCTCTATGAATGATCCAGCAGAGATCAGATATTCTCAGATGTTTGAGGAAGATGGTAAATAACATCTACCTCACAATATTTGTAGAAATAAATGTGAAATTATCCAACTAGTCAAATATTTCCTTCCCCCAAATCAAAATAGCTTCATTAAGAAAAGTCTGCAGTATAGGTGGGAAGGGGAAATGTACCCAAGTCTAGTTTGCTCTATGCCACATTTAAAAACAAACTCTTTTCTTAGTGTAAGCAGAATGAGTTATTTGAGAAGCCAAAGCTGCAAGAGTCTTTTTGTTTTGTTTTTTTTTTTTTTTAACATTAGGTAACCAACAAGGTTCATTTGGGAGTTTGGCTCTGTTCCAAACATGAATGTTTAAATGAAGTGAATTGCTGGGAGGATGCTAAATGGCTCAGCAATAAAACTGCAACAGAAAATCTGTTCTACAGAATGCACTTGTAAATCAGGACGGGCACCTTCACCCTAGCATCTACCTTGAATGCCACCTCCTGAAAAGTGCTCCAACCTATTTTCTGTAACACAGCAATGATGTGTGATTTCATACCCTTGTATCAATGCAAAAGGAATGACTCAGAAATGCTTCTGATACAGACTTTATGAAAAAAGAGCCACTTGACTTTGTAACTTGTGAGAGCAAAGATTACTGCAAGGGACAGGTGCTTCTCTCCCCTGTGTCCTCGTATTTTCCTTGGCAATCCCATGGGGTCCAATTTGACAATACTGTGTAGCATGCCCTTAGGAGGAATGGTGAAAGTCAATGTATTCCCATGCTATCAATAAATGGATAGCAGCCAGTAATACATCTCAATAGGTACAGGCTATACCCATTTCTTTTTGTCACTGTCGTAAGAAAGTGGTGGCCTGCATGAAAAGCAAATGACTCATATTTGGTCTGGATAAAACAGAGATTAGGACAGTCAGGTGGAAAAAAAACAGATCTGCAGTAGTAATGCTATGACCTTTTCCTGTTTAAAGCAGCACAATCCTTACCACTCTGAACTTTACACCAATCTTTGGGTTTGAAATAAAAAACTAGGGTTGTATTTATAGAGTTTGAACTCACCTTAGTACTGATTTAATACTGTGGCCCATTTCCTTACTCTTTATAAGATATATGCTTTTGTCATGGATATCATCCTAAAGTCTATAAAGAAGCTGTGTGGTATGAAGTATTCTGCCTCTAAAGGTAAATGCATAAGCATGACAAGTGATTTAACATCAGTGCCAAAATTAGACAAGTTGATCCTATAAAGGATAAAGTATGTACTAACTTGGGGTCTACCAAAGAACTTTTCCTCCTCTATGGATCATTATGCAGGTTTTCTTCACACCACAGAAAATGACAGTCTGATTTGTTCCCATCATCAAAGTTTGCCTAGAAGGAATCTCTCAGTTTAATCCTGCTGTAAACTTCTTCCAACAACTGAAACCAAGCAACATGTTTTTCACATACAACAACTTCCAATAAATTTATCAGGAGGGAAGTTTTCTATTATCCAAACAGCAGCAAATCCTTCTTTACTTTGTAGAAGTAATTGATTATAATAATGATAACCAGTGACAAAGATCACTTAGTATTTCCTGTATATTTTAAAGAGCCTTTATAACCTCCAGTTTTATTTTGTTCATATCTTTAAATAGCACAAGTAGCAGACAGTGACCAAAAACCCCTGGGAGCTCTGTAGCTCTTATACTGTAGTTAGTAAGTTGATTGGATGCTAACTGAAAAGAAGTGTCTTTATGAGTGTTTTGTCTAGGATTAGGTTTTAGCAACTAGATAAGCAAAGTAGAAACTGCTTCCAAGCTGAAGTAAACATGATTGTTAAAAGCAATAGATAAAGCCTGTCACAATAGTGCCAAAGAACTTCCAATGCATTTCTTTGAGGAAGTTTATATGTGAAATACATAAGATATATGCCACATGGAGTTTCAGATAACTGGGCTTTTTTCCTTAGTTTGTAGTTGAATTACATGTGATTTTGATGAAGTATATTTTCATCAGTAGGTGGTAAAGTGTATCAAGAGCAGATTACTGTAAGCAGAAATCACCTGATCAAAAACCAACTAGTTTACAACAGCCTCTACTGAAACAAGAAGTATCCATTTTAGAAAACACCAGTTTATGAGTAGAATGATGAATGCCTGAAAAAATAAGATTTTGATAATTTGTTTTTTGAATGAAAAATGTTTTTGTAAATGTCAGAGTCCTTAAGAATAAAATGTTGGAATTTGTTTCTTTGATGTGTTCTATGATGCGCTGTTTTGCCAGAAACTACCTCTACTTTAGGCCTACTTAAAGCAGGTGAACCAGTTCTGATTACATTCTATCTGAAAATACTTTTTTTCCAATATTTAGAAAACTTCACCATATAAGATAAAGACTCATAATGTGGAAATGAGCTAGACAGAGGTCAGCCATTTTCCAGCTTCCACTGGTTTAAAGGTAAGTGGTCCTTAAATACTTAACAAACACCTCCCAAGACCCTTTTTTTGCAGCTTTCAATAAACTTTCCCAAATGACTTCAAACTACCATTGTCCTTCAGAGCAACCTTGCCTTCTGAATAAGATTATTCAAAATTAATTAATGTACAGAGTACCATGAGCGTATATTGTGATCTTTTGAATATGATTATGTGTAATAAAGAGATATAACATTAAAAAGACCAAGTTTTTGATAACACAAGAGACTGAATGTAAACTATTCACATTAACAGGAGAATATCTCAGGTATCTAACAATCCCTGAGAAGATTTCTCACCATACAGCAGTGAAATTGCAACTTAGTGTAAGGTTAGTTACTGAACTATATAGAATAAGTTATTTTTTCCAGAGAAACTAGGCAGCTTTCCTGAGTGCAGAGCATTTTACACAGCGTATGCACTAAAGAGATGACATATTGAAGAACTGAAAATATTATTAAAGCCTCCACTGACAGCACCAACCCAGAGACTATTTTGAGAAAGCCTCCTGAAAAAAAAAAAAAAAAAAGTCATGCTTGTGCAGTTTCTATGCAAAAAGAGAAGCCTGGGAGATGCTTTACAATGTGGTAATGACAAATGCATCTGTCAACTTGAACAGGCATAAGTAACTTTCTCAGATAGGATTAATTGGTGATGATAGATGTCTGCTTTACATGCTGACAGTTGGAGAAGCAAGCTACTCCAGACAATAGGTTCTAGAGAATCCATCACACTCAGCACAGGACAAAGTGCAAATCCCTGCTGCAATGATTTCCACTTAAATAGAAAAAATAATGTCACAGTGAGGAAATAAAAGCAGAAATGTGAAATGACATGTTCAGGGACCTACAGGAAGACACTGGCGTGCAAAGCCAAGAACAAAAATAGCAATTTTCCTATTTTTCTATCTGCTATCCCTACACCTCTTTGATGACTGTGGGTCAACAGCTTAGAAGTCAGAGACGTTCCTTAAGGTGAAGATTTTCTTGTGTTTTGTTTTTTCATTCACACATCCATCACTGTGATTTTTCTGGTTAAAATGTCACAGATGTCTCCAAAGCGGAGTCAAACACCAGTGAACAAAAAGAATGTGGCATCACATTACTACTGCTTTTTCATGTAATCACTGTAATCAGCAGATTGCAATAAGGATAAGGAGAGGTAACAGGCAAAACATGGACTCAATCTTGAGAATTTCATTTGGGAATGCCAGGGAATATCAGTTATTATAATTGTGGTGAGGCACAAGGGGTGGGCTGTGTCTAAATTGTCCACTTTGGTGCTGTGATGACATTATTTTGATTTTGCTGTGGGGAATTCTTTCTATTGATGTGAGAGAAGTTTGTGAAGTTAGTGTGATCAGTACAGATTTTCATGAACATTCTTACATATGTGATTCACCAAGGTGGGGTTGTAATGTATTGGGTTTGCACAGCAAGGTTTTAGTAGAGGTGGGACTAGAGGCATGGCTTCTGTGAAAACATGACAGAAGCTTCCCCCATGTCCAATAAAGCCAACACCAGCCCTCTCCAAGATGGACTCACTGCTGGCCAAGGCTGAGCCCATCAGTGACGATTGATGGCACCCCTAGGATAATGTATTTAAGAGAGACAAAACCCCAAACAAAAAACACCTGCACCACACAAACTGAAGCTGGAGAGAGGAATGAGAATATGTGAGAGCAACAGCCCTGCAAGACAGCAGGGTCAGTGCAGAAGGAGGGCAGGAGGTACTCCAGACACCAGAGCAGAATTTCCCCTGCAGCCCATGGTGCAGACCATGGTGAGGCAGCTGTGCCCCTGCAATCCATGGAGGTAGGTCCATGGGGGAGCAGATCGCCACCTGCGGCTCATGGAGGACCCCACAACAGAGCAGGGAGATGCCTGAAGGAGGCTATGACTCTATGGGAAGCCCATGCTGGAGCAGGCTCCTGGCAGGAACTGTAGCCTCATGGAGAGAGGAGCCCACACTGCAGCAGGTTTACTGCAGGACTTGTGACCCTGTAGGGGACTCATGCTGGAGCAGAAGGACTGCACCCATGGAAGGGACCCATGCTGGAGCAGCCTGTTCCTGAAGGACTGCACCCCATGGAATGGACCCACACTGGAGCAGTTTATGAAGAACTGGAGCTTGTGGGAAGGACTCACTCTGGAGAAGTTTATGGGGGACTGTCTCTTGTGGGAAGGACCCCATCCTAAAGAAAGGAAGAGCATGAGGAGCTGTTTCTATGAGGAGGAAGGAGCAGTAGAGTTTTTGATAACACAAGAGACTGTGATGAACTGATCACAGCCCCACTCCCCATCCTCCTGTGCTACTGTGGAGGAGAAGCTAAAGAATTCAGGAGTGAAGTTAAGCCTGTGAAGAAAGGTGGTGGGAAGGTGTTTTTAAGATGTAGTTCTTATTTCTCATTATCCTACTCTGATTTCATTTGTAATAATTAAATTGATTTCCCCAGGTGAAGTCTATTTTGCCTGTGACAATAATTGGTGAGTGATCTCTCCCTGCTCTTGACTCATGAGCCTTTTTTAATATTTTCTCTCCCCTGTCTGGCCAAGGAGAGGAGTGACAGAGCAGCTTTGGTGGGCACCTGACATCCAGCCAGGATCTACCCACTACACCAAAAGACTCTAGTTTAATCATGAGTCTTGTGGTTCTTCTTGCAAGATTAATTGAAAACGTGTATAAATACAAAGATCGCAGCCTAATCATTCTCATGTTCTGAAGGTCTCCATAATCCACTGCTGGCTCTTGATGGAAGTCTCCAAAGAGTAAGGGGAGGGAAATTGGTCTTGGATAAATAGATTTCATTTTCTGATATTCTTGATAGTGAAGTATTGAATATTCTGTTTAGAGATGGACAACAAATTGCTAGCAGAAAGGAATGTGTTGAAAAAAGACTTCATGAAATTGGAAAACATCTCTGGTTGAGTTCTTTCTCCTTCAAAATTTCCCTTACAGTCCATAAGGACTGTGCCCGGAGCTGTTGTCCATAGCCAGTAGACTGCAGACCCCAACCACTGAAGCTGCTTAAACTAGATACTCCCTAATTATAAAGGCAGGTGGTCACACCCCACCAGGTTCATCAGAAGATATTTTCTGTGGCCTCCTTAGGAACCAAGTCCTTCTGCAGTTGCTGGTCAAAGGGTTCCAAGGCTGACTGCTTTAAGATCTCAGAGGCTCCACCAGCTCGACATTTTCCTCAGTTTTATTATGTTTGTAAATTCTGTGGAACCGCAGAGCACTGCTGGTAGCTGAATTTGCCTCCTCCAACTGCAGGTCATTATCCCGATGCTTAGACCTGAGTTAGTCACACAGATTTTACAATCAATGGAAAAACATGCTTTAATAACATGTTATTCTCCCATTATAATGTACATTTCTAATCTATAGCTTGATTTACCTGACTTGTAAGTGCTTATTTCTTCCCACTAATTATTAAAAAAGCCTGATACATCTAAGATGTTAGACGCCTAAAAATAAGGAAAACATAACTAGTATGCTATGCCTCGATGTTTCTGAAAGAAAGACTTGTGAAATTTCCAGTTTGTGTACAATATGTGAAAAATTGGCTCTTGCTTCAAACTGGAGTGGAAACAGGTTTCTGAATACCCTAATTATTCACAAGTCAGGAATCACACATTTGCATCAAGTGAGAACTAGCTCTGGAAAAAATCCATCACGAGAATTCTGGAAGTTTAATTTTTCCCACACATTGGAAGGTCATGTACCTAAACACAATCATTTTATGCCTTTTAGCAGCGATAGCTAAATTAGTTTAAGTCCAGAAAAACTGCTTGAAAAATAGGAATACCATGTAACAAGAAGCTATATTTAGCCTTTCTAAAGACAATTGAAAATTGGTTTAACTCGCTCTGTATATACACCCAGAACAAGAAAAAATAATGCATACATGGAAGCTTTTATTTTTTCACAGAAGACATAACAAGAGTCAGAGAGAAGACATTGGGTAAATCCAGATGAGAAATTAGGCCCACATTCTTACAGATGTAGTGATACACCATTGATAGAAACTGTCAAATACAGCAGAGGTAACTTCTCTTTGTGCCTCCACCTCAGGACTTGAAGACTTCTACTTGTTATATAGCCAAGAACAAGCTGTGTTTTGGTTAAATATAAATACTCTATCTCAACAGAAGGGTGAAGTGAAATGGCATAAACCAGCAAAGTATGCAGACTATACATAATATAGGACAGATGCACACTGCAAAATAATGCTCAGCAGAAAAACTCAAAATAGCCAAAATCCCTTCTGTTCTTCAGGCCTATAAATCTGTGATGTATTGGTTTCACTCTGTTCTTCTATATTGCTTGCTATCTGGTTACCTTACTTGATTAACATGCTCCAGCTTGATAAAAAAATCATGGTTCCATGTTACAATTTCTATTGAAGTAAAGCCATTTTAATAGAAACCTCTCTATCTCAGTCCCCAATATTTGACAGAATACTGTTTATCACATTCCTCTGTTGTTCTGATGACTTTCTTTTTCCAGCAGTTCTATGCTGTAAAGCATCTTAGCAAAAAGATTTTGATTTAAAATACACTCCTTACTCCCCCAGTGTAAAGATTTAAATCTTTGAGCCAAGCAACAGGACATGGTCATTTTACAGTGTGTTACACTTGAAGCCTGAAATATCACCTATGTGAATACTGGAAGCTTCAGTCATCAACATATAACATGATGTATTTCTTGATTACTCATAGAATCATAGAATAAAATCATAGAATTACTGTTTTTCATTCACTTATCATCTTTATATTATGATGAATAAAATTGTCAAACCTAGCCTCTACTGTAATTTTATTAATATCAAACTAAGCATTCACTTAGATTAGGGTGAGGGTATTTAATTATTGAAATGTTATTGCTCATGAGTAACAATGAGAATAAGCTATGCAAAACCAATGTGCTAACTGATTACAGCAAGGCACTCCAAATGGTGAAAAACATTGTGTAGAAGAGGATAATTCTCTAGAGAAGTGTACTACAAGGTTAAATGCTTCCATGTGAGTTTGAACTGGATTTGTAGAATGAGATAGTTCACAAAGTACAGTGATAAGAGATTCAGTATCACTTATCCAATTTATCAAGATGGCTTTAATAATCAGAGTTTCGTTCTAAGCAACACTAAATGCAATGTGCCATTCCCTTATCACAGTATTGCATCACAGACTCTGGGATCCAAGCATCATATCCAGGTGGAGCTTGTATCTTCCCTAACTTAATATAATGCACTGTGAAATCAATAAGACTGCTATTGTTGACCTTAACAGGAGTCAGACCAGAGTAAAAAAAAAAAAGATGGAAAAAGTATTGATTAAACAACCTTTTTTCCCAGCTGAACTATGATACTACAAAAAGTAGAAGCGGGTTTCTTAGTCTGAGCAGTTTCTTTAATTTCAGTTAAACAGAAAAAAAAGTTTGTTTTTTGCTTTTGATTTGCAAGTCCCAAAACACAAAAAACTGATACAAGATAGTCTTAAACCATATGCTAAAATTCCTCCCTGTTCAGGAGACCATTCAAGCAGAGCTCAGGCATATTGTTGTTATTCTGAATCAAAGATCTGAATCTGTTCTGCTTCCTGAAACATGATCATTAATGCCCAGCACAAGTTTTTTCAATTAACCACAGCTATTTTATTATCTCTTTTTAAAAAACACATATATCATCCAGGCTACCATTCTTATTGCCGTGGTTTAAACCATGACACTTATCTATGTGGTTCTTGCCATCTGCTGGCAGGTATTTAATGCTGTCAATTTAGAATGCACAAATTACTTGAAGTAAATGAAAAAAAAAATTAAGAAAAATGTTAAAAGCTGTATTAGTAACAAGCCTATATTATATGCAAATATTGAGTATTTAAAACTTTGAGAAATTGTAATTGATCAATATTAACATTAAAGCACTTCTTAAATACAAACTTAACATAGTGCATATTCTATATTGCCAAAGGAATCATTACAATATAGCATCTAAGTCAGCAGAAGAAATTCTGCAGATGACAAACCAGTAGTAAATTGATGAAATGAAGTCATTCAGCTCCATACAAAAGAGTTGTCCTTGCGGGGGCTGCATTTTTATGTAGTATAGATGTCGAGTGATTTCAGTTCATATGGAAATAGAAAACTGTACAAAATTTAAATCCAAAATGCTGAAAAATATCTGGACCTTGAGCTGTACTAACCTTCATGTTTAAGTGCATAGATTTTAAGAATGGTTGCATATACAAAAAGGCTGTCTGTTCAGTAACATTTTAAAAATAAAGGAGCACCCTTGCTAGGATTTCACATTATTAACATTTAAGAGTAATTCACATACCTGGTTTTAGTGTTTTGATTGCCACAGGGGTGGTATTATTCCACAGTCCTTCCCATACCTCACCAAACTGGCCAGATCCTAATTTTTTCAAAAAATTCAGAGATTTTCGGTCTATCTCCCACTGATCAACAGTTTTATATGACAAATCAAAAGTAGTGGGAATTTGTACCTGGTAAAGGAAAGTAAATAATACAGTAATTGATACTTCTAATATTTTTTCAACAGCATATATAAGGCATTAACTATGTCATGTAAAGTCATAACTGATATAAATGTTTCCTTATAGTACACACATGTGATAAAGTGTGCTGAGAACATAAAATACAGCCCATATCCTGAGTATTTTTTGTGAGAAATAGGAAATACTCCAAAGAAAATACTTTGCCATTAAAAGTAAAAATTAGAAATCATCTCTCTAGCAAGCTTCTTGAGCAGTGACGTATCGCTTGCCTGAACCTTGTGTGTTTGCCTCTGTAATTACTTATGGACATCTAGAGTTATGCCGTTGGAGATTTCATCTCCATATACACTTGTAAAAAGGTATTCATAAATCATGATTTGGCATATTTTCTCCTACATTACATGACAGCTTGTCCAAAACACCATGGTGTTTTATTATTAACATGTCAGCTTCAAGAACGAAAGAGAAGCACTACCCAGAACTTTCTGAAAATAACCAGATCATCAGCATTTTGAATTGGTAGAAGCAGATATGGGGTTAACACCTTCTGCCTGATCTCTGATGAGTTAGCTTGCAAAAAATGCATTGCACAGTGCAGCACCCACTCTTACCTTTGGGCATGGCTTTCCAAGCACGACGCAGAGGCCATCACTGTTCTTACTATAATAGTCAACAAACTCATTCAGAGTTTTGAAAGTTTTCCTTCTGCTTAGGAAAAAGCCTCCTTCATCCAGCTTTCTGATCCTGTAGTGCTTTACAGACACACCATCAAAAACTAAGAAAATTTAAACATATTAAGTTTCCAGGAATTATAGCAGTGGTACAATATAGCCAATGGCCAAAGCATCATAAGGTTCCTAAATGTATTTATGAGGACCTTAAAATAATTTAATTTGGTTTCAAAGATGACAGCTAGAAAAATATCCTTCAAACCAAAGTTCGCTGATTAGATAACATACCTAGTTTATAAGTCTTCGGCTGTTCAGGTTTGGAGATTCTTGCTTGCAACATAAGAATTTACACAAAAATATGTAAATGTGTCTTCTATGAGGCAGCTTATACTTTCCATCATTTAGGACAGCAAATCCAGCCAGAGGCATCTAATTCACAGTAATCATTTAATCAGTTTTTAATATTTCATTTGTCAGTGTTAACACTCCAAATAGCAGCTGCTGGGCCGGCAGGCATTTTAGAGCAACCAGATATAATCTCCACATGGCCATGATCCTCTGAAAAGCACTCACATTGGTTTTAGTGCATTTTGTGCATGTTTGGAATATGTAAAAATCAGACCAATAATGTTCTGTTTCATGTAGATGGTGACTTTCTTTCCCTTGAAATGTGTTTTATTCTATTATGTTTTTTGCTAATCAATAAGACTTTGGTCTCCTCACCCTCTGTAGGTTATTTGCACGCATTCCACAACACCCAAAGTGTCCTCCCCTGTGACTGTGGGAGCATTCTTTAGATGTGTCAGAAAGAAGGACCACTGCATGCTTGGTGTAGACCTGGACCAGCAAATACCAGAGACAGATAAATAAAAAATGGACTGCCATTCTTCTAGTGCATTATTTAAGGAATACTAGGCTTGTAATGGCCATTTCTGATGTCTCCATCATATATGACTTTGAGTAACAGTGTTGAAAGCAGAGTGCATGCAACCCAGGGAGTCCTCAAGACAATCCATTTGGGTGGGGAAAAAGGATTTTTGTAACATTAATAAATAAGATAAAATAAATACTTTAAAATGCTGTTTATTTCATCTTTATCTCTTCCTTTCTGTGTGTGTGTGCATGTTCTACAATGCACATAATCTATCAGTACGGTAGTACATGTATATAACTTACAAATACATAAATGAACATATAATGGGAGTTAAGACCAAAAATATTTTTATTTACAGGGGTGAACAATCAAAAACGTTTGGAGACCGTTAGCTTAAAGATCTCCTTTATTAAAAGAATATCAGTAGTAGCAATGGTGGCTGAGTATCAATAGAAGAGGGCAATTCTGAAGAGCTGGAAGGGGAGTTAGTTGCTGATGCATGACACTCCATGACTGAGACATCACTGTCCATTTCCAATGGCAATGGAGATTTTATGCTACATACTGAAGGGTAAAGGATTTAGATACTACTAATGTCACATCTGTTAATTCTAATATTAATAGTGATCGATGAACAATGATAAGTAGTGTGATAAATTTTCTTCATCTCAAACAGAACATACATGCATCAGGAGAAGGAGGCTTTTGGATCCTAAGAATTGCAGGTGGAAAAATGCTTACAGCTCAATGAATGGTAGCAAGCTGTAATGAGATTAAGTGAGACAAGTATTTGAAGGTATGGAGAGGTATTTTTGTCACCTGTTAGAGCCGGTGTGGAAGCAAGGTGAAAGGAAACAGCCTGCCTAATCAGGTTGGGGACCAGTGACACTGAGAATCGACTGAAAAAGGCAAATGCAAATCACCTACTGAGCTTGGGGAATAGGTCAGAAGGAGAAACACTGGAGTAGGACTAAATGTCAATCATCTAATTTTGATAAAAGACAAGTAGCAGTAGGTAGAAAAAGGCGAGAAAAATCAGAGCAGTCTCCCAGCCTGCATTTAAAACAATAAGATGGATGCAGAAAGAGCTCTCAAAGGAAGGAGGCTGCCTCAGTTGCCACCCTAGTCCTCATCACCAAACATTGCACCTTTGCAATAGACCAAGTGGCTCCTTCCACATCCATCAATTTGGGAGATTACCATCATCCAGTTCTCAAGCCCCATGCACAAGACAGAAGTCTGAAAAGCAAAAGGGAGGCATAGGAAAAAGTCCTTCTGCTCTTTAGCTGCAGTATGTATTTCAGCAGCCAAAATTCCAGCAAATATAATCAATTTGGTAATGTTGACCAGTGGGGACTCTTAGTTAAATAATTTAATAGAAAATGAAAATACTTTTCAATCATAAAAGCAGCCTCAGCATGGTACATTTGAAATGCTAATTATAAAAAAGCCCAATATTGTTATTGTTCTCCTCTGGACATATTAGAGCTGATAGATCTTTGATACAGGCAACACTTCATGAAGCTTGGCAATCACTTTTGTTTTAGTAGCAGATACAGCAGACAGTTATATATCGTATGTAGAAAAAAAAATAGAGAAAAATATTGGTTGTATGCAATGAACAAAGGCGATATAAATTATAATTTGTCTTTTAACTGATTAAGTTACAAAGGAAAAACTCTTCTTCCTTAACTACTATCATGTCAGATCAAATATTTTCTTAGAGTACTGTGCGATTATCATGCCAGACCACCAGAGGGCATAAAGGAGCTGTTGAAAATATTAGGGGATTTTGTATCTGCCACAAGTAATATATTTAGAGACCTGAGAACTTGCAATTTTGCGTGAGAACCAGAAACTAGAATGTTTGTTAATATAACTCCAGAGTATAATTACATCACACCTTTCAAATTCCATTTCTTTTTAATTTAACATCCAAAATTAATATATTTTAATTGTAAAATGCATGTGTATATTTTGTGATGTACCATTTAGAAATAGGGCTGAAGCAAAATGAAGGAAATGGTAATTCAGTAACAACAGGCTAAAAATGTAATGGCTTTTCCAAAGTTCACAGGAAAATGCATCTGACCAAATGAATTGCTATTTATGATGCACTGAATAAAAGGCCAGCAGGTTGACTAACTGTTAATCCAGTCTCAGTTGTATATCACTAACAACAGTAGTTTGACTACCTACTTATTAGCAGCATTATAATAATTATTTGTGAAGCAGCTAACGTTAATGCAAGAGCTGATTTGAAGGAAGTGCTTTAACTTCTTAATTGAGTCTTACAACTGGCAGCCTCCAGGTCAGGCAGTGATGTCTGTAGAGAAGCTGGAGGGAATTTCTGCACTGATACTATCTCTTCTTGTGATAAGCAGCTGAGATTAGTGCTGTATTTGGTAGGGGGCTGTTTACTCCTATCCCAGGGCTGATTCTGGCTGTACAAATCCTGCATTGCACACTTGCAGCACTGTATCATGGTTTGCCTTCTCTGATCAACACAACACAGAGTACATGTCACTCAGGGAAGTGCCTCTGTCTTCTCTACATCCATGCCAAACTGCTAACTAGGACAGGGTCACAGCTCTGGATTCACACAACTGGAGAGAAGCTGGGTTTGAAGTCCGAAGTGGTTTTCTCCTTTACTCGTCTTTCTCAAAAGAATCACAGCTCCCTATTAGATTTCTTCATGGGTTCAGTTTAACAAAAACATTCTCCTCTCCCTGCTTCCCATCTTCATAAGGTCAGGCCATGCAGAAGTAGGTTGTGTCACCCCAAGAATGAGAATAAATAATTTACTGCTCCCTCCCCAGTGCAGCAAAATTTATAGTGGCACCAGCAACATTCACAACTTCATCAGATCAATCCTGGGGACACAAAGGCACCATTACCACCAGTGTTCCACCTCTTCTCCTGTCGGCAGTCCTCTGTTGCACTGGCAGTGCAGCACTGCTAACAGGAGCTGGGATTACTCTCCATGCCAAGTGGATGTGGAGGAGGGTGGCTTCTGAGATCACTCTCACCAGCACAGAATTTGAGCAGGGGCTGATCCAAAATCATTTTCCTTCTATGGCCATGATTTTGCCACTCCTACCGGTCTGTTTCCTTAAACAACAAACTGCTCTTCCCTGTGCTGAAACAGTCTGGCCTAGAGAAAACCACACAATCTTTTTAAAGAGCAGGAAAAAAAAAAAAGGAAGAAAACATAAAACATTTACGTTGTCATTTAATGCAATTGATCTTTCAGATACCATTATTCAATGAGGGGGGAAGAAGAGAGACTCCTGCTATCATTGGCAATGACACTCAATTAAGCTGAGCACATCTAAATTATGGCTTTTAATTAAAAAGAGGCAATGTCTAAGATGGCATCAACATGTTTAAAAATTTAATACATTTCACACCAGATGCTGGAGTCATCAACATAAAAATCTGTTGACAACATGTGCATTTTTAAAATGGGAAAACCTATTTTTAAAATGTCAAACACTTTAAAATTATAGCAACACATCTCAGTGTCCTATCTGGTTTGATGAGCTTCCCATTTAAACATTTGCAGATGAGGAAAACCTCTCTGAACATGACTTTTTGGTTTTAATTTAAATAGTCGTTTATCATGTAAATCTTAAAAACTGTGAGTTTTCCCATCAAGTAAAGTTAGAAGTGCAAAATACCATTTTAATGAAAGGTAGTGTTTATTTGTCTTCCTTTTTTTTTTTCCCTAAGGAGAGCCATTTGTCTCCTTCATTAACATTAAGTTTCTGATACATTGCATGTATTAGCATGAAATCCATCTTGAAAATCATAAAATCAGTTTATGGGTGCTTGGGTAAAAAAACTCTCTTCCTTTTCAACTTCTTTTCATTCTTATATTTATTACACCTAAATGTTAGGCTGGACAGAGAATTATTATATTTCCTTAAAGACCTTAATTCTGAAAGCCAGGTTGTCACTCTTCTAGCCATTATCATCTGCTGTAGAATTAAACCAAAACAGCAGTAGAAGGTAACGCAAATGTGACCAGTCCTACAGAGAATGGGAATTTTGGGGTCTATTCTTTCTGCACTGAAAAAATCGGTAACATAAATTAGGGACACAAAATTTCCAAAACATCAGGCTTTGACTTCCCTGCTGGTGTATCAGCTGTGATGGAGATAGAAGCCATCCAAAAACTTTGAAAAGAATTAGTTCTGAACCAACATTCCTCAAGAAAACACTGCTTTTCTGACTCAGCTTTGAGTGTCTCATAACTCCTTCTGGTGGAACAAAGAGGAAAAAATTCACAAAACTGCCTTCTCTACAGCATCTGGTGGTCTAAACAATCTTTCTTCCAATTAATCCTCCCCACAGTACAATGAACTTCATCATTTGCTTTAGAATGAACTAGCTCTCACAAAAGTAAACATAAGTAATGAGATTATGGACATACAACGTCCAGACGATTAGGTTGGAAGCAAAAAAACCTTGCACAACACAAACAGATGCCATTCACTCAAGCCTATTCAGTGAGCAGCAAATAATATTTAGCTCTTCAGGATGAAGAGGAAGGAAGAATGTTGAGGCTAAATTACGCTCAAGTCTGGGAAGCTGCTAAAAGATCTAGCAGCACTGGTAAATCATGTCATTAATACTCACTGTCTACAGACTGCTTAGGAGTTTATTTTCTTTCTCTGCCTAAAAGCACAGTTGTTTAATAAATCTGAGATGACACATATATAGATGCACACATGCTCAGAGGACAGGTCACGTTTGTGTATGAAGGAGGGCTGGCTCCTGAAGCTGGAGCCCCTGTATATATTATGCTTTTCAGCACCAGTCTCCCCTTCATTCATCAAACAAACAAGCACAGAAGAAATCCACACTGATAGTTTGACAACTTGCTGTTTTCAGCAATCATCAAATCTCCTGTTCCTGGATAAGCTTACAAGAACCTTGAAAAATACCTACCACAAGCTTTTATACTTGAATCAAATATATGGAAGCAGATAGACTACAGTTGCTATCCATAACTGGCAAGGAAAAAATTAAACAGCATCATCAAAGGGCAATTTCATCCTACCACAAAAGTTGGCCTAATATTTATTTTCATTCTCATGGATTTTTCTCGGCAGTACCTCATAGTTTACATAAAGTACTGCTGCCTTCCTGTTACAGAATTAGGCAGGATGCAGGGTAAAGGATTAAGATTTTGGGGTAAAGAATTAAGATTTTGTATCTTTTTTTAAAAGGCTACATTTGGAGAATAATAAAAATAATAACTCTCAGCATTAAGCAGATAATATAGGCCTATCTACCCTTTTCTGCATAATGACACACTGTTATTGGTCTAGCCCAGTCTTGAATGAAATCCTTGGAAGAACACTTGAAGCTGAAGCCATGCAAGACAGGGGTAAGCTGGCATATAGAGGAAAAGCATTTTGAAAGGTCTGAAGCTATAATACAGTCTTTGGGTAAAAGTGTGCACCACGGGGGTCAGTTCTGTCACAGTTCAGGAGCAGTCTGATTCCTTGTCGATGATAAGTGCTTCTTGGCAAGAACAAACTTCTTGGAGGGCAAGCTGAAGATTATGGAATGAACTCTCCTAGAACTGTAAATATCGTATTTATTCCATAAACTTCCCTGTATTTCACTCCACAGGCAACATACATCTTGACAATAAAAAAAAACCTTCCTATTACCACAAGACATTAGGGGTATATACCACTTTCTTATGATTTGCAAAAGAAACCAAGAATGTGTCAAAAGTTCATTAAGTTGCTTAATGTGATTCTGTAATGATCAGAAGGTGACTCACATGTAAACATCCAGGCAGAAAAGGAGTCAATACAAAAGAATCTGGTTATGCACAAAACACCTCTCATTTTACTGACACAATACTACACGACAACTTACTATTTATTCACAAACATCTAGAGTATTTACCGATGTCAGAAACTGTATAAGTAGAGCACATTAAGAAGTTCGGGCATATAGCTCTGCTATCTCAGGGGTAACATAATTATCTTTACTCATACCTGTATGACATGTTTGATAGAAAAAGTTCCCAGGGAAAAAAAAAAAACAGTAGACAATCACATTTGCTATCTAAAAAGACAAATATCTGTGACATAAAAAAGATGACATGTCATCTTTTTGAGAATAAATACAATTATTATGTAATAAGTGCCCTTATTTGATAATCTTTTGGATTCAAGGAAAGGACTTATAAATTTCAATATCCATCATCATCATAAGTCTAACTTTCTACTGATGTTTACAAGTAGCTTTTCAATGAAATATGATATTCCTAAATATAGCTTTGAAGATCTTCCTATCATTTTTCCCCTGAAAACAAATAAATATAAACCTAAGGGCGTGTTATAGCAGAAATCTCATTTTCTTTAATTGCAGGTGTCTTCTAACATGCTTAATTTTTATTTTGTATACTAATCAGAACAGTAGCGTACAATTGTAATGTACTTTTTGGCATTTTAATCATGAAAATAGTTTCTATTTTAAGGCAGCTGGCACACTAGAATTACTAAGCATGAGAAAGTTAATTTCTGTTCTGAGTATATTAATAAAAATAAGCCTACAGAAATGTTAGTAAAAACTCAAATTACTCTTGCCAAGTTTTCTGCATATGCCTCCTGGGAAAGAAATATTATTATGAACTTAATTTAATTTTCATGTACAGAGTTTATCATTCTCAAAACTGAAAAGTCCAGATCACCTGGGAAATTTTTAAACATTGCTTAAGAGGAAAAACAAGAATATACCTGAAAGAGAGTATTCGCCTTTTAGACTTTCGCTTTCTCGGATTAGGAAGGCTCCTGCCTGGTTTCCAGGACTTGACAGCTGTCTCTCAGCATCTGCTCGTTTGATTGGGCCAAAAAACCATCTGAACAAATAAAAAACATTAATTTTACCAGTCAGTGAAACATACTAGAAAAAAAAATCCAACAAAAAAACACTTTTATAAACGTGCTGCATATTTACTAGAAGATAACCTGTGCTATGCTAATTAAATTTCAGTAGCATGGGGGAAAAAAGCCAACAAGGACTGCACAACAAATTTAAAGCTAGAAAACATTGCTTACACATTTGAGTGAAATCTGGGTTTTACTGCTGATGGAAAGCCCTACTGATTTCAAGGGAATAAGAAGTGATGGACTGGTCTTGTCCCAGGAAAACTTCACCAAGAAATTATGCCAAAGTTACTGTGGCATAAATTGGTGCTAAGTCCATTGATGACACTTGAGCTATGTAGAGGTGCAGGTATATGCTAACATCCCGATATCTTAAAAGTCAAAAAATCCCTAAAGCTACAGAAGGGCTCTCAGGGTCCAGGATGTAAACCACCCTGCAGCCTTCTCCATTCCACTGCCACATCGATACGTCAAATGAGTTACTGGCAATTTTTCAGCTCTGCTGCTGTTAGACAAACAAAACCAGTATGTCCCTCAAATCATGGTAAATATCTCAACATTCATGTTCTGTGAAAATCTGTTCCTATCTATACCTTTTAAATAATATTTTTCCTCTTTCACAAAGCCTTGTAGCTCACAAGGACTCATTTAAGTAAGACCTTTAGTTTGCTCCTTTCAAGGTACTATTTAGCATTTTTGCTGGTTTGTGCTGAGTGTAAATTAAACGGAAATAAGACTGAAATGAGTCAGCATTTTCAACTGGGGTAGCATTCAGCTTCCATCCAACAAACCCACAAAGCTCTTTCCAAGATTATCTCCACCTCTTTTTTGAAGCAAATGGTGATAAATTGTGATCAGAAATGTGTCATGTACTCACAGGACAACTCCTTTTAAATCAATCACAGCAAAACTATTATGCAGACTTTTAAGATAAATCAATGTATCGCACTACACGTAAATTGCCTATTCAATTAACTACTTGACTTGTCAATTACTAGTGGAAAGTATGAAAGGAGTCATCAACAAAAACTACTTCAGTATCTGCAAGGTTTGTAATCATCAAGTGGAATGGAGGAAATAAATGAGAATGTTGGGTGACACCTTGGCTGAGCAAGCATGAGGAATGAAAAATGGGTTTGTATGAATAAAGAGGAAATACAAAGAGGCAAATACAGACGGCGCCAACCTACACTGAATATGCTGTGTTAACAAAAGAAAATGAAACCCAGATATTCCAGACTGCATTCCTGTCCTCTGACTTGAAGATGATTTGGATAAAATGGGCCTTGATATGTATCTGGCAAGGAAAGAAATCTCATTAGAAAGCCAGAATGTGTTAGTAATAATTTTAATTAGTTAAATATGTTCATTAATTCAACTAATGAATTAAATTAATTCATTAATTAGACTGAAGAAAACTAAACAATCAATGTTCAAATCTTTAACTGAAGTTTTGGTCAAAGGAATGAGAGGACAGAGTACAAGTTCAACCCTATACAAGTCCCAAAGAAAATTTACCTACCCTAAACACTGAATTAGAATCTTTCTGAAATATCTAAATGCACCTCCTCTGAGAATAACACCTGAAAACTAACAAACTACATGATCTGAAAAAAAATTGAACTGATATTTTTCTCCTTGAACCAGAAGATCTAACTTAGTAACATCCAAAGTGACTGATTCTCAGAAGGGTGTATTAGAAGAGGTGTTTAATTTTATGTCTCCTTCTTCACAGTTTAAGAGGATAGAACCCTTTCAAAAGGATTTCATTTTGTACCAAAGCCAAAAAAGTTTCCAAAGCATTGTTAGCAAAGTTGAATTTTATGTTTAGGATAGTCACAAAACATAGTGTTTACATGGCCCAGTACTTGTATATATACTGATAGTGTAGTAACTCAAGTCACCAAAACTGAAAATATGAGCAGTAATACAATGTAGGCAACATGAGGAAATTGTTGGTTATTTGGGAAAAAATAGTATCACACCTGAGTGTGTAAAGCCTTGTCTACTAGTATAGACTAGTATAGACTATGATTTTGGAAAAAAAGACATAAGTACTTATTATATTTAGGCATATGTATCTGTTTCTTTGACTTCAAAATATTTCAAATTATACGTTTATGTTTATTAGTTTGGGAAAACTTTATTTACATAAATATGAATTTACTATTAAAGATTATATAGAGGATATGTAATACTTTGGTTCTGACTCCAGGTAAACTTAGCAGTTAAAAGATTCTGGCTTGCAAAAGAAGATAATTAGAGTAACAGTATTTGAGAAGCTAAGTGTAACTGAAGCAATTATTATGGAGAGTGAAAAGTGGATGCATATTGTGTATTACCTCATTTCCCCAAGTTTATATGATCTGATTAAAATGTTTCAGAAAAATACAATGAAAATTAGTTTTAATAGCTAGCACTTGAATATGGGATTCTTAGTTCAAAGTCATTGGGTTTGCAATAGTAATCATAGAGTATAAAAAGCAATAACAGCTATGAAAAATAGCCCCTTAACCTCAAAGCAAATAATTTAATTTGTTTTAACTTTTTTAACAAAACCACATCTGAATTTAAAATACTATTTTCATTATAAATGGAAGCTTAAATTCCTTTTATGAAGCATGAAGGGCTTATTTCAATTTCTAGTGACTGAACTTGTGCTTCAAAAGGCTTAATATTTTACTTCATCCAAAAGTGTGTTTCCTAGAGGGGAAGTACTCCAAAGAGTAATAATGAATCAAAGTAATTGTTCACCATGAGATACTGTTCTGTTGGATACAAAGGTCAGACCAAAACAACACCCAATCTTTGGCAGATCTGTTTGTGTTTTATAGCTCAAAGGCAGATGAAGGTTTTGAAACACAATGCTTGGTAAAGCAGAACTAAAACTTCAAGCACGATGCATTGCACAAATTATTTAACCAGCTCTTTCTCTGACTTTAGGGTGCTATATTGGTACTAGACAGCTCAGGAGAAGGTTGAGTTAGCAGTTCACCCAGTTTTACTCTGAACCTCAGCTTGCAACTAGATCACTCTGGGTCACAACTGTCAATACAGGATCAGTAAATTACCAGCTATGCCACAAATAAGGGCATTCAGACTTGAGTATAATTCTCTGATTCTAGCAGAAGCTATCTGATTAGCACAGTAATGGTGCTCTTCTGTCAGTGGGACCAAGGAACATTGCTTTCTTGGGCCAGCACTGCATCCAACATCCCAGCTCCCTTTTCAGGGTAGGATACCAGATATGCTTTTGGGGATTGTTTCAGCAGCTTCCTCAAAATCCCTGTTTTCCAAATTATTCATTGGTCTCAGGAATCCCTTCATTAAAAATTCCAGCCTACCTCTAGGTCAGTTCTGGTCACCATATATGGGAGGACTTCAAGGACAGAAAAGATTGTCTTCATGTAGGTACATAACACACTCAGTCCTTACTTGGTACAGATGATGCCTTTGCTTTGTTATATAAAAACTGCTACAAAAAAAAAAAAAAAGGTACTTCTATTTCTGCACCTTTTTTCTTATAGTAGAAAGATATGGCAGGAAAGTAGAAGAGAGGAAGAGTAACACAGGTCAAGGGTTATTGTATGCCGCAGAGCCACTGACAGAATCACTAAACAAAGGGAGGCAAAGTTCTGCAATGCTATACCACTGGAAAAGTTTCCAGTGTCTGGCAACATGCCTAGAAGAAGATGAAACCCTAGTGGAAAAATCGAAAAACGCAAATAACCCCATCCAAAAAAGAGTCTGCAAAATTAGTTTGATTCCCTGTATTTCCTCCCACTAACGCAATATCCCCTTCTGATCTTATCAGTGCAATGCACTCATTCTAGGCAGACACTGATGATTTAACAGAAGATCTCAACTAATCTGGGAACTACAGGCTCTTTTTCTCTCCTGAAAGTAACTCTATCCAGCAGTCAAAGTTAAACCCAAACAAAAGGATTCCCACCATAGTCCAGAAGAAAAAGCTTTCAGGGGAAGTACTGGGTTTTGGGGGATTTTTTTGCAGCATATCAAGGAAGTGATGGAATGTTAAAAACCTTTGTAGATGAGGTCCTCAGTGATTCGGTTTAGTGCTGGTCCTGGCATTCCTGGGATAATGGTTGGACTTGATGATCTTAGAGGCTTTTTAGAACCTAGTTGATTCTGATTGTTTGGACAGCCCTTTTATAGCTTCTCCTCTACCCATTACACTGGACCTCTATGCTTGGTCTCTCCTAAATCTCTAACACTCTGACTTCTGACTATAATGTAAGGTGCCTGCTGAGCTTTAGCCAAAGCTCATCAGTTGGTGTCCAGACAAAACACTTCTTGGCAGACAGTTCTTTTCTGGGGCAGACCCTTCCAGCTTTATTCAAACTGAAGCTCCAGCGTTTGTCACCCTCCTAATCCTAAATCCGTGCCCTAACATTAATACTAGACCTGGTTTGAGCCGTAGCCTGAAAGCTGCTTTTAGCAGCTTTGATCTTCCTTGGGCAGCCCCTCAGCAGCTATAAGTCACACTGGAACACCAGTATTCATCTCTCTCCTAATCCTAACTCTAAGCATGGGCTGAACCTGCATGGGCAGGGGGGGTGGATCTAGATGATCTTTAAGGTCTCTTCCAACATAAACCATTCTATGATTCTATGAAACAGGTCATCTGGCCCTCCAGAAGGTTAACAGGAGTGTGTTAACTGTGCCTGCCATACTAGGCTATAAAAAGAAAAGGTTTCTTTGACTGAGAAGAACAAAACATTACTACAATTCGAGCAATAGTGTTGGATGAGGACAATGAAAAATAGGCACTATACGTAATGAAACCAAATATATCCCAGTTTCTTCCGGAATGAGAAAGCTTGTGCAATAGCTAAAACAAATAAAAACTTCATCAGTATATAAGGTTTATATTTTAAATGCCTCAAAACCAACAGTCATAGAAAGCTGTAATTGCAAAGTCAAGAAGTACAAAGTTAGGAAATGGGAATATTAATGTTGCTTTCAAGGCATCAACTCAGCCATTTTCAGGAAAGTCCTGTATGATACCATCTTTAATTACATGGCCACATCCAGTGCTTCCTACAGTGTTAATATGAATGCTGATCACTGAATAGTTAGCCTGTATTTTGTTTTGTCATTGAGTAGATAGGGTTTATTTACTGTACATTGTTTAGTCTCTGCTCTCAATACAAGTTATAAAATTACATGAATGACTAATTTCCTAGCAGCCTCTATTACAGTGCTCATGACCGTAATATCTGAATGCCTTATGAACATTCATTAAATTCTTTTTGTGGCACTTCTGCTTATAAAATGTTTTACAGTGTAGAAACTTCACAGAAAGGGACTAAGGCAATAAGACATTATTATGCTACATTATTATAGCATTTTCTACTAATTTTGGATGTCCAGTTTGAAATGCCAAGGGTCTACCTTTCATGGAATTTAGCATTGTGCTGTAGGTAGTAATTTTTTCATAGAGCAACGGCTACTAGCTTCTTCACCACAGAGGACAAGGAGAGAGGCATGGAAAGCTAGAGGCAGAGGAAGAGAAACAGGGAGATCCTCCAGGATGTTAATCATGTTCATCATATGACCATCCTGTGATCACTGCCCTTACTCAGCACATGGAAACCTGAACAGGCTTGCATGCTCCACTCTTCACTGCCGTCATCCATGCCGGACAAAGACTGTTGCTGAGCCAGCTTTTAATCCGTGCCAGGTTTGCAGTCTGCTGTGGGTAAACAGTAGTGCAGGAGCAGGGGCAGAAGTTTACCAAGGGTGCCACCAGCACGTCATCTTTGCTGAGAGGAGGGCTTCAAGCACTTGCTGGGTTTTCCCAAAATATCAAATATATAGAATGGAGCTGTCAAATTCTAATGAATATGTTCAGTTACCATATAATTTTATTTTCAAAGGCCTGGTTAATTTGAAACAAAGCTGTCCTAGATAGCATAAAAGCACAAATTTTTAATGTAGCAATGTCCCATACCAAGTATCAAGCCCTTCCTCCAAAGTACGTGTACAAAGGATTTCCCATATTATTGTGAGCTACATTTTTTTTGGCTTTCAGGGAGAGAAAGAGGCTGCATGTGCCTGGCGTCAACTCTGGAAATTTCACATCCAATTAGGAAAAGCCTAGAAAAATTATATGCTGCTAAACAAGCTCTTCTGGTATAAAATATTAGGCTGTCTTAAATATAGGACTAATGGAATAATTTCTCCAACAGCTGACAGTTCAAGAAATTAAGAAATATCGCTGCAAAGATGAAAGCCTTCCAGATATAACAGAATTAAGAAACAGATGTGCTTTACAAATGATGAACTGCAGGCATGAAGAAAAGCATGGGAGATGAGCACTGGCTGCTTCAATTTTCCCTTTACAGTCTACAAGTGAAACTGATGGCAGCATCAGAAGAAAACCCCAACCAGATAAACAAAGAAATTAAAATAAAAAGAAAAAATAAAAAGGAAAAAGAAAAAAAAGAAAAAGGAAAAGAAAAAGAAAAAGATGAAAAGAAAAAGAAAAAAAAAGAAAAAAAGAGAAAGAAAAAGAAAAAAAGAGGAAAAAGAAAAAAAATAGTCAAAACCAACCAAACAAAACAACACACCAGAAAAAAGTATACCATAAAACCATAAAAAACTGTACTCAGGCTAAACAATGAAGATGAAAAGTTGCGAAAGGTTTCTTTCATGAGTATTTTCAAAAACACAAGCCTTCCCAGAAATGGCACATGAATCTACATAGTGAAAAGTCTAGGTTCCTCTAGGTTTCACAGACTTTCACTGACCAGAGGCTGCAAAATCAAAGATTTGTTTTCAGGCCCTTTGGAAACTGAACCCTTCCTCTTTAATTCTTTCTACAGGTCCCTGGGATTGTTTTAATGCTGTCTCTCATTGTCATTCATTATCAGATACTGAAGGATGGACAAGGAAAAAAAAATAAGAGGAAGGAATTTGAAGCTAATGATAATGGAATGCATAGGAAACCGCAGGAGGGAGGGAGAAAACAGGATAGCAAAAATTCAGAGCAGAGAGGACTGTAGCATATTATCAAACGGATGGAAGGAGAGAAGGGAGGAACTCAGAGTTAACAGGAAACAATGAAGAAAGAACAAATACAAGACAAAACTGAGGACTGCATTTATTGCCCAAGGGCTATAACCTCCTGCTGCCAGAGCTGCTGCACCTGCTCAGCAACTGCTGGTTATCCTGCTCCCACAGGGCATGTGTCTCTGGCAGCAATTTCAGTCCTACTTGGGTAAACAGTTTCACAGAATATCTCTTGAATAAATTTCCCAGATTAACTTTCACTGTAAGGATTGTTCTCTACATATCTTTTCCCTTTCTCTTTCTTAGTTCACCACAGCATTCATGTTTATGCTTGCCAAGAGAATACTTTAACATTCATTTTTCAACATACATTTATTTACTAGAGGTCACTGCTAAATGTACTGGTTTAAACCTTACTTACTGAAGTGCCATCATCAACAAATGAGTCAGATTAAGTCTTTTACAAGATGCTTAGGTAATAAGAACATTCAGTATCTACATAAGTAAATTAGTTACAATCTTAACACACTGCAGAAAGTGCTTGACTTGGACAATAACAGAAACACTAAATCATTAACAATGTACATGCGCAATGACAGAGCTCAGTTCTGATTACTTATTTACCATAATCAGAAACTAGTTTCCTCCAACTGAAACTGGAAATTCAGGTTTTCAGGGGTGGTTATGTAGGGCAGCACACTTAAGCTTTCGCAACTACAGTGAATTTGCTTCCTACGTAAAGACCTGAGTCATGCATATGGCTCTGATCCTTGTTGAATAACTTATCACAAACTAAAATGAGGACTACCCGCATGCTTTCTGTGTGGGACATGGGGCTTCTGAGTGTTCACAATGGCAGTGGATGGAATAAGTCTGGATTTTTTTCCACATGGGAAAACATAGAACATGTTAATATCTGTGAAAAACTGAAGGTTCATTTCTACACTATGTAAGCAGCAAAGATCTATCAAAATAACAGAGCAGCATCAGTTTATGTTATGTTTTATGTAGAAGTATGCTTGAAAGTGACTGTCTGTAGGAGCAGACTGTAGGTTCCACTGTATTTTCCATATTTCAGAACCACAGTGTGATTTTTCTTTAAAGAACTATTACAATGTGAGACACAGTTTTGGAAAACAACAGATCCCATTTTGCTCTTTGTATTTGGATAACATTTTGTTAATGTTCTCATCAACAGTTTATAGCTGACTGGTTGGCATCTTTCCATAAACACTAGATTTATATTAGACTTGAGAGAATGTTATTGATGAGGTGGCAGAATATGAGGTGATAACAGAAAAGATGTAGAAGCAAAAAAAAAAAAGGAAAGAAAATTAAGTTGTGGTTCTCCATATATTTACTAAATAAAATATAGCCTAACTTGTGAATGTGTTCCATTTGAAAAATTTTCACATGTAAAGTTTTTCTGGTTTCTGTTTTTAAATGGAGTTTACCTCAAAATGAAATATTTTTTCTTTTTATTCTTTTTTTCAGAAGGGATTAAGTTATCTGAAAACAAGATACAGCCAAGCAATACCCTTCATTTTATTTCAGACCATGTTAAATATTTTGATTTGATAAAAAATTAAAATGGAGGACTCTTGAGAAACACTGCTATTTCTTTCTTCCAGAAGAAAGGAGTGATTTTTCCTTTCTCTCTTCCCATACTTATTTGATCATGAACATGAGCTCAAGGTAATAAGTTGCACATTCATCCATGAAACAGTGGATCTTTTATAGAATCATCATAGAATCATAGAATGGTTTGTGGTGGAAGGAACCCTAAATATCATCCAGTTCCAACCTCCTTGCCATGGGCAGGGACACCTTCCATTAGACCAGGATGATCAAAGCCCCATCCATGCTGGCCTTGAACACAGTCACAACTTCTCTGGGCAACCTGTTCCCATGCCTCACTATCCCCACAGTGAGGAGCATCTTCCCAATATCTAATCTAAATCTCCTTTCTGTCAGTTTAAAAACATTACCCCTTGTACTGTCACTACTGGCCCTTACAAAAAGTCCCTCTCCAGATTTCTTGTGAGCCCCCTTTAGGCACTGGAATTGCTCTAAGGTCTCTCTGGAGCATTCTCTTCTCCAGACTGAACCATCCCAGCTTTCTCAGACTGTTTCCACAGGAGAGGTTCTCCAGCCCCCTGATCATCTTTGTGGCCCTCGTCTGGACTCACTCCAATGGGTTCATGTCCCTCTTATGTTAGGGACCACAGAGCTGAATGGCAGGACTCCAAGTGAGGTACCATGAGAGCAGTTGAAGGGAAGAATCATCTTCCTTGACCTGCAGGTCATGCTTCTTTTGATGCAGCCCAGGATACAGTCAGATTTCTTGGCTGCAAGCGCACACTCCCAGCTTGTGTTGAGCTTCTTGTCAACCAGCACCCCCACATATTTCTCCTCGGGGATGCTTTTCACTCAGCCTGTATTTGTGCTTGGAACTGGCCAAACCCAAGTTCAGGAACTTGCGTTTTACCTTGCTGAAGGTTTGTACAGACCCACCTCTTGTGTGTCAGGATCCCTCTGGATGGCATTCCTTCCCTCCAGCATATCAACCAAATCACACAGCTTGGTGTCATTGGCAAACTTGCTGAGGGTGCATTCAATCACACTGTCCATGTCACTGAAAAAGACATTGAACAGCACCTCTCCCAGTACCAATTCCTGAGGAGTGCTACTTGCCACTGGTCTCCACTTAAACATCGAGATGTTGACTGCAACTCTTTGAGTGCAGCCATCCAGCCTTAATCACCAAGTGGTCCATCCATGAAATCCATGCCTCTGCAGTTCAGAGACAAGAATGTCTTGTGGGACAGTGTCAAATGCCTTGCACAAGTCCAGGTAGATGACATTAGTCACTGTCCCCTTATCCACCAATGCTGTAACCCCATTTTAGAAGGCCACCAAATTTTTCAGGCATAATTTGCCTTTAGTGAAGCCATGTTGGCTGTCACTAGTCACCTCCTTATTTTCTACGTACCTTAGCATAGCTTCCAGGAGGATTTGCTCCATGATCTTGCCAGGCACTGAGGTGAGACTGTCCACCCTGCAGTTCCCCAGGTCTTCCTTTTTTCACTTTTTAAAAATAGGTGTTATATTTCCCCTTTTCCAGTCAGTGAGAACTTCACCAGACTATTATGACTCCTCAAATATGATGTAGCCTCTTCTTCATCCAGTTCCCTCAGATCCAACAGATGCTTATAAGGTCCCATGGACTTATGCACCTTCATATTCCTTAGATGGTATTGAATCTGATCTTCTCCTACAGCACATAGTTCTTCATTCTTCCAGTCCCTGCCTTTGCCTTCTGCAACCTGAGTGGTGTGGCTGGAGCACTTGCTGGTGAAGACTGAGGCAAAAAAGTCATTGAGTACCTCAGCCTTCTACACATCCTGTGTGACCAGTCCTACTATTTCCTTCTGGAGAGGGCCAACATTTTCCCTAGTCTTTTTACCACTGACATACCCATAGATTTCCTTGTAGTCCTTGACATCCCTGGACAGACCTAATTCTATCAGGGCTTTAATTTTAAAATTAGTTAAAATTAAGCAATTTAAACCTATTTAAGCCTATGTCTCTTATATACCACAGTCACCATCTTGCTGGGATATACGACATGTATAGATGTTCACATACAGTAATTTGAAGAATGTACCACTGTTACTCAAAGGTACTCCTTTTGGGACTGAATGTGCATGAGCAACCACCAAAATTAGGCAGACCCTTTGCTATCATTTCTTTTTAGCAAGAAGGGAAATTTCAGGTTATTGGCAGGAAAAAAGCTTTATACTTCTAGACTCAAGGACCAGATTCACCACATTTACATTGTGTAGTGCCTTTCTTAAAAATATATTTTAATTTTACTACTCAATGAAATCTTGATTTTAACACTGAACAGTAGCTTACTCCACACAATCTGAATGACTGCAATGTAACTGCAGTAAATGTGTGAAACACCCACCTACCCTGGCAGACTGACCTTGTGTATACCTAAGACCCAAAAGGAGCTCAAGATTGTACTAACAAATCACTGGAGGAGCGCAGCTGAAGAAACTGCAAGAGATTACTAGCTCATGAGAAGAGGGCAGCAGGTGTACCAAAGAGGACTGAGCCTCTGAAGTCCGTTTTGGTCTGAGAAATACCTTTGTTTTGTGTTACTCCATTGTTTTTGTTAGAAATAATAATCTGTGCCCTAAAGAAAGGGCCTGCCAGGGCTTTAGGGACTTTTACAGTAAATAGCTGTGTGGGATTGTTTGGATAAGGTAATGTTCAACAGTGAGTAAGCGTGGGAAAAACCACCACAAAGGTAAGCATTTCCTCTTACACTCCAGAATAAATTTACTGTCTTGTAAACCTACACAAAGATTACTTGAGCATTAGTTTAAAAGATCCATGACAGATTGTGTATAAACCTTTTCAGTAAGCACTTCAGTAGGCCATAACTGTACTCGTGTGTGATTCTGTTGTAATTTTTCAATAGTTGATAATAGCAGTTGACTGTGCTTCAGATATGGAAATTAATTTGCTCTGAGTCTTTGCAATGACAAACCATTGCACTTTTGGCTACTCTTGCACTCTGTAATGACTGAAAAGTGACTATTTCTCCTGTCAGGATAGAACTACAATGCCTAGTGCATGAAATCTGCAAATTAACATAGCTCACACAATGCTAGTTTCACTGCAGAATAGGAACAATAGATAACAAGCCAGCAACCAGATCACAATCTGATAGTTACAGAAATCTTCTTAAATAAATCTCATCCTTTGAGTCCCAACTTTGCTATTGTGTAATTAATTTCAACATTTGCATTCATTCTCCATAATATTGGTCATCTGCATGCTGTTTCATTTAAACTGCTCTGAAGATTTTCTATATGAGAAAATAAATGGCACATTAAAGAGATATATCCCTTTTTCTGTGGTGATTTAGTTACATAAGTCCCTGGTATTCCTCCAACTTAAGAGACTAAATTCAATCATCAAAGTTTGCTCCCAGTAGTGGTTTTGTATGTAGATAAGGATTTCATTACATTTCAAAGTTGCTCTAAACAACTTGTCTTTGGGGTCAATGAAAGGCTACCATTGGCTTTAATGGGCATTGCTTTGGATGCTGGGTGTGAAATATAGCCATATCATCACCTCCCCCTTAAAAAATGTAAACTGTGTTCCTCAGATCCTATTTTTGCTGGGTAGTGTTTTCCAAATAACATTGTAAAGTCCTTCATCAGTGCTAATAGTACTTGTATGCATTTGTTAACACAAATGAACAAAAGTACTGATTTACCACCATAATATACTCTAAAAGTAGCAATAACTCTGCTATTCATAACAACTGAGGAATAAAGCTGAAACCTTGAGGTAGCCTTAATGTTAACATGGTACAGAGAACACAAAAAACATCAATACATTTAACATTAAGGGAAACTCAAAAGGACAAGAAAATATTCAATCATACATTCACTTAAAACCATTACAGCTTCCAAAAGCATTCAATTGATTTTCTTGAGAAAATTATTCCTGAGAAATTATTTCTCCTAGGGAAACTCACCTCAGTACAGAAATAATGAAGAAAGCACCGGAAAGAAAAAGCCCTACCTTACCTGCACAAGACAATGGTATCAGAGGAGACCTCTCCTTCTATTTTGTGCCAAGCTCTCTTTTGGACATTCACTTGGGCACACTCAGCCTATAGCCAGCAGTCTGACCAGACTCCTACCCTCTCTCAAGTCAACTTTCACTGGAGAACAACCAGGTCACTCTTGTCCCCAGGAGTCTCAAAAAGGAACTGTGCAGTCTGGCACTTCCAGGTGACCCTCAGCCAAACAGAATGACTCCTTCAGGTGGAACATTTTAGCTCTGTAATAAGAACAATATTTTATTTTTTCTTTTCTTGCAGAATTCAGAAAACTAATCATTATCTTTCCACACTAATCAAGTTGTCATTCCGGAACAGTAAAAAACATTGAGTGACTTTCTATGGATAAAAATGATACTGATTCATCCATGTCAGTGGCTGAGAATATACATACACTTCTAAGCATAAATCTGCAGGTGTTTGGGAAAAGCATACCATAAAAGAAATAGAAAGCCAAGACACTCTTTTTTGAAGCAGAGGTAAAGATGACCACTAAGGGGATTTAGGAGCAACCACTTCCTCCAGCTGTTTCATTCCAGGGACGACATGCTCGGCCACTTGACCCCAAACTGAGGAACACAGGGTGTCTGCTCATGCTGAGGAATGTGGCTGGTGCTTTCCCGTTTGCAGGTTCAATCAGTTATGAAGATGGGTATGTGTCTCAGAGACACATAGACACACAGAGGGGTCACTGACATGGCCAGTCACACAGTTTGCCACAGACAAGCTGCTGTCTTCAACAGCACCTATGTAGGTGCTCACAGGACTCACAAAGAACACAAATATAGTCCCTTCCTCCTTCTCTTCAGCTGGCAGAGCTAGAAGGTCACTAGTGATGGCATGCACACCTCTCTCTATATTCACAAGCACAAGCACATTTGTGGATACCCCCCCTCAAATACCAGCACAGACCAACATATATCAGCTTCCTCCAACAACCCTGACCTGACCTCAGTCCCTCCTACCCACACTCATCTCATGCAAAAAGGTCCCCCCAGCAGCTGGTTTTGAGACATACCCCAGGGGCTGGTGGCTGAGAACCCTACCCACTCCAGCATCTGGTACTGAGACCTGACTCACTCCTGCAGTTGACACCACAGGCCAGGGCACCTACACCCTCGCTCTGACTTCAGTTGCTGGCCCAGTACCCAGTCACACCAGTCCCCACATAGCTGACAGTCCTTGCAGCACTCAAGCATGAGACAGAGGGTAAGCTTACATTTTTAGGAAGTCAAGAGGGTAACAGAGAGATAGTCAAGAAAGGATTTAATGAGAACACAGAATGTGGTGACCAGGCATAGAGATCAGACAGACAAATATACTGAGTATTCCCATTTTACACGTGAACAACATCTTTTATAACCATGTCTGTCTAACCCCTCTTTATTCCTATCTGATCCTTTTCCCCTAAACCTTGCTTTATTACTTGATGGAGCTCCACAAACCCCTCCAACATCCTGGACTCACAGGTGTGCATCCCTATTGGTTGCAAAGTCCAAGTCTGCATGCCGTTTCTTGATAGCCCATCAGTTAGTGTGACTGATTGTGTTTATTTCTGATTATTGTCTTTGTTAACATTAATCGGTCAGGTTTGGTGTCTCTGTGTGTTTTGTTATGGGCAAAGTCTCCTGATAGTCTTGCTGAAAAAGAAACATTCTCACACTCCACATACCCTTATCAGTGAATGTGACTGAGCAGCCTTGTCCTCATCACCACCTCTCTCCCCACATATCCCTCAGGTTTGTGTTTGCAGGTTCTTGTGTATGGCTTCTTTCACCACATACCTTAGGGGAACAAAGACTCCTTCCATATACCTTACAGAGACTTCCACTAACTTAAAAGATCAGCAGTTTCAAAGGACTGAAAAGATCAGTAGTTTCAAAAGAATGAGGTTTGTGAGTTCTCATAATTTCTGAAATCCATGGTATATATTCATCCCCACATGTGAGTCTTAGAGGGGTTTTTTCCTCTTCTTTTGCAGTGGGGTTTGAAAAGGTGTGCTGCAAAATCATTTGTGCTATAAATACAGAAAAATGTTATTAATTAAACTAGCAATGCATCTGCTTTAGTGCAAGAAAGCTAAGGGAAAATGTTTACTGATGATACTGCAGATAAATTTATAATGCAAAATATAGATTATAGAGTAGTCTGCATACAAATAATGAAAATGTCAGTGCAATCCTTTATGAAAACATCACTTATTTAATTCACTCCTTTGTTTTTCCAATTTTTGTTAAGATCAGTGTACCAGCATAGAAAAAAAACAACCCTCATTTCTGTTTGATTAAAGTGATAAAGAAAAGGAATGCGTTCGTGATCAATATTTTGCTTGATCTTCTGAAAAGCTATTTCCAGATGAAGCCTAGGCATGTTTGGAGAATTGAAAACTGCAAAGATGTGGATTTCCATTTTAATGTCTTGTAACTCTTTCAGCTTTCTTTACACAGTTATGGGGTGCAAACCTGCATGTCAACATTTAAGAAAATGACAGTGAGGAATAAACTTATTAACTAAAGTTTAATCTCCTATTTTTAAAGTTCTAAGACAGGAAGGGTCATCAAGTATGTCTCATATGGTTCTATTTAAAAACCACTGAAAAACTCTTTCGTCTTCCTATATGTAGTAGTAAATATGTAATATTTCAACTTTTTTAAATAGTACCTAATAAAGCATATATATTGCTATGCATATTTTGCTTGCATGATTTGAAAAGGAACAAAACGTTTTATCACAGAAAAGCATCTGAATCCTGATTAATCATATTTTCTCTACTAATCTGTTTTACAGTTAAAGTGCAGGTAATTTTTTTGTTGTCTAAACCAGGCTATAGAAGGCTGAATCATTATTATGTTTGCCCTAGGCATCTCTGCTATAACCTCATGCTAGAAGACAATGTGTGTAATAACAGGATAATAACTAAACATTGGTTTTAGTTCTGTATCTTTGATAGGAAGTAAAATGAATTGACAGGTAAATCCATGAGGGCAAACCCACTGAGGCCTGCAGCCAGGGCTGACTTGGGTTGATTAAGGTAGATGGGGCAGGCAGGTGTTGTCTGTAAAAACTGATCCCTGAATTTGACAGGGACCTGTGCAGCTCTAGAATTTCCTTTTATGCCTACTATTTATTTTGGTCTTGGGTCTTTTTGAGTCACTCATGATTAAGCAAGGAGCAACCCAGAAAGAAGAAAGTCAAACACTTGTTTAGGAATACAAAACTTTCTGCAGGAATGATAGGGGGTTCTGTGGGGTTTGGGCTTTGGTTTCTGTTGTTTCATTGTGGATTTGGGCTTTTTTCCTAATAGATTGGTCATTGTCCACAGGCACGAATAAAGAATTGTGCAGTGTCAACACCTACACTTTTGCTAAACAGACTTGACAATAGGTCTGTAATTAGATATGGCAGTGATGTACCCTCTGACATTGCTTATACAATAGTTCCAGCCTCTGGTGAAGTGCAGAGGGAACAGATCAAAGAAAACAGACAGGCCTGTGGACTTTTCATAAAATCCTGTCTCAAATACAATAATGGGGGTAGAAGGGTCATTGGTCTGACCATGAAGGATATCTCTCATGTTTTTATGACTTAATCTCTTCAATACAGGTATGATCCTACACCAAGAAAGACCCAAAGTCTTCTAAAAACCTACAGGGCTTTTTACATGTTAGAAAATGATTCTTCACAGAGATATATGACCTAGTTTATTTTAAATCAGCACTGCTTTAGAACTTTTAGCCTGGCTGAACTGTTGATTACTGTTTTTCAGTTCTAAACCTACTCAAAGATCAGTCAGCTCTGCACAGCTCTCTATTGTGCTACACGGACAGCCATCAAAGGCAACTATTGAGGAAATAGTAACCATTGTACAATACCTGGCAAATGTTTTTACAATATTGCTCAAAACCAACTAATCTATGCTAGCATGCACAATGCTAATTCCTACTGAGTCTGAAAGAAAAACATCAAAGAGGACTATTGAGTTATTCTGTCCAGTATATGCTCTCTTTTTTCTAAAAGGTACTGTAAAGGCCACCTGGGTTTCACAGTGCAGTAAGAAAAACTAACTGGCTATGTTTGTAGCTTTTAAGGGTATTGCTTCTGGTCTTCACATGAATTATTGTCAAATCTTTCACAATAGGATAATGGAAACTACTATATTATTATTATACTGTATAACGTACACACTAATTTCAAATAAAAACAAGGTAGAAAGAATTTTCTTAATTTCTCAGAATTTAAATAGGCAAGGTTGTATATCACAGGTTGAAAATCACATGGCCAGAAACTAGCTGACTTAAATTAAACAAATTTTCATGAATTGCCCATCTACAATGCCACAGTTCCTTCCAGCTTTCTGAGCAGAGACACACATTTTCTGGACATGGTTATATACATAGATGTCTAAATACTTCTGGAACTTGATAAAATCTGACATCTCACAGTACTGTAAATTACCTCCTTTTGTTTTGATTTTATCTTGGCATATCTAAGAAATGAGCAAAACTGAAGACAAAGTTTGAGATGTTCTTGAAGACAGCACTGGAATGCTCAACCACAACTAAAGAAGTGATTAAACTTGTTGTCTTTCTATGGTATTCAATCATTTAAATTCAAGAAAGGCACTCCAAAACATGCATGGCAGTTCCAAACTTTGGGTACTTGAGATGTTATAAGCACAAGGTCAAAAAATTTCAAAATCATGATCTTCTGGGTTTTCAATACACACGTATTTTCACAGGGCTGTTTTGCATGGTCTTAAAAGTATCAATTTTACAAACTTTACCTATGGTGTATATGCATATGTGTAAGCACACAAAAAAGCACATACATAAAATATATCAAATGAAAAAAAAGATTAAATTTCAAATTAAAAAAAAAGATGGAATTTCAAATGAGTTCACATGCTACTATTTCAATGATTTATAATAAATACATATTTTGATGAGAAAGAAACCTTTTCTACCAAAACTTATATGACAATAGCTTTTATACTTAATGTTAACAGGATCCAAGAATATGAGAATAACCTTCTACTACTTTGCATACTCATGTAGGCAATAAGTCGTATTAATACAAGGGTTAGTGCTGATGCTGATGGTGTCTTCAGGAGTTTGTACTGTAATAGAGAAATTATGACACTGAGAGAGAGGGAGTGCACAGAAACCACAGTGGATTACATTCAGTTTTCTGAGCTGCTCAGCAGAATCTAAGGTTTCCCTTTAAAAAGGGTCTCCAGTTACATTTTGGCTCTAAATACCACTTTGAAAAATGACCCACATAAACTAAAGATACCCCATCAGCCTAACTTTGCAGAAAGTCTGAAACAGGTCGGCCCAGGAATGCTTTATTGTTCACACACAGTAACTCAGATTCAGTGTATGAAATAGCTAAAGCTGAGCCAGGTCACAGAAGGTGATTGACAAAAATAACCTACAAGTTAATTCTGCTTTCAAAGAGTCGTTTAAAATGCTCATTGTGGAATTGAAGGGTGAGATTTCATTGATTAGGTCTGGGGCTCAGTTTCCACCAGCTGGGAAATACCTATATAAGAAATCTCTCTGAAATATGGAATGTTTCTGAAACTGCAAAAGTTTAAAGTAATTGCTATGATCTTCTTTGACCTAATCTACTATGAATTTGTGTGGATATACTTCCCTCAGCACAGCAGTCTTGTATTAATAATATTGGCATGAACATGTTTATGAAATTGACTTTCAATAAACAGCCAACTGGTCCATCAGGACAGCAGGCAAGACCCCCTCAAAGAACACTCTTCCCTTCCTCTAGAAATGAAGAACTCATGTCACTCCTGCAGTGAGTTCTTTTTGTTTGGCTGTTCTGTTTGGGTTTTTTTTTTTTTCTTCAATACAATTAACTGTACAGCTGGGCTGTATTTGTTGTCCATAACAATTTCTACTATGTCGTTTTCTTGTTTAGTTAAAACAACTGGCAATAATAAAATAAGGGCAGGTGAATGCATTACTATGATTCCTGTTTATAGTGCAGAAAAGCAGGCATAGAAAGAGCACAGACACAGAAAGGTCAAATTCCTTGCCAAAGAAATTTATATCATTAAATTTATATTCTGGTGTTAATCAAATTGGTCTTTGCTGGACATGCAAGTTAAATTTTGTGTTTAAAACCAGAAAGAAAAACATTCTGATGCCATCAGATAAGGCAGATACAACCTCACTAAAACTTCCTTAGAAATGAAAAATCTGTCTGGCTTGTGGTCTTGACTGCAATCTATGATGCAGAGAGAAGAAAAGCACCAAGTGTTCTCACAGTTGCTAATTTATCATTAGTGCAGTCTGCATCTGCTTTTGGTCAGATATTAAATAAAATAACAATTTTGTAGTAACAGATTTATTTTCTCATTAAGTGAAAGTTCTCTGTGCGACTATGATTTGCTAGACAAATGCTTCCCCTACCTGGCTGCCTTGTCTCACCTATTCCAGGTAGAGCCAGGAGAACACACCTGTCTTGAGAGACACTAGACACAATCCCTTCACAATACCTCCACCTGACAGGTTGTTGTTAGTATAAGGAGTACTGCAGGTGCTAGAAAAGATCAGCAATAAGAAGATGCTTTACTGGTAAATATAAAAATGAAGAGCCTTGTTTCCTCAATCTGTCCAAAACAACCTTCATGGTAGCAGGTGTGCATTCCTTGGATTTATTTAATCTTACATAGCATATATTTGGACCGCAATGCTTCCGCAGGCAAAATCCAAGTCATGGATTTACTTTTTTTCAGCTTCCCCTATTCACACGGATTTTTAACGTTTTTATCCGAGTGATTCACATTGGAAGGGATAACTCAAGCCAAAGAGAAACTTTTTTTTTTTAACATGATATTATACACATATAAGAAGTGCTTAACATTTGGCACATTGTCATATTATATGATACAAATATATTAGCAAAATGTAGTATAAACAAAGTCTTCCTTCAATGTTAGTATACAATTTCTGCCAATAAACATTGGTCTGAGGAGAAATCTCATTCTTTCTCAGTTCTGATGGAACATTCTGATAGCCAAGGATACACAAAAATTCCCTTTCTTATAAATAGTATTTAATTTTTATTTTCCTCAGTCTGGAGATACTGCACATCCTTTCTGCCCTTTCATCCAGTTATTTCTCACCTTATCAGCACTACATCAGTCATATTGGATGGAGTCAAAGAGACTTCCAGGAAGAAAAACTGTTATCCAAATGAGGACAAGGAAGAAGTTTCTTTTCTTCTTACTTTACTTCATTCTCTTTTATAGCAAACAAAAGTTCAAGAAAGACTTTCTCCCTGAAAAAAAAAATCACAGGTGCTTCAGCAAGGACGAAGGTGAGTGAAAAGGAATTCTTGGAAGAAATTGTAGAAAGGAATATTCCAACTGGATACAAAGCAAAAAAAAAAAAAATCCTCACTAAAAGTATGAGAGGGGAAAGCTTGACAGGGAATGCCAAGCTAAGCAAATGGATCTATTTTTATTTTGGCCATGTTTGAGTTTGGAGAATGATTTAAAATGTCTTCCAGAGGTCCTTTCTACTCTGTGTTAGCCTATGGGTATATGTGTGTGGCGTGACAGCAATTTTGTATACATAAGAAGACCAGTAAAGCCAACTGATTTAGAAGGTAATCTGAGAAAAAACAACACTTTTTAGCCAGATTAACTTCAGTATGAAACTAAAAAGAGCTGTAAAAGCTCTCCATTTTCTTCTCCCTAATGTTCTAGAAACCCATAGAGAAAAATCTTTTGCCAAAACTTAGTCTTTATTAAAAAAGTGAGAACAGTATATAAAAGGAGTAAAATAAAATCAAATCAATTCTGGAACAAGAAAACAATAAAGATTATCAACAATGCACTTTAGCAAACTTAACTTTGTATTTGATGCTGTAGGTACAGAAAGATAAGAGGGACCTTAAAAGCTGAGAGTGTTGTACAACTGAGCAAAATTACTTTCAAAGTATCAACAGCAAGCAGAAGTCTTAGATGACTTGTAATAAAACTAGTTCTTGAAAGAGAGCAAAGGCCAAGCTGAGTTGAATTACAGCCTACACCCATTTCTCTAGTGGTTCAGAAAATGCCATTCCTGTAGATTAATTTCTGCAATTGGAAGAATTCTTCTGAACATTGAAAGGGTTGTCTGCCTGAATACAGAAATAGAAACAGCTGGTCAGACTTCAGAAATTAAGGTCTTCAGGTTAGAAAGGAATCTTACAGTAGCCCTAAGATGCCTCTAGCACAGCTGATGAAAGACTGGCATAATTATACCTGAGCCAATTTTCCTAGCCCTTTGGCACTACAGTGGGCAGATCACATCAGAGCTTATGTTTCAGGTCCAAATGAGATTTAACTGAAAAGCTGCAACATCATCCCTCTAAAGTCAACATTAATTCTGAGACTAATAATAAATGCTATTTCTCTTGTCTCTTTCCACACAGCCAATTTCTGCCAAAACATACCTCTGGAACTGCAGTCAGACCTATTTAAGCAAACACTGCCTCTGACTGTAACACACATAAATAACTCTGCATACCAGGCTGACTCAGACCTTACTCATCCTCACTAGGGAGCTAAGTAACCAATTTTGTGTGATTTCTCCTCTAGTTCAGAATATTAAATAAGATAGACATGTTTTGATGGGGCAGAAAAACATGGACTGCATAATTAAACTCTGTGAAATTTTAACAAATTAAGTTTGTATTCTATTGCTATATCCACTCTTTTGCCCTTTACAGTACTTACTCCAATTGAGTTTCTCCTGAGAGCAGAGATTTGCCTCCAAAGAAGAAACAAATAATGCAGGGAAAGCCATCAAAAACTTAGCAGTTCGAGACCCAACATTTGTAAGAAGGTGTAAAGGCAGCTTCCTAAAATGGATTAATTGATAACTTTGCAGCTGGTTAGGCTGAAAACTGTTCAGGGCAGGGGTCACCTCCTTGCACTATCTGGGAAGCATCCAACAGACTCTTACTGTTAGGCAAACAAAAATAATGAACCATGGCAGTGGTAACCCACCTGATATTCCCAGGCAGTTCTCAAACATGTGATTAGGGTATATCAGAAAGGGAAATTACTTAAACCAAACCAAAACCTTCAACACTCTGCATTTTGTAATCTATTTTCTTGTGACAACAGTGTCCTTCCCCTGAACATGCCAACTACAGCTATCACTGGTCGGAACACTAGAGGCTGACTATGGCAGGGTGTTCCTCAGCAAGACAAAAATCCATAACTTCCTGTCCCAATCCTATTTAACCTGACAGAAAAGATACTGTGCTGTGCTTTACATGGGTACTCACGGCTCAGCTTGGATGCTCTGGTCAGCAGCTATGTAGTTGGCAGGGATGTAGCCCTGGAGCTTGCGGCCTGGACAGACTGACCCTTTTGGCAGGAGGAGCCTAGCATACCACCAGCCCTCATGGGATGCATCCAGCACTTTAAGCTTATCCCCAGCATGGAAGCTCAAGTCCTCCTCAGTGCGAGCCTCGTAGTCAAAGAGTGCCACAAATGTGCAAATATTCACCGGATGCTGGCCAGGCAGTGGAGGTAAAGGTTTCTGCTTTATCTTACTGTCTCTGTCATTCTGTCCTTCTTGGCAGACATCTTTTACCACAGCAAGGTTGGTGAAGACTTGGCCAGCTTTCTCATCTGGCTCACCATCTCTCCCTGAGAATAAGAATGGGATGTAGGGCTCCAAACAGGTGCAGTGCTTCTGACAAAAGTTTCCCATCCTTGTTTCCTTGTGCTTTCCTCTGATTCTAGTTTTCTTTCTGTTTTCCCAGTTGAAATACCCTTAGACCATTTTTTGTACCATCAACATTTTAGCATTTTGCAGGATTTCTTCTCTCCCTCCTGCTTTGGCAAAAATAGCTCTTGGCACAGCTGAAAGCTTCTCTCTGCGGACCATTGAAAGCTCATCACAGACAGCTCCTGGATCGGGACTGAAACCTGAATATTCCAGTGCTGGAGCACATGTGGAGGGAATTTCTCACTTCCTCTTCAGAACAGGAAAGCTGTGCTAGGCTGAGCTCCGGGAACCATGGGGGAGCATGGAGCCTCTTCTCCCGCAGCAAAACAGCAAAGTCAGAACATCTAAGCATGGGAAGTTCCTCAACTCTTATTATTTGGGATGGGTGTTTTCTTATCTCAGATAGGGTCCTGTCATCTGATCAGCAGTGAATGCCTGTAAAGTCTGTTCTGGTAATGATTAACTAAGCTGACCTGCCCATTTCCTTAGCAGTCTCTGACGTGGACAGCCTGAATATTTCTCTTTGTTTCCTGGTTTGCAATGGTTTCGGTTCCTGGAGGGAAGCCTTTGCTCACCTGAGGCTGGCAGACGCCCTCAGCTGGACTGCATCTGTGGCTTCTGCTCTCACTCACACTCAGACACTTTCTCCAGATGAGCACCTGCCCTTCAAACCAGTCCTCTAGCTTTTCCTTTTACTGAGTTGGGTTTGGCACTTCTTACAGCACACCTCTTACATGGATCTTACAGTAATATAGCAATAGATTTTAATTCATTCCTTATGCTGCATTTTAAGGAAACAAAGGCACTTGCAAAAAAATGTTGCTCTAGATGGTTGGCTAATTATATCAACCACACATAAAAGTGATAGCTGCCTTCCAGTCACCTTATAAGCTAATGAAACTACATTGACAAATATATTCCCATTTCTAAAACACCTATAAACTGGCATACAGACATCCAGATACTGCTGTGGCAAAGCAGCCTGGAGAGCTGACTGCCACATCCCATTAGCTCAGCCCAAGCTTTAAAACAACTGGAAATCATAAGAGGCTGGGGAACATGCAATGCTTGCATCAGGAAGCACAGGAGATAGCCTATCTGAGCAATGCAGTGGCATTTCAGTAAGAAGCAAACTCTTCCAGATGAGACGTCAATCAAAGCACACACATGGACCTATAGCTTCGTGGTGATAAAGAAAGCTGTCTCCTTCCCCCTCTCCCCCAGGAATAACTGCTGTTTTCCTAAACTATTTACAAGTATCTCTCAGCTCCATTTAGAGTTGCTGGCTGCTGTTGCTTTACTAGAAAGAAAAGCCAATTAAATCACTTGGAAATCAAAGCCACTTGTTTTCATTATGTGTCTCAGTCCTCTAAATGAGGAGACCAGTGGCACAGGCAGAAGCCTACTGATGCACTTGGAGCTGTGGGATGACTGAAAGAAGTTTCCACTGAAACCTCATCACTTTCTGGTGCATCTCTACTCAAAAGGGATGGGAAACTGCTTACCTACGCCTGTTCTGCAGTGCTGAAAAAGACATTAAATAAAGATGAAAGTATTATACACGTTAAGTGATCAATAAACCTCACAGTCTGTAGTGAACCCTTTGGGTCTGGTAAAAAAAATGGCATACTGATATTGCAGATTATGAAAATTGTATTTAGTTTCTGAAGAACCACTGGAGATTATTTTTTCTCCACAGCAATGATTAGTCACTACCCAGATCAATAATAACAGAGATACCCAAGAGATATTTTCTTTTCTTAGCTCTGAAGGACAATACGTAAAGTCAGGAAAGGCCTGTGTTGAAAAAGAAACTATCTTCATTAGTCTTATTTAAAGAAAATCAGAAAATATTAAGAAAAAGTATTAAATCCGGGATTTTTTCTGTTTGACTATTTGGTTGGATTTGCCTATAGTTTTGTGGTACTGGCAACTTGTGCATTAATCCACCAAAGATTTGCATACACATTTACTGCATAGAATAGTTTCATCATGACAATAGAGCTATTTGGGTTGTACAGAATCAATCTCATGTATGGTTCTTTTCCAGTTCAAGACCCATCTTTATACTCAGGTACCAATATGATACACATTAGAAATCACACTGCACTCACTGAGATCACTCAGATAAATATTTGTAACTGTAGCTAGAATGGGGCTTAAGCCTACAAACATTTGTGTATATGAGTATTTTACCTGAAATAAACCCAGGCATTAAATTGATCTTGTCTCCAAATTTATGGCCCTGCTTGGCTTTACAAGACCAGAAAGACTTTTGCTGGAACTGATCAATAACCATAAATCAGACTACCTCCCAACCAACTCTTCAGGATCAGTTCTATTTATGAAACAAGAAGGCTTTAACAAATAGGCATGAAATTCAGTAGTCAGGTTAAAAACACTCCTCAAAAAGAGAGAAGAGTGTGGTTACTGAGAAATGCTGAGCAGATTCTGAAGCCTATATGGGGTAGGAATGTGGCTGAGCTGTGACGGCTATGCTGAAGCAGTGCCTCTGCAAGGCTTTGTTCCCATCCTGGTCACTTCATTGAGGATTCTCTGAAAATAAAGCAGTACTCTATTTCTTAGAGACTATATAGTTTTGTCACAGGCAAGAAAAATGAACAGGTAATAAAAATTATTCTTGCTGGTTTTACTGAAAAAAAACACCCAAACTGTACTGAAAAATCACATGATCCTAATTTTCATGTTCACAGTTTGGAATAAATTAGGATAATCATGTATATTATGGGGCTTTTTGATATAAATTATTGTTTGAATCATCCCCACTGGTATTACATATAATTTTACAGGATAATCTTTGCAGCACCTATTTCTGGACTTTATTTAGTTTTGTTGCTTGACATTCCACTATATTTTCTTTTTCCAGAGGAGGCCAAACAGATTTGTATTGCTTACTGGACTTCTATTCTTTAATTAATTTGTTTTGGAGGCTGAGTTTCAAACCAGAAATTGTCCAAATAAATAAGCTACTGGAAGTAAAGTGTCTGTGAAAGACTTAATCAGATATATTGATGAATTTTATTAGCAAAAATGCTTTCAGACAGACACAAGACTCTCACCTCATTCTTACAGCCAGCAATAGCTGATGAGGAAGATGAATTTATTATGACCAGTATGGCACATTTACACTATGGATACTGAAATTTAGTATTCTGATCCATATATTATTTAAAAACTCATTAGCATTGCAAGTAGTTCCTTGAAATATGGAATACCTTAAAGAAAAGATGGATCATTTACAATCTGTGTATGACAGGATCATATAAACTTAGATTTTAGAAAAGCAAACAAAACTGTTCAATCAAGTATTACTTTCCCCCTTCAAACTAGACAATTCTCCATTGCTATTAAAGTATATTTCCTTGTTCAATAAAGAAAAAAGTTCACAATGAGGCTATAGGTTTGAGAATGACAAATATCTGAAGTAACTTTTTATATTTGGCATATTGCTTGCAAAGTCCTGGGTAAGTAACAATCTTGCAAAGAACCTTACACCCGCTTAAAGGATTAATTTGCAGTACTCTAAATCCATTAAATCAAATTCTAATTAACTGGAAGTCAATATTCTTTAGGCCTTGTTTATTCTACAAAACAATCATGTTTAAACATGGTGGTGAAATATATTTCTCTTAGTTGACTAAATAGACAGAAGAATAATGCATTAATATGATATGTTTTAGTAAAGTTAAATCCACAACACTGATATTAATTGAAATGCTCTTTGAATGAGGCACTGTTCTGCATTAATTAAGTTGTCAAACTGAGGCATATTAAATAAGTACAGATTAGATTTGAATCCATAATAATTCAAAAGTCTTGCTTTAGATATAATTTTTATTTATGTTCCACACTTTCGAAACCAATCTTGTATGAGTTTTCATTACAGATATTTCCTATGTTTATTGACTTGTCTGTGGTCTGTATGCAACTATAGGTATAATTATATAAACCATTAGAGTTTTAATAAAAATGAACCATCCTCCACCTCATAAATATGCTGCTCTGTATTTCAGAGACAGAGAATGGAGATCACTGAGCACCAGACTTTGGTACTGATGATAAATGATTTCCTTATGCCATGCAGAGAATTACAGCCAGAGCAGTACTCTGCTGGGGAAAAAAAAGAATATTCCAAGACAATATCCACCATGAGTTTTTTTAATAAATATGAGTCAGTTCAAAGTGGAAATTGAAAAAGAGAGTGTTTATTTCTTCGTAAGATGAGGCTACAACAGAAATATTTTTCTCCAGAATTGTTTCGAATTTTGTAAACAGGAAAAAACTACATGAAGGAAAATGAGAAACTAAGACATAAAATACAAGAATCACAATTAAATAATGTATGAAACTGCTGCCTGTATCATAACTTTCTATATTGTATAATCCTTTTCAAGTCATTATACTGATGCATTAATATATGCTAATTTAAATATTTGATATATTATGCTTCACTTAGAAAAACATCTTAATACATTATGATAAAGCAAGTTAAATGTTCCAGCAAAGTAAAATATTTGAATAATATGATCTTTAAAGAAATTATAAGAAAAGTAAATGAATACTGCTCTGAATATGTGCTTGGGAAATAATATAAATGTTTGAACATTTTAAATTTGTGTTGTTTGGGGGTTTTTTCAAGGTAACAAATTGAAATGGAGAACAGTAATTTTTTTATTACAGCTGCCTTTTAAGTTGTATTTCTTGCCATTTGCACATTAGAGTGGAATGCATTACCATCCTTTGTAGGTTTCTTAAAAGCCATTTAATCAGCACTTCCATTTTGTTTCTGTAATTTGTGAATTGTCATTATTTTCAATGAAAATAAATTATGTGTGTAATTTTAGTCTTGACAAAATTGTTTATTCTTATTGATTAATCACTTTCCTGGTTTTGTGTATAATCTTAAACCATAAATCCACAAAGACATAGAGTTATATGTAATTCAGCATTTTCCAACCTTAAATCTTTTACATCCGTAATGAGAAAACTCTGGCTATTTATTTTCGTAAGGCTGATCCAGTAATCCATCTCTACTTTGAAAAGCATTAAAAGTACATTTTCAAGTGCTTCAGTGATGAGGATTGCTTATTTATTAGCTGAATTTGGGCCTAGAACAGGCTACGTCTGACAACAAATGAACACAATGCAATAATGCTCTGTCAAGAATTGAAAGAATAGAAACTATCTTTCTTTGTTCAAACAATCAGATCTCACTCTGCCTAACATAATGTGAGTTTTGCAATTATGTGCAATGGGACCAGACCTCACCTATTATTTTTCATTTTATCATACATTATTCTACATGATATACAGTACACACTGTTAAAAACTGTAAGTTAATTTGCTTTCCATGAAGCAGCCTTTCTGAATAAAACCACTGCAGCACTCTGAGGCATGAAAAATACTTCTAATAGAAACTATGTGTGAGAGGGAAAAAATATGGTAAGTGGATGACAAAGAATTATCAGTGAACATGACTTTCCCATTCTTTTAAGAAAATGTATTCCAAGACTGACCCTGTTATGAAAAAGTTTTAAATTTAGCAAGTGTATATATTTATGAAGATTTTATGACGGGTCAAGATAATTTCTCACGTAACTCTATCTGTGCTATGCCACAGATGACTTATGAACATGATTTACTATCTTTATTTTAAGAAGTGGCAATTGCATCAAGAGAGGCAGAGAAATCCGAAGAGAGATGGATAGAAAGGAATAATATATCAAAGGACTATTCTCATTATTTCACCTGTGAATGAAAGTGTTGGGGTTTTTTTCCCAAAAACAAAATCAGGACTCTCTCCTGTACTGTGTATGTGAGAGAGGCGAGGAACTAAAACTTAGAATATATTGATTCACTATATAAAAGAACCTATCTTTTCAATTACTTTAAATTACTGAAATATTACATGCAAAACCAATAGAAAAACATTAGATATTAATTTTAGAATAGAGTAGTTCAACTGACAGGGACCTACAACAATCATCTTGTTTAACTGCCTGACAGCTTTGAAGCTGACCAAAAGTTAAAACGTATCATTAAAGGCATTGCCCAAATGCCCCTGAAACACTGATAGGCTTGGGGCATTGACCACCTCTCTAGGAAACCAGTTCCAGTGTTTGACTACTCTTTCAGTAAAGAAATGCCTCCTAATGTCCAGTCTAAATCTTTCATGCAGTCTCAAAGGATTTACATGTCTCCTATCACTACAAGGGAGAAGAGATCAGCACCTTCCTCTCAACACCATTTTTCTTTTATTCTTCCTACTAGGTAAACCATACTTACACAGATTGTTCCACATTACTGTAAATTGTGCACACACTAGGATTTTGTAGAGACAAAATCTCTGCAGGAAAAAGGCTGGGTCTACCATCAGTTCTGGTGATTATATGTATCCTGTGCATAGTCCATCAACCTGCCAAACTAAGTCTCCCCCTCTTCTTGTATATTTTCTATATAGTTTCTTATCTCTTGCTTTCTTTCTGCTGTATCTTTCTTTCACAGGCATGAAATGAAATGTTGCACAAAGAATATCACCAACATGGAAGACATTGTCTTTTCAAGCCAGAGGAACCGGATCAGAAGTGTCCCAGAGTCCCTTCAGGGTGTGCATTTATATAATTTCCATCTTCAAAAGAAAGCTATAAACCTGGAGTTTACTTCAAAATTACATTGGGAAGCAGTAGCCAGGGCATGAATTAAACTCTGGAAACAATCTTGAACATTACAACATAGCTATAGCCAAGGGCACAAATGATTTAAAAACTGTTTTCTTACATAGCCATCTTCAGAAGCATAGGTATAATCTGAAGGTCAACAAAAGCCAATGCTTAAGCAAAGCCACTAGCCATCATATTTGAAAAATCATGGCAGACAGGTGAACTTCCTGATGACTGGAAAAAGGGAAATGTAACCCCCACTTTCAAGAAGGGGAAAATGGATGACCTGGGGAATTACAGACCAGTCAGTCTCACCTCTGTGCCTGGCAAAATCTGGGAGCAAATTCTCATGGAAGGCATGTTAGGACACATGAAAAAAAACAAGGTGCTTGGTGACAGCCAGCATGGCTTTACTAAGGGGAAATCCTGCCTGACCAATTTGGTGACCTTCTATGACGGGGCTACAAAAGTGATGGACAGGGGTGGAGCAGTTGACGTCATCTACCTGGACTTGTGTAAAGCGTTCGACACTGTCCCACATGACATCCTTGTCTCTAAATTGGAGTGTCATCAATTTGATAGGTGGACCACTCGGTGGATAAAGAACTGGCTGGATGGTCACACTCAAAGAGTTGTGGTCAGCGGTTCAATGTCTGGCTGGAGATCAGTAACGAGTGGTGTCCCTCAGGGATTGGTGTTGGGACTGGTCTTGTTTAATATCTTTGTCGCTGACATGGACAATGGGATTGAGTGTGCCCTCAGCAAGTTTGCCAATGACACTAAGCTGTGCTGTTCTGTTGATACACCGGAGGGAAGGAATGCCATTCAGAGGGACCTTGACATGCTTGTGAGGTGGGCTGATGCCAGCCTCATGAAGTTTAACCGTGCCAAGTGCAAGGTCCTACACCTGGGTCGGAGCAATCCCAGGCATAGCTACAGGTTGGGCAAAAAGGAAATTCATGGTAGTCCTGCGGAGAAGGACTTGGGGGTGTTAGTCAGTGAGAAAATGAACATGAGCCAGCAGTGTGCACTTACAGCCCAGAAAGCCAACTGTATCCTGGGCTGCATCAAGAGGAGCGTGACCAGCAGGTCAAAGGAGGTGATCCTGCCCCTGTACTCTGCTCTCGTGAGACCTCACTTGGAGTATTGTGTGCAGTTCTGGTGTCCTCAACATAAAAAGGACATGGAACTGTTAGAACAAGTCCAGAGGACGGCCACGAGGATGATCAGGGGACTGGAGCACCTGAAGACAGGCTGAGAAAGTTGGGGCTGTTCAAGCTGGAGAAGAGAAGGCTGCATGGAGACCTCATAGCAGCCTTCCAGTATCTGAAGGGGGCCTACAGGGATGCTGGGGAGGGACTATTCATTAGGGACTGTAGTGACAGGTAACAGGGGTAACAGGTTGAAACTTAAACAGCAGAGGTTTAGACTGGATATAAGAAAGAAATTCTTTACTGTTAGGGTGGTGAGGTACTGGAATGGGTTGCCCAGGGAGGTGGTGAATGTTCCATCCCTGGCAGTGTTCAAGACCAGGTTGGATGAAGCCTTGGGTAATATGGTTTAGTGTGAGGTGTCCCTGCCCATGGCAGGGGGGTTGGAACTAGATGATCTTAAGGTCCTTTCCAACTCTAACTATTCTATGATTCTATTTCTCTATTTTACCCATTATAAAAGGCCATAAAATAATGGTTTTCTTACTCTGAAGTCAGCTACAATATACTGTAAATATTGGTTTAACTGAGAACAGGATTTCATTTTTACACTTAATGTTTCATTGGGTTTTTTAGTGGATACTGACTTATGTTTAGAACAGTCTTTCTGTAAAAGTAAAGATGCAGTATGTGATGTTTCTTCTTTACCATGTTTCATCAGTAGTCTGACCCATTTCCTGTGTGTTCAAAATAGAGGTTTACAAATGAAGCTGATGGAA